>NC_092411.1:133272197-135672197 GCF_040894005.1 Engystomops pustulosus
AAGTATGATTAAAAATTACACCCCGACAACAACATCCCAGCTTTTCGCATTGTAACACATGGCCCACGGGTGGAGTTCTCAATTAGTGTGTCAAATGGCTGTACAATTTTTCCTTATAAGGGCTTTCCTGCAGCACAGTAGAGCTATTCTAGGTACGCTACACACAATCTTTGCCTTCTTTCTTCTCTTGCCAGTGGCAATGAGTGTTTGACAAAGGCCTCAGTAAGTCGAAACGTTACAAGTATGAGCCCCCATAAAATTCATGGTTTCTGAGCAATTAAACCTTGAAGTGCCAGGATTTATTTCTTATATAATCAGCTGTAGGATCCCTATTCCAGGCACCCACTTTCTCCAGGAGTATGACCAATACTACAATACACTATGTACAATTTTCTCAGTAAATTTACAGTTTTACTGTCATTTACATTACTAATATTTGCTTCTCAATTTTGTGGTTAAAACTCCAGTAATAAAAGTAAACGTAAATCTGAAATCAGATTTCAGCAATCCATGTGACAGAAAATCTAATTCACATGTATAGAAATAATCTTGAGTTTCTAATTTAGAATGTGTGTGTATAAAAGTATACCTTAAAGTCAGGAAAGTGCAGGACAAAGGCAGGTTCATATTATGTATAGTCTTGGAGTTGGTGCCACTTCTCCTGTCTATATAACCTGAATATAAGTGCGGTATAATGCACTCAGATGTTGGGTGCTACTTAAAGGAAACCTGTCACCAAGGACCTAATTTTCACTAAAGACAGGTTACAGAAGCCCATTACACCTACAGTGCAAATATACATTTCTGCTTTCTCTAAGCATTTGCATGACAATAAAATTATGTGTTATAACTTATCTTGCATCCTGACAGAATCCACTGTTTAGTCCCAGGGGTTGGGCTTTGATTGTATGCATTTCAAAAAACAACATGCGACTTGTCTATGCTGCAGACTGCTTAGCTACTGACCCCCACCTTTGTTATAACACACAATTATATTGTAATGCAAATGCTTACAGAAGGCAGAAAGGCATACTTGCAATGCAGCTGTAATGGGCTCCTGCAGCCTGTATTTAGTGAAAATGAGGTCCCCAGTGACAGGTTCCCTTTAAGGAGCACCCAACATTATAAATATATTCAGGTTATATAGACAGGAGAAGTGGCACCAACTCCAAGAGTATACTTAATATGAACCTGACTAATGTGTATCTTACGAAATATACAGGAAGAGAATAGATTTGAAATGCAAAATCACTTATTCCTGTACATGTAGCGTTTGGTATGAGAATTTGGTTTTAAAATTATTATGAGACAAATAAAAAGAAATGAAAAAAATTAATAATTTTAAGAAAAACATTCAGGTACAGTATAAGATAAGTTCATGATAGCACAGCACACCTTAAGCTAACCTATTCTGTAGACCTGTAAACAATTTTTAGCATACAAGGTATGTAAAGGTTGCATTACCTGGTACACTCCTTGACCAGTCAAATGTACAATAACCTGTGCCAAAAACAGGCACAGGTTAAGGCTAAAATCTACACCAGGCTGGGATAGATTTCAATTCTGGTGCATGACTGGTGCTCTGAAAGAGGTTTGAACCTTTTAGTAACTCTGCCATGTGGTGCGCTGAGTCTTAATACCTTACCCCTATTAACTACATTATTTTTCTTTAGACTTGTAATAAATCCCTTTATCAGTTAAAGGCACAGTAAGATCAGAACTGAAAGGTACCTTTAGTCCAAAGTCCGATAACTAACTCCTTTACTCAGTCCAATAAAGATCTCCGTGTACAAGCAAGAAATGGTTACTATTTCAATTTGGCATTTTTTAACGACGTGGTTTTCTGTGAAGGAGCCTCTGCCAATGACAAAGAACAACACTGTGCTAGCCATATATAAGCAATACTGTGTGCAAGGGCATGCTTTGATGGAAAAAGTATTTAAACCCAGCAGGTCGTTCTCCTTTCACATGCCGTGTCCTTTCATCCTTATTATGGTAACAAGTGCTCCCAATCACAAGCTTACTCCATGTGCAGAAAATATATAAACATTCCTCCTTTTATCTGATGCCTGAAAGATCCTAAATTGAGCTATTGAAATAATCCACGTTTTGGTTTGAAATGACCTCCCTATATGGTATTATATCACAGCTTCTATTAGATGAATAAATGTAACCTGCCAGTAATCATTTAACACAGGTTTTAACTTTCTACCCAGGGATGTAATATACACTTAACCTAAGGATGACCCTCATAGTTACAGTACCACCCAGTATGAGTCCTATGCGCAAGCATTTCAACTCTGACAAGACATTTTGCCTGTTGAATCTATAGCATTGTACCCATCAATCCACAAGAAGATAATATAAATGTATATATACACACCATATATATGTAAAATATATATGATATTCTACATGCTGGTAAAACACCTACAGGTAAAAGCCACATGCTCTGCTTTGATGCTGCCGTTGCTGCCTCCTCAGCTATGAATGACAGCTGTGATTGACATGTCTGCACCATGGTATTAAAAACAAAGGTGGGTGCTCATAGAGTAGTAACATTTTTCCATAAATATGGATTCTTTAAAAAGTGGCAAACTTACAGGCTAATGAATAGATATATGCATGATACAATTATATCTGCACTGTTTCATAGGTTTGTAGCCAAAGAAATAGGTTTGTGGTCCCAAGACCTACAGAGCACTACAATTGATTTTAGAGGCATATGGATCTGATATCCTTATATAATTATGGAGCGTTTCCATATAGACACATGAACTTTCCCATGGAGATGGTCAAATTACCAACAAACATGTCAGAGGGTTTTATGATTTAGGAAAATGGTGGTTTCCAGTATTTAAGTTCAGTCCTATATTGACCTGTTACAGGCAGTCCCCAACTTAAAGAGAACCTACCATCACGAATCTACCTATAAAGGTAGATCGGGTGGTAGGTGGATCAATAGGACATGAGGATAGCCCTTTTAAGGGCTAATCCTCACGTCCACACACGGTTTCGATAACTTTTATTATCTTTATATTCAAATTTCCTTATGCGGCTACTGGGGCGTGAAGTAGCCGCATCTGAGGTTACACGAGGCGGCTACTCCACGTCCCGGTAGCCTATTTTCCCCTCCTACTCACCATCTTCGGTGCGCAGCTCCGCATAGCTGCACGCCCTCATCCGGCGATCCTGCAGTCTGTGCATGCGCAGAACAGCAGGACCGCACCTGCGCGGTCACTGCTCCGAGGCCGGAGCTGAACAGGCACGGGCCTGCTGTTTTGCGCATGCACAGACTGCAGGATCGCCGGATGAGGGCGTGCAGCTACGCGGAGCTGCGCACCGAAGATGGTGAGTAGGAGGGGAAAAGAGGCTACCGGGACGTGGAGTAGCCGCCTCGTGTAACCTCAGATGCGGCTACTCCACGCCCCAGTAGCCGCATAAGGAAATTTGAATATAAAGATAATAAAAGTTATCGAAACCGTGTGTGGACGTGAGGATTAGCCCTTAAAAGGGCTATCCTCATGTCCTATTGATCCACCTACCACCCGATCTACCTTTATAGGTAGATTTGTGGTGGTAGGTGCCCTTTAAGGACACCAGACTAACAAACAACCTCTACTGAAGAAGGGCTCTCCAAGGCACATGATCTGCTTGACTGCAATATGGTGGAACATGCTATTACTCCAGAGAAGGTGTTCCCACATTGTGTGTGCTTTATTCCACTCAGAAAGTAGGTAAAGTGATCTCAAAACTCACTACAGCATCTCATACCATGGAAAGGAAGTCCATGAATCTGCCGAAAGAACTATTTGTGCTGACTAGTTGTGCTGCAACTTGATAGCGACTGTTGCAGCAGCAAACATATGTCTGGCATGAAAAAAAAAATTAACAAATTGACTCTTTGGGTTAGTGACACAATCTTGATACAATAGGCTTCTATATCTTGACACAGCGTGGTAAGGCACACCCTTCTATATGTTATGCCCGACCATTTAACCAATACATATTAAATTGGTAGTAAATGAGAACATGGATTTAACTGGCTATAGCTGGATGATCAATTAGTTGTTTTTTAATCTATTTTGGATTTTTATCATATATATTAGCAAATATGATACTAATAGATTTAGTTACACATATCATTCTTTTATATACAGATGCTATAGCTGAGATCATTATCTTCACACTTCCAATACAGTTTTAGTAATTTGATGTCAAGGTAAAATTTGCTAGAATTGTAAAGTAGGACAAAAAGCATTACTTATTTCCAATTTCCATAAGACAGTATTTAAACCTTTCAACAATAACGAGTAAATAATATTTAACAATCGGTGTATAACAGTATATTCTTAGTACAGTATCTCTTCCAGTACATTGTAGAAATGTAATTGATTTACCGTATTTTTCGCCCTATAAGGCGCACCGGACTATAAGGCGCATTAGTCCGATGCGCCTTATATATGTAATAATTCCATATATAAGGCGCATCGGACTATAAGGCGCGGGGTCCGGGGGCGTGGCGGAGGTCCGGGGGCGGAGCGGAGACCCGACGGGACGCGACGCCGAGACGCGACGCCGAGACGGGGAATGCGGGGAAGGTGAGCGGGGAAGGTGAGGGGGAGGTGGAGGAGGGCAGCGGACCATACTTACATAGGTCCCCGCTACCGGAGACAGCAGATCTCCAGCGGGAACTGCAGACCACGCGGCAGAAGTTGTTCGTGCCGCGTGGTCTGCAGTTCCCGCTGGAGATCTGCTGTCTCCGGTAGCGGGGACCTATGTAAGTATGGTCCGCTGCCCAGCGCCATACATAGGGCGCACCGGACTATAAGGCGCACTTTGGATTTCCACGGAAATCCAAGGCTTTTAAGTGCGCCTTATAGTCCGGAAAATACGGTATATAAAACTGCACATATCATATCGAGGCATAAATTACCTAGTGCTGTAGTGATGATACTATACTAAGTTATGTGTTGTTATCTGTACTACACTGAAGAGCATAAAATTATCTTGTAAAACATAAAACATTCTTACAAACTTTTATGAATCCTATTTAATGATTCTGGTAATGCAAAAACTCACATTATATTCATGAGTTTGACCGGCTTGATGTAATATGCATAGCCAACTTAAAGGACATCTACCATCTGTTTAGTGTCCTAGTAAGAAGTTTTAATTCTTTTATTATAACTCTATACACCACAATCACGGAAATATTTAAGTATAAAAGTTAAGCAAATTACCCTGGGATGCTCAAGTTACGTCACCCAAGAGCCTTAGGGAGGTATTTTACTGTATGCACACCTTCTATAGCACTAGCAACCTGCCCATCAACTATGATGGAGGGGGTCCATTCATTACAATATTAGGCTCCCTGAGGTGCTCAGGTGACATGGCCTGAACGCCCCAGACTAATTCCCATAATTCTTATTCTGTTATTGCAAAATATAGAGTTATAATTAAAAAGATCCATCGTTCCTCAGGAGCTTCTTTCTAGGTCACACCACTATCACTAAACTGATGGAAGAAGTCCTTTAAGAGGATCACAAAAAAATAGTGGAAAGAGGAATATAAAAGTTGCCAAGACTCGACCTGTGTCGTGTCCAAGGAGGCTAGTTATTGGGTTAATTGGGTCCTGTAACCTTTCACAACCTCTGACTGGGTGCAGGGCCTGAAACCAGAAATATTGGTGCATTGTAGGAACTAAGAGCTGGAGCAGGGTAGGTTCCTTTATTTTCTTTCCATAGCCAAAGACCCCTGGGAGTTTTATTATTATTGGGAAAGCCCTTTAAGCAACAGTACATATATACCATCTATTCTAGCTACAATAACAAATAGTGGCTTACTTCTCAACCTATTTGCATATTCATGCTGCACTAACCATGGGTACAAGGAGAGACCTGTAATATAGCTGATTCTGGATGAGAGTTGCCTAGTTGACACCTTGTGCCCAGCTATTAAATCAAGTTCTCTTTGAAAAAATGTGGGCTTGGAGTCTGTCCATACACAGCAAATAGGAGGAATTAGAAGGTAACTATCCCCCTACAAAAACTATTTTGGACTTTCAGAATCATTTTTGCTGTTTTCGCATAACCAAGTTCAGCTGGTGAACATAAGTTTGTTGTATTTCTATTTAGTTAAGCTCAAAGCGGTCTTTAACTTTTATCATTCCTGTCTAACTTTGGTCTACCTTTAAATATGTTTCCTAGATGACCCATCATAATCTAATTTGAGTGTTTTGGAGCCAGACACACTGACATTTGAGCTGCCTGATATCACTGACATCAGTGACCAAACAGGTTTAATATAATACACTGCACAGCGGCTTCAGCTTCCATTCATTAGCTTTGTGCACATGTCTAGTAAATGCCAATAAAAATGAATCTGTAGACAAGACATTGCCGTAATATTCAGACATCCGAGAGATAGAGGTGGATACAGCGAGATATTCATCCAGCCAGTGATGAAGACATTCAGATGAGGAAGGATCCCTGTCAGATTGATAACAGCACCTCACAACACCTGGCACTGAGTGATATGGCGGCATCACAAGGGATACAGTCTGGAAATACTTAAAACAAGATTCTTGCCTCTCAAAGTCTTGCTTATTACTTGCATAAGGTGATGTATTTAAAGAAAGACTGTGAGCTCTTGAAGCGCCTTATAACTTTAGCCGCCTATGAAAAGTGCCCTTAGATCAGGGATGAAGATAAAAAACAGAGACGCCAATACCAAAGACCTTGGGGTGACTTGTGAATGGTGAAACCATTTAACGCCTTGATCCATCAGCGCATATGTCACTAGAGTTATGGATCAGAAATCTTAAAGGAAGTGACTAAGGAAGGATCAGCTTTCACATCATAACTCATACTTAGTGCTTTGAGGATATACACACATATTTATTCTTTTATTTTTTTCTGTAAAAACAGTCTATATATCTACTCTCACAATATAATTCCCACAGAGTAAATCCTTTAACTTTCCCCTTACAAGCTATTATAGACACGTTATGTCTCTGTGGTTTCTGATAAAGTCAGTGCTGACATGACAGATTGCCTTATTACAGAACTGTTACATAAGCTTTGTACGGTGTTATGATCCCACAAACACTTATGAATGCACTCAGTGAAGAAAAAAGGCAGATTTGGTTTCATTAATAGGGGAGAATTGTTATAAACAAGCGCCACAGATCTATGAACCATAACCAGGTAATAAAAAATGTTTTATTCCGGAGCCAAGCAATAAACCTTGGCTAGCAGACCACGTTAGATATAATTGCTGCACTTAGCAGATTTTGTTGCATATCTTTCCTAAGAGGGACAAATCACTGAGGAATTGTACATTCAATAAGAAAACAATACTAAACAAAAGCTGAACACAAAAATGCATAACATGCAAGGTGTGAATGACACCAAATTGTGCTACATAGATAGTAGAGGACACTCATAATTGTACTGTAAATTAAGTCTATGGTTCTTTCATCTTGGTACTCTTTATGCAGCAGTGGATAGTAAAGGAATATAGTGGAACATATTAATCACTCTAATTTTTACTTTAGTTGCACTCACTACTAGTTTTGGCATGAAAGGAAATATAGCATCATAATCAAGCATAATAATATGATGGTAGATTTCCTTTCCTGAAATCTGCACCAAAGTGGTATGTGTAAAAGCTGCTTCAGAAAAGATGAAATTCTTCAATATAAAAGTATAGCTATGCTTTAGGAGTAAATAAATAGCTTGGCTATGAAATCGCATCCCTCTCTATCCCTGCTCTTTTCACTGTATCACATAGTGACCAGAGTGGCAAATGAATGAGAAATGGTGAAAAAAATTAGAAATGCCATGAATTTAGCACAAAATAACTGTGCCAAAAATGTTGTCTTTTGTGAGCATATGTACAGGTTCAGTTAGTACACAAACCAAGAGAAGTGTGATTCAATGATAATGTAAAAGTTGAATGGACGAAGTAAGTAATTTTCCTATATTGTAGCTGCTATACAGATGTATGCTATATATAAGAACCAAAATATTGTTATGTGTGAAGCCGCATGTAAAAGGTCTGGAAGCAGCAATGTGTCACTTTTAAATAGACTGATAGGAATTGTACAGATTTGACATAGGTTCTGGATGTTTATATGAGCTAATGGCATTCTTTGTATCCGGAGTAAGTGCAGTGCCCTTTCTTCTTCCCAATATATTTCTGTTGTGGAACAATTGACCCATGTCAAGTATAATCACCACTCTCTAGTAGTTTGGTAACAACATGAAGTGCTGTGTGGAGACACATTTATAAGAATACATTAATGTGCTTCCTGGCACTCCTTCTGTCAACTCTATCTCTATGCTCACATATTTCTGCCATTAATAAGCGCCTCAGTGTCGCTGACTAGTAAGTGAAGGGCTTGTCTTCCAGCGCCCCAGTACAATGTAATCAATAAATTTGATGACATTAGGTCAACCATTTTCCAGATGTCATTTGGAACGGATAATTTATATAACATGTTTTTATTACGTCTATGGCCACGATACAGGGTACCCTGCCATGAAGCAAGATCAGCGCTCAGGCTGCTGTTACTCCAAGGCTTTAGCTTAAATCCTCCTCAGTGGATAAGTACCATATATACTCGAGTATAAGCCTAGTTTTTCAGCACAAAAAAAATGTGCTGAAAACCCAAATTCGGCTTTTACTCAAGTAAAAAAATATAGGTTTTACCAGGTTTTTGTGGTAAAATTAGGGGCCTCGGCTTATACTTGGGTCGTCTTATACTCGAGTATATATGGTAGTTCAGAAACAAAGAGAGTTAAAATTTTTCAGCTATATTTTGTAACACTTAAAGGAAACCTACCACTTTAAAATGGTAGTTATAACCCTCATATACCTTGCACCAGCTCAGGGTAAGCTGGTGCCAGAGCATATCTTCATTATTTGCAGAAACCGCTGTATTGCTTGTAAAACTGTTCTTTATATTTCTAGCACGCTTCCATGCGTGCGACCATGCCTGCGCCTGATTAGGAAGTGCTGGAGACCCAGTGACGTCCCCGAAGTCTCGGGCACACTTCGCATGCGAAGCTGGCCAGGATAAAAATTTGAAGTGTGTCCGAGAGCTCAGTGATGTCACCGGCTCTCCGGCACTTCCTAATCAGGCGCACGCACTGTCGCGCGCATGGTGCGCCGAACACATAGCGTGGTGCGCTGAAACGTGCTTGAAATATAAAGAATAAACTACCATTTTAAGGTGGTAGGTTTACTTTAAAAAGTAGGCTGGAGGGGCAGGTAACAAGGTGGGCCAGGGCAGGAACACCCTGGCCAGCCAAATTTACTATAACCTCCAGCAAAAAACTGTTGCTGGTTATAGCTGAACTTGGTGTAGTTTTCAATTCAAATCCTCTTTGTAATGCCAGGATGCTGCACGCCAGATGCAACAATTATTAATACTGGCACACAATATGACCCACAGGAGTCTTAATACATTGCACCCATAGTGCATTGATCACGCTGTATCAAATAAATGTGATTTTCTACTTCAAGAAAAACAGTAAGCACCACAACAAAATAATCAGGGTGTCTGTCAGTACTATTTGCTGCCCCACTCTGTGGGTCATTAGGATATGTTGAAGTCAAAGCCGTTAGAAAATGAAGAACACAAGTAACCATAAAGTGGATACACTGACCTCCATATTTCTGCCAATTTTTTTAAAGTTAAGATATGCTTTAAGAAGTGATGTAACCACTTTACAAATGAAGCAAAGATAGTGATATACAGTATATACAGTGTGAACCACAGTTCACATCTCTCTCTGAGTTACACTCACAAACAATGATGTATAAATATATCATGCAGCCATGTATTAAAGACATAAACCCCAATCCTTTAGATAAATCACTTCCTTAATCTACCACAGGACAAAGTGACCAAATAAGTGTTTATGAATAAGAAACAATTCCAAGAAACTAAGATACGTCCCTCCCGTGACAGCACAGCTGCAAAGCACATATGGGAATAACCACTGCAGCTACAAAGTTTTTAATAAACTAATAAAGCTGTCAATAATGAATTATCAATTGCTTTCAAAAGTTCTTGCCATACTTCAACATACCCTGAAAAAGCCCCAGAGCGTTAGGAAAACCAGAATATTTTTCATGTAACAATGAACCTCTTTGGGTCATAGTTTGAGAGCATGTCCAAGCATTTAACATAAATCTCTGAAATGAAATATCATATTAGACAAAACACATATGCAAATCACAAGATGAGCCCAAAACCCTTCATACTTCTGGATAACGTAATGGAATCTTGTTCTGGACATAGATAGTAAGGCTTACTACTTCTACAGTACATGTAACAACATGTATAGTATAACGTTCATAAAAGTTCATAAAAAGTGATGTTTCAAGCCTTGTATTGATCTCTGCTCGACACAAAGACAGGCACAGCATTCAGCACTTTTGCCACAATCATTTAGCAGTCCTTGTAAATATTGGCAAATGGTTAAAACTTTTGATGCCTCACTATGACCTCAATATAACAAATACAATGGTGGCTCCTTAAAGGTGTTGACATCTCTCAAATCAGTCTCTGACCCCAATTGGAAAACACACACATACTAGAGCTAATCTCCTACAAAATCAATTAATTTATCAGTTTTTTTTGTTGTATGCAGCAGACCTTATTAAATCCATGAAGATTGTGTCCTTGTTTAGAGTTTAATCCAGGAAGTAATGAAAGGAACGTTTACCCCAATCCAAATTCCAGCACTGTCTTTTAGCCGACATGTCCTTTTCCTAGATGACCAGGAGCAGAGATGCTAGGCATGTGGTTAACCAAGGACTGTCTGTTCCTGTCCTGTGGTAGAAGACCAACTTAAGGATTGGAGGAGGTCTGGCTGCAGGGACCTCAACTGATCATAAAAATGGCATCCAATTTTTCTCATGTAGTGTTACAGCTAGTCACACATGCGCATTGTTGCTCCATACAATTACTATAAGCAATGAAGGAAGGAGACAAGATCCCCTCTCCAGATCGGTGGTGTTCCCAGTGTTCAAACCCCAAATAAACAGTTATTTCTAACCAATCTTTTAGAAACCCAAAACTTGCTTTAGTGGCAGCACGCCTTTAATACATAGTTAAATATTTAGTAAAGTGTTATATCTTAGGATGTCGGTAAGATTCTAAGGTATATATACTTTCCAAAGTATAAGTATACATACTGTACCTCTCTCTATTATATCTGTTTACATATCAATGACTGATCCCATTGATCACATATTGTATACCCATAAGGCATCACCCCTGCAGAAAGGGAGAACTGCAGTAGTAAGCACAGGGAGAAAACGAAAGAATCCGGTAAATCAGGTACTTTATTCCTCATTTGCACGCTGCAAAAAACAATATATGCTGCATAAAAAAGTTATTTGTGAGTGGAATACAAATATTCATTCTGTACATAGAAGGTATTTATCATTTCTTGAATAGATGCTGTATATTTAAATGAATTTGAGCCATCCTATAATACACTACAATATTGCGAGTCATGTGATATAGTCCAGATGATGTCGAGTCAGCTATCATAATGCCCTCTTTCTAAGAACCTCTGGATAAGGTGTTTCCTAATTATACAGTGAATAGCTTACATCATTATGAGCAAGGAGCTTCCCTTAATCTGAGTTTAGCTCTAATAAGTACATCGGACAGGTTTATATGGATTAATGGAATACACAGAATATTTTGTGGTCCGGTAAGACAGGAGTCTGACAATAAGAGGGCAGATTTATCAAGTGTCTGAAAGTCAGAATATTCCTAGTTGCTCATGGGAACCAATCACAGCTCAGATTTCATTTTACCAGTGCTCATGAATATTTTAAAGGGGAGCTGTGATTGGTCGCCATGGGCAACTGGAAATATTCTGACTTTCAGACACTTGATAAATCTGCCCCAATGTTCCCTCTGAACATAAAAACTGCAAATTGGTTCTTACCCAGTAGATATAAACCTGTCTATGTAGGGACTAAAGTCAATATTTAAGGATTAAAGTCAGACCTTTTAACATGATTTAAACTAATAGGTCAACAGATCCATCCATGGAGGGGCTGAAACATTGGGGAAATTCTTGTTGCGCTAACTTTGCTAGGCAAGTTGAAAAATTGCTAATTTTGGCACAAATATATCAAATATGCCAAAAACGTTGAAAAAATTAGAAAAAAGGAAAAAATTCTAAGATAAATGACCCTCATTGAGTGGATCTGTGGCATATCATAAGCAATTATGCATAAAACCCACACCATCCGGTGCAGAATGTAACACTTTGGGACAGATTAGACTATGTGAGATCCAGTCTCCGCTGCATATTAGTGAGGCATACTGCAAAGTGCATGAACTGTGTGCAACTCCTCTTCCTGCGCACGATATTGTGTTGCGGCGTGCATAGTGCAGCTGCGACACAATACTAGTGCAAACACTTCATACATACATGTGCAACCAGTTTGTACATGTATTTATGAGCAGGACTGAGTAGTAAATCTGGGCCTTTGTTTTTCGGCAGGATATGCTGCAAAATCCATGACAGATACACCGTGTCTTGATCACCTGTAAAGGTTTTAATACAGTTCTTCAGGTGATTCCCTTTGGAAGAACTGAGTTACATACAAAATAAGGAGTGGCCATGAGTATCTAGGAACTCATTCCTTGGTTTATCCAGCAGCATAATTTAAGGGGCTGTGAACAAATGAACTTTGATTATAGAGTTTGCAGAACACATTCTTCTCTTAAAGGTAACCTTTATTAAGTACACAGTCCGGTTTACAATGACAAGACTTGTGTCTCCAAGAATTTTCCAAAATTATGGCTGGATGACTGCCCTGGAAGAAAACGCTTGCTTGGATTACATTAGGCATTTCTTTGGAAAGCGAGATGAAATATTGTTTTGCAGCCAGCAGAATAATTTTATATCATGAATAAAGAAAAAGTAAAAGTTCATAGTGAGACTGAATCCTGACAGCCTGTTGAGCAGCTACAAAATAATGATTGGAATTTGATAAATGAAATATACTAACCTCAAAACAACCCTCCAATAAAATGTACCATGTACAGATAACTTGACTCCTATGTAATATGATAGCCCAGTAGATTTACTGTATGGCCCAAGAACTTGTGCACAAAGACATCATTTCATCTCATATAGTCTAATATTATAGAACCAGAATTATAGATAGTATGAACAGATGACAATCTGTAGAAGTCACAGCACATCACAAGTATTACAATCACATGTTTTATTCCTTGAAGTGGATGAAGACTTTAAAAGCAGCATAAAAAGGAAAAAAATAATAGAGGCATTTTTACTTAAAATGAGCAACCTATCAACACTCATAAAAGGAGATATGGTACATTGCATTGCAGTGACTTGGAGTGTTCAATGTAATGTCATATTATTATTAGTTATACTTTTAAGTACCTGACATGTGGTAGCCAGTCAGTCATCACCTCACCGCTCTTAAAACAGTAACTTTGCACTGAGACCTTATCTCACCCTACAGAAATCCTCACATCACTTTTTGGATGCATGCTTCTATAAAGAACGTGAAAAACTTTCCTGTGATTGTTTCTTTTACAACCAGATTCCTTACTTCTGAAAAAATACAACAAATCTGGAGAGGAATTTTACTCAGTATGTACTGTTTTTATATCTTTGTGCCAGTTACCCTGAAATAACATTTTCACTGTCTACAAGTTTGTTGTTTGTATAATATATTTCTATGCAAACAATTACTTTCAGGAATGTGTAAAAATATTTCCCAGGATACCAATTTCTTTAATTGACAACCATTTTAAAGGGAAGCTTTCATTGACATCAACATTTTTTTATACTTCCCTGTATTCTATTATTATGGGGTCCAATCATTGTTGACTGAATAGATACACACTATTTTGACACAAGACATCATTAACCCCTTAACGCTGAAGCCACTTTTCACCTTCCTGACACGGCCCATTTTTTCTATCTGCCCTGTGTCACTATAAATGGTTATAACTTTAAAACGCTTTAACATATCCAAGTGATTTTGAAACTGTTTTCTCGTGACACATTGTACTTCATGTTAGTTACAAAATTTTGGTGGTATGTTTTGCATTTATTTATGAGAAAATTAGATATTTGGTGAAAATTTGGAAAAATTCTCAATTTTCGAAATTCAAAATGTTCTACTTTTTCCACACATGATTCATAACACCAGAAAACATAATAACTAACATTCACCAAATGTCTACTTTATACCTCCATGGTTTTTTATGCATACTCTCATTTTTGTAAGATGTTATGGGGCTTTGAACGTTAAGTGCGATTTTTCACATTTTCATAAAAAAAGCAAAATGCTGCTATTGAGGGACCTGCTCTGGTTTGAAGTCACTTTGAGAGGCCTAAATAAAAGTAAAACCCCATAAATTACCCCATTATAGAAACTACACCCCTCAACGTACGTAAAACAACTTTTATGAAGATTGTTAACCCTTTCATTGGTTTACAGGGGTTAAAACAAAATCGGATGCAATTTTGAAATTAATTTTTTTTTTTACTAAATAAATGTGTTTTTCATAAAATGTACAAATTCTCAGTGGATACAATACCAAAACGCTCCATAAAATTTGATACCCAATCTTTCCCGTGTATAATAATACCCCATGTGGTGGTAACCTGCTGTATGGGCACACGCCAGGGAAGCTGCGCCATTCAGAGCAGATTATGCATTGTCTCTTTATAATGGCTATACAATCTTTATTTTTTGGGCAATTTGGACATATAAGAGCTTATTTTTTGCGACATGAGATGCACTTTACAAATACTTCATTTTAGTGGGTCTGTAGCTTTTTGATGAGACTTTATTAACTAGCCCATAACCAGCCATTTACTTCATAACATGTTTTCATATGTATTATGCCATTATTTCCCTCTGATCTATATTGGTTTCTGAACCTCAGAAATATTATGCACACACATATAATCAGTTCCTAGAATTAATTTACACAGATAAAGGATATTCTAAAGGGAAAATCTACTAAAGTTTAGTTGTCAGGACCTGGTCATGTTGACTAGAATAAGCCATGACACGTTGAGGAAAATCAGTGGCATACCTATGGCTTCATAGCAGACTTCTGAATGGGGCCACCCCACCCCCTCAGTAAATATACATATTTGTATACTCACACATTTATACACTCATGTGCACACATTTAAGCAATGATATATACACTTATACACTTACCGTATTTTTCGGCCTATAAGGCGCACCGGACTATAAGGCGCACCTCTAATAAATGCCTGCTAAGACATCTAGGTTCATATATAAGGCGCACTGGAGTATAAGGCGCAGGATCAAATGCAGTACCTAAAAATGACCAGCAGGTGGCAGACCTGTGCACAGTTCTAGCCAGCTACACTTCCCGGGAAACTTGTCTTCAGCGTGTCAGAGAGCTCCGATCTCAGAGGTATGGGCTGCTGGGGGTCAATGCAGGGTGATGCAGCAGGGGTTAAGCGGTCTCCCTCTGCCCCTTCTCCTTCCCTCCTCAGCCAGGGTGTTATTCCTGTGGGGTTCCCTGTGGTTCCTTCTCTTTCCCCTGTTACAGGGCTGGCAGGTATGGGGGATTGGTCGGCACTATGGCAGCTCCGGTCTCTCCGTGCTAGGGGAGGGCAGGATGGGCACAATGTTAGTTGTGGTGCCAGGGCACTTCGGGAGCTAGGGACCCTGTGTACAGTGTGGGAAGGTGCAGGATGGAGCTATTAAACACTGGTAAATGTACAGTACATCTTGTCTGTAGTACATTTCTGTATAAGTTCATGTATAAGGCGCACTGGCCTATAAGGCGCACCTATGATTTCTGAGAAAATGAATGGATTTTTGGTGCGCCTTATAGGCCGAAAAATACGGTACTCTGATCTGTCCCAGTAGCTGCTGACCACATGGGGGAAGTACATGGCAGGAATTAGACATGAGAGATCCCTAGTCATTCTGCTTTCCCCTCCTTCTTTACAGCCATTTCTTATCTGAGCTATTGGGGACGATGTGTATGTAATGGTGCACATCTTCCATTCTTCAGTGTGTCAGGTTGGATGCCGGGGCCCCCTGATACTGGGGCTGCTATGGCTGCTACCACTGTAATTACATCTCTGGTACAAAAGCTATGCCTACAGGCAGCATTATTTCTGCATCAGTGCCAGGGCTCTAGAGCTAAATTGCAGTAGACATATCCTCTGTGAGGCACCATTTAATGTACACATAGATAGGTCCTCAATAGATAGTTGGTGGGCGTCCCAGTGCTAGAATAGTGTACGACCCCTATGATCTTATATTGATGACCCAACCTATAGATATATCAACAATGTCCTTCATTTGAAAAACCTTTGAGTTAAGAGGAAAACCTCTAAAGCTCATTTCTGAATTATAAGGTATACTTATTATTTTCCAATCTGGTTCCTGATTGTTGGTATCGTAGGATAAATAAAAGTCTATTGTGTTTGTATTTGTGGGTTTATAGAAGTTTCTATACAGTTTGTAAACCCTCATAAAGCACAAGGATGTATAAAACATTGATATGTTACTGTAAGTGCTGAGTGTGTTGTCACTGCTACAATACCAAAGTGTAAAACTAAAACCCTGCTAATCTATTTCACACCTCCAGAAAGCAAGGTTTAAAGCGGCGACTTGTCTGTCTGTAGATGTGTCACGCAACGCTGAGGTCCGGTTGCAGATTGTTTGGCTGGCCTCTACATTGTGTGAAAAGTTGATAGGAACTTTGCAATGAAAAATGATGGATAAGCCAAGTTGGGTTTTGGCAGCCAAACCACTCAAAACCTCAGCGTGTTGAACTGTTCACTAGTACATTTATTAGGCCTCATAATGTTGAAACATTTATAATAACACTTCATAAAATGTAGCAACCCATCACTGTAAGAATCCACACATGATATACATCAAGTCAGGAGAAAGAATGGAAACAAAAGCATTCTGAGCAAGACAAAGGATAACTGTTGGCATCAAGCAAGATGCTGCCATTGTTTTAAAAGGATTGAATAACACATTTTATGTGCCTACTATGCAGATATAGCAAGTTGTAAGCTTAGATTTAATGAGGTAAAGAAACACTTTCTAAGATCTGCTTATCCGTTATATATAACTATATAGAATGCAGACCTGTGCTGTATAACGTGTACATGTGGTGCTATTAACCATTTACAGTCAGGCAAGATTACAATGGTAAAACTGCCCAGGGAGATGTGCAACTACACAGCCATGATGTCTGCTTGAATAGCACTACAGTCTATCATTTCAATGCTAATGTGAACACAGCCTAAGATATTGAGATGGATGGCTAGATCTTGGAAACCTCTGAATTTTCTCACCTCAAAGGCATTGCACAAGTATGAACTTCAGTTTGTATGACCCCTTCAAAAACTTCAGTGCAAGTACTCCAGCGGTTCTTCACCCACCCTTGTGTATAGGCTGCCAGGAAAACCATAATGGGATGTGACCTCTTCATCCAATGAGAGGTGATGCCAGTAAGACAGCACAATGATCATGGGCTACTGGCCTAAATCAGTCACGTGATCTCTGGCAGTTAAACAAAACAAATGCAGTATACGTGCAGTATCGGCAGGTGATTAGTCGGGTTAAAAATGTTTCTATTTGTTATTTTGCTGCATTTTCTCCTCTTTTTCTTCAAATGCAAATATTTTTATCCAGATTTATGTAGTTGCTGTTTTCAGCATAATTTCAGTTTTTTCTGTAAGACATTTTTATTCACTACAAATTTTCATTAGAAGTCAGCGCAGGTCTGCATAAAATGGCCCCAGATTTATTTTTCTTTTGCTCCATGCTATTTGCGCCTGAATGAGGTACCTTACATCTGTAAGAAAATATTCATGTTTTCATTTCTGCCAATCATAATAAAACCTCTATTAAAAAGGGAAAATATTAGACCAAAAATAGTTTATTTTCACAGAAAAAGTCTGCTGTAATACTTTTTTGTAGATGTCCTGTATTGTTTTTCTTTCTTTTCCACATACAGTGCATTTAGTATTATGAAAGTATTTCATCTGGTTTTCTTTTATTAAGACTGCAAGACTATCAGGAAAGTTATTCATTCCCATTGCTTCTCTAACAGGTTCCCATTGACACTGTGCTATTTCCTGGGGAATAATACACATATTCGACTATTGCTAATTAACTTTATTTGTTGTACTGTACTGTACAGGCGGTCCCCTACTTAAGAACACCTGACTTACATACGACTCCTAGTTACAAACGGACCTCTGGATTTTGGTAATTTACTGTACTTTAGTCCTAGGCTACAATAATCAGCTGTAACAGTTATCAATGGTGTCTGTAATTAAGATTTATAGTTAACCCTGGTTCTTATGACAACCCAACATTTTTAAAATTCAATTGCCACAGAGACCAACAAAATTTTGACTGGGGTTACAATAATACAGTATACGGTTCTGAACAAACCTACAGACCCTATCTTGTATGTAACCCGGGGACTGCCTGTATTAGTGTAAAAGATGTACCTCATCATAAATTTGGGTCAGGATGCGCTATGGCAAGGGGGTATGAAGCCCTGGATGAAAAACAAATGTCTTGATACATGCTCCCCATTGTCTGTCTGTATGTCTATCTATTTCTGCAGAATATAGTAAGGAAAGTACAATGCAGCACAGCAAAAAACCCTGTTAAGGGTGGGTGCTCAGCCACAAGGTTTCTGGCCGCAAACCTCTTGCATATAAATAGAATGCTGCTGGTAGTAATCATATACATGCCACCTATTACTGTGTGTCCGGAAAGTAAACGGCCATGCCACCTGCAGCACATACAAACACAGGTGCCATGTACAGTCATTTCTATTCTCTAACTTCATCAAATAGGTTACATGTGGGAAAGACATTATGCATCCCATGCTCCTCCTGCTCCAATAAAACAAAGCTCCAGGCTTGCTTGGACTGCTTTAAGTTCCCTCTCTTAAATCTTTTGCACCTTCTGAATTTACCATATTGACAATGGCTCCTTTTGAAACTCCTCTTATTTTGGCTTTTAGTAAGACGCTTCCCTGTTGCCTGCTTCTGTCTTACCTCATACAGATTTCTGCAGAAAACTATCAATCACATCAGTAAACAATATGGTGTTATTAGCCTGGAGCCAACAATCACACAATAATAAAGTTACATTCAGAAATACCAGAATGAAGTAATACAAGGTATTCCAGCATTTCATCGTCATGACCATTGTTTTTGCTTAACTAGATATTGTGTCTGTTCCTGGACCAGCGTAATAATGTCTATATTCACATGATCCATGTGCATTACGTACATTAAATAATCATGAACATTTTTAGACAGTATGTAAAGTGGCCAGATGACATGTTATAAAGCATTCCCTGTGATGCCATCATGTTAGGGGACCTGCATTCAAGTGATTGTGTCAGTCCCACAAGTATGACAGACAGGGCCAGGTCCAAGTTTCAGTAGGCCCCGAACAACAGAGCCTCAATAGACCACTTTGCAATGAACTCATGTGGCAGCATTAAAAATTTAGATACTAAACAGTCCTGTTCCCTAAAATATTCCCTAGTTTATCATAACAAACAGCCCCTTTATAGTTATTTTATATAAGCCCACCTTGCCTCGATAGATTCCTTATGTACAGCATTATGTGGGCCCCTCAGGAGCTCTGGGCCCCGGCACTTGCCCAGGTATTCCCAGTGCCTGCACCGGTCCTGATGACAGACTTGAAGGTTACAGGAAAATATGAAAATATCTCATACAAGCTTGAAAGTACTGCTATGTAATGTCTTATTTTGTCTTTCTATGTACCCCATGATTTGTACAGCACTGTAGAATATGTTGGCGCTAAATAAAGCTTTATTTTGTAATGTAGATTTCGCAAATTAGAACACAATTGAGCCCCCTAGTGTCTAGAGAGAAAATTAGATATCAAGCTGTAAATGAGAACCAGGCCTATGTAGGTTCCAGACCAACATTGATTAACCAAATCCACTATCTGACCTGAAAGGATAAGAATCAGGGCTTCCTCCCTGAAAATATATTAATCTCTGGATAAATGCTTGACCAGCAGGAGCATATTTCATAGACAGCTGTACTTGTAATAGTGCAGAAAAGAATACACTGATGACAGGATGCAGCACATGAACAACTTATTCTTTCATTACCGTGGATAACTGGAAGCAGTAATCTTCAAAGGTGTTGGGATGAAGTGTTGAGTGTACATATGTTCTATATTATATGACAATGTGCAATGCTTCTACTGTCCATGCAAGTCTCTGTAAATATGACTATGTATAATGTAAATAAATATGATATCAATACACTTAAATATTTCCATAAATGCACTTTACATGTACTTTTACATGAAGTGGTGGAAAAAGTACTACACATGAGGCTGGAATCACACATAAAGGAGAGATGTACTATATCTGTATTTCATGGGGAGACCACAGTGCTTGCCCAAAACAGGACTGGCACTGGTGCCTGAAGTTGCACCCATAATGCATAGCGCCCAACCGTCCCACATTCGTCGGGAGTGTTCTGGTTTTTAGGTGCTGTCCTGCCTTCCCGACCAGTTGGAAGAATGTCCCGTGGTGCCCTGCATTGTCCCGCCTCCCGGTCCATGTCCCCACACTAGAGCAACAGAGCCAAAACCAGGAGGTGGGATCATCTCCTGCTGCCTCCACTCTATTTCTGCTCTGTTCCAGCCATGGAGGTAGCTCATTCTGCGGGGAACAAGGGGAAACACAGGGGGCCACAAAATGAGAATGATGGAGTACTTAAGGCCACAATATGAGGGAAGATTGAGGACAGGAGGCCACAATATGAAGGAGATGGAGGACAGGCGATCACAATATGAGGGAAGATGGAGGACAGGAGGTCACAATTTGTGGGAGGATGGAGGAGAGGAGGTCATAACATGAGGAATGATGGATGACAGGAGACCACAATATGACAGAGGATAGAGGGCAGGAGGTCACAATATGAGATTGATGGAGGACAGGAAGCCACAATATGAGAGAGATGGATGATTGGAGGCCATAATATGAGGGAGAGAGGGGAGGTGGGTAGGAGTACAGATAGCATACGAGTATGAGGAGATAAATAAAAGTGTGGGAACAAATTGTGTGGGAGTACATTGTGTCCGTGCCCCCTATTACTTGTATCGGTGGGTATTATATAGGTCCTTAATGGGGGTTAGCCACTGGGAGGGGGCATTATACTATGTGGGGGTCATTAAGGCCAATATTATACTATGTTTAGGAGTGGGCAAGGGGCAGCAGAATGGGCATGATTTAGGAAAAAAGGAGGGATTTTTGTACCTCTTTCTCTAACCCAAAAGTTGTGAGATATGATATATACTGATCAGGGAAAACCCCCTCACACAACATTGAAATAGTTTTTATTTTACAATAACATTACATTATATGATAACACAGAAAGATGCAGTGTTATTGTATATCATGCCCTTTGTGCTTTCACCCTACAAGACAGATAAAGACTTACTTTATTTTGATTGAAACTATATACATTTACTTTTCCTTTCAGCCATTGTTCTCTACAATTATGGAGAAGACACAGTAAATGAATTTGCAGCCTCTAAATAGATGACTCAAGCGATCTAACCACTCAAAGTGAACGCCTTGTGAAAGCCCTGCTGCCATGGCTGAGGTCCAAGGAGTTATCCATTCTCTGTATACAATGGTTCCACTTAGACCTGTGGTCATAAGCTAGAGAGAGCCCACTGAAATAATAGCAAGGGCTGAGTGCCACATGTCAGCTAGAGAAAGGCTTTCTGTCTAGGCCTGCTCTATGTAGGAAATGGCAGAAAGACGGAGCCGGATTGCTCCACCTGCTCTGCATCACATAGAACAAAGGGGCGCTGCAGAAACGCAAACAGGCCTGAATGGAAGTGGGCTGAATCTGGCCCTGGATGAGCATACAGATGTCAGTGGCGGGTCATAATGTCAGCTGGATTCCATTTACAGTAAATGAGAGTCAGATTGTTTTTATTGGCTTTTTATTAAAAAAATGTAACAGAAGGAAAATCTGTTAAAGTGTCCATCCGGCAAAGTGTTGGAAGATGCTCCAAAAACTGCTCAAAGATGTGTACTTGATGAACCCTATCAGGACATCTAGGGGAAATGTCTCTGCTTTTCACCTTGCCTGACAAGAGAATCTGCTTTACTCATTCTGACATCACAACCAGGAGGGATATGGAGATGTTCCCTGGATATGAGGTCACAACCTTTTACCAGGAAAAACACAATAGTGATTTCCTACTACATATGGTAGTACTGAACAGCTGCACCATATAGAAGCGCTGGGGCTTTATGTATGCTGGATGCTGTATGTTGAGCACCACAATGTAAGCTTTAAGGTACAAATATAGGATCAAGCTGTAATGCAGCTGGCTTTGTGAGTTACGATAATTCATAATGAAAATATTATTTAATTTCAGTTTCATTATAGTTAACATGAAACTGTGACTAAATAATAATTTGTTATGAATAATAGTCTATTTGTACCCTTGTATTGTAAAAGCTAAGTTTTCAGCACTGAACAAACTCATGATGAGCTCCTGAGATAGTAATTGAGTAAATCTGGTTTGGATGTATACATGGAAAGAAATACATTATACTCAAAGATGTATAAATCATTTATGGTAAATATGGCAGCATAAGATACTTTACATCATGTTCTATTGCCCGCTTGATGCCCACAGTTGTGCATTGTCCTGAATGCAGAAGTAATCTAGTCAAACAAGGTGATCAGCTCCAAATTAAATGAATTTTTCAGGCTTATCATATTAATGACCAAATTAGCGCCATTCTCTGTGCAGTGGCAGGCCCTGGGAACTGCAGCTTAGCTTCTTTCTATTCAACTCACCAAGTTATTTATCGAGTGTTAGACCCCAAACCCGACCCCAACATCAGGACCTTGTTTAACCCTTTAACTAGGTTGCCTGCTGATGAAAGACGTCAGCAGGTGCAGGTCTCAAGTCTGCAACAACGTCTTACTTTGTTGCTGCAGTTTCTCCATATCTTGCGCTAATTGAGGGGGCAAGAGCAGGAAGGCAGGAACGATTTATTACCACTTCTGCCTTCTCCTTTCTTCCCTGAAGTTGAGCAGTGCAGTGAAGAGAAGATATAGAAAGTATATTGGAAAACGGAATAACTTTTTATAATACAAACAATAGCATTAATTTGCTGTAATGGGAATACCCCTTTTAAGTTTTTTAAGGTTTGGTCAGAAAAGGGGTTAAGCTGGTAATTTAAGCTGGTAAGATATTTTTCCGAGCTGCCATAGACATACACACTAGGTTTGACCATGTGTGCATCTGTTTTGAATAAGAAGGTAGGCGTATGTAGCTGACATTTTGGTGGTGACTTATCATCCTTGAAAACAAAAATAATAATAATAACAATTCTTTACTTATATAGCTCCTACGGATTACACAGCACTGCACAAAGCATGCCAAATTGGTCCCTGTCCCCATGGGGCTCACAATCCAAAAAACCTAATAGTATGTTTTTGGAATGTTGGAGGAAACCTGAGGACTGGGAGGAAACCCACGCAAACACAGAGAGAACACACAAACTCTTTGCAGATGTTGACCTGGGTGGGATTTGAACCCAAGACCCCAGTGCTGCAAGGCAGAAGTGCTACCCACTCAGCCACTGTGCTGCTTTATCCTAATCCTTCTTTCCCAGTTTGCTTTGTATGAACTATACTATTATTCATTTACAAGTACTGCGCTGTCTAAATGTACTGCTGACCAACCAGCCGAACATATCTTTTATGCAGTGTGAGCCCTCCTGCACATGAACAGTGTTTGGGGTTGTGTGCCAGCCATGTTCAATGGCATGTCCACATGTATTTCTAGGTGTTCACATGCTCAGTGGTTTGTATGAGTTGACTACAAAGCCACAGTTTGAGCAGGATTCCCGCCCAAGTTGGTGGGTCAGACAGGCCACACTCTCATCACTGCAAACAATGGACCATGAGACTGTTGTTTGCCGCCCATGCTGTGTACATGAGGCCTAAGAGATCATATGTATCACATTACCCTGTATCATTATAAAAAGACCCTTAGATAAGGCTAAACAAAGTTGAAGCTTTATTCCTCAGTAATCAAAGTGCTTTTCTGTGTAGGTTTCACCTGTGTTTAAAGATTTAGGTAATAAGTTAGTACCATATTCAATTTGACATCATCTTATGTGAAATTCTAAATCTATATTTGCTTCAAGCTGTAAAATTTTTCACTGCATAGGAAAAGAACTGTTTGGAAAAGGTACAAATTGAAGAAAATGTGATAGCATTACTATGACTTCATCATATGTGGTTGTCCAGTGCTCTTGGAATAGTTCAATGGCTTGTTTTTAACTGCCAGTGAACCCTGTTCATGAGCTCCAGCAGTTCCAAGAATTGTTGGAACTTAACCCAATGTTAACTATGATCACTGATTCATAACACTCTACTCCTCATGCTCCTGAAAACTTTTCTCGAATGCTAGCTGGATGCATAAAAGCAGACCTTTCCTACTTTATTTACCGTAGTAATGGCAGATTGTGTTACGATAAGGACACAATAGAATAGATTCCCCTTCTAGGATTCCTTCAAAGCAGAATTTAAAGGCAACTCATCCACATGTAAACTGCAGGTAGCATGTTATAGAGCTAAAGGAGTTGATACATAGAATTGTTAAAATAATTGTAATTTATTGTTGGAAATCCTTACTTACTTATAGATCAGGGGTCCAGTGGGCGGTCTCATTTTAGAATTGCAGCCTTCCCTGTACAAGAATGCATACAGAGATAGCGTTCAGTCACTGAACATGACCACCCACTGTAGACTGCACACAAAATAGCTTTATATTATATCTTCAGTATTACAGATATACACGAGAAGTTATGTAATACTGCTTGTGATTTCTCTAGCCAAAGAAATAGTCCACACAAGATTCCTTTTTGCGATGATAAAGCCTTAAATACTGGACCTGGGTCATATACTAGGCATTCTATATACTATTGCTTCATGAAAAAATATGTGAAGATTTGAAATCTGAGAATCAAATCCCAAGGTCATCCAATGTTCACCATTCCTGAATTATTGTTTCTATAAAAACAGGATTATATAATCCTTCTCATCATAGAGGTCAACAACATCCTGAAATTGAGCCATTTGTGACCGTTGGGTCCACTAAAATGGAATTATTAAGGCTAATAGCCTCTACTGCTGTAAACAGATATCTATTGTTGGATCAATCTATAGACTCTATGAGAGCATATAGGGGCCACAGAGAGGGTGCTCTATTAAAGGGCCAACACAATAAGACAGGACACGGCATCTCTAGCAAGCATTGACTCTCGCAGTATGGGATTGGGTCTTCATGTATTGTATGGACTTCCTCTCCACTTATTATGCATCTAATTAATCAGCTTATTTACATACTATTTGGCCATTGCATAGAATTGATCATATGATCAAGGTCTAGACACACACAAATTCATCAATTTTGTGGATCCTATATGAAAATAGAATGTCTGAGATTAGGGAATGTCTTCAACTCAAAGGCTAGCCGTAAGTCCCCATTTTAAAACCCCAGCACTGAGATTGACTAGCTGGAAAAAACTAGCTGGAGGAAAATGCCTGACAGTGCCCCAGGCTGTGCCCCAGGCAGTTCTAGCAGCCAATCACGGGATTGCTGGAACCATTACTTCAGAAAACGGAAGGTTCCGGGGAATATTTAGGCACTGCACATGAAGGTTAGATGTCCATTCACTTTGCTTTGAAGATAAAAGATGTCTTCATAGATATCCACATTTTTTACAAAGATTATAAAGAATTGGGTTATTGAAGTAAAAGATGCCATTTGTAACTGGGAAGATACTGGGTAATATTGGTAACATTTAATGTAAAAGGAAAACTTGTAGGCAGTGTAGGCACCTTTACCTATTTTACTGCAGATTATATAGATTGTAATAAGGAGGCTTTCATATTAAGAATAATTTGCAGCAAAAACTTTTCACAGTGACCAGGCAAACACCAGCAGAGACGTCATGGCCTTTTGAGACATGCTGTTTGTGCCAGGCCACCACTGAGGACAGCGATTGACAGCTGTGGTCATCTGACACCAATGGAACATCAATGCTAACATCAGCATTGACCTATGGTGCAGAGTAGGTCTTTACGTATATTCTCTATGACTCAGCCGAGAGAAGTACGCATCATTGAGATATACACTCACCGGCCACTTTATTAGGTACACCTGTCCAACTGCTCGTTAACACTTAATTTCTAATCAGCCAATCACATGACGGCAACTCAGTACATTAAGGCATGTAGACATGGTCAAGACAATCTCCAGCAGTTCAAACCGAGCATCAGTATGGGGAAGAAAGGTGATTTGAGTGCCTTTGAACGTGACATGGTTGTTGGTTCCAGAAGGGCTGGTCTGAGTATTTCAGAAACTGCTGATCTACTGGGATTTTCACGCACAACCATCTCTAGGGTTTACAGAGAATGGTCCGAAAAAGAAAAAACATCCAGTGAGCGGCAGTTCTGTGGGCGGAAATGCCTTGTTGATGCCAGAGGTCAGAGGAGAATGGGCAGACTGGTTCGAGCTGATAGAAAGGCAACAGTGACTCAAATCGCCACCCGTTACAACCAAGGTAGGCAGAAGAGCATCTCTGAACGCACAGTACGTCGAACTTTGAGGCAGATGGGCTACAGCAGCAGAAGACCACACCGGGTGCCACTCCTTTCAGCTAAGAACAGGAAACTGAGGCTACAATTTGCACAAGCTCATCGAAATTGGACAGTAGAAGATTGGAAAAATGTTGCCTGGTCTGATGATTCTCGATTTCTGCTGCGACATACGGATGGTAGGGTCAGAATTTGGCGTCAACAACATGAAAGCATGGATCCATCCTGCCTTGTATCAACGGTTCAGGCTGGTGGTGGTGGTGTCATGGTGTGGGGAATATTTTCTTGGCACTCTTTGGGCCCCTTGGTACCAATTGAGCATCGTTGCAACGCCACAGCCTACCTGAGTATTGTTGCTGACCAT
This sequence comes from Engystomops pustulosus, assembly GCF_040894005.1. Classification (NCBI taxonomy): domain Eukaryota; kingdom Metazoa; phylum Chordata; class Amphibia; order Anura; family Leptodactylidae; genus Engystomops; species Engystomops pustulosus. The sequence continues at coordinate 133,299,321 of NC_092411.1, forward strand.
GTCCATCCCTTTATGACCACAATGTACCCAACATCTGATGGCTACTTTCAGCAGGATAATGCGCCATGTCATAAAGCTGGAATCATCTCAGACTGGTTTCTTGAACATGACAATGAGTTCATTATACTCAAATGGCCTCCACAGTCACCAGATCTCAATCCAATAGAGCATCTTTGGGATGTGGTGGAACGGGAGATTCGCATCATGGATGTGCAGCCGCCAAATCTGCGGCAACTGTGTGATGCCATCATGTCAATATGGACCAAAATCTCTGAGGAATGCTTCCAGCACCTTGTTGAATCTATGCCACGAAGAATTGAGGCAGTTCTGAAGGCAAAAGGGGGTCCAACCCGTTACTAGCATGGTGTACCTAATAAAGTGGCCGGTGAGTGTATATATATAATTAATACGGGTTAGAAAAGCATAGCAGGTCTTGATTTTCCACAAAAAAAGCTATGAATTATTCACAATATTAGAGGGAGCCCAAGAGTTATACTACCAGTGTGGACACATGACAATAATCAGTGCTTCTGGCAAAAACATTATTAATCTTTTCCAGAAAGATAGGAACAGAGCCAACAGATGAGCATATGGCTCTCCCCAGAGAAACTGCTTCACATTAGAAGGTACTTTATTTTAGATTAGGCCCATAGCCTTGAGTGGAACCCTGGCGGTAATGTGTGTCCTCATAGATGAGTCTCTAAGCACACTAGTAGACAGAGGCGCTAGAGACCCATGAAGACATTTCTGTAAAGCTATATGTAATTGTCCTGGCACTGGAATCGGCCAGTTTGGCTCATTTATTCCAGCCATGTTAGCCAGGGTTTCCAGTTTTTAAGAGATTCATAAAACTGTGATTCAGTGTGCGTCCAGCCAGCCGTCTATTACTTTTTTTTCAAAGAGATAGAAGTAAGTTAAAGCAGAACTTAAATTCCACATAAGCTTCCCATATACCGTAGTTAGAAAACAGTGCATGACAATAATGCATAATCTTATAGTTCGCTAAGGACCCACTGGGAGTATACAAGGTTATTTTTTCCTATATGGTCATACATATACAATTTTTGATGTATTTGATGGGATCTGTAACTTGAATTGGACAACCAGACTCTCAGGAAAGCTTTATGGGAAAAAGAGTTGGATAGCTTAGATTCAACCCCGTCAACCACACTTTTTTGAGGTGGATAAGTAGGCATCTGGCAACTTGGTTACTGGGTTTCTTCCTACAAACATAAAACATTCAGACTGGATAATTGGTTTCCTCTTTAGAGTATAACTTATCCAAGTGTGTATTAGGCCTAATGGAACCCTAACCCAGCACACACAGAATTGTGTGGGTAAATTCTCAGTGAGATGAAATGATCCAATGAATTCTATACAGTATTTTGGGGGGTATTCTGTACCCAAAGGCTTACCTTTAAGGATGAATAAAATTGTTCACGGAGGCACAAATCAAGCAGACTTTTGGTCAACAATGAGGATTCATAGATTGTAAGCAGACCCCTCATTCCTATTGTATCATCGGACCATTTTATTACTCTGTATGTCCTTTTTTATTTATATATATATATATATATATACATATATATATATCCCATGATGTGGTAAGATTGCATGTTAAAAGAGCAGAGAGAGATGACAACCTTTATATAGCAAAACAAGCAGTACTAGCACCCATCTCCCAGAAGCTAAGAAGGAACCCACAAACCATTGTTCACTTTAACCACTTTAAACTACATCAACAGGTCGAAAAACTATATAAAAGAAACCCCATGCTAATGTAAACAGATAAAAAAATACAATGACTTCTAAACATATATATACTAGTCTGCGTCAAGTTGTTCTCTACAGAAATAGTGAAACTGTATTGTGCAAAAGCCTTGTCCAAGGTTACCCCTTCATGCAAACTGTTACAAGACACTAGATACACTGTTATGTCTACCCACCAGCAGAACAATACGTAATGACAATATTTTCAATGTAAATACAGCATGCTGTCTGCTGTGGGGGAATGCTCCCATAGACTGACATGTACAAGGCTGTCACATTGGGATTCTCTAGCACACACCATCTAGTGCTCTCATGCACTCTCCATGCAGAAGTTTAGTTTACACCGCATGCTAGCCTGTAGTAACCACCACTTCACAGTTACTAGAAAGTATAATCGCTTGCTGGTATTCTTACTTGGCACCCATTCAACTCCAACATCCTTTCAAGTTAGAATGCAGCATAGGAACCAGATCTATATTCCCAAGGGAATGAATATTTCCCAAACAATAGCATGAGGATCTCTACAATCACCCTAGGAATATACTGTAACTATACTAAAGAATACAATCATCTTACACGGCACGTGTCCCACATCCAACAGCCTTAGGAACTTTTATCTCATAGATGAGACTCAGATGTGGGATTAGTTTTCTCTTAAGTTTTATAAAATTCTGAGGGGCCATTATATTGTAATTTGCTATACCTGGCCTACACCTTTTCCAGACTCTGTTATGAGAAATCTGTCTAGATTATATACTTCACCAGAACAAAGATTAATATATAAATATACATCAATTCCCAATCCCTATATACAGGGTGAAGCTTTCCTGATGCTAGAATTTAGTCCCAGGCTGCAATGATCAGCTGTACGGTGTCTGTAATGAAGTTTTAGTGATAATCCACAACATTTTGAAAATCAAATTATCTCAAGGACAAACAAATTTTTGTCTGGAGTTACAATTATTAAATACACCTGTTCCGACTTATATATAAATTCAACTTAAGTACAAACATAAAGAACCTATCTTGTACGTAACCTGGGACTGCCTGTATATGTGATGATGCATCTGTACACGTCATTGACTGACCACATTGATAACACAAAGTATACCACTAACGCATCACCCCCCTCAGTGAATACATAATATTTAATTACTATTCTGTGTCGCTATATGAAGTACAAATGGCCACCTTCTAATATATACATATATATATATATATATATATATATATATATATATATATATATATATAATTTCTAATCAGCCAATCACATGGCGGCAACTCAGTGCATTTAGGCATGTAGACATGGTCAAGACAATCTCCTGCAGTTCAAACCGAGCATCAGTATGGGGAAGAAAGGTGATTTGAGTGCCTGTGAACGTGGCATGGTTGTTGGTGCCAGAAGGGCTGGTCTGAGTATTTCAGAAACTGCTGATCTACTGGGATTTTCACGCACAACCATCTCTAGGGTTTACAGAGAATGGTCCAAAAAAGAAAAAACATCCAGTGAGCGGCAGTTCTGTGGGCGGAAATGCCTCGTTGATGCCAGAGGTCAGAGGAGAATGGGCAGACTGGTTCGAGCTGACAACAGTGACTCAAATCGCCACCCGTTACAACTAAGGTAGGCAGAAGAGCATCTCTGAACGCACAGTACGTTGAACTTTGAGGCAGATGGGCTACAGCAGCAGAAGACCACACCGGGTGCCACTCCTAAGAACAGGAAACTGAGGCTGCTGCGACATTCGGATGGTAGGGTCAGAATTTGGCGTCAACAACATGAAAGCATGGATCCATCCCGCCTTGTATCAACGGTTCAGGCTGGTGGTGGTGGTGTCATGGTGTGAGGAATATTTTCTTGGCACTCTTTGGGCCCCTTGGTACCAATTGAGCATCGTTGCCACGCCACAGCCTACCTGAGTATTGTTGCTGACCATGTCCATCCCTTTATGACCACAATGTACCCAACATCTGATGGCTACTTTCAGCAGGATAATGTGCCATGTCATAAAGCTGGAATCATCTCAGACTGGTTTCTTGAACATGACAATGAGTTCACTGTACTCAAATGGCCTCCACAGTCACCAGATCTCAATCCAATAGAGCATCTTAGGGATGTGGTGGATTCGCATCATGGATGTGCAGCTGACAAATCTGCGGCAACTGTGTGATGCCATCATGTCAATATGGACCAAAATCTCTGAGGAATGCTTCCAGCACCTTGTTGAATCTATGCCACGAAGAATTGAGGCAGTTCTAAAGGCAAAAGGGGGTCCAACCCGTTACTAGCATGGTGTACCTAATAAAGTGGCCGGTGAGTGTATATCTCTGGATGTATAATAAAATTATTTTATAGTAATTTACTGCAGGACCCAGTTTTAGATAAAAACAGACAAAACAGACTGGCAATGCAGAATAGGGAAAGAATCATAAATATAATGAAAAGTTGCCATATGAAATCTACTGTAACCAGTGGAAAGCCCATGTAATCACTTCTGCGTGGTTCCCAGCATCTGTCACCCACTGAAGGGCCTCCCAGACTCCCTGGCCAACAGGAAGCACATGCTGTATGTAAATCAGTGCGTCCTTCGCAGCTCACAGCCGACAATAAGGATGCCACCATACGTCTAACAAACCATATATTTACATGCATTATATATACATTTTCTATTTATATTATATACTTTTATCATATATATATATATATATATATATATATATATATATATATATCATATATACTTTTTATATGCTATAGCGCCACTAGTGTGAACAGTGCCTTAGATATAAAGCTAGAAATATTGCTCCACATTTTTCTGCAATTCAGAAACTTCTAAAGAACACCAAAGAACTGTTGGGCCAATGGCAAGTCTCCAATTCCAATTGTATACTTTTGGAATTTAGTGAGCACCTGGTAAATAACACATAAGCCAACTGTGACTTATGCAAAATATTTCCAAAATCCTCCTGGAAGTGTGTGCTGCTATAAAAGACTCCCAACATCAGGTAAAAGCACTCAGCTTACTGTTTATCAGTCCGACAAATCCAACTAGTCCAATGAAGCCAAAGGAGAATAGAAAGTACCCACATATTTGCTCAGTGTCGCAGATCCCGTTCAGGGATGGTTCTTGGCTGCCCTGGGCTCAGACCCCTGCTACACCACAGCTCAGATGGAAGCTGGTGGCAGTATATTGGTCAGACGTGGCCGTCGCATCACACCTTCAGCTACTGTCCATGGGCACCTGTCGCCAATCTATGAGTAGCCAGCCGACTCGGTACAGCAATCCCATAAATAACAATCATAGATTGCCATACCATAGCCATCAGTAGTAGATTTTGTTGTTAACCCCTGCTGTCTACACTAGGCATAGGCGTCCCTCTGATGTGAGCAGAAAAGAAGTAAAACACACATGTTTGGCAGCTTGAAATGACTTTACCATATGACTGCAGAATAGCTCCGGAATAACGGACAGATAAAACCAAGGGAATAACTGGATGATTATAAATGAATAATCTTATTCTCCCCTGGATTACTTAATAGAGTGTTGTCAATCTTATTCTACATAGAAAAACTCATGACAGTTCACCATTGAGAAAGAATACTATTGTAACATCTATAGTACAGTAATCCATATTTTCATCATACAATCCAAAACCAAGATAAAATACAATTGTAACTCTGGATACAAGAAGGAACTACAAATCCCAGAATATCAATGTTTAGGATAACATGCTGGGACTTGTAGTTTCAAATCTGCCACTGTGTACTGTGGTGGGTCAGGGGTGCTACTGTCTGCTGGCACAAAAGTTTCTGAGAAACTAGAAGTTTCAAAGGTAAATGATACAGGTCCATGTTCAGGGGAACTACAAACACCAGGATGACTATCTGCCATAGCCTGTGATAACCTGTAAGCACCAGCAATACTAAGGGCATCCTGTAATAACTCCCACAATGATAAGGCAGCACAAGTTCTGACTCCTATGTGGTATGGATATTCTTATGTCAAATCAAAAAGCAACTTCCTGAAGGACTACAACTCCCATCTAACCCTAACCAGTCATAAAAGATGAACCTGTTGCTGGAAACCTAGCAAACTGAGGTAAAACAGCACACACAGGTGGTACATGATGCCAGCCAGCAATATACCAACAATGACCACTGCCAACCCTAGGCACATAGGCAGAAGTAAAGAAGAGAGGTATTTACCAGGAGGGCGCACACCAGGGCCAGCAGCACAGTGCCAGTCACTGCCCCACGGCAGCATTCCATAGCTGAGAGCGGGAGGGAGGAGGCTGCTGAGGGAACTGCTGTCACATCCAGCTCTGCTGCTCACACTGCAGCCTCAGCCTCCACACACACCGGCTCTGCTCACATTTCCTCAGCCAAGGGGCGTGTGGTGGGGGGCTCAATGGAATCTCTCTGAGAGCAGGCAACCAGCCAATCAGCCTGCTGCTAATCACACAGCCACAATAACCTGGACTGCCAGCGAGTGGAGAGGGGGACAGCCGGCCAGCTGGGCTAACTAGTGACGGGAGAGGGGGACAGCCGGCCAGCTGGGCTAACTAGTGAGGGGAGAGGGGGACAGCCTGCCAGCTGGGCTAACTAGTGAGGGGAGAGGGGGACAGCCTGCCAGCTGGGCTAACTAGTGAGAGGAGAGGGGGACAGCCTGCCAGCTGGGCTAACTAGTGAGGGGAGAGGGGGACAGCCTGCCAGCTGGGCTAACTAGTGAGAAGAGAGGGGGACAGCCTGCCAGCTGGGCTAACTAGTGAGAGGAGAGGGGAACAGCCTGCCAGCTGGGATAACTAGTGAGGGGAGAGGGGGACAGCCTGCCAGCTGGGCTAACTAGTGAGAGGAGAGGGGGACAGCCTGCCAGCTGGGATAACTGGTGAGGGGAGAGGGGGACAGCCTGCCAGCTGGGCTAACTAGTGAGAGGAGAGGGGGACAGCCTGCCAGCTGGGCTAACTAGTGAGAGGAGAGGGGAACAGCCTGCCAGCTGGGCTAACTAGTGAGAGGAGAGGGGGACAGCCTGCCAGCTGGGCTAACTAGTGAGGGGAGAGGGGGACAGCCTGCCAGCTGGGCTTACTAGTGAGAGGAGAGGGGGACAGCCTGCCAGCTGGGCTAACTAGTGAGGAGAGAGGGGGACAGCCTGCCAGTTGGGCTAACTAGTGATGGGAGAGGGGGACAGCCTGCCAGCTGGGCTAACTAGTGAGAGGAGAGGGGGACAGCCTGCCAGCTGGGCTAACTAGCGATGGGAGAGGGGGACAGCCTGCCAGCTGGGCTAACTAGTGAGGAGAGAGGGGGACAGCCTGCCAGTTGGGCTAACTAGTGATGGGAGAGGGGGACAGCCTGCCAGCTGGGCTAACTAGTGAGGAGAGAGGGGGACAGCCTGCCAGCTGGGCTAACTAGTGAGAAGAGAGGGGGACAGTCTGCCAGCTGGGCTAACTGGTGAGGGGAGAGAGGGACAGCCAGCCAGCTGGGATAACTAGTGAGGGGAGAGTGGGACAGCCTGCCAGCTGGGCTAACTAGTGAGAAGAGAGGGGGACAGCCTGCCAGCTGGGCTAACTAGTGAGGGGAGAGGGGGACAGCCTGCCAGCTGGGATAACTAGTGAGGGGAGAGGGGGACAGCCTGCCAGCTGGGATAACTAGTGAGGGGAGAGGGGGACAGCCTGCCAGCTGGGATAACTAGTGATGGGAGAGGGGGACAGCCTGCCAGCTGGGCTAACTAGTGAGGGGAGAGGGGGACAGCCTGCCAGCTGGGCTAACTAGTGAGAGGAGAGGGGGACAGCCTGCCAGCTGGGATAACTAGTGAGAGGAGAGGGGGACAGCCTGCCAGCTGGGATAACTAGTGAGAGGAGAGGGGGACAGCCTGCCAGCTGGGCTAACTAGTGAGGAGAGAGGGGGACAGCTTGCCAGCTGGGCTAACTAGTGAGGGGAGAGGGGGACAGCCTGCCAGCTGGGCTAACTAGTGAGGAGAGAGGGGGACAGCTTGCCAGCTGGGCTAACTAGTGAGGGGAGAGGGGGACAGCCTGCCAGCTGGGCTAACTAGTGAGGAGAGAGGGGGACAGCCTGCCAGTTGGGCTAACTAGTGAGAAGAGAGTGGGACAGCCTGCCAGCTGGGCTAACTAGTGAGGGGAGAGGGGGACAGCCTGCCAGTTGGGCTAACTAGTGAGAAGAGAGTGGGACAGCCTGCCAGCTGGGCTAACTAGTGATGGGAGAGGGGGACAGCCTGCCAGCTGGGCTAACTAGTGAGGAGAGAGGGGGACAGCCTGCCAGCTGGGCTAACTAGTAAGGGGGACAGCCTGCCAGCTGAGCTAACTAGTGCGGGGAGCGGGTTATGCCCCTGCTACTACCTATTTACCATATCATATACATCTATACTTCTATACTGTATGGCATCTATCTACCTGTGGCATATTTATCTACCTACCTATCTACCCATCTACATATTAATTACTTAATATCAACCTTTTTCTTATGCCTTCCACATCTATTAATTTATTTCATATATATTTGCAATGTACGTGTCACCCACTTGAATCTGTGCTGCAGATTCACAGGCTGTTAAACTGTCTACGCTTCCCTCTTCACAGGGCCGGACTGGGAATTTAAAGTGGACCTAGAAAAAACTTTAAAAGTGGCCCCAAGTGGTCAAAACAAGTAGGCGTGACCATGTAATATGGGTTGAGTTACAAAACTCCACATAAACTGTTGATTGATAGTCTAAATCAACATGTACAGCGCAGAGAAAGAGACTCATACTCATGCCTCCCTTGTACAGGAATAAAGCTTATTTTTTAAAAGAACACAACTTAATACTGACTTATATATACACAAAAAATCCTAGTACAATACCTTCTCCGATATACAAGAATGTAACAACCCCCTACTATAATACTGCCCCAATGTACAACGATATAAGTACTATTATACTGCCTCCTGTGTACAAGAATATAACTACTATAATGAAAGGGAAACAGGTATAAGCGCTCACACACCTGGACAAGTAGTCTGTAATGGTCTTTGCTATGGACTTTTTAATTTAAATGAAATAAAGAAGAATGGATTTTTACTACTGATGCTGAGCTATTCCTTGCATTTGAATTATAACTACTATAATACTGCCCCCTATATTCAAGAATATATATATGGAGATCCCAAGCTCTGCAGGGTCTTTATAACCCAGTGCTCCCTGCACATAGAATTCATGCTTACCCAATTTGTCACAGAGCGATCCAAAGTGGCATTCAGTCAGCCTCAGGGAAAGCCCTGGCCTGGGCTACACCTCTTTGGGACACAGAAGACCTGGTCACAGCTACTCTCACAGCATTTCTGTGCTCTGATCACCTCCTCGTGGATCACCTGGAGAAGCTTTTGGTCATCTCCTTTCTCAGTGGCCAAATCCTCTTTGACCCGGTCCAATACTGCACCAAGCCTCTGTCCTTGCAAGTCTGTGTGCTGCGCAAGGAAAGACTGTCTTTTTATAAACTACCATAGTCCACGTCCTCAATCCTGCAGGGTCTACCATGGTTGCAGCTCCATGCACCTGCTCTTAACTAAAAGATGGGGGAGATCCTTCAGTGGGGATCTGATTGCCAGTCCGCTGTGTGGAGATGCCTCATCCAGTGCCAGTACTGGTTTCCTCTGTGGCTTCCAAAGCCCTGGACTTTTTTTACATCTTCTCGAAGAAGCAAGCCGAGACGTTGCTGCTACACCATCCCTATGAATGTCCTGTGGATCTGCTGCCGGGTATGTCCCCTCCGCAGGATCGTGTGTAACGGCAATTCCCCCAGAAGAAGCCTTGGTAGCGAAACCCTGGGTCGGGGCGAATAAGCAAGACTGGCGTCTGCATTGTGGATTTTATATGCGCATTTTTACTCTTGTTTGTGAATATGTTTTTATCGAATAAACTATAACCTGGTTGAACATACTGCGCTATCGTTACTTAAATCTTTTACAGTAATCCGCAACAGTTACAGTGGGTGCAAAGGATGAGGAAACGCAGCGGAACTGTCTCAATAGCGTTCTATTCCCCTGAAAGTATCTTTTAATGTGGAAATATACTTGAACAGTTTTTAAAGAGTGGACGTGTAAAGGAATTGTGGAGTTGTCTATGGACAATTAAAGGACACAGAAGGAGCTCCGGTCAGATTGGTTTTGTTTATTTTTTTTAATTATTCCATAGTTGATTGAGAATTGCTGGCGATTAAACTCGCCTTAGAAGAGTGGCATTACCTCTTGGAGGAAACTTGGTTTCTGGTCAGCATTTACATGGACCACAAGAACCTCCTCTATCTCCAGACTGCTCAGCGACTTAATCCATGTCAAACTCGCTGGTCAAACTCCGTCCGGCTGAGAAGAACGCCCTCTCTCGTGCCTTGGATGCCATTGGGGAGGAACCGCTTCCTCAGTATGTCATCCCGCCTGAACGACTGGTACTGGCTGCGCCTGTGGATCTTTGTCAACTACCTCCTGGCAAGACCTACGTACGACCTTCTCTGCAGAGGAGGATTCTGACTTGGGGACATTGCTCGCGTGTGGCTGGGCATCCTGGGTTGCAGCGCTCTGTCGTCCTCATTTCCCGATTCTACTGGTGGCCAGATCTGGCCAAAGATGTTCGGGACTTTGGGGCTTCCTGTGCCCGGAATAAGCCATCACGTCTCATGCCTGCTGGTCTTCTTCTGCCGTTGCCGATATCCAGCTGTCCGTGGACTCATCTGGTCATGGATTTCATCAGGCAATACCGTCATCTGGGTGGTGACTGACCTTTTTTCGAAGATGTCCCATTTTGTTCCTCTACCAGGTCTGCCATCTGCTCCACGTCTTGCCAGGTAGTTCTTTCATCACATCTTCCAACTCCATGGACTTCCCCAGCACATCGTATCTGACTGTGGGGTTCAGTTTGTCTCTAGGTTCTGGCATTCTCTCTGCAACCAACTTCAGGTGAAATTTTCTTCCGCATATCACCCCCAGTCTAATGGGCAGGTGGAAAGTCAATCAGACCCTGGGCTGCTATCTACGCCTTTTGGTTTCTGCCCGTCAGGACCATTGGTCCACTCTGTTGCCATGGGCAGAATTATCTTATAACTCCTTGAACTCTGTTCGGCTCTGCTCCATTTTTTGTCAATTATGGACTGCATCCTTGCCCCCCTCTTCCGCTGCCTGTGTCATCGGATGTTCCTGCCGTTGAGGAATTGGTACGGGACCTGAAGACCATCTGGGAGCAGACTCGCCTTTCCTTGTTACAGACTTCGGCTCGAGCCAAGCTCCAAGCCGATAAGAGACGCAGGCCTCCTCCTGTCTTCACACCTGGTGACAAGGTCTGGTTGTCCTCCAAGTATATTTGCTTCCTGGCTACAAATTCTTTCTTGTTGACTGGAAGGGATTTGGTCCTGAGGAGAGATGGTGGGAGCCAGAGGATAACATCCTGGACAAAAGCCTGCTTCAGCGATTCCTCAGTCCCAAAAAGAGGGGGAGGCCGAAGGAGGGGGTACTGTCCCGGGTGCTCCCGCTATCCCTGTCTCGGATCACAGGCACAGCCGTGTGCCCCCGGAGCCCCTGCACGGCTGCACTCACCTCTCCTGGCTCTAGTGGCGGTCTCTATGGCTCCCTTGATTCGGCACGTGTGTCCCTGTCTCCTATGGTGCGGGTGCACTGTCTCGCAAAGATTTAATGGGCAATCGCGCCAATAAATGGGTGCTGGCCTGCCACCTTCCCACATAAATTCCTGCCTCTTCCTGTGACCCTTGGTGGATCTTTGTGCCTCACAGCCTTAGAAAAAGCTCCCTAGCGGTTATCCTGTGTCTCCTGCATTCCTGTGTGTTCCTGTGTATCTGCTCCTGAGTTCCCGTGTCCTGTGTCCCGTGTGCCTGTGTTTCCGTTCCCATCTGCCTGGACCTTCCATTGCTGATCCTGGATGGGACTTGACATTGCATCTCTGCCGCCTGCCCTGACCTTGTGCCTGGACTTGACTACGAGACTGTCTCCTGCTTTGTTACCTCGACCCCGGCTGCCACCGCGGGCTAATCGCACCTCTGGAACGACATGGTGGTACCCTGCCGCAGCAAGTCCAATCAGCTTTGCGGCGGGCTCTGGTGAAGACCAGGTGCCATTTAGATTCTAAACCCAGGTGTCAGCTAGTACCACCTCCTGTGGTTGGCCAGTGGATTCACACATCCCGAATCCTGACAGGCAGGATCAGGTCTAACTAGAAACTGCTTTTCTATCTATGTATTATATTTATAAATCTAGCTTTTTTATCGCTTTACATGTAATTTTGTATCTATCCAATGGGCTAGTTGTACAAACAAAATCCAAATCTTGTTTGGTAGCTCTTTTTTTGCATAAAATGTGAACCATCCTTTTTCTGGGGAGTGGGAAGGGACATGTACCTTGTCTGGAAGTTCTTGTATATTTACTACTGTTCATCTGGAAACTGAGGTCCATTTACTTTTAGAAGCAAGTACTCCATCTTGTGGATGTTAGGTTTTGTAATCAGGATTTTTTTGTGTGTCTACAATCAACATAAAGTGTAAAATAAAAGGGATTGTGCAGTGGTCTTCACTTCTGCAGCATATTATTACATAGATGCAGGAGAGTAGTAAAAAATGTCAGTATATGACTCCCTCATCCCTGAGGGAAAGGAGGAAAGGCTCCCAAATTACCATAGAATCAGAGACTCAATGCTTGAACTTCCAGAAACTATCAAATCCCAATAAGAAGCGGCAGAAAAAAGCAGTGAGAGCTATGAGAACTGACATCTTTATCCCACTAGGTTTTTGGAATTTTTTGACCACCAGGAGACTTGAAACATGACATTACGTAATGCTAGATTTTGGGATTTATTGTTGGCCTAAACCTTAATAATAAGCAAATTATGAATCAGATTTTGGCCATGTTGAGCCCTCTCCTTAGCTAGCTTCCACACTCCCTTCCTAAGGGTGGACTAACATTGGCGTTTTTTCCAAATCAGTGATTTCTTACTGAACCCATTTTGGCTTATGGGCAAATACAGATTGTTTTTTTCCAATGTGAAAAAGCCCATTGCAAAGAACGGTTCAGAAAGGCATCAGTAAAAAACCACTGAAGTCAGAAAACCAGTCTGTACATGTACATAAGCCAGAACAGCTTGAGTGACAAATCACTGATGTGAAAAAAAAACGACAATGTGAGGCAGCCCTTAGACTTGAGGGTGTGTTCACACGTTCAGTTTTTCAGATGCATTTTTGGATGTTCATACCAGGAGTGGAGTGAAAAAAAAAGTAGTAGCACCTCTCAATGATACTTCTCACACATTATGATCCACGCCTGCTCTTGACTTTGAAAACTGCATCTAAAAAACTCACATAACCATTCTGTGTATAACAGTATAAGAAACTATCTTAGGAAAAGAATTACAAGAAATCTAAGCATCTAGCATGAAATATCAGGGACATGTACTTATAGAACCATAGACTGTGACTGTATAAGTGTCTTTTATTTCTTATCCATGGCCTCCTTCCTTCTATAATCAACTTTTATCATTATGCTAATGAGCCAAAAGGCCTCTGAGGGTGTTACCAGAGCTCCCCCTGAAGGAAGTTTCACCACACAGTGGGTAGGGAAAGTCATCCTGCACAGTGTACCAGCCTTTGATTCAGCAGCATGGAGAGGTTCTGGAAACAACCCCTGGAACCCTCTAGGTTAATTAGATAATTTTAAAAGTTGATTTCAGAAAGAAGCAGGCCATGGATAAAATATAAGAAGATTACCACTGTCAAAATGTCTGGATCTATGAGTAAGTGTCCCTGGTGTATCATGTTAGATTTTGAGGATAGATTTTCTTTTAAGCCCAGCTGAGGTGTATTCTGCGCAGTTGCATCTATGTGTCTGAGAGAAATGTGCATCCTGTACACATCAGAGACCGACTGATGGCTCCCCTTTAAGTGCAGAAAAAGGCAGAAAATGAAAAGTATTCCAGTATTCCACTTAGTGGTTATCATTTCTTTCGGAGCAGAGCCTCCACCCTCCTCCCCTTGTTCTGTTAGAACAGTAGCTTTCTTTGTAAGTGAGCGCTGTTGTATTCTTGAGGGAAATTTCTACCCAGGAATGCAGCTATACGCAACATGCCTTCCACATAACTAAAGGCAGGCCTTCTGGTCCAGTAAAAACCTTGGCTTTTCACTCATCAAAACTGTGTTTCTAGATAAATAAAACCTACGAGTATAAAGGCTTTGGACTGTTTAACACCTTTTATTACTGTATATGATACGATATGAGAGAATCCTAGTACAAGTCTGTTAGAAATATAGGAAGAAAATGAAACATATCTGATGTTGGTGATAGAAAGGTTGCCCAGTTTTACGCAAATAAATGTATAAATGTAGACTATTTTCTAATATACTTTCTTAATAGAAATTTGTCCCGGTCATGTGATTTTACCCAGGTACACCTGTCTGACATCACATGACCATTAATGGATTTCTATCAAAAAGAAGTAAACATTGAAGCTTTCTATAGCAGCACAGCAAGCAGAAATCTAGAAAACCAAGAAGGATTGATTCAGAAAGTATACTGGAAAATGGTATCATACCGTCCCACACTTTGGGGCTCATTTACTAAGGGTCCGTGGACCACATTTTCGCCGGGTTTCCCGCCGAGTTCCGTGTTGCGCAATCGAATTCGCAATCGAATTCTCTACCAAAATGTGCAAGACTTTCGCCCACTTTCCAAACCTACAGATGTAATCTGAAACCCATCTGTTCAGGATCACCTACAATATACAATACCTGCACTGCTTTTCTCCCTCACCTCATGTCACCATCTACCCTCCCATACAGATTGTGAGGCTTCAAGGGCAGGGTCATCCTTCCACCTGTTTCCTGATCTCTGTAGTTTTACATTTGTACTTGCATTTGTTCTTATCTTAAAATAATGTATGTGAACCCCTTATTGATTGTACAGCACCATGGAATTAATAGCTCCCTATAAATTTACAATAATATAATTGTTCGTAACATAAACATAATCTGGTGCCAGTAATGCAAATATATCCATTGTATTACAAAGCTGATCTATGTGAGTACCACTGTTTTTAGATGGCTATTAGATGAAAAGCTGATATGGCTCAAGGCTCTTAGTCATGCTCCTCTTAGTGATGATAGGGCTATTTGGGAGATATTGGTTAGGGCCCCCGGGACTCCCGCCAATTTGACCTTTAACATTTTATCCTTTGAAGTTTGTCACTGTCTTGTCTTGACACCAAGAATTGTATCACATGGTATTGTATAACAAAAAACTTCACTCTGAAGTATACACTGTTGGTTACAGTTATTTGCTCTTGTAGCAAATGAAATACTGTCATGCCATGTAAAGAAGTGCAGTAGAGGTTTTTTTTTGGTACAACCCCTGGATGTATTACAGTGTCTGGTGTTATACAAATCTGCTTATAAATCTACTATGTTTTAGAGATGATGCTCTTAAACAGTTAAACAAGATCTGATTTGTCTGTACTAGCATAGATGGCATGCCAACATTCATTAACGTCTTAGGAAAATTGGTACCTTGTAAAAATAATATTGAGATCAATAAATATGTACCATAGCCTCCGGCCCTTAGCGTTATGAAAAACACAACAGTTCACAAAGTTTTCCCCTTGTTTCTGTAAGACCATAACACTCATAGAATGTTGTATCCCTTTGAAAATATTTCTCATATTAAAGTGTTTTAAGCAAAGTCAATTAATAATATAGATATAGAATAAAAAATGATTGCCCATGTCAATAGGATGTAATCTAAAGCATAGAATAATATGCTACACATAAACATTTTAATAAAAAGTGAACAGAGGGTTAACAGCCCCCAAAATGGTAACAAGAAAAATTCTAGCTCATCCCAAAAAAATGACACCATAGGTAACTATGGTGCCAGGTCTGAGAACAGAGGCCGTCAGTGTTGTCCTGATTACTGCCATAACTGAAATGATGAGCCATTTGAGAATAGGTTAACTCCAGGCTTCATTCTCATGCAGTGTTTGAATTTAGTTTTGAAATGCAAAGGCTTTTACAAAGATGAAACAGTCTGAAATGGTGTGACTATTCGCTATTATGAGCAAGCACAATGTTTCTTACTGAGGTACTGTGACTATAAGCTACTGAGGGCAGGTTTACACAAAGGCTTATACTAAAATGCTTGTGATCAAGAAAAAGCACCTCATATTTTGCACTGTTTGACTTCACTATTGGCTACATGAGGACGGGGCGTATTGACTCTTGCTACTGTGGGGCAGGCGCTGTGAGTTCTGGCTACTGTGAGGCAAGTACTATGACTTTTTGCTACTGTGAGGCAGGTTTTGTGACTACTGGATGCTGTGGGGAAGGCTTAGTGACTTTTGGATGCTGTTGGGCAGACTATGTGATGACTGACTACTGTAGAACAGGCTATGTGACTATTGGCTACTGTAAGGAACGTGATGTGGCTACTGTGTGGGGTTCAGGTGCTGTATTTATGTACTGATCTGGATTTTGGTGCTGTATGCATCTACTTGAACTGGGTTCAGGTGCTGCATTTATGTACTGATCCGGGTTCTGGTTCTGTATTTATATACTTGAACTGGGTTCTGGTGCTGTACTTTTGTACTTGAACTGGGTTCTGGTTCTGTATTTATGTACTTGAACTGGGTTCTGGTTCTTCATTTTTGTACTGAGCTGGGCTCTGGTGCTGTAGCCCCCCTTTAAAATAAAATGTCCAGCAGAGCCCCACTTTAAAAAGAAATGTCCAGCAGAGCTCCTTGCATGATAAAATAATAAACTTAGTACTCACCTCCGGCGCTCTCACTTCTACGCTCATCTCCTGCAGATCTATGCTCTCTGCCCGCACGGACACACTATGATGCAACTTGTCGCCACCTAATGACATCACGCTGTGTGCGTGCATGCAGGCAGAGAGCATGGACATGCTTGAAAGTCAGAAAATGCAGGGAGAAGACAAGCCGGGGGAGAAGAAGACGTCAAGGGTGAGTACTCATTTTTTCTATATATACCCAGTATAAGCCGTGAATCTTTTTCAGCACAAAAGTTGTTCTGAAAAACTCGGCTTTTACTCGAGTATATACAGTATGTACTTGAGCTGGGGTTTTGGTGCTATATTTATGTACTTGATATGGGTTCTTGTATAAATATATAATATGAATACATGATATAAAATATACAGCATGAATACTTTCATTCAGTGTGCTACATGATGGACTCTGTGCCCTCAAAGTAGAGAGCCTGTTGAAAAAAATTTTTTATAGCACCCTTGCTTACATAGATTATAAATATATAGTGTTTAGATCAGCTCAGCACAACAAAGGCTTTGGTAACATTTTGTGTAGAAAAAATATCTAAAGTGTTGGTTTATTGCTATTCCGAAAAAATAAGTTTCCACAAAAGTGGGACAAATGTGGGATAGAAGCTGTTACATAAGTTGTTTTCACTAGGATGGTCCAAAATTGTTTAAGCATGAATAATCTAGTAAACTTTAATTGAGCATCATAAATTAAAATTATAATGCCTTAATTTATGACATTTCACCCTAAATCACCCACAGATGACTCATATACTTTGGCAATTTATTAGTCATGCAAGTATATTTTCTACTTCTATATATCAGTTGTATTGTTTGGTTAATCAGTCAAGAAAAATAAGGGAATGATTATTGTGTGAGACTATATAATTGATCTTTTTCACTTTGGTGATTAGCATTATATGTAAGTATTGTATTTATGTTTGGTCATATATTTATTGATATCTTACTTCAAATTTGCCGTACACAAATTGAAAGATTGAGAAACTCATAATAGTATTGTAATATATAAGCATATTTACTACAAAGTCTTACACAATAATTGACATATATATATATGTGTGTGTGTGTTTGTAAATATTAACAACAACTGTTAGCTCAGGCATCCTTGTGCCAGCAATTGAAGTTCCCACTCCACTATTGGGACAGTTCACCACTGGAGTCAGTATTTCAGTATTGGCCTCAGCAGTGACCTCAACCCCCCTCCCCTAGTATGTTATTGACTCACTTCCAAAGTGTTGTGCCATATGTGTACCAGACATGTGGCGTAAAGGGGGCATATTGTCACTAAATTATCAACTGGTCATTCCAAAGTCAATGTTTTAGGTGATCTTATGTGTACAGCCACTTTGTGTCTGTGTTACTAAGTTTAATACATTTGGTAGCACATTAAATATACCAATAGCCTCGGATATACCATTTGGATCTCACCAAAGTTTCTTTCTGGTCTCTATTGGGATATTATGTATTACTTTGTCTAACTCTATAGGAAAACACAGCAGAATGCATTTTGATATCCACAACAAAAAATCTGATGCTAGACATTTTTTCAAATATTGTTGCCAATACTCCAGATGAAAGCCGCCAGTAACCTTTAACAGATGTAAACAGTGTACCATTATGTGAAATAGTAATGTGAAATAATAATTACTAAAAATAGTGGTCTACTGAAAATGATTGTACGTGTTGAATACTAATAGATGAAATTCTAAAAACTGTAGGTAAGTAGATAGCTTAATAAACTTATATTGAGCTCACATATTATGGTGCGATATATACAGTACAATGCTGTCCTGCTGCTGGGTAGATAAACAGTTATTACATGAATTTTAGTATTCACATTGTGACCTCAACATAAGGTTTAAGTATGAAAATCTATAACATGGAAGTTGTAAGTCATCATTCTTGATATTTAGTCAAAGGGAATGGTGGACCTTTATCTGCATTAATTATTTCTTTGCATATATTGAATGTAAAGAACAAATCCTGCAAGAATAATAAACACTGTTGTTAGTCAATCTTCTAATTTTTTTAACTTGTTTTCACCTTGCTAGAAATGCATATGTTCAAAATATAAAAAGATGATTTATTTTCCTTTAGGCACTATATAGGTGAAAGATTATAGGAATGACATTAATGGAATAAATTAGTGAGCATAATGCCATCAAGAGAATGGAAGTGAATTGCACTATTCACATGGTACAAGTACAGGCGGTCCCCTACTTAAGAACACTCGACTTACATACAATCCCTAGTTACAAACAGACCTCTGGATATTGGTAATTTATTGTGCTTTAGTCCTAGGCTACAATAAACAGCTATAACAGTTAACACAGGTGTCTGTAATGAAGCTTTAGTGTTAACCCCTTAAGGACGGAGGGTTTTCCGGCTCATTTCTCGCTCTCCAACTTCAAAAATCCATAACTTTTTCATTTTTACGTGTACAGACCTGTGTGAGGGCTTATTTTGTGCGTAACAAATTTTACTTTCCCGTAATGTTATTTATTTTAACATGCCGTGTACTGCGAAGCTGAAAAAAAATTCCAAATGTGGAAAAATTGAAAAAAAACTGCACGTGCGTCACGTTCTTGTGGGCTCAGTTTTTACGACTTTCACTCTTCGCTCCAAATAACACGCCTACTTTATTCTTTGGTTCGGTGCGATCGCGGTGATACCAAATTTATATAGGTTTTATTGTGTTTTAATACATTTTCAAAAATTAAACGAATGTGTACAAAAAAGAAAAAAAAATTTTTGCCATCTTCTGACGCTAATAACTTTTTCATACTTTGGCGCACGGAAATGTGTGAGGGGTCATTTTTTGCGAAATGAGGCGACGTTTTCATTGCTACCATTTTGAGGTCTGTGCGACATTTTGCTCATTTTTTATTTCATTTTTTATGTTATGTAAAAAGGTGTAAAAGTCGCATTTCGGACATTTGGGCGCCATTTCCCGCCTCGGAGGTCACCGCCGGCCGTAACCGTTTTTATATTTTGATAGATCGGGCATTTTGGGACGCGGCGATACCTAATATGTCTGTGATTTTTACTGTTTGTTATGTTTTATATCCGTTCTAGGGAAAGGGGGGTGATTTGAACTTTTAATATTTTATTAATTTTTTTTATTTTTTAAACTTTTTTTTTTCTTTTTTTTTTCACTATTTTTTAGACCATCTAGGGTACAATAACCCTAGATGATCAGATCGCTCCTACCATATACTGCAATACTACAGTATTGCAATATATGGCGTTTTTGCAGGTCTTACATTACAATGAGCCACTGGCTCATTGTAACGAACCTGCATAAACCATGTAGCCTCGTGTCAAGAGAAGACCCGAGGCTACCATGGTAACCGATCGCCGCCCCCCGATGACGTGCGGGGGCGTGGCGATCGAAAAAAAGATGGCGGCGCCCGCGCGCCGCCGTCTTTTAAACGCCGCCCGCGACTTTGCGGGCGGCGTTTAGAGGGTTAATAGCCGCGATCGGTGCAAGCACCAACCGCGGTTATTAGCGGTGGGGGTTTTGTGCAAAATGCAAAAAACCCCACCTCTGTATGAAGAGGACTCAGCCCGTGAGCCCTCTCCATACATCCCTTATACCTCTGCGCCGTAGAGCTACGGCGCAGAGCGTTAAGGGGTTAATATTGATTCTTATGACAACCCAACATTTTTAAAATCCAATTGTCACAGAGACCAAAAAAGTTTGGGCTGGAGCTACAATGATAAAATATACAGTTCCGTCTTACATACAAGTTCAACTTAAGAACAAACCTACAGACCCTATCTTGTATGTAACCCGGGGACTGCCTGTATATGTAGCTCTTGCAAAAACTGAATAATGATATTTTCCACCAAATTTACTTTTTATACATGAACCACAAACAGTAGGATAAATGCAAATCATTTGTCATAGAACCTTAGCTAACCCTGTACCCATATTTATTTATAGCTAGTAGAGGTCTATAGAAAAGTCTGGGATATACATCCTGATACTACTCGTTAAAGAGAAAGTCCAGTTCAGCTGTAAAGCCTCCTGTACTTCTTCTGAGGGTTAGCAAGGGGAAAGAAAAATCCAAAAGTAAGTCTTACAAACATTAGAAAACTTTAACAGGTTCACCAGCTGACAGAGACCCACCTGAAAACCTGTATATGTGGGTTTCATCAGGAAACTGTAACTCCCGCGCTTATTCCCAGTACATTAAACCATAATCTCAAGGTCCCAAATGCACCGCTAAAATAATACAGTCCAGTGTCTGTTTTTCTTTCTTATAATCCCATGGCCCTGAGGAATGCCTTGTTTTTTTTAATCACATAGGGGCATAGAAACAGTTAAGAAATCACATCTTTAAATAAGCATGGACAAGACATTATATTAACATAATTTAGATTTTTGATTTAATTTTTTTTCAGTTTATCTAAGCAAGTTGAGTTATTATACGCTTTGTTACTATTTCACCTGACAATGTAAACTCTCTCCATATGTGATGAAAACCCACAGTAGCGCTCCATGGCATAGATAAATGGATAGAATACGTGTGTATATACAAAGTACTGTATATAAGATACCCCAAAATTTGAAAGAGGAATACCTATGAAATAGCACATATTGTATGGTGAAAACACATTATAATTTTTTTTATATGTCCCAATTTTATAATTTTTTATGAAAAAAATGTATTTTCACCATACAATGTGTGCTATTTCATAGGTATTCCCCTCTCAAATTTAGGGCTGAGAGAGAGAGAGAGAGGGAGGAGAGCGGGGGAGGGAGGGAGAGAAAGAGTGGGGTAAATAAGTATATAGTGATATAGGTCATTTTGCTTGGCTGGTTTCTGGGCTGATGATTCTGGTACTGGAGAACAAGGTCACAGTTTATAGTGTGCAGCTCTTTTAGCGTGATATCTTGACTTTTTGTAATTCTAATCTCATCACCTTGGTGCCAAGGCGTCTGCAGCAATTTGTGGCACTGGAGTTTTAAACATTGTCAAGGTTATTTAGATGTCATGCGTTTGACATAGATCACTACAGCAGACTATAGTTTCTGTATAGAGCAGACTATACGTCCTTTGTTTCTGATTCAAATACTGAAATGACACTTCGCTACCTGAAACATGCATTGGAGACCACATGGAAAAATTACATTTAAACAACTAAGCATTATATTTCATGTACCCATTTGTGTACACATTGACATCTTTACTGATTGATTTGTTCCTACTTTATTTATTGTGAGCTTCCCTAAATAAATTTGCAGAACCTAACTTGTCAGATTTGCAACAAAAATGTTTACTTTTTTCACAAAGTTTATGAAACATTCTAAATTACTAGGCACCTTGTTTATTTTCAAAGGGACAAAGCAGATGCACACATTTTAAAACTGTTCTTTTTGCACATTCAAGGTGTTTTACTTTATTTATTAAATGTGTGTGCTATTATTCCATGAATGATATCATCATATGATTTATCACACAATTCCAAGCGTTTGAACCTGTAGAGCCATTGATTTTGGCTCTTACAGCACCCACAATCTGCATTATAGTATATTTCTAGAACATGTGTGATTGATCCTGATTCTGCACTTTGATCCTGCAGATCAATCATTTTGACTACCTTCATATATTTAAAGTTTTGTATATTTTGTAGTATACAGTTGAAACCATAAGTTTACATACACTACATAAAAACACACATATACATGTTTTCCTCACTGACATCTGACATGAAATCAGGATAATCCTTTCCTGTTTTAGGTCAATTAGGATTAACAAAAATATTTGCCGAATGCCAGAGATAATGAAATCTTTGAAAATGAGCGATTTTTTAATGGCATTTTATTACTTTTTCAAAAATTTACATACACTAATATTACTATGCCTTTAAACAATTTGGGACAGCCCATATGATGATGTCATATCTTTGGAAGATTTTATTGGTAACTTCTTAGTTAGAGGCACAGCCGTGGATGTATTTTAAGGGCCACCTGAAACACTACTTCTTTGTGCAATATCCAGATGCCTTTATGTGCCTCTTTCATCTGTACAAACATTTATATGCAAATACAAACAAGATGGGAATGACCAGCCATCAAACCAATAAGGAAGGAGATGGGTTCTTTGTCCCAGAGATGAACGTACACATCAATGCAAGAACAAAAGCACTACTCCTAAACAGGTTACAAAGTGGCTTAACGACGACAACAAAGTCAATGTGTTGGAGTGGTCATAACAAAGCCCTGATCTCAATCCTCCTGAAAATGTATAGGCAGAGATGAAAAGGATAGTGAGAGTAAGGCGGCCTACAAACATGGCTCCTTTACAACAGATCTAGCAGAAGGCTCCAATTCCAACTTCTGTGAGGATAGCCAAAATGTTTGACCCATACAGTTTAAGGGCAAAAGTAGCAAATACTAATGAAATGTATGCATAAAAATGCCTTAAAATTATCTCTCTCTCTAGCATGTGGCAAATATAAATAATTTTGTTAATCCTACTCGACTTAAAATGGAAAGGTTTATTATGATTCTATGTCAGTTAGTGACAAAATACATACAGTATGTGTCATTATTTACAATAAAAAGACAATTTGTGCCTCTTTTTTCGTATGAATTTGGTAAGAAAGAATTGTGGCATACAACAATGCAGTATTATCTACTTGTATCTCTATT
The DNA here is from genome assembly GCF_040894005.1 of Engystomops pustulosus. Classification (NCBI taxonomy): domain Eukaryota; kingdom Metazoa; phylum Chordata; class Amphibia; order Anura; family Leptodactylidae; genus Engystomops; species Engystomops pustulosus. The sequence continues at coordinate 133,322,576 of NC_092411.1, forward strand.
TGTATTGCCATCTATTGGCATCCATGTGCATTAGGCACATAAGTAAAGATTCAATAAATGTAAATTAGCAATTTTGACTCTACTAATCTCCCTGAAATTTGTTTCTAACTGGTTTATGATACATTTAGGTCCAACTGGTGTAGAAAGCAGCATACCCACAGAAAATGCATTCTCCATTGAGATCAATTGTCTGAAAATTTTTTAGCACATATGGTAAGTAATATTGTTGTATATCTTAGGAAGCATTTTTCTTTATAAGTATTGGGTTCTAATTGCAGATTTCATTTTTGCCAATAGAAAATAGGCCACAAGTAATGTCACCTGTATGTAGCCATCACTGTACTGTAAGCTTGTCATAGTTCTAAAATTTTCTTCCCCATATATGTAAGTTAAAACAATTGCATGGTACAGCTGGGGACCAGAGAAGAACACAGGGTATTGATTGCATCCATATTTGTCCCTCAACATGTTCTTCCCAAACTCATTGTAAATAACTTTTATGGAACAGTGATGTCATGCCAAATAATCACATGATCCTGGAGGAATTCAGCTTAGTTCCTCTCACTAATAGCAATCTGTGATAATATCTACATGACAGCATCTCCCCAATGTATGCTGAAATGTTTCAATATTGCAATTTTTAATTAAGATTCAACTTGTTATTACTAGACGTTAAGCATTTTGGAAGGCTGTGACCCTTCAGAGACTTTTTGTGGCATTGTGGTTTCCATGTGAAATGTTTTTATAAGGCAGGATATGATATTTTATGAGTTCCATTTATCAAATCTACCTTTAAACAATAGATTTTTTGACAGCCAATTGGGTAGTATTTGTCTATGAATATTTTGGTAGGTGCATTCATTTCTAGGGATTTAAGTAAGAAACAACATAAATGCATCTGGATGTCTATACTAAATAAAAATAGTACAAACTTTTCTCATAAAAGTGTGTTTCTTAGAGGGGATTTCTATTATTTATTTAGTGATCAGGGATCCATAGTATCAGTTATTTATATCAGATCCCATTCCAATAAGCTCAGTGAAGCCCCAGTAAGTGCTCCCACTTTCCAGGCCTGTGACACAGTGAGAACCTGTCATAGGGTCTGTTTAAAGGTCAATCATATGTAAGTGAATTTGGCTGCAATACTACAAGCAGTTATGTGCTCCATTGAGGTCTTTAACTGAGTCGCTGCTATGTTTTTAACATAATGACTACAAGTTTTTGATTTACAAAAATGAAGTGAGTTTTTCCTAAAAATAACAAATGATAAAGCATAGGGGACATTGGCCAATGTATTAATATATTATATGTAATCTCCTTGATGCTTCACGTAACAGATCCAAGAATCAAATATGATATTATTCTTAAAAAATATATAGGTATTAAATGTATATCAGAAGATTTACTGATTCAGTTATTCATTTAAAGCTCAATCTAATTCATGTACAGCTAAATGGTGCCACATTTCCTATTCTTTATTTTGCATCAATTTCTAATGTATTATCCTAACATTCCATATGTTTGGGAACACCATAGCACATTATAATCATTCTTTTTTATTGTATGACACTATATATCTAGCTAAAATCCTCTAAAAATGACTAAGGTTTTCAAAGAGATTCAGGATCAAAGAGGTCCTAAAAATTATATCTGACTGTAGGTTACAGTGAGTGCACATGTTAGCTATGAATCATAGGCAATGAAATAAATGTCCATTTAACTTTTACACATGCTTCATACAGATGAGTAGCATTGCTTAAAAGTATCCATGCAAGTAATGATAGAAACTAATTCACCCACATGACCAGAGCATGTATTGTTCAGCCTGGATAGGGGATAGGGCCTAACTTGCTGATCAGTAGGGGTCTCAGTGCTGAAACCCCTGTAGATCGCGAGAACGAGGGGTCCGACAGAACCCTCACCACTCCTCAGACTAGTGGAGCAGACGGCTGCGCATGACCGTTCTGCTCCATTAATCTCTACAGAGCTGACGGCGATTGCCGAGTGCAGTTCGCCCGTAAATAGGGTCTAACTGGCCTTTTGTGTGGAAACCCCTATAAAGGAAATCTACCACAAGGATCAAGGATTGTAAACCAAGCACACTTACATGAAGGTGTACTCTCCCTCTGGCCGGATCCGCTCTTACTTTGGTCCCTATGCCCTAATTTTTTTGTATAAAAAAAAAGACTTTATTATGCAAACGATTCTAACGGGCTCCAGGCTCCATAGCTGTTAATTGAATTCAAAACCCCTCAGGCTCATTTGGATAATTTTTAAAGCCTTTTTTGTATGCCTTTTATCCTTCCTGCCAGAGGGTCAACCCACCAGTATATAAGTTTGCTTGGTTTACAATCCTTCATACTGGTGGTAGATTTGCTTTAAGCATACTGGTGTTCCTGATGTGACCAGCTGCTGAGGTAGGCTTTTCCCCAGTATTATACAATAACATGAACATCATTGTCATAATGTTGCAGGAAGACATCTAGGACTCTTTTGGAGCTGTTACCTGTTCTTCAGGTAGGCTATTCCACAGCTTCACAATTCTTTTTGAAAAAGATGCCTTTTAAATATATAACTTTTTAAATTACTTTTTTCTCATCACTAATATCCTTCGTGCTTCCTATTTGTAGATTTTCTTTATACCTTTTTTAACTTGAGTGGATTTTTTCTATAAGCTGGTGCCCATAAATAAATTACATGTTCTAAATGGGGCTAAATTATTTAACCTGTATGGAGACAACCAACATGTGGAAATTATTTGTTGTATAGGTGCACAGCAAGGCGCAAAAGGGGTGGAGGCTCATACATTAGCCAGTCTTGCCCTACACAATTTAGTGGTTTTAGCTGGTTCATGGACACACTTTTGTGAGCTATAAAATATTTGTTTTTTGGTTTATGGTACCTTGGGGGGGGGGTTTAATTTTTCCAGTATTAGAAGCATTTTGCAGTGATACTATTTTGGGGTGCCCTGTTGATGAAAATGTATTAGCTTGTTGTAGGAAAAGAAAATCAATTCTGTAATTGATTTTTTACTTTAATTTATTTTTTCCGTGTTCACCATATATACCTTAAGTAACACATTGGGGCACATCTACTTACAGGGTCACCAGAGTTCACAGAAAGATTGTGTGCCTGAAATCATGAATGTGATGAATGAATTATGAGTCATGAATGGTCAGACATAGTTCACCATCTTTTTTGCCACACAATTTAAAAGTTAAATATATCGCGCTCAGTCCAAATCAGTTAGACTGACAGATGGTAGCCCCCTAATTTGTGTCACATGGGCAACAGGGTCGCGTGCATTACAATCCTAGCACACACACTTCTTACATACCTGTGCAAGCCTTTTTAGCCATGAAGAACATAACCAGTATGACTAAACTGTGTGCATGAACCTTAGTAAATGAGCCCCACTAACTTAATTCTACATGTCAATACGTTTATGGAGATACCAAATTTCCATATTTTTGCTTATGTTTTACTGATTTTGGAGAATAAACCCTAATGTGGGAATGAAATCTATAATATTTGCATCACCATTTTTCAAGTGGCATAAGACTTTTCATTTTGGTTTATGTTTGAAGTTACTTTTTGTATGACATGCTGTGCTTTACAACAATACCATTTTTGTATAGATAAGGTTTTTGATCACTTTTTATTCCATTTTGATTGGAACAAGATATGTGAAATCATAATTTTGGTAGGTTTTTAACAAATATTTTTACACCTTTCATTGTGTAGGTTCAATAAATTTATTGTATGGGTCATTGTAATGGGGCTTTGGGGGCATTTTTATTTTATTTATTTAAAACTTTTCTACTTCGATTGCTTGTTTATTATAATACCCGGCAATATTAATGTATTTTTTGCTGCGTATTAGCACTGTCAGTCTATGCCTGTAAGTTCCTGTCTGTGACAGGAACTTAAAGGCATTTGCTATGTACATCCCGCGGTTCTTAGATCAGATCCCAGGGTTGCCATAGCAGCAATCTGCAACCCGTGAAAATGAGTGGCGATCAGCAGGGAATATCCAGACTGCTGCATTTTACAGGTCAACACCCATGATTTGAGCTAGCTCTGACTACAGGTGTTACACATGGATGTCAGCTGTAAGATACAGCTGACACCCCATGTTTTTCAATGCCAGCTTAGCTCCGGTTTAGAGTGCTAAGCTGCATGGAACACTAAGCTACAGCAGGAGCTCTAAGTGGTTCAAGTTGTAATGTTACGTCCCTAAGAAACAGCTGATTGATGTCACATGCTTTTTTTTGCTCTGTGACCTAGAGGTAAATTGCGTTTTAAGTGGGAACGTTCCCATATTCTATATCAATAATACATGAATGAAATTACAGCAAACCCTGTACGGAATCTGCAGGTACATCATTTATAATCAGGACCAGTATTAGTAGGAATCATTCACCAAAACACTTTTCAAAATACAAATTATACTTCTGAAACCAAAATAACTTATTTTACCCATTCTTCTTTTATGATTGAAAGTGTCAAATGTCCTTAAAAATCAAAACAACAATCTTTGACAGTATTAGTACAACCTACACCAGCTATTCTGTTTTTTGTATATAATCTCAATAATTAGCTCTGCCATGATCTCTAGTTGCCCACTTTCTGTTCACCTACTCTACAGTCATGGGCAAAAGATTTGAGAATGATACAAATGTTAACTTTTACAAAGTCTACTGGTTTTATAATGGGAATTCCCATATACTCCAGAATGTTATAAAGAGTGATCAGCTTAACAGCAATTAATTGTAAAGTCAATATTTGCCTAGAAAATGAACTTTTTCCCCCAAAACACATTTCAACTTCATTGCAGACCTGCCTTAAAAGGAGCAGCTTACATTGTTTCAGTGATTGCTCCATTAACAGAGGTGTGGGTGTTGATGAGGACAGGGCTGAAGATCAATCTGTCATGATTAAGTAAGAATCACACCACTGGACACTTTAGAAGGAGGCTTGTGCTTGGGATCATTGTTTCTCTTCTGTTAACCATGGTTATCTCTAAAGAAACACGTGCAGTCATCATTGCACTGCACAAAACTGGCCTAACAGGGAACAGTATGGCAGCTAGAAAGATTGCACCTCAGTCAACAATCTATTGCATCATCAAGGAATTCAAGGAGAGAGGTTCCACTGTTGCCAAAAAGGCTCCAGGGCGCCCAAGAAGGACTAGCAAGCTCCAGGACCATCTCTTAGAAGTGTTTCAGCTTCGGGATCGGGCTACCAGCAGTGTAGAGCTTGCTCAGGAATGGCAGCAGGCCGGTATGAGTGCATCTGCACACATTGTGAGGTGGAGACTCTTGGAGCAAGGCCTGGTGTCAAGGAGGGCAGCAAAGAAGCCACTTCTCTCCAGAAAAAACATCAGTGACAGACTGATATTCTGCAGAAGGTACAGGGAGTGGACTGCTGAGGACTGGGGTAAAGTCATTTTCTCTAATGAATCCCATTTCCGATTGTTTGGAACATCTGGAAAACAGCTTGTTCGGAGAAGACAAGGTGAGCGATACCACCAGTCTTGTCTCATGCTAACTGTAAAGCATCCTGCAACCATTCATGTGTGAGTGGCTTCTCAGCCAAGGGAATCGGCTCTCTTACAGTCTTGCCTAAAAACAAATCCATGAATAAAGAATGGTACCGGAATGTCCTCCAAGAGCAACTTCTCCTAACCGTCTAAGAGCAGTTTGTTGATCAACAATTCCTTTTCCAGCATGATGGAGCACCTTGCCATAAAGCAAAGGTGATGACTAATTGGCTCAGGGAATAAAACATAGAGATTTTGAGGTCCATGGCCTGGCAACTCCCCAGATCTTAATCCCATTGAGAACTTGTGGTCAATCATCAAGAGACGGGTGGACAAACAATATCAACAAATTATGACAAAATAAAAGCATTATTGTGCAAGAATGGAGCTGCCAGGGAGAATGGCAGAGGTCCTGAAGAAGAAAGGTCAACACTGCAAATATTGACTTGCTGCATTAACTCATTCTAACTGGCAAAAAAAGCTTTTGTTACTCATAATATGATTGCACTTTTATTTCTGTATGTGATAAAAACATCTGACAAACACATACTGTAAAAACCAGAGGGCAACAGATCATGTGAAAATCTTATATTTGTGTCATTCTGAAATCTTTTGGCCATGACTGTAAACTTGTATTTTGCATTTATCTTTTAGCTTTTTTGGCCTAGTGTCTTTAATTTTATATTTTATAGATCATTGCTTTATGATCTATAATGTCATAGGGTCAGGGACTTTGATTGTCATGTGCATGCATTATGGGTTTTATTTAGATTGCACTGAAATTAAGTGCACCTGATAATTTAGGTGTTGTTACGGTGTTAATGTTGTGAGGTACCGTATTTTCCCCCCGACCCCGCACCTTATAGTCCGATGCGCCTTATATATGTAATTATTACATATATAAGGCGCATCGGACTAATGCGCCTTATAGTCCGGTGCGGCTTATAAGCCGCAAAATACGGTATATATACAGTTCTTAGGATGTGGGTGTTCATCTAGGGTGTTTCCAGCTGTTATTTCACTTTTTACTGATCATTTCACTTAATGCTTAAGAAACAATCAAAAGGAGCAATGGCAAACTTAAAATAAATCTGAACATGACTGTAGTTACTTTGTTACTTTTCTTTCCTATGGATAGCATATTTCAGCACAGGCTTACATTTAGGCTATTTTGGCATGCTATATTGAAAGTATTTCTTTTCAATATACGTCTTATGATCCTGAATAAATAAACATTCAGCAATTGTAGATTTTGGTGATATTTAATTGGAAATTCTAAATGGCTTATCGCATACATGTCATTGTACTTATTAGATATTACTGTATATTAAACTCTTGATTGATTTAGTTTGACTCTACAGAGGTCAGCCTCCTATTCATCCCTATGGTAAATAGGTATTACAATTAAAATTGCAAATTGGGACCATGTGTGGAGTGAATACGTATATTTGGCTTTCACATGCACAAGAGATTCAGGGGGAGAAGGACAGATGCAGAACACTTAACAAATTGCTGTAATAGCGCCATATTGTGGTACTTAGGTGTTTTGTCACCTTTTTTATACCACTGAGACCACTTGACTGTGTCCACACATTGACATCTGCATCTGTGATAGTCATCAATGATTTTACTGTGTGACTCATTAAGTTGCTATGACATTATAGCAGGGTGTTTGGCTGGTTTCAACAACCTGAGACTGTCATTAGCTTTATTACAGTTTGGAGTCTTTCACTGTTTTACCTTGATTGAGCCATTATTTAACCCACAGTAATCACTTGCTTTGAAATCAGGAGATCTGGTTCTGTGTGATGAACAGACGCTAACTTGTTGCTGGCACTAAATGCAGCAGGGTTGTCAAGTTAAAACTATAACAGGTCTGATTTCAGAGAAAGTAAGAGACGCCTGTCTCCTTGTGTTTATATTCTACTTGCATACCTTTTCCACAAAATTCAATATTAGTTATATTTCCACATCATTCATACTGATTCTTCTCATTCGCGCAAGGCTTGCTTATGCAGCATTGTGTATACATTTTATATAAATTGTTGTTATGAAGGACTATGGAAGACATTATTCAAAATGTGTCTCAGGTTCATCTGCTGTATTTTTGCTCCTGGTTTGTTTCTTTTCTTGGCTTGTAATTTACCGTATATACTCGAGTATAAGCCGACCCAAGTATAAGCCGAGGCCCCTAATTTTACCACAAAAAACCTAGTATATTATTTTTACTTGAGTATAAGCCGAGTTTGAGTTTTTCAGCAAATTTTTTTGCGCTGAAAAACTAGGCTTATATTCGAGTATATATGGTATGTTAGTTGGTGTTCTACCTTATTAAATAGGTTTTAAATTGTCGCATGGCCAATTGATTTGCGCCTAATTTTGCACCTAAATTACTGCCTTACTTGTGACCAATAAGGAAGCTAGACGGAGAAAAGGTGACAGAACATTCCCAGCTTCACTTTTGCACAAAAAAGTAACTGTATGTACAATGTCCAGACTACATTTAGTTGTAAGTGCAGAGACTAAAAGTTAAATATATGTTTAAAAAAAAATTCTTGCTCAATGAGCCTCTAACTTTTATATATTATAATGTGTAGAAAATGGAGTCTGGTAATATTTTAAGATCTGCACATTAAGGTTGACAATAATCCCACTCAAAAAGATGATCCAATAGAAAATGATGAAGTCGTTACTTGAGATGATGAAATTTGACATTTTAAAACTCTGATGTTTTTTTTCATGCTGCATTCAGTCAATTTTTCATTTGAGGAGTGAAAACCTTTGTTTCTAGTAATGAAAAGGGTGTTTTTTTTTCAAGTGCACTTGCTCAGAGCAGGTGTATTTTTGTGACTTTTATATAACTTTTTAGGCGCAAAATTGTGATAGATGCAGTGCAAACAGCCATCCACTGGGGGGGATGTATTAACGCACTTGTGCCACAATTTTGGTGGTTTTGTGCCTAAAACACTGTCTAAAATGCCTTGTGCCCCATTTATCAAGGCTATTAGACCTGTTTTTAGCTATTTTCCGACTTGTTCAACAGAGGGGGCGTGGCCTTCGTGACATGGCCTAAAAGGGGGCGTGGTCTATTTGAATGTTCCATGCGGCAAAAATTGTGGCACAGAGTTTAGACCACTTTAAAGTAGGTTTAAACTGGAAACCGACAGTCTTATCCTGCACCGGATTCATTAACACAGTGATAAATCTGGCGCAGAAAATGACTAAGTTTTTCCTCCACTAAACTGAGGGAACCTGAGACACATTGATACATCCCCCCACTATGTCAGATAAGGTGCAGACACTCAAAACCACTAAATGCCTGACTTTATGTTGCAACCAAAAATTCAAAAATTAGAGACAAATTTAATAACTGCTGCAAAAAATTGTGCAACAAAGAAAATAGCAAAAATAGTCTAAAAAATTATGATCTGTCCCCCTATATCTCTACCCAACTTTGTGAAATGTCAACTTCCCAAAATGAAATATTTCATTTACTAATGTTAAGAAGCCTTCAGATGTACTAAGAAAGTCCAACACATATGGAGCTTCAATCATATCCTTTGTGAAGTACAGCTACATTAGACAGATAGGTAGTTCTTGTTAAAGTAAATCACATAGATTAAGTAGTTTAAACTAAGCATACTTGCTGGCATGTGCCCCCTGAAACAGGATCCATTCTTCATAGATCTTATTTTAAATGAAAAAGGACTTTTAAAATATGCAAATAAGCCTTAAGGGCTACTGTGTACCTCACAGAAGCCCTTTCTCGCTCTGTCGGCTGCCAGTTATTTACGTCTTCCTTTGGCCCTTAAGATATCCCCTTCCAGAAAGTTAAGAATGTCATCCAAACCCAGAAGGGGGTCTTTTTTCATGTACACAGGAGTTCAGGGGGCACATCCCAGAGTGTAAGTAAAAAACACTCAATCCATGATGTTGATTTACTTTAACCCCTAGACGCACCACAACGTTATACTACGCCTCCAGGGCTACATGCTAAGCGCACCGGGACGTAGTATAATATCCAGCTTCTGGGACCGGCTCATGAACGGAGCCGGTACCAGAAGCATCGGCTGTCAGTTGTCTATCACAGATGACAGCCTGCGCTAACACCCGCGATCAGAGCAGACTCCGATCGCGGGTGTTAACCCCTTACACGCCGCGGTCAAGCATGACCACGGCGTGTAAGGGTGTTTCTGCTGTGGATCGGATCCCCCGTGTCGCTTACCGGGATATCCGATCCTCTTCTGGGCAGCCCCGAAGTCTACAATGTGCTCCGCGGCTGTCTGATGTCCCTGTCAGTCCGATCCCTTCCTGACTGTCTGCGCATGCTCTACAATGAAAAAGTATTGTAGAGCAGTGTATTGAACTTGAACCAGCAATCAGAGCATCGCTGGTTCAAGTTCAAGTAAGTATAAGTAAAAACATGTAAAAACACTAAAGTTAACACATTAGAATAAGTAAAAAATAAATACCGTACATAAAAATATAAGCCCCTAAAATTTTCCCATAAAAACACTTAATAAACTATAAAAAACACAAAACACAAAAAAACGCCACATATTTGGTATTGCCGCGTCCTTAACAATCTGTATAATAAAACAGAATTGTTACTGGACCTGCACGGTAAACACAGGGGGAAAAAAAGCGCAAAAAACTTTCCGAAAGTTTTTAATTAATACCTTTTGAAAAATTATCTACAAAGTGATTAAAAAATTTTTAGACCACTAAAAAGAACAACTCTATTTGCAAAAAATAAGCCCCTAACCAGATTTGTCAGCCGAAAAATAAAAAAGTTCTGCATATGAATATGAATTCTCCAAATTAGTTTTTATTCAGTAAAATTGAATAAAATACACAAAACCCCCACACATTTGGTATCGATACGTCCGTGACAATCTGCATAATAAAACAGAATCATTATTGGACCCGCAAAGTGAACCCCGTAAAAAACAACCTCAAAAAACTCTCTGAAAAAAAGATGGTTTTTAATTAATAAAATTACATAAAATTGACATTTTTGCCTAATTACTTTTTATTCAGTAAAATGGGAAATGTAAAAAAAACTGTATAAATAAGGTCTTTTCGTAATCGTGGAGACCCATAGAATAAAAATAATATACTATATATAACAACCTTCTTAAAAGTGGTTTTTCATACGTTGAGGTGTGTAGTTTTAATAATGGGGTAATTTACGAGTCTAGCTATTATTTAGGCCTCTCACGGTCAATTAAAAGTTGAGCAGGTCCATCTAAATATTAGTTTTGGTGATTTTCCCAATTTGAAGTACAATGTGTCACGAGAAAACAATCTCAAAATCCCCTGGATGTCTCATAGCGTTCCCAAGCTATAAGTACTTATAGTGACACAGGGCAGATTTGAAAAATGGGACCGCGTCCTTTAGGCCAAAAGAGGCTGAGTCCCGTAGGGGTTAAATCTATATTATTCACAAAGTGTATGTAGAGAGAGAAGAAGAAAAATACGAATGGTCTGTCTGTTTCTGGCACACATTCTTCATGAATCTGGCCCAATCTACACAGCTCCGATAGAGTGCACCACTTTTTTATTGGTGCACGTTTTTCATAGGGCGAACGACACATTTCTGTCAAACTCTGCCTGCTAAATATGTTGTACAGTCCGACTAAGCAACTCGCCCTTCAGTGCAGAAATGTGTGTTGCATAATGACTAGTACACCTGCATCACAAAACGGTCGCGTGCTACACAAATGTGGTGCAGGCACTTCTTAAATGCTTGTGCAAGCAGTTTGCACTAGAACAGAGGTCAGGAACCTTTTTGGCTGAGAGAGCCATGAATGCCGCATATTTTAAAATGTTATTCCATAAGAGCCGTAGCATATGCACATACCCCACAGTAGATTGCTAGCGGATTGCAAGCACACCCGTGCCCCTCTCCGTGGCGGCGCCGCTTTCTGTGCTCACTCATCCCACCACTTTCCGGCTTCTGTCCCGGTTGGCCAGCACGCACTCCTGCACTCTCGGATTTAAAGGGTCAGTGCGCTGATTGGTGCCACCCACTTCCCGGTTTCCTATAAAGACTTGCAGCTATTAGACTGGTAGCCATAGCACATGTCCCCCAGTATATAGGTAGCCACAGCACACACCCCAGTATATAGGTAGCCATACTCTAATTAGAGAGGTAGCCACAGCACATACTCCCAGTAGGGAGGTAGCCACAGCAGATACTCCCAATATATAGGTAACCACAGCACATGCCCCCAAGTAGATAGATAGCCACTGCACATGCTCCCCATTAGATAGGTAGTCACAAAAAAATGCACTTACCAGCGCTCCCTGCGGCCAGCTCCTCATCGCTCCCACGCTCTTCTCTTTGACCCAGGCTTAGACGATGGGGGCGATGGCACCTGGGTCGTACAAAGGACGTGGGCAGCGGTAACATCGCTGCCTGTGTCCAGTGATCAGTGTAAGACACACAGCAGCCATCACTATTTATTAAAGATCTGTCTGAGAGCCAGATGCAGCCAACAAGAGAGCCATATCTGGCTCCCGAGCCATAGGTTCCCTACCCCTGCACTAGAACAAACCTACAAAGTCCAACAGAAAACTGACGTACGGCCCTTAGTAAATTTGCCCCAATGTCTCTTTTAGAAGACCTCCAGCCACATGGAAATACTGTAGGTCACGATGACATGACGACAGCCATAGTCATTTACACACATTTTTCCCCAACTCGTTTATTTAACATTCACTTTTCTAAATCCCTTTCTTGTTGAATTAGGAATGTGTTTATGACAGCACAGTAAACTACTGAAAGCAGGGATATGGCTTTATGTATCCATGAATGAGGGTCTATAGGAGCTCTGTATCAAATTTCTCATTTGCACAGTATGTTTAGAGAAACATTTGCTGTGTTATCTTGGACAGATTTCACTGTTTGTAGTGTGGTGAATATATGTCATCGTGCATATTAAAATTCAATCCATCATAATGGAATGCTAAATTTGGGTTTTACTAGCTTGATGTAATGTAGCATTGCTATTATTGGTTTGCAATCTGTGACGCTGAGCCCTTGACCCTTGAATAGTTGCTTCATTGCATACTATAGAGACTTTGCTATCCCGGGAGATCTATAACACCAGGAAAATGTGTTTCCAAATTCTGTATTGATCTGTATTCTTTAGCTATGTTATCTATTAACAGATATTTTCTAATTCGATCTTTAAAGGAAACCTACCATTTGATACATTATGAAGCAAACATACCTTGAGAATGCTGTAGCTACACTGATGCTGGATCATATCTTGGTTAATCCCAGTGCTGAGTGGTTTTGCTGATAAAACAGATATAACATTATGATAATTAAGCTATCTTGCTTCTATGGCTCCTTCAGTGCTTGGTTCAGTGCTTATCCTAGGACGTGAGTTTTTCTCTGCAGGAGAATATGATGCAATCACTCCTCTCCCTGCCAGACAGAATGATCAATTGCTGCACCATATCCCAGCTGCTGTGTATTAGTGATCCAGCTCAGGTTGATTAGTCTTACTTGATTAACCTCCAGTAAAGTGTTTATGTCAGCCGGTCTGACACAGCTTTCCCAAGGTCCAGAATATTATAATTGCTTTTTCAGCAAAACCACTCAGCTCAGGGATAAACCAAGATATCATTCTACATCAGTTTAGCTACAGCATTCTCAAGGGTTGTTTGCTTCATAATGCATCAAATCAAATGGTAGGTTTCCTTTAAGGTACCAGTATCGTTAAAGTTATCTTCACATTACAGCATCATGAAAAGACTGCTAGAGAGAGAGATTTAGGAATGAAGCACCTTTACTGAAGCATATGATGTCTCATACAGCTAAGGAGGAAATGCGTCTGCCAAATGGTGCTTAGTTTAGTCTAAGATATGCTCCTCTTTAATTTTCTGTATAAAATAAAATTAGGATGATGGAAAAACAAATGGTGATTTCCAGACGAGTGCTTTAAACCTATACTAAAAACTAAGCATGGTTTTATAACAGCAGAGGGTCATTTGTAGGTCACAACTTGCAGCATTTTTAGGGGTAGGACACAATGTGAAATTCTGAAGCAGAAGTTCTGTTGAATTAAGGGCAGTGTTATGGTTCCATTTTGTACCGAACTGTAATAAAGCTGTAGTAGAAGTATGACATATGTTATATTGTGGCATATAGAGGTTTTATTTTTGAACTGTTTTCATTCATTAATAAGGTCCAATAATGCAGACAGAGATAAGGAAACAACTCATTTTTGTTTTTTTGCAAATGCTGACTATGTGAATCTGGTTAAGACATAAGGTTAACACAAAACAATAGGCAAGAGATAAAAGCATGTGGTGTAGAACCATGTAGGTAATGATGTCAAAGTACAAAATCAACTTGGGTTAAAAAATGGGGGGGGGGGGGGGGTCATTGGGGAGTGGACTCAAGCCAAGGTGGGAGGGTGAGTGGTTTTGTTGGTAGCCAATAAATATGGGTAAAAGAGAATAACAGTATTCTATGCACACAAATAAAACGGAAAGTGAAGGAGGGGGTCAATATGAAGACTAGTGGAGCAGACTGATCTCCTGAATGACTTGCTTCCAGAATGTTTGTGCAACACCGTCGCCGATGCAATGGCGAGGGAGGGTTTGCGAATACGTCCCACCTGCATGTAATCCCATTACACTACATGGTCCTTATAGGACATAGGGGTATTGCAGTGGTGAATCCTGCCTGGCAAGGCAGGAGTTAAGTATTTTGTATGATGCAAGATGCCATTGTCCAATGATATGTGTTACATCCTGTGCTCTGTAAGCTGAGATGTGATTGGAGAAGCAGCCACCACCTGACCAAAGGGAGGTAATAAAACCTCTGGCCAGGAATGTTCTAGAGGACTGATGATTATTCTAGTGTGGAATCCTAGAGAGTGAGTGAGTGAGTAATCTCTGTCTAGCCCATACCAGAGCAGGAAGAGCCTAGCCCCTGCCTCTGAAGAGTGGAGTATTAGACTAGAGTTAGTGTAGTGAGGAAAAGGGGTATCATCTTACCTTTAAAGGTGATACCTGAAGCCCTACAGGACAAGCTGAAGCTTCCTACCCGGACACAGCTGCCTCCCAGCCTGCGCTCTACATCCAGGCTGGTGAACTATCTCCTGAGGCTCCCTCCAACTCACATCTCAGCACTCCATCTACTTGTTAAAGGCACGTTGCTGCGGTTCCTGCGGTTCAAATAAAGAACTGTAAGTTGTTTTCTTCAACTTCTGTCTCCGTCTGGTCCCTGCTAATACGGCTGCCTTCATCACCGGCACCCTGTCCATCACCCAGAGACTCACACTCGGGACATTAAGGGGTTGCCCCAGGGAGATCCGCTATAGCAGCCTCTCCCTCCTCATTTCTTGCCAACACCACCCTGCTGGAGACCTGCCAGGCTGTAGGACAGCCCTCCGGTTCCCCCGTACCAAGCACCGTGACAATAGCGTGCTTAGGCCGCAACCGCCAGCCACTCCGGTACCGCGGGCCCTGGCTGACTCCAGGCCTCACTTCAAGGGCTAGGCCCCGGTGGGGGATGTTGCAAGTGGCGTCACGAACAGGATTGATACTTCTGTGCCTTATTACGGCATTAAAGACTTTCCTTTATTGAAAAGACTGTGCTGCCTAACCCTGCTGCCATCCGGGTTTAGGCCCAAGTATTTGTGTGTTTCTACATTGAACTTTATGCTGCTGCCACGTGCTGTCGAGCGCCGCTCCAGCACTCAAGAGGTTAATTCCTGCAAGAACTGTGTCAGCTCTGCTACATCCGGCGCTGCTGCGCCCGAAGCATTTACCTCAGAGGCGTGTGGCGCAGCAAGTATTTCCAGCCCGCCAAATCCTCACTGGCGGGAACTCCAGAGTCGTCACTAGGCTCCGCCCACTGCGCGAGTGGCGCTAACTACCGTGGAGGAGGAGCTGGAGCGAGTGCGGCCGGCAACGAAGAGGGTTAATCGGCCATCTTGGATTTCGGCGCAGGCCGTGTCTGAAGCCTGCCAGCAGTGTGCGCCTCATCCGGAGGTTCGGCGTACGTGTCCTGCAACCGGAGAACACCGCGGAGCATCACTGAGCCCTGCTGCCTGCCGGACATCGGGAACGGAGACTTTCGTGCACCGGAGCTGTCCTGTCACCGCGGCTGATCCTGAGTGAGTACCGCTGGGGAAGTTAAAGGGGGGTAGAGATTGTTTCCGACGCTAGGTTATTGGCTCACCTCCCAGGGAATAGTGACTGTGTCTTAAAGTGCCCACGTCCCATTCTAGCCATCGCCCATAGCAACGGACATTGTGCAACCCTACAGGCTTCCCTCAGCTAGGCCAGTCATGTCCGCCCAGGACGAAGATACGGGACTGGAGCAAGTCCCATCCCCTGGCCCCTCCTCAGGGTACCGGAGCATGTTAAGTCCTCCAGAGAGTCCCTTCAGCCCTGCTACCGCTAGTGCCCCTGGGACTCCCACCATGATGCCTCTGACTATGCCCTACTATCTGGGGGCCCCCTGGTTACCCTACTACGAGGGAGAATCACATACTCTCCCTGAATTCAGGGACAAGTTGTTAGCCACCTTCGCCTTGCTCCCATTCACAGAGGAACAGAAAGTGGGCATCCTCATCGGGCAGTTGAAAGGACCCGCTCTCCGGGAAGTCAAGTCTTGGCCCCGAGAACAGTGTCAGAACGTGGTCCGGATTCTTGATAGGCTACGCAACACCTTTGACAAGTGTACTGTCTCCGAGTTGAAGCAGAAATTCTTCGGGAAAAGACAGAAGCCCCAAGAGTCCATCCGAGACTTTGCCCTCTCCCTACAGGAGACATGGAAGGCCATCACCTGCCTTGAGCCCAAAGACGCTGAAACCTCTGATCAAACCTTAAGGGAACAATTTATTAATGGACTTGTTGATAGAAATCAAATGTGTCAACTAAAGATCATCTCTTCTCAACATGCCCAGGCCTCCTTCCTTGAGTTTAAGGAAATTGCCATTGACATATTAGGGGACCGACCGCCTACTGGACCGCAGAAAGAGCCTGAATCCGTGGAAATGGAGGAATCTGCTCTAGCTTGCTATCCAACGCAGTCGACATCACCTACTCCTGCGGCTACGGAAGTTGCTGACTTAGCAGGACAGGTCTCTAATCTGGCGGACACCCTGCATAAAATCCTCGATCGGTTGACCCAGTTGGAAGTGACTGTCTCCGCTATGAGGAGGAAACCTCCAGAGAACCCGGTACGGTCAGCTACTCCTTGTGAATCTCCGACTAAACAGCGCCCAAAAGAAGCGAAGTCGTTAAGCACCTGGAGTCAGAAGAAACCCCGTCAGCGGTGCAGCTACTGCCATAATTATGGGCATGAAGAGAATGACTGTCGTCAGTTAAACGACAAACCCTTGGAGCTAAGGGACGACCTCCAAGGGAAGAACTTGTAAGTCCCCGAGATGCTAACTGGATGCCCAAGTTCGTGGGGACTCGCCCCATGGTTCATGTAACCATCAATGGAGTTACCCTACCGGCCTTAATTGATACCGGCTCTCAAGTGACCACCCTCCGGAGTGCTGCCTTCGAGAAATGCCGAGGAAAAGCATCCTTAATCCAGCCTCCCAAGGCTTACTTGAACATTATTGCTACGAACGGAAAACCCGTACCCATCCGCGGCTACTGGGAGCCCACGCTAACCATTGGAGACACTGAGTTAACCAGACAGGGCGTAGTGGTGACCCGTGTGCCCGAAAACGGTAACTTCTCCTTGGTACTGGGTACCAATGTCCTCCGCAAATGCTACCCTGAAGTGCTGAAGGCTCTCCACGACTCCCTGCCAACCGTGCCCAACGGTTCCCGGAAGGTAATTCAGAAGACTATGCAGGTTCTAGCGGCGCAACAGAAGTTTGCTGGCCCTAATGGTGAAATCTGCAGAGCCCGGATCAAGGATCCCCAACCTGTCCGCCTTCAACCTGGGACGGAGACGCTAGTATGGTGTCGAGCCTGCATGGGCGTTCAAGGTCGAGACTACCAGGCGATAGTAGAACCTCTACCAGCGGATGAAGACCTGCCCATTCTAGCCGCCAGGAGCCTAGTCACTGTGTCCCGAGGACAAGTACCCATTCGACTACTAAATGTGGGAGACTCCCCAGTGGATCTGAGAAAGTACCAAGCCGTAGCCACTCTCTTCAGCGTCCATCCTGAAGACTTGGTGGAAACCTCTCTGTCTGCCTCCCAACAGTTGGAACTGAAGCCAAGTGCTGAAGGTGAGCCTGCCGAGCAATCAAGTACCGGGCTGGTAAGACCAATGACAACGCCGACGCTCTGTCCCGTCTCCCTGACCAGTGGGAGGGACCCTCCACGGATGCTCAGTGGGAAGATGTGGAGATGCCAGCGTTCTATGCCCGGTTTGTGCGTCAAGATGCCCAGAGAGTTTACTCCCTACCGACAGAGGCAGCGCCAGCCACTCCTCAAGAAGAGTCAGAGCCCCTGCGGAAAAGGACCTCTGGATGAGTCTTCAGGCTGATAGCCGTGCCATAGGAGAAGTAATGGACTATCTCTCTAGTGGGCGAGTGCCTGAAAGAATCCGGCGCAGAAGAGCTGATGGAGAACTGTCTCAATTGTGGCGCCAGAGAAAGACTCTGAGCATGCACCAGGGTCTGTTAAAGAGAAGAACTCTGGACCCTATCACTTATGACCGGCTGTACCAGATTGTGATTCCCAGGAGGGACGCCAAGATAGTACTGGAAATGTACCATGACCAGTCCGGACACTTTGGCGCTCAGAAGACTGAAGCCACCCTCTGAAGGCGATTCTTCTGGGTCAACATGAAGTCCGACATTGAAGCCTGGTGTCGAGAATGCCCAGCCTGCGCCATCGCTCGAGGAGAGCGACACAATCAAAGGGCCCCTCTACGTCCCATTGTGAGCCAACGGCCCTTGGAGATCCTGGCATTGGACCACGTGAAGTTGGAGCCCAGCAGATCCGGTCACAGTTATGCTCTTACGATCATCGACCACTATACCAAATTTGTGGTTGCAGTACCTGTCAGAGATCTGTCTGCAAGGACCACCGCAGCGGCCCTGTGGAAGAGCTTCATCCTCCCCTATGGCTGTCCGGACCAGATCCTTACAGACCAAGGAACAGCATTTGAGTCCCAAGTCTTCCAGGAGCTGTGCACTCTATATGGCTGCAAGAAGCTGAGGACCACAGCTTATCATCCCCAAGGCAACGGGCTTTGTGAGAAGATGAATCAGACTCTAATCAATATGCTGAGGACTCTGACCCCTGCAAAAAGGGCTGACTGGCCAAAACTATTGCCCGAATTAGTGTACCTGTACAACAATACCACTCATTGCTCCACAGGGTATACCCCGTACTATCTGATGTTCGGGAGACACGGACATCTCCCTGCTGATATGACTTGGGACATGGAGTCCCCTGATTCCCAGTCTTTACTTCCCCAGACTGACTGGGTTCACGAACACCAGAGGCGCCTGGCGGATGCCAGAGAAGTTGTGGATCTGCGGTTAGAAGAGGCCCGGGAGAAACAAAAAAGGGACTTCGATCGTAATGCCTGTGCTGAGCCTTTTACCCCAGGAGATCGAGTGTGGCTGCGCAACAACCATCCTACCAGTAAGCTAGATGGGCGTTGGGAGCGTGAGCCATACCTAGTTAGGGACAGTCTCTCCCCTGAAGTCTACGAGATTTCAAGAGGAGACCGTCCACCACTCCGGGTACATAGGAACCGGCTGAAGAGATGTCTTCGTCCTTTTGCCCCTATGTCTACACCTCTCACCTCGACCCCCAACTTACAGACCTCCTTGTGTTCGCCTACCCCCAGTTTCTTGGAACTTGTGACTGTGCCTCAATTCTGTTTTGTTTCCACTCCAGTAAGAGGTACCTCGCAGAGACCATCATCCCCACCGCAGTCTCCAATACTGCTGCCTGTGGAGGATGATCCGGCTCCACTGTCTGCAACCCCTGAAGCATCAGAGCCAGCTGAGACTCCGACTCCAGCGCCTGAATCAGAGGACGACGTTGAGGAGATTGTTATCTTCTCCCAGCCGGAACTGCGGAGGTCTCAAAGGGAGACAAAAGGTAAAGCTCCTGCGTACCTGCAGGAGTATCAGCTGGTGTCACACAGAAGGAGGAGGCAGGTACGTTTTTCTGACACCGAAGTACTTACCACCGAAGAAGATGCAGACTAACCCCTGAAGGGCTGTAGCCCACTTCAGGTACTGTACATATTGTGTATTTCTGTCCTTACCCCAAAGAGCCAGAGACTTTCCTGAGACTCTTACCCTTATTTATCTCAGTCAAGAGACATACCTTGAACTGATTATTGTCCTGTGCTATGATAGCACCCTTCCTCTGCCACAGCAGAGATGTCTTCAAAGGACTCTGTCCCTCTCCAAATAGAGGAGACCCTTTGCTTCTCAGTGCACTTTTCCCCACATCAAGGGCTGTACCCAGAAGATGGACTTTGTCATTAGAGACCTTCTGTGAGACTTTTGCCAGATACTACCAAGGAAAAGTTGCCACTTTATTTATTATTATTTTGCACTTAATGCCTTCCTTTTTAGGTACGGACATTATGTTTGCACTTCCATGCCTTTCCTTTGCAGGAAAAGAGACATTTACTATCGTGCTACCCTGAGTAGTCTACCTCTGTAACGTTTGTAACGTTTAAGATGTGTACCCATTGGGCTTCTAAGCCAATGTGAGTTTACAACATGTTTGCACACTGTCATATCTGCCAGTAGTCTGCATTAACCCTTTCATAGGCTTTTCAGGTTGTAGTGTGGCTGTGTCGGACCGTCTTTCTATGTAAAACACTGACCGCTACCTGATCCCTCAAACTGAGGTTTGCACGTGGGGGTAGTCCGTAAACTGCGGGTCCTAAGGGGACCGGGGGTGTTACACAGTTAGCACCTGGATGCCACCCATACATGGGTAAGGATGCCAGTCAGGAGGTACTTGTGTCGCATATGCTAACGCAATGCAGATATACACACTATATAGTTGCCGCCAGGGAAGAAGCGTTGATACAACAAATATACAGGCCTTGGTGCAAGGAGTGGATTACAGGACATGACACCACACCTTTCCTACTGTACAGTTCGGTTTAATGGCGTCAGCGACCAACTGTCATACAGCTACATATTTTTGTCTTAGTCCGACACCAACCCAGGTGCCTGTCTCCAGGACCATGGGCGGTTTGTCCCTACACCTCACATAGCCTGCACTTCCTAGAAGTGCTCTTAGCCCCCTCTGTGCCCCAAAACATCTATAGTCGAGCCGAGGGCGGCTCTTTCAATTGCCCCCGGGGTATGCAACACCCTCGCCGATGCAATGGTGAGGGAGGGTTTGCGAATACGTCCCACCTGCATGTAATCCCATTACACTACATGGTCCTTATAGGACATAGGGGTATTGCAGTGGTGAATCCTGCCTGGCAAGGCAGGAGTTAAGTATTTTGTATGATGCAAGATGCCATTGTCCAATGATATGTGTTACATCCTGTGCTCTGTAAGCTGAGATGTGATTGGAGGAGCAGCCACCACCTGACCAAAGGGAGGTAATAAAACCTCTGGCCAGGAATGTTCTAGAGGACTGATGATTATTCTAGTGTGGAATCCTAGAGAGTGAGTGAGTGAGTAATCTCTGTCTAGCCCATACCAGAGCAGGAAGAGCCTAGCCCCTGCCTCTGAAGAGTGGAGTATTAGACTAGAGTTAGTGTAGTGAGGAAAAGGGGTATCATCTTACCTTTAAAGGTGATACCTGAAGCCCTACAGGACAAGCTGAAGCTTCCTACCCGGACACAGCTGCCTCCCAGCCTGCGCTCTACATCCAGGCTGGTGAACTATCTCCTGAGGCTCCCTCCAACTCACATCTCAGCACTCCATCTACTTGCTAAAGGCACGTTGCTGCAGTTCCTGCGGTTCAAATAAAGAACTGTAAGTTGTTTTCTTCAACTTCTGTCTCCGTCTGGTCCCTGCTAATACGGCTGCCTTCATCACCGGCACCCTGTCCATCACCCAGAGACTCACACTCGGGACATTAAGGGGTTGCCCCAGGGAGATCCGCTATAGCAGCCTCTCCCTCCTCATTTCTTGCCAACACCACCCTGCTGGAGACCTGCCAGGCTGTAGGACAGCCCTCCGGTTCCCCCGTACCAAGCACCGTGACAATAGCGTGCTTAGGCCGCAACCGCCAGCCACTCCGGTACCGCGGGCCCCGGCTGACTCCAGGCCTCACTTCAAGGGCTAGGCCCCGGTGGGGGATGTTGCATTTGCATTAAGGAGCGGCTTCACCAGATATACAGGGAGGTACTCTCTTCTTTGAGGCTCCACAACACAGCTATGGAATACCCTATTAATTGAATGGAAGAAGGCCAGATTCCTGTACCATGGGGTGAGCAATATGTTGGATTTCTCCAGAAGGCTAATGTATCTAAAAGCCAAAATTTCCTTAAAATCCTCCTTCTATTTTTCCAAGAACAATATACATGTACAATAAAGCAGCTGTCTTAAAAGTATTGGTTTGAGACAGCATTGTTTCTATTCTTATGTATGGTTGGTAAGGCTGGTGTATTTAGAAGTTTTATGCCTATGAATAAAGGTATTCTTTTATTTGAATGAAAACCAAAGTTATCTTGTACCTTATGCGAGTTTTATGAACATTAAAAAGTGTCATTAGCCACAAAAACATATTAATATGCAAAAATATATTAATATTTAAAAGAAAGTGGACAGAGAGGGAAATTTCGAAACTCTACCCATCTAACATAACAGTTTTATTATATAGAAGTAAACAGGCCTTGTACACTGTATTTGATGACATTCAATTCATTTTAAATTTTAAAAGAATTCCGTAAGAATGGTGTTTTATAGTTTGGTGGGTAAATTTTAATTACAAACTTATATTCAATTCTTTTATTGCTGCTTTTCCTCTTATCTGTTTTTTTTTTCTTAAATTTGTCCATTCATTCAAAATTTATTATAAAATAGTTCCAGCCGGGGGAAGAGGGGGAAGGGGGTGTAACCTTTTTCTGGGGCGGCCTCTGTGTGTTGTGTGGGAAAAAAAACCCTTGGCAAGTATAAGTTTATTCACATATAAACTTCTGGTGACCCACGTGTAAACAAAAAAACACCAAACTGATAAGGGGCACTGTAGCAGCATACTGCATTTTGTACCTGATGAGTGGTCCTATTTAGGTAGCTTACACACAACACTGACTTCAACCCACTTTGGAATACATGGAAACACTGATGTTGAGATAATCTTCAAAACAGGGGTAAATTGCAATGTCCTTTAAAATCATGGGGAAAGTCTCCCCAGAAGAGCTTGAGCTGCTATAGCATTTAGCTTAGAACATAGACTGGGTTGTTAATTAGATTATTGATAAGGTAAGTATGATAAAAAGGTGCACAGATACTTATGGCTATACAGTGTAGGTTACTTTCTCCACCTTTATCTGATTAAAGTTCAACATCACTTTTCCTGTCGTAGAACTGTTATCAGTGATTGTAGTGGCCATCTGTAGATCAAGTGGTTATTGCTTGACTATTAAATTAACTTTTTCCTTCATATGATAGATCTTCAACAGATCAATTCATGTTGTTATTTTGTGTTTGTGTCCTATAGATACATACATATATGTGTCAAGCTATGACATTACAAGGACACCACAGATTTAACTGCTGTCCAATTTCAATCTATTGACAAGCCCTATATAATTTCCATCACATAAACTTTAATAGTTGAAACACTTAAGATAAGTGTTAGAAGGACGTATACATCTGTAGGTAAATAAAACCAGATGGCCATGTAGAACACCAGTGTACATATTTTCCATATTTTATTAGGATTAAAAAAGTAACAGTGATACTTGCCATATGTGTTTATATAATTTAGTAAATAAGATTTCTTTTTTTGTTATAGATCAAAGAATATGTCAAAACTCATGAAATGGTTTCCAGCCATGTGTAAACCCAGAACATTATTGAAACAGACCTATAGCTTATTATATAGTTATTTATGCCATGTATACCATTTTATTTGGCTTAAGATATGTGTCCTGCTAAATCTGTTGTTGTAGTTGGTAGTTTATGGGTTTATAGACGATAGCAGGGTACACTATGCCAGTGTAAAACTGAATCTTAAATAATATAGGAGGCAGCATAGAAATAGAGCAGAATTGTGTGGTGTGAATGCAATTCCTCGGGTGTATGAGACATTTGGGTTTAATGACTGAGATAGGGTAATTGGGATATCAATTTCCACCATTTTCACAATCTATACAGTGGAATAATACTGGTCCATATCACTTGGATCCCACGTAGGGATACAGTGTAATAATAATAATATCTATTTAACAACCCACTTGGACAATATGGTGGATAAACCCTATTGATCTGACCAGGGAGTGCGAACTGCACTCTCCTGGACCTACTTACCTGGACAGCCGAAATTTATATATACCCCACAAAAAAGTCTCGCAGGATACACAAAATCCACACCCACTACTGAAGTCTGCCCTATTAATGCATATGGGATGCATACAATACCTAGGCTGGCAAATCCGGTAACCAGCACTGGGACACCTATACACGTGGCATTGATGCAACCCTGTGTTTTTAGTCATAATTTATTGTTCATTATATATATAAAGGTTAAGTTTTATTCCTTGGTTATGGTGCCTTAGGGCTAATTAGCCCCCTTCTGTAAAGGGGTGGTAGATCAGCCACAATACCCACTGACAATTATTAGTGTACAGTCATAGGCATTCCTTTTTCAATGTGTACCCTTTAATAATGTATGACCTATTAAATATGATCAGAGGCAGGGTGTAATAAGAACATTGTAGCATGTAATAATAACACTGTAAATTAGTAACACACTGCAATACTAAATATTCAGAAATTAATTTCTCTCAGATATAATATATAATATATTTGATTTTTTGCCATGTCTGTCCTTTCATGAGATTGTATTTTGGAACCATGGAATTTGTTGATATAAAAGTGCCTTCAAGCCTAAGCAGCCATAAAAGGTCTGTTGCACCTTCACATTCCTATACCAGGGTAAAAAGACTGAAGAATGTATATATATATATATATATATATATATATATATATATATATATACACACACAATATGAGTAATACTGGTTTATGTGCACATTGATTTCTCAATATTTGGAATGTGAAAATAAAAAAAATATTTAAACAGTTCAACAAAAAATCGTAAGGTTTGAATTAGTTTGAGTTGTATTTTACACTATATCGATGTGTTGCATGTTATAATTTGATAAATGTCAAGCACAAGCAGTATAAGCAGTATGTGCCTGTTAATGCCCAAGTGTTTAAAGTACCAGTGTTTGTCTTAGTACTGTACACACTCATGTCCCAAAGGTGAAATTAACTGCAGAGAGAAAATAAATATCTCTCACATTCTTGGTGTGCTGCAAATAGCTCTCCGCAGAGCAGGTCAAGGGACGGTTTATAAATTAGAAGGGTTAGCAGATGGCCCTGGGTCGGCAAGGACAGCCTCAGCCAACATGGTTTAAGATTTAACTCCCACATGCATTCAGGGATTTACACCTATGAATCAAATCAGCTGGAAAGCAAGCACATGCTGGAGCAGCCACAATGCTACAGGGCTGTCTGCAGAGTATAATTACCAAGCAGCTAATGGAAGACTTGCCTACTGGTCACAAGCAAGTGCGATACATGATGACAGTTTACCACCAAATGGCAATTTACTGCTAGTAAATCTTTTTAAAGTACTTATATACACTGTATAAAAAAGCACAGTCAGAATATAGTAAACATGGGCTCCCACTAAGGAGTTTGGGAAATTAACTAAGCAAGATGTGCCTAAATTGCTTTTCCAAAGCCAAAAATGAAGAGACAAATATTATTATTGATAAAACTGCTTGCATTAGAGTAGTCGTATAGTGTGCTAAATGTATTTTTAAAAAAAGCATTAGTTGATGTATGTGAAGAGATTTGTCTAAGGCCAGGAGAACAGGAGACAAAATCCACAGTAGACATTATGCAGCCAGTCTGTGAATGAGTGGTGTGGTGGCTTTCTACATTGCAAAGATAAAAAATATTCTAAATCTGAAAAAATTATTTTATGCTGCATTTTTTTCATGCACCTTGTGCTTGTGATTTTAACATCACATTTTTACATTTTTAACTGTAAATGACTGCAGATTAGATTGTAGCGGTTTTACTGTGATTCCCCTACATCGATCAACCCCCGCTACTTTCTTGGTCTAAAACTGTTTAAAGCCTATGTTCTACGTACACAAGATATATACATAAAGACATATAGACAGCCGAGTGACAGGACTAGGGATCTCCCATCTCTAATTCCTGCCCCCATGTGGTCAGCAGCTACTGAGACAAATCTGTGTAAGTATATAAATGTGTGTAAGGCTATATTCACACGAACGTATGGGGGACGTATATATGGCCGACGTATATATGGTGTATATACGTCCCCCATACATCGCAATGGCAGCACATGTGTGGCACCGTTCCACTCCGTAACCTGTAGAAAGATAGGACATGTCCTATCTCTCAACGGAATTCGTCGCCGGCTCTATGTTAGGCTATGGAGAGGGGCAGCGGAGAGCAGCGCTCCCCCCCTCCTCCTCTCCCCGGCACTGCCGTGTGCCTGCCATGATAAGGTACGGCAGGCAACGGCAGTGTGAATGAAGCCTAAGAGTGTATACAAATATGTATATTTTCTCAGGGAGTAAAGGACCCCAGTCAGATACTGCTATGAGGGCCTAACGCTCCAAGACAGATACAATAAAGTGTACTGTATTTGACTCTACCCAGTTATCATGGGTATCTGTTAGCATTTTATGGGTGACATTTAATTTCAGATGAAGTGACACTATAGGAAGTTATCTTACAATACTTTAAATGTGTATAAATTCTCAATTGCAGAAAAAAAAATTAATGTCTAAATCTCACTATATCAGCAACCATTATTTTTTGAGGAAAATCCTTAAGAGTGTTGTATTTTTTATGTCTATGTATTGTCATTAGGCACCAGGGTAAATATGCAGCAAGAAACGTCTTTGCTTCAGTGGCTGGAATGAATATCCATTGTTTGTATTGATCACTTTAGCAATATTATCGTCGTATTGTTACATTTATTGTTGGAATCCAGATTTCAGTTCAAGAGAAACGTTTACTGAGTAGGACAGCTGTTAGTAGTCCAGCCATTTACTTTCCATGTGTACTGCTGCATCAGTCTGGTTTTATCTCTGTAATCGAGAACCCAAGTGTATTATGAATCTGGATCTTGTTAGGCAACACTCTAAGAGAAATTACATGCTCGCTTCTCCTCATGGTGCATTAAGCACGCAGTTCCTATTATTAAAGTAAATACTGCTGCACAATAAAATTGACTCCTTTCACTTGCTTTGATATAATGCTTGTCCTGGAAGGTATGACTTTTAACATGTTTTATTGGATTGAGGAAGAGGATTATAATTCTGTCTACACATGTACTTTTGGATCCTGTTGTGTAATTGTGGTCGAAACCTTTCCTCCGCTGCAGTCAATGCTTGATGTGGGAATATATTCTCCAGTCATGAGTAGCAAATGACTTTCTAGTTTATATTTATTATTGTAATTATAATTGACATTATCAGGTGTCATTTGGGAAGGTTTTTTTGTGTACAGGCTGTCACCTACTTAAGAACACCTGACTTACAGACGACCCCTAGTTACAAACGGACCCCTGGATTTTGGTAATTCACTATACTTTAGCCCTAGGCTACTATGATCAGCTGTAACATTTTTCAAAGGTGTCTGTAGATTTATTGTTAATTTTGGTTCTTATGACAACCCAATATTTTTAAAATCCAATTGCCACAGAGACCAAAAATTTTTTGACTGGGGTTACAATAATAAAGTATACACTTCTGACTTACATACAAATTCAACTTAAGAACAAACTTACAGAACCTATCTTGTATGTAACCCGGGGACTGCCTGTATATGTAAAAATGTCTCCCCGTTTATAGTAGAGTATACTTTTTGTACTTCTCAGCCAGTAAACAAGCCTGTTCCTTTTTCATGATTTTCACTTAGCCATTGACTTTAATAGAATTAATAAATGAGTAAAATGGGCCAAGATATATGCCTTTTTTCACAGACTTATTTTTGGAAAAGATTCAATGTGGACCTCCTTTGCATCCTGTTCTTAGTCTATATATTAAATATCAGACTTCTACTAGCTCAATTCAGTTTGAAGATCTCCACATTTCTGCTGATCATAGGACTATCCTGTAAGCAGCGTTTTATATATATATATATATATATATATGTATGTATGTCACATAGGTGTCATGCAAACAATAGTTCCAATTATATGTCGCAAACCAAAGTATACCCATGGTTGTGTACTATATAAAAAAGCAAGGAAACTCCTTGACTTTTCCATTAAAGGCCACCTCTGCAGGTTTGCGTGGAGAATTATAGTCACTTATGCTCCCCAGGGAGATTCTGGGAATTATGCAAATACATTTTGCAGAATGGGATAAGGAAAACATTGCCTCTTGGCTACCTTGTTACATCAAGCATGACTTTTTCAGAAAACCTAAGGACATGATATGGGCTAATAGCCTAACTGTTGTATTTATTCTCAAGGAACAGACTTATATGCAATTTGGCTAATTTAATTTGCTTAAGGATTTCTATTTCTCATGGTAACAATTCAATAAAATGTCACAACATGCTAAGACAGCCCTTTACATGGCCCAATTCATAGCACAACTTTATTGTAATAACACAACACATGCTATATTAAACAGGTTTTATCTTAATAGACATCTATACTCTATTCACATGTTGGGGAATTAATGTTTAAACCCGGGGGTCTGACAGCAGATAACAGTGAACAGCAGTGAAGGCAAGAACAGTCTCCTTAACTTCCCTATTCAGCCAGGGACTTCAGTGATTGGCTGGTCCTGTAAGTCATCCTGGAAGACCATTGGCAGTTAATGGCATGCAGGACAAACTCTTTCTGCAGACCATAAATTTTTATGGGACATCCAGAACATCCAGTATAGCTTACAAGGCAAAATGTCCAAAATGCCCTTATTAAAATATCACCACAGGGGATCTCAGCTAAATCTCTGTTGGACCCCCCTTATTAGGGGATAACAGTGTGTAATAAGCAAAAACCGACTTTACCTCATGTTTTTTGAAATGTGTGTGTAAGTGTGGTGGGGGGGCAGGATAATAGGTAATTTACTAATAGTTCTGCTCTGAATCCTAGATATGTGAAGTGAAGCCTCCTGTCTCTTACCTCATCAGCCAAAGATTACTATTCATAAAATGGCTACAGGAATGGACAGGAATATCTGGCTGATGAAGTAAGAGACATGAGGCTTCACTTCACATATCAAGAAAGCAGAGCAGAACTATTAATATATGTATATTGGTAAATTACCTGCCCCTCACACTTATACACACACATTACAAAAACATGAGGTAAAGAGGCCAACCCCTTTAACTCTAGTGGTATTTCGCCCATGTGAGTAAGGGGTGTCTCTGTTGTCTCTATGTTGTGCTCAGTTGAAATAATTTGTAAGTAACAGGTCAAATATATGCTGTTTTTACATGTTTTGCTTAAAACTTATTACATGTAAGGTTATTCTTTACAGTATCCGAGATGACAATGAAATAAAATAAATCACTGATAAGCGATGGCTAAATAATATTATCCAATACACATTCATGCATACCTTCCATTCATGAACAAGGTTGCAAGCTAATATATGCTCTTACCTTTTTGGGCTTATCATATATCACAGCTTAGCGGAGATGACATGTCATGTACGTGCACTTAAGCTGGTATTTATAAAATGCTTTTCCTATCAAGGCCAAGGCTTATGTGCATGTGGAGTGAAAGGAAATGCTCATTAAGGAGCAATTAATATCACTGATAACATTATCCTTCTTATATGTGACCTTTACTTTACTTGTACTCTACCTAAAAGTGAAAGTCTATGTAGTTGGCTTTCCTCCATGTGTTTCTAATGCACAGTCTACTGGTGCACGGTGAATATGAACAAGCTGAAATAATATTCGAAATGGCACTTTTCCCGTTCGTTCCTCTGGAACTGTATTCTGCTCTCTTTTCATTTCACTGGTGCTAAAATCTTACAAATCGTTCGGAAGACTACTTTAAACACACCGGCGCCAAACAATTCAAGCTTAACACCTTCCGTCCTAATGGCAAAGGAGTGCTCTGGGCAAGCCATATTACTCTTTGAGATCAACACATTCAGAATTTGGGATATTTTTCGCTAATTTCAAATATAAATATGTTTTGGTTATCCTGTCTTATTTAATATATGTATATCAGCTACAATATATAGAGTTTTATGAATATTGTGAGGTTATATAAAGGTGAGAAATGTTCAAAGGTTAGAGGTTGTAATCTTCTCCCCCTCCTGTTGTAAGAGTGAATTAACTCTGCTTTAGTGTAGTACTGGTAGAGAGCCGTCTGCTTGTCTACTGGCCTCAAAAGAACCTAAGTCTGGCATACTCCATTTATTTCCATCAAAACTGTGCTTTTCAATCCCCAGAGTCAGATAATAATACTGGAAGCAGAAGTCATTCAGAAGTTAATTTTGGCACAGTTTGCATGGCTGGAAAGTTTCTCAAGTTGCAGGTTAAAAGCTTGCAGGCTGCCCAATGCATGAAGGGCATAGTTTAGAATGAGTATTAGAATTTATTTATTTCTGATTTGCAAGTAAAATAAAATAAATCCTACAAACTAGCGATTATTAGAAAGTTTATTTTTTGTGGAATGCTGAATGAAGAATGTCATGACTCATGCAGTTGCATACCTGTTGCTACATAAACACTTTTCTCATATAATGTAATTAATATTTAGTCCGGAAGTTTGTTTCTCACTGTACAGAGGATGCAATTAATAGCACTGTCTCTATACAAGCTGTATAGTGTTATACAATCTATGGAGGATGTTCATAAGCTGGAAGCTGACATTGCACACATTGGGGGTCATTTATGTTTAGTTAGGACATTTGTGAATTTGGTTATTTAGGACCTTTTTTATTTATCTTAGATGTTGATATATCAGGCAGAAGAATCTGGGGGGGGTTGCGACTTTCTTTTTTTCAAATGTCTCACAAAAGTCATACAAAAGTCGCAAACTCTTCTTCAATCTAGTCTAAAGTTTTCCCTACGCTGATACTGGAGTTTATTTGCAACTTTTGGAACACAATATGTGCCATAATTGAGCCAATTTAATAATAATAATCTATATTTAAATAGCACCATCAAATTCCAAAGCACTTTACAAATCATAGGGGACATATACAAATGTAATATTAAATTACTTAGTACAAACATATGGAACAATAGGAGTGAGGGCCTAGCTCGCAAATCTATGAGAATACACAACTGCATTGTATGGATATATCTGATGTACTTATCCTGCATCCTGTAGGCGAGAGGGAATCAGAGAAAAAATTGTGCCATTAAAATACATCCACATCTGGATTTTAAAGATATTTTAGGTAAAAGCCTAAAATAAATTACCCCCATGGAGTGTTTGGGCATCCGGAGAATCATTGAGAGAGTCCTTAGTTGATAAGGTATAACTGAGTACTGAGTATAACTAAATAACAGCATGCAATGTCGATCAGCTGCCTCTAAGGCCAGCAGGATAATAATAATAATAATTCTTTATTTATATAGTGCCTACAGATTATGAGCGCTGCACAAAGCATGTCAAATTGGTCCTTGTCCCTATGGGGCTCACAATCTAAACAACCTATGATCATGTCATATATCAAAAGTGGTCAGGACTCTCAGGGTAGGGATGTAATATTACCACTTTAAGGCATTAGTTCGCCTAGTACTGTAAATGCATCATATAATTTAAGATTTCCACAAAACCTTAAAGAAACCCTTTAGCTTCCATAGGATTATGGAAGCTACTAGGAAGCACACCACTCAGACAGATGGTTCAGCAATAAAGTAAGTGACAAACATTTTGAATAGTTGCAAAGTAAACTATTTACTATATTCAACCCTTGTAAATTGTTAAACACATTTTACTACGGACAGAAGTACCAACTGCTCTGTGTCCTAGCCATGTCTTTGCTATCAACTGCAAAGCAGTACTGTCAAATTTATAAAGTATAAAGGGAAAAAAATAAGTCTAAACGTTAATCTCACAGGCCTTGGTGAACATTTCAACTATCCAAAAGTGATATCATTTTGGGAAAGAATAAAAGACCTTGCAAGTAACACTAACAACACAAATCTTAAATTTGGAACAGGGCAATTTTACACTCTTAAACTGAAAAATAATCAGCTAAAATATACAATTTGGCTTTAAAAAATAAACCTAGAGCCAGAGAAACAAATTAGGCACTACAAAATATTCCTGAAACCACTTATTTGTTAACATCAGAATCTATGATGTCAGATGTACCGTATATACTCGAGTATACGTCGACCCGAGTATAAGCTGAGGTGTCTGATTTGCCACAAATAACTGGGAAAACTTATTGACTAGGCTGGGAAATGCATTGGTCACAGCCACCTCCAGTAATGTCCCATTCAGCCAGCCCTGCCACTGAAAAAAATGCCCCATGCAACCAGCCCCCCCAGTGATCAAATGTTTATGCAGCCAGCCCCCTACTAATGAAATGCACCATGCAGCCAGCCCCGTATTGATGATGAAATGCACCATGCAGTCTTCCCCCCTACTGATGATGAAATGCCCCATGCTGCCAGCCCCGCACTGATAAAATTCCCCATTCAGACAGCACCCCTACTGATGAAATGCTCCATGCAGCCAGCCCTCCCTATTGATGAAATTCCCCCTGCTCCCGTTGCTTCTCTCCTTTCTTTTCTTTATGTGTAACAGAAGGCTGAGGCACGACCATGCGCTCTGCCCGCCGCCTCATCCTATGATGTCATCATAGTGTGAGCTGGTGGGCAGAGCTCATGGACTCGCCTCTGCCTGCTGTTTCATGGAAACAGAAGAAAGGAGAAGAGCCATGTGGAGCAGCAGGCAGCCGCATGGAGCATCGAAAGCATCGGAAGGTGAGTATGCAAGTTTCATTTTTAAACCCTTGTGTATAAGCCAAGTTGGGGTTAAATATATGTTATTTCTGAAATATGTGCTTAATTCTGCCCTATGAAAACCTAAAGAAGCTCATGAAGATGTCAGATTCCATAGAAACTCTACTGAGCAGGAATTATGAAGAAGTGAGTTACAGCTACCAGGCTTCACTCACCTTCGCAGAGAGGAATGGAAATTAAGAGATAGAGAGGACTTACGTTATAGAAAATAGTTAATGTAAATCACAAATGTCTACTGAATTGTCTTCTACAACCCCCTTTGGTATGTGTTTTTTTTTTCGTCCTACAAAAAGGGAAGTGACATCCAAGAAAATTGCTACTCCTCATGTACATAGACAGGAAGACTGATTTTTGCGAAGGTTAGACACCCTGTAATCAATTAGTTTATTTAACCATCTGTGGGTATGTATTACTACTTCTACTTGTCATGCAACATTTTCAACATTTACTCATAATCAGGCTTAGATTTTCCAGCTTTTAAGTAATTGCATTTAAGATTTTCAATTGTCTCAGGCTGAAAATATATTTTTAGAGGAAATTATAGCACATTAAAGGAATTCAAGATATGTGTTTCTATGAATGGTAAGATTCTAGGAGTTGTTTATATGGTGACATGCCAGTACCCAAAAATCACACAGGAAATTGCATTAGGGAATTTAGGAGTAATATTATGGAATATATACTGTATGCCTTGTAACCTTGAGACTGAACATCACCAGGCCAATACTTGAGTTTAAACAGTGAAAATTATAGACGCTTTTAATGTATGACACTTCAAAGGTATAAAATATTTTAACGGTAAACAATAAGGTAGTTAGAAGAATATTTTAAAAGGGGTCCTATAGTTTTGTACAAATAAAGCCTAAACTGTGGAAAATACATATATAAGTAATGAATGTCATGTGAGTTGTGTTTAAACTGTTGCTCTAGGACTCATTTATGATTGATGCTGTTCTCTAAGAGAGGACATTGGAAATGCAGACGTTTCTCTTCCTCGGCATCTTCTTAAGACTGTGTCAGTGTTGTGAGAGGAGAGGATTAGATCATGTGGAACATTGTCTGTTTAACACCTTAATGGACACATGATGAAATAGTTTGTCACGTAGTTGTCAAAGCTGTATGGAGTGGACTCATGGGCTTAACCCTCTCCATGCATGGCAGGTGTATACTACATAAGACACCAACACCTCCGATCTGTGCTTAGCCAGTTTTAAAGGCCACGGGCAAAGCAGCCTGCTGCACTTAACTGTTAGTGTCACATGTGGGCATCTACATTGGCTGTTATTGCTATGAAAGTCAGGACTCTCTCTGACACTGTCACGTTGGTATTGCAGGATACTGTATTAGGGATCAGAACCCCTAAAAAAAGAGTATAACCCCCTCATAATGGAAATAAAAATAAATACAGAAACATAATCATAAAGCATTTTTGATCATATTATAAAAATGGAATCATGACTTGAAATGGGCAAATAGATTCTAACGAAGTGGAATTTGTTTAGAATT
Source organism: Engystomops pustulosus (assembly GCF_040894005.1). NCBI lineage: Eukaryota > Metazoa > Chordata > Amphibia > Anura > Leptodactylidae > Engystomops > Engystomops pustulosus. Next base: position 133,356,749 of record NC_092411.1, read on the forward strand.
TCAGGAAAACTTTGGTTCTACACGAATCCGAAGTTTACGGTGATTCGTGGGAACTATTTTTTTTCACCTTTATTAGTAAAAGGGCCGTGAGCAAAGTGTTACATGGGGCAGAAAACTCTGGGAAGAAGAAAGGAAAACCTTCGATCACATGTGCAGACTATATATAGAAATCAGATATCCAGAAATGCATATGCATCACATATCAGGAAATCCGTGTCAAATCCACATAGTTGATGGAGTGATTTTTACTCAAAGTTTTGCGTTCCCCAAATTTCAATTCTTTTTTGTTGCTAAAGTTGATATCAAGAAATCAGTGTCAAATCAACATAGTTGATTAAACAATGGGGCAGATTTATCAAGCTGTCTGAGATTCAGAATATTTCCAGTTGCCCATGGTAACCAATCACAGCTTCCCTTTAAAATATTCATGAGCACTGGTAAAATGAAAGCTGAGCTGTGATTGGTTGCCATTGGCAACTAGAAATATTCTGACTTTCAGACAGCTTGATAAATCTGCCCCAATATGTCAGACAGAGAGGCGTCAGGTGGAGCAGGCGCAGGTTGCACCACAGTAAGGGCATGTCCCAGCAGGGGTGACTCTGTGAGGCCAGAACTGTCGGTGTCATCTAGCAACAGTGTGTTGATGAACAACCCAAAGGTTCTCAATTGGTTGACTAGGTCATCCACTTCCTCCCAAATGACATCTGACAACCCCAGCCAAGAGTCCGTGGGTTCGTTAGATACAACCCTTAGTTGGCATGGCCCAGGAGCAGTTCGGCGGCCCTCACCTGTCCTCAACCAGCCTCTGTCCTGTTCATTTTCTACAGCCAGAGATCTACTATGTGGTCTGGGCTCAGCGCCACTATACAGCGAGGACGAACTCTTTGAGGACAGTCAGCAGCTGCTTGGCAGTGAAGAGGTGGGGCAGACATCCGCTGCTTTGTGCAGTTGGTGGGAAAGTAGAGATGTAGAGAGTGGCATCGGAGGTTATGTTGCACTTGCAAGTAGTCAGGCTGTGCATACTGAGAACGTTGACGAGAATAACAGTGACAGGGAAACACAAATCGATGATGGTGTAGCCGATCGTACTTGGGAGACAGGTGAGGCAAGGGCTTCATCATCATCGTCGGGAGAAGAGGGTGTCAGCTTGCATGTCAGGCAGTGAGCAGGCAGCAAGACACTACTTGAGTCAGAAGGACGGTCGCGGGGTACAAAACCCACTTCACAGGTCCAAGTAAGCAGTGGCACAGGGGCTCAGCGAGGCAGTGGCGTTAGTAGTCACTCAGTGCAGAGTGCGTGGCCAGGGAGCTAAAGTCGGCACCATGGACCTGCGTCAACACATGCACCGTCCCTATCCAATGGCCTGGGACAAAGGTGTCTCAGATGTGGCGGTCCACCCTGCCACCGCAGTAACAGCAGCTCCTAGATGCACACATGCCATTTCAGTAACTTAAGGCTCCAGCAACTCTGTCGAAGGGAGATGTTTGTCTTTTACATAATCTCCCGGTCCAGATGCTCCTGCTCTTCACTACCCATGGCGCCAGCAGTCATTGAAAGAGGCAATTACAGAGAGACAACTGTATGCGTCCAGTCATACTAAGGTGCAGAAGCTGACCATGCTTCTGCCAAGTTGTTGGTACTGCAGTCCCTCCCCTTCCATGTTGTGAACTTTGCACCCTTCAGAGAACTAATGGCTTGTGGTGAACCAAGGTGGAGAGTTCCAAGATGAAATGTCTTTTCCAAAAAGGCAGTACCAGCCCTTCACCAATATGTACAACAGAAGGTGGGCCAGTCCTTCAGCTTATCAGTTTCTAAGTGCTGCTCCATCATACGGGATGAATAATGTCATTCCACTGCTCCATGTCCTGGAACAGATGCTGCCAAATCTGTCTGGTCAGGGTACTGGAGAAGTGGTGACTACATCTCATGGCCACATAAGTCCAGTGGGGGTTGAACTGGAGGAGGAGGACATTGGAGCACAAGCAGAGTCCGGTGAAATTAGTGTTTTTTTCTACTTAGATGACAGCAGAGGAGGAGCAAGAGCATACGGAGGAGGTAGAAGACGAGTTAGATGACCCAGAAGCACCATTGCAGTATATAGTGGAGATGGAGGCCGGGAGTCCCTCAGAGTCACTTGCGCAGATAGCCCACAGCATGCTGCTTTGCCTACCTAGTGAAGCCGAATAGTCCACATCTGGCATAGGGATGACTTTTGGCTATCCACCCTATTAGACCCTCGCTACCTGTCCAGGGTGCCTTTTTTCCAGCTGCCGGGAGGGAGATACAACTGGCATACTATAGAGAAATACTGTGTAGACAGCTGACCGATGCCTATGTGCGCCATTGTCCATCCTCTGTCAGGTCTCACCAGGGGATTCTTGGCAGTTATTGCTCACGTACTACCACCACGGTTGGTGTGGGGAGCTCGGGGGGTAGGAGCATTAGCAGCTCAATCAGCAGCAAGTCTGGAGTCCTTAGTGAGCAGCTTCCTTCACCCACCTAGTGCAGAGGGTAGCCATTATCAGCAGAAGAAGCAGGACATGGAGCATACCCGGCACCAGCAGGTGGTGGCCTACTTGGACAGCACTCTACCACCCCAGGTAGAGGACTTCTGGACAGCCACACTTGAGAGAAACTGTCCTGCCCGGCCAGTAGTGTGGCATCAGAGCGGGTGTTCAGTGCAGCGGGGGCCATTACAACATCAAGGAGAACCCACTTGTCCACCCGTAATGTGCTGAGACTGACCTTTGTCAAGATGAATCAGGCGTGGTTTGGCCAGGATTTCAACACACAAATGCTTTATGCATCAGCTTAGATCAGCCATGGCGCCTCCCCCAAACGTTAAGAAATGAGTCTGGATTTTAACTACCTGCCTCATGCAACTATTGTGATGCTGCCAACTGCCTGATGCCACACATCTGCTGCAAGTTGCTCCCTCTGCCTCCCACCATCTTAACCAGGGACTGGAATTGTCACCCACCTCCACACTTTGTCATTGTACCACTTTCTGACCTCCTGCTGCTGCTGGCACCTCCACACTCCATATTGTCTACCATGTTGCTGCCACCACCAGAATTTGTCGTTGTTTCACTCTCTGGCCTCCTGCTGCTACTGTCACCAACTCCACACTCTGTCATTGTGCCACACTGTGGTCTTCCATGTTGCTGCCACCACCAGAATTTGTCAGTGTGCCCCTCTCTGGCCTCATGCTGCTGCTACTGCTTCCGCCCACTTACACACATTGTGATTGTGCCACTCTCTGACCTCCTGCTTCTGCCGCCACCTCCACACTTTTTCATTGTGCCATTCTGTGGCCTACCATGTTGCTGCCACCTCCAGAATTTGTCATTGTGCCACTCTCTGACCTCCTGCTGCTGCTGCTGTCGCCACCTACACACTCTGTCACTGTTTCACACTGTGGCCTACCATGTTGCTGCCACCTCCAGAATTTTTCATTGTGCCACTCTCTGACCTCCTGCTGCTGCCGCCACCTCCACACTCTGTCATTGTGCCACACTGTAGCCTACCACATTGCTGCCAGCTCCAGAATTTGTCATTGTGCCACTATCTGACCTCATGATGCTGCTGTCGCCACCTCCACACTCTGTCATTCTGCCACTCTGTGGCCTATGATGTTGCTCCCACCTCCCTAATTTGTCATTGTGCCACTCTGCGGCTTACTCATGCTGCTGGCAACTGACCCCTGTCTCCTTGGAACGCCTATGATTTCCATAATGCTGTTTTCACCCTCCACCACTTTATGACGTTATGTTTGGTTTCCCGTTCTTTTCATCTGTCAGAAGGAATGAAAAGCTTCAGGATTGATAGCCAAAAGTAGGAGTGGATACGGAACACAGAGGACATTCAAATATCCCATGTACTGGTTATCTCTGTTTTGGATCAACTCCTGTTTGTTTTTGGCTTTAGCAATACCGATGGACTATTGAAAGCGGACACTGACTGATGAAAAGAAGGGCAAAAGGATCATCATGCAAAATTACTGCCGACACCCTCACCACTGTTTTGGGGGGTGTCTACATGTATCAGGGTTTAACAGAACAGGTTCTGTCGTAATCTATGGAATCATCTGATGTCATTGTAAAAAGAGTCGAAACAAATTTTGTCAGAAAATTTGATGAACTCTGCGAATCAAATTTTTGAAAAATTTGCTCATCTCTAATCATGACCCAAAGAATAAAGGGGAGATTTGAACCATTTTGTGAAAATTGTAAAATAGAGCCTGCAAAAAATGATGTAAACAAAACTACATATATCTCTGAGATTAAAATAAAAAAAGCTATGGCTGTTGAAAGGAAGGGAGCAAAAAGCCAAAACACAAAAACAAAATTGGCCATCTACCACACAGTGTTAGGCGTTTGTAGGAGATGCTGTGAAAGAATTTGGAGAGCAACATCTGCTTGACAGAACCACAGAAATAAACCAATGAGGAAAAAGCAGAAATTGCCCTGAAACCTGTCTAGAAAATAAATAAGTTATTTACTACCAGAACTTTGTTGCTCTCTGAGCAAGAATATGTGACTCAATATGCATACAGTGTACACCTCAATAGGAAGTGATCAATCTAATGCCAGCACATGTGTAATGTTTTTGAGACGGTGGGAATCCATAAGTTGTGAATCATGTAATAACTATAAACCATACATGCAAATATTGTTTTTGGTTGTGGTAAAATGCATCTCTGTCTCCCTGTTGCTATTTATCTATGTATTTTGGTCAATATGACATCATGATCTATTTCCATGATAGAATGTAGGAATAAATTGAACATATCAACTAACTATATGTAGGAGCGTGTATGTAATTATTTTAAAATCATCTGAAATTTTTTATTGGAAAAAAAATATTGTAATTTATTGGGATTTCATGGAAAGCCACTTGTTCTGATTTCTCCATAATCTTTCGAATAATTGAAAGAATTAATTTTTATATGTCCTTCTCCACACATTCCCCTGCGATATGAGTACTTTTCATTAACAATGACTCTTGGACACTACAACTGTAGTATTACTCATTCTCCAGATATTTTCAAGAATCCCTTGTCAAGTGTTAGGATTAGATTTGAAGGTTTAGAGGCATGACTTTGTGACAACCTTCCTGTCCTGTCATGAGAAATACATTCTGATTTGTAAAATAAAAAAATTTCCATTCGAGAACTTCATCATCCATTTCATTCAATACCTTATATTTTAAGTCCTTTCACCTTTTTGTGAAGGGTGAGACAAGTTCAGTACAAAATATATGAGTAATAACAATATGATTATGTAGTTGGTTCATAGTGAGTTTGTGCTATTTCTAGTTATGAGAATTGAAAATTTTCATATCTGGATTATTTTATATAAAAATGGGCTTATATAGCAAACAAGGATTTGGAAAAGTAAGAGTTTATAGTTTTATATCTTTGGAACCAAGTAAGAATTTAAGCTTTTACAGATTATCATCCTTTTTGTCACTCTTAAGTTAGGCAAATGTTTGGTTATTACATATTTTATGCAGTATATGCAAGAGGATCCTGTCTGGAAATATAAATATTGAATGCTTGGTTTAGGCATTGTCGAGAATTGACAGAATTCCATTCCACAAAAGGTAAATTTATATTTTTGCATTTTATATTTTAGATTACACTAGCACAAACACATAATTTAGTTTAAACCTCAAGGTTAAATAAATATACAACCTGTGCAATGGATATAGAAGGTGTTAGCAGGGTTTCATTAAGTGCACCAACAATAATTTGCCTCCGTTTAGACTCTAGATTTGTTCTTCTGATACATTTCGCAAATGCGCCTAATAGGAAGAGTTAATGCAAGGAAGATGATTTCAATGGTCTTTTCTCTCTTCCTTTTTATTCTGCCAGCTGTCATTTTTTTAAGTTCACAGATATACCACAAGATGACTGGATTCCAACAGAAAACCTTACTGTCAAATTTGACAGTCACAGAAGAAAACAACTCTTTGGCTGAAGCTTGGATCTCTTCCTCATATTTTCAGTTTGATATGCTGAATATGGATTAACCCTATTGGACATGGCAAAATCATATGTGGAAACCAACACAGTTATGGACTCTCAAGGAAATTGTAAGGTGCACATAAAATATGCTATTGAACTATAACCTAAAACATCACTTTGCATTTTGCAGAATAAATCAAACCAAATAATTGCAAACCAATAATTCATGTGACATAGTGAACCCCAAAGCTAGACATCTTTTTTCTCCTTTTTTTCTACTTTACGCTGTCAACCACAAAAACCATTAAATAGTGTCTAAAATATACTCTATCATTCTACATTTCATACAGTATGCACTTAGCTGCCCACATATGAAAATTTCAGCCCCATATCCTGAATAAACTAAAATTTAGTAACATTTATTTAGTAAAAACTCCACATCCCAGCATTCTTTGAGGATATTTGGAAGTTTCTTTGAGTTTCTGTAGACCACTATATTATAATTAGTATTGCTTGTTGGGTCAAGTAGTTGACAAACTTATTTAAGCACTGTAATATCTGATTTATTATTGTTTTCTCCTCATTTGTTGCTATAGGTTTGGATGTGATCTTGCCATTTAAAGTACATTTGGTTTCACATTAAGAGAAGGCTAATTTCTTTGCGTGAAGCAATAAACTACCATTCAGATTTTGGCCTAGGGCCAGATGTATTCCTGAACATAAAGTCCCACTGAGCCTTTAGGTCACCAGTGAAACGCCCTGGAAAATTTAATTAAAGTGGGTTCCTGGAAGACATCTGAGTCCCAAAGGGGCTAGCAGTAACCAAATAAGACAATTCCTATAAGATATGCCAAAGAGTGGAATGGAATGCAGATACACCATAAGTGGTTAAGAAACCATACTGCTAATATCCAGGTTTTACAGAACAATTACAGAAATCTATATAATGGAAAAGGGATGTATCACCACTATTATTTTTACTCATTATAATAAACATATTACTTATTTGTAATCTGTTTTATATCTGAATTACAGATTTAATTTCTTCTATTTTTTTCTATATAATAATGGGGGCTGCCTTTTGTGTCCCATCTCTAGTAATAACATTTAGTCATATGATTCAATGCACATAGGCAGCAATAATCTGGAGTTGACTTATTGAGGTCTATGGAGAGTTTTCCAGTCATACTCTCTGTAGGGAACAAAATAAAAACATTGGAAGAAGCAAACAAATCAGTGATTCCCAAACCAGAAAGTTATGTGGGTCGCACTTGAAATATATGAAATCTATGCTAGGTCCTGCCTGGCATAGATCTCTGCTATAACCTGCAGCAGGATTCCCGGCTGGGATGTTAAAAGCACATCCTTTGCTGGAATGTTGAAAGCACGAGACCACATGTTTAATGGGCTTTAATAGTTTAAATAGATTGAAATGAGACACATGCATTCCTTGTGTCAGTCACAATGTCATCTCCCAAGAGTATGACTTCACCATCCCGTAAATCAAGACTTTATTTTCACAGGCAGCACAGTGGCCATGTGCTCCAGACCAATAGCTTTGACCTGACACTTCTAATATCCTCTAGACAAACACTGGCAGATGCCTTATGAAAACATCTTTCTTAGTAAAATATTTTGATTCTGGAAATAAAACCATGGTGCTGATCATTTTTGTACATGTTGTCACAGTACATAAATGTTATGCTTTCTTTTCTTTTACGGAACCACGTGATGGAAACCATTTTAGTCTGTACAATTCCAGACATTATATTATAGGAAAACTGAAAACTTATGAACTATCTATGGGTTCAAAAATACTGCAATTAAATCAACCGAATGCAGGGGGTAAAAAACAGCATTAAAACATACCTTGTAAATAAGGTACAAATGGACCCCATTCTCATGAACTGCATAAGGGTCATCTAAGAGACCAAACACTTATCACCTATCCTTTTGGGTCATCTCCATTAGAATAGCTGTTGTATAGATGGACTATAGATACTGATGCAAGGTTCTCATAAAGCAGCCAGAGTCTATTTAGGTGAGAGGCAAACATGGCAGGTGGCGCATTTCACAAAAAGATAGGGCTGGTAGAGTTCAAGAAATTTGCATTCTGGAAAGGAGAAAGTAAAAGTTATAAAAGCCAAATCGATATGCTAGTGTATTTTTGTTTCTCCAACAGATTTTAATGAATAATGGGTACTTTTGTGGCAAACTTTCCTTTCAGCATGCCTACAAGAAAGGGGTAAGGCTATCTTAATTTTTGAGATAGGTGTGGGCCCCTACCAAGCTCACTAAATATGTGTATTCTAGACTTAATGGGGCAGATTTACTTACCCGGTCCATTCGCGATCCAGCGGCGCGTTCTCTGCGCTGCATTCGGGTCCGGCCGGGATTTATTAAGGCTGCTGCGCTGAAGTTCTCCGGAACGCACTGGAATACACCGTGCCAAGCTGATTGAAGGTAAGCGCAAGCTCCGCGACACATTTTTTTTTCTTAGTTCGACCATGCCCTCCGATTTCCGTTGCGTGCATTCCAGCGCCGATGCACCACAATCCGATCTCGTGCGCCAAAATCCCGGGGCAATTCAGGGGAAATCGGCGCAAATCAGAAATATTCGGGTAACACGTCGGGAAAACGCAAATCGGGCCCTTAGTAAATGACCCCCAATATATCAAGGGGCTGCAATACATACCGTAGTTCCATTTATGCTGTGAGACATATTTGTTGCACCTTTGACAAATACTGCTTCAGATAGAGCCTGGAGGTAAATCGTCGCTGAATGTAAAGATTTGGCGGGCTGTTGTGGGGCTTTATGAAGGGGACAGATATTTATTACCATTTTGTGAATACTGTTAATGGCATCACAGCCAAGATGATAGCATCCATGTATCTCCGGCTGTTACATGCCACCAGCAATATGAAGAAAACACCCACTCTGCATGTAGTGGGATTTTCTTGTGCGCTGACCCAACACTGCACCGTAATAGAATGTTGTGCCTCGAGAATGTTTTAAAGGAGACTCTCTTAACCTTTTCTATGGCTATGGAAACAAAAAATAGCTATGCCATAGCATTAAATGTAAATGTGGCTACGGTAAGGTTTTAATTAAAACATCTGATAATTTAAAACATTCCATTCCATTATCCAATAAAACACACATTGCTCAGATCAGGGTACTTCTTTAATGCTATAGATTTGAAGGACTAGAAAGCAATTAAAATATTTCACATTGTTGTGGTTTTCTGGACAAATGTTTTTCATCCACCACAAAAATTTACGGAAAGATCTCTCTGCTAAATATTACAGGCAATTGGAGCAATGTTTAAGCTATATTTCCACAATTATCAATGTTGTGTGAACAAATAGAACTAGTTTTTTCATCCTGGCCAATTTAGCCATGTAGTGTGAAATGGCTCACACAACCACAACAAATATACATAAATAAAAATTTAAGGCAGGTGTGGAAAAATGTTTTCCAAAATAAACATGATAAAAAAATTATTCTGTAGAAGGATAATGACCCCAAGCCAATGTTATTAAGTATATTGGGTGGTAGGGATGTTGTCGCTGCCGCACCCACTGGTAGTTGAGGTAATTCCGCATACTTATCACAAACAACTTTTTATTAATGTCTTGGTTAAACAATGCTCTTCAGAATCTCTAGGGATTCCTTTTTCAAGTAAGAGAAGACTGAGAGCTAGGAGGTTTGTGGATCATCCTTTCCTATATTAACAAGTATATTTAAGATATAAAATACAAAGAAATCCAAAAATGAGCCTGGGCCCCTGATCACAAAATAATCAAGTGTGCTTGGGATTAAAGGAATTACAAGTCTACAGGTACCGAAGAACTGTATGTAGTTATTCAATATATTTGGAACAACCCCTGTGACGTTTTTTTCAAAAACTGTGTGCAAGTGTACCTTGAAGAATTGATGCTGTTTTGAAGGTAAAGGGCAGTAACACCAAATATTAATTTGATAAAAATTCTTACTTTTTCTGTTTACCTATGGAACAATCACTTTTATGCATTATGCAAATTTGCTGACAAGTTTTACATAGTGGCAATGCTGAAACCTCATCAGACTGACAGCTCTTTGTGCTTTTAAACTTGAGATGAAATATTTAAGAATACAAGGTTAAAACACAGATCCATTTCCCAACTGTGTCATAAACTGTCATTATCTGCATTATCTCCATAGAAAAAACACAATCCTGGTGCATATCTAAAGCCTATTGTCAATTTTTCCCTTGAGTGGCAGTATAGGGAAACGGGTGGTATAAAATGACAACAACTCGGGCTAAGTGACACAGTTGCTAATGGCAACTCTGCTTGCAAAATCCATGTTGGTACATGATTCATGTGGGAATGTGGGAAAAGCATCCAGGTAAGTATTTATTCATTCAGCAGTTAAATCATATGGCTGTCCATTCAGCTGACTGGGCAATCACTACAAGGATCCATCAGTTTCTCCACCTTACTAATGTGTGACCAAAATAAAATTACTTTCTGTGCAGGAAATATGTTGAAACCTGTGTGTGATTTGTAACAAATAATTGAACAGTGCAGCAATAAAGCCAAATCAAATTGAGAAAATCCAAACCATGTCTAATCTTCCTATCCTTGTAATGCCATAAAATAAGTAATGTGATGATTTGCAGCTTTGGAAAGCAAATAAATGTTTAATATAATCAGGAAGGCATACATTGGGATGGTTGATGACAGTGGTAGGCACTCGGCCAAATTCCTGCTAATCACACACTAAGGAGTAGTGAATCTCCGGCTTTTATAGTGAATGAAATGTATAACTTCAAACAGTGAAGCCTATTAGTTTTCCTTTAGATCATTGTAATTGTTCCTCCTCAGGTAATAGATACAATGATACTTCATTTGGGAGACTTTAACATTGATGTGCTATGTGTTTTACTTTCATAAATAAGGATACGGTCATAAGATTTTTCATAAGTGATTTATCTTATTTGACTTGCCCTGCATGTTTTAAATGCCTATTTGGTAAATCTTTCATAAAGGGTTATTCCAGGACTCTTTTTTATCATCTATCTTTAGTAGAAGTCATATCTTCAGAATACACCTTGTTTGAAGCAGTCACAGTACTCTAGTGGGTATTGATTCCATTTCATAGGTCTGTGATTTGATGTCCATTAGGCACATAAATTGTTGTAATCCAGTCCCTTTTAAGGGGCTGAGCTACAAGTCCAAGAACAACCATCAAACAATGTAAGGAACTGTCCTTAGTTTAGTGTGACGAAGCCACAATATTCATTCAAACACTGAAGTCTCTGATATGATAATAATAACATATATTAAGTATAAATAATCGGTAACAAATAATTAAATACCCCTCTATCTATTTTTAAGTGCTATGATACAAAATCCAACACAAATGAAGTGTACATAAAATAAGATAAGACTGTGGAATCCCTTGCTGTAGCAGCTGTACCACCTGGCATAAAGCATGTTCCGTAGAAAAATTGGAAGTCCATATTTCTTCCAGGAGATCCAGGACTCATTATTATGTACTAAATATTAGTTCTGTGCATGCACAGGCTTTAGGTGGTCAAGATTACCCAGAGACTACCCAGAGTCAGAAGACTCTGTTCAACCAACTATAGTGGGGGTGGGGTGGGGGTGGGGTGGGGATTTAGTCAGCCACTAATTGTGCAAGTTCTCCTACTTAGAAAGATGAGAGCTGCCTGTAATTTACATAGGTAGATTTCAACTATGAGAGACTATGGCTCAAAAAAAATCCCAGAACCACATGTGGGGCCCTTTATGAATGACCTGCAGAAAGCTGGGATCAACATGAAAAAGGCTATTTTAGTAATACACTTTGCCACCAGGGACTCATATCCTACAGTGACAGATATGCCCCCCTTCTTAAGCCAGTAAATATTCGGGCCCATATGAACTTAGCTGGAGAGTATTTGGATTTTCTAAAAGAGTATTTGTAAGATTGCCATTTGGTCAGATGAAACCAAAGTACTGTTTGGTAGAAACACAACTCGTTGTGTTTGGAGGAGAGTGAATGCTGATTTGCATCCAAAGAACACCATATCTACTGTGTAGCATGGGGGTAGCAACCTCGTGCTTTGGGGCTATTTCTCTGTAAAGGAACAAGGAAGACTGATCCGTGTACATGAAAGAATTAATGGGGCCTTGTATCGTGAGATATTGAGTGCAAACCTCCTTCCATCAAGGTCATTGAAGATGAAATGTGGCTGGGTCTTCCAGTATGATAGTGATACCAAGCACACCACCAGGGCAATGAAGGAGTGGCTTCGTAAGAAGCTTTTCAAGCTTTTCAAGGTCCTAGAGTGTCCTAGCCAGTCTCCAGATCTCAACCCCATATAAAACATTGGGAGGGAGTATAAAGTCAGCATTGCCCCAAAACATCACTGCTCTAGAGGAAATCTGCATGTAGGAATCAACCAACATACAAGCAACAGAATGTGCCAACCTTGTTAAAACTTTCATACTTAAAGTATTGAGATAAACTTTTGTTTTAGATCACATATTTATTTTCCACCATAATTTGAAAATAAATTCTTTAAAAATCAGACAATGTGATTTTCTGGATACTGTTTTGGCTCTCATAGGCATATAAATTTTTTCTATCATAGGTCTACCTATGATGTCAATTACGGCTTCTCTCATATTTTTAAGTGTGAGAACCTGCAGCATTGGTGGGTGACTTTTTCTCATTGTAGATAGTATTTGAGAGTCCCACACTTGCAAGAATTGAGAGTCTTGCCAAAATCTGCATTTAAAGATTTTTTATGTGGGTGGAGCCCATGGCTTATACACTTACAAAAGCCATGTACATTAATAAATTGCATTCTCTAATGTAGCCAAAAGAAGTGCAAAACAAGGAGACAAAACAAACACAGAAGAAAAGTCTGTATAGTTGAGTCACAATAAAGGGAGCAAACAAAGTACAAAATCACTGGGCAGCAGGAAAGTCTGAAAACAGGTGGAGGAAAGTTTAATCCTGCGGTTTGTCTGAATTCAATAATCCGGCCCGCCCCCCATCCATCCTATCCATTCTAAATCCCGGCGCGATCCCCAAAAAGTTGGAAAACCCGATGGAAATGGGACCCTTAGTAAATAAGCCCCAATATATTTAGTTCTGTTTTTATCCCTTTTATTTTTGCTGTATTTTTCTGTTTAATTTTTCCCTTTTTTAAAACCCCTTTTACAGGGAGGCAGTAATTGCAGCTGAACTCTGATGTCCAAGAGGGCCCAAACTCCCTTCTATCACATCAGAAAAAGGAGAATTATACAATGCATGGGTAATAGTGAGAGACCCTATTACAGTAGTATGTTTTACGCTTTATTTATTTATTTTTGCTAATTTCTTCTACAAGTTTGAAACCCTGAGATTACTAGATGAAACTCATAGTATTATAAAATGCATAGTAGCTGAAAGTCTGTTTACCGTTCCCAGGTGCATGGTTCTGGTGTGTTTCAACATCCTTTCTTCTGTAGAAAACATGTATATAAACATAGAACCAGCACCCGACTGCTAAAAAATTCTCCTTCATAAGAAGTTCTGTATTTTCCAGTGTATAAGACGACTTTTAAACCCTCAAACTTCTTTTCAAAAGTCGAGTGACGCATCTTATTGAAGCAAGATTCAATAAGGTGCCTCCTGCAGCAAACAGCCACTCGTATCACCTGCGATCAATGCTAGCACCGTTCGCAGATGTTAACTCAGGCATGGGCGCTGCTACCCAGGCCCAGGAGGGTAACAAAATAAAAAAAAATAAAAAAGCTTTAATTACCTTTCCCCACTCCCCCAAAGCGGCAGCCATCGTTGTCTTATTTACTGTTGTGAATACCGGCTGTAAATGCTGGCTCTGAAGCTTGCAAATGTGATGACATAATCACATCTGCTGGCTTTATAGTCTGTGTGCGCCGCCATGGTTTTTTATTTTTTTCGAGTTTTGTTTGCAGTAAATGCTAGGGGGAGGAGTAGAAGATACTGTGTGGGAGGGGGGAGCAAAACATATTGTGTGGGGGAAGGAGCGGAACATGCTGTGGGGGCGTGGAACATGCTGTGTGGAAGGGGGTAGGAAGAATGAAACATGGTTTGGGGGGGAGTGGAACATGCTGTGTGGGGGAAGCGGAACATTCTGCTGAGGGTAGGAGTAGCAGGACATGCTGTGGGGAGGGGGAGCAGAACATGCTGGGGGGCACTGTGGCTACCATGTGAGGCATAGTGGCTACCATGGGGGCATGGTGGCTGATGTTGAGGGCACAGTGGTTGATATAGCAGTGGCTAGAATAACTGTTATTCCTAGCATTTAACCCTGTAATGGAAAATAGTGGCCAAATGTCTGAAACGCCACTTTTTTGTCCTTTTGCTACATATAAAATTTTTTTAGTGATCAAAAGGCCGTACAGTCCTCACAATGGTAGCAATGAAAACTCATCTGGCAAAAAATGAGATATGAGATATCACACAGCCAAAACATAAAAAGTTATTAGTGCCAGAAGATGGCGAAATGAAAATTTTTCTTTTGTACAGAAGGTTTTAATAAAATTACCATAATCAGTTCTGTTTTGTTTTTCATTTTTACCATGTGTGCATTGGAAGAGGGGTATTTTATACGGCGAGTATATCCCAAACTCTATATTTTAATTGGAAAAGTTGGGGGTTGCCATATACGGCGAAAATTATGGTATGTTATTAACAGTGGAATGTTGTTTTTACATTTATATAGAACTGTACCATTAATAAAAGTAAATGTATGTACCTCCAACAAATATTCTTAAAAAGATTTATTTTATGGTTTGTACCTTATACAGTATATTGTGACCTGTGACTTTTTCCAAGCTCACTGAACTTTGGTTAAGTGGGTGTATTATTCTTTTTTTTTTCAAGAATACTGAGCTTTTTTATTGACATGTCAGTACAGCAACAGTTTAATTAGGATAAAAAAAATCCCCTTTGTGACTTCCTAACAGTTATGGAATACCCTTTACAATATCAGGCTTATGCAATGTCCCCATGAAATTTCTTTCGATTCCTCATGAGAACAATACATTTGTGAGAAATACTGCACAGCATCTGTAGGTCAGTGCTGAATGTAATAAATATCTGGGTCAGGTCTGCACATGCTATCAATATACATCTCCAAATATGGTTATAATGTGTATGAAACTAATTTAAAATGACAAGACTATAAAAATAGAAAGGAAGCAGATTACAATAAGGACAGGACATATACAAACGCACACATGGAGTAATAGCCTCTGTGTAGCTTAGAGTGACCTTCCCATGATCACTGGGGCTGCTCTGAGATTACTTTATCTTACAAATCATGTTCAAACAGGAGAAAATCATCACAATTACAACATGTACTGAATACAGACCTGCAATATTTATATGGGAACCCACAAATGAATGGGACCACACATGCTTCAAGATGAAAGTCCAGATAAGTAGTTCTGGAACATTCTAACAGAATGGAGCTCCACCTATTGCTTCATTAGATGAATTAAGTAATAGATATTACATAGTTTATAGCGTATAATTTATTAACCTTTCACTATACACTTGCGCACAAATGTCCATTAGTTACAGACTTTAGATATATACGAGGAGTAGTGGAAAAATAGTACAAGAGGCCGTTTCAGTGAGGTCATAGCAAGTTTGATACATACATTCACCTTTTGACCAACGTTAACCCATGAAAGCCATAAATAAATGGGAATGTAAAAAATGTATCTCACCTCCTATTATAGTTCCACATAATGCTCTTTAACTACAACAGGTGCTGTTCTAAAGTCAGAACCCCCATATAATTTGACTCTTCCTTTACTTATAACATCTTACATAAATGACTTTAAATATTAGGCATGTATAGCAGCAGTGTCCTAAATGCTAGAAAATGTGTAGATGTGCACAGTAAATGATTGCAGATGATTGCAGATGTTTTCCTTAAGGGGAATTGATTGAAGGCAAATAACAATATTTTATCAACTTTTTTAAAATTTTTTGAGAATGTTTGATTTTTAAAATGTTTTGTTTTAAAATTTCTAATGTCAATACTTATATTAAAGGGGTATTCCCACAAAGACACGATTCTTAAATATACTCAGGATAGCAAAATAACACATTCTCTGTTTCACTGACACAACAAAAATACAGCATTTCACAGATATAATTCCAAACTGTCTCTATCAGTCCTGGTGTTTACAATTTTGCTTGCCCCTGGATCCTACCATAAAGCTGCATTCATACGACCATCATGGGGACACATATATGTCCCCTTAGACGGCAATAGGCTCCCTGCAGTGGTACAGTGCCACACATGCGTGGCACAATACTGCACTATATACAGGGAAAAGATAGCCCCTCCCACCAGCTGAGACAGTGGCACTTCCTGACGGCAATCAGAATGACTCTACTATCCATAGACATCTAAGCTCTTTATTTATGTGTTATAGGTAAGTTAGCAGAGCTGAGAGTGTCATTGTGCTTTATATCCATTTTTTGGATCTCCTCATCTTTCAATTCTGGTCTCGCGCATTTCTCTTTTTCTATGTCAGATACAAGTAGAATGTTCACAAACTAAATAAAAGTGTAGATAAACCCTGCACCCTGATAATTTAAGCACTTTGTCAGCACACAGCATCTTATAGCACAGAGGAATCATGAAGTGTCTGCTTATAGATTCCCCGCCCAAACTCTGGAATTTTACACTGACCATCACTGAGTAATAGGAGCTAATACAGCAATAAACTAAAATAAAGTTTTAGTTTTAGTCTTTGCACACTGTCACAGCATGTGAATCTGTAGTACAGAGGGCTCCAGGCTCATTAGCATAATTAAAAAGTTGATTTTAGAAAGAAGGAGGCCATGGTTAACAAATATAAGAAGATTACTACAGTCACTGTCCTTGGATCTATGAGTAAATGTCCCATATGCCCACGATCTTGATACTAGATTTCCTTTAAGCACTTTGAAACTTTTCCCATAATATCATTGGTGGTATCATTGGTGAGCTGCGTGCAGTGGTCCAGAAACTTTAACCCTGAGCCACAAGATAACTTAGGGTTCTAATGTGCATCATTTCAGGAAATTCAAGACTTACAAACAGGTTTCAATGTATTTCAATATGTATTCTTCCTGACAGATTTTTCTCTGTATTCACCATAGAACGGCATTTCTAGGATATAACAACAGATGCCCACAGACATGGTATATAGTGCAATGCATTTATTATTTTTAACTGCCTGAAGTATTTTGGAAAAAACAAGCTCTATATGCTGCTGTAATATTAAAAAGAGCAGGTGTGTGCATTGCGTGGAGGAAAGGAGAGTGGATAATGCTATGTCGTGAGAATTTCTTCACACATCTGCTTCTCTTTAGCCTACAAAAACATGTTTATATTTCCGATCTGTCCTTAAAGCACCATTGAATGGATTCTTTTATAATGTTCCTTGAAATGTATAGTAAGTTTATAGCCACGTTGTTATGAATGCATCTTATGCACAAATGTTTGTTTTGTTACTTGAAGCTTCTGGGTCCCAGTGCAAAATCTATGACAGCCTTATCATGAATAACTTATAGTACTGATAATAATACATCTTGATTTATTAAGCTCCAAAATATTCCAAACCATTTTACAGATAATTGGGTAAATATTAAAATAAAATAAAACATTACGGAGCACAAGCATTGTCAGAATAAACAATAGGGCTGAGGGCCCTGCTCGCAAGAGCTTGCAATTTATGAGGACGAATCTATTTGGAAAAGCAAAATATGTCTTTTTGGCTCTCTTAAACACTCTGTGCTTCCTCCAGATATGTCCCTGCAGATATAGATTGGCCTACACATTTTACACAAGTGGTTTCCAACTTGTGGCTCCTCTATTCCTACAAGCTTCAGTCCAACTTATTATTTTATATGATGGCTTGTAGTTCTTCCACATTGAAGAACAAAAATATAGATGTTATTAAGCTACACAAACATCATTTGGTCAGTTTTTGCTATCAGATAATGTGTAATAGAAAGATTTACACTTACTCTGTGATTTACATCCGTGCATTATTTTTGCAAACATTACCCTGATTGGTTGGTCTAGAACCAGAAGTAAGTTAGTTGCAGAATTAAACCTTTGCCCTATAATAATAATAATCTTTATTTATAAACAAATTACGTAGCGCTTTACAAATAATAGAGAACATATACAAATATAATATTACATTACAGAATACAAACAGTCATATGGAACAAAATGGGGCACATTTACTAAGGGTCCGAACGCCGGACTTTCGTTGGGTTTCCCGAATATTTCTCTTTTACCCTGAATTGCCCCAGGTTTTTGGCACATGCGATCGGATTGTGGCGCACCAGCTTGCATGCGACAGAAATAGGGGGGGCGTGGCCGTCGTACAACCCGGCGGATTCGGACAAACCGCGGAATTTAAAAAAGGAAATGTGTCACAAGATCAAGCACTCACATGCACCAGGAAGAAGTAGGTAAACTCCGGCGGACCTTGGCGCAGAAGCGACACATGCAGGAACTCGGATGCACAATCTTAGTGAATCCTTGTCGGACAACGCACCGCGGGATAGCGACGGGACCAGGTAAGTAAATCTGCCCCAATGAGTCAGCGCCCTGCTCCTAAGAGCTTGCATTCTATGAAGATGAAGGGGTTAACACAAGAGGTAAAGGAGATTGTATAATGATCCAGCCATTCTTTATAAGGGAACAGCATAAAATAATTTATTAAATAAAAATGAAGGTGCTTGAACCAGCTATCAGCCGTCTGTCTTACAAGGGGAAAGTGACTGCAGAGAAGCCTGGAGCTTGGTACATATCTGATGTTTGCCGGATAACAGACTGGAGGAGGACATAGGATGGATTGGTAAAGAGAGAGTTGACTTTTCATGCAGTTAGTGAGTGTTATAGGTTTGTCCAAAGCGATGGGTTTTAAGAGCACGTTTAAAACTTTGGAGGTTGGGTATTAGTCTGAGAGTCCAGGGAAGGGCATTCCAGAAAATTGGAAATGTTGACCTCAGTACAGAGCAAAATTACTAAGGAATAGCCACTGTGGACAATCCAAAGCAGGTCTGCCCAGTGTCCCTGCAAGAGGTTTACATTTTATGAATGTAGAAAATAATGTTGTAATTTACTTAAAACAAGCACGATAATGTTTGATGCAAAGTAAATGGCTAAGTATTAGAAAGTTGTTTAGATAGTGTCCTGCTTCTTCAATTTCCCATGGAGCAAAATACATATTCTAGGGAAGGATAGGGAATAATTAGAGCCATTCTTATTTTCTTTTGGAATAAGTACCATGCACCTGATATGTAAAAAGCCATTTAGAAACATTTCTTCTAATATGCCTCCTTTACTTGTTCAGCATTCTTTTCATGATGTAACACTCAGGATCCTCTGATCACATTTTTAAGAGTTGATGTTGACAGATAAGATTGGTTGTAGCAGGATTATGCTAAAAACTGGGCGTTTGTCCAGTATTGTGGATTTTATCCAAACAGGAAGACAATTTTCATTAAGCCTTTTGGATTTGCAGTGAAGAAATGTGCAGGTGATGATTCATAGTGATGATAGAAAATGCAATGGATTGACCCAATCTGTGCCAATATCCTTAACCATGCCATATTATCCACAGGTTGTGTAGTGACTTTTAGAACAAATGGGTTAAATGATTTAACAGTCATGCTCTCCAAATTGGAGCCAAATACCTGGACTGGTCATGCAACAGTAGCAATGGATAAACCTTGATGCAAATTTGGCTTGGCACACATAGTCTGCTTTCACTGTAGATTTGTATCAGTGTATCTCTCTACAGTTCATTGAGGTATTAGGCAGCTGAATAATGCCTTGATGCTAACAGGAACTTGTGGAATGAACGAGCGTGCACATGTACATGCTTGGGATTCTGATGAGCACAGGCCATTTTGAGGTATGCAAAGCTAAATGGAAGCAAAAACTCAATAAGGCAAATATGTCTATGAAAACAAATTTGAGAAAAACTTGTAATAAAATAAGCTTGGAAAAATAGTGACACTATTTCAGGATGAGGGAAACCTTTTTCATAATCCTGGGCTATTCCTTTAAAAGAGGTGAGCTAAACCATTTTTCTATTGACACTATTGGGCACATTTACTAAGGGTTGCACATTGCACTTTTGTCAGACCATGCACATTCTTCATGGCTAAAATGGCTTGCATGGGTACTTAAGAAGTGTCTACCCTGCGATTGTGTCCCACGTGGCCCTTTTGTGGTGCAGCTGCTCTGGTTTCCATGTGACATAAATTAGGGCACGTGCTGTCGGACTGTCCGACTGATTAGGACCAAGCACAATATTTGACTTTGAATTTGTGTTGCACACCCTATGTTAAAGGTGCACCACAAAAAAGATGATGACCTCTGTCAGACCATTGCAAGGAAGTGCCAGATTAATGATTTCTGGTGCACGATCTTAGTAAAGCGCTGCACACAGCATTATAGATGGACAATGCACTTTTAGTGAACTGTCTGAATTTGTTAGTAAATGCTCCCCTATTTGTAGTTTGCCTCTGTAGTGTACAGGGTGTGTCAGATTGATTATTTGTGGGGCACGTACTTCATGAATCTGGCGCTCCCTGCAAAGCCCCGACTGAGACCTTTAACAAATCTGTTTGGAAAAGCAAAAGATGTCTTTTGGCTCTCTTAGACACTCTGTGCTTCCTCCACATACTGTATGTCCCTGCAGATATAGATTGGCCTATAGTTCACAAATTTTACACAAGTGGTTTCCAACTTGCAGCTCCTCTATTCCTACAAGCTTCAGTCCAACTTATTATTTTATATGATGGCTTGTAGTTCTTCCACATTGAAGAACAAAAATATAGATGTTACTGAGCTACACAAACATCATTTGGTCAGTTTTTGCTTTGGTTCATCAGATAATGTGTAATAGAAAGATGTACACTTACTCTGTGATTTACATCCGTACATTATTTTTGAAAATATTACCCTGATTGGTTAGTCTAGAACCAGAAGTAAGTTAGTTGCAGAATTTAACCTTTGCCCTATAATAATAATAATTTTTACTTATAAACAAATTCCGTAGTGCTGTACAAATCATAGGGAACATATACAAATATAATATTACATTACAGAATACAAACAGTCATATGGAACAAAATGGGGCACATTTACTAAGGGTCCGAACGCCGCACTTTTGTCAGGTTTCCCGAATATTTCTCTTTTGCCCTGAATTGCCCGGGTTTTTGGCGCATGCAATTGGATTGTGGCGCATTGGCGTTGGCTTGCATGCAACAGAAATGGGGGGGCGTGGCCGTCGTAGAACCTGACGGATTCGGACAAACTGCGGAATTTAAAAAAGGAAATGTGTCGCAAGATCAAGCACTCACATGCACCAGGAAGAAGCAAGTGAACTCCAGCGGACCTCGGCGCAGAAGCAACACATGCAGGAACTCGGACGAATGATCTTAGTGAATCTCGCCGGACCTGCATCCTCGTCGGACAACACACCGCGGGATCGCGACGGGATGATGAAGGGGTTAACACAAGAGGTAAAGGAGATTGTATAATGATCCAGCCATTCTTTATAAGGGAACAGCATAAAATAATTTAATAAATAAAAATGATGGTGCTTGAACCAGCCATCAGCCGCAATCTTACAAGGGGAGAGTGACTGCAGAGAAGCCTGGAGCTTCATGAATCTGATGCTCCATGCAAAGCCCCGACTGAGAGCACCAATTATTTTTTAGAGACCTTTAACAAAGCAACACATTTTTGGCGAACTTTGCATGTTAAATGTGGAGCACGGTCCAACTGTGCATTGGACCACCCAATTCAATGACAAAATTTGTGTCCCAAGAAGAATGGTACTTCCATAACACAAAAGGGTCCCGTGCACCACATATGTGGCCCGGGCACTTCTTTAATACATTTGCAAGCAGTATGCACTGAAAAAAAGTGCAAAGTCCGCCACAAAACCGGCACAAGGTCCTTAGTAAATGTGTTGAAAATATAAGAAGTACGGAAGTACATTGATCCCCATTCACTGATTTCTGATTGCCCTGATCTTATATCAATGGCTGATATTGCACCACTACACATGTATTTCACATTCAACTGTACCAGAATCAAAGCTCTGCTTACAATGGCAATGCCTTGGTGCTTGGTTCATACTACTGAGCCTATTCATATGAAAAATCTCAGTAGGACAAGAAATATCAGTGCATTATTGTTTCCAAGGTGCAGACCCCAGGTTTGTCCTCATCACTTGCCTATTAAACCCAGCCACAGTGAAGCTACCTGAACATGACGTGTGTAGTGCAATGGGCCTCAAATCATTGTTTGCAGTTTATATGTCACGTGTGGGGGCTCCATCCACACCTTCCAATGACAATATTAAAAAATTGCCCTTAAAAGAGGCCTCAAAACACTGGCCTCCAAATAGGTAGAAATTGGACCTGTCCTATCTTTCATAGCTCGGGAGGTCAGCTTATTCACAGGGTCATTAACTCCCTGGCGTTGTGCTCAACCCCATAGAAGACAATACGGACTTACTCTAACTGTAAAAAAATATGGCTAACCAATGCCTAATTCCTTGTCATGCAGCTTAATACTGTATAATCCAGTGCACTACACCAGGAATGTAGTTTATAATACAAGAAAATCAGATAATCATGTATTCATGGGACTAGTAAAAACTGTGAAAAATTTGATTGAAATTAATTTACAAAATATAAAGAAATAAAGGAAAAAACTTAAAGCCAGGCCAATTGCAATTTGTTTTGTATGTGTATTACATAAATAGGTAGAAGGAGCAGCACTGTGGATAACCGGATTAAATCCAATGTGGGTGCAGGCTTCAAGGAACTGACTCAGGATCCCATATGCATATACACATACAAACTCCAAGGAAGGAAGCAGCACTCCAAGATAAATAGTGAATGTTTATTCCACCAGTGGTAAGTGCTACGTTTCGGCTGACTCTATACTTGGAGTTTGTATGTGTATTACAGTATTTGGTCTCTCCAGAATTGTATTGATTTAGAAAAAAAAGTATTTACCGTATATACTCGAGTATAAGCCGACCCGAGTATAAGCTGAGACCCCTAATTTTACCACCGAAAACTGGGAAAACCTATTGACTCAAGTATAAGCCGAGGGTGTAGTATACAGCCAGCCCCCATGTAGTATATAGCCAACCAGCCCCCATGTAGTATACAGCCAGCCCCCAGTAGTATACAGCTTGCCCCCAGTAGTATACAGCTTGCCCCAAGTAGTATACAGCCTGCCCCCCAGTAGTAAACAGCCTGCCCCCCAGTAGTATACAGCTTGCCCCCAGTAGTATACAGCTTGCCCCCAGTAGTATACAGCCTGCCCCCAGTAGTATACAGCTTGCCCCCAGTAGTATACAGCTTGCCCCCAGTAGTATACAGCCTGCACCCAGTAGTATACAGCCTGCCCCCAGTAGTATACAGCTTGTCCCCTTGCAGTATACAGCCTGCCCCCAGTAGTATACAGCCTGCCCCCAGTAGTATTCAGCTTGCTCCCAGTAGTATACAGCCTGCCCCCAGTAGTATACAGCCTGCCCCCAGTAGTACACAGCCTGCCCCCAGTAGTATACAGCTTGTCCCCAGTAGTATACAGCCTGCCCCCATCAGTATACAGTCTGCCCTCAGTATACAGATAAAGAAATAAACTTAATACTCACCCTCCGTTGTCCCGATGTTCGTCGCGGCTCCCAGCGGCTTCCGATGGCGGCTTCCGATCCCCATCTCGGCTCCCAGCGGCTTCTTCACTCTTCTCTGGCCGGGAGATCGCGCTGGCCATCGCACACTGTGATGCAGCGCTGTCGCCGCTGATGATGTCATCCGCGGCGACAGCGTCGCATCACAGTGTGCAACGGCCGGCAGATCGCATGAACGCGACTCTGCTGGCTAGAAAAGACAGAAGAGAAGACAATGTGAGCCGCCGGGAGCCGCGACAGGGATCGGGAGCCGCGAGGAACATCGGGGACACCGGAGGGTGAGTATTAATTTTTTTTTTTTATCATTGACTCGTGTATAAGCCGAGGCGAGGTTTTTCAGCTCATTTTTTGTGCTGAAAATCTCGGCTTATACACGAGTATATACGGTATATTATTTATACTGCATGATGAACACTATAATTTAAAAAAGTGTCAGAATAATTTTTTTCAACTTCCCACCAATTACAAATTAATAAAGGTTCACCAATAAATTGTAGGTTCTGTGTAATTAAAGGACCAGCTAACTAAATAGACATTCAATAGTAGGGTATGCATATGTATATATATACTGTATTCACTTATATTTACTTTTATTTACATTTCTGTCTTTTAAATGGATGAAAGGAAAAAATGCATGAGTTGCATTATGGGCAGTTCTGCCCCTGTTTCATGAACAAGTTTTAAGTCTCTGTATAGAAGAAGTATGATAGGCCTAACCCACTAATTACAAGTAACAAGCTTGAAAAGGGTGGAAACTTCTTTACACAATAGTCTAATATAATATCATTTACCAACTGTAAAGTCTTTGTTTGCAATGGCCCTGTTTGCAATTTACCAAATGTGTCAATCTGTTACGTAATTTGAGAGGTTCAAAAGAGAAGCACAAGGCTGGTGTTTTGGGAGAAGGATTAAAATAATCATTACTGTTAATGTAGATATTACATAACCTGCTATGAGTAATGCAGTTATAAAATATCAATCTCATGAAATCTGTTACATAATATGTTAGGCTGTAATATTGCATGTCCCCTAAGTTTTAACCTTTTCCCATAATCCCAAAGGGTCAATTATTAAAGGTAATCCTAAGTACAGTTGAAATGTGGTTTGTACAATTGGTCAAACACATCCTATTACTTCAGCAATGAATGCCTCTCTACCCACCACCATTTAGTTATTAGAAATACAGCATTTCCTTGTCTAGTAGCCTAAAAAAAATCCTATGGAATGTAAAGGGTTCTGTTGGGCTTGTTCTCACCCATCATTTTGCCGATATAAAAAGTCATGCATACAGGACTTTTTTTATTTTGTGATTTTTATGGAATCTACAATGAAGCTTTGACAAAGATGTGAAATTTTTCAGGTGGCAATGTCAAAATGGCTACGTTCATGTGCATGTTATAGCTATTCCTGCAAACCGTCTTAAAAAAAAATGTCGAAGGGAACTTTCTAAAAGCCTAACAGTACTATCGATTCTCCTTATATTATTAAGCAATTAATAGTTTATATCCAATATCTGATTTGTACATTTGAAGATTTGGAAATTCATCTACATATTACATTTGATTCAACATAACCAGTGTTTAATCACTAACTTTTCCCCAAAGAAGTTGTTTTTCATATATCTTGTCAAGAGAAAACCAACTTGTTTTGGATAAAGATAATAAGTTTAATGACTAGCAGATGGTGGAAGGTGCAAGGTTTCAGTATCCCAGAGGTCTTTTATTCATGAATCTGGAAAAATAAGTGTTCCTGACAGCTTGCATCTACAAACATAGGTTAGCCAATAAAGTCATTACTTCTCTCCAGCGATATTCAGGGAAAATAACATTAGTATTTATGACTAACATACATTATTCTAAAGAATTAAAAACATGCATAAGAGTGATGGAGAATTGCAAGTGTCAGACTCGAAGCACATTCCATAATGCAGAACTAAACACTGTTTCCTATGTGGATCACATATGGAAATATCAGGGAAGAATACATTAAGAAGGCAGATAGACATATATTCTAAAGTTAAAATTAACGCCTTATTTCAATATTTTCATTTACAAACTGTCAGAAGTAAGGATCCATTTCTTGGGATCACCTATGGGCAATATTTAGGGAAACACCGTGGGCACCGTAGTGAGGATTTCCTTCCTCTGTAACACCCACTTTTCAGCTGCCCATTTATCACATAGTCTATCCAGAGAATTCTGATTCAAGAAGTCTGTAATATGACTGTATAGCATTGAGATTAGACCACTAGCTGAGCCATCGTGTTCGAGCAAGAATTACAGAAGTTTGAATCTCCAGGGAGCCTTTGCGGCTTTTCCGCATGTCGTAGTTGGAGATACTTAAAGAATTGTGTTTGTGGGAGAGTAAAGTCATTCCGGCAGTTACACAATGAATTGGAAGTGCTATTGTGGTACATTAGAGAAAAACAGGTTACCCCTTTCTGTTCCCAATGCTCATAAAAAATGGAATTTTTTTAGTAAAATCTTTAGAAGCATAGTCCTCATATGTGCCAATATAGCAAACTATTTTTGCTAAAGTGCTTTTGAGATGAGGCTCACCAAAAAATACATCTTGTGAGATATTTTTAGCCCTATGATATGCTTGTTGCAATGCCTTTTTTTGGATGAAAGCATTTCCGAAACCTTAAATATTCCTTATTGGAGCAATTTCGCCTAACTCTCAAATATTGTCTTATGGGAAAACTCTTTTTCAAGGGAAAAGGCTACCAGGTCTCCCAATGCAACAAGCTATTCAGTGTTGGTTTACATTGTCTGTGTTGACACGTTATGTTGTTCCAACATTCACATATGCTATAAAGAGAACATATGAGAATATCAGCTCAGTAGAAAATACACAGATTACATGACAGTCTGTATTCTACCATTGAATAGAAGACAAAATTTATAATAATGATAATCTTTATTTATATAGCCATGTCGTATTCCATAGCAGTTTACAGATTCTAGGGAACATATACAAATATAATATTACATTATAGAGTACAAACAGTGATATGGAACAATAGTTTTGAGGGCCGTGCTTGCAAGAGCTTACATTTTGTGAGGATCAGTGGGTGACACAAGAGGTAAAAGAGCTTGTATAATGGTTCAGCCATTCTTTATGAGGGAACAGCATAAAATAATTTAATAAATAAAAATGCTGCGGCTTGAAACAACCATCAGCCTTTATCTTTTATACAAGGTCGAAGGTGAATGTGGAGAATGCAGAGAAGCCTGGAGCTTGGTATATATCTGGTGTTTGCCGGATGACAGACAGGAAGAGGACATAGGATGGATTGGTAAAAAGAGAGTTGACATTTCATGCAGTTAGCAAGTGTGTGATAGACTTTCCTAAAGAGTTGAATTTTAAGGGCACATTTGAAACTTTGGAGGTCCAGGATTAGTCTGATTAGTCTGGGGAAGTCATGGAGACGTGTGTGAGAAATTCAAATTAAAGAAAAGATTAATCTGATATCACTGGCAGATGGAAGAGTGCGGGGTTGAGCTATAGACTGAGATGAGAGGTAGGGAGGTGCACCATTATGCAGAGCTTTAAGGATGAGGGTTATTATTTTAAACTATATGCAGAAGGAGACAGGCAACCAGTGCAGTGACTTGCACAAGCTGGAGGCATCCGTGTAGCGTTTGCTCTGAAAGACAAGCCTGGATGCTGCATTAAGAATAGATTGGAGAAGAGAAAGTTTATTGAATGTAAGTCCAATTATTAGAGAGTTACAGTAGTCTTATTGAGAGTGAATCAGAGTAATAATTAGCATCTTAGAGGTTTCAATATAGTTATGTAGCTGTTCAATGGATTTGGGTCCATGCTAGGTCTTTGAATATGACATGTATTTGGCTGGAAATTACTTTGATCATAAGTCTAATTAATTTACTATGTAAAATCCCCAATTTTTGTAAAGTATGTTTTGTCTCATGGAATCACTTTATCAGATAAATCCTTGTGTGTGTTTTTAAAATGATTGTGGCAGCCATCTTTAAAGAGCTGGCCTTTAGAATAATAAATAGTTCCAAGTATTCTGGATACTATAATTTCTTCTCTCAAAAAACAAGAATATGAAAAATGGATAGGTTGATCAAAGTATAACTTATTCTCTCAGTTATATTTTCTCACTTTAGGGATGCTTGCCAAGAAAAACCTAACAGCTTCAGCCATGGAGAATAGAAATTCTTTAATCTCATTCGTATATTGGTATAGAAAATGAAAAACTTGTGGCTTAATAATGTCATATTGCCTGTGAAGGAGGAAAGTCAAGCTTACCCCCCTATATATGAGAAGAATGTACAATTCTATCGAATGATCAAAGGCAAATTGTAAGCAAACAGTTTGACACAATTATTTGCTGGCATAACATGAGTATAAACCTTGATGGCATTTGGCAAAAATACAGTATCCTAAAGAGAAAACAGATTGTTATAGTCTTTTTACATTTAATAAGTGTATTTTATTCCCTATGCTGTGTTATTATTAGGATTTTTACTTTACAGGTGGGACGTATAGCATGAGATGCACTCCAATTATTATTGTAAACAGCTACTGGGATGATTTTATTTAATTCATTTTATTTTCATTCATTATATTCATTATTGATTTTATTTAACTTCATTGATAATGCAAGCTATGATTTTATTTCATAGCTTGCATTATCAAGCTATTCATTGAATTGGTTTCTTCCACCCATATAGCACATGAAGTCCTCCCACACAGCAAAACTATAACACAAACATTCCAAATATAAAAAGATTATCACAGTGCCTGGATATGTGAGGAAGTAGCCCTGGTTGAACATGATTTTGATGGTAGTTTTCCTTTAAAAGTATTATCACATACCCCTAAAGGGAACCAGGTCACAGAGGGCACAGTAGCAAGGTGTTTTTATAGTAAACTGTGTACAGTATTTCAGTAAAAAAAGATAAGTTAGTTTAATGGTCACTTAGCTGCCTGCAGCTTCCAGTCCTTTGTCTCCTGGGAGTGGCTATTGAGGAGCGCCCCCCTCATCCTTGGGAAACCACTCCGCCACTTCTAGTCCAAATGAAAAAAAATCTGCCTATGTTCGAATACTTCCTCCCCACGCCGCTTCCCCAAAGAACGTTACTTTTTTAGTCACTCCTCATCCTCCTGTTCACGCTGACCACGACAGGCGCTTATTGCGGGCAGACATGCTAACTAGAAGCACGACGAGCGGTTTCCCGAGGGTGGGGGAAACTGCTCCTCAATAGCCACTCCTGGGGGACAAGGGACTAGAAGCTGAAGGCAGCCTTGTAAACTTTAAGCTACATTTTTTCCTGAAATACACAATTTTAATATTAATGACACCTTGTCACTGTGTACTCTATTCTCTACATGGGACATGGGAGAGCCAGAAAAGGGCTCCTGGTGACAGGTTACCTTTATTATGTATTCATTACTATAAATGACAAATCATGTGTAACTGTGAACCATATTTACAATGTGGCCAGCAGAATATTTTGTTAGTTATCCAAGTCTCCACATTCACTGAAGTTCTTATTAATGACAAAAGAAGCTTTAGGAATTGTAAAGCCTTAAACAACTACTTCAGTGTCAGACACTACAGTATCAGGCAATGGCTTGTTTAAAAAAGTAGCTGCATTTGGGGGGAAGTCTTTAACAAGGTCAAATGAGAAATATTTTACTATTGAATTTGATGTTGATGCAACAAAAAGGGTTACTATGAGAGGTCTTCCACATAGCATTTACTTTGTGATATTCCCATGATTGTTCAATGTCTAAATTGCTCTAGTTAGATTAAGTATGAAGTCACTAACTTAGCCATAAGCATTAGTAACCCAAATCCAATTTACAAATTAAATTCATTTGTTTTAAAGTGATATTAATATATATAATATATAATAATATATATAATATATATATATATATATTATCATTGTTTTACTCATACATAGCCATACATATTGTAACGCCTCTGGTCATGTTCCCCAATGCAGGCTTACCCTTAGACGCCTTGTCTGGCCATGCTTCAGCTCCCTTAGGGTGCATTGGCGCCTCTTCATTCTTCTTGAAACTACAGGGCGTTTTCTAATAGCGTGCCCCAGCCAATCTGGGTGCACCTCCAACCTTATTGCCCAGCATGCCCTGCTTTCCACACCTGAGCAAAGGTTCCTAGCTTGCTAGTCCTGCTGCATGGTATTCTTGTTCCCGAATCCTATTTTGATTTGCACTCCCTGGTATATGACCCCGGCTTGTTTCTTGAGCCTGTGCTGCCTGCCACAACCCTCTACCTGTCCCTGCATTCCAATTGAATGCTACCTGAAGTCCAGATCCCTGTATACAGCTAAAGGGTCAATACCGGAGAGGTCCAGGGATAATGCCCTTAGTTTGTGGCCCAAAGTCAAACCAGTTAGATAGCACAGTGGGTTCATAAAGCAGTGCTTGTCTCACATATTATATAACATCTATGATATTAATCTCTTTATGAGAAACAATTCTATGGGGGGGGGGGGGGATTTATCATAAGTGTCTGAGAACAGAACTGCTTTAGTTGCCTATGGCAAACAATCAGAGCTCAAATTTCCTATTTCCATAGCTGTTTATAAAATTAAAGCTGAGCTCTGATTGTTTTCCGAGGACAACTAGAACAGTTTTATCTTGGACACTTCTGATAAATCTCCCCCTATAAGTCAATCACATTAATAAATAATATACTTGAATTTTATTAGTGGAAAATGACATCTTCCAATAGATCATAAATTCCCTTGTAAAGCCTAGTAACTAATAAGTAAGTAAAGATAGTTAAGTTCCTTTAAACCACTTTGTTAAAATATGACTATAATAAAACTAGTCAACATAGATGTGGTAGAAAAAATAAAATTTGTGCAGCTCACCTGGTTCAATGTAAATGGTTGCTTGTAAAAGTCTGGAAATAGAAATTTTCACGTGCATTCGGCACGCTAGGAGTGCAAGCCGCGTTGCCTGCTAGGATCGCAGGTGTGAAATGGAGACAATTGACAGAAGAGATCGCGGCACTTCCCAATAAAACTTGAGTTTTTATTCGATAGTCAGTTAAAACATAGTAGATGAAACAAACATATCGCCTACGCGTTTCGAGCTTAGTCATGGCTAACATATGTTGAATCGTGCAAAACTTTTAAAAGAAAATTCCACCAATGGGGTTTGGGGGCGTTGATTGATCATGTGGTGTGCCGCGTCAGAGGGAAACGACACGTCATGAGAGGGTGTGTATATATCCCACATGACCGTCTCGCCAGAAAAGGCGTGTCACGGTCATGTGGTATCACGTCATAGGAAGGCGTGTATACACCACATGATCAATTCAAAGGGGCGTTTCACGGTCATATGATACATGTAAACTTCGGTATTCTGTAGGAATATCCGCACAACAGTATAAATCAAGCGAATATACTATACAATCTAACATCAAAGAATCAGGACCGGTAACACCACTTTAAACCCTTAAAGGGGATTGTTATTTCAACTGTATTTTAAAGGACAACACAAACAAAGAAAACATATAAGGTAACTCTAAATTGAATAGAAGCAGAAAGGGATCACAATATATATATAGAGAGGGAGGATGGACCACAGGAACTCTTGGCAAGTGTTAAAACGTGTTAGACTCAGAGTCACACATTACATGTGATATTCTCAGTAGAAATGTGTGAGATCTGTTCTATAATTCAAACCCTGAGGGAATCTACTGCCCAATTTAAAAATCCATAGGGCTTCCCTTTGTAATAGAATTTTTCTTTTATTTCCTCCTCTTTTTGGGGAAAAGATTTTTTCTATACCGTAAAAGCGTAGTGAGGAGGTTGCTCCTGCATGCACACTAGCAAAGTGTTTGGACGCCCCAGACATATTTGTCTGTATTGATTTTGTACTATCCCTCAGATGCTCTGCTGAATGCATTGAGTAGTGTGTTGCCAGCCGTGGGTTTCCTATACAATGTAGTTATAACCCTTCCCACGACGGGGCAACCTTTTAGTGTAATATCCAAAAATGAAATCTCAATTGGATTAGTGTCAAAAGTGAAACTAAGATTTACATTATTATGATTCAGGTAGGAAACAAAGTCTGGCACGGACGGCACACCTCCCGACCATACCATCAGTACGTCTTCGATGTACCGCCCGTACCAGACAATGCTCCCCCTGAACGGGTTATGATCGGAATATATGAATTCCTCCTCCCACCACGACATAAAAAGGTTTGCTAAAGAGGGCGAGAAACGAGCCCCCATGGGTGATCCTCTAATTTGAAGAAAAAAGGTTTTATCAAACATAAAGTAGTTGTGGGAGAGGAGGAATTTAGTAGCATCAATAATAAATTCACATAGTTCAACAGTGTAAGAGCTAAATTTATAGAGGTAGTGAGCCAAGGCTGTGACGGCTAGATCATGGGGGATGGAACTATAAAGAGCATTTACAAGGGTTTAAAGTGGTGTTACCGGTCCTGATTCTTTGATGTTAGATTGTATAGTATATTCGCTTGATTTATACTGTTGTGCGGATATTCCTACAGAATACCGAAGTTTACATGTATCATATGACCGTGAAACGCCCCTTTGAATTGATCATGTGGTGTATACACGCCTTCCTATGACGTGATACCACATGACCGTGACACGCCTTTTCTGGCGAGACGGTCATGTGGGATATATACACACCCTCTCATGACGTGTCGTTTCCCTCTGACGCGGCACACCACATGATCAATCAACGCCCCCAAACCCCATTGGTGGAATTTTCTTTTAAAAGTTTTACACGATTCAACATATGTTAGCCATGACTAAGAGCTACAATAGCTCGAAACGCGTAGGCGATATGTTTGTTTCATCTACTATGTTTTAACTGACTATCGAATAAAGACTCAAGTTTTATTGGGAAGTGCCGCGATCTCTTCTGTCAACATAGATGTGGATCTGCCTTAGATTAATGCAGTTTTATTTATGATTGAACCCTTTTCAGTTATTCCACTTCAGACTTTTACTTCCTACTCCCAAATGTCAGAGCATTTAATTTTTACATTTATAGAGGTGTTTGAGGTCTTGTTTTCAGTGGGATAAATTGTACTTTTAAATGGCAACATTTAATATTCCATGCATTGTAATATGAAGCTGGCAAAAAATACAAATGCAGTGAAATTGATGGAAAAAAAGCATTTTGTTCAGTTTCTTTCACTCCAAATGATTCAATGTAAAAACCATTTGAAAACAGAACTCATACTTTGGTGCAAAGAGTTGTAAAATGTGCCATTTTTCATAGAATAAGCAAAGGATATCTTTATTTGGGTTCAAGGGTAAATGGTTAGCTTTATTTTATTTTAATTTATTTTTTTAATTCACCTTTTACATATTAAAAAAAAAAAATTAGATCCCCTATGGTATTTTAATACTCATGTATACAATATACTACAAAACCACTGTATTGCTGAATTTTACTAGTATTACCCTGCCTCTGGCACAGATTATATCTGCTTTTTACTTTATACCATGTGCTGCAACTGTCACTGGGAAATATCATCATGTGCAAACAGGGTGGTATTCTCACCTACAAATCTCCGGGCACTTATGTGGTGACATATCTATGGTCCCCTGCTTATTTCTGGCCTTCAGGAGTGACCTGTCTGATTTACATGTGGTTGTTGCAGCCAAATACAGTGTTTGAATGATGTGATGTATGATTGAAATTTCACCACAGGAGTGACAGGTATTTTGTAGGTGAAAATATACATTTCTCATTGTAATATTAATCTAAATGAGGAGAATTCACAGCTTTTACAGAGTGCAATGAAAATCATGTCTGAGTGTTGTATGGATTAACCATTAATTTCAATGGACAAATATTCCATTTACCCTGTGTGAACACTTAACTGAGAAAAATAGAATTGATGGCCTATCTGTAGCAATTTCTAATAAGTAAATGTTACTTAAGGTAACATAGCATGACAACAAAACCCTGATATCCTTCATCTTACACCTTCCCTTTTTCCCCCACAGGTTGGTTACACATAGACAAGAGGACAGATAAACAAGGACACATTTATATTGTGTGGCACCCCTTTGGGGACTTGCCATATAATACAGTTTATGAAACTAAAAAAATAAAGTTGATTTCTTGATTTCACCTGTTTTCATATGGGAAATGGGTGGGGAGTAGTTTTTCAATGGCTGACAGCAGCCTCTAAATCAATGCCGTCTTTGTAAACCACTGGTTCTAGCTGGAAGGTATGATGTTTTTCAAGCAAAAGTGTAATCTTAATGAAATGTAAATGCATATGTTATTGAGGGGTTAACTCCAGAGTGATCATTATGGAGTCATTGGCACCGTCATATAGCACATGCATTGTATGATATAGTTATTATGTTGAATGCCATAATTGCCAAGTAGCACAGATGAATTATTATGCTACAACTATGTTGTCATATTTGATGTAGAAAAGAGTGGTATAATTTCTGTTTCAATGACGCAAGTAAAAGCCCTTAATGAATTCTAGTTTAATAAAATGAAAAATTACATTACTCCTGGACATCAAAACAATATAAAAACACAACTCTAACTTTCCCACCAATTATTAACAATTTTCTATAATTGTAAATAGTCTATGCAATCACAGAACGTTCTGGAAAATCTAATGTTACTTAAAGGGGTATTCCCATCTGGGCATTCACATTCAGTTTATTTAATCTGCCATACATATACATTTCTTCAATTAGATGTTATTAAAATTTTTTTACCTGTGTGAAGATAATTTCTCATAAATGTAGTAATACCACCCCTTAGAAACAAGACTGTGTTCTTGGATACGGCCACCTCTGCTGGAGGGATTGCCCAAAGAAACAAAAGGTTTTTGTATATGAAATGTCTGGTTAGTTACTGCATGTCGCAAAGCCCTCCTGTGGTAATATTTTTTTCAGAATGATTAAAAACACATCGCAACACATCGCAAGAATCATCGCAAGAATCATATGCCTCTCACATGTACATGTATGCCCCAATTAACTATACCACATGCAGCCACGGCAAGGCAAGTATACATTCGGTTAGCAAATTGTCAGCCAAACTCTCCTGAGGTGCAGGGAGTTGAAATTATTATACAATAAATAAATTGTTAATTGGTTAGGTCATTATTGTTTACTTTTTATTTTAGAATATTCTGGAAAGTTAAAAAGATAGGTACAAAAAATATTCCCCAGAAAACTCCTGTAACGGTTTAACATTTTTATAAATGCAATAGTACACAAAAATTGGCATGTCCCCTTTCTTTAAATACACAAACCATTGCAGTTTTGCAACACTAAACTAACAAACCAGCAATGGGCCAGGTAACAATAGTCCAGTGGAGGCAATAGATGAAGGTGAGGTTAGGAAACAACCAAAATCACTGAAATCCAGCCCCAAGGATAGTTTCATAGCTGGCTAATTAGATGACTGACAGGAAACGGAACAAACCACTGAAGATTTTCACCCACACCTACCTCTCAGACTAGCACTGCCAACAAGGAATATGTTACATGAACATTTACAAACATAATAAAATAGAAAAAAACGCAACATATGATTGCATAAACATATAACACAAATTGACAGCTTGTTTTTTTGTATAAAATATGGTATATACTGGCCAAAGGAATGTTTGGCATCGGTACAGTTCCTTTAGTCGATAAGTGCACAAAATAAAGAATCTAATAGTAAACTGGAAATTACTGGCACATTTATAGAGTATTTAAGGCAATAATAAGTGCCAAACAATTGCTCCACTAAGCAAAGAACTTTACAGAGTTCACTGAACTGATTTACCAGCATTATGAGAACATGCACAATGCCAGAGACTGTATATTTTTATTAGGATGCATGGACAATATATATTTCCTTAGTACTTTTGAGGTGCAGCTGTGAGCTGGCAGAGAGGGAAATGTTTTAATAGAACTCATATCATCTTGGAGTATCCATGCTGAGCTGTTGAGATCCGTTAGCATGAGGCAGAACAGGCAATATTTCTACAATTTTAAGCTAAAAAAAATGATGTGGCCCCTTGGATACTATTAGTTGTTGAAGGTCAGACCTTTTAGTTGTATTTATGTTGTAGGATTCTGGAGGCTGGCTATGAAAGGATGATAGTTCAGATCAACATGTTTCAGTTCAGTTTTGTCTAAAATATCTTGACACTTACTTAACACAGGGATGAAAATGTGCATGTGTGTAAAGAGATATCTTTCATTCTCGTTTATGTTTATTTTTCCTTTGTGTACATATAGAATAATTGAACCAGTTCTTTTTATAATTTACTGTACTAAACTAAATATTGTATGCCTCTACACCAGAGTTGCATCTCTTAGCAGAAATAGGATGTGTCTTAAAAATTACCACACTGGGATAAAGGAAACTAAGAAGTAGAATAAGGTTAGACGTATATGACCATAAGGGACATCATGAACCACTATATTAAGTTAAGGGGTAGCTGTATGAAAATATTTTTGCTTTTGACTGCAGTGCCTCCAGCTTTTATGAGAAAGTGTTTGCAATACATTTCCCTTACAATGGTCACAGCTGTGGATACTGCATGTAGCATTACATGCCA
This sequence comes from Engystomops pustulosus, assembly GCF_040894005.1. Classification (NCBI taxonomy): domain Eukaryota; kingdom Metazoa; phylum Chordata; class Amphibia; order Anura; family Leptodactylidae; genus Engystomops; species Engystomops pustulosus. The sequence goes on from NC_092411.1 coordinate 133,393,086, forward strand.
TACACTTAAAGAAAATAATGACCACAGAGCGCATGACGGGGACTTGTACTTCAAAGTGGGAGCCACAGTTGCTTTGACCACTTTAGGGTTTACAATATTTGCAACTACTTGTAAGTTATCTACATAATAGTGACAGTTTATGGTCTTGCCAATTCATTCCATTCAAGATTAAAAAGCTTGACCCGCTGTAGCAATGTAGGTGGCATGTATACAGAGAAATGTAAGCATGCAAAAGGCTGCATTACATGCAGAAACAATTATAAACTCTCAGTGCTGAACAGTCCAGGACCAATCCAAAAACGTCCAACATTAAATAAATATAATAATGAGAATGGAGCTCCCTCCACTCTCCGCATGACCTTTGTGCCAATTCTTAACACAATCTAAGGTTCTTCTTCTGTTGTGACATTTGTTAAAATACTTAAAGGTTTGTTGAGGATAGCGGAAGGCTCTTTTTTTTATTCATGTAAATCTTTATTAGTTTTCTGCATCTTTACAATATATCATATAAACATATTAAAATCAACATACCCATCACATCAATACATAAATACATTATTCTTTTTCATATATTAATACATATGTCAACTTCCATCATTACCTTTTTACCATCTAACTTATCTGTGCTGCTATAAAATAACCAAATAAGAAGGGTATCCCAAGGCCCCCTCCCCTATTTGTCTGTGCATATACAACATTTTCATCCTAACTTTGTTGCAGTCCCAGATTAGATAATTTATAATAGAATAAATAAGCATGATAAGCATAAATAAATAAGCATAAATAAGCATAAGGAGTTGGGTATCCACATTGGACTGCCAGAAAAAACAAATAACAATCTAGAAAGCAGGACTATTTTTATCAAGCTGATTCTGTCTGCTCTTGACAGTGGCAGCCTTCACCAGACATATACTTTCTCTTTTATTGCCCTAATCAAAGGAGACAGATTGAACCAAACAAAGTCATCCAAATGGATCCCTAAATGGACCTGGATCCCTAAATAGTCTAAGCCAGTGGTGGCGAACCTATGGCACGGGTGCCAGAGGTGGCACTCGGAGCCCTCTCTGTGGGCACCCAGGCCATCACCCAGGTCACCATTTAGGACTCAATACCTTCTCCTGCAGTCACAGGCAGCACAGTGCGTGCCACGTTTAGCGCTATTTTAAAGTGACTAGAAGTGCAGGAGGAGTAATGAGGTGCTGACAGAGCTGGATTATCATTTTAGACCCTTCTCCGGACCTTTGATTGATCCTGATTGATCCTGTTAAGGGACCTTAGAGGAAACTACAATAATAAACAGAATTTCTTCTTCTTTCTACTGTATTGGTGTCCTCAGGACGCTAATACGTTTTAAACCTGTGAGTTACTTTAAATTGCCATTTGGCACTTGTGTGGCTTTTGCTTGTAGTTTCGGCACTCAGTCCCCAAAAGGTTCGCCATCACTGGTCTAAGCTTTTCAGACAAATCTTTAATTTAGTTGAGTCTATATGTCTCGCTACTTCTATATCTAGAGGGAGGAGTTAGGTCATTTCCCAATTTATCTGCAGTCCAGAACATTTTCCATATTCTTCAATTACCTCCATAACCATTTGGATGGAACTGGGGGAGTTTCTGGAGAAGCCTCTTTATTCGTTTTGGTGAATGTCACAACATAAGAAAAAGCTAAGACCGTGTTATGAATTAGTACGAAGGTCATGTGGAGAGTGGAAGAAACCCCGGTCTGATTATTTTCATTTAGAACTCGCAGAAACACTTCAAATGCTTGGAGGGTGTTCCAGGAGTGAGTCGTTATGGATCTCTAATTGATGGCTATAGTATGAATAAGATGTCCCCAGAAAACCCGTTTAAAATGCTAATTCATTTATGTTCCATTAGCTGTATTATTTCCGCAACAGCATTAAATTGTTGTGACAACATACGGTTGTGGCTACCTTTCACTGATCATGTGACATGTTAACTTCATGGATTGGTTGCTGTTGTTATAGATTGAGCTGACATGATATTTATGCAATAAGTATAGGACTTAAAATGCAGAGGTATGTGCATCGGTTTGGTTTTAACCAATGATGAGTTAAGTTGAAGCATTTTTTAAAGGTTAAAAAACCCATTTCATGTTCAGCTGTGCACTGCCAACTATAAATACAGCATGTACACATTTTACATAAAAAAGTTCATCTGATAATGCACATTTTATTTTTTTTCCAAATTACTTTTTCTTACCATTTTCACTTTTGTTACTGTAAACTCCCAAATAACATGTAAAGGATGCTGGTTTGTCAAATTATGTTCTGTATATTGGAAAATATGTGAAATTTCTTTCACAGTAGGATTAATTTGCTATAAGTAAGGTATGTTCCAAAATGATGTTTCACATAATCAACCTATAACCTTCTTAAAGCTTAAGCCTTCAAGAAAAAAATATACAAAAATGTAATTGCCTGAGTATGCAACAGTAAGCCAAGAAAATGTAATGACTTTAAAGATTTTCTACATCAATAACACATGCATAGTAGGGAAATATAAGAAAAATCAAATAGAGAGGTCCTCTGGTGAATTTCTCGGAACCTTGATGAACCATAATAGAAACCCACAGAGTTAGCCCCCTCCTGTTTAGCCCAACATACAACCCAGTTCATTTCCTTAGCCTCACCTATGATTATAGGATCAATTCAAAGCTAGCAATTTTCTTCCAGGCCTATACATTTTCCTGAAACTTATGAGCTACTGAAAAAAGGGTTTAAAGTTTAATACTCTGTTGAGCCATAATATGGAGTAACAGCCATAATACAGTAGAAACTTGATTTTGCTTTTAGGTTATACGTACATATAATTATAAAAATAAATAGTATCACATGTTTCTATGTTTAAGATATATTTTTATTTGTGATCCAAAAATTAAAGTTATTTAACACTTGTCAATTGAATTCTTAATTTCCTATCAAGCAGGAGGCTTACAGCGGGGGCTTATATTTCTTAATAAAGAGGCAACAAAACGTCTAAAAAACAGTCCCCCCTGTCCCTTAGACTGAACAAGCAGTCTAATTAGGACACTCTATCACCAGTAAACTGGTAATTGATGTCCTTTAATCATTTATTGTGAATGACTGTTGCTGCTAGCAGTATATTTCGATAAAAGAGGTTAGATGTTTATATGGGCTGTAAACATAGTAACATATTGTAACTTTATGGCCTACTTCCTTCCAATCATCAGAAAATATTTGTAGAGTTAATTGTATACGTGTAAATTGACTGCATTTGACTATTAATTTTTTAACAAATTTTTGTCACTGTTTTGTTATATTTTTTGTGCGGCATTAGAATTTATTTTCTTATACTATTTACTAGCTGCTTTCCACAGTTTTAATTGTAATGATACCCCCCATATCATATGTATGCTGGTAAGTAAGGTGACTGCGGAGAGTTTAACATTTTCACACTGTGTTAGATCTAGACAATGATATCTGTAGTGAAATGTGTAACTCTGTTCAGCTTATACCTGTTTGTGACACACCCTTTGTAAGTTTTTAATCAATGTACAAATAAATAAGAACATCTTGCAGTGCTGGATTACCGTTTATTCAGTTTACCATGAACTGCCGTGATATAAATGGGTGGGTTGGGCGGGTATACTCATCCCTTATAGTAATATGTATTTTCCACTTCAGGCTTATATACTGGTTCATTCCATCTAAACTTTATTGAGTTTTCAATAGCTTTGACTATCCCTGAAATTTATAGTCAAATTGTATGTCTGTTCTGTGTGTTCAGATTAATAATCTAAATGTGTATAAGTTGGTAACACATTTTTTTGAAAACTAAACTCCATTTGGAGAACAATGTACTTCCAAGCAGATTTTTGTGAAAGAGCACATTTATATTATGCAAACTGTAGCATGGTGAATTATTCATACAGTCTTTTAGGTCCAGTCTACAGCCAGTTCTCTGTCACCACTTTATGCTTTAGAAAAGAGCTTATGCAGAAAGGGTGAACCCTGGGTTACCAGATGGTTTGAGGTCACCAGAGACATTTTGACTTTGTCTAATTTTCTGTGATTGATTTTCATTCAGAATTCTGGGCAAACAACCCCAAATAAATATATCTATTTTTTAATTATGACTCTGAAGTGCTTTATATGGCTTGAATATGATTCTTTGATTATGTGTATGTGATCTCACTTTTTTTTACTGCCAAGTAATCTCTTCAATAAGTGACACATATTACATAGAAAGACACACAGATTTAAAATGTCATTTTTGTCTTGGCTAGTTTCAACTCGTCACTTCAACTCTATAATTTTGATACCAGGTACAGGCACAGATGTACTTCTAAACTTTAAATTTAACTGTTAATATAGGGGAAAAGGTTACTGAACCCACTGTTAAATGTCACAAATATAGCTGGTGGCAGGTTTCCATAGAGCCCTTATAATTAACTAACACCCTGTTTTTAGCTAAAAATTATTTCACTCACACCCCGTATCATCAACTTTATAATTTTACCTGGTATCCAGGGATATCTATAGTGACTCAAAAAGAGCATGACCTCCTCGGGCTGACATCATCACAGGTTCTTTAGTCTCTTAACATTAGCAAACTGTACCGCAAGCATATATATTTGATTACTGAAATCACAGCATGCCTGCATGGAGGCATGGAGAGGAGTAGAAGTTCATGCAAGCATGCTGTGATCAGTTTCATTGATCAGATATATATGCATGGGGTAAAGTTTGCTAATGTTAAGAGGACCTGCAATGACGTCACCCTGGTCACATGACATTATTGCAAATGCTGAGAAAGGGATGAGCTGCTGTATTCAGCCTGAGGAGGCTAAAGGACCTGTGATTATATCAGCCTGAGGAGGCCTACCTCAAATCACTAGGTACCCTTTAATAAATACCACCAAGAAGGGGCTGTGTTCTTGCACCACTCACACGAGAACATGTTTATATGTAAATATTACAAGCACTTTTTTAGAATATGTCTCTGATATAATTTAAAGAGGTATTCCCATCTGGGTATTCATATATAATATAGTTCATCTCCTATATATGTATATATCTACATTTTTTCAATCGGATTTGATTTTAAAAAAATGTCCCCATGTGAAGATATTCTTCCTATAAATGTTGCCATGTTTCCCCTTAAAAACATGATGCCCCCATGAATATGACCACATCACTCACTGGTAGCAGTAGCTACGCATAGGCTATTGAGTCACCCAAACAACCTTGATTCAACATTCATTACCGCAAGTCATCTGTGGGACATGCACTGACTTCAGGACATTTCATATGCAATGGTGGTTGTATCCAAGGACAACACTCTTGTTTCTAAGGGACAACATGGCTACATTTATGGGAAATTATTGTCACACAGGTACAGTTTTTTAATAACATCCAATTGAAGAAATGTTTATAAATAGCAGATGAAGTCAATTAAATGTCACTGCTAAGATGAGAATACCCCTTTAAACTCACAAACATTATTTTCAGAGGAAGCAAATTAGTGTGGTAGGCCATTAGCTTTGTTTTATGTACTCTTTTTTATTCTTAATGGTGTAAATAAAAAGACCAATATCTTTTAAATGGCACCAATTGTCCATTCAGGATCCTTATGCCGCCCACAGCACCTGCTTGGAACCAACATCCAAACAAAAGAACCTGACGTTCCTGAAGATACCCTTGAAATTAATTTTGCTTAGGCGCAGCAGCAAAGGAGACCCTATGAAACAAAAAAAAAATGAATTGTGCTGATCTGCACAACTCACCAAGGTGAGCAGCACCAGCACAGCACCTATATATACATTTTTAACTGTATTACACTATTGGCGCCGTGGGCGTCTCTTCCTCTTTATCCCTACAGTATATTGAAAAGTCACAAGCACACTTATTATAAGAATCAGGATTTTGTTACCCTAAAACCGTCCTACAAACTTTCTCATCACGGACATATTATTTTGGTAGTCAAGGGTTTGGTTAGCATGTCATAATATTGTGTTGAATTGCTTTATTTGGGACATATGTTATTAACAAAAGGACACATCTGTATCAGTATTTCTTCACTCTACTAATTAATGTATTGATAAGAATAATGTAACATTATTACAGATGTTTCTGTGGTTATTAAAGATATATAGTTATAGTCTACAATTACATATTAGGGATCATAAAATGTTGTATGGCTTACCAAGACTAAGGGTGCTTATTTTTCCATTATTTCTACCATGCATAAATATTTGCTTTGTTACGTTAACATAAAGTGACCCTCTGTGTCTAATTACTATTTAATTCTGTTTTCAATATCATTTTTTTCTGAAATTCATACAAGAGACATGAACACTTAAAATATCAAATTTCTGTACGATTGAAATGCATGTATCCCAAGGGACTAATAGGTCTGAGTTATATTTGTAACTATATATGTTAAAAAAAGTAGGAAAATCGCAATTTGTAATGGAAATAGCAGGAAATACTCCTAGAGGCATAGAGGATTCTGGAAGAGAACTTGGATTTGGAAAGCAGGCAGAACTGCTTAATAGTTATAAGGCACGTGCATGAAGACACCTAAATGATTATACTGTCAGGGTTTTACATTTTTTCAACTTAAAAGGGTATTCCAATTTCAGCAAATTAATTGTTTGTAAAGTCAATGAAAAGTCACAGTTTTCTAGATCTCTGCTTTCTGTCAAAAGGAATTGATACAGAAAGCATGTTGGAAAATTGTATAACTTTTCATTATACAAACCATAACATTCATTTTCTGTAATGGAAAGACCCCTTTAACATATCCCATTGCAGCTGATATAAGAACCCTAAACCTTTCTTTAGCATGTTTGGTTGGTTGAATGGAGCAATATAGTGCAGCACAAAGTGTTAAAAGCCAACCAACTTCACCCATTCTACTGTCTGATTCCTAGTTGTCCAAAAATATAGTTGTTATTTGTTGTGGTTACAAAAGTTTGAATAGCTATAAATCATTTACAACATTCTAAATACAGGCACAGTTGTGCTAATGTCTGTACATTACCAATTTAACTGATGGGGTTAAAAGGGTTGTCAAGTCCTTGGGGTTTTTATTTATATTGATGATCAAGTGAATGTGAGCTGAGCTGCCCTGTTATAGTGATCACACAATGGAGCCACCTGCCTCTGGCATCAGCCGCTCTATATAGTACAGCCAAGAGTGGCTGATTGGTGGGTGTAATAGGTGTTGTTCTTCTGAAACCAATACTATTCAAGTCATTACATGACCAACTAGCAATACCATTGAAACACTGTATGCTGACACATATACATAAATTTTATAGTATATGAATGTGAAATCATGTGGGGAGGGAGCCCTTATGCCTAATATGGAAGAAGCAAGACTATTATCAAAATCAATGCCTTTTCTCCTGTTAATTAGATGACAGATCAGATCGGAAATGATAGAGCACATTTTGGTGGATTGTTTTAACAATGTAATGTCTAGATAGACAGATTGATTGGATCTGCAGTATTTTTGGTACGGAGGATAAACAATAAACAGTAATATAATGAAAGTATATAACATTCCATGTCGTCTACTGGAGAAGTGGTTAAAAAAATTCCAAATTCGATGAATTTGCTGAAAAAATGCACTTCACCATTTTTTAAATAGATTTTAATAGTTTTTAAATATTTTTAGAACTGTAAACCTTTTGTATGAAAACATTTTTTTTACCCTAAGGGTACTTTGGTGTTTGGAGCTGATATTTTCATTGCCACCATTTTAGGGACTGTGTGCCTTTTTGTTCACTTCTTATTTAAAATGTAAAGTTTTTAGTAAAATAAAAAAAAGGGGCAATCCGGACATTTAGGCGCTATTTTCCATTAGGAGGTTCACCATCGGAAATAACCATTTTTATATTTTGATAGATCGGGACTTTTGGGATGCGACAATACCTGACCTTGTTTAAATTTTTATTTGTTTCTATATGCCTTTTTTCATTTTATAAATATTTTTAACATTTTCTTCATTTTTTACTTTCTACTTTTTAAAGGACACCTGTCATCAGGTCTGTGTAACTTTTCCTGTCACTACTACCTGTTGGAGCAGCTCACATGGATGTGTGTGCTGCATCTGCTGACATGCTGCATCCTCCTAATACACAGAGACACAGACATCAGCTACACATGTACCTGACATGTTCTGCTATAATATGGCTGCATCCTGGAGCTGTTGTATCTCTCCTATACACACACAGGCTGCAGGGGGTGTGGCCGCCAGCACCAGGAAGCACATGGAAACATTACACCATTATACCTCACATCATTATACCTCACATCATTATACAGGCTGTCAGTCAAGCACTGGGGGTGTGGCTGTACCTCCCACTCATGAATAAGGTGGACAGCTTGAATATGCTAATGCTTCATTGGACATTTCACAGGTCATTTGCATACAGCTTTAGGACCTCATTGCTTAAGTTTACAGGCATGTAGAGGGACAATGAAGGGATAGAGGCAATGCTCTCTAATGGCAGTTTGTGAAAATATATTTAGTTTAGGGGGGTTATTTTGCCTGACGGGTTCTCTTTAAGGTCCTTTAGGGTGTTTGAACACTAGGTGGTCTAATCACTCATGCAACATAATGCAATACAACTGTATAGCAATACATTGTGAATACTCATATTGCTCTTATATTTTAGACTACATCTTGCAGGCTGTGATAAACAGTGTTAATTGACAGCCATAAGGGTCTTCCAGAGGCTCTGATCTTTCATGGCAATCAATCAGCAAGCCTGAAGATGTTGTGGGGGGTGCCGATTTCAAACAATATGACCGATCCCATGTGAACCTACTGTTTATGTGAAATGTTTGGCTTTGACCATGGCAAGTAACAGGTTAACTGCCACAACCATTACCACTATCAATTGCGGCTGGTGTCTGCAATTAAATATTGCATATATCTGCCCTGTATGAAGAGGACAAAGCCTGTACAATAAAGGTTACATTGATTTTCCATTTTTTGAGTGTTCAGGGACATGGAAATATTATTATTATTTTTTAAAATTATTATTATTTTTACTTTTGTAGGGATTTTTATAATGGGATCGCTGTGGCCACTAATGACTGTGCCAACTAGGGTTTAAAGGGATACGTGCAAAGGGTACCAAAATATTTTGTCCAGGTTCTGGTTGCCTGCCATGCTTCTATGAAGGAAGCAAATGTATAATTTAGTTCAGCAAATGGATCACCCACTTTTACTTTCTGATAATAAGAAAATGTGTATAAGTGTTCATGTTTCAGTTTCCTTCAACCCGCTACAGTGTTTATGTTTATTACTACTATTTCAGTATTGTCTTTCTAACATTTACTGCTCGGAAGGATGTGGTTTATACCATAATGTAACAGCTGGAAGACCATTTACCTCTAATGCTACAAATTATAAACTTATTTGAAACAGAGTGGACTTTATTCTAAGAAAAATAATAACTAAAATAGCAACTAATACTGTAAACTGTTATGAAAGATGAAACCAGGAATAAGCTGAACGTTCTCAATGGAGTCTCATAAATAAGAGAAAGCATTAACTATACTACATGGTTAACATGGTACCACCCTTTCCATAAAAAGTAACAATAGGTTCATGTTACAACACATTTGTTTGAAAAACCTGATTCAGTACAGTATATTTGTCAATTATAAGAAGCTTCTCAGACATGTAGAATATGACCTCATTCACTTGCAGTATGTCAGAAAGAGCCTTCAGTTTCTTTCTAGCTGCTTCTCAGTCATGTCACTTGGTAAGAATTTACTGCAATAATTTGTATTTTATTTCACATTTGCTTTACTTTGTTACAAAGCATGTAATACTATTTTTTTTACTTTAAGAGTATTTCCGCATGGGAGTGATAACTTATGGCGTTTCCTCAAAAAAATTATAGCCAGAAAAAATATAGTAAAGAACTTGAGTTTTGGGTTTGAATCTATAGTATAAGTGCTGTAAATTTGCTGCTGATTTTGCTGCTAACATATTGACATGCTGCAGATCAGAAATCCGAATTGTGGGTAAAATGTATCACATTTTTTAAAATACCATTTACATAAGAAGAAAGCCCCGGCACAATATTTTCCCTTGGCCTCATGCCAACCCTTTCCAGCAGGAGCATTCAATTTTATGGTTTTCGTTAACATATAATGAAGATTTCACATGTAATAAAAGACCAATTTGTTTTTTTTTTTTTAAACTGACAGATGTTTTTTGTGAGAAAATCATGACAGCCATTGACCAAAAAACAAAAACCTGTGGAAAAGCTGATCTGTTGTGTATTTACGTTTGTTGCCAGATGCACTCATTGAAGTACTTGGAAAGCTGTTTATGACATGCAACACATGCCCAAAACATGACTTCATCAATGGAAGCCCAGCCTAGGTCACAGGTCAACAGATTTCTTTGCAAATTATAGGTGATTTGTCATTTTAAGTAATTGGATTGTTGTCCAGAACATTAACCTTCACAAACCAACAGTGACAAGTCCTTTTAGAAAGCGTCCATCTGTGTCTGGTGTACAGTTACGGATGATCGTAAAGACTTTAAAAAACTTCATGTCCAGAAATTCACTCCAACAGTCACATCCTTAGTATGCACAATTTCAAGAGCTGGAGGTGATGCATTGACTTTAGCTGCATTTTTTCAGCTAAACAATGTAGTGTTTCAGCTTTTTTTTATTTGTTATGATCCAGGAAAACTATTGGACAAAACATTGGGGTCTCCTAGTAACTGGTAAGTAACTACTGCTAGCATGTGTCTGGAGGCAGTACCAACTATCTACCCGCACTTCATACTCACAAAGGCTGATAGCTCACTCCACTATCTCCTTTCTGTCCTTTCCATCATTCTAAAATCCTTGATGTATCTCTTTAATTCTTTAATGCCACAAAGAGTTAGAGGAATCTTGTTGCATGATATATTTTACAACCAACTCACTGAGATGTTTAAACAGTATTTTATGATGTGCCTGCCAAAATAAAGATATTTTGCAGATTAGAATTTAGCTGCCGGCAGGAAAGGAGATACATCTAAGGAAATTATCCAAATGCTTCAAATGGTGCCACTGTCACAAAACGGGTTAATTTATTTATACATGGGGCAAATGAGAACCATCTGTATTGAGTGTTAAATTTTGCTTGATGGATGAATTTTGATATACTAAGAATGTAAAAATACTAGAATATCCAGTGCTAAGAAGCAGTTCCATTTTTGCAGAGAACTTTTAGATCCTCAGATGAATCATTGTTTCTAATGCAGCAGGACCACCACTGGTGACATTATGAATTCAAACCTACCTAGAAGATATGTTCTTTTTTTATTTTGCATTTTGAAAGCAAGAGCATGGGGAGTTCAATTCTATGGTTATTAATGCCCTTCATCAGACCCACAGGAGAGTTAATTGATATCATATTCTGCACATCAGTATTGCAGAGGCACATATCTTTTTGAGGCACAGCAGGTCTTCATGATCTAATACATCCAGGCTGATTGGTATTCCATTAATGTTAATAGTTAATAACTACCATCTATTAAATTAGATTTACACTGTAATATTATTTCATTTAGGGAAAATAAATATAGCAACTGCGGGACATATCTATCTTTGCCATTTATGTATTTTACCAAGAATAATTGGAAGCAGATCTGAATTTGTAATGTCATTTCCTTATACAGATAATTGAAGATAATCAATTTCTACATTTGCCCTATAAACATTGACTTCCTAGGCTAGATTAGCTAAATATAGGAACATGTATCACGTTTCAGTTGGTTGTGTCTGGTCTTTGTGGTTCTTTCACGTGAACTATCCCTGCCCATACACAATAGTCATCTGCATGTCAGGTGTCCTAAAGTAGGGGACCGCCTGTATATACACAAAAAGGTTACACAGACATATACAAAGGTTATACATACATATACACATATGTTTCACATAGGTCATATATGCATATACACACAGGTTACACAGACACAGGTTACAGATACATACACTAATCGTTGTGTAGACTGGTAGCACACTTTCCCCCTCCAATTGCAATAGGGAGTGTAGAAGAGGGGAGATATTCAGGGTATGAAGCACTGATTCACACGGAGAAGGGTAAGCCCCACCCCTTGCACCGAGCACTGGCAAGTTCTGTGTCTGTATGAGCGGTATGGGTGGCCATGGGTAACCAAGCATCCACCCATACTGCTTTAATGGAGATCCATTCTGCCATGTAACAGTTGGGTCCTGCATTTAAGGCCTCACTTCAGAAGGTATCGGCAGCCCCAGGGCACTCATCAGACCCCAAGGCTGCCTAAGGAGGATCCTCCCAGTAAGCTCATGGGGGGTCCGATTCCCCAACCAAACATGCAGAGTTTCCTCACATGCCGCAGACATGCTTGACCGCGATGTGTAAGGTATTAACAGCCACGATTGGAGTTATCTCCAGTCGTGGGTATTGGCACAGGTTGTCAGCTGTGATACACAGCTGACACTAGCTCTGAATGGAGTCACCACCAGGTCATCATGCAATACTCCTGTTGTTGGATCTCCCCATGCTTCTCTATACCACCTGGAAGCTGGAATACTTTAGCAACTAGATTGTCGCTATTTTAAGCCTTTCCCACTTGAAACATAGAGAAAAGACACACAGCTCATCTGGATTAATGTGATACAAGGCTGAACTATCAGGACAATTAAGGTTCAAACAAAGCTGCAAATATGTATACTGTGACTAAATACATAGCAAAACCTACAACCAATAGTGTGATACATGTCCTTCATAGTATGCATGTATGGAAGTTACTAATATAGCCAATAGAACAACTTCATTAGAATTCAGAACAGAGTTCCTTCCCCTTTTTGGATGATTTTAACGACAGATAATCATCATTTAGTCTCTATTGTATATGATCAAAAAGTGGTGTACTTAGCCATAATTCACCTCTTTGTGAAGATAAGATTACATTTCCTCTGGATTGTAAAATCAGCTGAGCGCTCCAGGAATTTCTGACAATAGACCTTAAACAGCTGTTTGCTTGGATACTTAAAAATGTACTACCAACCCTTATTTCAATACAATATAAAAATGTCTGACAAGATCTAGGCAGATGATTAAGCTCATGTTTCCAGCCCCATCCTCTGCAGTAACCTGCTCATACACCTTCGGTTTGTATAAACTGACTTTAGCTTCATCTCAATTTAACTTCATCCCTCTCTTCTGGATATGGCTGCAGCAGAGCCCTGTTTTATTTTAAAGACTGTATTTTCAATTTTGCAAAACTGTAAAACAACATACAAAAACAAAACACCATTCTCAAGGGAGGCTAGCAGTAAGCTTATCAACTGGATCTGCATTAACCCCTTCCCGCACCTTGGCGTAACTCTACGTCATAGAATACGAGTAGTTCCTGCAATTAAAAAAAAAAAATGTAATAAAAAATAAAAGTCCCCTGAAGTCCCCATCCCATATAAAGATCAAACACAACCCATATGGTAAACGATGTAAAAACCTCAGAAAAATTATAAAATGTTTACATCTGACCTCATAAAAATAGCATAAAACGTGATCAAAAAGTAACATTTACCCCCACATGATGCCAAGAAAAAGCACATCTTGTTCCGCAAAAAATAAGCTCTAAAACAGCTCTGTAAACAAAAAAATATAAATGTGATGCCCATTGTTACATGGCAATGCAAAAACAGGCAAATTTCTGCTCGGATCTGATCTGCTCTGAATGGCGCTCCTTCCATCCTATGCCCATACAGCAGTTTACCACCACAAATGGGGTATGCTCATACTTGGGAGAAAATGGGGTTCAAACTATGTGGAGTTTTTTTGTCACTTTCCCACTAAGACAAGTTTCTTATATGTACTCAAGAAAACAAAATAACACATTCTCTAATTCCCTTTTATTAACAAAAATACAACATTTCACAGATAATAGTCCAACCTGTCTCTATCAGTCCTGCTATACACAATTTTAGTTGCCCCTAGACACGACCTTGTAACTTCTGACTTCAGGGTCGGGATGTCATCTGCAAACTACAAACTACAGGCTACAAAGAAATAAGTGATCCGGGGTACGGGGGAGGCAGGCACATATCTGTAAGAAGACAGATGTTGCAGAGCTAAAAGTGTAAAAGTTTGTCAGACTCTGTCTCTCAGCCTCTGTGTAATAGGCATATCATGCATCTCACCATCTCTGATCTGTCTCATCTCTCTTTCTATGTGTCGGTGTGTTAGTACAATGTCAGAAGCCAGATAAAGTGTAAATATACCTGTACCCTGATAATCTAACCACAGAACTAGATGGATCATAATGTGTCTGTTAAGAGAGTCCCCACCCACAACCTGGAATATTACATTGACCATCACTGAGTGATAGGAGCTAAAACAGCAATAACACTGACTAAAATTGTAAAATAAGGGGTTAAAATGATCTTTCTTGTGTTAACATCACTAGGGTTTTGAAATGTGAGAAACAAACTTAATGCATTGTCTAAAAAAAGTACAGCTTGTAAATTACACCTCCATTTTGTTTTAACCCCTGTGAAACATCTAAAGGGTTAACACACTTCTTAAAGTTGATTTTGCACACATTGGGGCACATGTATCATAGTTTCAGCTAGGCAAATTGTTAAATTTTTGCAACTTTTGCAGATTTTGCGCCATTTTTGTGACTTTTAACTCTGTTCTGTTTCAATTATGCCTTGTCTGCACCTTTGTGCAGTGTGCCTTATGTATTATTATTTTCCACATGTTCTGTGCGACATCCCGCCGTATTTGCGCCATTTTTGCACCATTTTTGCCGCAATTCTGCACCTGGTCCAGGGCAGGTGCAAAGGGAGTTTATTTTTTCATGGACCCGATTTTAACATGTAAAATCTATAACTTTTTTATTTTTCTACATAAAGAGCTTTGTCATGGCTTATTTTCTGTGTAACTATTTGCATTTTGTAGTGACGGTATGTAATATTCCATGCCATGTACTGGGAAGCAGGAAAAAAAATTCCAAATGCAGTGAAAATGGTGAAAAAACACATTTGCGACATTTTCTTGTGGGCTTGGATTTTACAGCTTTCACTATGTGCACCAAATGACATGTCTACTTTATTCTTTGGGTCATTACGATTTCTTGGATACCAAATTTGTATAGGTTTTCTAATGGTTTCATACATTTAAAAAAATTAAAACCTCCTGTACAAAAATTTTGGGGGGGATTTTGCCATTTTCTGGCGCCAATAACTTTTTCATACTTTGGTGTATGGAGCTCTGGATGATGTAATTTTTTGCGACTTTTGATGACGGTTTCATTGCTATAATTTTTTAGGACTGTGCGACCTTTTGATCACTTTTTATAAATTTTTTTATATTTTTCAAAATTGAAAAAAAATGCCATTTTCGACTTTGGATGCTATTTTCCGTTACGGGGTTAAACACAGTGAAAATCTGTTATTATATTTTGATAGATGGAGCATTTTGCACAGTAACCTCTTTTGTCACAATTCTTAAATTACAACAGCTGAGGAGAGGTGATTTGCCTTATTTCATTACTATTAACATTTGCATTTACAAAATGCAATATAAACATCACGTTAACGCATGTGTTAACTTTGCGTTTTCTATGCATTTTGAACATTCAAATGTTAACAGTAATGTAATTAGGAAAAGCAACTCTCCTCAGTTGTTGTAATAGGTTTCAAAATGCATTAAAAATGCAACATGTTAAATCCCAAATCAACAGTAGTGTCCACTCCTGTATATAATCCCCTCACGTGGCTTGTGTCCATGTGGATTTGAGACATTTGCAACAAAAGTCTCAAAAAGAAGCCAAAATTTGCGGCTGCCAGGATAGGAAAAACTGAACATGTATCACGAGTAAAAAGACCTGATCATACATAAGGTGCAAAAACTAGCCGCCAAAAGTCTCTAAAATTCACCACAGAGAGACAAAACTATGATTTAAAACTTTGGTACAATTTATCTTTCCCTCTATGCATTGTACACTAGAAACTACCATAAAATATATGTTGAATTTCCCTGAATATTTAGTAAAAAAAAAAAAACATAGGGCAGGCTATCTGTATCATGTGGGGTCACACATCATATTTCTTAAGCCCTTGGGTTACTTTTCTCAACATACAAATGATACTGATCTATCTACACAACAGTTTACTATAAGGAGAGTAAGTTCCTCTTTCACACAGAGCTCCATGACATCACTACTGAAATTTAAATGCCCAGTAATCGTATAGCAAAGAAGGCAGACTTCAGTCTGTGCTATGCAGTAAAATGAAACCTTTCTATTTCTTCAAGGCAGCATGGTTTTCATTACCTCAGTAAAACTGAAAAGATAATTATGACAAGGGCATCATATAACAAAGACAAATGAAAATGCTATCCCATCAATAATACTTTGCTTTAGGGTGTTAACACCGCACTGCAACTTTCTGACAGCAGTTTAATTGTATGGCGAAGTCAACATCTTTATAGGACTAAAATAAAAGGGACATAGGAAGCAGCCTGCTGAACAGAGCAGAAGTGATGGATCTAAAGTCATTCATCTACAGACAGGAAACAGAATACAACTCTTTTCTGTTCTCCACAGACATTACACAGGCTGCCCATGTAAACCTAGAACTAATATTTCATTGGAGTGTGAGTCGTCAAGGAATTGGACATGACTGTTAGCTTCTCTTCATACCATAGCTAATTAGTAAAGTGATACATTAGTTATGTCTTAATAAAACAAGTTTTCTTAAATTACATTTATAGAACTATAGAGTTACTAAACGGTTGAATGTTTTCTTCTATAATCTCCCAAAATATAAGATGTCATAACGTCATCATAAAGTCACTTAGCAAAGGCGTATCTACAGATTGCCAGTATCCAATGAAAAATCCATTGCAGCCCCCCCTCAAATATTATGTATTGTTTATACTACTGGTCTCTTTGTACCATTTGGGTCCCCAAAGGCTCCTGTTCCCAGGTACGGCCACACACCCTCACTCCCTCCTCTTTAGTGTAGGTATCCACTTACTACCTCTACAACTAATAGTTTATTTGGTCACACCATCACCATTATTTCTTCCTTCAATTAAATCATTCACTGCTCTACACTGATGTGGAAAAAGGTAATAATATTTTCAACTTCAATATTCATATATTATGCTACACAACATTTTTTAAATAATATTTTTTTAAATATGTTATAATTATAAAAATAGAAGTTAGTAAAATAAAATCAATATAATTGATGTGCTTATCTATTGCTGTGTCAAATTGTTTTCAATAAAATGTATTGTTTATCAGCAATTTCTTTTCTCTTGATGCTGTTTTTAAAATTCACAACAACATTGTACCTGAGTACCTGAATATCATCATTTTATAGACACCTTGGCTATTTTATACATAAATTTGATTTACAACTATTAAACATTTGCTTAGTTATCCCTAATAGCACATTGTTTTATTAGGTCAATGGGTCTAATGGAGAATCAGCCATGTTTTTTCAAGAAAATAGAAACAACAGCATCCAGTTTATTGAAAGTGGTCACTCAGCCAAAAATAAAAATGGCAAAATCCAACCTGTGAGTGCCAATTTGGAATAATAAGTCTAAGTCTATTCCAAAGCCAAGAAGTGGACCTTCAGGCAAAATATTGGAGTCAATAAATCAGATCATATGAAGGGCTATCAGATATTGTAATAAATGTGGCAGTGGAAGAGGCTCGCATGCCTCATAATGGTGAGATCACAGACATTCATGCATGCACTGTGTAAAACACAATACATAAGTCTGGAAAAAAGATGAAGATGCCTTGACTTTAATATTGTCCTAAGAATTGGGTTTGCAAATCAGTACAAATAGTGGAGAGTAAATGGGTGAATTGGAGTGATGAGACAAAAGTCAACAGACTCAGATGGGTGCAAATATGGAAGAATCGAGAGAAAAGGGGCTGACAAATTGAGAAATTGAAGAAACTATAAAGTTCAGTGGAGGAAGCCTGATTATATGTCGTTGTTTCACAGCCAAAGAGTTTGCATCCTTGACCAAGATCGACAGTGGTATTAATGCTACATTATATGTGAGTATCTTATAAGATGCTTTACTTCATACACTTGAGTATTATGAGTATTAAAAGGATAACTGTCATGGGTGCCCCTGCGACCCTTGTCTCGGGTCGCAGGCTCACCAGTGTACCTCCGTGTGGGCCGCTGCGCTCGCCGTGCTACTCACCTCGCTGGGATCCAGTGGCGTCTCCTCGCTCGCGTACCCGACGTCTAGGGTGCGTGCGCACCATTTCTGTTAGATTTAAAAGGCCAGCACACCAATAATGGGCGCTGGCCAGCTGCCCTTCCTGATAAATTTCCAGCCCCTTCCTGTTTTCCCTGCTGGATCTTTGTGTCTCACAGCCTTATAAAAAACTTTGTTCCCATGTCCTTTGCATTTATAGTGATTTCCTTTTGTGACCTTAATTCCGTTCCTGACTATGCTCCTCTGCTGCCTGTTGGTACCAGTCCCAGGTGTCCACAGTGGGTCCACTACCCCTGGAGCCTGACAATGACTAATATGAAGAAATTGTATTCCAGCAAATATCTTTAGAATCCTGCCAGGTATACACCACAATAAAATGCTTTAAGTTCAAATAAAAGGAGCGCGGGACATACAAACATGTATGAAAGCAATTAGTGCATATTCCCTACATGACAATTGTAGTGTACCTAGTGGACCCCTGCCAGTTAATAGATGCACTGCCCTCTTAAATATTTGTTGGGGCAATCAGTGTATTGCCAGATCAAGCTTTATATTCTAGTTCTGATGCAGAGATCTGGATAGAATAATTTTAGAGAAAGTGAGGTAGCAAGAAAAAAAAAATTAATTCAAGGACCTTGGCTCAAGATGTACAAAAAATTGCCAAAAATGCCTGGTCATAAAAACCTTTTCAGGGGTTGATAATATGGTTAATGTGTTTCTTGTATGTATATGTATACTTGAAGGCTGCATCCTTAAGGGGTTAAATTCTACTGTATTATTGTTCCTTGGATCAACATCTGGTGGACCCAAGATGTCCACACACAACATAAATATATATATATAAATTAAAATTAGGTTATATAGAAAAATTTAAATTGTAAAAGGTTCAGTAAAAGAGGATATAAAAATGTACACAATATTAGTTTGTTATGTGTTCTTAAAAAAAAAAATCGACTTGCATTCTGTGAAATTATTCTGTCCTTATGAACCCCTTAATGATGAGTCATGAAAAGGCTTTAAAAGAAACTTACCATTTGATTTGATGCAGTACCAAACATACCTTGAGAGAGTGGTTTTGCTGATAAAACATTATGATAATGAAGCTCTGTCCCTTCAATGGCTCCTTCATTGCTTGCTCCTGTGCTTTTCCTAGCAGGAGAGTTTTTCTCTGCAGGAGAAGATGATGCAATCACACTTCTCCCTGCCAGACAGAATAATAAGTTGCTGCACCATCCCCCAGCTGCTGTGTATGAGTGATCCAGCTGAGGTTGATTACGCATGCTTAGTCATGCTTGACTAACCTCCATTTGTAAGTACAAGCTCAGTGTTGATCGAGACGGCCATGCTGATCCAGCTTTCCCAAGGTCCAGAATGTTAGAATTGTTTTTTCAGCAAAAACTCTCAGATCAGGGAATAACCAAGATATGATCCTGCATCAGTGTACTTACAGCATTCTCCAGGTATGTTTGCTTCATCCTGCATCAAATCAAATGGCAGGTCTCCTCTAAAGGTATTGTCTGAGCCCCGAAAAAAAATTATGTGACTGGGATGGGGCTGCTTAAAAAAAAAACATTTACTTACCTCATTCTTACCTTACTCTTTCCAGATCTCTGCCTCAGAACCAGAATATAGAGCTCTATCTCGCAATACACTTCCTACATGCAGGTTTAGGGAGTGTACTTTTGGATCACCACTGGTAATACATGATACAGTTTCAAAACCTGTGCAACATCCTCTCCTTATTGAGTGTCTATAATAATTGCCCCAAACATTAAGAATAATTAATACAAGTTATATTTTAGCCTGCCACTTTTTCCCACTGTCCCCTTTTTGTATTACCGTATATACTCATGTATAAGCCGAGTTTTTCAGCACAAAAAATGTGCTGAAAAACCTCGCCTTGGCTTATACACAAGTCAATGATAAAAAAAAAATTAATACTCACCCTCCGGTGTCCCCGATGTTCGTCGCGGCTCCCGGCGGCTCCCGATCCCTGTCGTGGCTCCCGGCGGCTCCCCGTGTCTTCTCTTTTGTCTTCTATCTTCTGTAGCTGGCAGAGTCACGTCCATGCGATCTGCCGGCCGTCGCACACTGTGATGCGACGCTGTCGCCGCGGATGACGTCATCAGCGGCGACAGCGCTGCATCACAGTGTGTGACGGCCGCCGTGATCTCCCGGCCAGAGAAGAGTGAAGAGTGTATTTAAAATTATTAAATGGACGACATAATGTTCCAATAGGACAACAACCTGAAGCAGACATGAAAATTGGTGAAGAAATGGTTTAATGGTGATGAAGTAGTATTGGTTAGATCTCAATCCAATCAATCACTTGTGGGTAGAGTTAATAAAACCTAAATTAGTCAACCAGTAAACACCAAAATTGAGAGCATGTAGAAGAGACTTGGGAGGAGATTTTGATTGATTTTGTTTAAAAGCATAGCACGAAGGATTAAGGCACAGTTGAAAGCCAAAGGTGCATATACAAATACTAATAAAACTAAAACTAAATTATAACAAAGCAAATGCTACATAGTTGCAGGCCAAATGTATGTATGTATGTATGTATGTTTCAGTTGGACAAAATTAATTATAGTAACCTCACATTCAAAACTGTAATGGATGATGACATATGGAGCCTGAAAGTCAAAAGTTCAAAATATTGTTAACCTTTCGCATATCAGTGTATTACTCATTACTACACTAATTGTTTATAAACTTTTAGCAGCTTTTGCATGTCAATAACTTATTAGAACAGAATGCTGGACCCCTTTCAGCCAGTGAGCCCTCTCCAAACTCCCGCAGCCAACATGTGACGCAGTTAAGGGGTTAAGAAAGTGGTCTAACTGAACAACAGTAGTTTTCAGAGTGATCAGTGAAATTTGCAAGCTGGCACCTGGCCACTAAATTTACGTTCAGAGGATACAAGGAGAAGATTTGTAGGTTCAATATATATATAGTGTATATGGTTCATATGGATTACTGAGTATATTTTAAGGTAAGGTTATTGTATAAGGCAAATGTTAGAAATAATAGACTGAATAAAACCTTCAAACATCAAATGACGTATTGAGGAAGTTTGCCCACAAAGGGGCAACATATACCACAATGTTGTTATAGAAAACTTTCCAAAGTGGAGTCACTAATCCAAGAATTGAAGAGAAAGTATGTTTTCAGAGGTGGGATTGATACCTATAATTATAACTCTCCTAGGAAATCTATAGATGTATTGGTTAATACGTTGTGGTTATGCCAATGGAACAAACATTCATACTAACAGTCCTTCACTTGATCTCAGGCTGGGGACAATTTTTATCTTTGTGCTAAGATTGGTAATAATAAGGAGATCATTTGTCCTATGCAAAATAGGTTTGCTTTATGATAAACCTCAATTTTAATTAAATCTTGCTGAATGAAATTTTTTACATCATAAAATGTGTTCATACATTTTTATAAGGTTCATTTCCCATTGGGCAATCATAATTTATAATTCTTATCCCCCAGGTAATACATATGAAATCTGCTACAACGATATTTCAAGGCAGTTAAACCCAGCATATTGTTGCAATGTATTTCTTCATCAACACATAAAAAGTTTATTAAATATAAAAATCTAATAAATGTCATTCAGCCATATCACATGCTTTCCTGCTTCAAAATGAACTTCAAATCGAAAGAAATATGGGAGAAATAAGCCGTTCACATGCTGTTCTATGTTCTGGTATGTTGCAATACATAATAATAAAATTGCAGTCAGTGGTATGTAGTGCTTGTACTCTCTGCCAATTGCACGATGTCATATGAATAACATTTAGCTGTTCTTTAATGCACAGATGCACTTCACTATCTTCCTTAAATCTTCCTATTTTGATCTCATACACTTTATATCTATATCTTGCTTTCATCTTAATAAAGGAAAATATCCTCAACTCTTAAATGGTATATTATTCTTAACAACAACAAGTCGGCCAATTGTGGACGGAGATGAACTGTAACATCTGCCAGTTATTTCTGTAGCCTATTTGATAGCAGATAAAAGAGCTGCTCCACTTCACTGTTTTGTGGATTGTTTTGGGCTATTTCAAAATGAAAAACAACATACACTCACCGGCCACTTTATTAGGTACACCTGTCCAACTGCTCGTTAATACTTCATTTCTAATCAGCCAATCACATGGCAGCAACTCAGTGCATTTAGGCATGTAGACATGGTCAAGACAATCTCCTGCAGTTCAAACCGAGCATCAGTATGGGGAAGAAAGGTGATTTGAGTGCCTTTGAACGTGGCATGGTTGTTGGTGCCAGATGGGCTGGTCTGAATATTTCAGAAACTGCTGATCTACTGGGATTTTCACGCACAACCATCTCTAGGGTTTACAGAGAATGGTCCGAAAAAGAAAAAACATCCTGTGAGCGGCAGTTCTGTGGGCGGAAATGCCTTGTTGATGCCAGAGGTCAGAGGAGAATGGGCAGACTGGTTCAAGCTGGTAGAAAGGCAACAGTGACTCAAATCGCCACCCGTTACAACCAAGGTAGGCAGAAGAGCATCTCTGAATGCACAGTACGTCAAACTTTGAGGCAGATGGGCTACAGCAGCAGAAGACCACACCGGGTGCCACTCCTTTCAGCTAAGAACAGGAAACTGAGGCTACAATTTGCACAAGCTCGTCGAAATTGGACAGTAGAAGATTGGAAAAACGTTGCCTGGTCTGATGAGTCTCGATTTCTACTGCGACATTCGAATGGTAGGGTCAGAATTTGGCGTCAACAACATGAAAGCATGGATCCATCCCGCCTTGTATCAACGGTTCAGGCTGGTGGTGGTGGTGTCATGGTGTGGGGAATATTTTCTTGGCACTCTTTGGGCCCCTTGGTACCAATTGAGCATCGTTGCAACGCCACAGCCTACCTGAGTATTGTTGCTGACCATGTCCATCCCTTTATGACCACAATGTACCCAACATCTGATGGCTACTTTCAGCAGGATAATGCGCCATGTCATAAAGCTGGAATCATCTCAGACTGGTTTCTTGAACATGACAATGAGTTCACTGTACTCAAATGGCCTCCACAGTCACCAGATCTCAATCCAATAGAGCATCTTTGGGATGTGGTGGAGCGGGAGATTCGCATCATGGATGTGCAGCCGACAAATCTGCGGCAACTGTGTGATGCCATCATGTCAATATGGACCCAAATCTCTGAGAAATGCTTCCAGCACCTTGTTGAATCTATGCCACGGAGAATTGAGGCAGTTCTGAAGGCAAAAGGGTGTCCAACCCGTTACTAGCATGGTGTACCTAATAAAGTGGCCGGTGAGTGTATATTCTGTCATTGTAATAAATATTGAAAAGGTTGTCCTGTCTAGTCAACTCTCTTTTCAATGTCCTATTACAATTCTGTACACGGTCATGGCAATGGTGGTCCACTAAACAGATATTTATTTTCACTCTGGAAGAATGGGCATAGCACAGTTTCCTAATGTTGCATGACAGATGAATCACATGTATCCATCACATTTGTTCTACCAGGCAAAAGGTTTTTTTTTATTTTGTCACCCTACTTTAAATAGATTTTTTCTGTTAATAAAATTTTTACAGACAGTACAGTACAGTACAGTAGTTCAGACATCACATTGTACATCACATTGTACATCACATTGTACATCACATTGTACATCAGGGGCCAAAGAGCCCTTACAACAAGCCAGTAAACAACCACATTTGAAACAAACTTACAATACATACAAATAAAAGAGAAAGGAAGAAAATAGTTGAAGAAGAGGAAAAGTAGAGGATAATCCTGGGTGGTGGAACAGATATGGTGACTGGATACAGAGGAAAAGCAGAGAAGATGCACTGTGGGCAGAGTGAGCATTGTCCTACCTAATCATGCTTTTCATAAAGAAGACCATTCCTCCAACTGCCAAGTAAAGGCAGAAAGTTAATAGCATGCAATGATGAATGCAGAGATAGTCCAGATGTTGAGCGAATTTGGGGTGAAGCGTCAGGTTTAGTGCTTTAGACTTGGAACAGACCAAACCTGGACAGTGCCTGAAGCAACACATTTAACACGTTAACCAGGTGGGTGCAGGCATCACAGGACTAGGCCTCAAGTCCTCCAACCATAAATGCAAGAGAATGAGCAGCACTCCGTTTGTAGTGTAAACCAAATGTGGTCCTTTTATTCCATCACAAGTGACAGTAGCGATGTTTCAGCACTGGAAGAGCCTTTTTCAAATATATATTGATAACTGCATATATAACTATGTATTTTTATTTAAAGGTTCACCAACTAGAGTACCAGAAGATTCTAATGTAATAACTACAATGTGCCCCTTTTTAGATTTAAAGCCAATGACTTACGGGTTGAGTGTAGTGAATATACCTGAACTTATCAATGATTATGACAAATTACTGACATGTCTATTTTAGTACATTATGGTATTCTAGTTTGTACTGTTCCTTGGTTATTTTTCATGAAAATGTAAAGTTTTACATTATGTAGGGAAATACTTGTTTAACAAGCAAAATGGTAAAAAATGCCTATATATTCATAATTTTTTAAGAGAAGCAAAGAAGGAAGAGGGCATTTCCAAGTGATGAAAATATTTTTTTGTAATTCTCATTTCATGGTAAATATAAGTATTTTCTAAAGGAGTTGTTAATGAACCCTTTTTAAGAAGCAGTAAGGACAAGCTAATATTTTGTACTAAGGGTGGGTTAAACCTTACAGTTGATTCCTCTGGGGAAAAAAGCAATCCCAGTCCAACCCTGAGGTTCTAAACTACTTTCAGCACCTTATGACAGTTTCAAGCCTGCCCTGAGAGATAAGACAAACAGAGAATAAATAAGATTTCAAAATGTAATAACTATGTAGTCCGTGCTAGCCGAGTGTTCAGTACATCCAGTTATCCAGTTTTAGACATTTTAGACATATATCACTGATTTTAATCTCTTTCAAACTTACAAGTAAATATTTGACAGCAGTATTAACAAATATAAACACTTGTCCTAAAATAGTTGTATTTGTATTTAAAATTATGTTTACTTTGTAGAAATGTGTGACCCAAAAGTGCTAAAATTTCCAGAGTTATTCCATTGTGTTAGTACATCTGTGGTTGCCCTAGACAGTTTAACCCTGCCTTGAGGCTTCTGAATTTACAACAGCCGCCAAACACCTCCAAGGCTATCAGTCCCAGTCCTAACGCCTATGAAATTGCATAGCTCTAGGTGATCATATTTCATCCCACTATTTACATGGGATCATTTCCAAGATCTTATCATGTTAAAGTGCAGTTGCAGCTCAAGTTTTTCCGACTGATTCTAAAACTAACTCCTTTACAGTGGTCATTACATGTGTTCGAAGAATTGCCTGGTGCAGCATATTAGTCTTATGTTTCTCATATGCTGTAATGTGGACTTAAAGGTGATGTATAGTATTTTGTAGCTTTATCTCAATGTAAATAAATGCCATACAATAAAACCTGTTCCTGAGAGTTACAATTCCCCAAATTGTACTTATTAAGAAATAAATGTTTCATATTTATGAACATAAAGCAATTTTACAATGCAGGTTTTGCTAGGTCAAAAGTTACAGGGTTATTTTCCTGCATTCTAAATTCTCCAAATTCTCCAGAATGATGAGCAACAATTGCTTCTTTATGCGTTACTTTATGCTTTAATTTTATTTATCTTAGTCACATAGTTCCATATGTGATATGTTATAATTCCTGTAATCAGGTCTCTGTAACTAATTCTGTTACCACTACCTGTTGAAGCACCTCACAAGGATTCCATCTCAACCTTTATCTAGTCAATTCATACATTAATCATTCTAAAATCATATTTTCTTTATTATGTAAATGTGCCTGGGCACATGGAGAGAGAAAGTGATGTCACTCCTGTTACCCCTCCCATATCTCCTCCCCTTGCTCATGTCTGTGTGTAATGTGTAGTAAAGCATTGCTAGTGCTTGTACTTTATCTGCTGCCTGTGAGAGACACAGACATAAGCTACACAAGTAGTATATAGGAGCAACAGCATGTCAGGTGGACTCCAGCACCAGAAAACACAAAGAGCAGCCAGCACCAGGAGTGTCACAACATTATACAAGCTGTCAGTCATGTGTATAGGACTATCTCATACACACACAAGCTGCAGGGGGCTCTAGAACCAGGAAGCACAAGAGGAGCCAGCACCAGCAGTGTCAAGTCATTATACAGGCTGTCAGTCATGTGTATAGGACTATCTTATACACACACGGGCTGAAGCACATAGAGACAGCACCAGGAGTGTCTCAACATTATACAGGCTGTCAGTCATGTATAAAAGTATGTCATACACACAGGCTGTAGGGGGAGTGGCCTCCAGCACTAGAAAGCACATAGAGGCAGCTAGCACCAGTAGTGTGACATTATTATACAGGCTGTCAGTTAAGCACTGGAAGGTCCCTGTGCCTGACTCTCATGAATAAGCTGACCAGCTGAATATGATAATGATTCATTGGACCCATCTCAGGTCATTTGCACATGATTGTTTAAGTTTACAGGCATGTAGAGGGACAATGAAGGGAAGGGGCAATGCTTTCTAATGGAACATATGAAAATAGTTTTAGTTTTGGGGGTTAATTTGCCTGACAGGTTCTCTTTAATTCAGTGAGGACATATGTCCATTAACTTCAACCAATGAAGGTAGTAGGATCTCTGCCTTCTCTTGGTCAATGGTTACCAATCCCCCATCTTCAGTATATAGGGGTCCCATGTGCTCTGACGTATTTTCTTTTTTTTACATTCATACATGTAAAGCATTTCCTGGAATTTGTTTTGCTCTCTTTTGCCACCTGTACATATCTTATTTGCAGTCCTGGGGTCCTGACTTCAAGTCCCATGTCCACATCGGAAAAGAGTTTGTATGTTCTCTCTGTGTTTGCATGGGTTTCCTCCGGGTCCTCCGGTTTTCTCCCACACTCCAAAACATACTGGTAGGTTGATTAGATTGTGAGCCCCATGGGGACAGTGATCGATTTGACAAGCTTGCAGCATTGATTAATCTGTGATCACTGTAAAAATTACGTATATATGTAAATTATATATTATGATCAGCGTATATAGAAAAAAGCTATTTTATGTTGCTTTGTTTACATACCACTAACAGATGTCAAGTTGTATGTCTATTGATTTGTAAAGCGCTACGTAATTTGATGGCACTATATAAATAAAGATTATTATTATTATTCCTGCACTACACCTTCCTAGAGTAGTAAGACATTTATCAGTCACTACATTTCCTACTACTATGCAGCTACTACCCAAAGGAATCCATTGGCATATCAACATTTAATGAAAATCCATATCAGGATGCTGCGAGCAGTGTGCTTCCAAGTTAACATGATGTAATTAGTAATGCAAGTTGCAGATAAATATCCAATTATTAATTATTTCTTTGCTAATACTGAAAATAACTCCATTGATGGAAAAAGTGGTGTCATCTTAAAAATGACACCAGAAAATTTGTACAATGTACTATAGTGCCTAAGATGGTGTCTAAAGCAATAATTCTTCTAAAGCCTCTCAGTATGACTCACCTCAGGCAAACAATGTGTGTGTGGGGGGGTAGATGGGTAATAACTAGAGATGAGCGAGCACTAAAATGCTCGAGTGCTCGTTATTCGAGACGAACTTTTCCTGATGCTCGAGTGCTCGTCTCGAATAACGAACCCCATTGAAGTCAATGGGAGACTCAAGCATTTTTCAAAGGGACCATGGTTCGGGAATAAAATGTGTTATTTAATTGAAAAAGAATGTCTTCTCATAAGTTAGCAGATGTATGCAAACATCTGCAATCTATTCTGTTCTGCGCGTATATTATCTCACGACAAGTTAGCAGATGTGAAGAACAGTGAAGAATAGAATAAAAACAGTGAACACAGTGAAAAATGCTGTGAAAAACACAGTGAAGAATAGATTGCAGATGTTCGGCACATCTGCTTACTGGTCGGGATCCGTGCTGCTGCTCCCTGGTGTCTCCATGCTGCCCATCCCCGAGTGTCTCCGTGCAGCCCCTCCCCGAGTGTCTCCGTGCTGCCCCGAAGTATCCGTGCTGCCCCAGCCCCGATGTATCCGTGCTGCCCCAGCCCCGATGTATCCGCACTGCCCCAGCCCCGATGTATCCGCGCTGCCCCAGCCCCGATGTATCCGCGCTGCCCCAGCCCCGATGTATCCGCGCTGCCCCAACCCCGATGTATTCGTGCTGCCCCAGCCCCGAGGTATCAGTGCTGCCCCAGCCCCGATGTCTCCGTTCTGCCCGTTCCCCCGATGTCTCCCTTCTGCACGTTCCCCCGATGTCTCTGTTCTGCCTGTTCCCCCGATGTCTCCGTTCTGCCCGTTCCTCCGATGTCTCTGTGCTGCTCCCCCGATGTCTCCATGGTGCTGCTCCCCTAATGTCTCTGTGCTGCTCCCCCGATGTCTCTGTGCTGCTCCCCCGATGTCTCTGTGCTGCTTCCCCAATGTCTCTGTGCTGCTCCCCGGTGTCTCTGTGCTGCTCCCTGGTGTCTCTGTGCTGCTCCCTGGTGTCTCTGTGCTGCTGCTCCCCGGTGTCTCCGTCCTGCTCACCGTGTTCTTCAATGTGTTCTTCACACATATATATTGTTCTTCACATACTATTTTGTTCGCACCATTCTGCGCGTATCTTCCGACAAGTAGCAGATGTGCCGAACATCTGTAATCTATTCTTCACTGTATTCTTCACTGTGTTTTTCACTTAAATGATCCTGTGTTCACTGTTTTTATTCTATTCTTCATTGTTCTTCACTGTGTATTTTTAATTAAATGCTCCATCTCGAGCAGGGGAAATACCGTTTCGAGCATCAAGCTCGGACGAGTATACTCGCTCATCTCTAGTAATAACATAAAAGAGGGAATGTTAAAAATGACATTTCATACACTACCTGGTGGTGCTTTTAGTTTAGTGGTGAAAAAAACTTACAGGTTCCCTTTGGAAAATTTCAGGGAAAAAAAGTAATTTCATCTCATGTGAAAATGATGTTCATTAGTCCTCCTATTCTTGCAATGACCAGAGCTAGTTAGAATATCTGTACAAGAGTCATAGTCTGATGTCATTCGCAGCTAAATTAGCACTGCTATGCCTCTCCTATTACATTAAAAAAGTGACAGACGAGTTAAGCCTTTTGAACTGCCAAATTCTCCATAAATGGGATAGGTCATTGCTTTTTAAATCTGGAAGTATAATTCTGGATGACGGAGAGTGCAGGCCCTCAGAAACAAACGGATGCCAGAACATGAACTTATCTTAATTGTTCTCAGCCTAATGCTCCTTAAATCCCATATTAAAACAAGGAAAGCACCCAATTAGCAAGGTCTGCCGGCTTTGATTGCAGGCCTCTTTGGCTTGCCAAACTAGAAAGAGCAGTTTGAGTTTTCATTCCATATAATCTTTTTATTTGTAGAAATTGTATTCAGGGGTGAAAAGAACAGGTCACATAAGACTAGTAAGTATAACAGGGCAAGTGCTTGCAGAAATTCCTCTATAATACCATCAAAAAGGAAAAAAGAATTCTAAGATATTTTTTCTTGTTTCTGTCCAGTAAAGTACCTATTTTGACAGTTAACTATTTGTTAAATATTTTTGATGCAATCAGATTATATGTAAAGATGCTCATAATAGCCAATGGGGTTGGTAAGCTTTTATCTTTTCTGGGGATATCTGTCTAAGTTCTGTGTAAAATTGCTTTATCTCGGCTAGCAAGAGTTACTTAGCATTTCAACGTAAAAAGGTTATATACAACGCTGCATGCATCTCTCCTGTTGTCATTGAATGTCAGCTCCAATTTCTCCACCTGCCTGCCTAATGGGGTCATAAATTCACGACAGGTGAATTAAAAAAAAAAAAATTATATATATATATATATATATATATATATATATATATATATAAAATTGGAACTATGTTAAATTAGGTATGCCTTCTGCATTTGGTAATTGGGTGCAGGTCCTTAATAAAATCCATGCTTAACCCTTTAAGGACCTCGCCCTTATAGCACATTGTAATGAAAGGGTTAAAACGAGAAAGCCTCGGGTCTTCGGAAGACCTGAGGCTGTTATAGTGACAATGATGACGTGGTGACAATAAAGACGCCTTGGGGAGCGACGATCCTCGGCAAGCCCATGCGCCGCCATCTTTTTTAAGCTGCCAGCAGCTTTGCGGGGGCAATGTGCGGGTTAACACCCTCTATTGGTGCTAGCACCGATAGCAGGTGTTACTGGTAAGTCTTTGCTGCGATATGGGGGAGTATGATATTAGGTAAATTACCACTATACATCTATTAAAACTGTATTTTAATGAATTAGCTGTAATTCCTGTGCATGTAATAGACACAGATGGAGGTTTATGTGATCCTAACTGTCCATGACAATTTACCTTCCAGGACCTTAAAGGGTTCCAATGATGCCTCTATCCATGTGATTATAGGCAGCATTCTTGTAAAAAAAAAGACCTTTATCGATTCCTCTGACACTGTTGATTGCTTTTCACAACCTGTTCACTGCTCACAGTGCCTACCTTTGTGAGGTACTGTGTGTGCTTAATAAAGAAATAAGAAATACAGAAATTACTATGATCCCATACTGGACCTCCAAAAGGTGGATTTTTCCACACAAACTGTGGTGCTTGGTGGCTCAGTTTGCATGCTCTACCACTTCACGGTTGGGGTGTTTACAACTGAAAGCTTCTAGTGTGTGTATGTACAGTGCCCTGCGAAAGTATTTGGCTACTTTGAACTTTTCTAGCTTTTGCCACATTTCAGGCTTCAAACATAAAGATATAAAATTGTAATATTTTGGTGAAGAATCAACAACAAGTGGGATGCAATTCTGAAGTGGAACGAAATTTATTGGATATTTTAAACTTTTGTATAAAATAATAAACTTAAAAGTGGGGCGTGCAATATTATTTGTGTTTCAGGGTGATGAGCTTGTGTTGCTTTTAAGCCAAACCAATATCGGTTGGCATAGTGGCCACAAAGTGTGATTTTGGTTTCATCTGACCAGAGAACTTTCTTCCACATGTTTGGTGTCTCCCAGGTGGCTTGTGGAAAATTTTAAACCAGACTTCTTATGGATATCTTTGAGAAATGGTTTTCTTCTTGCCACTCTTCCAGGCCAGATTTGTGCAATGTAAGACTGATTGTTGTCCTATGGACAGACTATCCCAACTCAGCTGTAGATCTCTGCAGTGATCATGGGCCTCTTGGCTGTATCTCTGATCAGTCTTCTCCTTGTTTGAGATGAAAGTTAAGAGGGATGGCCGGGTCTTGGTAGATTTGCAGTGATCTGATACTCCTTCCATGTGCATAATCACTTGCACAGTGCTCCTCGGGTAGTTTAAAGTTTGTTAAACTTTTTTGTATCCAAATCGGCTTTAAACTTCTCCACAACAGTATCACAGAGCTGCCTGGTTTGTTCCTTTGTCTTCATGATGCTCTCTGTGCTTTAAACAGAACCCTAAGACTATTAAAGATCATTCAGAAATCCTCACTGAGCTTCTGGAGTGAGCTTGCTGCACTGAAAGTAAAGGGGATAAATAATTTTGCACAAAAGTTTAAAATATCCATTAATTATTGTCCCACTTGATGATTTTTCACCAAAAAATAATTCAATTTAATATTTAAATTTTATGTTTAAATCCTGAAATGTGGTAGAAAAGTTCAAGGGGGCCAAATACTTTGGCAAGTCACTGTATATGGAGTCCATGTGAAAAAAATCATGGGATATACAGTATTACTAATGAAAATTGCTGATTTCTGTTAGGAATTGCTGTTTAGAGAAGAAGGGGCTCCGTGCATCATAGTTCACTCTATCCGCACTGTAGTCTGTCTGCCAGTGTGCGTTCCATATATTCACAGACCAAGGAAGATAATGGTTCACTGGCCTAAGTACAATAAAAATGGCGAATGGAAGGGCAGAGACAAATTATATGTTTTTATTTGGGGTTGGGAGCTTCACTAACTTCAGTAGTTTTAATCATGTAACATAAAGAAGACAATATAAATGGTGCCATGCAGTCAGCAGAAAGTCTCTTTATAGTAATGCTGGCTATTACTGATACCTTCACAAAGGAATCAATCAGCAGAAAATATATTGAGAGAAAGGGTTGGCTACAAATCCAAAAAACTAATTGCCTGGTATGGTATATATTTGCACATGCTGGTGTGATCAACCAGCCCACTGTCTCCATATAAAGCTGTGATCTAAACAGCAAATTACCATAGTAACTGGGACAATAATAGGGCTTTTGAGAAGAGAAGAGGAACATTTAAGAACCAGCCCCAGGGTCCTGTCAAGATATGAATTTGATATATACATGTCTTGAATAATCTTGGTATATGTCCCAGTAACTTAAACAAATTATGAAGTAATTTAGATGCTAAAGGCAACATTACTTCTAAAATGTATTTTATTTTACAACCAGGATAAGAAAAATCAAAAGAAAAACCAGTGTAAAGAAACTTGAAAGTCAACACAAGTAGCGATCAAAGTGATGGAATTAAGGGTCCTTGGAGAAATCTATGTAGGTTTCCTCATCCAATCCCTACCCTTCCTTGGTTGAACTTGATGGACAAGTGTCTTTTTTCAACCGTATAAACTATGAAACTAGGTTATCCCAGCTATTTTCACACTATACTACCTTACTGCTGTACACTTCTAAATTTATTAGAAGATTATTCGGCATGAAGTAGTAACAGAAATAGAAAAACATACATGAACTTTTGTACTCCTCATTGGTTGTTTTTTTCTATCAATGAAAGCTACAAGCCAATGACCTCAGTTAACTGTTTTTGTCCTCACTCTGTTCTCCATCCTTCTATCTTCATATATCAAGACCATCTGCATAAAACCAGATTACATTCGGAGAGGTTCTATTTTTGCAGCAGTGGACTAAGCGTGGAAGATGGATATCATTTTGGCAAGGAGCTGCTGTGGATCTTCAGCTAATAGAACATTAAAATTGATGAGGTATAAACTTGGGAAACCTTAAGTTTGACTGCTTTCAGCTGGCAGAACGGCTACTTTTTACGTTAAGACTTCCAATAAACCTGGTTTTACAGACCATTATTACAGCGAACAAGTAACTTTATCTAACCATTCCTTACGTACCAATAAATTAGATTATTAGCTCCTTGGTGCATTGGCTCACAATAGATTTTTTGTTTTACTGCAGAACGTGGATCACATAGGAACAGAAGAATAACATTCATTTCCCTTGCAAATTTCCCTTACCTATTATTTTATATGTGTTCATTGAAGTATTTATAATACACTGTGCAGATAATTTTCATGTTATAGACATCTTAAAGAGTCTAGTTAGAATAGTAGGTTGCTTACCATTGACAGCCATTCTGTTGTCTGCCAGTGACTAAATACTTGTGCGCAACTATGCAATGAATTTTTATCCTATTTGAAATACGTAGCAGCATTGGAAAGTGTCAGACTACACAAAATATTTTTCAATAAGTTTTATGTCAAAAACACTGTGAATGGAAGCTCATTTCTCATATTATGGATTTTATTGTGATATGAAAAACTCAGAGTCAGAAACTCAGAAACTTAAGAATCCTAAACATTACCCCTAAACGTTAAGCAATCCTAAATATTGCTTTAGCATCATGAGGTAAATTAAAATTATTCCATCCGGGTCTTGGTTCCTGCTCTTGTACAGTTAACTTAATACATAGGAGGAACTATAGCATATTTTGGATTGGGGCCCATGAGCTTAAGGTTATGGTTTATTTTATTATATATTTATTGTATATCTGATTAAGAATTCACTTAATGTAATGGGATTGACTGCCATCAAGATGGTTTATTGTTAACTTGCTTGTAGCACACTGCCAGTCTAGATTTTGAGTGACTTGCCTGAGATTTTGTGCCATGTTTTGGAATTTCTTGCCATGAGTGTACTGCCAGGAAATTTTCCAAAGGGACAATTAGACAGCAGTTCATAGCAACCAGTCTCATAATACTCTGCTCAAGCCATAATTCCTATTGAAGTATAAGCAAATAAGGAGGTAGGCTTTTCTAATACCAACATGCATTTTAGAAGGAGCCCTATACCACAACATTTCAGACATTTTCTATTGGTGGCCTTACCAGCCAAAAGGTGATGACCCAGCAACGCCATAGCTTGTTGATGTCCCATACTAAGATCCCCCTATCTGAGTAGAGCCTATACCACTTGGCTTTTATCATACACCGACACATGTGCACTGGCATAAAGTCCCCCATTTAGCTGAGTTAACCTTACATCTGTATAGCTTAGTTAACCTTTTATGTTTCCTGAACCCAGTGTGTTGTTCAAATAAGCATAACGGACTGTTATCACAAGGGCAGGCAATAAAGACTTGTTCAATTTATCATTACTTCTTTTAAAAGTGCCTCTCCTGATTCATCCCACCAACAAATTAGTGATGAAGCACACCTTAAAGTTTATGGTTCATTGCTCCATACTATCCTAAGTCTGGAAAAAAAATGTTTGATAACCATATGTTGGATATAAAAAAGTCTTTGAACTTCTAAATAAAAAAAAACTGGATCTGCTAAAATCAAACAAAGGAGCTTGGAAACAACCTAAAACTGAAAGTCATAACCTGTTCCACCACAGTAGTATGAAACTTGCCTTTAATTATGCATTCTTGGAATAAAACAAAGATGTCAGATATAAGCAGTGAGTTATTTTTTATGTTTTATGTTGCTTTTTATGGAACAGGTGTTAGGCAAACTGGAGGAAAAGTTAAAGACACATCTTGGATGTAGCTTTAAAATCTAATTGCTTCCACACTGCAAAAACCCAGGCTCGGATACTTGTGTACCTAAATAATATTTAAAATATACTGCATATATACCTTCTTCCCAAAAGAATACTTTTTATATTTTAATGCGATGTTGGTGGCTTTCTTCTGCAATAGATAATATCTCAACACTTTATGATGAGAATATTGCCAAGATGCAAAAGATACTAACTTGGCATTTAGCATAGTTATGTGGCAATAGTATGGGAACACTGATGCCAAGGTTCACATAACACACATTTTGCCAACAATATGACTATGTTTCCTAAACTCACTTGTACTGAACTTCATTACTCATCCTTCACAGAGCTGCCATTGTTGGGCATCTCATACATGGTTCATAATGAGTTCATTTGATCATTTTCCATAACACATAAGCCTTTGGTGAGAAGTTGATAGACTTCTTGGAAAACTTATTTGCTTACATTATGCTTACATATGAGTTGGTGAAGGACAAACTATATTACTTCAATATTAAGAGTAATTCTCTTCCTGTCTTTCTCTTTTCCATGAAGAGATATTAATGCAGGCAAATGGTGACACTTCTTATTAATCGACTCTAAATACATCTGCTGAGATTTTCTCTTCAACCCAAAAAGGAAGGCCATTTGATATTATTTTAATCAAATACAATTATTACATTGTAGCTTTCATTGGCTTTCCTTGGCAGCCGTTCCCCAGGATAATATACTAGGTATTTTAATTCTTTTAACTGCTGGAGAATACACTTTTCAGCCAAGCCCGATGAAGGGATGCCTTTATTTTATTATCCAATTCATTTCCCCAGCTAGGCAAGTTTAAAAGCATATACAGACTCTACCATATAGTAAGACTTTATAGTAGCACTATTGCTGTACAATATTTTTCACTAACCAAAGTAAAATGTTACAGTATTGTTAATATTTTATAGCACAGGCTAGTCTGTCCTGCTTTACATTTCCTTGGTTGCTAGACTAACTATATCTCCAGGAAGTCATTACTTCAACTTCCATTCAGTCCTATCCAAGTAGCTCATTCATATACTAATACAGATTCTTACTACTACAAGAGCTTGATCTTGATAGACTTTACTCAGCCACAACTCACCATCACTAAGTTTTCTGTATTATACTATTGGCTTTTCCCTCTGCAGAACCCTATCCTCCATGCCCATCCCTCACCCATCTAGCTTACAGTAATTTAATGTACTGTATTATTTATTTCTGCTAACGAGTAAGGTTGTGCTATATTGTAATGCACAAAATACTAACCACCAATATAATAGCAATTTTGTCACCTAAGACAAACAGACCTGAAGTACTCTATGCTTTCTTTCCCTTCAACATTTAGCCAACCTATCCAAGTAAGCAGAGGGATAGCTGAGCTAACAAACAACAACATATACATAAAAGGGAGTAGAAGAAGAGGAATTCCCTAGTACCTACGATTGCTTGGACTACAACATTTGTTGCAGACAAGTTATGGTTGGAAGATGCTGACATGATGGGCCAGGTAGAAGTGGAAAATAAAAGGAAAATAAACTCTCCAATGTTCAAAGACATAAACTGTAAGTCACCATATTTACATCCCTCCTTATTGTTTGGACCTGCAGAAGGAGGCAATTAACTTCTGAAATGCATAGGGGGCTGTACGTTCAGTACTTGAACATTAACCTAAACACAGTGAGGCAGATTTATCAAGATGTCTTAAAGTCAGAATATTTCTAGTTGCCCATGACAACCAATCACAGCTCAGCTTTCATTTTACCAGTGCTCATGAATATTTTAAAGTGGAGCTGTGATTGGTTGCCATGGGCAACTAGAAAAATTCAGACTTTCAGACAGCTTGATAGATCTGCCCCAATATTTAAGTTTGGGTAAGCTGAACTCACACCCGAACATTACTAGTG
Organism: Engystomops pustulosus; assembly: GCF_040894005.1. Lineage (NCBI taxonomy): Eukaryota > Metazoa > Chordata > Amphibia > Anura > Leptodactylidae > Engystomops > Engystomops pustulosus. The sequence goes on from NC_092411.1 coordinate 133,430,091, forward strand.
TTAATTATTGCATGGTTCACAAATATATAATGCAGATGATTTGAAGATAAGATAAGAATGTTTTTAGCCAAGAAACCTTCAAAATCATTTCCCTAAATGGTAACTTTTTAACTCAATAAGAGTGCTGAAATAGAGATGTTCTCTTATTTATGTATTGGCTGCGATAAGCTTGTTCATTTGGAAACTTTTGCCCAAGAAAAAGCAATGAAAAATAAGTGGGGGACTAAAGTTCTGTGCTCTGATATCAGTGGTCTTATTGATACCAGGAATACAACTAGAAAACTCTGATTTATTAATACTGAAATGTAACATAACATATGTCTGTCTTTATGCTCTGTCACACATGATTAGTGTTCTTTATGTGATGATACAATAAGTATATTCACTGTTATCAATGTTTATGCTTCTGTAGATATTGTATGTGACATATTTCTAGTTAGCTGTTTTAGTTTGGGTAACTGCCTGCGCTTATGTTGCTGCTACGTTCTGCAGCTTCTCTACCAAAACATTATATGACCGAAAAAAAAATAAAGCAATCTGTGCAGTATGATACAATACAACTTTATACATTTCTTGGATTGGGAAAATTGCTTTCTAACAGTGGTCCAGACATAGTAATCAATAGAGAAGACACAGGGAAAATACATAATCAAGTGACATACAACATACTAGTGCTGTGTGCTGCCCTAGAGCCCAAGGCTCTGTTAAACAGTTCAATTGATATGGGGATGAAGGAGTTATGGGACCTGGTAGTGTGACAGCAGTGATAGCATAACTGGCAGTATCCATTTCTAATGTTAATTTGTTGCTGGAAAATCATTAAGGGCAGAGAGGGGGTGGTGTTTGTTCAGTGAGATAGCCTTGAAAGATGCACGCATCTTACCATACTATGGGCATGGTGGCTCCTTGATAGTGCTGTTTACCTTCTTGATGTGTGGTGCCATGGATCATGGGAACATTGAACTTTGGAAATTTGTGGACATCTGAATATTTCCTCTATACAATGGCAGCACTAAAGAAAAGCTAGTAATATTCTACAGCTTTATAAGAAATTGTTTTGCAAGAGAAAAACAGACTTGTTTCAGAAAAGTTGACAGTCTGACCTTTAGAACGAAAGGTGCTGTCTGAAAAGTTGTTTACCACTTTAGAACCTGTTTGCCATAGAAAAATATGGAGACAATGTTAGTCCATGGGAGAATACTTTGTCGTTGTTTGTGCTTAAATAGATGGTATATAAAGAGAACAGTCTAGTCCCTAGTATGCTGTTAGGAAAGAGCGTTTGGAGGAGAAGACTGCCAGTCTACCTGAACAACCAAAAGAACAAGCTGAGACAGACATAATCTGCCATTGGCCTTGGGCAAGGGTATTAGTCTTCTGAGAAGGGCAGCTAGCCCAGGCCGGAGGACAGTATACAACACTTCTTCTGTCAGGGAGGAGGTAGGAGAATTCAGTCCTATTCTCTGGATTTATTTCCCATTGGGGTGCACCAAGCCGAGCAGTAAAAAAAATGGTGACACTGCAGATGATCTTAATACACATTTTTTTAAAAGCTTCAAATACCTTAATTCTGTTAAAGGTGAAGGCATTTTCTATCCAGTTTGGACAGGAAGTTTACTTTACAATAAAAAAAGGCTCAAGTAGTGTATTTAGAAAAAAATATCACCTGCTATGAATATTGTAACTGCACAATGAGCAAATTTTTAGGGCAAAACTATTTGACTTTTATTTTAGAGCACATTTACTGTGAGTCTTGTACATCAGGAGGCAATTAGGTATGGAATGAAAGCAGGTAAGTTCTTTGTGTGCAAATCATCAATGGATGGTAATAAGGCTACATACAGTGGTTCAAAAATAGGCTTCATGGTTTTGTGTATGACCACTACCGATTCTTGTCGATGAATCTTATGAATAATAATGTGAATATATTTTATAATATGCTTATGATATCCATTATTTCCTTATTAATTTGTAGCATCTGGAAAACTATTCTATGATTAGTTTTAACTTATGTTCCTTTATAAACTTCTTATGTAAATATATGAGTTCTAAATATATCTAACCTCTCACAGTAATCTGACATGCACTCTTTCCGTTTTATAGTGGGTACTATTTTCTTACCTGTGGAAAGTTATACGATAAGGCCAATATTCCTTTGTCTTTTCATGGCAATGGATGCTATATAAACAGTCAGAAACATAGTACAACTCAGCACCAAGAGCTCAGGCTGCTGACAGCCCCAGGGTGTAAGAGGAGATTTTATTAAAAATTATAACTAAAGTGAATTCCCAGAGTTAGCTTGGAAATTTCCATCTCCTAGTCATTTAGGCTATGGACAGAAATGACTAATAGTAAGAGTAATATGCACAGATGAAATCTCTGTCCTTCAAGAGAAATATCATGTGTCCTAGTCAGTCATTAAGTAATTTGCCCAAAGATTGCTAAGATGTGATGAGGTTTAATAGTCAAATTTTAACATTTAACAATTAGGAAAACAACCAATCAGAGATGGGATGCTATTTTTCTCTGGGAGTAAAAATACAATGTGCTCAAAATGTATTTCTATCTAAACAATTATTCATCTGGGTAGTCAAGAGATACTGCAATATTCCGTAACTAATGCAGTACAGCTGTAAGTATGCATGGTGCACTTATTTGAACATTAATTGGGTACATTGGGGTAACTACAGCCTGTGAACCCGAATCCTCCCTCTGTGTCCCTGCTGCGCTCCTAGGTCTAGACTCCTGACCCGCCCAATGCCTGCCCATTCCACCTCCGCACGACCACCTGCTTGTCCACATGCCCGAACACTGAATGGATTGCCTGCTCGAACACCAAACTGCCCACCTGAACAACAGACTACCTGCCCGAACAATGAACCGCCCGAACACACACCTGATGGCACGGCCGCCTGCTTGCCCTCCTGACCAAACACCCAACTGTCCGCCCATGCTGGACACCAAAAAAGCAAGTACCATTATATATCTGTATATATATATATATATATATATATATATATATATACATATATATATATATATATATATATATATATATATATATATATTTAATGCTGTATGTGTGTTTTTGTATATGGTGTGTATATAAATGTAAATGTAAATGCTGCATATACTGTATGTATGTGTTTATTTGCTGTATGTGTGTGTATACACTATATACATGTGTATATGCTGCATATACTGAATGTATGTGTGTATATGCTGTATATACTGTATGTAAATTAAGTATGTGTGTATATTCTGTATGGATATGCAGTATATGTGTTTATGGTGTGTTTATAATGCTCGTATATGTATATATGGGGAGAGTATACTGTATATATAAGTAATATATATATACATATATATATATATATATATATATATATGTATATATATATATATATATATATATATATATATATATATATATACTATATGTATACAATGTGTATGTACAATACAGTATGTGTGCAAATTGGATGTGCATATACTGTATGTATGTATATACTGTTTCAGTTTGTATATACTCTATGTATTAGTGTATAAATGTATATATGAGTACATAAATGTGTGCATATAATTATATACATGTATGTGGGTGCAAGTATAGAAAAGTGAATGCATGTGTGTAGAACTTTATGTGTGTGTGTATAAGTATATAAATGTGTGTATATATGTATGTACAGGCGGTCCCCTACTTAAGAACACTCAACTTAAATACAACCCCTAGTTACAAACGAACCACTGGATATTGGTAATATATTGTACTTTAGTCCTATGCTACAATAAACAGCTATAACAGTTATCAAAGGTGTCTGTAATTAAGCTTTAGTGTTTAATATTGATTCTTATGACAACCCAACATCCTCCCCTAGTTACGTACCTGATTGGGTATTCCTGTGAACTGTCATTTCTGGAAACTGTATAAATGGAATGATTTTACGTAAAATGAAAGATGTTAGATTGCTAATTACAAGGTGTGATGGACTGCTGCTGATTCATTCATCCCCATTTAGTAGCAATAACTGCTTCATGGTAAAGAGTAGTATGCAACAATTGGGAATTTGTCCCATTTATTGCTTTCTGATTTGGGCCTTGAAAGTTGTCATTGTTTACAATAGTATCTTTTTAAAGGTTCCACACAACTAAGGACTCTATATCAACTCACTATACCTCTGTGTTCTTTCATTTTTCTGACCAAGACCTCCTTAAGACATATGAGAAAAAAGACTTAGAAGCTTGTGAACATAACGTTTACAGTGCTACTGTTTTCAATGAGAAAATCATAAGAAAATTGAAGGAATGGAAACCTACAGTTTAAGCCAAATGTAAACTATGCCCAGAAAAGCACAGATCCTCCTGTCATTCTTAGTGTTGTTACCAGCTGTCTATAATGGGCAAAAAACTTAAAGGGTTTGGCCACTTTACCTCATGTTTTTCGTAATGGCTGTGTAAGTGTTCTGCTCTGCTTTCTTGATATGTGAAGTGAAGCCTCCTGTCTTTTACCTCATCAGCCAGATATTCCTGTCCATAAAATGGCTGCAGATGGAAGATCATGTGATGTTTAACTGCCCAGTTAGAGATCACATGACCCTCCATCTGCAGCGATTTTATGGACAGGAATCAGGAGGCTCCACTTTAAGTATCAAGAAAGTGGCATAGAACTTTTCATAGATGTATATTGGTAAATTAAGTTATATCCTGCCCCTCACACTTACACACATTACAAAAAACGTGGCCAACACCATAAAGTTTAAAGTTTCACAAACCCATCATTAAAGGGCTATTTTTTATGTTTTCCATTGTTGGGATTGCAACTTGTATTCTTTAGTTATGTCTTATGATAAAATAGCTGAGCACAAAGTAGATCGGCAGAATTGGGAGTTTTAGACGTCTTTTTAAATCCTGCTCCTTGATTTTACTGGACTTTTTGTCAACAGCTAAAACAGCCACGACTAGGACAATTTTTTTTTATTTGCACACATGTTTAATATTATATCATAACGTCCAGATGTTCCCATCCTTAATTTACTGTGAATTTGGTAAAGGACACATGCTGACCAACCCTTTACATACTTCGATTCAGAACACAAAATTCATTTGGCTGCAGATAGATGATTAGTGAACATCATTAGACATATCAGTAATATATTTTATATATATATATATTTTAAATATCAAGCTCTTCAATGCTCTTCAAATTATAGAACATTTTCTATGAAAGTTTTCGTGTGAAAATAAGCTTTTATACCATTTCTATCTGAGAGATTAATGCGTTACTTTTGTACTTTGAAATTTGAACTATAAAACCAGAATTCACAGTCACATGAATAATCCTACTGATGGATCCCTTTGAGTCTAATATGATGGAAGGTGTGACAGAGGGCCCTGAATCAAAAGTGATCAGAGCTTTAATCTGTATGTCATGCAGTTCACTAGTTAAAACGTGTCTCTAAGCAAACCCATTGTTTTTGTTTGTGCATTGCATCGTTTCCATGTATTGTTTGATTTTTTTTTTTGTTCTATAAAATCTTAACACATCCAAACCTGTGGTAAATTGTGTAAGTGAGCTCAGAAAGTGTTTGAACAGTGATGTAAAACCACAGCTAATGACTGAAGGAGACAGGAGCAAGGTAGACAGGCTGAGCTTGAAGTACATTGTATTTGGCTTACATGCAGCACAGTGGCCTGGCATAAAATCAAACAGTCCATTCCAGCATGCACTGGGACCACACTGCTTGATGGAAGTAGCCACAGAAACCACAGGAAAAAGGGAACATTGTCCAAACACAACAAGAATCCAACCAAAATGGTAACAGACAATGCCAGAAGCACCGTCTTGGAAGACAAACAATGCTTCAAAAGATTGCACATTAACCAATGCCAACCCTTCATCTCTCATCTACTATGCAAATATATTTAAAATTATTGTGGCCCTAAATAAAACAGATCAAAACTAGTTCAGTCTCCATAGCTCAGCACAAAGCTGAGGAATTGGAGGAAATGGAGCATTTGTATCATTAATTACCATTGTATTAAAAGCATTTACTTTATCTCCTTTAACTGACATTCAATGCAATACTTTTTCCTTCCTCCAGTTACAGGGGTATTCCCATGAAGACAAGTTTCTTAAATCTACTCAGGATAACAAAATCACACTAATTTGCCATTATTAACAAAAATACAGCATGTCACATATATAAGTCCGACCTGTCTCAGTCCTGGTGATCACAATTTCAGTTGACCCTAGACACGCCCTTGTAACTTCTGACTTACGGTCGGGGAAGTCATCTAGCTTTTCTGTCTGATGGCTGTGAAGCTGAGTTTCTCTCCCTCTGCTCCCTGCCTTTAGACCCTCCCCTTGCTTTCCAGGACGGAGCTCACACTGATATACACTGACTTCCTGCCGGCAGTAGCATGAGGAATTTAAAGCTACTCCCCAAGCTCTTTATCTGCGGAGGGGGAGGAATGCACAGCAGATCTAAGAATGTGTTGTGGAACAACAGAAATGTAGGAGAGCTGACATTGTGTGTAATAGGTATCTCATGGATCTCATCATCTCCAATCTCTCTCTTTCTATGTGTCAGATACTAGTACAATGTTTAGAAGCCAAATGAAAGTGTATATAAACCTGGACCCTAATAGTCTAACCACACTGTCAGCTCACAGAACTAGATGGATCATAATGTATCTGCTTAAAGAGTCCCTGCCCTCACTCTGTGATTTTGCACTGACCAACCTAGGAAGTGATAGGAGCTAAAACTGGAAGAAAACTGAGTAAAATTGTAAAGTAAAGGGTTAAAAATATCTTTATTGTGTTAATATCACTAAGAGATTGAAAGTTGAGAATTTTCTTTCATGGGAAAACTCCTTAAATGTCTCTGATCTTATACATAAAGAACTGCATGCTTTAATATGATTTGCACAAAATTCCATGCATTTGTGTGAATTTACCAGTACACTTTCACCTTTTTGATAAGTTACACTAAACAACCACCAGGGCTCAAGATGCCCAGTGAAACAATGAAAGCACAAAATTAAAAAGCTGGAAATGATAAATTCTCACCAGTGTGTCAGGTTTGATTAGTAGTCTTAAGATGGTGTATGTTGAAATTATTTTGGAATTTAACTTGGGTCTTATTATGTGGGCTGTATATAGCGAGATAAAAATTTTTTCTAAAAAAAGATATTCTTATAACATAGGAGGCCCTATGTTGCTTGTTTCTTATGATTTTTTTGTTGGTCCTTGTTGCGACACATTGGGGTTCATTTACTAAGGGTCCAAAAACTGCACTTTCGTCGGGTTTCCCGAATATTTCTGTTTTGCCCTGTACTGCCCCGAGTTTTTGGCGCACGCAATCGGATTGTGGGGCATCAGTGCCAGCTTTCACGACAGAAATCGGGGGCGTGACCATCGGATAACCCGACGGATTCTGAAAAACTGCGGAATTTAAAAAACAAATTGTGTCGCAAGATCACGCACTTACATGCACCGTAAAGAAGGTGAACTCCGGCGTACCTCAGCGCAGCAACGACACCTGCTGGATATCGGGCGCACAACCTTAGTGAGTCCCGGCAGACCCAAATCCTCGTTGGACAACGCGCTGCTGAATCGCGACTGGACCGGGTAAGTAAATCTGCCCCATTGTTGTTTCCAAAGTACTTATTACATTACCTGCACATTGAGGTTACATCGGCTGGGAAGACTGAATGCTACTTTTTATAGAACCCTGTTTTTATTGTTAGTACTGATGCCTTTGTATGGAAAAAATAATTACCAAATGAATATTTCACTGTAGAGACCAAATTATAACACTGAATACAGGTAGCACTGGACCATTGCAATTTAAACTTCTAGAAAATGCTTTTTTTAAATTATCTTTTTATTTTGACTGGGGCTATTCATGCAGCTCTGTGTGTGTACTATGTGCTGTTAGAACTATAAAGCAGTATGACCTGTTCTGTCAAGTGACACAGCACAGGCTCAAGTAAAGTTTGGGCAGACTATAAACTGATCTCAATGGTCTTACCTTCTGAGAATATTCTTGTGTGTGCTAAATGATGTGAGAACTCTGCTGCCGTGTGATCTGCTTAGTGTATTGACACAGTGCAGGTAAAGAGTGGACAAACCACAAACTGCTCGCACAGCCAAATCTCATGCCTCTTTGGTGATATAGTGCAGGGAGCAGAACAAAATCTGGAGAGTTGTCCCAAACAAAATAGGTGTATTGGGATGGAAATATACAGTGCCGCATGCAGTGCATTTTGCAGGTAAATTATTGCAAACTGCGTTAACAATACATGATACAGTCACAAATTAATAATTTTGTAATGATTTATCGGCAAAATCTCCTAATTTCATGCAACGTCCAAATTATTATTATTATTATTTTTCCTTTGAGCCAATCACAGAGGAAGAAGTGTCCAGGCTCCTCTATTCTTCTTGCCCCACTACCTTCATCAGTGACCACATCCCCTCACATTTCATACAGTCCCTCTCCCCTGTGTTCACTTCTCACTAAGATCTTCAACCTCTCTCTATCTTTTGGTGTTGTCCCCTCTTCTTTCACGCATGCTGTTGTTACCACATTACTAAAGACCCATCCAGTGCTACTAACTACCGACCAGTCTCTAATCTCCCTCTCACCTCCAAACTCCTGGAAGGCCTGGTCTATTCCCAACTTACCTGTTATCTCTCGACTAACTCCCTCTTTGACCCCCTACAGTCTCTTTTTTGCTCTATGCATTCCACTGAAACTGCTCTTTCTAAACTATCCAATGATCTCCTCACTGATAAATCCAAAGATGACTATTCTTTCCTTCTTTTTCTGGATCTCTCGGCAGCATTTAATACTGTGGACCACTGGCTTCTCTTCAAGATGCTTCTATCCATTGGCCTAAAGAACGCTGTACTCTCGTGGTTTTCTTAGTATCTGTCTGACCCAAGCCTGACCTCTCCACCTTGGTCTGTGGGATCACTATAACACAGAGGCAGCAGGCCTGCTGTCATGGGGTTGTGTTGGACCCCAACCTCTCCTTTGCACCAAAAATTCAATCTCTTGCTTGCTCTTGCCGCAGAAGCTCTACAATCTGAGCATTTCTTACAATTGAAACCACTAAAATGCTATGTTGCTCTCATTCACTCTCATCTGGACTGTAACTCTCTACTAATCGGTCTTCCATTCACTAAACTCTCTCCACTCCATTCTATTCTTAATGCATCAGGCCAAACGCTACATGGATGCATCCAGTTTGTGCCAGTCACTGCACTGGCTGCCTGTCTCCTTCCAAACACAGTATAAAATAATTACCCTCATCCACAAATCTCTGCATGATGCTGCACCTACCTACTTCTCCTCTCTCATCTCAGTCTACCTCCCAACATGTGCTCTTCAATCTGTTAGGTTAATTTCTACCTTAATTCATACCTCTCATGCACATCTCCACGACTTCCCGGGACCGGAAACGATTTTTCTGGAATGCCCTGCCCCGGAATATCAGATTAATAACCAACCAAACCAAAGTTTCAAATATGCTCTTAAAACCCATCTTTTTAGACAAGCCTATTGCACTTGATAAATGCATGAAACTTCAACTCTCTTTACTAACCCATCCTGTCTCCTCCTCCCATCTGTTAACCAGCAAACACTAGATACCAAGCTTCAGGCTTTTCTGCAGTCATATTGACTTTGGACTTTGCATATAGATAGTGGCTGATCTGTTTCTATTTTGTTCTATTCCCTTATAAAGAATGAGTAGACCATAATACAAGCTTTTTACCACTTGTGTCACCTCCTTCATCCACATAAATTGTTAGCTCTTGCGAGCATGGCCCTCACTCTTTTCGTTCCTTATAAACATTTATGCTCAGTCATGTTTTATTTTAATTGTATATGTTCCCTATGATATGTAAAGAGCTACAGAATATGATGACACTACATTAATAAAGATTATTATTATTAAATGATTGAAATTATGGAAGACACATCCAAAATAAGCGTATACCAAGTATGCAGAAATAATACCAGATTATCACTAGTATAATAAATGGGTGTTTAATATACCGCACCACGTATGGAATCAGGGCAAATCTGAATGAAGTCTTTATTTAGTAAAAAGTTTTTTATTGTATTTGTATGTATAAAAGTGAACATTTGTGGTCTTATTTGAATGTGATATGTTCTATTTTTGGGGAAAGTTTGTTACATTTTTAAATTATGTATAAATAAAGCCTTCATTCAGATTGACCCTGACTCCATAGTTGGTGTGGTATATATCTATTGTTATTATTAAATGTATATGGTATTGCTTGCCTTGTGTCATACGGTACTGGGGAAACATTTATTAGGACATTTATAATCACAGCTGATTGCAATCTACCAGGTTTTATTTCCTCCATTATTCTGCCTCCACACCAAGTGGTCGTGGAGGGGTATGAAGGGTGCCACAGAGTGGTCCAGAGAATGGCATGCCTTTCGGGCGTTTGCACACTCACTATAGCCTGCAAAAGTTGAGGTCTGAACAGTTACAGGCAATATCGCAATTCTACACTTCTTTATGTATCGGACGCAGTGGAAAGTGCTGGCCGATCATAAATGTCCCCCATAGACTGTGGTTTCCTATCCAGTGAATTAGGAAATATCCTAGCATTGACAGTAAATAGTGGGGCAGATTTACTTACCGGTCCTGTCGCAATCCCGCGGCACGTTGTCTGACGAGGATTCGGGTCCGGCGCGATTCATGAAGATCGAGTTCCTGCATCCGTCGCTTCCCCACCGAGGTCTGCCGGAGTTCCCCTGCTTCTTCCCGCTGCATGTGAGTGCTTGATCTTGCGACACAATCACAGTTTGTCTGAATTTGTTGGGTTGCACCAAAATCCCAGGGCAATTTGGCGCAAAACAGAAATCATCGGGAAACCCGAGGAAAATGCATCCAACAGACCCTTAGTAAATGAGCCCCAGTATGTTCATTTGTCTGTACTAGCACATTTTATTTTTTTTACATTTTGTTTCAGATCTCTGACACTGGAACCCTAGGCAAGTGCTTACTGTGTATACTATTGTCCCAACTATTATGTGCAGTTCTCCTTTTTTACCATTTCTGTTTCTATTATTTTTACTGGGTTTAACAAAGGTTATTAAAATATATAGATTATTGGACATTGAAAAAATACAGAATACAGGGCATACAAATATTTTACTTTTTGTATTATAATACACTATTAGTTGAATTGCTTTCATTATAAGTAGGGCAGGAGAAATTTAACTTATAACTTGGCATTATAATAGGGCAGCAGCATTGGCAACAAATGTCAGTGAATTTCAGAGTCTTTTTGTGAACAATAAAACAGATTCTTTATGTTCTGTATGAAAAAGATACACCAGAAGTCACAACAGGAATGACTTGTTTGACAACAGCAACAAATTCCTTTATCAGTCACCATCTTTTGGTTTAAAATTAGGTAAGAACTATTTCTACTGAATATTTCTAAATATGAAATTATTGCCAGCAACCTCACAGAACCAAATTCACTAAAAATGTAAGTGTTATAGCACCCTCTTGTGTCATTAATTGGTTAGAAACATTTTTTGGAAAATAGAACAATTTCTAAACCGATTTCCAGTGTTTTAAAATTTTCCTGATAGTAATAAGACTAATTAAAGCCAGGACCAGCAGTGAAATCACACAGCAAACTTCACCCTCCAAACTTCAAAATAAAGAGGAAGGATGGAATACTAAAGGGCAACTGAATAGCACAAAAGGCACATTAAACCTGTGGTGTTATGGTTAAGGCTTTGTAGGGTTTTAGTACTTCAAACCTTGCATGACTTTTCAGCTCAGGAGGCATATGTTGTGCTTGCATTACCACCACCATAAATTTACATTTGATGCATTTTAAAAGGATTGCCCAGGTAAAACAAAAACAAAACATACAATACTATATGCATACACTTTTAGAGTATATATAAAGAGTTAATACAATCGATATTTTATTTAGAATACTTTAAGTTGAAACAAAGAGCATCTTATGAGGAGGAGGACATGGTATGAGCTACTCCCCATCACTGGAGAACATTTACCTGATCCACTTCCATTTTCAGCCACCTTCATTGCTTGCAGTTAAAGACTACTGTGAGGTATGGGAAGCACTAGGTCAAATGATTCAAGGCACATAACTATTAGAGAATGTGGGGGATACTAGTGAGTGTGGGGGTCTATTCCTGAGTTTACATTTAATTATTACATGTCAGGCCACATTTGGGGTTCATTATTAGGTGGGTGAGTATGAGGGCCACTGGAGAGGGGTGTGATGCAAAGTATGGTTCTCTGCAGTGTGTGGGACTCTACATGGGGCATAATTGTAAAATAAGTAGAAACGGGTATTTTACAAAGTGTGATGGGCATGTTAGGGATTTTTATGCAGGGCCCCAACAGCCCTCTTGACTTTTGTAAGGTGAGTCCTAATTAACCCTTTGAGGGAGGATGAGATAGCTGCCGGCAGCGAGCTGACAGAGTAAATGAAAGACACAGTCGGTCTTCCCATGCACTCAAATCAAACTGTTTATTTCAAACAGATACAGCTATATTTTAACACATAGAGATCAGCATTTGGGGTGTTGTATGAGTGGAGATAAGGGAATTAGATTCTATTGGCCATTATGTTTTTGTACCAGCACATTCTGGGAAAAATGACTAGGCCTTGTTTACAGCCATGCTTATCTACACAATGGCTCCTAGAAGCTTCTTCATAACCAAAATAAATAACAAGAATACAGAGGCCCGAAGGACAGTAAGAAATGCCAAGGATATAGTGAAAAGGCAAACAACAGTTTAAATGAGAAAAATAGCTGAATTAAAACATTTAACTCTATAGCTTCTAAGAGGGATACATACCCCCCCCCAAGGTGGCCGCTGTATCTAAAATGGCGGACAGTAGTCAAGATGGCGTCCGAAAGCAGTGCGACCTCCTTAACAGGCACAACTAGGACATTGTTAACCAGAAAGTGTAGTATGATAATCTGTGGGGGAGATTATGAATTGAGTGTAAGTAGAAATGTAGATGTTCCAGTGAATTTGGAACATGTGCGTTGGGGCCCGGGTCGTGCTTCTGCCTGGAGCACAACATCTTCCTCACAGTGAGCACCATCCACTGATGTTGTTTTGGACTCATTTTGGTCGCCTTTGGAGGCTTTAGCGGAACAATGGGGCCTTTGCCTCATTTGCATATGTGCAAATCGTGGCAACCATAAAGTATAGCACCACAGCACTCCCCTTCCCCCTTCACCTCTGTTTTGTGTATCTGTCTTTCAGAAAAGCTTTGAGCCACCCTACACCCCCCCCCCTATTTTTACCTCATAACGTGCTGCCTTTTCCATTATTGTAATGACATGTATTTTTGGTATGATAGACTGATTGAACCCCTGTTAAGAGTAGCATTAAATTCAGATGTAAAGTTGGGGCTTAAATTCCCTCTCTAAAGGGCAGTATCAAACTTGGTGGGCAGTTGGGTGGCCATTGGGCCCTGAGAAGCCTTGGCCCTTGGGCTTCGCTCTAAACTGCCTATATTATACTCAACTACAGGTGATCAGATTATTCTTGTATGAATCTACCATGGCTGTTTGAAAGCTATGTTCAGCCCCTCCAGTGGATATGCTTAATAGTTGGCACTGTATAAGTATTCTGTTATAGCCATCACCATGATTAAGCCCTTAATGACGGCCCTATCGGCTTTTTACGGCGGTCATTAAGGGTACTTCTTCTGATGCGACGCCTTTCTACGGCCGCGAGTCAAAAGAAGATTTTGAGACATCGGGTCAGTATAGTGCAGGTGTCAGGCTGTGATATCACAGCCCAGACCCGGCACTAACACCCGGGATCGTAAAAACTCAGATCCCGGGTGTTTAACCCCTTGCACGCCGTTGTCAAGCATGACCGTGGCTTGTAAGTGTCCCCACCATGGATCGGACCCCCCCGGGGGGGTTACCGGGGGATCCGATCCCTCCTGCCTCGGTCCTGGGGTCTGGCAAGTACCCCGAGGCTGTTGGCTTCTCTCCCTGCTGGGTTCCGCCTCTGGGCAGGACACAGCTGTATGTCACTGAGCATGCTCAGCACTTCGGTTACTTCCACTGTACACTGCAATTGCAGTGTATTGCAGTGTAAAGGATTGAACAAGTGATCGGATGTACCAAGAAGTAGAAAATGTAAAAAAGTGAAAAAAAAAAGATTAAGTCATTTTATAATATGATTAAATAAATAAATAAATAAATAAAATAAAAGTCCCATAATCTCCCCAGTTACACAAAAAATGCAAATAAAATATATAAAACACAAAAAAACATACTTATCTGGTATCACTGTGTCCATATTAATCTGTGCAATAAATCTAAATCAATATTGAACCCGCCTGGTGAACGAAGTAAAAAAAAACACAAAAAACTTCCCGTATTATACAATTTTCCATGAAACACCATCACAAAGAATGTTCTAAAAAGTGATCAAAAAAAGTTACATTCCCTAATATAATACAACTGAAAAGAACAACTCTTTTCACGAAAAATAAGCCCTCAACCAGATCTGACAACAGAAAAATACAGAAGTTATGGCCCTGAAAATTTGTCAATAGTGAAAACAATGCAATTTCTCCAATATTGGTTTTGCTCAGTAAAATTGAGAAAGATAAGAAAAACTATATAAATGAGGTAACACCGCAATCGTAGTGAACCAGAGAATAAAGATAAAATATTATTTTTATGTTATGGTAAGCAGGGGGAAAAAAATGCTAAAAATCCTAAATAAAAATTAATGATTTTGTTTGTGTCCCCTTGAAATAATTAATAAAATCTCATGAATAAGCTTTAGACCCCCAAAATTAATTATCTGTACATTGTATCTCATCCCGTACATAATAACCCCTCATATGTTCACATTACCAAAAAAATTAAAATTTATAGCTTGTACAATGTGACAATACAAATCTGCTGTGAATAGTGCAGCTTCTACTCTATGCCGAGCCGTGCGCCCATACAGCGGTTTACCACCACATAGGGGGTATCGTTACACTCAGGAGAAATTGGGCATCAAAAGTTCCAGAGCGTTTCATCATTTAATTTATTATGAAACTGTCAGTTTTGGCCTAAATGAATGTATTTTCCAAAAAAAATCAAAAGTTTCTAATCGCAGGTCCATATTGTTTTAACCCATGTGAAACACTTAAAGGGTTAATAGACTCAATAGAAGTTGTTTTACATACATTGAGGGATGAAGTTTATATAGTGGGGTAATTTATGGGGTTTTACTATTATTTAGGCCTTTCAAGGTCACTTGGTAGATGGGTTGTCCCTCAAAATGTGAGTTTTGGCAATTTTTATGAAAATGAGAAAAATGGCACCTAAAGTTCTGCGCCTCATAACATCCTAGAAAAATGAGACAACGCATAAAATATCATCTCAACATAAAGCAGACATTCCGTAAATGTTAATTATCAAGCTTTTTGGGTAGTTTTACTTCCTGTCTGGAAAGCAGAACATTTCAAACTTGGAAAATGAAGAATTTTTACAAACTTTTGCTAAATGTTAAATTTTTTTCAGAACAAAACGCAAAACTTATCACTTAAATTTTACAACTAACATTAAGTACAATGTGTCACGAAAAAACATTCTCAAAATCACCTGGATATGTTAAAGCGTTCTGAAGTTATAACCAATTATCGTGAGACATGTCAGATTTGAAAAATCTGGTCATTGAGCTGAAAAAGTGTAGGGGTTAAAGTAACCTTCAAAACAAAGCAATTTTTTTAAGTTTTTCCTTGCTTAACTTACAACAGACATGGCTTATGAGTGCTTGTTTTATACAGTAAAAGTATTTTCCAATAGGCACATTTTTAGGGAAAAAATGGCATAATGATAAAAATTTATTAACTCATTCCTGTAGAACAGCTACTCAGCCACTTTGAATTAAATCTTTTACTGGTTTTCTTATATTTTACTACCTCAGCAAAAACACCTCACCAAAAATACCCATTGCTAGTATTTTGGGGTGCATCCAACTTTTGATATCTTTTTATTATTCTTTTTTAGCAGGAAATAAGCATTAAAATTGCAATTTTGTTTTTATTTTTATTTTTTATGCCCTCTGTAGTACAGGTATAATAACAAAATATATCTTTAGTTAAGGTCGCTAAGGATGCTACAATACCCTTCTTATGATTTTTTTAAAATGTATTCTAAATAATGAGGAAATTTGCAATTTTGGGGTGTTTTTTTAATTAGTTATTTGTTTATTTAATTAATTTTTTTTATAGAATACAATGTAGGACTGCAATATATTGTATCTGTCAATATTTCACTGACAGTTTGTCTGGACTGGGCCTAAAAGGCCTCTGTATATGGCAATCATGGAATTCTCGTTCAGATGGTAGATTTTCTTTAAATGACAACTTGCATATATTGGACAACCCCATTAATGACTTTCCCAATTCTTTATTATCATCATGGTTTGAAGCTGCATTGCTGCCTCAGAATATGCACATATTCCGATCGTAAATGAGCAATGAATTTGATGATATATCAAATGATATGTAGTCCATTTTTATAAGAGAAGATAAGGGGAGCAAAAAAAATTAAGTGATGTATCAAGTAAATTGTGTCTTGGAATAACCAAATCTTTACATTGAAATGCTGTTATATCCCAAAAAATTAATAAAATAAATTAGAATTGCAGGGAAGACTGATTTGCAGCTACGAGAGTGATTTGGCAGAGGATATAAAATTCAAGGGTTCAATGGGAAGTTTTCTCAATTAGCTCAATAAAATGACCATCTGACCAGTTTATTAGTAATCAATGCAGACTATCCCACTGATCAATATTTCTATCCCCAATGGGGCCCTGAGCAACATTTACCTTTTACCCCTGGATTATTGGAGCATGAGAGTACAATTACTCCACTTCCAACAGATGTTCAGCATCCAACATATCAACCATCTACAAATGTTATGGTGCAGGAGAGAGTGTGACTATTCGGGATGAGAAATAGAGGATATTTTTACCCATAAACAACACCACTGTTATCTATTGGCAATATGTGTTATTAGAACTTATCTTTTTCACTTTTCACAGTTGTGCAGTTTTTTAACAAAAAGTCATTTTTTCTAAGCTTGCGTTAGCCCCAAAACTAAAAAACACACAATTCTTAACAATATGTCAAAAATACAAATCATAATCTGCAGCCCAAATCCCATTATGCTGTTTTCATACCATGTTCTGCTGTAAAATGTGCATTTCTTTGCTTTAATTTACAAGGGGTTTCCAACTAACAACCTCTTTATAGCAGCTCATAAAGCTATCTGAAAATGTTTAAAATTCACAATTTCCTGATAATACGTTTTATTTGCTCTCTTCAGCTAAGAGCTCAGCATCTGAGCACAAATCCGTCAAAACCTAGAATACACCAGAGGAATTCCATTCGAGTCCATGTCTACATCTTATATATCAATTTTATGTCAGGTTATTGGGTTAGCAAAGTTTAGTCTATTCACATTGTTTGGCTGCTCATTTTATGTCTCAAACATGTATTGCTAAAGTCATTAATAACATTGCTATCTAAGCAGCCAAATTTTCTTAATCCCTCTGCTCAAAATAAAAACAGATTTTTATAAAGTACTGAGTGCTCAGGGGCTGATTTACTGGTTTTTACATATGCACTTCACATTTACATGTTTATGGTAATTAAAGATTTCCTTGTGAGATTTTAGCACTGCACAATGAGAAGAATTTACAAGCAGTGGAGCTTGACTTGGTGTTCCCCACCAAGGCCTCAAACACAGAAACAAAACAAGATTTTGCTAATGACTTGTTTACAAAAGCACTAAAGAATTAGTTTGAAGTACTATTTACATTTTTCTATTGCCCACAACATTAACAGTATAATTTATTTCCAAGGTAGCCCCATAGAAGAAGGCTGTTAATTTATTAGGTTGATGCATGGTTTCTTAAAATATAGATTATTCATGCATAACTTTCTCAATTTTAATAAACTATTTGTTGCTATACATGTGACATTGTGGGAAAATTACATGCTCTTATATTCTGGAAAATGCCAGTGAACTGTAAGTCTCTGTTTATGGCCAATGGACAAGGAGTAGGATTGTAATCTGAAGCTGATGGACCGCAGTGCAAGTTAGTGCCAGACCCCTGACTAGAATGTATGGTTTATAGTACTAATCTTCTCTTATTGGAAAGAGCCTCCTTACAGGCCCTCAACCCCCTCGGGCCCAGTTGTGACCATAACCGTCTGCATCCTTTCAAGTTATAACCCTGACAAGGAGTAGGGCTAGGAGGACTAGGAGGTCCCACACAATGGTGGGATGCAGCAGGCTCACCAAGAACAATAGTTATGAAAACACTACTAGTCCAAGGAACTAGGGGATGGAGGATGTTGACCCACATCCTTCCCACAAATTGGCAGAGGATTGTTCTTTGCACAATAGGTAATTTTTCACCTGGAAAACGAATGACCTATAAAATAAATTACTCTATTCCCATACCAGCAGTTGAGTAAAAGAGTTGTGTAGTTTATAAAATCTATTTTTATCACAAACTTTTAGTCATTTGGAGTTTTTAGAGTATATAGAGGTGGGTAAGGGTTTACTGTTCAAAATGCTCATCTCTTAAAAGAGTGGGGAGAGATCATAAGAGTATCACTAAGGGCTCTGGAGACCCCTCCCATATCCTATTGTTGTGAATTGCACTGTTTCATTCATATGTTCTTTGTTGTGGTGGTACTGCAAGAAACTAAATGTTGCTGTCATGGGTGCCTCTGCGACCTCCCTCCCGGGTCGCAGGTGCACCCGTGCCGCGCTTCACGGCTGCCCCGATCCCCCGGCTTCTTACTTACCCCTCCCATTACCACGGCGATTCCGGCAGCGCGGCCCGTGCGTCCCCGCCTCCTAGGGTGCGCGCGGGTCACCTTCGGCAAGTTTAAAGGGGCAGCGCGCCACTAATTGGCTCTGCCCATTTTCACTAAACTATTTAAACCTGCCTCTTCCTGTATCTCTTGCCGGATCTTTGTGCCTCACAGCCTGAGAGAAAGCTATTCTGCTATTTGCCTGCGATTCCTGCGTTCCTGTGTCTTCTGCGTTCCTGTGTCTCCTGCGTTCCTGATTCCCTCCGTGTTCCAGTGTTATCTGAGCTCCTCTGTGTTCCCGTATACCTGTGTTCCTCCGTGTTGCTGTCCTGTGTGTTGTGTTCCCGTACCCTTCTGCTTGGACCTCCTGTTGCTGACCCTGGACTCTGACGTTGCATCTCTGCCGCCTGCCCTGCCCTTCTGCCTGGACTTCGACCACAAGAGTGTCTGCCGTCACTGTACTACAACCTTGGCCGCCACTGCAGACAAGTCACACCTGAGGAACGACCTGGTGGTACCACGCCGCAGCTTGTGTAACCCGCCTTGCAGGCTCTGGTGAAAACTGGGTACCACTTAGACTCCGGTCCCAGGTAGTGGCTTCTGTCATCGTCTGCAGTGGTCCAGCGGATCCACACCTGCAAGCCTGACAGTTGCCGAATATGTGCTGTACATACTAACATAGTACGCTTTAAATGTGGTAAATTTTTTCTAGGCTTTCACCAAAATGCAATGCAATTATGACTTACAAATCTTATACCTGCATCTTCTACATATCAGAATATATTATGAGTTATTTTTATACTTCTACTAAAATAATTTTTTGTTCTTACAGAACATTTTTTAATGCAATTTCCTGTATGGTTGCCCTCGTTTTTTTGTGATCTCTAATAGTCTAAGAGTGGACATCTAGGAAGATGAGATGACTTTATGGATACAAGTAGAGGTCAGCAGATGTATTAACTGATTTGAATTTTATTGAAAGAGCTTTGGATTTCTTATATTGAACAGCTCCATGTGTGGGTGGTCCTCAGGTTCTTGATCCTTTGGGAGTAGCACTTCCACTACCAAATGGTATAACAATACTTTAAGCAGGAATTTATCATTTTTAAGACAAGCAAATGTCCCAGGAGACTCCTATATCAATGTCCAGGGCTTAGCACTGCACATCAATTTTCATACAGAACCTTCAGCCTCCAATGAGGGAATAACCTTAGCAGATGGAACTGGCTAAAGTAGGATTTGTTTCTTATTCTTATTTGCACATTTATTCCCCTTTCAGTCATTGCAAACACTATATAGTTTTGTTAACCTGAACCATAAATGTAATATTATTTTCTTAGTTTAGTAGTTTTTTTTCTAGCTTTTCAGTATAATGACTTGTATTAAACATTTGTATATTAAACTTTAATAGTAATTAAGCATTATTTTAAATGAATTTCTCACCACAATATAACCTGTTTTATATACTAGATTTTGTTTTATTTAGATTTTTAAAGCATTTATACATCAAGTATTTTTTCCCATTTCACTATCTACATTTAAAATAGTACTATAATAGAAGATAGAAGACATTATCATTACATCAACTACTAATAGATATTACGGCCCTAGCCACAGTGCTTCCGCCCTTATTAGTGCCATCAACTAATGCCCCTGCCCATAACTGCAGCATGTTACTAGAAGAGAGCAGTGCTGGAACCAAGAGACAGTAACAATAGATTTTTTTGTTTAAACCAGTTTCCAACACAGGACGAGAATGCTTACCCTAATTAGTGGTGACTGCCCATACAAGAACTCACCCTGCAGGTGCCAATGCGATCAGATGCCTGTCCCCTGCTGCATCTACTCTGCATGGAGATTTTTCCATGCAGAGCAGTTTAACACCTTAATGTCCATGATGATGCTCATGGTAGCTAAGGAAACTTACAAAGAAAACAGAACGCACTCAGTCATCCACTGGCCACCACTGAAATACAATCTCAGGGTGATGGGGGTGGGGGCGTTTCATGGCAGCCAGAGGCCAGATCAAGGTCATCATGACTGCTATGTGTAGAAGCCTATTTTACAAAGACCAAGTCTGAACTACTGACCAGTTCAGTGCAATACTGACAGATACAATACAGACGTACCGCAATGTATTGGTACCACATGTGTAAATCCCCACAGTTGTCCCATCCATTGCAACTTTAGCTAAGCAGATAGGATATCCATACTGTAAAGGGTATAATAAATAAAAATAAAAAACTATTTAAAAAAACTAACATTTTAGTGCTACCTGCCAAAAATGTAAAAAGTCAGATGTACACCCCCCAAAAACCATTTTTTTTGCTCAAGTGATAAAACATAAGAAAACCTGTACATGTTTAATTTTATTTTAATTCTACTAACCTACAGAATAATTTGAACATGTTTTTTAATGTACATGACTATGCAAAAGATTTAATAAAAAAAAGTGGCAAAATAGTGGGGCTTATTTACTAAGGGTCCCGCGGCTGCATTTTTGTGGGGTTTCCCGACTTTTCAGGTCATCGTGCAGGGGTTTGTGTTGCACGCAATCGGATTGTGTCATAACCGTGCAGGCTTTCACGCGACACAAATCGGGGGGAAGGGGGATCGTCGGATAAACTGACGGATTCTACTAAGCGCAGGATTTAACATTCAAATTTGTGTCGCAAGCCAAGCACTTACATGCATCGGGAAGAAGAAGGCTCCAGCGGACCTGAGTGGGGAAGCGACACATGCAGCATATCGGGCGCACGATCTTCATGAATTGCTGCAGAGTGCAGCCTCGTCGTACAGTCCGGATCGGGGATCGCGCAGGGACCGGGTAAGTAAATGTGCCCCAGTGTTTTATTTTGTTCCCCTGCAGTAAAGGGATAATAATTTTGTATCATTATGCTATTTTTATCCTACAATGACTAACAGGAAATTACAACCCTTATCACAAAAAGGCAAGTCCTCATATGTAGTTGTCCGATAAAAAATAGAAAAAGTTATGTCTTTTGGAAGTCCAGCAAGTCCTAAAAATGATAATGAACACTTTGTTGGCCTATTTTTTGTGTTTCTAATCCATATATCTACTGGATTGAGGCAGACTACATTGATGGCCAGGAGTTTTTATTCATAAATTGGTTCACTGAGCTGTTTTCAGAAGCTTTAAGCTTGGGTAATTGGCATAAGTAATTACTGGGGCAGCTTTTTGTTTTGAGATATCGGGCAAAACGCATCATCACATGTGATGGCAAAACAAATCTGCTACTTAAAGAACGCATATGCACTTGGTGATGCATTTTGCCCAACGTGTTTGCCTTGCAAAGGCATCATCAGAACGCAGCCTCAGGGAACCTAAATGTATCCACTAACCTTAAGCCCACTATACCCTAGCCGCTAACCCTAGGCCAATAATACTAAAATAATAAACCTTACCCGCTAACCCTAGCTCAATACCCCTATATATATATATACCTTAAGCTACAAACCCTAAACCACTAATCATATTCCTCTAACATATACAGTGCTCCCCCATAATTAATCATGAGAGCATTGTTTATATATGAAGGCACTGCTATTGCTGCTTTTTAAGTTGTACCTAGCAGGGAACAATGAGATTTTAAAATACATTATAGCAGCTGCTCCTTTTTATTCTGTATAAATAAAGAAACATGTGTTGTGCAAATAAATAATACACTAATTTTCAAATCTTCAAATCTTTTAAGAGTAAATTTGACTTTGTAAAATAAATGTGCCATAGTATGAAAACAATACTCTTGGCAACCATTTCAAAATTATAATGTATTGCTCTCTTTGAAAATGTACTGGCAGCTTTAAGAAAATGCCTCAAGCATTTGTGCTAAAATAATCTAGTTTTTGTGCTATGTAAACATATTAAGAACAGCAATTTTGCATTTGCACAGAGAAGAAAGTGTCCACAACTGTGGAATTTGGAACTTATTAGCCTATAACATTTGAAATAATAAAACATTCCGTATACTCAAGAAATAATCTAAAATAAGATGTATATGCGGATATATGATTATGTTACAAACAAAAGATGGTCTAGACTGACACCTGCTGTTGGGGACACAACCAACACGACAGATGGCTGACAATTTCCAATAAAACCATCAAAAGTAGTGAGTAGTTAATCAAACTAAAAAATATCAAATCAAGTATGTACTAATTAGAATTCATGTCAAAGTGACGCAATGGAGGTCAACTAATTCAGAACCGAACCTTTTCAGAAAATATTACAATATATAATTGTATAAAAAGAACTAGATGGACAGTTTGCCTGAAGGCCACCTCTTTGTCTGACAACCTTTAATAGTCAGAGGGCTGCAATGTCAAACCCCTCAACTTCAATGGGTCTCACTAGTAACCAGAACCCTAGATGTGTCAAGAGATGCAGTATGCAATCTTGCACTTTGGCAGCTATAGTGTTGGAATACATTGTAACATCTTGTAGGGAACAGTGTGATGACACAATGTGGCAGCGATTACAATACTAACACCAAGGGGTATATTTATCAGGGCCTCTGCTCCATGTCAGTATTGCTTATTGCTTGCACTTGTGATTATTTTTCCCTCTCTACCACTGTCACGCCAGTGGGGCATGAAGGGGCGTTAAGGGGGTGAGGGGAGGGGGGGGTCGGCCGTTAGTGAACCAGCACGGCCGGGAGTGAAATGGCGTGGCGTAGAATAAACATTGTGCAGCCTTCTGCCCCAATACATCAAGAGGCAGAAGCCTCATGATGTATCCTGCTGCGAAAAAATGCAGTGTCCGAGCAATCATACGCCGGCACACAAGCGTCGGCATAAGATAAATATGCCCCCTAGTGTCAAAACTTTGATACTTTGAACATATCAGATAACTATTCATCAAACAATACTGCTAATGTGAATATAACAGCTACTTCTATGTATAGCTCCTTAGTCCATAAACTATTGCAAAATATAAATAGATCCTATGACTAGGCTTGTATAAACAATCAGTAAATTAACTCCACACACAATTGGGTTTTTAATTTTTATTTACACAGATACAAAAAAGTCTTTTTACAAATGAGATATGAAAAGTTATGTTTTATTTAGTCCTTGGAAATGGGACAATTAGTTTTTTTGCCTTCGGCAATATTCTGACAAAACAAATGTAATACAGCACAAAATGCCACCTCAGAAATGAAAAATACTAAATACTGAGTACAGCAATAATACTAAGGCTACATTCACACTGACGTATGGAGGACGTATATACGGCCGACGTATATACGGCCGATATACGTCCTCCATAGACGTCAATGGGCGCACGGCGCCCTACGGGAGCTGTACGGTGCAGCACACGTGCGGCACCGTACCGCTCCGTACCCGGAAAAAGATAGGACCTGTCCTATCTTTCTCAGTAGTACGGCACCGTGCGCCATTAATTCCTATGGAGAGGGGCGGGGGTGAGCTGCGCTCACCTCCTCCTCCTCTCCCCGTACACTGCCATTGCCCGCTACGGTACGGTACGGGCGGGCAACGGCAGTGTGAATATAGCCTAACTCATACAGACCCCAGACTAGTCAATAAACAATAAAACAGACCAATAATACATCATCCAATCAGACAACAATAAAAATGGAGAGACCCCAGAGCAGGCAATGATAATAATGGAGACATCTCAGATTAAACAATGATAATATTAACCCCTTATCACCGACACTAGTTTTCAGCTCAATGACCAGACTCGATTTTTTAAATCTGACATGTCTCACGATAATTGGTTATAATTTCGGAACGCTTTAACATATCCTGGTGATTTTGAGAATGTTTTCTCATGACACATTGTACTTCATGTTAGTTATAAAATTTAAGTGATAAGTTTTGCGATTCATTTTGAAAAAAAGTGAAAATTTGGCAAAAGTTTGTAAAAATTCTTCATTTTCCAAGTTTGAAATGTTCTGCTTTCCAGACAGGAAGTAAAACTACCCAAAAAGCTTGATAAATTACATTTACGGAATGTCTGCTTTATGTTGGGATGATATTTTATGCATCCTCTCACTTTTCTAGGATGTTATGAGGCGCAGAACTTTAGGTGCCATTTTTCTCATTTTCATGAAAATTGCCAAAACTCACATTTTGATGGACAACTCAGCTTTCAAGTGACTTTGAATGGCCTAAATAATAGTAAAACCACATAAATTACCCCACTATAGAAACTTCACCCCTCAACGTATGTAAAACAACTTCTATTAAGTCCATTAACCCTTTAAGTGTTTCACATGGGTTAAAACAATATGGACCTGCGATTTAGGAACTGTGGAATTTTTTGGAAAATACATTCATTTAGGCAAAACTGACAGTTTCAGAATAAATTAAATGATGAAACGCACTGCAAAGTTTGATGCCCAATTTCTCCCAAGTTTTTATCTTTATTCTCTGGTTCACTACGATTGCGGTGATACCTCATTTATATAGTTTTTCTTATCTTTGCTCAATTTTCCTGAGCAAAACCAATATTGGAGAATATTGCATTGTTTTTACTATTGACAACTTTTTAGGGCCATAACTTCTGTATTTTTCTGTTGTCAGACCTCGTTTAGGGCTTATTTTTTGCAAAAAGAGTTGTTCTTTTCAGTTGTATCATATTAGAGAACGTAACTTTTTTTGATCACTTTTTAGAACATTTTTTGTGATGGTGTTTGATGAAAAATTGTATATTATGGGAAGTTTTTCGAGTTTTTTTTTTACATCGTTCACCGAGCGGGTTCAAGATTGATTTAGATTTATTGTACAGATTGATACGGACGCGGTGATACCAAATATGTATGTGTTTTTGTGTTTCATATACTTTCTTTGCATTTCATGTGTAACTGGGGAGATTATGGGACTTTTATTGTATTTATTTATTTAATTATATAATAAAATGATTTAATCTTTTTTTTTTTACTTTTTACATTTTCTACTTCTTGGCTTGAACAAGCGATCGTCCGATCGCTTATTCAAGCCTTTACACTGCAATACACTTGTATTGCAGTGTATAGTGTAAGTTACTGAACTCCGGATCCCCCGGAGTTTTTCCGATCCCGGGTGTTAGTGCCGGGTGTGGGCTGTAAGATCACAGCCTGACACCGGCACCAGCGAGACCCGGTGTCCCGAAATCTTCTTCTGACGCGCCGCCGTAGAAAGGCGTACGCGTCAGAAGAAGTACCCTTAATGACCGCCGTAAAAAGCCGATAGGGCAGTCATTAAGGGGTTAAAGACCCTACTACAGGCTAATAATACTGTAAACCCCCAGAGCAGACAATAATAATACTGAAAACCTGCCACTGGCACTGGTACTGGAGACCCTATGGAGCACACTCATGCTGGAGACCCCCTTTAGTTCACAAAGTAAGTTTTAGGATGCAGGAGAGCAGTGTCGGACTGGGATACCTTGGGCCCACCAGCAAAATCTGATCTACGGACCCACCACAGCTATAAGTTTGTTACATCATTTATTAATATAATCATACAAATATATAGGGTAGTTGAGATATTCTATGCTGAATGTATAAATTACATGGATGGAACCATATCCAGCACTACTTATGGAGGGCCTGGGGGCCCACCTAACTCATGGGCCCACTGATGGATCCACCTGCTCACCTGTGGGCCAGTCCGAGCCTGCAGGAGAGGCCATAATGAACTTCAAATTAAATTTATTCCTATTTATCTACTAAGTTATAGTACTATCAAGTACTGTATAGTACTGCTGTATTTAAAATAAATTTTAGACAAAATGCTGAACTTGAAATACAATGTGAAATTCTTTATACATCATCGCATGTCATGTGACTAGCGTAGCTTCTGTTGGCCGGATGTAATGTTTACACAGCTTAGCCTCTTTTAGTTAGATTTATATCTTGTGCAAAAAAGACAGAAATGCTTTTTGGGAAACATGTTACTATCACATATCTCATCATTTTAGAAGATCTCAACCATGCAGATATGCTGCTATTGCGCACAGCTACAGATGTGACCTCTATGAACCAAGTTTAGCTATGGCCTTTCACTATGAACAGGGACAACTGTTTCCCAGTTCACATCTCCCCACAGTCAATAATTCTTTGCTGTACTCACACAGCAGATTAGTTCTGATAAAATGTAAACCTTAGGAGAGAAGATCTAATTCTGCCAAGTCCTGGATGTGGGAGATTATTTTTTGTTTAAAAGAGTAAAAAAATGAATAAAATAGCAATTCAAAGTCAAAACAAATTTCAGGAAACTTAGGGCACTCATTTTATGTAAAGAGGATGGCTCTAGAAGGTCATCTTAACATGTCCTTCTAACAAAAAGTGAGCAATACAAATCAAGGTCACATATGGACACAAGAGATCCATGGCCAAGTAGAATAAAGCAACTTTTACTGCCAGTGGCGCAGGATTTTATGGTGCAAGCAAGGTCTTAATTTAGGCATGAACTCTGTATTGACCATGATCATCTGTGGTGACCATCATTCTAAAAATTTTCATAGTATGAAAAGGGCATTTTTAGTGCAATATGTTATTTTCCATTCTATGGTTGGGTATTTTACAAAAGAGACTGTTTTAAGCACAAAACAAAGTCTCAAATGAGCACAAGCACCATGAAAAGTCTCAAAAATGAAAGAAAAAGGCAAAGCCAATATGTGGCTCTACAAGCTAAGGATGGATAAACATTGAAAGTCCCTGACAACTGCTTTAGGATAATGAATAAAAGGTCTAATTATAAAAAAAAGATTAGCCATTAAAGTATGTTTGTTTGGTGTAGAGTGAATAAAATAATATTTTAAAAATAAGAGGGGTAGGCACCCTTCTCATCTGAAATACCTAAGGAATTACACTAACACCAGAACTGGATAACCCAAAACTAGAAATCCTATCATAAAAAGGAATGGCGTGTGAATGAGATGTTCTCTACATCCATTAACAAGGCCAGCAAGAGGTAATGTCCTCTGGCTCTTATGTCACACTTAGAAAGTCACCTCTTGCTATACTCAGAAGAGATGTTACCTGAAGTGATTGCTTTATCTAGTGACTGTTATGTTGTATTTGGGTATAATTTAGCCAAGATATCTCATCAGCCTAATTTACATTAAGTTGTGGCAGCTAAATTCACTCTGGAGGGAGGAGAGCTATCAGAGGGTGGTCCAGCAATGCTTCATGTCTTTGTTACTGCTCTCACTTGCTCTCAATTTATAGATAACCAAAAGTTGGAACCAAAAAAAGATAAGTTTCCAAATTACAATAATTTATAACAATCTTTATTACTACATGAATAAAAATTGTAATGTAGCAAATCAGGATAAACACAAAACAGGATAAAAGGTGTGTGTCCAAATTTATAAGGCAAATAATGATTAGAGGTAGGTTAAATATCACCTCTATATACATATACAATCAGTCACTCAGGTAGTAGACATAAATAAAGGTTAGGGGTGGATTTGTAATTCAAAGTATATGTGCACAATGAAAAGCATTACCAAACATAAAATAACATATGAAAAGTAGGATCACACACTGAACAACCCCGTCACGTGTTCCTCCTGCAGAGGAAGCGCCATAGTGAAACATGTGTTGTGGTTGTTCAGTGTGTGATCCTACTTTTGGTATGGTATTTTATATCTGGTAATGTTTTTCATTGCATAGGTTCATACTGCATATATTGAAGTTTAAGTATTTTAATAAACTAAAAGGTCTATGGGGCATAATTAGGGGGTTCAATTGGTGTGGCGGTAAAACGTTGCAGCAAACTTTCACTTGACTGTCATTATGTCACAATATATCATTCATGTAGTTATTTTGCACTGAAGGCACATCTGCACAAGTATTTATAGCTGCTATCATCAATATAAGAAATATTAAGAGAAAACAACTGGTATACCTCCAACCTTTATGAAGCAATTCCAAGACTATTTGTGCAAATGCTTTCCCCTATACTTAAAGAAGACCTGTCACCAGAATTTTACCTCTTTACCCAACTCCTGCTGGTAAAGGATTACAAGTCCTCCCAATATCACCTAAACTTAGCTGCCAGTGAGACATTGTACCTTAACTACAGCCGTTTTTGTCATATGCAAAATAGCCTTCTTGACTTTTATCTCCTGGGTTTGACTCTACTTCTCTCTTGGGCTGCCAGTGAACAATGCCCCCTAATTTTGACTCTCTTCAAATCACTTCCCTGCCTCCCTGTACTTAGGGACCATCTACCAATATTCAACTACTGACATATAAAGCTCTATTTACTTATAGAAAATATTGTATTAATTTTATAACATGCTGCCTTTTATTACATTCTTGTAATGTGACCAAGATGTCATCTAAGGTCCTACACCCTTTACATTTGCAAAATGTACCCCATGTATGTATCTTATCACATGAAATCATAGCATGTCTTTATGGAGGATGGAGAGGAGTAGAAGTCCATGGAGGGTGTTGTGATTTTATGTGATCAGATATATACATGGGGTAGATTTTGAAAATTTAGTGACAATAGGACCTTAAATGACATCACACTGGTCACATGACTTGAACTTCTTAATAGTAAGGAGGCATAGGGTCTGAGGAGGTGTAGATGGAAGAGACTGACCAAACAAGACATCCCCCGTCTGATGTCAGGTAATATAAGATAAAGTTGATTTATTGGGATGTAAGGAAAACAACTTTTAGCTAAAAGAAGGGCACCAGATAGTTTCAAAAGGATTTAGCTGCTGGCCAGGAACTGGGCATTCTAAGCCCTTTCCAGCTATTTCAAGTTGGCAAATATTTCACCCCAGTTAAGAATTTTATTATACTATATTTTATATTAAATCAACTCTAAGCTGTAAGCCAGTTTGTAATACCTAGATTTATTAAGTGGTGCATTCCCCTTCTGGACTGTATTAGCATCTTACAGAGCACAGAATCTTTTCTATGTGGAAATACAATCTTTGTTTATGGTCAGGAGAAAATACATTTTTCATATTGTAGGCACATATAAAATGCAATATAGACAAGGTTCCTTAATTCTAACACAATTTATAATTTTATTTTTTACTAACATGAAATATGAAAGTCACATGGTAGAATAAAATTTTTATGACAGCATTGTTTAACTTAATTGTAGTTTTTCCCCAGTCTGTATATAGCAATTCATATTGGCTACAATTGCCATCTCTTAAAACATCTTGGGTTTGGTTATCAGTTGCTTTAACAGCCAGGAGTGTAACTAAAGCTTTTACGCTTTTTTACAAAGTTCTATTTAACACTGAAATATTGCAGTATACTGCATGGGCAATCAAACCACCAAGGACTTAAACACCCCACACCCAAAAAGAACCTAAATGTTGAAAGTTTTTAAAAGTATAAATCATCTAAAAATGTAAACATCTATCAAGCAAGACACCTTCAATAAACTCTAGCTGAATGACCACAGTACGTTTTCTAACAGGAATGCTGCAGAATCTCCAAGTTGGACTTTAGTGTAATGGGCAGCAGTTTTAGCTCACATTTTACAAAACCAGACAACAAAAGGGTGGTCCCTCCCTTTGCCAAAGTGAAAACACGTAACAGGACAAACAAACACAAAGAAGAAGAAACAGGGTCGCAATAGATATAGCAACAATGTACACAATCACAGTAGCAGAAGACTAGCCTGAACACAAGCCAAGATCAAAAAACAAGCGATGCAAAAAAACAGAGTCTCCCAATCATGGTATGGAGGAGGTCAAGATAAACTATAAATATAACACTGAACTGAATATGAACAGAATAATTAGGGATATCCAGAGCCTCTGCTCCAGGAATGACTGGAGCAGAGCTCTGTCACAACAGTTAACCAGTGCTGGACCAGTACAGACTGCAAAAGGAGGGTGTGGTGCAATCAGCTCCTGTACAGCTGGCAAACTAAGTCTATGTTCACACAAGAAAATACAATGAAATACAGAGACAAAATCAGCATCTCCTCAACCGTTTATAATGAACTGAAGATGACACTTACACAGATGTTAAAATTAAACTGTTCAATTACTTTGATGACATCATAAGTAGAAAATTTGAAAATTTACAACTGTTTTAACTAATTTTTAACCAAAACCTTATAGCTGAATATTTTTTCTATTCATCTGGTATATAAATTTCAGGATGTAATCTGCAAAATGAATTCAGTCAGTGCAATCATTTTCAAATTTGCCATAAAAAAGTGCTTTCTAATAGGAGTTTCTGAAGGACACACACATCGCCAGCAATTATGTGTATTAATGTATCAGAAGATTTATGTTTCAATGAAAAAGACTTCATTAGACTTTGCTAGAAACTCAGCTGTCCAAAAATAACTCATTTAGTTTTACTGAAAAGAATAGCTAAGTTACGTAGTAAAAGCATTAACCCCTTAAAGACGCAGCTAATTTTCACCATTAGAACCAAGCCAAATCTGATGTGTTACTATATGCAGATATAGCTTTAAAACACTTTAGCGTACCAAAAAGTTTTTGAGAATTTTCAAGAAACATTGTACTTGAACATCTTAGAGGTAAAATTTGGTTTATTTATGAATAAAAAGGTAAATTTATCAAGGGACATAGTGATCATTTTGACCCCACAGGTGATTTCCAAAAGTGAATGCATATTGGCTAATGCATGGCAAAATAAATCACAATTTTACTATGAATGCTACATTTTATTGGTCAATACATTGTACCCAGCTTGTACAACTAGAAAAAGTCAACTCTGTACTTCTTATGATGTGTTTCCTGGATTTTTACAGCTTAGTACACACCTGCGTGGAGGTTTGTATTACACTCTTAGTTTCCATTACCTTTGCCTAAAACTAAGAATGGAAGGTGAACAGAAAGCCTTCTGCAAAGTACGGAAGGCTATCTTCCACTAGTTGTCAACTGTAATAAATTTCATTAATCTGCTATATATATATATATATATTTCTTCAATTAGATATTATACATTTTTTTTACCTGTGTGAAGATAATTTCTCATAAATGTAGTCATATGGTCCCCGAGAAACAAGACTGTCCTTGGATACGGCCACCTCTGCTTGAGTGATTGCACAAAGAAACAAAAGGTTTTTGTATATGAAATGTCTGGGAGTTACTGCATGTCCCACATTTGTCCTGTAGTAATGAACGCTGAAGCCAAGCGGTCGGGCCACTGCTGCCAAATTGTGATGTGGTTGTATCCAAGGAAGCTATTAATAACATGCAATTGAAGAAATGTTTACATGTGGCAAATAAATTAAATTAAATGTTAATTCCCAGATGGGAATACCACTTTAATTTGGACATTACCTTTGGATGTAACATAGTTATAATCTTTCCAAAAGTACAGAATTTCAGTGCCAAATAGGATGTGTGCACATTGTGTCAACAGAGAGACACAGTCAGGTTTATCCCTGTTAAACATTTTCAAGTGTGCAACATGAGCTGATAACAGTATATTGGGCACCCAAACTATGTATTTCTGGAAAAGTAGCATTGCTCACTGTTTAGCTGCGCATTCTTTTCTTAAAAATATATAAAAACATTTGAATGGGTAAGCTGTACACAGCACCCACTGATAAATTCTTGACTGTCAGTTACAGTTGCAGTACTGCAGCTGAGCCATTATGTGCATGTATATCAGAATATGTAGCACTGATTAACATGCCCATATTAACTTATTTAATTGCACAAAACTAAATTTGGTTAACTAGTTAGGCCACTTATATGTTAACAAATTCTAAACCTTTATGTGCATCCCATAATATAATGTATAAAGAGGTTAAAGGAAACCTACCATCAGGAATCTATTTATTAAAGTAGATCTGATGGTAGGTTTCTACTAACATCATAAAGTCCTAAACTATTTTTAGCTAACCTGATCTACACTTTATATATCTAATATGCAAATTTTTGCCAGAGGCTACTGGGTTGTGAGGTAGCCTCTCTGGGCTGTGGTTGCAAGGGCTACTCCATGCCCCAGTAGCCTCTGTTGTCCCTCCTACCTGCACATCCTTGGTGTTCCTTCTCACTGAACAGCTGCAAGAAGGAGCACTCAAAGAATACCAAAGAATTCTGCGGATGTGCAGGTAGGAGGGACAGCAGAGGCTACTGGAGCATAGAGTAAACTGGGGCAAACACAGCCGGAGAGGTTATTCCATGCCCCAGTAGATTCTGTCAATAATTTGCATATTTGTTATATAAAGTGTAGATCAGGTTAGAAAGTGGTATAGAATTAGCAAAAGTAGTTTAGGGCTTAGCGTATTAATAGACACATACCATCATTTGTATCTTAATAGATAGATTCCTGATGGTAGGTTACCTTTATGTAATCCCTTCAACCCTGCATAGCCCAGGATAAAGCCTTGAGTTCGAAATGATTATTACAAGCCACCCAGTGATTGACTGACAGCCTGTATAATGATGTGAAACTCCTGGTGCTGGCTTCTCTCTATACTTCCTGGTGCTGGAGGCCACACCAACTGCAGCCTGTGTGTGTGTATGATATACCTCTATACACATGAATGACAGCCTGTATAATGATGTGACACTCCTGGTACTGGCTCCTCTCTATACTTCCTAGTGCTGGAGGCCATGCCCACTGCAGCCTATGTGTGTATGATATACCTCTATACACATGACTTTGTAAAGATGTGACACTCCTGGTGTTGGCTCCTCTATGCACTTCCTGGTGCTGGAGGCCACACCCTCTGCAGCCTGTGTGTGTAAGAGATACTCCTATACACATGACCGACAGCCTGTATAATGATGTGACACTCCTGTGCATTTTCTGGTACTGGCAGCCCTTCTGCCTGTGTGTGTATGAGATACTCCTATACACATGAGTGACAGCCTGTCTAATGAAGTGACACTCCTGGTGCTGGCTCCTCTATGTGCTTCCTGGTGCTGGCAGCCCTGCATCCTGTGTGTGTATGAGATACTCCTATACACATGACTGACAGCCTGCATAATCATTTGACACTGCTGGTGCTTCCTGTAATTCCTGGTTCTGTAGCCTGTGTGTAAAGAAGAGATACAAATGGCTCCAGGATGCAGCCATGTGTATAGCAGAACACAGCATGTCAGGTACTTGTGTCAGGAGATAGAGCATAGACACTAGCAAAGTGACGACTTTCTCCATGTGCCCAGCCTCATTTACATAATAAAGAAAAGATGATTATAGAACGATTAATACATGAATTGACTAGATAAAGGCTAGGATGAAATCCTTGGGAGCTGCTCTAACAGGTAGTGGTGACAGAATTATTTATAGGGACATGATGACAGGTGTCCTTTAAGAATAGTAACAACAAATAAAACTTCTAAATCTGATAAAAACCTGTATAGAATAATACACTGTTTTCTGATAATACATTCCTTTTTACACTGGTCGCCATAACGTGTCCTTGACCTATAAATTTTAATCTGAATGACTGCACTTCTTTCCAGCCTGAAACAACATTTACTTATATAGCTTGCAGCAAACTTGTAAGCTAGTGAAATGAATTATGAGGATTCCATGGTAGAAGCAGAGCGTGTGGAGACAAACACACTCTACTACCACAGATTAAGCGTGACTCTGTTTCTCCTCTTCCATTAGATTAAAACAATACTCTTGAATCCACTTAAAAATAAGTAAAAAAAACTGAAGTGCTACTGTAGAGACAACTACTGTACCCTCATAAATCATTCTCTGGACAAAATATGTGAAATAGGCTCATATCATGTTGCAGCATCTTTCCTAGCAGAGCTTAGAAATGTATTTAATAGCTGTTCCTCATGACACAAGGGTGATTTCGATGTAAAGCATGTGGTTATATTAGGAGGAAAAGGCTACATTTAGTTAAATATATTTAAAACAAGTCTTTTCACAATTTGGAATGATGGATAATTTGAGCCACTGCAGTCTGCCAGTGTTTCTATTAGTGCCAAAGTGAAGGTTGTGTGCCAAATTCTTTTAGCTTTACCTTGTTTGGGCTTGGATAGACATATAGGCCCACATTTTTCAAAAATTGTGAAAACTGCACTGTGTTCAGTTTTCCTGTAGAGTGTGCACTGTGCAACAGATTCATGAAATGTGTCAGATGTTCTTGGAAAATATGCAAATAAGCTTTCCAGGATGGGACAAGGAAAACCACACCACATTTAGCTACCTTGTAAGGCAGCTCCCTTGACATTAAGTATGACCTGCAAGAGGCCTTATGAAATGATTCAGCATGATTCCGCTATGTAGGCGTGTGGAGACTTATAGCCATGGACGCACACCTAGGGGATTCTGGGAAAATATGCAAATAAGCTTTCCAGGATGTGACAAGGAAAACCACACCACATTTAGCTACCTTGTAAGGCAGCTCCCTTGACATTAAGTATGACCTGAAAGAGGCCTTATGACATGATTCAGCATGATTCCGCTGTGTAGGCGTGTGGAGACTTATAGCCATGGACGCACACCTAGGGGATTCTGGGACAATATGCAAATAAGTTTTCCAGGATGGGATAAGGAAAACCAGTCTCTGTAAGGAGAACTCTTACTTCCTGACCCTTATCACAAGCCTCTCACTCCCTGCGCTACACTGAAGAGACCCAACCAGGTCAAAATAGTGCTGTCTACAGAATGGGGGTTATTTACTAAGGGTCGCACAACTCATTTTCGTCGAACTGTTTGTCGTTTTCTCGATTTGCACAGCTTTGAGAGGTATTTAACAGGTTTTAAATACGCAATCGTTTTCTGGCGCAGCTGGTCTCCATGCAACAGAAATCGGGGGCATGTTGTCAATCGATCCTACTGAGTGGAGAAGTGACATGCAGGATATCGGGTGCACGATCTTAGTGAATCGCGGCACAGTGCATTATCGCCGGACAATGCATGGGTAAGTAAATGTGCCCCAATGTGTTCCTTCTGGAAGAGATATACTGGTTTGGTTTTAATGTCGCATCATGTCACTTTTTTGGTGCACCTTTAACATAGGGCATGCAACACATATCTGTCGAACTCTGCATGATGAATGTGGGCACAGTTTGACTGTGCACGTGAACACCCCGTGTGTTCAGTGACAAAGTTTGTATTGCGTTAAGGCTAATGCAGCTGCGACACATATGTGGTGCGGACACTTCTTAAATACATGTACAAGCAGTTTGCACATAAAAGAATGTGCAAAGACCAACAGAAAACTGGCACAAGGTCCATAGTAAATGTGCCCCATTAAGTCAGGATGAACGCAATGGGGCAAATTTACTTACCTGGTCCTGTCGCAATCCCCGATTCGGACAGTCCGACGAAGATGAAGTCCAACGCAATTCACGTAGCTCATGCGCCCAAGTTCCTGCATCCGTCGTTTCCCCACCGAGGTCCACTGGAGTTCACCTTCTTCTTCCCAGTGCTTGTAAGTTCGTGTCACAAATCGAAATGTTAAATCCCGCGCATAGCCCTAGTCCGTCGGGTTGTCCAACGTCCCGCCCCCCGATTTGTGTCACTTCGAAGCCAGCGCTGATGTGGCAAAATCCGATCGCATGGGCCAAAATCCCCTGTTAAATGCGGCGCAAAACGGAAATCGTCAGGAAACCCGCCAAAAATGCGCTCCACAAACCCTTGGGCCCGAGTGTGTTGACATGTAAAGTCAGACTCTCCTAGTGAGCACAGGCATGTGTATTACAGGGCACAGCAAATAAAGTCAATGGCTTACAGTGTCACATTTGCTAAATAGATAAACCAGCTGAGGTAGACATGAATGACTTGCAGCAGAATCCAAAGTCTGGAAAATGTGGAATTAGAAGAGATCAACTTGAAATTACTCAATGTACAGTAGCATTTGTCTTGTCCGTGCTGCAAAATTTACAGCCAAATTTAGTTAAAGCTGTAAATCAATACTCTGGCAGTAGTTATTTAGGAAGATTAATGTAATTTTATGTAGCATAACTAGCATGTGTTGGCGGGCACTAAAGAAAATACATTTATTACTCAGCTTTTAATCCATTCAAAATTGTTATCTGGAAGCTGACAACAGTTTAACTCTTCCCTAACCACCCACTGACGAAACACTTTAGCAAACACAGGTCCTGAGTCTGCAGCCACATCTTTTGATGTCACAGTTTGGGCTGAGGATCCTAGGACCCTAGGCAGAAGGGAGAAATGGTTGATTGCCACTTCTTCCTTCTCCACTCCTCACTGCACCATGCTGAAGTAGTGCAATGCAGAGAGGATGAAAGGCGGTGGCAGTGCCGGCTCTCCTCCTCTCTGCACTTGACCGCCAGGTCTGTATGGGTTAATCAGAGCTGCTTGGTCTAATTAGACACAGTCCAGCTGTGGGGTCATTTCCCCCTGTAAAAAAGAAATTTCTGGATTCTGGATTTCTGAAACGCGTTTCTAGCACATACAAGTGCTCTTAATCATGACATGATTAAGAGCACTTGTATGTGCTAGAAACGCGTTGACGATTATACCATGCCACCTGTATTTTATCTGATGGATGCCCTGAAAACCGAATAAAGGCGATTTTAATCTGCACCTAGCTGGATCCGGAAATTTCTTTTTTGTGGACTACATTGCCCGGCAGCGGGGTTGATCCGTGCTAGCGGACTAAGTTGCCACATGATCCAGGTGAACTGGAGGACTTTTTGTATATATCATTTCCCCCTGTAACTGGGGCTCTTAGGGTGAAGACACACGTGGCGTTTTTAGGCCCTTTTTGGGCCATTTTTAGTTAGTGCGTTTTCAGATCGTTAAAAACGCATGCGTTAAAAAACGCATCCGTTTTTTCAAAACGCATGTGTTTTTGTCCGTTTTTCCGAAACTGCGCAATTAAAAACAGACAAAAACCGGATGCGTTTTCAAAAACCGGATGCGTTTTTAACGTTCTGAAAACGCACTTACTAAAAAAGGCCCAAAAACGGCCTAAAAACGCCACATGTGTCTTCACTCTTAGGGTGATGCCACACATGGCGTTTTGAACACGTTTTTGGGCCATTTTTGAGCAGTCCTTTAAAAACCATGCGTTAAAAAACACATCCGTTTTTTAAAAACGCATGCTTTTTCAAAAAACTGATGCGTTTTTAAAAAATGGATGCGTTTTTTATCGCATGCGTTTTTTAACGGACTGCTCAAAAATGGCCCAAAAACGTGTTCAAAACGCCATGTGTGGCATCACCCTTACAGAGACCCTAGTTACTGGTGAAAACCAGAAGTAAAAAAATAGTACCTAATGGAGGACATATAACGTTAAAACACACAGACAACACATATTAATAAATATTTAAAAACAAACATTAATACAGGCAGTACAAGATAAGGTCCATAGGTCTGTTCTTAAGTTGAATTTGTATGTAAGTTGAAACTGTATATTTTATAATTGTAGTTCTAGACAAATTTTTTTTTTTTGCCCCGGTGACAACTGGCGTTTCAAAATTTTTTGCTGTAATAGAACCATGGATTATCTATAAAGGTTCATTGAATACACTTTCAGGGTGCAGTCACACGTCGCCTTTACTGCATGCGTTTAAAAACGCATTGGAATAGCTGGAGTGATTTGCCTAATTAAACAGCTGTTAACATTTGCACTTACAAACACAACTGTTAACGCATTTTTAATGCATGCATTAACATTGTGGTTAACGCATGTGTTTGTTAAGGCAATGTTAACACATGCGTTAATGCAAGCGTTAACATTTGTGCTTTTGTAAATGCAAGTGTTAACAGACGTTTAATTAGGCAAATCACTCTTCAGCTATTCCAATGCGTTTTTAATCGCATGCAGTAAACGCGACGTGTGACCGCACCCTAAAGCTGATTATTGCAATCTGGGACTATAGAATAGCATTTAGAGAGCTTCACCAGAGGTCACAGTGGGCAGAGAGGTCTGTCTTTAACTAGAGGTCGTAAGTCGGGTGTCCTTAAGTAGGGGACCTCCTGTATTCCCCAATCAAATAAAAATCCCCTGCTACTCTAAATAAACATTGCTATAGTTGTAGGCATAGGTATGAAAATTTGTTAGAAATGCTCCTCTCAGTAAAGCCTCTAAGACCTGGTCAGAAATGGCTTTAGTGGCTAGACAAAGTTTACAAGTTATTTTCAAACAGGAAAGGTGACTGTTCCGAAAATGTTTTGACATGTCAATACTTCATTCTCGCTTCTTTCATTGTGTAGATGGAAACGGAGATCATGGTTTCATTGGTCAACTCAAGTAAAATTGAGACAAACGCATGTATTAAAGCTCTAAATATAACAATATTTATTAGTAGTCATAAAAAACAATAAAAATTATTGAAAACACATATAGTAAGTGTGCACAACAAACATTGCACCCTTTACAAATGGTGTATAGTACCAGAAAAGAAAGCAACAAAAAACATGTTAGTTTTCAAAGAGTTTTATTAAGGTATACAGACATTACTCTGTACTATTCGACACTGCTCTAGGTAACCCAAGCACGGGTATTGATTTTTTCTTTATGTTCCATAAAGATATGGAACAACACATAAAAAACAAACAATAGCAATAAGACTAAGGGTGAAGACACACATGGCGTTTTTAGGCCGTTTTTGGGCCGTTTTTAGTTAGTGCGTTTTCACATCGTTAAAAACGCATGCGTTTTTGACCAGTTTGAATTAAGATAATTGGTCAAACTTGTCAAAAACGCATGCGTTTTTTAACACATGCGTTTTTAACGATGTGAAAACGCACTAACTAAAAACGGCCTAAAAACGCCACGTGTGTCTTCACCCTAAGACTAAGCCTGGGGTGACAATGAAAAAGGCATATTAGGAGAAGGGAGGACCGGTAAGGGGTTTGGAGGTTTGTATGGGAGGCAGAATATAGTATCCGGGGTGGCCAAATGTTATTAAGACAATTAATGTGGTAATGAGATGAATTGCAGTCTATCAGTAGGACCAAGGGATATGACTTGTACTATGTTATCAGGCCCAATGAATGGCCTTAGTGGGTCACATGACCGCCTACACTCCCAGAACCCCCTGTCTAGAGTGTCTGTAAATGGGCGGCAGGGACATGCTGGAGCAGGGTAAGTAGACTTAATTCTCTATCCTGAAACCAATCCCAAACTTGTGGAAGGCCCATATAACAAGGCTATATATAAAATGTTGGAGCTATAATGCCTATTGCTATGTCTTTGCAGAGTAAATACAAGTGACATTATCCCTCTGATGATCTGTTAGTACTGGCTAAGTGAACCAAGTTTCTCTTACATATGACTTTTTTAAGCTGTTAAACTGGTGACAGACATCAAATGCACATCCAGAAACTCCGTACAAATATATTCACTGGCAGAAAGTGTGACTTCTGTATAAGATGTATGTACTGCTGTGTGTAGTGTTTGTGGTTAAAGAGGCAGGTCCATTTGTGGAAGGGTAGAGAAGTGGGATAAGATGATATGTTTGCTTATACAGAGCAAAGGAGATTTGTTGTCACGCAATGTTATGAAGGCAGACGAAAACATTTCAATGCCTCTAAATGCCTGGATTAATTATACAATCTTCAGTCTGCACTAACTAGAAGTTACTGATTCTTCTACAGAAGCTCTCGGGCTTATCAATCATACCTTACTGCTAAATGATCCTTCACTAACCTGGTGGTACATTCTTTATGAGCGTAATGTTTGCGTGTGTATGTTTGTCTATACACTACTGGGGAATGCCGGAATGTATACAATCACAATGGTGAGCCATTTCTGTAAGGAAAGCAGCAATGTTGAGCATTCACAATACATGACGAGTCAGTATTTAGCCAGGTGTCTGTCTAAAGAAAGCACTAGATGTCATTTCTAGGTAGCTAATGATCCATGTTTTGCCTTAAGATACCTATTAGACTACATGATTATCAGACAGTTTTGAAACCACTCTAATTTTGTATGGAGCGAAGAACTAGTTTGGCTGGGTAAGATTTTTTAGAAGCTTATTTTATATATGGATAACAATTATAATAATATAATGGATTATAATTGTATTTATTTTGTTTTTGTTTGTGACAGATATGTAAAAAATGTATTTTAAATATTTAGATTTTCCTTTTAAACACAATGGGGCAGATTTACTTACCCGGTCCTGTCGCGATCCAGCGGCGCGTTCTGTGTGGAGGATTCGGGTCTTCCGACGTCCACCAGGTGTCGCTGCTGCGCTGAAGTTCATCGGAGTTCACTGGACTTCACCAAACCGGGCCAAGTGCAGGTAAGCGCGTGTCAAGCGACACTTTTTTTAAAAAAATGTGGCGGTTTATCTGAATCCGTCGCGTTTTCGTTCAGCCACACCCCCCCTGATTTCCGTTGCGTGCATGCCGGCGCCGATGCACCACAATCCGATCGCGTGCGCCAAAAACCCGGGGCAATTCAGGGAAAATTGGCGCAAAACTGAAAAATTCGGGTAACCCGATGGTAAAACGCGATTCGGGCCCTTAGGCCCTTAGGCCCCTTTCCTTTCCATTACAAAAGACTGAACTGCAAAAAAAGTTTCTTTATTTTAAGGAGAGAATTAGAACTTACTGTATTGTCTAAGTTCAAATAATTTATTATACCATTTATTCTTTCTCTAAGGATATTGACTTTTAATAGCACAATCAGATGCAGTATAATTTTATTACTGCTGTCATACTTTTGATATTCTTTTTTCATACATGGATACATGGCTGAAAGGCAAAACATATGGCTCTTTCCCAAACCACCTCGACCTGAAAAATGTAATAACCGGATTCCAGCAGTTTGTTTTTTTTTCTGGACAGTTTAATATGAATGTCATTTTGACATTGTTTGCTGCTTATGACCTTGGTAATTACCTTGGTTTACACAGAAGAACTGTAAAATCTAAAAATGTTATTTTTGTCTTGTTTGAATGCTTAATCATATTTTCATAAATCTGTTAGGGAATAAGCAGGGTTGGTCTGGCCCGCCGGGGTGCCGGTGAATCCCCTGGTGGGCCCCGACATCTGGCACTGTCAGGGGCCTACATTTTTATCCATCGGAGGCCCCTGCCAGTGGCTGAAACAGAATTCGATGCGGCCACAATGGCCACTCGAGTACTATCACTGCAGCCACAGCTGTCAGTGCGATGGGGCCGGGTGCTTTCCTGCGCACTGTAACTTAGCATCTCTCCCACCGCAGCAGCATCAGGTGAGTAAATTTTTTTATTTTACTATTGGCAAAAGAGTGTGTAGGGGGGAGGGAAGGAAATGTGTATGGGGTGTTGTTTAGGGGAGGAGAAATGTGTATGGTGGGGGGAGTAATGTGAATGGGGGAGTGGGGGGGTGATTGGGAGAGAAAGGTCTAAACTAATTTTATTACTGCTGTAATATGTTATTAGTTGTTATTTAGAATTTTGCTCCCCTTAGCAGAAAATTGCTGCTGACATACACTATAATATAGAATTAAAATGCTACTGGCCAATCAGTCCATTGATTTTCTCCACGCAGAGCAGACACCGGACAGAAGATGGCTGCTGGTCACATGTCCACATCACACGTCCTGCTCCTGCCTTGGCTGGTCATGTGATCACTACTATGTTTGTCTGTAGTTGGCAGGTTGCAGTACATCCAGTATAGCCTGTGTTGTGGTGAGATTTCAGTGGGGTAATGCGCAGTGATGGCAGTTACACATCATTACTATGGTAACAGAGCAGGGCAGTGTGTAATATGATCACTGGGAGCAGAAGTTACTGAGAACTAAAGGATCATAGGACTTGTTGTTTCCATTGGCAGCCATCTTGGAGATATCTCTGCCTTCTTTACAAAGCCCATAACATTTTGTGAATCATAAAATCAAACTATTTAAGCTCCATTTTGTGACTAATGACATTGGGGGGCATGTATCATTATTTCTGCTTGTCAAATTGTTTCATTTTTTAAACTTTTTACTCTGTAGTTTTCAAGTACACCTTGGTCTGCACCTTGTGCAATGTGCCTTATTTATCTTTGTTTTCCAGATGTTCCGTGCAACTTTTCACCTATGTATCACTTTTTTGCTTATTTTTGTGACTTTTCAGGCGCAAATCTGTACCTGGTCCAGGGCAGGTGGAAAGGAAGGATTTTTTTCATGGACCCTGTTTTAACATGTAATTTGGAATGATTTCACATGCAACTGCTGATATCTGCCTAATTAAACAGCTGCTAACACTTATTTTAACAAATGTGTTAACGCGATGTGAACATATGTGTTCACATCGTGTTTACTATGTGTTTTGTATGTGCAAATGTAATTAGGCAAATCACCTCTCCTCTGCTGTTGTAATAGGTGTTTTGATTCAAACACAATCAAGACACCACGTGTGACCACAGCCTCATATGTCTTCATCGTGTGGACTACAGTACTCAAAAATGCAGGACACAGCCTCAAATACTAAATTAACAGTAGTGTCCACTCCTATATATAACCCCCTCACATGGCTTGTGTCCATGTGGATTTGAAACATTTGCAACAAAAAGTCTCAAAAAGCATCCAAAATGTGTGCCTGCC
Source organism: Engystomops pustulosus (assembly GCF_040894005.1). Taxonomy (NCBI): domain Eukaryota; kingdom Metazoa; phylum Chordata; class Amphibia; order Anura; family Leptodactylidae; genus Engystomops; species Engystomops pustulosus. Next base: position 133,473,406 of record NC_092411.1, read on the forward strand.
AGGATACCAAAAACTGCAGATGTATCACAAGTAAAAACACATGATCACACATAAGGCACAAAAAACAGCTTCCAAATGTCACAAAAATTAACCACAGAAAGATAAAACTATGATACTTGTCCCCCATTGAGTTTTGTTATATTAGTTTATTTATAGCATTATACCCCTTTAAGGACTGCCAGTTAAGATGTGTATCATTTTTACACAGTTTGATGGCTTTAGTGAGAGGCAGAGTTGTAGAGTGTTAATCATTTAAGAAATCCCAACATGTGTATATGTGGTGATTGACTGCTTTATTTCATATGCTGTAACTAACCACAATATATGGATGCCAAATGCCGTGCCCCAGTATTAGTATTCACATTATTAAGTATGCTGTGAAAGGTTGGTGTGTGGCATGTATGTTATGGGCGATTCACTTAAGCAGATTATCGCCTTGTCAAACAGGACGTGGACTTTAAATCTTTTTCTGACCTAATACTAAATGTACTGTATTAAATCCTTCACAACATAATATGGCTCTGCCCATGAATTCATTCCAACAGCAACAACTGGATAAAATTACATTTTATTTTTAAAAGCCAGTAAACACTATTTGAAAATAGGAGGTTCTATCACCACATCATCTATTGCTGCCAATGGTCTTCTGGAATGCAAGAGCAGCTAATACTTTTACTTGTAAATCTGCTTATTCCTTTGTCAACATGTTATTCGGGTCACAAAATTATGTATGTATATATATATATATATACATATATATATATATATAGCAATTAGCTATATGTCACAGCTACTATTGCATGCCATCCAAAAGTTTAAAAATGTAAATTTGTTTGTGAAAAGGCCATTTTTATAGGGGTTGTCCAATGACAACAAGTTGCTGATGGCTGGGGATCTGATGGGAACCCCATCATTAGAATGAGGGTCGGTTGTACCTCCATTGTACTACAGAAGCCAGTAGCAAATGCTGCTCTATTCATATCTATTTCCCTGACAGAGATAGCCAAGCACTTTTATCAGCACGGAGACTCCCACTGGACAATTCCATTAACATAAAAGAGGGAATATTTAGAAGGATATGTTATAACATACCAGTGGGTGCTGCTAGTTTATTAGTGAAAATTTTATTTATGAGTTCCCTTGTATGCAACAGCAAAACTAATATGTTATACCTACAAGTTTTCAATATGAAACCTTATCAGCTGCTCTTTTGGGGCATGTGCACAGACTAAGATTGTGTTCATTAAGAAATGCTCACATATGTGCAGAGGTTTCTATTAGGTAAGCAATGCTTATTTTAACCCCTTAAGGACACAGCCTTTTTCCACTCATTTTTCGCTTCCCACCTTCATAAATCTATAACTTCTTCATGTTTTATGTACAGAGCTTTGTGAGAGCTTATTTCCTGTGTTATAAATTTTACTTCTCCATTACATTATTTATTGATCCATGCTGGGAACAGGGAAGCTAGAAAAAGAATTCTAAATGTGGTGAAATCGGTGTAGAAACGCATTTGCGTCATTTTCTTGTGGGCTCAGTTTTTACAAATTTCACTGTGCGTTCCAAATGATATATCTACTTTAACCCCTTCCCGACGCACGCCGTACTAGTACGGCGCGTGCCGGGTCCCGGTGCATGGAGAGGGCTCGCGGGCCGAGCCCTCTCCATAGCCGGTAAGTCTTTGCTGCATATTGCAGCAAAGGCTTACCGGTAACACCCGCGATCGGTGCTAGCACCGATCGCGGGTGTTTTCTCCGCGATCGCCGCCGGCAATGCTGCCGCATGGGCGCCGCCATCTTGTCGTGGATCGCTGCTCCCCGATGACGTCACGGGGAGCAGCGATCCGTCGCCATGGTAACCTCGGGTGTTCCGAACACCCGAGGCTACTTCGTTTTAACCCATGCATTACAATGTGCTAATTGCACATTGTAATGCATGGGGAGTAAAATCCACATATACTGCCATACTGTAGTATGGCAGTATATGATAGGATCGATCAGACTACCTAGGGTTAGAGTACCCTAGGGAGTCTGAAAAATAGTAAAAGTAAAAATAAAAAAAAGTTAAAAAAAAAAAAATTATAATAAAAAAACCTAAAAATTAAAATCACCCCCCTTTCCCTAGAACTGATATAAAAATAAATAAACAGTAAAAATCATAAACACATTAGGTATCGCCGCGTCCGAAAATGCCCGATCTATCAAAATATGATAATGTTTTTTCACTATGTTTAACCCCGTAACGGAAAATTGCGTCCAAAGTCGAAAATGGCATTTTTTTGCCATTTTGAAAAATATAAAAAAATTAATAAAAAGTGATCAAAAGGTCGCACAGTCCCAAAAATTATAGTAATGAAAACGGCATCAAAATTCGCAAAAAATTACACTATCCACAGCTCCGTACACCAAAGTATGAAAAAGTTATTGGCCCCAGAAGATGGCAAAATAAAAAAAAAAATTTGTACAGGAGGTTTTAATTTTTTTAAATGTATGAAAACAATATAAAACCTATACAAATTTGGTATCCACGTGATCGTACCGACCCAAAGAATAAAGTAGACATGTCATTTGGGACGCAGAGTGAAAGCTGTAAAATCCAAGCCCACAAGAAAACGTCACAAATGTGGTTTTTCACCATTTTCACTGCATTTGGAATTTTTTTCCCGCTTCCCAGTACACGCCATAGAATATTAAATACCGTCACTATGAAGTGCAATTTGTTACGCAGAAAATAAGCCATAACACAGCTCTTTATGTGGAAAAATAAAAAAGTTATAGATTTCTGAAGTTGGTGAGTGAAAAATGGAAGTGAAAAAACTAAAAAAGGCCAAGTCGTTAAGGGGTTAATCTTTGGTTTGGTACATTCACAGGGATACCAACTGATTGACGCTCCTCTATCACATCACGGGGAGCAGCAATCTTAATAAAGATCGGGGCACCCATGCATCCCCATCTTTTAAATGCTGCCTGCATCTTTGCCAGCGGCAATCAAGGGGTTAACACCATGCGCCATGCTAGCACCGACCATGTGTGTTAGCAATGGGTGTTTGCTGTTTTCATATGTGTTTGCTATTTTCATATGTCATATCAAGCCATATTAAGCATATGATGAAACTATCATACTCCATGTAAGCCTATATCTTCTTAACATGTACAACCCACATATTTTATAGCACGTAACATATGGTCCCTATGAGCTACAAATTAAAAAGGGAATCAAAAAGTTTACAAAATGTTGGTAAAAGCTTTCTAATGTCTCAATTTTGTTTTACATGCTGTTGTTAACGTTAATAAGCAATTCTTGTAGACCTTCAAACTACAGGCGGTTCCCTATTTAAGAACACCTGACTTACATACGACCCCTAGTTAAAACGGACCTCTGGATTTTGGTAGTTTGCTGTACTTTAGTCCCAGGCTACAATAAACAGCTATAACAGTTATCACAGGTGTCTGCAATGAAGCTTTATTGTTAATCCTGGTTCTTATGACAACCCAACATTTTTAAAATACAATTGTCACAGAGACCAAAAAAATTTTGACTGGGGTTACAATAATAAAGTATACAGTCCCGACTTACATACAAATTCAACTTAAGAACAAACCTACAAACCCTACAGATCTTGTATGTAACCCGGGGACTGCCTGTAAAATACTAAGCAAATTATAACAAAAGAAACACAAAATATGATAGGAGTTAAAGGGGTATTCTCGTCTCGGCATTCACATTCAGTTTCATTAATCTTCCATATATAAACATTTCTTCAATTGGATGTTATTAAAAAAATGTTTCTCTGTGAAGATAATTTCTCATAAACATAGCCATATTGTCCCTTAGAAACGAGATGGCTTCCTCGGTTACGACCACGTCACACTCTGGCAGCAGTGGCCAGACATGCACTATTGAGCCCTGCCTGCCCACCTGGATTCAGCGATCATTACTACAGGACGGCTGTGGGACATGTAGTAATTCTCAGATATTTCATATACAAAACCTTTTGTTTATTTGTGCAATCTCTCCAGCAGAGGTGGCCTTATCCGAGGAAGCTATCTGGTTTCTAAGGGACCATATCACTACATCTATGGAAAATTATCTTCACACAGGAATATTTTTTTTAATAACATCTAATTGAAGAAATGTTTATTAATGGCAGATTAATCAAACTGAATGTGAATGCCCAGACGAGAATACCCCTTTAAGATAGCTGAGCTACTGAAAGCATCTAATTGACTTTTTAAGAAGACTTGTACTTAGCTCCAGTAACAACAAGAACCATTACTCTATCTCTGGATTCATCTTGACTAAAGAGGTATGTAATCTTTTGAGGCAGTTTTGATATGGAATATAACTGAAAAAATGCATGGACCAATAAATGCCATATTATGTGAATATCCTTCTTAGGAGCATTGCTTCAAGTACCATAGGAAGACAGATCTATAATACAAGAAGCTGCATAGTGAGAAACTCTACAACGTTTTTGTATGTGATCTGTTTCACAAATCAAAATTTCAGAGCATGCTAAATATTGTATGGAGACAAAACACTAAAAAATATTAGTTTTGTTTATGGCAAAAATCGTAATAATAAAGGGTGGAATCACATTCATTCTTATTAATGAAAAAAAACCCTAAAAACAGATTACAACAAAAATTCCACTTGGAAAAAATTCTCTGTGACCGAAAATATTACCAATCTTATTAAATCTATGAACAGATGTGGGAAAACTTACATAACTGGATACTTGTTTCCAATGAAACATTTTTATTACTTGTATACCTGCAGGTTGTTAATTTTTTATTAAGTTGTTAAATAATTTTAAACATTTTTTTGCCAGAAGGATTTAATTCTATAATCACAAGTGTTTTCCACAGCTATTAAATTAATTACAAATGAAATTATTCTTTTATTTTATATTTGTATAAATGCCCAAAGTAGTCCCAAAATAAAGTTATATGGCAGTGCAGCTGTGTCTGGGTCATCAATGGCAATAATGATATGTCTTCCTAGATTTATGGGTCAAATAGAATGTTCTTTCAGGTAAAGTTTTCTGCAAAACATAAGACACTGAAAGTATACTCCTATCAAAGTCCCTGCTTTAAGAGGTATTCCAGGAATCAGCATAATTCATATACACATGAGTCAGTAAAATATGGACATACAATGTAATGAAGAATTAAAATGCTACTGGCCCTTTAATCAGTCCGTTAATTTCCTCTGCGTCTGTTGCAGAACAGACACAGGACAGAGGATGGCCACTGGTCACATGTCCACATCACATTTCCTGCACCTGCCTGGGCAGCTCATGTGATCACCACTATGTTTGGCTGTAGTCGGTTGGTTGCGGTGCATCCAGTATGGCAGAGCATAAGAGGTAGGAGGAGTTACTGGGAAATAAAGGATCTTGGGACCTGTAGTTTCCAGTGGCGGCCATCTTTGTGATAACTCTGCATACTTTAGATAGGCCATAAAATTTTGTGAATCATAAAATCGAACTATTTAAGCTCCATTTTGTGACTAATGACATTGAGTTTTGTTACATTCATTTATTTATAACATTATGGGCTTTTGTATCAGACGTTCATATTCCCGGAATACCACTTTAAGGATAAGTGTACATGGTGTTTCATGGGAAACTGAATAACTGTATCTTGGGGAAAATAACAGAAAATAAGGCGAAATCTAACAGCCAAGATGGCATCTTATCACAGAAGAAAGGAGACTCCTGACATCAGTTAAAATCAGTAATTATTAAGAAATTCTGCCATTAAGTAAAAAATAGTATTAACTTGTTCAAATAATGGCCTACAAAAGGTTTCTTATACCAAGGTGCCACATAAGGCACATCTTATTGAGGGTGAGGAGGTTGAGCTGTCTCAAATCCTTTTCCACCGTGTTACTGCAAAATATACTGATGGCATTGGTTACAGCAGAATTTATAAACTACTGAATGTTCCATTGAGCACAGTTGCGGTTATAATCCGAAAGTGGAGAGATTATAATTTCACCATAAACTGTTGTCATTTTCCTGTTTCATTTCTCATTAATATACATAATGTAATTTATATACATCTTTGATTTATTTGCTAGACGGGATTGAATGGGTTGTTACCAACTGGTGAGCATTTTATGTCAATTGAACCTTCAGAAATATATTTCCAAATAATAAAATTGGTGAGGCTTTCAATGCTTATTGTATCTGTTGCATGTAAATATATAAGACTTATCAATATTTCCTTTTCTATCTCTCCTCTCAGTTGGTCAAGTGTGCTATGTAATAGTGTAAAAAATTTTATGGTGGAGATTTATCACATGCCAGCACTCGTGCGCAAGTGTATGAAGAAGTTCCTGTCCCTCCGGAGCTGTTGGATACATAAAGAGTCCCTTGCCTCTTTATATACCTTTGAGTCAGGCTGTGCAGCATCCTGGCATAGAAATATGTGCAGCAAGTGAACTTTCACTTGTAATGGTTTGCCGGTGCAGGCCAAGAACTCTCCATGGTGGCCCACTGCCCCAGAGGTTGCAACTCCTTAACGCTCCTCCATGACCCCTTGGCGTAGAGATGGCATATATGTCTGTGTTCCATGATGTGAAGTGCAGCATTTACAAGACAAAATATTGTATTCAAGTAGTTTTTTAACAAATTTGAGGCCTTAAGCTCTTAAAGGAAATCTATTATGGGAAAACTACTTTTTTAATTAGTTATCAATGCCTATTGCCTATTGCTGCAGCAGTTGCTGCATCCAAGTTTAAGCCAAAAAAGCTGCCTAAATAAACTTGAATATCTTAATATTCTGGAGGCGTGGAGTCGCCTGTGACAGCTCTGGGGGTGACCCCAGTAGCCACATCATACCCACCTCTTCGCTCTTCTTCTCAAACTAATTGCACGTCCCAAGCTCAGTAGCTCTTTCTACTGTGCCAGAGATACACCTGTTAACCCTGTGCTCAGGTATTGCGCAGGTATTAATAGCAACTGCTGCATTAAAGTTTAAGCCAAAAAAGGTATGCAGTGTTTTATCATAATACTTTAGTGGTATTGTTTAATTTCCAAAACTGATATTTGACATTCAAGCAATACGATAATTGGCCTATCCATGTACTATGTTGCCCATACACAGTTAGTGGATGAATCTATATGTATATAAATTAATAATTGAAAGCTTTGCACATACAGTATATCACATACTGTACTTTAATGGCCATCTAACACCAGGATAAAGAATTATAAACCAAACACACTGACATACTGGTATGTGCCCCACTTGACAGGATCTGCTGTTCTTTAAGCCTCAAATGTTTTTATTTTCTAGAAAAAAGGTATTATGCAAATGAGCCTGAGGGGCTCTAGGCTCCATAATTTTAACATAATTAAAAAAAAATGGGTATAAGAAGCTAAAAGTAGAGCGGATCCTGCCAGAGTATGCCAGTGTGTATGGTTTACAATCCTTTATCCTCGTGGTAGATGTCCTTTTAAAGCATGTGTCCAATGATTGAAAAAACATAATTTCTACAAGCATAACATGAAATTGTTATACAACAGTCTTATTAAAATCATGTATTTGTTATTTAGATAGAGCTAAAGTCATTTTGAACAATTTGCTTATTTTATACCAGATTAAGGCTGTAACTGGAAGCTAATATCTAAATTACTCTGGTGTAATAAATTAGCGACCATGACTCACAAAAATACAGGATATACCATAAATCTCTGGATTAGGCCATGGGAAGGTTTATTTTTCCTTTTTTTTCAACTTCTAAACAATATGCATGAAAAGACTTTGGCTATAAAACGTTTGTCTTCAGCCAAACATGTTCATGACACTCAGCTCCAAAAGACTCCAGATGACTTTTATACTTCTGCTTCCAGTATTTTGACAAACAGGTGACAACATGTACTGTTACATTTCAGCTGTGAGAACATATATTAAGTACTGTCACTAAACATACTGATCCTGTTTTCATTAGGTAGCCTGAAAATATTTAAAGGATGGAACTGTGTTGTCTTATTATAATTGAGCAGTGGCTATAAATGAATTCCAATATATATATATATATATATATATATATATATATATATATATATATAATTTTCTTATATTTTAATAGGTTTCAGATTCCAGGACTGCTAAAAGACAAAGTGTTGGACATTTACCCTGAGAGTATTATTATGTTTAAAATAAAAATAAATAACTTAATAATCCCTTGAAAAGTGTATTAGGATATGCCTTCCTCTGAGTACATTCTGTCTGTAGAATTAAACAGGATTCCCTCTTTAACTCGACGTATGTTCTAAACTTGTTTCAAAGCCCTGACTCTGTTACTGAGGTGTTCAATTATGAAATATTGTCATGCAGAGTTTAGTAAACAATTGTTGCTTTGCACCTCTACAGTCTGCAATATTCATTATTGCATCTTTTTACTAGAACTGCCTCCTATGCTTTTATTATTGCAAACAAATCCTACAATATACTGTATAGAAGAAAAACAGATAATTTTCATTTACTCTTGTACACAATGCAGGTACGGAAAGTATTCAGACACATTTGAATTTTTCACTCTTTGTTTCATAGCAACTATTTGGTAAGATCAAAAAAGCTTTTTTCTTATGCTCATTAATGTACACTTTGCACCAATCTTGACAGATAAAAACAGAAATGTAGATATATTGCTAATTTATTGAACAAGAAAAACTGAAATATAACATGGTCATAAATATTCAGCCCTTTTGCTGGGACACTAATATTTAACTCATATGCTGTCCATTTCCTTCTGAACATGGTTGAGTTCTACTTCTTTATTGAAGTCCAGCTATGTTTTAATAAACTGACTTGATTAGGAAAGGCACACACCTATCTATAAAAGACCTCACAGTGCATGCAAGAGCACTTGAGAGTTATGCAGTCTAAGGAAGTGCCAAAGGAGCTCATAGACAGAGTTCTGGCACAAATCTGGCCAAGGTTACAAAACAAAAAATTGATGGCGCTGCTCATCAATGGTAGAATGTATATGTTCATTATGTACTCGGAAGGAATATGCCACATTATTGTTTCTTTTTCAGTTAAATAAGCTGCATGCCATATTTTGCCATATTTTTAGTGCTGCAAACACAGAGACTGGACTCAAGTGAGCGACAGAAACTATACCCAATCCAATAAACAGTGTATGAACTTGGCCCTAACAGATCCATTACAGTAGTAGTCATGAAAAACAGAGAACAGTAATCTAAATCTTGGATTATTTAGTCCTAAAATAAAAGGTGACAATCCATACCACATAAAATGAGCATGTTTAATGTTCTTACCCTATAGAATGCGGAAATGTTACTAAGTCCTAGTAAACTCCTTTATACTTTTACAGTACATCTACAGAATACCTTTAAGAATTCCATGATGTATTGTGCCAGTGAGATTCAGGCTTTGGCAGGTGCTGGCACAGATGGGATGAAGCAGAAAATCAAATGATGTCAGAAATGAGAACTTAGTTTCACCTACTCCTAAGGCAGAAAATGCAGTGTGATGGAAATCCCACCCATCCCCCCGAGGTCTGTAATAATTGTGGAAAATTATTGTGATCTCTCTTCCAAGTGTGTGAATTCCATTGCTTAGGGATATATGTGAAATCATTGCTTAAAGTTTTCCAATGGCATGGCATCCACATGTGGTGGAGAAAAACATCCTGCTCTTTGTGATAACCACCCAAGGATAAAAGAATTTCATTATTTTCATATGTAGTGCGAATGACATGTTGCTAGAAGTATAATATGTTGTGAGTATATTAATAACAGTTATACTGTATTTTATAACTAAATTCTATCTTCCAAAAAAAACACCACACCTATATATCATGTCAATGCTTTGCAGCTTAGCTCCATTAAAGTTAAATGCCATACCACACACAACCTGTGAATGTGTGGTGATGGTTTTGATAGGGTTTTGATTTCTTACTGTTTATTTATATTTATATGACTTCTAAGGAAAGGGGGTGATTTTAATTTTTAGGGTTTTTTTCATATAATTTTTTTAATTATAATTTTTTTAATAATTTTTCAGACCCCCTGGTTCGTCTGATTGATCCTACCATTTGGATTTTCCTCCTCATTCATTACAATGTGCGAATCGCACATTGTAATATGTGGGTTAAAACGAGACAGCCTCGGGTCTTCGGAAGATCCAAGGCTGTCATGGCAACCGATCGCCACTACCCAATGACGTCATGGGGAGCGACGATCTTCACCAAGATGGTGGCGCAGAGGCCTATCTTTTTGAAGCCGTCGGCAGCTTTGCTGGCGATGATGTACGGGAATACACCTGCGATCGGTGCTAGAACCGATTGCTGGTGTTGACGGTAAGCTGAAATATGCAGCAAAGACTTACCAGCTAGGGAGAGGGCTCAACCCGTGAGCCCTCTCCGTGCACATGCAGCTGACCCGTGACATCACAGGCTAATTATGGAATTCTTCTTAAAGGAAATCAAGGAAGATAAATGAAGGACACTTACTAATAGATCCAGGCACCATGACTATGGTAATGAACCTGAGGGGCTACACTAGGCCCTCTGTGAACTGGCTTTACAGAGTGTTACTCTGTTTCACCCTCCCCTCTGCTTCCTCAAAACTTGTGCAGTCAGTAGGAAATGCTAACTGTACAAGTGCTGAGGAAGCATGGGGTAAAGGGGGAAAAAGTATAACAGCACCAGTGTAGTGTAGCCCGTCAGGCTCATTAGCATAATCTGAAAAGTTGAGGAAGGAGGCCATGGATAACAAATATAAGAAAATTACCACAGTCATGGTGCCTGGGTCTATGAGTGAGTGTGCCAAGTTTATCATGCTTGATTTTTGATCTTGCTGAAATCTCCTTTATTGTCTTTATACATAATGGAGCAGATTTATCAAGCAGTCTGAAAGTCAGAATATTTCCAGTTGCCCATGGCAACCAATCACAGCTCAGCTTTCATTTCACCAGTGCTCATGAATATTTTAAAGGGGAGCTGTGATTGGTTGCCATGGGCAATTGGAAATATTCTGACTTTCAGACTGCTTGATAAATCTGCCCCAATGATACAAATAATCATTATCACTTCAAGGAAGTAAAGGGAAACTGTCAGTTAGATTACCTGCCATTATAAAGCATTGCCTCTGTCCCTATATTGCCCCTATCCATTCCTCTAAACTGGAACATTCAGTTCCTAACACTGAATGCAAATAAAATGAAGTGAGTCCGATCAGCGTCTTCTCTGAAGATGAGGTCCGGCTTAATCACGAGTCTCTTGCACAGCCACACCTCCCAGTCTTTGATTGACAGCCCATATGAAGATCTGCCTCACTGTGCTGAGAGAAGTAGGAGATCATTGGTCGCCTTTCCCACCTTTAGCTTTTGAGATGAGCAGAGATTCAGTTGACGGCAGTGTGGGCTGATGGTAGACTTCAGGATACAGCCATCTCATGTTTTTTGAGTAGCTGCTGCCTTTTCTGTGTCTCTCACAGGCCGCAGATATTGCAAAAAAATTATAATCTCTCACAGGCCACATATATAGCAAAAAACTACTAATTCAATGAGATGCTTGACTTTACTGTACACAGAGAAAGAGGCAGGGGGAATAGATAGGAGTGGAACAAGTAACTGTGTCCGCCTAGCTCAACCTCCTCCAGTGCCGAAGCTCATTTGTGGGGATTTTACATCGATTCATGTATTGATCAACAAGAAAACTTTCAGACTTGACATGTAGCATTGTTTCATACAGCAAGTAGTGCTGTAACCTGTTGGGAGTGCTTGGGCATTAGGGAAACAGTCAGGACAACCATAGAGGTAAACTCAGGTTACAAAAGCTGCAAGCTAGGAGTTTGGTCTCCATTAATACTATTTACTCCTATGAGAGTTACGAAAATAGTAAAGAATAGCAACATTCAGTTGTCTCCATAAATCTCGAATACCTTTGGGATAAGGAGACATATATTCCCATCTCAGTCATGAAAAGCTAAATATAATTTGTCATAAGTTCTGTTACTATAGGGTTATCATACAATATCTTTCCTTCATTTTTGTTCTTTAAGCATTAGCGACACCTCACTAAATGCACCCTGTATCTTACAGCTGTCAGGGATAACCATGATAGAATGGCAGAAGTTTAAAAGGCAAGGCAACTGTTACAGATCTGACTGACAGTACCTAATAAAGCGGTAATACAGTGAACTAGCAATTTTCTACTACAAGTTTTTTCTTTATTCCTTATATTCCTTATTAAGATATAGCGAGAAATACAGCAGTGAGAAGTGAGGATGGGAGGTTATTCCCTGCAAAACAATTCCCATGAAATTTCAGGAAAAGCTGTGGTGAGTGGCAGGTTGGTGTCCAGATGATCACCATGGCTCTGGCTTCTCTAACCATACAGTGCTGGATGGCAATTGCCAAAAAAAATTATATCATGACTTGATCATAACGCACACTCTGTCATCCAAGTAATGCACACAAATGCACTTCTTGCTCTTAAAAATGACAAACTATCATTCAGAAATCAGGTCAAAGTATGATCATGTGAATTCTGGGTCTGCCAAAGTGGCTATTTTAGAGGAAGTACTTAAGAAGACACATAGATAGAGTGGATAAAAACATGTGGCAGTGGTAGCTTTAGGCAAAAATTCTGGCTATTCTATAATGTGTTGGGGAAACATTTTATACATTTCACAAAGTTTGTAGAATATAGAAAGCATAAAGTGTTACAGAGGTTCCTTAACTTTTAATTTTAAGAACCCTGGCAATGCATCTGGCTTCTAGTGGTTCATCAATGAGTCATTTAAGCTGCTGAATAGTACTGGTGGACATGAGTAAAGGTTTTGTGGGAGCCCTATGGCCAATGAGGCTTTAGTCATGCCAAGGGAAATTCTGCACACAATATAGATATCACTAGGGATACAGTGACAAGTTTTACTGTAGCACTGCAGTTATTTAACGTCGAAAAGTATGGTAATAGACAGTCTTTCTGCAAACAATTATCTTAGTGAACCACATGCTGCATCAGGAAAAAGAGCATCTGTTCTTCTTTTAGTAAATGCCATGATATCTAACCTATAAACATTAAGACATGAGCCTTAAATCCATGAACTCTCTTATAGGATAAAACTTGGACATAGAAATCAATAGAAACATACTCAGTTTTAGCTGTACGTTTGGCAATTTTTCTTCTATGCTCTATGTAATGCCCTAGTGAACTCTTGTTCTTAGTACATTTATAGGCATTTCAGAACAAATCAAAATGTCCTGTAGCTAAAACATTTCCTCTGTATTTTCTATTTGGCCCTTGTAATGAATTTGTCACCAGGGTGTCATGCTGATTTTTTATTTGCTAGAAAGGATTTGGCAATCACGAAGAAAGAAAATAAGAGAAAAAGGAAAATAATAACTAAGATAATACTAGAAACAACATAAGTCACCATGAAATATCAGTAAAATTGTAAGATTAGTGGACTGGGTTTTTCTCGCTAGCTTCTTATTAGCTCAATTGACTCAAAAGATTGAGAATTTGACATGTGCATCAGTTCTGAATTGGTCATCTAATAAAAGAAATGTTTATTCAATAGAAATTAACAGATGCAAATGTAAAATGTATTGTCAGAAGATTCAATTGCACCAAGCCTTGGGAACCTTAGGCAGCACATCAGATGCTTCTTAGAAGTAGATGGGTCATATAAAATGGCACATTGAAATTAACCCATCCAAAATAAACTATGATGGAAATGAACTGCCCATATCCCAAAATGGTTCCTTTCCATGTTGAAAAATTAGTTTGTTAACGTATGTGCAACTCATCAAATGTGAGACCAACCATACTAAGTAAGTCCTGCATATAAAATTTTAATTGCATTGTACTGCCTCCTTGCTCTTGATGGACAGGTCTCACTGCTAGGACATGCTGCTGTGTGGAGCATAGAGAGAGCGAGGGTTACTTTATTGGGCACTTCATGCCATGGTGCCTGGTCCTCTACCCGGTTACATTTGCAATGTCTACCCAATGTATGTAACTGATGGGCTGTAGGGTAGGTCACTGGTTGTACCACCCTATGTGCAAAAATGGGACGTCTGAAATGCGCTGGCCCTCAGGGGTAAAAGGATTCCTTTTATTCAGAGATATTTTGGACAACGCGCTTCGCACTACAACGAGTGCTTCCTCAGGTCTAGGCTTGTTGTGCTGGAGTTGTGCAATTGCATAACTCCAGCACAACAAGCCAACAAGCCTAGACCTATGTCCACCCTATGTGTAAAAATGGGACGTCTGGAAGGCGCTGGTCCTCAGGGGTAAAAGGTTTCCTTTTATTCAGAGATACTTTGGACAATGCGTTTCGCACTACAACAAGTGCTCCCTCAGGTCTAGGCTTGTTGTGCTGGAGTGGTGCAATTGCACCACTCCAGCACAACAAGCCAACAAGCCTAGACCTGAGGAAGCACTCGTTGTAGTGCAAAACGCGTTGTCTAAAGTATCTCTGAATTGCTATGCGCCCTTGTTACCCAACCTTGGGGCGAGGGTGGGGATGCGGCAGCAGTTACTCATCACATATGCCTGACCCAGCGTTGTGCCTGTCTCTAGCACAACCAGCAAAGGTGAGTACCCAATCTCACCCAAGAGCACATCTTACTCAAGAGCACCCAGGAACTAACTAAGGATAACCTCACACTAGGTAGCGCTGTTTCTCTCTGCCCCCCTCCCTTTTTCTCCGCATATCCACAGTGATGTATGTAACTGATCACATGAAATCACAGCAAGCCTTCATGGAGGATGGAGAACAGTAGAAGTTCAAGGAGGTGTGCTGTGATTTCATGTGATAATATGCATACTCTGGTTACATGACATAAAGTGCTGAATTCTGAGAAGAGGCATGGGACATGGGATGGAGTAGATGGGAGGGGCTCGTCGAGCAGGACATGCCCCCCTTTGATACCAGGTAATTTAACATAATGTTGATTTATGGGGATGTAAGGAAATAATTTTTAGGTAAAAGAAGAATGTCAGTTGATAGGGCTCTATGGGAAGCTGTCATTAGCTGTATTTGTGAAAATGTAGTGACAGGGTCACTTTAAGGGACCTGGAAAATATTTCTTTTGGGCCATTTGGACCTTTTATAGTCATTGGGATTGCTTGTCAATGAGTCTGCTATGGTCATGGGTCTTTTCTTCCATTATCTAATTTACCAGTGTGTATGCTATATATGCCTATTAAAGTTAAACAATGTATTACCAGTATATACTAATGT
This sequence comes from Engystomops pustulosus, assembly GCF_040894005.1. Taxonomy (NCBI): domain Eukaryota; kingdom Metazoa; phylum Chordata; class Amphibia; order Anura; family Leptodactylidae; genus Engystomops; species Engystomops pustulosus. Next base: position 133,488,641 of record NC_092411.1, read on the forward strand.
GTACTAATTGTTTTACATTCTTACTCTGTGTAAATTAATGAATAGTAGGTGAGCTGGATTCAGGGTCTAATTGTGGAAAAAAATTTCTGCAACGACTCCACACTTCACTAAACAATGGAGGAGCACAAATAAGGGATAAATTATAGTGGCAAAAAAGTGTGATAAATATTTTGTGTCACATTGTTACCAGTTATGGGATTCATAGCCAAATTAAAGATTATGTGTGCGTTCTGTATTGACTTTTGGCAAGTACATTAAACACAAAACAAGTTCAGTCATCTAACAAGTCGAGCTACACCCTTTGATCGGGGAAAAGTATGAAACAAATTAAAGATGAAACACGTCAGGACTAATCTTAAATGCAGAAGACATTGAAGAGTATTTTGTTATGCTTGTCAAAGCAAACCATTATAGTATAAATTTCTATGGAGCACGTCATGTTATTCACTTCTTACTGTCAATTTAGTTGTTGGTTTCTGATACATAAGTGAAATCATCACAAGGAATTTGCCACCTCTTAAATTACCTCACAAGTAACAACAGTAGTGTAGGGCACTTTAAAAGCCCGGAACCTGTCATGTTAGAGAAATGTTCCATTTTTAATAACACCAAAAAAATGCTAAAAATGGTGACACACCAGCAGGTGCACTTTTTTTTTACACCTTTTATAATGGAAATGTGAATCTTTGAGTGAAAAGGAAAAGAAAACTGTCTGGTTCAGGCACTCCCCTGGTGCACCAGAAAAGTAATTTGCATAAAACAGCAGATCACTGGGAAATACAGTAGGAAAAGTATACCTGTAGAACTTAAAATGACATGACTAAAATTTTAATTCGAAACACATAGGCTGTGTCTGGTCTACATGTACTTATGTATATCAACGTTTATTAGAAAGGAAACAAAATGGAACAAGACAGGTAGGTGATGGCAGTACATGACTGATCACGCAGGATCAGGAACATCATAGATCATATATTCATTGAAATATGGGGAGAAGGGTCATAACATAGAATGTCACGTTTAGAACTCCCTTGTGCCCTCCCAATCAGTAAGGTTATTATGTGTGAAAATTAACAAAGGATTAGATAAAGAAAGGAAACAAACATTTAGAAAAAAAAGGGGGGGGAGTGGGGGTTAAAAGGGATAGGGAGGGCACTCTCGTGGTCGGGGGCGCCAGGGTGGCGCTCTATGACAGGAGCAAGTCCTGGAATTCCGGGGTGTTTATGAATACTTCCCAAGGGGCCCATGCAGTGTTCGTCTTCCCTGGATCTGGGGAGTCACTGGCTACTAACTCCTCCATTCTTCGTATAAACCCAAGTTCCTGAATCCATTCGACTGTAGTGGGAAATTGCGGGTTTTTCCAATCTATTGGAATAACCGTGCGAGCTGTGTTCAGGAAATGTCGAAGGAGGCCTTTTTGCTGGTCTACGTGTACTTATTCCGTGTTATATGCCACAGCAAGAAGTTTTTATAGAATGGATTTAATAAAGACAAGCATCTGAAAGCAAAACTGTTCAAGTTGCCCAATGCAACCAATCAGCTCAGATTTCATTTTTTCCACAGCTGTTTAGAAAGCTAAGTTCTGATTGGTTTCCATGGGCAACAAGAACAGTTTTTAACTCAGACACTTCTGATAAATCTCCCCCATAGATTTTATTTTGAAGACGTCTTCTGAGATGGATCTGTTCGTCCTATACACTGATTTGCAAGCCTAAAGCCCACATATTGGACTCGCACTGTAAGTGGAAGGCATTAAGAACTCTACTCCACATTATGACTTAAAATGAGTTTTGTGATTTTTCTAAGCTAAATTCTGCTAAAATTTGGCAACATTTTGGATATTTGCATGTTTCAGTGCACTTTGGTTAAAAAATTGGGCATGGATAACTTGTCTTGCGAAAAGAGTAGAAAGTGGAGTAAATCTCATGAGAAAAGTGCTAGACATGCAAATGCACACAATCATTGGGGTACATTTATCAATCAGTTTACAACAGAATTCTGTCACCAAATTTATGAAGGGTTTTAGACAGTTTTCAGGCACTCTTGAACAACAAAAGGCCCATGACCAAGGTGTGGGGCTAAAACTTATTCTAACCTGACAGAATGTTGTCCCAGTTTTTTGGCATAAAGTAACCCAACTGATAGAAGGTGAAAAGTACAACTAGACAGCCTGATACTATGATACATTTATCATCCAGCATTAGACACTAGTCTAACTGTATACTGTCCTACCTTATGACACTTTTGATAACTATGCCCCATTGTGGACAAGTAGGTTGGCATAATAGAGAGTAGAACAATGCAGGGGATCAGAAATTAGAGAGATGACAGGAAGGGGAAAAATATTTAGAGGGATAATATTCTGAGAACTATTCAGACAACTGGGAATGAGAAGAGAGCCATGCACTGGAGTATGACGTGCCATGTTGAGGAACAGGAATGTTGTGCCCATTCTGAACTAGAAAAAAGATAAGTTACCAGGGTAAGAGAGGAGAACTAACTACAATATATGATTTTATGTGTGGGCTTGGCTCACTCTTGTACTGTGTTTGTTTTTAAAGTTGTTTCATTAGCAATGGTTTGGGTTGGGTTCTTTATAATTTGCAGATGTGATAACCAGCATAAATTACATGTTTTTGTTCTCTTTCATCATTGTTTGTGTGTTTTGGAGACTACATGTTTGCTGATGTACATGTAAGCACTTTGTCCTGCATTAGTTTCCTTTAAGCAGACCCCTTATGGGCGCAGTGTTTTCCGTTTTTGTGTTTCAATATTTGCTTTCCACCTTCAAAAATCCATAACTTTTTTATTTATCAGCATTCAGAGCTTTTGTAAAGGCTTGTTTTTTACTGTACAAATTATAGTTCAAAGTGGGGAAAAAATATGTGTAGGTTTAATTATGTTTTATTTTGATTTCATTTTTAAAAATTAAAGCTTTCATATTTTGATGGTAATAACTTTTTAATACTTTGGTGTACCGACTTGTATAAGGTATTTTTGTGGGATGTCATGACATTTTCATTGTTTGCATTTTTGGGACTATACAACCTTCTGTTCACTTTTCATTTCAAATAAATAGTGAAAGCAGCCAATAAAGAAGTACAATTTGAATGTCACAATGTGCAATTTTCGATTTATAAATCAAATCTCTCCCCTATTTCATAAAACATTTGAAAGCATTTGTTAGAAGCTACAGAATATAATTGTTTCATGCCTATTAGTATCTTTTCCATGTTAGAATATTAAAAATAAACTGTAGCTAAATAATACAGTCTCAAGTATTCATAAACAGTTGAATTACATTCTGAACCTCTGCTCTGTATAAAATGCTCCCTTTTACATCTGGGAGATTACAGAATAAATATTTTATGCATGAATTGTAGTGATCTTGGCTTCGAAGTATTCCAGAAGCTAAGATTCTCATGTTATTTATATGACTACTATTATTCAAGTAAACAGATTTAACAAAGTTGTCAAGCGAGAGTATATTTATGTCTGAAGGAATCCCGGCTATATGACCTATATGTCCAGAAAAGACAATTAACCAATCAATTTTGTACAGAAAGAATACCCATATGAACACTACATGTGAAAGACAAGCGTATGATTTATAGCATAGGAAAATGTATTGCCTAAGCAGTGCCAACCACTCACTCATTGGACCTGTAAGTTTTATTGTAAATCTCTCTATGGATTGCTCTTGGAAGAAAACATACAGAGATAGTTACTAATATATGATTATAGCAAACAATGGTTTTCTATACAGTGGCCGATTATTTGGAAATGACTGAAGGGAATAGAAGTCCGTTCATTCATCCATGGAAGTTCTCTGAACTGTTGATGAATTTGTTTTGCACTTTTGTACTGTTTAAAACTCCGTAGAATTTAAAAGTTGTTTCCAATTTCTTTGTAATTATCATAAAATAACATATTTGTTATTTGTTAAAAATGAAAATAACAAATTGACCATTATATTTGCATGAATTAAAACAACCATCTTCATGAAGAATTCAGGTAGATATGAACACATTCTCCTTAAGATTGTGTAAGTTCGTAAAGCTAATAACATAAGTGCTGTATTCCATCAATTATTGAAAGCCTAACCCTTTGCAGCTTTATTACTCATCATAATTCACCATGAACTATTGTCACTAAATGTTTTTGGACTATCTGTGCCTCATCCATCCACCTGTCAAACACTTCAGCGGATGAGATAATACATTTCCACATATATTGATATCTATGCAAAAGAGCCATTGGTGAGCCCTTTAAAGGAAACATAAATGGGACCTTGAACAAACCATCTTTCTGAGAAAGGAACGTGCCATGAAATGTGATGAAACACAAAGGAAACAAACACTCAAGATACAAAGCAATCCAACATACGAGGTACAGTGCTAATATAAAAACTTTAAACTTTGAAACACGTGTAGATTTGTGTGAACAAGTGTGGAAACTGCTTCTTTTTTCAATTTATTTTTTCTTTATTTGAAACATACAAAAAAGGTGCGTCTAAACAGCAGCCAACAATTGTGAAACATAGATGTAATTAAGGATATCAATCTACCGTATTTTTCGGCCTATATAGGCCAGTGCACCTTATATATGAACTTATACAGAAATGTACTACAGACAAGATGTACTGTACATTTACCAGTGTTTAATAGCTCCATCCCCAGAAATTTCCTGCACCTTCCCACACAGTATACAGGGTCCCTAGCTCCTGAAGTGCCCTGGCACGAGGACCACCATTGTGCCCATCCTGCCCTCCCCTAGCACGAAAAGACCGGAGCTGCCATAGTGCCGACCACGAGGCAATCATCATCATCAGTAAACAATCCCCCATACCTGACAGCCCTGTAACCGGGGGAAAGAGAAGGAGCCACAGGGAACCACACAGGAATAACACCCTGGCTGAGGAGGGAAGGAGAAGGGGCAGAGGGAGACCGCTTAACCCCTGCTGCATCACCCTACATTAACCCCCAGCAGCCATACCTCTGAGATCGGAGCTCTCTGACACGCTGAAGACAAGTTTCCCGGGAAGTGTAGCTGGCTTGAACTGTGCACAGGTTTAGGTACTGCATTTGATCCTGCGCCTTATACTCCAGTGCGCCTTATATATGAACCTGGATGTCTTAGCAGGCACTTATTAGAGGTGCGCCTTATAGTTCGGTGCGCCTTATAGGCCGAAAAATACGGTATTGTGTTTGCTAATATATTGCTAATGATGAATCTATTACATATTTGTCATCAGTTAAGATTAAAAAAGTTAAAATGTTATATATTGTGTACCTTGATAAGGAGTGAACGACAATATTGCAATTATTTCTAGTACAGAGAAATTAAAGTGAATTTTTTTTCATCATTTAATCATTTCTATTAAAGTTTTTTGTCCATAATAATACTATGATATATTTTCTCTTTCCTTATTTCTATCCATACATAAATGCACAAACAAAAACTAGACAATAAAGATAATACTCACAAAAATAAAATAATCAAGGTGTCAATCTTATATCCTTGGATATAAAAAAATCTCTTTGGAAGAGCAGTCACTTCCCCAACCTGATTGCCAAACCAAATTTATGAACACATAAAACTATAAAAGTAAAGAATAATTGAGTGCCATAAAAGAACAGGAAGAATTGGGGATTCCACTATCCATAAAACCCAGAAGACCTCAGACGAATGTAAGGTTCATTTTCTAATTTCCAAAAATTAATCACTCCAGCTTTGTAAAGCTGGAATTTTGATGCATCTGTCATGGGATTTCCTTTATAAGACAATTGTGAGAACAAATGGGTTTCTAAAGGTCAGCAGGATCAACAAGTACAATTTTTAGACTTTGTGGATATTCTATATCAATGGTAAATGTTACTAATATTGTGTTCAGATTTTGCTATTGAAGATATAAATATTTTACCATATACTGTATACTCTAGTATAGCCGAGACCTATTGACTCGAGTATAAGCCAAGGGTGGGAAATGCATTGGTAACAGCCTCCCCAGTATATAGCCTGCCAGCCCCTGTAGTATACAGCCAACCCCCAGTAATATATAGCCTTCCAGCTCCCTGTTGTGTATAGATTTTTCAGTCCCCTGTAGTATATAGCCTGCCAGCCCCCTGTAATATATATCCAGCCGCCTGTAGTATATAGCCGGCCAGCCCCCTGCAGTATACAGCCAGCCCCCCCTAGTATATAGCCTGTCTACCCCCTGTAGTATATAGCCTGTCAGCCCCAGTAGTATATAGCCTTCCAGCCCCTTTAGTATATAGCTTGCCAGCCCCTGTGGTATATAGCCTGCCAGCCCCTGTAGTATATAGCCTGCCATTCACCTGTAGTATATAGCCAGCCCTAAAAAAAATAAACTCAGTACTCACCATTCCGACAGCCCGGGTAGCTCCTCTTCCAGTTTTGGGCACCAGTGTATAAAAAGGACATAGTAGAACTGAAACGGGTGCAGAGAAAAGCAAGCAAGCTTATTAGGGGGATGGGTGGACTAGAATACAATGAAAGATTTCAAAATTTGGGATTATTCAGTTTAGAAAAATGACTACTGAGGGGAGTCCTCATTACAATGTACAAATACCTGAACGGACTGTACAAGGATCTCTCCAAATTGTTTTTATACCTAGGCCCAGGGGCGTCGTTAGGACAAAAGATCCGGGGCACGAGCCCCGGATCTTTTGACTGGTGCCCCGAATGTTGTCACCTGGCTCCCTCAACTTTCATCTCTATTTGCATCCTCTGGATGCTTATAGAGATGATTACTGTAGTGGAACAGGGTGCCGTCAGCATCCTGCTCCCCTACAGAGCACATACAGCAGTCTGTGCTGTAGTGAGAGCTGCAGGAGGCAATGACATTGCGTCTCCTGCTTCAAGCAGCTCCCTCTAGCAGCCTGGAGCAGGAGGCGCTGTGTAGTGACGTCACCGCATCCCGTCCTGCAGGTGGAGGGGAAGAGGAAATCATGAGTGAAGAGAGGTAAGTTTAACTCTTCTTTTTTAATAAGCAAGTGGAGAGCTATTACTGAATGTGGGGATCTATTAGTGTGACGGGGCTACGAGGGGTTTTTAGTTAGTGTAAGGTGACTATCACTAAATGTGGGGCCTATAAGTGAGTGTAGGGGGGCTATTAGAAAGTGGAGAGCTATGTTACTGAATGTGGGGGCTATTAGTGTGTGTGGGGCTATTAGTGTGTATGGAGGCTATTTTTGAGTGTAGGGGGTTATTAGCAAGTGGAGGGCTACTACTAAATGTGGGGAGTATTACTAAATATGGGGGCTTTTAGTAGTGGGGTTATAAGTGGCTGTTTGGCTATTAGTGGTGGGGGTAATAGTGAGGGGGCTGTTACTGGATGTGGGGGCTATTTGTTAGCATAGAAGGGCTATTGCTAAGTGTGGAGGGCTACTAGTGAGTGTGAGGTTATTACAAAGTGTATAGGGGGTTATGAGTGAGTATGTGGGGCACTTACTGTTTGGGGTTCTATTACTGAGTGTAGGTGGCATGGTTACATGTCAGGCCACATTTAGGGATCATTATTAGGTGGGTGGCTTTAGTAAGTGTAAGGGCCACAAGATAAAGGTGTGGTGGCATACAGAGTGGGGCCATAATTGTAGCTTAATTGTAAAATGTGCGGCTTAGAAAGGTGGATTTTATAATGTGTTACACTGGGGGGCATTACTAGTGTTTTTAGGACACTGTTAGGGGACAAAAATTTAGGGACGATAGAAAAGTGTAGAACATAAGATGTGGTAATCTCCATAGGCACAGCACATGGCTGGATAAAGAGAAATGATGACGGGCAGCTTAATGGAGAACATAAAGAACAACTACTGCTCTGGATATAATAGGTAGCATTTCTACTGTGTTTTCTGTAAGTGCAGTTTTTTCAGGTGGAAGCATATAGGGGGGGGGGGAGGTGTACGAAAGGGGACGCAACTGAGAATTTGGTACGTATGCATTGGGGCCCGTGCCCCAGATCTTTTGTGACCTTAGCAACGCCACTGCCTAGGCCTGTGACCAGGATAAGGGGGCATCCTCTACGCCTAGAGGAGAGGCAGTTTTGTCATCAACATAGACAAAGGTTCTTTACTGTAAGAGCAGCGAGACTATGGAACTCTCTGCCGCAGGAGGTTGTTATGGTGGACTCTACATACATGTTCGAGAGGGGCCTGGATGACTTTCTGGAGAGAAAAAATATCATAGGTTATGGGGATAAAACATTTATTTAATTTTTAAAGGTTGGACTTGATGGACTTGCGTCTTTTTACAGCCTTATATACTATGATACTATGATATACTGCATTACCATAGTATGGCAGTATATGCTAGTATCAATCAGACAACATTTGATTAAAATATCCTAGGCGGTGTGATAAATAGTAAAAGAAAACGATAAAATAAATAACTAAATAATTTTTTTTAAAAACTAAAACTTCAAATCACCACCCATTCCCTAGAGCTGATATTTATATAAAAATCATATGCATGTTAGGTATCGCCCTTTTTGCAACATAAAAAAAATTCATAAAAAGTGATCAGAAGGCCATACAGTCCTCATAATGGTAGCATTAAAAACTCATCTCATATTTCAAAAAATGACACCACACACCATACACTGAAGTATGAAAAAGTTTATAGCGAAATAATTTTTTTTGTACAGGAGCTTTTCGTTTTTGTTAATGTATGAAATCATTATAAAACCTATAGAAATTTAGTATCCTCGTGATTGTACCAACCCAAAGAATAAAGAAGACATGTCATTTTGGGTGCACAGTGAAAGCCAGAAAATCCAAACCCATAATAAAATAGTGCAAATGCATTTTTCCACCATGTTCACTGCATTTGGAATTATTTTCCCGCTTTCCCATACTGTCACTATGAACTGCAATTTTTATGCACAAGCCTTTACACGGAAAAATAAAAACATTTTCGCAAAAATGAAAAAAGGCCTCTGTGTTAAGGGGCTAGAAAAGGGCACATGGAAATTCCGGTGTTGGCCATAACAACATCCAAAAATGTCAATTGTTAGCTCTGAACCTGCTAGCAAGCCTGACAAACCGCCCCCTGCATTTAGGTCAAGTGACTTCCACCCATCTGCCAGAAGGTTAAAGATTATTACCCAAGACCGCTGCAAACAGGGGCATGCCTTCCAGATGTGTAGGTGAGTAACTAGTGTCTGCCTGGTTAGGGCGAAACTCTTGGATGTCCGAAGGGCATCTACTGCATTTTATCTGAACCTTTTGAGCAGTACACAAGGGTCTATTATTTGGTAATATTTGATTATTTAAAGTTCCTTGTTTTTTTTCAAGTGTTCATATATGGCATAGAGAAAAAATATGTGATGTAAGACTTGCTCTACATGTTTAATTTGTGCTAAGACAACTGTCCTTATGGTCCTTGAAAAGAACATGAAGAAATGTTTCATTATTGAGCTGAAGTGAAAGGATCAGGTTTCAGAAGTATACACTCAATCCTCACACAGGAGTAACATAATCTGTAAAAGCATTGTTTAAACTGTAAATTCATTACACCATACAGGTCGTTGAAAGGTTTAAGCTGGCAACCCCATGATATACCTCATTGTGGTTTTCACATAGTGATGAATTAGCTGCTAAATGTTAGGATATGGTCTTAGACAGGTTTTACTCTACACAATAAGTATTATATTAAATACATTTTAGCTTCAGAATTCAAAAGGATAACTTAATTTGATGGGCGCACATTCTTCTTGCTTTTGCTCAATAAATATGACAAGTTACCATAGTGATTTTTTACAATCTCTTGTAATGGACTACTGGTTGATCCCAGGACATCTGGAAAATGTATTGTAATTGTAAGGTGTAAGAGCTTGTTGAAATTATTGATTTATTGTTAATCCTAATTTTATTTGAATTTTATTTGAAATTAAAGATACATTTTAGTTCAACTAAGTTCTACAATGGGTTTGCATAGCCACTGTAATTTCTCAATTAACCTGCTTCTGTATTTTTTTATAGCAAAAGGGCAACCAATTTCTCCTGCGCTCAGATAGAACACATGTTGAGCACCTTAAATAGGTTGAACATCACTTAAATTGTTTCCATAAAACAATTGCTACAATAACCTGCAACCCGCCTTCAGTATGGGCCTCACGGCAAGGTACATGCACAAACACCACACTTAATATCAATGGGTTGATGAACTAATGTGAACACTATGGGGCTTATTTAGGGTCTGCGGAGCGCACTTTCATCGTATTTTCGACATTTGCGGTGATTGCACGACTGAGACAGGTATTTAGAAGGGGACTGTGTTGTACACAATTGGATTTTGGTGCAATCGCGCCAGCTTTTATGCAACAAAAATCGGGGGGCGGGCCATCGGACGATCCGACTGATTCGGACAAACCGCGGGATTTAAATTCAAAATTGTGTCACAAGCCATGCACTTACATGCACCATTGGATTGGAAGGTGGACAGGTAAGTATAGGCTAGACTTTTTATAGAAAACTTGATATATGTGGTTTCTTTTGGCACATGAGGTTTAAGTGGATTTGTACCTAAATTTGCCACGTTTTAAAAAGTTGCATTTCATAAATCTGTCTACCACATCTGTTTTCACTGAGAAATCAAGATTAGGGTGTCTGAAGTGAAAAATGTAGTGAGTAGGTTTTCGCCAAAAATAGTCACATTCATGCCCTCATTCATTCATCAGCAAAAACCCCCCCAAACACTATGGTAACTTTTCTAAGCAATCCCTCCCTTATTACAGTAAATTTCATTACCATTTCCACACAACATAAAGAGTTGTCAGCCCCACATATGACAGTCATGTTACACATTCAAATAAAGTATCTCTTTTACATTTTTTTACACTACATTATGATATTCTAATAAGATAGCTACACCATAAGAACGCAACATTGGAAACATATACAAGGTAGAGGTCCAACAGTAGCATGTATCATACAGTCACCACTCCCATCCCAGAAAGACAAAATAGTAAAGAAATTAGGAATTTACTCAGTATAATGTTTGTCCTCATGCGTAGACATCACAGCTATATAGGTATGAGAGCACTTAACAAATATTCATCTGGTTTCCAATCAGGAACTCTAAAATTGAAATTTAACAGTACAGGCGGTCCCCTACTTAAGGACACCCGACTTACAGACAACTCATAGTTACAGACAGACCCCTCTGACCTCTGGTGAAGCTCTCTGGATGCTTTACTATAGTCCCAGATTGCAACAAACAGCTGTAAGGTGTCTGTAATGAAGCTTTATTGATAATCCTTGGTCCCATTACAGCAAAAAATGTTTAAATTGCAATTGTCACTGGGGCCAAATTTTTTTTGGTCTGGATCTACAATTATAAAATATACAGTTTCGACTTGCATACAAATTCAACTTAAGAACAAACCTCCAGACCCTATCTTGTACGTAACCCGGGGACTGCCTGTATATATTTAACAGACTTCAGTCTTGTTTCTACCATCAATAGAAACAGAAGTTATAAAGCTGTTAGAATACAAGAACTTACATATGTTCAGCTTTGAAAAACACAAGCGTAGAGCTGCAAGCAGAAGACTTTGTGCTATGTGTCGTAACTGAAGGCTGTACTCCAATTGAAATGACTGAAAGCTGAGACTGCAGTTGCAGAACCCAGCCACTATACAGGGCAAAGAGCCATCTGCTGGGTCTTTGGCTGGGCAAAAACAGTTAATCTATTTCGGCCTGGGTGTTGGTCCCTCACTCATCAGATATTGATATCCTGAGGAAATAAACATTTGTAAATAACCCTTTAAGGCCTACTCATACAGGATGCAGGAGTAAAATGAGGAAGCATATTACTCTGAAGCAAACTTTTATTACTGCATGTTTTTTAGAATACTAGCCTAGGTAATTTGCATTTAGTGATAGTATTAATAAAATAATTAAATGAAATGTCAGTGTCTCCGTGCGCTGTATTATCTGATACAGCAAAAAAGGGGTAGGGAGAGTAATCTTGTTGACTATTACAAGAAAAAAAATTATATTGTTAAACAGTACAATACAAAAGTTTTGTATGTGCTCCAGGATAGAATTGCATTTATCAATCTGATAACCATTCTTTTTTGTTATTAAATGTCATTTAAGCACCAAGTTCATGTGTTTATAAAAACCTATGGAGATGGGAGGGTCGAGGTGCTAGATGAGAGCAATGGTACTGTGGAAGACTCTACAATTTCTACTGTACCACTAGTAAATACTTCTTTATAATGTCCTAGATATATATTTTAATGCTGTTTCTCCTAAACAGCAGATTATCCTAAATTCACAGTATTTCCATTGTTCTGCCCGATTTAGGAGAAAGTTAACATCAACAGTGCCCAAAAGAGTGCCCAATGTAATGCCTGAAACATGTGAGAAAACCGGGGGTTCAATATTCCTTTTTATATTTGCATCCACAAAATTATGAAAAGTGTTAACCACAGTGTCAAGAAATCCTTCGGCTTTGCAGTATTGCTCAGTAGACCTTGCTGACTTTAATGCTGAGAAAGAGAAAATTTCGCAAAGGAATCTACAATGGATGTTCCTAACAAAAGAGATTCTAGAGAGAGGGATCTTGAGTAGCACATAGTTTGTTTTTCTCATGGGATCAGTGGACAGAGTTTTGTGGCTAGAACTTTGGGCTTCATCTCTGCGTTTTCTGTCAAATTGTTGTACTTCCAGTAGCCTCATATCCTTCACATCTGCAGCACTTAATAGAAAGGCCAAAACATCATCTTGCAGCTGCGTGTATACTAAAAAAGGACAGCCAGGAAGCAAAACAGAGCAGTGCTTATAGCTACAAAACATCTGAATAATATTGCTGTATGTGATGTTAAATCCAGGCCCATTAAATAGATATAGTAAATAATGTTTAATTCTGTAAATCGCAATTTAAAAAAATAGAAAAGGTTTTGATTCCCCGTTGAAATGTATGTTTGTAAGAGGCCAAATAAAAATAATGAAATAACAACAAATATTCATAAAGTGATACAATAAAAATAAAAGGGAACAGATGCAAGTCATTTTATTCTCCGTGGAATGGGAGAATAATAAAAGTTTTGTCTTTTCATACACAGCCCTGCGGACATGATGATTTATTGTTTGAATTACAACAAATGTGGCTTTATGTCTGGTAAACCTTCAATATTTACTTAGTATTCTGCTTAACATTTTTTTAAATACTATAACAGTTCAACAACAGTGGGGCACATTTATTTATACTTTTCACAATGACATTATCCTTTATGCCAATTGCAAAGACACCATGGAGTGTCATATTGCATGATAATGATTTTTGCATGATAGTACATAATAATGCATCACTTTTAATAATGCCATATTACTTATAGTCTCGATTACTTTGGCAAACATTGTCTCTCTTTTTCAGCCCTACTGCATACAATCCTTGATGTATCTGCAATATTCAGAAACATTTTCTAATATATCGGTGCAGAAGCAGAGATATGAATAAAAAGGGGCACTGTCAAAACTCTTCTGGTGCAGTCGCTGATTCGGAGATGACTTGATGAGAGACAATTAAATGGGTGGTGCTCAGCATTCAAGAGCATAGACATAAAGCAAAGTAAAAAAACAGGAAAAAAGCGGCACTCACCCAAAAAAGTGTTGTCTTCTTTATTTCATGTGATTAGAAAATACATTCGGCAAACATGCCAACACGGGGTAGAGAGGGGAGCAGGGGTACAAACAAAGGCGACAGCCGTTTCGCGCCGTCCGGCGCTTTCTCTAGCCTCTGGGGAAGTGGCGTTCCCACCTGGCTATTAATTGAGCCTGGCGGGGCGTCACTCCCCCAGTAGCCTAGCAACCCTAGACGCTACATTTTGTAGCGGAAGTGACGTATTCATATCGTTCGTCGTCAGAATGAGACATACAAAAGTGATTATTTATACAAGTGCAAGTTTAAAAACAATATATAATTAAAAGAGAAGAAAGGACTACTCCTATAGCTCACGTAAATACTAGCTCATTTATGTACCGCAGAAGTCCAAAGGAAAACTGAGCGGGGCCAAACTACTAGCTTTCATTAGTTTTGCTACAAGAAGAAAGACATCCATTTGGAAAGTTAGCCACTACACATACTTCAAACCTTAAAGGAAGACCCCCATATCATTCTTGTCATTAAGCCCTAGCGGGCCCATCGCGTTGGTCTTAATGATCCAACGCGCTTCTTTTCTCAGCAGCGTTTTATGGCGATCACCGCCATTAGGAGGGATTGGGACATGTTCAATGCCTCCAAAACGGAGAACCCGTGTATCCCCCCCATGGAATTTGCTAACATGTTCGATTAATCTCGGTGCACCTTTTCCACTTTTTATCGAATAACAGTGTTCACTAAATCTCACGTGTAGGGGTCTGATCGTCTTACCTATATAAAAGTGGCCGCACGGGCAAAGGATAACATAAACAACAAATTGTGACTTACATGAAAAAAATTGGCGTATCGGGATATTAACTCCTCCTATACATAAAAATTTACTTTTAAGATTTTGCTGGCAGTGCTTACATTGTCCACAACAGAAATTTCCTACAGGGATCATTCTGTTGAGCCAATTGTTTTCTAATGGAGGTAGTCGGCTACGTACTATAAGATCTTTCACACTTCTACTCCTTCTGAAGGATACCAAGGGTGGTGCAACAGTTAAATCTTTGAGGAGGGGATCCTCTGCCAACATGTACCAATTCTTGTACATCACATTCTTAATTTTCAAAGCCATAGGGCTATAATCAAAAGTGAAGGTGAAACGTTTTTCTCTTTTGTGCTCTCTCTTACCCTTTTGCTTAGAGTGGAGAAGACCGCTTCTCTTTTGTGCAGCGGCTTTTTGGTAGGCTTGGTCGATCAATTGAGGGGGATAACCTCTTTTTAGTAGTCTTTGTTTTAGTTCCTCAGCTTGTCTAATAAATGTCTCCTCCTCACTGTTAACTCGCTTTAGACGGATAAATTGGCCATATGGTACTGCTAATTTCGTATGTGCTGGGTGATAACTATTGTAGTGCAACAGGCTATTAGTAGCCGTACTCTTTCTATAGACAGAAGTAACAAGAGACGAGTTCTCTGTTTGCACCAATACATCAAGAAATTCACATTGTGTTTCTGAAATGTTTGATGTGAAAAACATATTCATAGAATTAGTATTTATATAGGACATAAATTCCTGGAATTGTTCTGTGGTACCTGACCAAATGACAAAGATGTCATCCACATACCTTAAAAACGAATGTATGTACTTAGCGAACCGATTCCTTTCTGTAAAAATGTACTTGTCCTCAAATACAGCTAAGAATATATTCGCGTATGTACATGCCATGGGGGTACCCATGGCTGTACCGTCTAGCTGTTTATACCATGAATTTTCGAACTTAAAGGTGTTATTAGTGAGAATAAATTCAACTGCATTACAGATGAATTCGACAAGGGAGATGTCTCTGTTGGAATTGTGTAGTACTTTCCTAACAGCCTCGAGACCTAACCTATGAGGAATCCTAGTGTAAAGGCTTTCGACATCGATAGTGGCCATTTTGAAGCCGTCTTGCCAGGGGGCGTTCTTTAAATTGCGGAGGAAATCATTAGTGTCCTTCAAGTATGTGGGGATCTCCTGCAAAATTGGACGTAAGATCCAATCCACATACTTGGACAGAGACTCAGTTACAGAACCGACACCTGCTACTATCGGACGTCCAGGTGGGGACTGTAATGTCTTATGTATTTTTGGCAGGAAATACCAGCCCGGTTTTTGAGGGTGAGGAGGTAATAATTTCTCGGCTAGTGTTTTACTCAATATGTCATTCTCTATACCTGTTCTAAGGAGGGAACAGAGTTGGCTCTTAATTTTAGAAGTAGGGTCTACAGGTAATCGCTGGTAAACTTTGGGATTGTCTAGTTGTCTATAAGCTTCTGCTTTGTAATACTCGCGGGTCATGACAACGGCGTTACCGCCTTTATCGGCTTTTTTTACTACTAAATCATTGTTACTTTTAAGCCACTTTAAAGCGGTTCTTTCTTCGTTGGTGATATTATCGGGGTCTTTCTGATAAATTAATGCTTTTAAACTATGCAAAACCCTTTTCTGAAATTGGTCGAGTGCGCCACCTGGGTATAATGGGGGATTAAAGGTAGACTTATTTCCTCCCCTAAAAGCCATATCGGTTCTTGGATTAGTTTGTAGGGCCTGTGGATCCTCAAGATCCATTAATGCTAATAAGCATTCTCTGTCTTGAGTCTCTATGGGATCATTGACCATAAAGCCCAGGGGACCAATACTTATGGGTATTTCACCTTCTTTTTTTCTGACCTCTGCGGCATTAGTTTCATTTTTAATTGCATTTATTGAGAAGAATCGTTTCAAGTTGATGTTACGTATACCCTTAAACAAATCAATCTCGAAGTTGACAATATCAAAATTATCAGCTAGACAAAACATGTCCCAATCCCTCCTAATGGCGGTGATCGCCATAAAACGCTGCTGAGAAAAGAAGCGCGTTGGATCATTAAGACCAACGCGATGGGCCCGCTAGGGCTTAATGACAAGAATGATATGGGGGTCTTCCTTTAAGGTTTGAAGTATGTGTAGTGGCTAACTTTCCAAATGGATGTCTTTCTTCTTGTAGCAAAACTAATGAAAGCTAGTAGTTTGGCCCCGCTCAGTTTTCCTTTGGACTTCTGCGGTACATAAATGAGCTAGTATTTACGTGAGCTATAGGAGTAGTCCTTTCTTCTCTTTTAATTATATATTGTTTTTAAACTTGCACTTGTATAAATAATCACTTTTGTATGTCTCATTCTGACGACGAACGATATGAATACGTCACTTCCGCTACAAAATGTAGCGTCTAGGGTTGCTAGGCTACTGGGGGAGTGACGCCCCGCCAGGCTCAATTAATAGCCAGGTGGGAACGCCACTTCCCCAGAGGCTAGAGAAAGCGCCGGACGGCGCGAAACGGCTGTCGCCTTTGTTTGTACCCCTGCTCCCCTCTCTACCCCGTGTTGGCATGTTTGCCGAATGTATTTTCTAATCACATGAAATAAAGAAGACAACACTTTTTTGGGTGAGTGCCGCTTTTTTCCTGTTTTTTTATTTTCTAATATATGTGGGTTCCAGAAAATAGGTGTGTGTATGCACAATCCAGACTTGTCAAAAGGATATATCTTTCTTGTGGTTGTGCTGTATGGACATCAGGGACCTTTGGAAATTTGATTAAATTATATGTTTTTGGTATTATGATGCAGTTTTTTATTGTTTATTTTATTTAAACGTTTTAATATTATTAGTATCCTCAGAGGATTTTTTTTTTAATCTATTTTAGGCCTCATGCACACAAATCTGTACACTTGGTGGGCTGCTAACATCGCTTACCCCGACAATGTCCTTAGAAAATGATAGCCTGAGCCACAAAGACGGGCAGGAATAGGACCAGCTCTATAAATTGTGGTGTGTACTGTCCACCCACAGCACGGTGCATGAGCAAATAGAAAGTACATAAAAAGTAAAGGGGCATTGTGTGTACATCTAACATAGTATATTGCACGAAGACAATACAACCCTGCTCAGTAACCGAGGCAGCTTTGGAATTCATATTGTTGGTGCTTATACAGATAGATGAAAGATGGGTGTTATAGTGGCTTTTGAGCCCTGCACATATACATGTGTATCAGAATGTGGAAATATATGCTATTTTTTTTATTGGCTTGCTCTGTATGGAAAAATTCAGAGAGGCAAACTGGAAATGTAAATTATGCTGTATGAGCAAATTTCATCATGACACACACACTTTTATATAAGACCATCTGTAGCTCTTGTAATCCAGGTCATCTCTCTTTTAGACAAAGAAACTTCCAATTAAAATATAATGTGTTGCAGTTTCCCAGGGGTTGATGTGATATACAGCAGCCAAGGGACAAATGCCTTCAATCTTTCTCTCCTGGAGGGACACACAGATACGCACACTATTTTAGTGGAAAATTTTCATCATATCTACTGCCAATGAGACACATGGAAATAAAGGCGTGGGGACAAAGGAGGGAGGAAACCAAATCTGCTTCTGGTGACAGAAAGGATATGGAATAGTTATGAAATTGTGCTTTATAATATCCCGGGGAAATGAATGCATACTAAACTGCAACCTTTACGTGTGTTATGTGACCTTGAATTCAACAGCACCCATTGAATTACTGCAGTAATGTAAAAGACTCAGCCCATTATTAAAGCCAAAATTATTGACAGTGGGAATATCTTTCAATCTCTGCATAGCAAACACAGCGAAGCACTAGGCTTAAATGACACATGATATATGATGTAACCCTATGGCAATCTATGACCTCACTATATTTAATATAACCATTTCTCATTTTACAAACAGCTATAAAACACTGAAGCAGAGCAGTAGTTACAATAAAGATAAAACAATTATTGCAGGGCTCCATGTGTTACCACAGGTGTACCCTCTACAATAAAAATAAATGTTTTAAGCAACTGCAATCTCAAGTAGTTAAGAGTGGCCCCATTAATATTCAGGATCGGCTCAAATTTAAAAAAAAGTTTTGTTTAGGGTACCAAACCCAATGTTTTGTTTAGGGTTCCAAACCCAAGCCTCCACCAACTCTGCCAGTGGCATTTAAAGAGTAAATGCCAGTGATCAGTGCCAGGACCAATATTGGGGTGTCAACGGCAGGGGGGGGGATGAAGACTAGAACCAGGCTCCTTATAAAGAAACCCAAATCCACAAAGTTCTAGTCCGCTTAACACTAGTCTCAAATAGTTGCACAATTTTACTAATAACTGTCTGTTACTAATACAAATATTGTGTTTTCACTTGTCCTCTTCAGGAATCTGATGGTGAAAGTTGTACATACTGTTGAGAATGTTTTATTAATTATTTGGCAAAGACTTAATGAAAAATAATTTCTAAAAAAAATAAGGAAGGAAAAAATATATTTTACAATGCAGCCTATATTGTACTGGCAAAATGAGATCTAAACAGGCAATCTAACTTAAAACACAATGCTCACATGTTTTAACCACATTCAAAGAGCTTCTTGGCTTGGGAAATATCATCAGAGCTGCATTATTCCAGGGGGAGCAAATGAATGCAAGATAAAAGAAAATAAATAACAGAACAAAGCAATGGAAAACAGATTACTTACAGAACAATGGTAAATTAAAAAGGGTTAGAAGCGTAAAATTAAAACAAGATGGGGGGGGCGTGGCTAGCAACCAACATGGCCGGACGTGCTTGAGAGAGCTCCGTGCGGACCCCAGATAATCCTGTCAGCATCCTGAGGTACCGGCAACCCAGAGGCGTCACAACCCTCCTGTGCACCCCAGAGCCCACCTGCGACTTACCGGTGGAGTCGGCGGGAGATACGGAGCGACGGGAGAGAGGAGCCCCGACACTGCGGCCTACGACACACGTGGGAGTCCTTGCCGGAAGTGGCGCTCCGACCTGGCTGCTCCCGCGCGGACATCTTCGGAAGGCGGGCGGCAAGAGACCGAAGCGGAGGTCCCGCATCTAGGCGCGGGAGGCCGCGAATACTGACCCCCGGGTAAGCAGAGGAGCGGGGAGCGCAGTACCGGCAGGTCGGACCTGCTATCCCGGGGCGCTCGAGAGTTGCGCCAGAGCAGCCACCTCGTGCTGACAGCAGCAGCGGCAGTGCCTATGATCCGGCCATTATCCCCCAGGCCTCAGTCAGAAGAGGGAAGACCCCCTGCCAGCCCTGTCACCCGCAGGGCAATATATACCTAGCGACACACAGGGATCCACAGGACTGCAACCTTGTGCACCCTCCAGAATGGGCCCCACTAAGGCAAACGCGGCGGAGAGACTGCGTGAATTTGCCCGCACGGAACAAGGGGAAACGTCCCGCGCACCGCAACCACAGCGCTCAGCCCAGTCCAGGGCAAAGCAAAGTTCCAGTGGCCCTGAAGCATCTGAGGAGGAGGCAGAAGAACCCACCCTGAAGCAAGTCACCTCTCAGGTACTAGCTGCAATAGATGCATGTAAGAGCTCTCTGACCGGGAAGCTGGATGAAGTCAGGGTGGATGTTAGCCTGCTTAGGCAAGATCTCCAGAGCCTGAGAGACAGAGTGCATAATGCAGAGGAGAGGATATCGCAAATGGAAGACAGAAATGCTAATATACCCATAACAGTTACCACCTTGAAATCGGACTCTGAAGCTCTGAAACAAAAGGCGGACGATATGGAGAATCGCCTGAGGCGTAATAACATAAGAATCATTGGCCTTCCAGAACGTACTGAAGGTCGTGCGCCAGAGGACTATGTAGAAAGATGGATAAAAGGCCTATTTCCAGACGCGCATTTCTCTGCAGCTTAAGCAGTCGAAAGAGCCCACAGGGTTCCAGCCAGAGCTCCACCTCCAGGAGCCACACCAAGACCGCTGTTAGCCAGATTCCTGAACAGCAGGGATCGCGATCTAATCCTGCAACAGGCCCGCAGAAAGGCTGTCATCAGAGTAGACAACGCAAAGGTATCCATTTTCCCAGACTTCTCTCTGGAATTACAGAAGAAGAGGGCAACATTCCTAGACGTCAAAAAGAGGCTCCGGGACAAGAACCTTCCATACTCCATGGCCTATCCTGCACGTCTCAGAGTCGTGGACGTGGACAAAGTCCTATTCTTCGTGACCCCAAGTGAAGCCAACGATTGGTTGGCGCAGCATAGAAGATCTCCTCCTCGCTAGAAAAACCGGTCTACATAGGAGGCTTCGGGTATCCTTTTCATAGCTATAATTTACCGCACGGACATACTGGCAGCCCCGGTTATCCGCTATGTGTTATGCGAGAACTGGGCCTGAATCACGTGGGGACTATAGGGGTGTCCTAATACTTGTGATATTTGTGATCAGAGGTGACGCCGGGTACCCGGAATATGGTTAAATGTTAGGGGTTCGTGGAGAGGAGTGCATACTACATGCCTATGTTACATTTTACGAGGCATGAGTATCCCATAACGCTAGACAGTTATGCCCTGATTCACCCTACGTGGAGAGACCAGCTGTTTGGCCGTTGCCAAAACGAGAGGGGATCAGGAGCATTTATGTTACAATGTTATTGTTATTACAGGTATATTGTTGCACTCTGTAGATGTCGTGGCAGCCCCACACAAGGTCAAGGTGTCGAAAAGGTGGAGTCATTTACAACAATTAACTTGTGCATCAGTATGTCAATGGATCGTCATGTCAGAACTTAGATTCCTTAAGTGGAACGTTCGAGGCCTAGGTAGTCCTAATAAGCGCCTGATGGTAGCTACTCACTTAAAACAATTGAACCCACACATAATTTGTTTGCAGGAGACACATCTTGTTCCTTCCAAGGTACAGTTCTTGCATAAGCCCTGGGTTCAATGGGGAGTACACTCCTGTCACAACACTTCGTCGAGAGGGGTCTCGATACTGATACATAAAGAGGTGCGCTGGGAGGCGAAATCACAGTTAACCGATCCAGAGGGTAGGTTTGTGTTTGTGCACGCTCACATAGATGGTGCCCCTTACAATGTGATGGCAATATATATACCGCCACCTGCATCCATGCAGGTTTTGCGCCAAGCAGCCCTGTTTGCAACGTCACACCCACAGGCGAGGAATATATGTCTGGGGGATTTTAACATGTTTTTAGACCCATCATTAGACCGATTTCATAATGCTAATACCCCCCCAGCAAATGCGCAACAGAGCAGTCTATCACGTTTTTTTGCAGAAATGGGATGGACAGATTTTTGGAGGCAAAGACACCCGTCGGCCAAGACCTTTTCATGCTATAGTGCTTCCCATAAGTCCTTATCCCGCATAGATTACATTGCAGGATCCATAAGCACAATTCCACACATACAAGATATACAATATCACCCCAGAGGCATATCTGACCACTCACCGGTGACCTGTGTCATAGGCAAACGGTCCACCTCCTCAATGCATAAAGTGATGATCCATCCTTTTTGGCTAGAGTTAATAGGGCCAACAGACAGGATGCCTGAACAATTAATTGCATTCTTCCAGGCCCACAACCCAGAGACTGCCTACACATCCCTCTGGGAGGCAACAAAAGCATACATGCGCACCTGTTTACAGTCCGCAATCTCATTTATTAAACGAGAATCAGTGAAGAAGGAGGTAGAGCTGGCAACACAAAGCCAGGCCCTGGAACAGCAATATATCGCAGACCCCACTGAGGCAAACAGGGCCAAATGGTTACATGTGGGTCGCCTATATCTTCATGCCCTAAAAGAGAAAGCTGATAATAAGATGTTCTTTTATAAGCAGACGGCCTTTGAACTGGGCAACCAGTCAGCAAAATTGTTAGCCCACTTAGCAAGACAGCACACCATGTCTCCGCCCATATTAGAGATCAAAGATGAGCATGGATCACTTTTACAAACCCACTCAGAAATTCTGAATAGATTCACTGAATTCTATACAGATCTATACAATACTAAATTAGAGAAGACAGGTAATGACATCAACGCATATCTAGAGGAGGTACACTTCCCGACACTAACCCTGGAACAGCGCATCCAAATGGATGGCCCCATAACCTCAGAGGAGATTGAAGATGCGATAGATAGTCTGAACAATAACAAGGCCTCAGGTCCTGATGGGCTCCCTAAGGAGGTGTACGCCAAGTACAAAGAACTCCTCGTACCCCGATTGCAAAAAATGTACTCCTCTGCCTTTGAGGCCGGGGCTTTGCCACCTTCCCTTTATGAGGCCACGGTAGTATTAATCCTTAAGCAAGGAAAGGATCCAGCTGATTGCGGGTCTTACCGCCCCATAGCATTACTCAATATTGACTACAAAATCCTTACTAGGATTTTTGCGACTAGACTGAATACCGTGATTCTCTCCCTGGTCCATCCAGACCAATGTGGCTTCATGCCAGGCAAATCCACATCGGATAACATCAGAAGGGTACAGGTGGCGGCACAGATGGGACAGGTGACGGGGGGGAAGCAGGCCTTGGCCTCCCTAGACACGGCGAAGGCGTTCGACTCTATTGAGTGGGCCTTCCTCAAACAATGCATACAGAAGTTTGGATTTGGGCCAAGATTCTCCACTTGGATAGATATCCTATATGCCTCCCCAGTTAGCAAACTTTTGATCAATGGAGAGCTATCAGTCCAGTTCCAACTACACAGGGGAACCCGGCAGGGGTCTCCTCTTTCCCCGCTTCTCTTTGCCCTGGCAATTGAGGCTTTGGCTTTGAAACTTAGACAGGATAATCTCTACCGTGGCATAAAAGTGGGAGAAAGAGAAGATCGAGTCGGCTTATACGCCGATGACATGGTGCTGTTCATGTCTGATGCAGAGACCACCTTGCCACATGCGATCTCCCTAATCAGTGAGTTTGGGAAATACTCCGGACTACTGGTGAATTGGTCCAAGTCGGTGTTCATGCCGCTGGGCACATCCCCTTGGCAGGGACCTGAGGTGGTAGAGGGGCTGAAAGTGGTCACGGAGTTTGTATATTTGGGGATTACCATTTTTAAGACATACCACAACACAAGTAAAAGGGTAACGGACCCATTGTTGTCTTTCGCTAGGAACAAAAGCAAGGCATGGAGAACCCTTCCGCTCTCAACTGCGGGTAGAATAAATTTAGTGAAATTAATTATACTGCCCAAATGCCTATATGTACTACAACATGCAGCGGTGCCGATACCAAACAGGTTCTTTAAAACACTACACTCCCTTATAGGCACCTTCATATGGAACACATCCAGAGCTAAGCTAAGTCTAGCAACATTACAATGCCCCAAAGAAGAGGCGGGAATGGCCCTACCTGACTTTTACCTCTATTACATAGCAGGTCAGCTCAAATATCTTAGACACTGGGTCACAGAACAACCATTGCCAAATGCAGAGCATCATCTCATGCATCACTTGGGCGTTCCTAGCCTTTGGCCGGTTTTAGTACCAAATCCGGACTTAGAACTTCCCTTACTTCCCCTACATAGACTTGCTAGGCAGGTGTGGCAGGCAACAGTTAAAGTGACAGGGTTCACGGATACCATAGCAGAGATGCCGCTTTGGAACAATCCATCACTACCACAGCTACAACAGCTGGAGGGGGGTTCCTTAAGGGAAAGTAAAGGTATACGCACTCTGGCCGATGTATATAATGCGAACGTCCTCCACTCCTTTCAGGAACTCCAACAAAAGTTTGAATTAGAGAGAAGTTTCTTTTACAGATTCCTACAATTACGACATGCCTTAGAATCCCAGTTTCCTCCCCCCAGGACACCCATTTCCTCCTACCCGTTAATAGGAATATGCAAAACACAAGGGCCTGGGGGCATTATCTCGGCTCTATATACCCACCTCACTCAGGGAAAGCTAGCCAGCAACAAACTCCCGGTGCTAGATAAGTGGAGGACTCTCATCCCTACACTAGAAGATGAATCGATGGACGAATTACTTGCTGCACATACCAAAGTGTCCCCCTCAATAAACAACAGGATGACTCAATTATACTTCACCCACCAGGCCTACCTAACACCCGTACGCATGGCAAGGATGGGACGAGTTCCGTCGACTGCCTGTCCAAGATGTGGTGAGCTCGGGGCGGATTTCTGGCACATGAGCTGGATCTGTTCCCCGATTCAGAAGTTCTGGAAGCACATCACTAGCTTTTTGTCCTCTCTACTACACGTTCCCATCCCCATGTCCCCTGAGGCATGTCTTTTGGGTTTCTTTCTGAAGAAGATTGGTCTCATTACCAAATTATTTTCCTGAGGGAAACTCTATTCATGGCCCAAAAGAGCATAGCACTCAGATGGTATGATCCTAATACCCCAAATGTAAACATGTGGAAAGCACAAATTAACCAAATTCTGCCATACGAAAGACTGGTGTATAAACATCGCAAATGTCCTGACAAGTTTGAACGTGTGTGGGGGAGCTGGTGTGAGTCGAGAGACACAAATTATTCAACGCGTAGACTGAGACAGGAATTGAGAGACCTGACTTTGACAGTATAAAGCAGCAGAACACCGGGAAAGACAGATCACACTCTATCTTCGGGGGGACAATCCCCTGGACATGGTGGCGGGTAGACCCTGGGTGGGATGATGGATGGTGGAAGGTATTGGAGCTGAGGGTGCATCAGAAATATTGAGTGGAGGATTTTGGAATGGAAAAGGGGCTGACACATCAAGTACCTGTAATGTTTTTAATGTTTCATAGTTGAGACTAGAAGAGTTGAGTTCAGACTCTAGTCTGTTGCGTATTATGTATGTTTTATGTTTTTTATGTCTATTTTATTATGATTATTATCATATGTCATGGCACAATTGTACAGCCGAACAAACAGAGACACGGTAGAAAACACTCCTTTTTATTTAAAAAGAGATATGATTTATTCATTGTCATATATTAGTTTGATAGGCTCTACATCACTGTATTCATACAACTTTGTACTATTGTATACAGATGTTAATATCTTAATGTACTGAACGATTGCTGTGAACATGTTTAATAATAAAAACAGTTTAAAAAAAAAAATTAAAACAAGATCAGAAGTGTGTACTGTCGAGAAAGGATCCAACCCATCTACCTATAGTTTTGGCCTTTGGGACATGGATCCTTGCCTGATTTTGCTTCTTTATGGATTTATAATTTTCGTATTTTGTGCTTGATTTAGTTGATGCTCTTTGTGTTAGTCAAGTAAAATACAAACCAATACCAAATCTTGAAAAATATTTATTTTATTTTAATCCTTTAAGAATTAATTAGCAAAATGCCAGTACATTACCCTGAGTCATATTAGTCTGAACACAGAGCAGCTGAACTGAAGTTATATGCTCTGAGCAGACACATGCAAAGTTCACATAACAAATTCGCTCTTGTGTTAGGGAAATCTGTCTGTGTAAGTGAAGCACCATCATTCCCAAAGATTTCTGCCATGTAATGTTTTTGCCCTTTTCTTAATTGGATAGGTACATTGGCATTGTCTACAGAAATCATTACATGTTGTGGTCAATCCATGCTTTTCAACTTTCTAGTGTATGCTGTTCCAGATTCTTTATGTTTCACTAGTATTACTATGAAATGTAACGCAGCAACAAATAATATAATAATGCTTTTTCATTACAGCTATTCATTTGCATATAATGAAAAGTTGACAGCTATCAGGATGTACAAGTAACATCAGAGTATGAATTTTTGGGGAGACACTTAATTCTGGGACTACAGCACTAAAGCCTAACTTCAAGTTCTTTGTCAAGATTTTGGTCCCTCCTCTTTAAGATAATACAAAATTGGTACCCATTACTAAAAATAATTGATACTGTTTGCAATACTTTTATAATTTTCCAATATGCTTTCAGATTCAATTCCTCACATTTTTTTAGATCTCTGCTTGCTGTCCTTCAGCAGGAAGCTGGATTGTTTACTTCCTGTGAATAAAAAACAGTTCATGATCATGCGATGTCACACAGGTCACATCACATGACCATGGGCTGATTTTCCCACAGGAAGTAAACAATCAAGCTTCCTGTTGAATGAATGCAAGCAGACATCCTTAAATATCAATTATTTGCAAAAAGGGGACAAACTCTTTAAATATTTTAAAGGTAAAACTGATTTACATAAAAAAGGGAAACATAGAGAATTATATGGTCAGCATTTCATGACAGCAACCTTGATGGGTAACAAATCTAATTCAAAAGAAACTTTTAACTTGGAGAAAAGAATAATAAAGACCTCGGTGGAGAGTGGAAACCTACACTACTCAAAAAAATAAAGAAAACACTCAAATAACACATCCTTGATCTGAATGAATGGAATATTCTCATTGAACACTTTGTGTTGTCCAAAGTTGAATGTGTTGACAACAAAATCATCCACCAAATCCTGGACAGTCTGTGATTCAACATGACTTTGGAGGATGGAGCAAGACGTGATGTCCCAGATGTGCTTAATCGGATTCAGATCTAGGGAACAAGGGGGCCATAGCTTTAACGCGTTCATCTTGCAGAAACTGATCACACACTGCAGCATTGTCCTGTATTAGGAAGAACCCAGGGCCAACCACACAAGTATATGATCTCACAAGGGGTCTGAGGATCTCATCTCATGCCAAAGGATTTTGTAGGCAACAGATCACTCTTCATAGTGTCTCCAGACTCACATGTGCTCAGTGTGAACCTACATTCATCTTTGAGGAGCACAGGGCACCAGTGGTGAATTTGTCAATCCTGGAGTTCTGTGGCAATTGCCAAGTGTCCTGCACAGTGTTGGGCTGTAAGCACAGCCCTCAGCTGTGGATGTTGGGCCCTCATTCCATCCTCAAGGAGTCGGTTTCTAACCATTTGTGCAGACACATGCACATTTGTGGTGCTAGATGTAATTTTGCAGGGCTGTGGCAATGTTTCTTCTATTCATTCATGCATAAAGGCATAGGTAGCAGTACTGCTGCTGGGTTGTTGCCCTCCTTTGGCCACCTCCACATCTCCTGGTGTAATGGCCTGTCTCTTGGTAGCACCTTTAGCCTGTGGACACTACGCTGACAGACCTTCTGGCAACAGCTCTCATTGATGTGCCATCCTGGATGAACTTCACTACTTGAGCCACTTGTGTGGGTTGCCAAGGCATTGTAGGGAGGTCATACAGGCACGAAGAGGCTCCACACAATACTGAGCCTAATTTTGTCTTGTTTTATGGACATTACATAAAAGCTCATCAGACTGTAGTGTGTTTATCTGCTTTAATTTTATGGGTGACTCCAAATCCAGGCCTCTATTGGTTAATACATTTGATTACCAATTATGATCTTTTTGTGATTTTGTTGCCAACACATTGAACTTTGTACAGAATAAAGTATTCAATGAGACTATTTAATTCATTCAGATCTGGGATGTGTCATTTCAGTGTCCCCTCTATTTTGAGCATAGTACAGTGATGGCTAACCTATGGCACTGGTGCCAGAGGTAGCACTCAGAGCCCTTTCTGTGGGCACTCAGGCCATTACCAGAGATGACTCCAGGTATCTCCTGCAGTCCCAGACAGCCCAGGACTTGCTGTGCACAGAGCTATTTTAAAGTGACAGCTGTACCTGGGACTATTTTCTGCTTTATTGGTGTCCTCAGGGAGCTGGTATCAATGAAAGATGTGACAGAGCAGGGAGTATAAATCACAAATTACATTTCTGTGTTGGCACTTTGCGATAAATAAGCGGGTCTATGTTGTAGTTTGGGCACTCGGTCTCTAAAAGGTTCGCCATCACTGGCATAGTATAACATCTTATAAAAAGAATCCAGTTCTATAGAGCTCTTGCATCCTGACTGCATGATTCTTCAGTTCATTTAGTAAACATAAAATTAGTGCTGATTTATCTAATCATTTGTATCATGTAGTTATCAGAAAATGCACAAGTTGTGGAAATGGCTTGTAATCCATCTGGTAACATCTGAATGACCTGCAGAGTTACTTCTAAAACAGTGCCAAGAATGGCTGTAGATTGCATTCCTAAGAAGGCAGACAGCTATTTCAAGTGAGCACACGCCAATGAGCGGCTAAAATCCCAAAGAATTTCTCACTGTCACTCTTCAGAGGCAGAGAGTAACGCAGGATGCAGGGACATGACACGCTTGCACACTTTGGAAAAGCTTCTGAGTTTTACATGGAATGTCTTCACTTGTCAGATTGTGTAACACATATCGAATTTGCATGGAACAAATTCCTAGACAGCAAAAAGCTAAATCTGCACCGCAATCTGCCTCCCAACACCTGCAGACAAACCACTTAGTGTCTCTAGCAGCACATCATCAATTATGATCAAACAGCAGATACTTTCAATGAGAGTAGAAAACACATTGGCTTGTCAACAGCATCAAATAATTGTCTTTTCTGCTTCATATATTTTACTATCATGCAGGACTACAAGTACACTATTGTCTGAAATATTTAGTCATGATGCCATGAAAACAGACACAGTCACATGTGGTAATCCTATATGTAGATAAATATAGCTTTAAATGTGAAAGAATATAGACTACACTATTGTAGTAGCAGTCTCTCTGATATATACCGTATATACCCGAGTATAGGCCGACCCGAGTATAAGCCGAGACCCCTCATTTTACCACCAAAAACTGGGAAAACCTATTGACTCGAGTATAAGCCGAGGGTGTAGTATACAGCTAGCCAGCCCCCATGTAGTATACAGCCAGCCCCCATGTAGTATACAGCCAGTCCCCATGTTCTATACAGCCAGCCCCCATGTGGTTTACAGCCAGCCCCCATGAGGTATACAGCCAGCCCCCATGAGGTATACAGCCTGCCCCCATAAAGTATGCAGCCTGCCCCCATGAGGTATACAGCCTGCCCCCATAAAGTATGCAGCCTGCCCCCATAAAGTATGCAGCCTGCCCCCATAAAGTATGCAGCCTGTCCCCATAAAGTATGCAGCCTGCCCCCATAAAGTATGCAGCCTGCCCCCATAAAGTATGCAGCCTGCCCCCATAAAGTATGCAGCCTGCCCCCATAAAGTATGCAGCCTGCCCCCATAAAGTATGCAGCCTGCCCCCATAAAGTATGCAGCCTGTCGCGCGGTACCAGGTAGCGGCGGCTACTCTTCTCTCTTCGGGCGCGCACTATGATACTGCGGTGTCGCAGCTGATGACGTCATTAGCCGCGACACCGCTGCATCTTATTGTGCGCCCGCCAGCAGATCGCATGGACGCGATCTGCCGGCCACAGAAGAAAGAAGAGGAGCCGCCGCCTCCTGGTACCGCGCGCTGAAGATCGGGACCAGCGCTAACGATCCGGACACCGGAGGGTGAGTATTAAGTTTTTTATTTTTTACTTGACTTGTGTATAAGCTAAGGTGAGGTTTTTCAGCACATTTTTTTGTGCTGAAAAACTCGGCTTATACACGAGTATATACGGTAGGTTTTATGTTTTTCTAAGGCTATCTATGTTTTTTAGAGATGAGCGAGCACTAAAATGCTTGGGTACTCGTTATTCGAGACGAACTTTTCCCGATGCTCGAGTGCTCGTTTCGAGTAACGAGCCCCATTGAAGTCAATGGGAGACTCGAGCATTTTTCAAGGGGACCAAGGCTCTGCACAGGGAAGCTTGGCCAAACACCTGGGAACCTCAGAAAAGGATGGAAACACCACGGAAATGGACAGGAAACAGCAGGGGCAGCATGCATGGATGCCTCTGAGGCTGCTTAAATGCACCATTATGCCAAAATTATGGGCAACAGCATGGCCATGACAGAGTGACAGAATGAAGCTAGATAGCATCTAAAACATCCAATAATTGACCCTGACACTATAGGGGACGGCATGCAGAGGCAGCGGCAGCAGCGGAAGGCTAGAGAGTGGCATGGCGACATACCCTAAATGGACTCAGGCTTCAAACCAATGGGTAGCAGAGAGGAACCAAAGGAGGTGAGCAAGAAGCGCTCAAATAATATCGGTACATGATAAAAGTTTGCCAGTATATTTTGTGGATTACACAGCAGGGTGGCGACAAAGTTAACATGGAAGCCATGAAAACAATCCAAAATTCTGCCTGACACAGCTCGTTTGATAAGGGGACCATGTATGGAGGCAGTGAACTAGTAGTAGATTAAAGGTGCTGCAGTTAAAACTATGTTAGTTGTTTCTTGGCATGGAGCTGGCGCTCCGCTGCCAGGCGAGCTTTCGCCAATCCAAGCCCCTGTCTCTAGGCTACTCCCCAAACAGCACTTCTAAGAACCTTTTGTATAAGATCAAGTGTAGTAGCGTTCTTATAAGTTTAGGATATGGCGGGTGAGGGGAATGTAAACAGATGCGCAAGAAGCGCTGAAATAATATCCGTAAATGGTAAAAGTTTGCCAGTATATTTTGTGGATTACACAGCAGGGTGGCGACAAAGTTAACAGTTTGTTGTGGAAGCCATGAAAACAACCCAAAATTCTGCCTGACACAGCACGTTTGATAAGGCGGGCATGTATGGAGGCAGTGAACTAGTAGTAGATTAAAGGTGCTGCAGTTAAAACTATGTTAGTTGGTTCTTGGCATGGAGCTGGCGCTCCGCTGCCAGGCGAGCTTTCGCCAATCCAAGCCCCTGTCTCTAGGCTACTCCCCAAACAGCACTTCTAAGAACCTTTTGTATAAGATCAAGTGTAGTAGCGTTCTTATAAGTTTGGGATATGGCGGGTGAGGGGAATGTAAACAGATGCGCAAGAAGCGCTGAAATAATATCCGTAAATGGTAAAAGTTTGCCAGTGTATTTTGTGGATAACACAGCAGGGTGGCGACAAAGTTAACAACTTTGATGTGGAATCCATGAAAACAACCCAAATTTCGGCCTGACAAACCTCGTTTGATAAAGGGACGATGTATGGAGGCAGCTATATGGACGACTTTTGGAGGTAGCAATGGAGACAACGTGTGGAGGCTGCTATGGAGACAATTCAATTTGGATAGTGCCTGTATGTGGCAGTCCAAAAAATTTTTCAAACCAGAGGAGCAGGTAGGTGGCCCTCCAGAAAAATGGAATAGATTGAGTGCCTGTATGTGGCAGTCCAAAAAAGTTTTTAAACCAGAGGAGCAGGTAGGTGGCCCTCCAGAAAAATGGAATAGATTGAGTGCCTGTTTGTGGCAGTCCAAAAAAAGTTTTTAAACCAGAGGAGCAGGTAGGTGGCCCTCCAGAAAAATGGAATAGATTGAGTGCCTGTATGTGGCAGTCCAAAAAAGTTTTTAAACCAGAGGAGCAGGTAGGTGGCCCTCCAGAAAAATGGAATAGATTGAGTGCCTGTATGTGGCAGTCCAAAAAAGTTTTTAAACCAGAGGAGCAGGTAGGTGGCCCTCCAGAAAAATGGAATAGATTGAGTGCCTGTATGTGGCAGTCCAAAAAATTTTTCAAACCAGAGGAGAAGGTAGTTGGAGCTCCAGAAAAATTGAATAGATTGAGTGCCTGTATGTGGCACTCCCAAAAATTGTTTAAAACAGAGGACCGGGTCGGTGGCCCTCCAGAAAAATTAAATGCATAAAGTACTATAGGTAGAGCCAGTGGGCCCTGTCAAAAAATAGCCAGTTTCCTCTGCTTTACTGTACAAAGAGCAGGAGAAGGAGGAAAATGAGGAGGAGGAGTGGATAAATTATTCAGGTTGAGCTTCCTTCACCTGCTGGAGATTGGAAATTAGGAGAAATCCATGCTTTATTCATCTTGATAAGCGTCAGCCTGTCAGCGCTGTCAGTCGACAGGCGTGTACGCTTATCGGTGATGATGCCACCAGCTGCACTGAAAACCCGCTCGGACAAGACGCTAGCGGCAGGGCAGGCAAGAACCTCCAAGGCGTACAGCGCCAGTTCGTGCCACATGTCCAGCTTTGAAACCCAGTAGTTGTAGGGAGCTGTGTGATCATTTAGGATGATGGTATGGTCAGCTACGTACTCCCTCACCATCTTTCTGTAAAGATCAGCCCTACTCTGCCGAGACTGGGGACAGGTGACAGTGTCTTGCTGGGGTGACATAAAGCTGGCAAAAGCCTTGTAAAGCGTACCCTTGCCAGTGCTGGACAAGCTGCCTGCTCGCCTACTCTCCCTCGCTACTTGTCCCGCAGAACTACGCACTCTGCCGCTAGCGCTGTCAGAAGGGAAATACTGTTTCAGCTTGTGCACCAGGGCCTGCTGGTATTCATGCATTCTCACACTCCTTTCCTCTCCAGGGATGAGAGTGGAAAGATTTTGCTTGTACCGTGGGTCCAGGAGAGTGAACACCCAGTAATCGGTGCTGGAATAAATTCTTTGAACGCGAGGGTCACGGGATAGGCAGCCTAGCATGAAATCTGCCATATGCGCCAGAGTACCAACGCGTAAGAATTCGCTCCCCTCACTGGCCTGACTGTCCATTTCCTCCTCCTCCAACTCCTCCAATTCCTCTTCTTCTGCCCATACACGCTCAACAGTGAAGGACTCAACAATGGTCCCCTCTTGTGTCTCGCCAACATTCTCCTCCTCTTCCTCCTCATCCTCCTCCACCTCCACCTCCTCCGATATGCGCTGAGAAACAGACCTAAGGGTGCTTTGGCTATCAACAAGGGAATCTTCTTCCCCCGTCTCTTGTGAGGAGCGCAAAGCTTCCGACTTCATGCTGACCAGAGAGTTTTTCAACAGGCCAAGCAGCGGGATGGTGAGGCTGATGATGGCGGCATCACCACTGACCATCTGTGTTGACTCCTCAAAGTTACTCAGCACCTGACAGATATCAGACATCCACGTCCACTCCTCATTGTAGACTTGAGGAAGCTGACTGACCTGACTACCAGTTCTGGTGGAAGTTGACATCTGGCAGTCTACAATCGCTCGGCGCTGCTGGTAAACTCTGGATAACATGGTCAGTGTTGAATTCCACCTCGTGGGCACGTCGCACAACAGTCGGTGAGCGGGCAGTTGGAGGCGGCGCTGCGCTGCCCTGAGAGTGGCAGCATCTGTGCTGGACTTCCTGAAATGCGCACAGATGCGGCGCACCTTCGTGAGCAAATCAGACAGATTGGGGTATGTCTTGAGGAAACGCTGAACTATCAGATTTAACACATGGGCCAGGCATGGCACATGTGTCAGTCTGCCGAGTTGCAGAGCCGCCACCAGGTTACGGCCGTTGTCACACACAACCATGCCTGGCTTCAGGTTCAGCGGTGCCAGCCACAGATCAGTCTGCGCCGTGATGCCCTGTAATAGTTCTTGGGCGGTGTGCCTTTTATCGCCTAGGCTCAGCAGTTTGAGCACCGCCTGCTGTCGCTTAGCGACGGCACTGCTGCTGTGCCTAGAGCTACTGACTGATGGCGCCATGCCCACGGATGGTCGTTCGGAGGAGGAGGTGGAGGAGGGGTGGGAGGAGGAGGAGGCATAGTAGGCCTCAAACACCTGGACCGAGGTAGGCCCCGCAATCCTCGGCGTCGGCAGTATATGACCAGCCGCAGGGTCACACTCGGTCCCAGCCTCCACCAAGTTAACCCTAAGTGCCGTCAGAGATATATAGTGGCCCTGCCCAGCAGCACTCGTCCACGTGTCCGTGGTCAGGTGGACCTTGTCAGAAACGGCGTTGGTCAGGGCACGGATTATGTTGTCTGACACGTGCTGGTGCAGGGCTGGGACGGCACATCGGGAAAAGTAGTGGTGGCTGGGGACCGAATACCGAGGGGCGGCCGCCGCCATGAGGCTGCGAAAGGCCTCGGTCTCTACTAGCCTATAGGGCAGCATCTCCAGGCTTAGCAATCTGGAGATGTGCACATTAAGGGCTTGGGCGTGCGGGTGGGTTGCACTATATTTGCGTTTCCGCTCCAGCGTCTGGGGTATGGAGAGCTGAACGCTGGTGGATGCTGTGGAGGATCGTGGAGGCGACGATGGGGTTTTTGTGGCAGGGTCCTGGGCAGGGGGCTGACTATCAGCTGACACAGGGGAAGGAGCAGTGGTGTGCACGGCCGGAGGTGA
This sequence comes from Engystomops pustulosus, assembly GCF_040894005.1. Lineage (NCBI taxonomy): Eukaryota > Metazoa > Chordata > Amphibia > Anura > Leptodactylidae > Engystomops > Engystomops pustulosus. Next base: position 133,523,110 of record NC_092411.1, read on the forward strand.
ACGCGCTTGTTGCCACTGAGTGGGGTGTTTAGGATTCATATGCCTGCGCATACTGGTGGTAGTTAAGCTAGTAGTGGTGGAACCCCTGCTGATCCTGGTTTGGCAAATGTGGCACACCACAGTCCGTCGGTCATCCGGTGTTTCCTTAAAGAACCTCCAGACTTCTGAAAATCTAGCCCTCGCCGCAGGAGCCCTTGCCACGGGAGCTTCACTAGTTGACACATTTGGCGCTGATGCACCAGCTCTGGCCCTGCCTCTCCGTCTGGCCCCACCACTGCCTCTTCCAACCTGTTCTGGTCGAGGACTCTCCTCCGTCTCAGAAGCACTGTGTTCACCCGGCCTCTCAACCCAGCTTGGGTCTGTCACCTCATCATCCTCCGATCCCTCAGTCTGCTCCCCCCTCGGACTTCCTGCCCTGACAACAACTTCCCCACTGTCTGACAACCGTGTCTCCTCATCGTCGGACACCTCTTTACACACTTCTTCCAGTACGTCAACAAGGTCATCATCACCCACAGACTGCGACTGGTGGAAAACCTGGGCATCGGAAAATTGCTCATCAGCAACCGGACAAGTGGTTTGTGACTGTGGGAATGGTCCAGAAAACAGTTCCTCAGAGTATGCCGGTTCAAATGGCAAATTTTGCTGGGAGGGGGCAGACTGGGGGGGAGGAGGCTGAGGTGCAGGAGCTGGAGGAGTGCCGATTTCGGTGACATGGGTGGACTGCGTGGAAGACTGACTGGTGGACAAATTGCTCGAAGCATTGTCGGCAATCCACGACATCACCTGTTCGCACTGTTCTGGCCTCAACAGTGCTCTACCACGATTCCCAGTAACTTCAGACATGAACCTAGGGAGTGTAGCTCTGCGGCGTTCCCCTGCTCCCTCATAAGCAGGTGGTGTCTCACCCCGCCCAGGACCACGGCCTCTGACCCCTGCAGTAGTTGGACGCCCACGTCCCCGCCCTCGTCCTCTACCCCTAGCCCTCGGGTTAAACATTTTGAAAATGAGAGTTATAACTTGAATTTTTTTTTTTTTACTTTTTTTTTTGTTTTTGTTTTTGTGTTTTTTAGTTTTTAAAACCAAACGATGCTATCCTATTGCTATGGCTATTTTATAGCCAAGTATGAAAGCACACTGCTATGCCAGATGAGATGACGCTGAGTTATGAAAAAAATAAACGTAAAATAAAAAAGGAAATGGCAGACTGTGCCTAATTGAAATACAACCCCGGGCCCTAATAAATTTTCCCACTTCGGTCTTTGCGATGGATATGTGCGTCACTAAAACACAGTGGTCGCAAGTCTGACTCCAAATTGCTCACAATTTACTAGTAGATGCACTGCAACAACTACAGCCACCAGCAGATCAACCAGAAATCAAATATATATAACGCTACTGTAGGCGTAATTAAGCCGTTTGTATTCTCCTATGGCTATTTTATAGCCAAGTATGAAAGCACACTGCTATGCCAGATGAGATGACGCTGAGTTATGAAAAAAATAAACGTAAAATAAAAAAGGAAATGGCAGACTGTGCCTAATTGAAATACAACCCCGGGCCCTAATAAATTTTCCCACTTCGGTCTTTGCGATGGATATGTGCGTCACTAAAACACAGTGGTCGCAAGTCTGACTCCAAATTGCTCACAATTTACTAGTAGATGCACTGCAACAACTACAGCCACCAGCAGATCAACCAGAAATCAAATATATATAACGCTACTGTAGGCGTAATTAAGCCGTTTGTATTCTCCTATGGCTATTTTCTAGCCAAGTATTACAGCACACTACTATGCCAGATGAGATGACGCTGAGTTATGAAAAAAATAAACGTAAAATAAAAAAGGAAATGGCAGACTGTGCCTAATTGAAATACAACCCCGGGCCCTAATAAATTTTCCCACTTCGGTCTTTGCGATGGATATGTGCGTCACTAAAACACAGTGGTCGCAATTCTGACTCCAAATTGCTCACAATTTACTAGTAGATGCACTGCAACAACTACAGCCACCAGCAGATCAACCAGAAATCAAATATATATAACGCTACTGTAGGCGTAATTAAGCCGTTTGTATTCTCCTATGGCTATTTTCTAGCCAAGTATTACAGCACACTACTATGCCAGATGAGATGACGCTGAGTTATGAAAAAAATAAACGTAAAATAAAAAAGGAAATGGCAGACTGTGCCTAATTGAAATACAACCCCGGGCCCTAATAAATTTTCCCACTTCGGTCTTTGCGATGGATATGTGCGTCACTAAAACACAGTGGTCGCAAGTCTGACTCCAAATTGCTCACAATTTACTAGTAGATGCACTGCAACAACTACAGCCACCAGCAGATCAACCAGAAATCAAATATATATAACGCTACTGTAGGCGTAATTAAGCCGTTTGTATTCTCCTATGGCTATTTTCTAGCCAAGTATTACAGCACACTACTATGCCAGATGAGATGACGCTGAGTTATGAAAAAAATAAACGTAAAATAAAAAAGGAAATGGCAGACTGTGCCTAATTGAAATACAACCCCGGGCCCTAATAAATTTTCCCACTTCGGTCTTTGCGATGGATATGTGCGTCACTAAAACACAGTGGTCGCAAGTCTGACTCCAAATTGCTCACAATTTACTAGTAGATGCACTGCAACAACTACAGCCACCAGCAGATCAACCAGAAATCAAATATATATAACGCTACTGTAGGCGTAATTAAGCCGTTTGTATTCTCCTATGGCTATTTTCTAGCCAAGTATTACAGCACACTACTATGCCAGATGAGATGACGCTGAGTTATGAAAAAAATAAACGTAAAATAAAAAAGGAAATGGCAGACTGTGCCTAATTGAAATACAACCCCGGGCCCTAATAAATTTTCCCACTTCGGTCTTTGCGATGGATATGTGCGTCACTAAAACACAGTGGTCGCAAGTCTGACTCCAAATTGCTCACAATTTACTAGTAGATGCACTGCAACAACTACAGCCACCAGCAGATCAACCAGAAATCAAATATATATAACGCTACTGTAGGCGTAATTAAGCCGTTTGTATTCTCCTATGGCTATTTTCTAGCCAAGTATTACAGCACACTACTATGCCAGATGAGATGACGCTGAGTTATGAAAAAAATAAACGTAAAATAAAAAAGGAAATGGCAGACTGTGCCTAATTGAAATACAACCCCGGGCCCTAATAAATTTTCCCACTTCGGTCTTTGCGATGGATATGTGCGTCACTAAAACACAGTGGTCGCAAGTCTGACTCCAAATTGCTCACAATTTACTAGTAGATGCACTGCAACAACTACAGCCACCAGCAGATCAACCAGAAATCAAATATATATAACGCTACTGTAGGCGTAATTAAGCCGTTTGTATTCTCCTATGGCTATTTTCTAGCCAAGTATTACAGCACACTACTATGCCAGATGAGATGACGCTGAGTTATGAAACAAATAAACGTAAAATAAAAAAGGAAATGGCAGACTGCGCCTAATTGAAATACAACCCCGGGCCCTAATAAATTTTCCCACTTCGGTCTTTGCGATGGATATGTGCGTCACTAAAACACAGTGGTCGCAAGTCTGACTCCAAATTGCTCACAATTTACCAGTAGATGCACTGCAACAACTACAGCCACCAGCAGATCAACCAGAAATCAAATATATATAACGCTACTGTAGGCGTAATTAAGCCGTTTGTATTCTCCTATGGCTATTTTCTAGCCAAGTATTACAGCACACTACTATGCCAGATGAGATGACGCTGAGTTATGAAAAAAATAAACGTAAAATAAAAAAGGAAATGGCAGACTGTGCCTAATTGAAATACAACCCCGGGCCCTAATAAATTTTCCCACTTCGGTCTTTGCGATGGATATGTGCGTCACTAAAACACAGTGGTCGCAAGTCTGACTCCAAATTGCTCACAATTTACTAGTAGATGCACTGCAACAACTACAGCCACCAGCAGATCAACCAGAAATCAAATATATATAACGCTACTGTAGGCGTAATTAAGCCGTTTGTATTCTCCTATGGCTATTTTCTAGCCAAGTATTACAGCACACTACTATGCCAGATGAGATGACGCTGAGTTATGAAAAAAATAAACGTAAAATAAAAAAGGAAATGGCAGACTGCGCCTAATTGAAATACAACCCCGGGCCCTAATAAATTTTCCCACTTCGGTCTTTGCGATGGATATGTGCGTCACTAAAACACAGTGGTCGCAAGTCTGACTCCAAATTGCTCACAATTTACTAGTAGATGCACTGCAACAACTACAGCCACCAGCAGATCAACCAGAAATCAAATATATATAACGCTACTGTAGGCGTAATTAAGCCGTTTGTATTCTCCTATGGCTATTTTCTAGCCAAGTATTACAGCACACTACTATGCCAGATGAGATGACGCTGAGTTATGAAAAAAATTAACGTAAAATAAAAAAGGAAATGGCAGACTGTGCCTAATTGAAATACAACCCCGGGCCCTAATAAATTTTCCCACTTCGGTCTTTGCGATGGATATGTGCGTCACTAAAACACAGTGGTCGCAAGTCTGACTCCAAATTGCTCACAATTTACTAGTAGATGCACTGCAACAACTACAGCCACCAGCAGATCAACCAGAAATCAAATATATATAACGCTACTGTAGGCGTAATTAAGCCGTTTGTATTCTCCTATGGCTATTTTCTAGCCAAGTATTACAGCACACTACTATGCCAGATGAGATGACGCTGAGTTATGAAAAAAATAAACGTAAAATAAAAAAGGAAATGGCAGACTGTGCCTAATTGAAATACAACCCCGGGCCCTAATAAATTTTCCCACTTCGGTCTTTGCGATGGATATGTGCGTCACTAAAACACAGTGGTCGCAAGTCTGACTCCAAATTGCTCACAATTTACTAGTAGATGCACTGCAACAACTACAGCCACCAGCAGATCAACCAGAAATCAAATATATATAACGCTACTGTAGGCGTAATTAAGCCGTTTGTATTCTCCTATGGCTATTTTCTAGCCAAGTATTACAGCACACTACTATGCAAGATGAGATGACACTGAGTTATTAAAACAATAAACGTAAAATAAAAAGAAACTGGCAGACTGTGCCTAATTCTACTCAAACCCCTAATAAATTTTCCCACTTTGGTGTTTGAGGTGGATATGTGTGTCACTAAGAGCTAAACACAACGGTAGCAAGTCCCCCTGCAAATTCCTCACAATATGGTACTAGCTGCAAATAAAAAAAAAAAAAAATTATAACGTTATTGTAGCCCTAAGAAGGGCTGTTGGGTTCTTTTAGAATCACTCCTGCCTAACAGTAAGCTAATAGAACACCCTAACGCTTTCCCTGACCAGCAGCAGCTCTCTCCCTAGCGGCATCCAGACAGAGAATGATCCGAGCAGCGCGGGCAGCGGCTAGTCTATCCCAGGGTCACCTGATCTGGCCAGCCAACCACTGCTATCTACGTGTAAGGGTACCACGTCATGCTGGGTGGAGTGCAGAGTCTCCTGGCTTGTGATTGGCTCTGTTTCTGGCCGCCAAAAAGCAAAACGGCGGGAGCTGCCATTTTCTCGAGCGGGCGAAATACTCGTCCGAGCAACGAGCAGTTACGAGTACGCTAATGCTCGATCGAGCATCAAGCTCGGACGAGTATGTTCGCTCATCTCTAATGTTTTTCTTAATCTGTGTACAGTAATTATTAAAAAACAATTCTGTTTCATGGATAGCACATAAAATACTTGCTTCGTCAGGAACTTTGATGCATACTGTATTAATAGCGTATAGGCCAAAATACATATAGTCCATTTAAAGTGCAACAGTAAATAACATCTCCATGCTATTCTAAATTTACTATTGCACTTTAAATGGACTACATGTATTTTGGCCTGTCTGTTTTTAATCCAGTATGCATTGTATGAAATTATATATATATGTTTTCTGTAACTCTATACATTAATTGTCCCCTGTATGTATTGTCCTGTATTTGTACTGTATTTTAAATGATCCCCCTTTTTCTAGGAATGTTTAATGGATCAACTCAATAAAATATGAATTGTTATTTATTCACATGTTTGGAACTGACATTTCTCTAACACCCACAAACGGAGATACCCCTGATCATGGGTGTTAACCCCTTACACGCCATGGTCAATCAGTACCACAGTGTGTAAGGATATTGTGCTTCTGGATCTAACCACCCAACTGCGCACCCCACTTGTTGGGGGATCCAATCCATCCTGTGGCAGCTCCGATGAGTACCCCGAGGTCCGATTAGTACCCCGAGGCTGCCTGAAGCCTTGTGATGTCAGATCCTGCCCCCCCGAGCATTAACATGTTTAACCAGTTATGTAACACACTGCAAAACATTAGTATTGCAGTATCCTGAACTTGAACAAACTATAAGAGGATCGCTTGTTCAAGCAAAACTGTGTAAAAAAATAAAATAAAAAGAGTTTTTTTCATAAAAATAAATAGAGAGAGTGTCGTCGAAATATCACCTTTGCATATATAACACTTTCAATGTTCAAAAACACAAACTCACAAAAATCCCACATATTTGGTATCACTGGGTCCAGAACAATCATTACAATAAATTTCAAACATTAATGGACCCTCTTAGTGAGTGCAGTAAAAAAAAATCTGAGAAAACATGAAAAACTTAAAGTTTTTTTAATCAAATCCCTTCACAATAAATGTTCTAAAAAGGGTTCAAAATATATGTGTCCCAAAATGATTCCTTCAGACAGCTCTGTCAACAGATATATATATATATATATATATATATATATACAGTATAACAAAATATATAAATGAAGTATTGTCGGAATCATAATGACCCAGAGAATAAAGATAACAAATTATTTTTCCAGTACGGTGAACTGGATGCTAAAAATCCCCAAAAATGATGCTTTTCTTTTTCTATCCCAAAGAAAGTTAATAAAATCTCATGAAGGTGACAATAGAAATTGACTCTGCAATGGTACTTCTTCCCTTCAATACTTTCATTTAAGCCAAAAAAATTTCAATTTTTAATTTGCACAAATGTGAAGGAAACCATGATGTTTCGGACCCCTGAAGGGTATGCAAGGTCACTTAGTTATCCTTTTTAGACACTCCCAAAACGCACAAGTTCTGAGAGGCGCAGGAAGTGATTTAAAGTTGTCCACACATCTTCTGGATACAACAATAAATCCCAACCCTGAATGGCTATGAGACCCCTTTCACTAGTCTCAGTAAAACAGAACCTTATCAAACCAATTAAGCTACCACCAGTTTTCCTTTAATATAAGCCCGGTTAATAACGGGAATATATAGGGTGAGGAACCAACCCGGTAGCATGTATATAACCGAGACACGGACGTTGGGGTTTGTGGATCGAGATAAAAGAGCAACAGACACACTAGACAAACAGTACACACAATAGATATATGTATATACAGTTAAGCAGAGTACAAATACACAGGTAGAACTACAAATATTAGCAATCCATATCTTAGTTAGCTTATGTGTGGGCCTAATGGAACCTGATTGTACACACCTTAAGATATTTCCTGTGCACTTGATGGTAAATGGTTTCCCAGACAAAAGCACACCCCCAGAAGGGCTCATAGGTCCCTCCTAACTGGTATTAAGTCCAAAATCTTGGAGAAGACATAGCTTCTCAAGGGGAAGTCATAGGGTCAGGGTTCTAGTATCGCTGGATCCGGGTGAATTCCTGGATCTCATTGATACCAAACCTGACCCAGTTGCTATGGTCCCATCCCGAGCCTTGGAAATTGGGGCACTGTGATCCCCTGATGATACCGAATCCAAAAATGTCATTGCCAGGAGCTATTCGCTCCCTCTGCTTGGGTGTTTATGCAGAGTTTCATCTCTTATGCATGTTAGGGGTGCAGATTATTCCTGGACATTGATTAACAGGCTCTTATCTTGTGCCAATTTGTTGCACGCTTCATCCAGCCTGACTGGTTGCTTGTTATTTGAGTGCCCAGCATAGCCCTTACTTACCAGCTGCTTTTTGTGTAGTATTCACATTATTCATTGCACTTGCATGGGTTCCTGACAGTGCCTTTAGCAGGGTCGCCTTGGGGTGACAGTTTGTTGGTATTATAAGGTGCCACTGTCCACCCTCTGTCCATACTTGTGTGAGGGGTACAGCTGGGTTGTATCCCCCTCCCTTTTAGATGTTTTTAATCATTTGTGTCTGACCTGTGTGTCGTTTTTGTATATATTGTTTCATTTGTTAATAAAGATTACTCCTTTTGGCTATTACACACATGTTCTCGTGTATTTTCTAATTGGTTGCTCTTCCATGTGTGTAGCTCCTTATATTTAGTTACTTGGTGCCACATTCCCACCACCCCTTAATATATGGGTAGGAGTCCACACCCCACACATAGATCTTTAATATCAAAAGTCTTTAAAAACCCATCAAAATAAGTTATCAATAACTAAGAAATAATAGCCTCTTCTTTAGAATATAGGTGATTGGCTAGACCATATTTTATCATTACTGCTAGGGGTCCCAGGAAAATGACCTCTTCTGATCATATCCTGACTGAACATATACTGGCTATGCTAAGGATATCTGAATGCTATTCTACAGTCATGGAAAACCCATTCAGTCATATCCAACATCATCCAACATAAACCAATCCCAGAATATTTATTCACTATATGTTACATAATAGCAAAAAAATGCAAATATAGCCAACAATGTGTTATATGTTTTCTTAAACTTTCAATGCAATTCATCATGTTCCTAGTACACGAAATGACAGGTTTTTGGCATCAGATTAAATATATGACTTAAATGTTCATGGCGTTCCTCCATAGTTTTAATAGGGAATCAATTCAGCAATGTATAAAAATGGCATGCCAAATGATAAAGGAATTGTCTATGGACACAGAAATTCCACAGTTCTCCATTAATATATCTGGTACATGAAGTTTAAAACATAACAACAATGAAAGGTTTTAGCCACAGAGTTCTAACCCCTAGCTGGTGTCCATGACCACAAAGAAAATATTATATAACAGGAATAACTTTACATTGTACAACTCCACAGGGTAGTAACTTGGAATATAGCAGCTCTGTACATTATATCACCAATAGCAGCTGGTTAAGTATTTATATCCTGTCACAAGCCACAATAAGACCATGCATATTTAAAGTACTGTATATGTAGATATATAATAAATCAATTCAGTCTTATAAAGGAAGCAACACATTGGGAGTCATTGGGGTACATGTATCATAAGTCTCATATCTTAGCGTTTTTTCTTTATTCGTATATGTGGCGTTTGGACTGTAGGGAATTTGCGACTTTTTAAACAAAAGTCGCAAAAACTCTCCTGGGAAGGGGCACCCGTACATTTGCGCAAAATTTGCGACTTTTAACAAAGTCGCAACTTTCAGATCTGAATTCAGGTGATAACCCAGGGAACACTGCAGGAAACTAGACAATTGAGAACTTTAAAAGGAGCCTGTTTTAGGCGCAAGAAAATGCACAAATGAGCACAAGCACCATGAAAAGCCTCAATAATTAAAGAAAAAGGCAAGCCAAATGTTTAAAAAATGCACCCCATTTGTGTCTCTCTTTTTTCAGGTTTTGGATTAGCTTGATTTATCTCACCAAGTGATATATTAGGCAATTAAACCTAAGCTTTTTTCTGCCACTTTTTAATTTGCAATTGCAAATTCTACACCTTCTTGGGAGTGGAGTTTATTAGCTACAAGTTGCAATTATTTAAAGAAAAGGCTAAGATAAATGACTCTCGTATGTTTTGTTGCATTTCAACATCTAAATACAAATGTACATTGATATAGACAATCATCCTACCGGATCTTCAATCTTGTGAGTGTTCATCAGATCAGCTAAAAAATCATCCTGGTGACTTTCTCTTCTTATGAGAGGAAATTCATGAAGAAACACAGCACCTTGTGTATGGTCACTATATACCTAAAAATAAATATTGAGAAATTTATTTTAATAAGTTTAGTTCAGGCTAAATCTTGAAACAACAGTGTAACAAATTATGAAACAAAAGCTACATCAGCTTTTTGCAACTAGGTCTTATTCATGTGATAATAATTCTCCTCTTGGTTTTGTAGAACCAAACTTTTGTCTGGAAAAAATCTGTTACTTGACTAGCAAATTATCATACAGTTTCCTTGCTTTGTTGACCTATGTAAATATGAAGTCTGTTATCACAATTGTAAATTTCTTGCTTGGCTACTGCATAAAAGAAATAAAAAAAAGCCAATAATTAAATGGTTACTCACTCATAGTAGTCATCTTTCTATTGTTCATAACAATAACCCTCTTAAGAAGTAGGTGGAAGTAAATTCAGATGTTCGGTATCCTCTTCAATCGTAAAAACTAATTTTTGTGTTACATACTGTGCTCCTCTATCCTTTCTACTTGTAAGCAAGAATTTTTCCACATCTGGAATTTAGGTACGTTTATACCTGTTACATACAGATCACTTTCTTTGCTAAATCATAGTCATACACTGGCCACACCTATGACCTCAGTGTTCAGATTATGAGACTTTAATAATACAGCATATATATAATAATAGTTGGGATTTATGTTGATGGGGATGAGGGTTTATGATGTTTTATTGCGCTTTTTTGGACTTCATTTACCACTTTTAATGCACATAAAGGAGTTTGTCACCAAGCAGTAATTTGCCCCGTATTTATCTATGTATTTCGCCTGATTGCAAGAAGGATTCACCAAAAAATCTTATCCTAGCATAACAAATAGAGTACCATGGGATGTGCACTTTTGTGCAACAAAGAAATCACTGCAGATCTTATATTCAAGATTTATCTAATGCAGCATTTTATATACAAACAGTTAACCACCTGAAAGAGGAAAATGTCCCTCTAGATGCCAATTTGGTGACTCCAGAACATGAAAAATGCCTCTTTAGTGCCACTTAAAGGGGTTTTCCCACAAAGACAAGTTAGGCCCTATCAACTGGATAAGGCCTAACTTGCTGATCAGTGGAGGTCTCAGTGCTGAGACCCACGCACACCGTGAAAATGAGGGGTCCGATTAACCCCTTGACGCCCCATGAGAGTAATGGAGCGGCGCTCGGCAAATTCCATCAGCACCATAGAGATTAATGGAATGGAGCAGAACGTTCATCTGAAGCCATCTGCTCCATTAGTCTGAGGAGCGGCAAGGAATCGGTCAGACCCCTCATTTTCATCTGCGGGGGTCTCAGCACTGAGACACCCACTGATCAGCATGTTAGGCCCTATCCAGTTGATAGGGCCTAAATTGTCTTTGTGGGAAAACCCCTTTAAGGTCTACTTTTTTATAGGGCCCTGACACATGTCTATGGACTTGCTGCATGGTCCACCTGTACTTTTTTGTTAGGAGTTTGGCAGTTTGGTTGTGAGCTTTGCCATAAAGAGTTCTTATTAGCTAGATCTCTGTACAGAAAATCTTTTTTAAGACAATATTTCAACATCAAAAATAAATGTATAAACTACTATATGAAAGGATAGATGTAAAAGGTTATTTGTCTAAGTCCATAGATGGAATGACTTGCTGTTTCTTTAAGCAAATGCCTTACAAGGGATAATTTTGTTCATATGAAAGATAAAATAATCATTTTTCACACATGACAATCTTCATAAGTTATCCACTGAATGCTTTTGTCAGATACAACTATTATGCTATTGCTCCAGGTAACATAGTTGACTGAAGTCTTTGACACCTATAAGAAGATTGACATGTAATAAGATTGTAGTAGAACAAAGCTTCAAAGATCTTGCTAACTTCAAACTTTTTTTTTTAACTACAACCTTATCAAGGTTTTAAAGCCAGAAAACTGGGTGCACATGGTTAGATAGGTTTCCTTTGAATGCTTTATTTATGACTACAAATATTTGATCGCACTTGGTAAACTTGGGAAAAAAACTCCATTGTTAGTTTTTATATTAAGAAATTAAAGATCTGAAGATGCTTGCCTTGGCAGAACACAAATCGTAGGCTTATTTGTATGTTTTATGTTACATTAAGCTGAAATGTGCAATGACCATATCAAGTAGTTATATGTTTGATCACTAAGGCATGTTAGAAAGAAGAATTAACAATGCCCATTTCCTAAGGGTCTTTGGGTACATTTACTATTATGGCATTTTGGCTGATTAACACTTACTTACCATTCAATGTTCTTCTTAAAAAACATTATAATAAAAGGATGCATAATCAGATCAGAAGCAGGGTAGTGGAGTCAGAGTCGTGGAGTTAAAGACCATTTGGCGGAGTTGGAGTCTTCTCCAAAAATATATAATACATTGTTACAATTAGTTAATAGCAGTATGTGCTGAAAAATTTATAATCAGAATTTAGGAAAATTATGGAATGTTATACAGGCGGTCCCCTACTTAAGAACACTCGACTTACATACGACCCCTAGTTACAAACGGACCTCTGGATTTTGGTATTTTGTAAATGTCTTTCATGAGAAATTGTATGGTTTCAAAGAAAAATAACATTAGTTATGTTGAATTCAACATTAATAGTCCCAAATGTTATTAGTTTGGAGGGGATTGGGCCCCAAGTGGATTCTTTGGTGTGTACCTATTGGTGTCACTTGGAGAACGGGGTTGTACATTGAGTTAAGTTTATATTTTAACTTGTATTATTAACATCATACCTGATATATAATGTATTGCATGTTGCTCCAGGTATAACACACAGTATAGTATGAGTGGTATAGTGTGGAAAGATACATTTATTAGCTATTGCTGTATGACTTGAAATGTGTTTTCAAACATATATCAAGCCTACTCTAAGGATGATTATTAAGGATTAATATTTGATTGGAAACTTTTCTCTAGTTCTGCATTTTGTAACTCCTATCCCATTGATCCTTTTCTTGACACTTCTGCTTTAATCTCCTGAAAAGGCTCAAATTTTTACCAATTTCCTTCTATTCCATTGCCAGAAATATTTCTATTGGATGCAACTCTAGAAGGAGTTATGGACTTTCAGTTTTGAGGTTAATTGTATTTTGTTTTATTGCTGAAGATGCAATATGTTCTGGTGTGTTATTAAGCTGTGAACATGAAACTCTAATTACAGGGTAAATACTGACCTTTTCTTCAGTAAAAACCAGCCAAATATTTTGACTGCTTATGACTTGTCAATTATCACTTAGCAAAATAGCATTTATATTTCAATATATGATGAATTCAGATAGTTGCAAGCTGTAACCCTAAACCGCAGGTAAAGGAAATATATGTAATACCGCTTTTAAACATAAAAGTACTACAGTAAAAATATACTTCCACAGTTACGTATGTGAGAGATTTTCTTAATGACAACAAAATCCAAACATCACTTACGCATTGCTGGATAGTTGGAGCCAGGTTTTTTCTTTTTTAGCTTTGAAGGTAAATACAGAGTTTCATATAAATTTGCAAATAAGGAAATGTAAATTCTGGGAACCATGGAAGCATTTAGCTGAGATAAATAAAAGAGGAATAACAAGATTTGTATAATTTAGCTTTACTTCAATAAAATCATATAACAATCAAATACCAAAATGAATGATATCATAAATCAAAGTTAATAACTAGTTCCTTGTGTTTGTGAATTCCAGAATCTTTACTTTACTACAGACAATTTTTAAGCGTTTTTGTCGTTTTCTAACCCTGTGGCACAAATCGTTTTTGTCTGAAAAATGTCTTTATTTGACAAGACATACACACTCCTGACCTCATTAGTGTCCTTTATATGTCTTCTACACAAAAGTAAGTCCTAATTTAACACCATTTTAAATATTAGACAGCTTACTTATTTAAATAGCCTAATAGCCTAGACAGTGTTAAAGTGAGTCTACTATCTCCCAAATAAAACCTGTATTTTGTAGGGGATTCTATAATTATTTCAAAATATACATTTCCTGTTTTCCAATAAATAGCATTTTGGAAATAATTCTGTTAACATTTCCTTAATTGTTTTCATAATGTGGAACTTCATTGTGAACTTCGATCACAGGCCTGGGAAACAATCTGATTGGTGGTGGTTTATAGGCCTAAATTCTCATCACAGGATTCCTTTGAAGAGGTTAGACAAATAAAAAAAGTGTGTTTGAAAATAGTGATTTTTAGGGTAAGATGGCATAAAAAATTCAGATTAGTAGTGTTCTATGGCACTCACAAAAACGGTCATATAGCTGATGGAAATAGAGTGACATACAGTGCCCTAATTTTCTTATGAATATACAGAGGCCTTATCTGCTGCCTTCACCCCCAAATAAACACCCATCAGCGATTACTCCAAGGGAACAGGTTGTCCAGTAGTACAGTGTAGAGGTCTCACATCAAATGGCACCACAATGAATTATATGTAGCCCCTTTTAAAATCGATATACAGCCCCCACCAGTTTATGTACAGTGACAACAAATTCTCACTAATTTATCTGAATCACCAATAACCCCTCAATGATATGGAGCAGAGTACCCCCACAGTACTCATACTGTCTGCTCTTCCTGCACCTAGGCTGACAATACACATCTATGATTAAACATGGTCACATGGTCTGGATCATGGCTTTACACTGGCTGACCCTATAACAGCAACTATCTTTCCTGTATTTGCGCAATGCCACACAAAACCAACCATTCCATATTCCCTACCCAAACAGCAGGGTTATGAAGGATCTTACAGCACAACAGAGAGAGTAAGGCTGGACAGCCTGCACTCTGCATGAACCTCACTGAGCTGCTGCAGGGACCATGTTTGCCATACAGTACTGTACAGTACATACACTGCAGAGGGTCGACACAGAGCAGCAATCCTGGACCCTGCTCCTCTCTAGAAATGAGCTGCTGTAGTTAGTATCCTGATGACCCACACTGTGGATTAACGTGGAGCAGGAATCTGCCTGTTCGGGCAGATTGGCGGTCTGGGCACTGGTGCATCAGTGCATCTGATCCCAATCCTACTTCTCCAGCAGGGGGCACCGCCTGAGGCAAGAGTCTCAACTCCCCTCATTGTGGGTGCACCCCTGTGAATATAGAAACATTGCCTACTTAGAAGTGAAAAAAAAATTAAGCCTTAAAGTCAAAACACATTGGCCACTAGTATGCTCATCACATTTCAAACTTTATAGAGGTACTTAACAAATGTGTCCACCCAAATCTGGATTCCAATAAAAATGTGGGTCTTGATGGTTCAGTTTTCCCAGGTACTCACCTGCACTGAATTTTATTTTATTGAAGAAATGTGCTCTTTAAAGTTATCTAAGCCAAAAAATGCTGAATTTTATTTAGTGCACAAGCCAAGTAAGGATTTTCATACAGGACATATGGCATTTTAAAATATATGCTTTCAAATCACTGCCATGAAGGTATTGGTGAGGCTACCAACTATACCACACAGCTGAAAGCTCCTTCTGGCATTGTAGCCTTAAACATCATGTGTGTCCAGTGAAACAAAATCCATTTTTACAGATTATTAGGGCTTTATGAGTAGCCAAAGATAACACATTACCTGTACCACTCCGGTGTTCCACTTATTTGGAGCCATTAGCTATATATTTTCTGGTCCTTTACAGTTGTGGGGGCTTAAGCTAACTTGCAGTAACTCCACATGCAAACACAGAAGTGCCACACAGCATGGTTTATGAAATTTATAATAAAGTTAATGTGCTCACGAATAGACTACTCAGGCTGTCATCTGAATCATAAGTCACAATGCACAATTGACTTTAAGTTTATTTTGGCTCTAAAATATATTCTCCAACTGGCATGAGGGAACATACCAAGTATTCAGCTTCCTGTATTCTATACTAAACAATTATAATTATTTTCTTATTGTATAAACCTTCAGCATTTTATATATAGCAAGCTATTTTACAATGATACTATGCATACATTTAAACTATTGAGTGAACGTAGAGCCAATGCATGTATATTTTATATCACATTTTTTTTATTAATTTCTGTTTTCCACTCTGCTCCATCCACAAGCTGTATCTTTTTGAAGTTTTCTTTTATAAAGCTATACTGTGGCTTTCTATCAGCTAGACAAATTCTACTTTCTAGTGCCACCATTCAATATTCTGTGCCATGTACTGGAAAGGTGTAAAAAATTCCTAGTGTGGTAGGATGGGCAAAAAAACACATTTGTGTCATATTCTGATGGGCTTAGAAGGAAGCAGGCATGTAAAAAGTGCTGTGGGTGAGATAAAGTCAGAGCCCCATGTGGTTATGGTGACTCCACTCAAGGCACTTCTGCCTCTTTTACATATTTTTAAAACTTAAATTTTCAATAGAAAGGGGAAACAAAGCAAAAAGATATGGACAATGCAGGAACTAAGAAGCACAGATTTACAAGTAGGTTAAATTTACATTCTGTTATAATATAACCCTATGGAAGATTTGTGAGTTGGAAATACAGCTCTGTTCTTGACGTTATTGTATATTGCACTAAACATACTTACTTTTAGTTGTTTTATGTATATTTGAGCACTATTCCTATTTACTGCTTATTGTAGATTGGCATTCTAGCTTCAATATAGGTCATTAAGAGAGGTGGATTTGATAATGGGGCACCTGTGAAAAATATCGTTTTGGGGTCCACTAATGTTATATCGACAATGCACAGTTCCTCAAATATATTCTATGATTGTTATCCTGTAAATAGATGATAACTAAAACTATTAAAAAATATGCTGTGGATCAGTATTGACGAGCACAAAACTGCTTTGTTAAAAATACCCACAAGCAGTTTTTATACCTACTATTCATTTAATCGGTTCAAGGTTCAGTTCCATATGAATTCTGTTTAAATTGTGATTGAGGGGCACAGAACTTGGCTGGTCATAATAATAGATATTCTCCAGCAAGAAATAGCATGCAACTCTGTTGTGACTGAGTGGTAAGGGATTAGCAAATTAAGTTTCTATTCCGTGAAAGATTTTACTTTAGCATTTTTTTAAGTCAAATAGTCTACAGTCTGACTCAGACTGTAATTCTCTCAGTATACAGCCACTAAACCATTAGCACCAAATAAAACCAAATACCAGTATGCCTTCTAAGAAGAGCTCTCATTCAGCAGAGAAATGTTCCCATCAGAAGATGCTTAGCTTAGAAAACACTTTTCTTTCCCCAGAGACGCGTTTGACTGTTCCCCTAGCTGCAGCCAATGCTACGTCTTTTCAGAAGTTTTGAAGGGCAGGTGTCTTTGTGCCAATTATTCTTAGCTGCTAAAGGGCAACAAAAGATCAGGCAGTGTTATCCATTCATCTGAAGAATTATTGTGGCTCCACTTCAGCTCATAGAGTCTTCTGTAAGGCATGTCTACCAGCTTTGGTACTAGCAACTTATCTAGATAATGACGTTGATTGTGATGAGTTTGTAAGGAGTAGCACATGCCTACACTTGACCTGAAGTGCTCTAGCAAGAAGCTAATAACAGTCCATCAAAAACGACAACAAAACCTACAAATGTAAAAGGAAAAAAATCAACGGTGCTTTTTCTGCTGCTAAGTTACCCATGCCTGTGGTCAGCAATGTTGACTGTGGGAACGAAAGATGAGCATGACTTGTCAGCTACTAATCACTACTCTAGGACAATGACAGAACGGCTCAATATGATTTGTTTCATGTCCCTAGTGTCTCAAAGGATTGTGATTGTGATGATCTTTAGAGCCATGAAACACTTTGCCTGGTACTTGTGTGCTTTGTGATTTATGGACATATTTGCACAGAGATCTTTTGTAGAACAACAAGAGCTCTATAATTTCTATGGCAAATTGACAATGGAGCAGATTAGCTAAATGGAGCATAGTTTAGCATAAGGAATAGTCTTTTAAAGGTTTTCTAAAGACACAAAAAGTAATTTACAAAAAATCGTGATACACACAGCGGATCACAGGGCTCCATTGTTCAGAAATACAAATCCTCTTGTCTATGTTACACACTTTCTGGCATACACATAATTTATGTAGAAAATTCTGTAAAATCAATTTTCCCATCTTTTATGCAACTATAGTTTACTACATTTTTACCTTTAATGCATAAAAACATATATCTTTATTCTAAGGAAGTTGTACATTTTTTATAGGCTTCCCTGCAACAGTTTTATACCAAACTAGTGTTCTTTTCCTTTGGTATACTGTATGTTTGTAAAATTTAGATTTGGACGTCTTCTTTCTGAAGAACTACTAAAATCCTTTTTTAATACCATGCTTTTCAGATAAACCTAAATACATAAGATACATCAAAATATTAACCAACTTTTATTACTATGGCCTATGAAGATCGAAAATTCTATACATTCTGAAAATAAAGTGCCCAAAGTTGTTCTGATTATAGTTCCTAAATCTCCTGCCTAGAAATAGTTGTCCTAGAACAGGAAAATATTTAAAAAAGCAGCTGTTGCTATGTTGCTAGCTTATTCACTCTGGTCCCTATGAGAGAGAGAGAATTTTAGTACCTTTTTATGACTTTCTGCAAAGGAAAAAATGTATAAACACTAAGATTACTATGCCTTTAAAAAATTTGGGACAGCCCTTCGATGATATAATGTCTTTGGAAGCTTCTGAAATGTTTATTGACAACATTTGAGTAAATTAGTGACATAACTGTGGATTTATTTGAATGCACACCTGAAATACACATTTTTCCTTTTTTCCAAGGCAACGTTTCAGCTAAGTCAATGTAGCCATTTTCAAGCAGTGAAATTGTTACATTGTTACATGGCGGGTTTAAATCCCCTGCAGGATGTGACATCATCAGTGACGTTAACAATGTGAAATAAATTCATAAATATATACAATAGATACAGATGAAAATGGTGATTATCGTAATATCAACGGACGGCTATCATGCAGTACGGACGGGTCCCTGGTCACTCTTTCCCTCTTCCAAGATGGCCGCCGATACACCACATGCGCTGTTGTCCCGAGAGGTGAGACTCAGACTGAGAATGGTGTCATGCTACTACATGCGAGCGACACACCCGGTTGGTTGGTAAATATGGCCCTCTCTTCGCAGTATAAGTAAGAGTATCACATTTGGGACCCTCCTGCCCCACGTACACCTTCTGTTTAGGTGTTGCTACGCAACCTTCAGGCATGCGCAGACAGTTTGTTTATAAACCGGAGATGCCGGCCCTAGACATTGAGTGTGTCGCAAGTGTGTCTTTTTATATAGTGTACTTAGTGTGACCTTCTATTTTCAACTTTAAGTGGCCATAAGTGTCCCACCCCTGTTTCTTGCTGCTTTCAACCAATAGGGTTACTTATATCTTCAAGGATCCTACTAGTGACCCTTCACTGCCATAAACTACCATTCATATTAACATGGATTTAATGTGTACAGCACATTGTGTATAAATCTCTCTCTATGTAGATCATTATGGATGCCGACAATAAACCCTAAACTGCCAAGGACCCCCAGTGATGCAGGAAATAATCCTTACTGCCATAGACCAACAGGAATACTGATACTACCAAGATGTGCACATTCACAGCTCCTGCAATGGCCATATTTCTTGGCTCAACTATTGGGTCAATAACATGTTTATAGTGGAAGAATAAAATCATTGTGTTTCCATGTGATGACAATGCAGAAAAGACCATTATGTAACTGGTTGAAGAGTAAAGCACAATCTAAAGATGCTATATTTTCCTCCCATTACCACAATTATTTGAATGTAAGCATTTTATTGTGATACAATATTTGAGAATATGAAACATATTTTGATAATGCATCAGGGTAACTCCACTAGCTCCACTTCCGCTTGACTGATAAAGAGCTTTTAGTTTTTAGATCCAAAGAACTGCATGTTTTATCATTTCAGTTTAACTTTTATATCATACAGCTGCTAAGGTAAATCTGGATAATTTAACTTTTCTGCTTCCTATTAAGGGGTTATAGCTGCCAAAAATCTTTGAATCCTTCCTCTCTCGCCACCCTACCCACCCAGGTCAGATCTATGCTTACAACAGAGACACCCTACATATAAATTACAATCACTCTACACATAAGCTAAGTGTCCAGGCTGCAATAAATTGTCACCTTTTTTAAAGTTCTGTGATTTACCTCAAAACACTAACATGTATATTCTTAACAGGGTTTGTCCATGAAAGAAAATGCTCAATTTCAATCTCCTAGTGATGTTTACACAATAAAGATAATTTTTAACCCCTTGCTTTGCAATTTTACTCAGTTTTATTGCTGCTTTAGCTCCTATCAGTCAGTAATGGTCAGTGTAGGAGGGCAGCCCCTTCCTTTTTTTATAAAACAAAACCTGATCGTGAATAAGCCCCCTCAAGTATGTCTTCATTGCATCCCATACTATCCTAACATCCTGCCCCTCCGAGTTCCTGCCAGGGAAGGAGACAATTTCTTCACTTAAATCTTTACTATCTTTTACAAGGTTAAACCAGAAAGGCTTCACCTTATAGTATGTAATACCTGTTTCTTTCTGTTTTCCTAGTGTAAACCAGACTGGGGAGTGGTCGGAAAGACCCCTTTCGCCTATTGCCACCTCCTTCACCAGTTCATATCCAAATTCATTCACCAAAACTATATCAATCCTGGAAAGAGAAGCACATGTCTTTGAATAACAAGTATAGGCTCTCTTTTCAGGATGCCTCTCCCTCCAAATATCTCTGTAGCCTAATTCAGCAACCAGTCTACCAAATATTGTGTTAGCTTTTTTGACCCATGTTCTACCCTGTTGGTTAACTTTGCATCTGTCCAAGCCCGCATTCATAACATGGTTGAAGTCCCCTACCAAGTAGGTAGGTACCCCCTCATACTTCCCCAGCTGATTTACAATGTCTACCAACACTTCCAATGGAGCCACTGGGGGAAGGTAAGTACCCACCAACACCATTCTAACACTATATAAAGAGGCATGTAAAATGACATATCTGCCTAACGGGTCTATCTTAACCTTATGCTCTTCAAATTGGGCCTTTTTACTTGTCATGATGCTCACCCCTCATCCATATGATGAAAAAGTGGAGTGAAAGTAGTGACTAAACCATGGCTTATACATCCTATTGCAATTCTCCTCCACAAGGTGAGTTTCCTGTAGACAGATCACATCTGGCTGAAATGAACAACATAAATCAAAGACAGCCTTTCTCTTTAATCTATCTCCGAGGCCACGTACGTTCCACAATAGTACAAGCTAAGGATAAGGTACAGAGTTGGAGGATAAGCTCCTGCACAACCCTACCGAGGAGAACAAGAGTTTGTGGCTAGAAGCACAGGAATGCCTTAGGAGATATTGTCTTGAGAAAACTTCTTGGGATGTTAAAAGGCAGAGTCAACAGGCTATTCGGGGACATTACATATCTATGAAAATCTTGGCAGATTTGCTAAAAAGCCAGAATAAAAAGAACTCCATTGGAGCAAAGATGGAAAGATGGAATACAGGTGACACCTCAGGAAGGGATCAAAGAAGAGTTCCGGTTGTATTTTGAGAAGCTGTACTCCTCCGAACTGAAGGTGGAGGAAAAGGAAATAAATAAGATCTTGGCCGAGGTCCTCGTGCCTAGGCTGCCAACAGAGGAGAGGGACGCCTTGGAACGCCCATTGCATTTGGAAGATATGATCGAAGCTCTGAACAGCCTTCCCAGTGGGAAGGCTGTGGGCACAGATGGGATTCCGCCAAAGGTACTTCTTCAATACGCGGAAGTAATGGTCCCCTTTTTACTGAAGGTTTTTAATCATTCAGTGTCAGTGGGCCTATTGCCCGAATCTATGAGGGAAGCAATCATTGTTTTGATCCTTAAGGAGGGGAAATGCACCACAGATCTTGATGCATACCGGACGATTTCCCTGCTGAACTCCGACTACAAGTTGTTAGCTAAAATACTTGCAACAAGGCTGCAGAGGGTGGTGCGCCTAGTAGTTCATGGCGACCAGTCGGGATTCATGCCGGGAAGATCGGTCAGGGATAACATCTTACGAGCATGGTGGTGCATGCAGTGCCCGAGTGAGGCGACGGGATGCCGCTCTTGTATTGAAGAGAATGGGCTTCGGCCTGCAGTTTTGTCAACTGGGTGAAACTTCTATATGGGGGGGCCTTGGCCAGAATAAGTATAAATGAAAAGGCCTCCCAGTTGTACAGGGAACCCCTGGCATGTAGTATTGGATCGGAGGTTAACATAAGGGGGCTGGTATGGGGCTGTAGAGAAGTAAGAATACAACTGTATGCCGACGACGTGCTTTTGTTTCTGGATAATTCAGAGAAGGGGATAAGGGTGGTGATGGATTTGATAGATAAATTTGGCCGATTATCTGGCATCAAAATAAATTGGAACAAATCTGCTTGCCTGCCTTTGGATCCTCTCTCATCGACACTGACTTCTATTGAAAATCTCCCAGTGGTAGAAAGGATGCGTTATTTGGGGATTATAATTAGCAACAGGCCAAGGGATTATATCGAGCTGAATGTAATGCCCCTAGATCAGACAGAAAGTTGCTGGGTGGAGAAGAATGAATCTCCCCATGGCAGCAAGAGTTGTTATTTTCAAAATGGTATTGCTGCCCCAGATTTTGTTTATATTCCAAAACAGCCCAATGATGATTCCCAGGAAGGTTTTCTCAACTCTTGACTCTCTCCTAAGGCAATTTGTATGGAATGGGAAAAATGCACGTATTAGTTTGAGGAAATTGCACGTACCAATTGAGAAAGGTGGATTAGCTCTACATGATTTTCTGAGTTATTTTTAGCAGCACAATGGCAAAATATTATTGATAGTGATAAAGAAATGGTAAATTACATTTTAAAAAAGAAGTATGGGTAGACTCTCTGCAGATGATGAGAAATACGATTAAGAATATGTCCCATGTAATCTCTCAGATTTTCATAATACATAGGGTACACATGACGCCGAAAAGATTGAATTATGTGTGGAAAAAGAGTGAAGAAAAAATGCCCAAGGTACAACCTGTTAGATGCCAATCTTGTGCATATGTTATGGAGATGTCCAAAACTGCATCGCTATTGGACAGAGGTCCTTGATAAATTACAAGTAATATTCAACTCAAATATCTCCTCAAATATGCAGGTTTGCATCTTGGGCACGAAGAAAGGTATCACTGGCTCTCCAAGGTGCATCTTGAGTGTAAAAAAAGGTTTATTTATGGCAAGATTGGTAATTCTGAGCCATTGGAAGGATGCGGAGTCGCCAATGATTAACCGGTTAAGGACCGGACCCTTTCCTGTTTTTTCATATCCATTTTTCACTCCCCACCTTCAAAAATCTATAACTTTTTTTTTTTACACTTAAAGAGCTGTGTGACGGCTTGTTTTCTGCGTAACAAATTGCACTTCATAATGATGGTATTAAATATTCCAAATGCAATGAAAATGGTGAAAAAACGCATTTGCGCCATTTTCTTGTGGGCTTGGATATTACGTCTTTCATTGAGCGCCCCAAATGAAATGTCTACTTTATTCTTTGGGTCGGTACGATTAAGGGGATACCAAATTTGTATAGGTTTTATAATGTTTTCATACATTTACAAAAATTAAAACCTCCTGGTCAAAAATAATTTTTTTGATTTTGCCAACTTCTGGCGCTAATAACTTTTTTATACTATGGTGTACAGAGCTGTGAGTGGTGTTATTTTTTGCGAAATTTGGTAATATGTTCAATGATGTCATTTTTAGGACTGTACGACCTTTTGATCACTTTTTATAGATTTTTTTAGATTTTTCAAAATGGCAAAAAAGTGCCATTTTCGACTTTGGGCGCTATTTTCCGTTACGGGGTTAAACGCATTAAAATACCGTTATCATATTTTGATAGATCGGGCATTTTGGGACGCGTCGATACCTGATGTGTTTATGATTTTTACTGTTTATTTATATTTATGTCAGTTCTAGGGAAAGGGGGGTGATTTGAAATTTTAGGTTTTTTTATTATAATTTTTTTTTTTAACTTTTTTTTATTTTTATTTATATTATTTTTCAGACTCCCTAGGGTACTTTAACCCTAGGTTGTCTGATCGATCCTATCATATACTGCTATACTACAGTATGGCAGTATATGGGGATTTTCTTCCTCATTCATTACAATGTGCTATCAGCACATTGTAATGAAGGGGTTAAAACAAAATAGCCTTGGGTCTTCGGAAGACCCGAGGCTACCATGGAGACAGATCGCCGCCCCCCGATGACCTCACAGGGAACGGCGATCCCAGGTAAGATGGTGGCGCCCACGCGCCGCTATCTGTTTGAGGCTGCCGGCAGCTTTGCCGGCAGCCCACGCTGTGAAAACACCCGCGATCGGTGCTAGCAATATGCAGCAAAGACTTACCGGCTATGGAGAGGGCTCAGCCCGTGAGCCCTCTCCATGCAGCGCGACGCGACCGCCCGCCGTGTATTCACCGGTTAAGAGGTGGGAAGAAAGAATGGACATGTTATTCTTGGCGGAAAGACGGGAGGATTTTGAAACAGGGGTATACAGAGAAAATTCTAGGGATAGTTGGCTCAACCGCCCATGAACAACAGCTTTGAGTATGTAACAGCTTCCGGTTAAGCCTTTCTCTATTCTGTCTAGTGATTATTGGATGGTTTTTGTGGGTCTCGCGTGCTGGGGCCAGTCGCCAACCGCCAGGGGTGGGTGGGACGGGGGGCAGGGATGATTTTGTTTGTAATAGAATGTTGTTTCATAGGAGTATAATGGTTCTGGAGGGGAAAAACAAAATGAAAATTGTTTATTATGTGATTTTATTTTTTGTACTATAAAACTTGACTAAAAAATAAAGTTAAAAAAAAAAAAAGTAATGGTCAGTATATCTAACATATAGAAAGGAAGATGAGAGATCAGAGATGAGATGATTAGATGCATGACATGGTAATTAAACACAATGACATATTCAGCTCTGCTACATCTGTGCTCTCATGCTATTAGATTTTATGTGCCTCCCTCCCTCTCCCCAGATCAAGAAGTTATCTGCCCGTAGCTTGTAGCTCTCCTCTCCCTGCTGCTGTTGTTTGCCGGCAGGAAGTCAATGTGAAGCAGTGTGAGCTTGTCCTGGAATGCGGGGGGGGGGGGGGGGGGGAGGCCGCTACAGAGAAGAGCTCAGCTCCAAAGCGTCAGGCAAGATGGCTTCCGACTCTACAGTCATAAGATACACGGTCAGGTTCCGGGGAAACTGTACACCAGGACTGATAGAGACAGGTTGGAATTATATCGTTGAAATGGTGTATTTTTGTTAATAACAGTGAATTAGAGAATGTGTTATTTTGTTATATTTGAGTATATTTAAGAAACTTGTCTTCATGGGAATACCCCTTTAAAGTTTTGGTACCTTTTTGAATTCCATAGTGTATATCAGTATGTTTATAAACTTTATCAGGTCAGAGGGGTTCAAAACAAAACACCAAAGCTGGGGATCAATGTTGTGAGTACTGTAGCCACTTCATTACTTTGTCTCTTTACCTGCTTACTACTGCATGTGGTAAGAATGGGGTATTCTATTACAGTTTTGTCCTATCACCACCACTACAATATAAACTGCAGGCATATAGACAGCAAAATGTAAACAATAAGGAGCCTGCAGCACTTCCATGAGCATTTGAGATGTTAGTATAGAGTGTTAGTATAAACTATAAGTCATCTGAGAGGCCAGTCCACCACTTGCACTTTTATGAGACACGGCTACAGATTGGTATCCCACACAGGAAAGGGAGAAGGATGGGTACAGTCAACAAATAAATTATGCGAAAAGATGGCCAATTATAATTTCTATATTCTTCATTTTAATATTCTAAAAACTGTAAGAATCTAACACAACAAAAATGCACAAGGATCAAGACATCAACCGCACATTTACTCTGGATTAAAAATAACCCTGACTGAGTTTAATCATTCTGTGACCTGTCAACAGAGCACAGATCCCATACATTTCCAGCTTGTTAGAAATTCAACATTTTTCCTATTTTTAAAGGATTATCCTTTCAGTGAAAAATGCAAAGTTTAAACAACACATTTTTAACAGCATTTTTGAAATCTTAGTTTACAGCAATAACATTATGAAATAGCAGAGGTCATTTTCTGCACCCATGTCTAGCAAGTACTCATGAAAATTATATTTTATCAAATCATTGCCAATATTTTTATCTAAACATCATTGCTGAATTTTCTGCTTCTGCTCCATTCAAA
This sequence comes from Engystomops pustulosus, assembly GCF_040894005.1. NCBI lineage: Eukaryota > Metazoa > Chordata > Amphibia > Anura > Leptodactylidae > Engystomops > Engystomops pustulosus. The sequence goes on from NC_092411.1 coordinate 133,549,303, forward strand.
AGTACATGATGGAAGCTTCGACGTCCCCTGGGGATTTTATTTATCTAAAATAGACCATAGAGGCAATACTCCAATACAAAAGGGCCTTCATCGAGAAGGTGAAATGTTGCCTGTTACACATTTTGGGATAAAAACAATCACTTTTGTATTGGAGTACTGCACCGCAACTATTATGTGTTGCTCCTTATAGTCATTTTTTGTTGGAGGGATTTTTTTTTTCTGAAAATAAAGGGGTTTTCCCAAGAAGACAAGTTAGGCACTATCCATTGGATAGGGCCTAACTTGCTGATCAGTGGGGGTCTCAGTGCTGAGACCCCCGCAGATTGCGAAAACGAGGGGTTCTGCGCTCACCGATCTCTGTCAGCTCCATAGAGATTAAAGGAGCAGAACGGTCATGTGTGGCCATCTGCTCCATTACTCTTGTGGAGCTCCATTACTCTTAGGTCAGTCTGACCCTTCGTTCTTGCGATCTGTGGGGGTCTTAGCACTGAGACCCCCACTGATCAGCAAGTTAGGCCCTATCCCCAGTAAGGGGTTACTTTACATTTGCAAATACATAGGGGGATGTTTATCAGGGCTTCTATGCCAGAAAACTCGCATAGAAACCCTGAAATAATTGCAATTGCTAATGAGCTGCCAGCAATTGCAATTACTATCCCCTTTATGCCATTGGCACTACAAGGGAGTGTGGAGGGGTGTGAAGAGGGGTGCGTGGCTGTGGCCAGTGCAGTGGGCCAGTGTGGGGTAATTCTGCCCTGCACCTGCGTCCTCACTGCACCTAACGAAGTTTCTCTAGTAAAAGTTTGCAAGCTTCAAAATATTTCTACTCCAGGTAGGTCGCTATGTAAATAAAGAAGTTATTATTATAATTGTTATTAAGAATAAAACTATCTTTAAATGATATTTATCAGATTTTATCTAGTAGATAACACCCTGCACCTAAAGAATTGTGCCACATGTACCCCCAGTCTTATCGACTTTGACCCCCTTATGCCTCACTCCAATATACGATAAAAACTTCTATCCAGCACTGCTATGGACTAAGTATTTGTGTCCCCACTCTTTTATACTATGACCCCCCCCATATGCCCACACCCCTAAACACTAAAAACAGTATTTTTACAGACTTAAAAAAATTTTATCAGATTTTATTCAAGCTTTTGTGGGCGGGAAAAAGGCAAAAAGACATTGGGGCATATTTACTTACCCAGTCTGAGAAGTTCACGGAAAGTGCATTGTCCGACTAAGATCATGCACCCAATATCCTGCATGTGTCGCTTCCCCACTCAGGTCTGCCAAAGTACACCTTCTTCTTTCTGGTGCATATAAGTGCATTGTCTTGCGACACAATTTGAATATTAAATCCCATGCTCAGTTCGAATCAGTCGGATTGTCTCTCAGCACGCCCTCGATTCCAGACACATGAAAGCCAGCACGGCTGCGTCAGAATCTGATCCTGTACAACACAATCCCAGCGCAAAGCTGCGCAAATCCCGAAAACGGCAAACAGTCTGACGAAAGTGAGCAGCGCGACCCTTAGTAAATAAGCCCCAATGATTCAGACTGGGCATTTGGGGATTAGAATATATTTAATATTATATGATTATGTTGGCATTATTTCCATTCTAAGGAAATTGGGGTGATTCAAACATTAGGTTTTTATATTTTATACTTGCTTAGAAACTTCAAAGGTTCTGATTACACACACTATTATATGTCAGTATTGTATGTATGTATGTATTTCCAATAAAATGTATGCTGCCTTTTATACAGATTGTTCTTTGACACAGTAGATGACGGTTGTGAGTATTTAGAATATTGGGGGAGATTAATCCTACACTGGCACCAACGGATACATTAAGATGCTTAGGCTGGTTTTAATGGGTATCTCATGAATTTGTGGAGTAAATGTGTGTGTATATGGACTGCCATCTGTCATGAGTATAGAGCTAAATTATACCCAGAAGTCCCAAAACAGATTGTAAACTTCATTTCACAGGATTTCCCTGTTTTTGTGATTGAGAGAGATCAGAGGTCTGACCCACCTACCCCACCCATGTGTTGTTCATGAGTTGACCACTCTAGTAGCATTTAGTTGATAAGGACACTCATATACAACGTAAACTTGGGTTAATTTAAGTGACCTCATCCTGACAGTAACAAAGGAGCTCAGTGGTCTTCTAAGTATAGTTTTGTAGAAAAGGCTAAAAAAAATTAAAGTTGCTGGCTCCAGATGTTAAGTCCCATAAAGTATTAGTTTTCTAATAAATTATATATCATTTCATTTTCAGTATTCATCAGTCTGCTAATACATTCTTGTCATGTAAAAAACAAATATTAATTTCCCAACTGGTAGCATAGTTTAACGAGCAAGATAGTTAGCTAAGTTTTCTGCTTTAAGATTCCAAGGCTTAAATACTGAAATAAAAGTGTGTATTCCTATCTTTCATTTTTATAGCATAAGTACATTTAATAGCTCCTATGAGAATGCATGTGTTGATATTTTTCTGAAGACTGATTTCTCCACCTGGCAACAATTCAAACAGATGCAGGTTCTCTCCTATAAAGCATCTGTTTCACTTCTTGCCTTTATAGAGAGCAATCACACTGATGTTTTTATCAATGGAAGCTTGCAGAGTCAGTAGATTGTAGTATAAGGCTCTGTTCAAACAATTATTGCACTGCCCTTTTTCAGACATGATAAATTTGCCAACATAACACTGGATCCCAAAGGGGAAAATCCCAAAACTTCCACTTAAAGTTTTTAAAGAACTCATTTCTTATTCTATTGTGAATTTATGAGTTTTACTGCCTGACCTACAGTGTACAGAATCATATGCAGCATTGTATGTCCAGTGTATAGCAAATACATACAGGAATGGAAAAAACAACAGCAAAAAAATGATCTTCAATTTCTCGCTTAAAGAGTAAGAATATTGGAATAGTTTGTGTCTCAACCATTTTGTTTACTATGAAATAATAAAAATGAAAATACAAGTCATATCAGATAATGGGGCAGATTTATCAAGTGTCTGAAAGTCAGAATATTTCCAGTTGTCCATGGCAACCAATCACAGCTCCCCTTTAAAATATTCATGAGCACTGGCAAAATGAAATCTGAGCTGTAATTAGTTGCCATGGGCAACTCGAAATATTCTTACTTTCAGACACTTGATAAATCTGCCCAAATAATTAAATAGCCTAGAGTTTTGCTGTAAGGGTAAACTCCTCGAAACACTTAAATGAATAATTTTGCCTATGTTAATAAGAGGATGAGTTAATATGATGTGCTCATGTGTCAGCAATGATGAATATCAGTGCACATAAGTATTTTGGATGTTCTTACATGCACACATGTGAGTCAGATGATTATGCTCCAGAAAGTAATATGATGTGCATATAGTGTCTCCACTCTAAATGTTTAAACAGTTGTTTTCCTGTCAGCTTCATTGGTGTCATGTACAAAAACATCATATCAAGTAGTATTCAAAAACATGTCTTTCCAAAATTGTAAAGTCAAAATGGATACCGCCATGATACCAATAAAAAGTAGAGCTTGTCCCGCAAAAAATAAGCCCTAATACAGCTCCATATATAGAAACTAAAAATGTTATGCCTTTTAGAACATGGTGATGCAAAACCAAGCAAATTTCTTAACAAATGAGTTCTATATTGGGGTATCTCCGTAATTGTGGTGACCCATTTAATAAAGATAACATATTATTTTTATTGTACAGTGAACGGCCTACAAAGAAATAACTAAAAACCCTAACCCAGAATGAACGATTTTCTAATTCTCAGCAAGAAAGAATTAATAAAATCTAATCAATTAGCTACTGAACCCCCCTAAATGATTCAACTCAAAAGTGGATCTCATCCCGGAAATAATAAGCCCCCATATGTCCATGTTACAATAAAAGAAACATTTTATGGCCTGTGACAATGCCACTCTACTCTGAATGGTGCCTCCTTCCCATCTATGCACGGCCATGTGCCTGTACAGCAGTTTACCAAGACATATGGTATCAGTGTGCTCAGGAGAAATTGGGTACAGGCAGTCCCCGGGTTACATACAAGATAGGGTCTGTAGGTTTGTTCTTAAGTTGATTTTGTATGTAAGCCGGAACTGTATATTTTATCATTGTAATCCCAGCCAGAACTTTTTTGGTCTCTGTGACAATTGGATTTTAAAAATGTTGGTTTGTCATAAGAATCAATATTAGCACTAAAGCTTCATTACAGACACATGTGATAACTGTTATAGCTGTTTATTGTAACCTAGGACTCTAGTACAGTAAATTACCAATATCCAGAGGTCCGTTTGTAACTAGGGGTCATATGTAAGTCGAGTGTTCTTAAGTAGGGGACCGTCTGTATTAAACTTTGTGGACTTTTTGTTATTTTAATCAATTGTAAATTTTTAATTTCGGCCTAAAATTTATGTATTCTCAAAAAACGTTACAAATTGTAAATTTCACGTCCACATTGTTTTTATACCTGTAAAATACCTAAAGGGTTAACAAACTTCTGAAAGTTGGTATCGCCTGCATTGAGGGGTGCAGTTTCCATAATGGGGTAATTTATATGGTTTTACTATTATTAGGTCTCTCAAAGTAACTTGAAAGCTGACTAGATTCCTGTAAATATAGGTTTTGGTATAGGTTTTCATAAAAATGTGAAAAAATACACCTACAATTCTAAGCCCCATAACAACCCAGGAAAACGAGAGGATGTGCAAAAAGGCATGCCAACATAAAGTGGACATTTGGTAAATGTTATTTCTAAGTTATTTGGGTGCTATGACTATCTACTTAAAAAAAAAAAATTATAACTTTGAAAATTGAGAATTTTTCCAAATTTTTGACAAATTTCTATTTTTTTCATAATCAAACGCAAAAGATATCATCCAATTATTTCCACTTATTTGAAGTACTTGAGTATTAAGTACACATTTGAATGTGTGACGAGAAAACCGTCTTAAAATTACCTGGATGTGGTAAAGCATTTGAAGGTTATAACCACATATAACAACACTTGGTCTGGAAGCCCTAAAGTAGCTTAGGACCAAGCCAGTTTAGGGCTTCCAGACCAGTGAAATTGACAGTTGCAGTCATTTTTTAATCCCTTAAGGACCTTAATGGGTTAAAGAATGACTGCAACTGTCAATTTCACTGGTTTAATGTGTAATGTTAAACCTGGCTACATCAATATTCAATACTGATTTGGCTGGATGGCTAAGACATCACAGTACCTGTTCTAGGTACAAACCTTTCACAAATTCTTTCAGTAGTTGTCAGTAGCTGACTAACATTCTGAATTGATTTATGGCTTGAAAAGGGGATGCAAATTATTTTTGTTTACCTAGGGTACCATATTTCTCTGCCCTGGCTCTGTATCTGTGAGAATAGCCATAGATATAACAAGCCTTTCCCCGAGTATTACTTCTGAAAGTCATAATGAAATGTTCTGCATTTCAGTGTGAAAAGTGTGGCTCTCTTTATAAATGGATAGCCTGGTAATATGACTGTGTCTTGGAGGGCTTAACCTTCTTGCTTCCTGGTAAGTTGGTAAGTTGTTATACCACAAAACATAAGAAAAAGTATACCATGGAATGAAAGAAAGGTAGTATTTGTACTTTGTATAACATTTCAAGTACACTATAGCTAGAAAATAAATTAAAATGTAATATTGCTTAATGTATTGTTCATTTCTAAAGTAAAGGTATGTCATTGCGAAACTATAATTGGTCTTGGTTGCCATCAATTTGGATGCCTTGGTGTAATGAAAAAATATGTAAAAGCGCTTGAAGTTGGTTAAAACATTTTAATCAATAATTAGTTTAGAACTTAGATTTGAGACTAGAGATGAGCGAGCACTAAAATGCTCGGGTACTCGTTATTCGAGACGAACTTTTCCCGATGCTCGAGTGCTCGTCTCGAATAACGAGCCCCATTGAAGTCAATGGGAGACTCGAGCATTTTTCAAGGGGACCAAGGCTCTGCACAGGGAAGCTTGGCCAAACACCTGGGAACCTCAGAAAAGGATGGAAACACCACGGAAATGGACAGGAAACAGCAGGGGCAGCATGCATGGATGCCTCTGAGGCTGCTTAATCGCACCATTATGCCAAAATTATGGGCAACAGCATGGCCATGACAGAGTGACAGAATGAAGCTAGATAGCATCTAAAACATCTAATAATTGACCCTGACACTATAGGGGACGGCATGCAGAGGCAGCGGCAGCAGCAGCAGGCTAGAGAGTGGCATGGCGACATACCCTAAATGGACTCAGGCTTCAAACCAATGGGTGGCAGAGAGGAACCAAAGGAGGTGAGCAAGAAGCGCTCAAATAATATTGGTACATGATAAAAGTTTGCCAGTATATTTTGTGGATTACACAGCAGGGTGGCGACAAAGTTAACATGGAAGCCATGAAAACAACCCAAAATTCTGCCTGACACAGCTCGTTTGATAAGGGGACCATGTATGGAGGCAGTGAACTAGTAGTAGATTAAAGGTGCTGCAGTTAAAACTATGTTAGTTGGATCTTGGCATGGAGCTGGCGCTCCGCTGCCAGGCGAGCTTTCGCCAATCCAAGCCCCTGTCTCTAGGCTACTCCCCAAACAGCACTTCTAAGAACCTTTTGTATAAGATCAAGTGTAGTAGCGTTCTTATAAGTTTAGGATATGGCGGGTGAGGGGAATGTAAACAGATGCGCAAGAAGCGCTGAAATAATATTGGTAAATGATAAAAGTTTGCCAGTATATTTTGTAGATTACACAGCAGGGTGGCGACAAAGTTAACAAGTTTGATGTGGAATGCCCTGTAATAGCTCTTGGGCGGTGTGCCTTTTATCGCCTAGGCTCAGCAGTTTGAGCACCGCCTGTTGTCGCTTAGCGACGGCACTGCTGCTGTGCCTAGAGCTACCGACTGATGGCGCCATGGCCACGGATGGTAATTCGGAGGAGGAGGAGGTGGAGGAGGGGTGGGAGGAGGAGGAGGTATACTAGGCCTTTGAGACCTGGACCGAGGTAGGCCCCGCAATCCTCTGCGTCGGCAGTATATGACCAGCCCCAGGGTCAGACTCGGTCCCAGCCTGCACCAAGTTAAGTGTAGTAGCGTTCTTATAAGTTTGGGATATGGCGGGTGAGGGGAATGTAAACAGATGCGCAAGAAGCGCATGATGCGCATGGAGCTGGCGCTCCGCTGCCAGGCGAGCTTTCGCCAATCCAAGCCCCTGTCTCTAGGCTACTCCCCAAACAGCACTTCTAAGAACCTTTTGTATAAGATCAAGTGTAGTAGCGTTCTTATAAGTTTAGGATATGGCGGGTGAGGGGAATGTAAACAGATGCGCAAGAAGCGCTGAAATAATATTGGTAAATGATAAAAGTTTGCCAGTATATTTTGTGGATAACACAGCAGGGTGGCGACAAAGTTAACAACTTTGATGTGGAATCCATGAAAACAACCCAAATTTCTGCCTGACACACCTCGTTTGATAAGGGGACGATGTATGGAGGCAGCTATATGGACGACTTTTGGAGGTAGCAATGGAGACAACGTGTGGAGGCTGCTATGGAGACAATTTAATTTGGATAGTGCCTGTATGTGGCAGTCCAAAAAAGTTTTCAAACCAGAGGAGCAGGTAGGTGGCCCTCCAGAAAAATGAAATAGATTGAGTGCCTGTATGTGGCAGTCCAAAAAAGTTTTCAAACCAGAGGAGCAGGTAGGTGGCCCTCCAGAAAAATGAAATAGATTGAGTGCCTGTATGTGGCAGTCCAAAAAAGTTTTCAAACCAGAGGAGCAGGTAGGTGGCCCTCCAGAAAAATTGAATAGATTGAGTGCCTGTATGTGGCACTCCCAAAAATTGTTTAAAACAGAGGACCGGGTAGGTGGCCCTCCAGAAAAATTAAATGCATAAAGTACTACAGCTAGAGCCAGTGGGCCCTGTCAAAAAATAGCCAGTTTCCTCTGCTTTAGTGTACAAAGAGGAGGAGAAGGAGGAAAATGAGGAGGAGGAGGAGTGGATAAATTATTCAGGTTGAGCTTCCTTCACTTGGTGGAGATTGGAAATTATGAGAAATCCAGGCTTTATTCATCTTAATAAGCGTCAGCCTGTCAGCGCTGTCAGTCGACAGGCGTGCACTGAAAACCCGCTCGGACAACACGCTAGCGGCAGGGCAGGCAAGAACCTCCAAGGCGTACAGCGCCAGTTCGTGCCACATGTCCAGCTTTGAAACCCAGTAGTTGTAGGGAGCTGTGTGATCATTTAGGACGATGGTATGGTCAGCTACGTACTCCCTCACCATCTTTCTGTAAAGATCAGCCCTACTCTGCCGAGACTGGGGACAGGTGACAGTGTCTTGCTGGGGTGACATAAAGCTGGCAAAAGCCTTGTAAAGCGTACCCTTGCCAGTGCTGGACAAGCTGCCTGCTCGCCTACTCTCCCTCGCTACTTGTCCCGCAGAACTACGCACTCTGCCGCTAGCGCTGTCAGAAGGGAAATAGTGTTTCAGCTTGTGCACCAGGGCCTGCTGGTATTCATGCATTCTCACACTCCTTTCCTCTCCAGGGATGAGAGTGGAAAGATTTTGCTTGTACCGTGGGTCCAGGAGAGTGAATACCCAGTAATCGGTGCTGGAATAAATTCTTTGAACGCGAGGGTCACGGGATAGGCAGCCTAGCATGAAATCTGCCATACGCGCCAGAGTACCAACGCGTAAGAATTCACTCCCCTCACTGGCCTGACTGTCCATTTCTTCCGCCTCCAACTCCTCCAACTCCTCTTCTTCTGCCCATACACGCTGAACAGTGAAGGACTCAACAATGGTCCCCTCTTGTGTCTCGCCAACATTCTCCTCCTCTTCCTCCTCATCCTCCTCCACCTCCACCTCCTCCGATATGCGCTGAGAAACAGACCTAAGGGTGCTTTGGCTATCAACAAGGGAATCTTCTTCCCCCGTCTCTTGTGACGAGCGCAAAGCTTCCGACTTCATGCTGATCAGAGAGTTTTTCAACAGGCCAAGCAGCGGGATGGTGAGGCTGATGATGGCGGCATCGCCACTGACCATCTGTGTTGACTCCTCGAAGTTACTCAGCACCTGACAGATATCAGACATCCACGTCCACTCCTCATTGTAGACTTGAGGAAGCTGACTGACCTGACTACCAGTTCTGGTGGAAGTTGACATCTGGCAGTCTACAATCGCTCTGCGCTGCTGGTAAACTCTGGATAACATGGTTAATGTTGAATTCCACCTCGTGGGCACGTCGCACAACAGTCGGTGAGCGGGCAGTTGGAGGCGGCGCTGCGCTGCCCTGAGAGTGGCAGCATTTGTGCTGGACTTCCTGAAATGCGCACAGATGTGGCGCACCTTCGTGAGCAAATCAGACAGATTGGGGTATGTCTTGAGGAAACGCTGAACTATCAGATTTAACACATGGGCCAGGCATGGCACATGTGTCAGTCTGCCGAGTTGCAGAGCCGCCACCAGGTTACGGCCGTTGTCACACACAACCATGCCTGGCTTCAGGTTCAGCGGTGCCAGCCACAGATCAGTCTGCGCCGTGATGCCCTGTAATAGCTCTTGGGCGGTGTGCCTTTTATCGCCTAGGCTCAGCAGCTTGAGCACCGCCTGCTGTCGCTTAGCGACGGCACTGCTGCTGTGCCTAGAGTTAGCGACTGATGGCGGCATGCCCACGGATGGTAGTTCGGAGGAGGAGGTGGAGGAGGGGTGGGAGGAGGAGGAGGCATAGTAGGCCTGAAAGACCTGGACCGAGGTAGGCTCCGCAATCCTCGGCGTCGGCAGTATATGACCAGCCGCAGGGTCAGACTCGGTCTCAGCCTCCACCAAGTTAACCCAATGTGCCGTCAGCGATATATAGTGGCCCTGCCCGGCAGCACTCGTCCATGTGTCCGTGGTCAGGTGGACCTTGTCAGAAACGGCGTTGGTCAGGGCACGGATGATGTTGTCTGACACGTGCTGGTGCAGGGCTGGGACGGCACATCGGGAAAAGTAGTGGCGGCTGGGGACCGAATACCGAGGGGCGTCCGCCGCCATGAGGTTGCGAAAGGCCTCGGTCTCTACTAGCCTATAGGGCAGCATCTCCAGGCTAACCAATCTGGAGATGTGGACATTAAGGGCTTGGGCGTGCGGGTGGGTTGCACTATATTTCCGTTTCCGCTCCAGCGTCTGGGGTATGGAGAGCTGAACGCTGGTGGATGCTGTGGAGGATCGTGGAGGCGACGATGGGGTTTTTGTGCCAGGGTCCTGGGCAGGGGGCTGACTATCAGCTGAAACAGGGGAAGGAGCAGTGGTGTGCACGGCCGGAGGTGAACGGCCTTGGTGCCACTGAGTGGGGTGTTTAGCATTCATATGCCTGCGCATACTGGTGGTAGTTAAGCTAGTAGTGGTGGAACCCCTGCTGATCCTGGTTTGGCAAAGGTTGCACACCACAGTCCGTCGGTCATCCGGTGTTTCCTTAAAGAACCTCCAGACTTCTGAAAATCTAGCCCTCGCCGCGGGAGCCCTCGCCACGGGAGCTTCACTACGTGACACATTTGGCGCTGATGCACCTGCTCTGGCCCTGCCTCTCCGTCTGGCCCCACCACTGCCTCTTCCAACCTGTTCTGGTCGAGGACTCTCCTCCGTCTCAGAAGCACTGTGTTCACCCGGCCTCTCAACCCAGCTTGGGTCTGTCACCTCATCATCCTCTGATCCCTCAGTCTGCTCCCCCCTCGGACTTCCTGCCCTGACAACAACTTCACCACTGTCTGACAACCGTGTCTCCTCATCGTCGGACACCTCTTTACACACTTCTTCCACTACGTCAAGAAGGTCATCATCACCCACAGACTGCGACTGGTGGAAAACCTGGGCATCGGAAAATTGCTCAGCAGCAACCGGACAAGTGGTTTGTGACTGTGGGAAGGGTCCAGAAAACAGTTCCTCAGAGTATGCCAGTTCAAATGCCAAATTTTCCTGGGAGGGGGCAGACTGGGGGGAAGGAGGCTGAGGTGCAGGAGCTGGAGGAGTGCCGATTTCGGTGACATGGGTGGACTGCGTGGAAGACTGACTGGTGGACAAATTGCTCGAAGCATTGTCGGCAATCCACGACATCACCTGTTCGCACTGTTCTGGCCTCAACAGTGCTCTACCACGAGTCCCAGTAACTTCAGACATGAACCTAGGGAGTGTAGCTCTGCGGCGTTCCCCTGCTCCCTCATCAGCAGGTGGTGTCTCACCCCGCCCAGGACCACGGCCTCTGACCCCTGCAGTAGTTGGACGCCCACGTCCCCGCCCTCGTCCTCTACCCCTAGCCCTCAGGTTAAACATTTTGAAAATGAAAGTTATAACTTTAATTTTTTTTTTACTTTTTTTTGTGTTTTTTTGTGTTTTTTTTTTTTTTTTGCGTTTTTTAGTTTTTAAAACCAAACGATGCTATCCTATTGCTATGGCTATTTTCTAGCCAAGTATGAAAGCACACTGCTATGCCAGATGAGATGACGCTGAGTTATGAAAAAATAAACGTAAAATAAAAAGTAAATGGCAGACTGTGCCTAATTGAAATCCAACCCCTAATAAATTTTCCCACTTCGGTCTTTGCGATGGATATGTGCGTCACTAAGCGCTAAACACAGCGGTCGCAAGTCTCACTCCAAATTCCTCACAATTGGCTAGGAGATGCACTGCAGCAAGGACAGCCACCAGCAGATCAACCAGAAATAAAATATATATAACGCTATTGTAGGCGTAAGTAAGCCGTTTGGATTCTCCTTTGGCTATTTTCTAGCCAAGTATGAAAGCACACTGATGAGATGATGCTGAGTTATGAAAAAATAAACGTAATATAAAAAGAAACTGCCAGACTGTGCCTAATTGAAATCCAACCCCTAATAAATTTTCCCACTTCGGTCTTTGCGATGGATATGTGCGTCACTAAGCGCTAAACACAGCGGTCGCAAGTCTCACTCCAAATCCCTCACAATTGGCAAGTAGATGCACTGCTGCAAGGACAGCCACCAGCAGATCAACCAGAAATAAAATATATATAACGCTATTGTAGGTGTAAGTAAGCCGTTTGGATTCTCCTTTGGCTATTTTCTAGCCAAGTATGAAAGCACACTGATGAGATGACGCTGAGTTATGAAAAAATAAACGTAAAATAAAAAGAAACTGCCAGACTGTGCCTAATTGAAATCCAACCCCTAATAAATTTTCCCACTTCGGTCTTTGCGATGGATATGTGCGTCACTAAGCGCTAAACACAGCGGTCGCAAGTCTCACTCCAAATTCCTCACAATTGGCAAGTAGATGCACTGCAGCAAGGACAGCCACCAGCAGATCAACCAGAAATAAAATATATATAACGCTATTGTAGGTGTAAGTAAGCCGTTTGGATTCTCCTTTGGCTATTTTCTAGCCAAGTATGAAAGCACACTGCTATGCCAGATGAGATGACGCTGAGTTATGAAAAAATAAACGTAAAATAAAAAGTAAATGGCAGACTGTGCCTAATTGAAATCAAACCCCTAATAAATTTTCCCACTTTGGTGTTTGAGGTGGATATGTGTGTCACTAAGCGCTAAACACAACGGTAGCAAGTCCCCCTGTAAATTCCTCACAATATGGTATTAGCTGCAAATAAAAAAAAAAAAAAGTATAACGTTATTGTAGCCCTAAGAAGGGCTGTTGGGTTCTTGTAGAATCACTCCTGCCTAACAGTAAATTCCCCTGTAAATTCCTCACAATATGGTATTAGCTGCAAATAAAAAAAAAAAAAAGTATAACGTTATTGTAGCCCTAAGAAGGGCTGTTGGGTTCTTGTAGAATCACTCCTGCCTAACAGTAAGCTAATAGAACACCCTAACGCTTTCCCTGACCAGCAGCAGCTCTCTCCCTAGCGGCATCCAGACACAGAATGATCCGAGCAGCGCGGGCAGCGGCTAGTCTATCCCAGGGTCACCTGATCTGGCCAGCCAACCACTGCTATCGACGTGTAAGGGTACCACGTCATGCTGGGTGGAGTGCAGAGTCTCCTGGCTTGTGATTGGCTCTGTTTCTGGCCGCCAAAAAGCAAAACGGCGGGAGCTGCCATTTTCTCGAGCGGGCGAAGTATTCGTCCGAGCAACGAGCAGTTTCGAGTACGCTAATGCTCGAACGAGCATCAAGCTCAGTCGAGTATGTTCGCTCATCTCTATTTGAGACCAAACATTTCAAATGTCTGCATTGTACAGGGTGGGACATTATGGGTCTAGTTATCTCTAAAACTAAGAGATTGTAAGTGACTGTCATTGTTTTATGAGCAAAGCACGTTAAAGCCAGGCCATATTAATTAGGGCAGTGATGGCGAACCTATGGCACGGGTGCCAGGGGCGGCACTCAGAGCCCTTTTTGTGGGCACCTGGTCCATCGGCCCAGCGCACAAGACAGAACTCAAAGAATCTTCCTGCAGTTCCATGCAACTTAAAAAATGCTGCTTTCAGTTATATTTTGATACTTACTTGGCTACTTAGGACTGTAGGAAGAGGGAGAATGTGTAGACAGGGCCAAATTATCTTTGGAGGACCTCCTGCTGGCCCCACGATTCTCTGTGTACAGAGGGACACTGGAAAGAAGTGATGTAAATTTTCCATCTTTCTACTGTGTTGCTGTCCTCAGGAGGCTGGTATGATTGAAAGTTGTTGAATAGGGAGCAATAAGTTACTGCTTTAATTTTTAGTTGGCACCTCGTGATAAATAAGGGGGGTTTTGGGTTCAGTTTGGGCACTCGGCCACTAAAAGGTTCGGCATCACTGAATTAGGGTCTTGCCTTATTTTATGGACTTAACTTTCCATCTCCAGAATAAAGCATAAACTCTGCTTGGTATTGTTACTGATTCTTAAAATCCCAGACAGGGTACAATTCCTTGGCATCCTAGTGCTGGATCTACCCCATAATGTCTCACGTTCATTAACCATAAAACCTTCCTGAACCTCAGTTAAGTCATCCAAGACTTGTATAATAAGCCTCTATAGCAGAAGATGGGTCTGGATGCAAATGCAATGATACCACTTTGTTTCCCCTTACTCAAGCTGGATGAACAGGGTTTTCCAAATCTCTAGGATACACGAGATGTATAATGTACCATTGTTGCTACTATTATGACAAGTGACTAGCATCGTCAACCAGCCCCCATATTTCCCTACAACTATTGTGGCATAGGTATTAAACACCTACTATAAATAGCACCATAACACAAGACAGGTAAAGAATGTCTGTCAGTTTTCACATTTGTACTTCAATAAAATGTAGCAATAATAATTCAATAAAAGAGCAGTGTATTCATTACAGGTGTGTCTAACAGCCAGGATCAAGAAAACAATAACTGGCACATACTTGTGCTATAAATATTGGCATTTCATATACTCTGGACTACATAAGAACAAGTAAAAAAATGTATTGCTTACTTATAACACAGATCCGCCCACATCCTTCAATGTTAATGCAAATACTGTTTGAAAGTAGTGTTTGTGAGTTTCACCACTGAAGATTCTCAAAGCAATATTATAGATATAGCCTAAAGTCTGAATAATTCAGTACTTTTGATATAATACCATTGTGTAAAATTTCCTACCTTACTGTAGGTGATGTGTTCCAACAGATTTGGCTTCAGGTTAAACCCAGGAGATGAGTTTAAAGCATTCCCTGATTCATACCTACACCCTATAGAGGGATCTGGGCTAGGTTAGTCTCAAGGTTAGGACATGTGGCAGACTGGTAAATGTAAATGTAGTCAGGAGCTTGCTAGGTCAATATTAAAGTAACAAGACAGAAGAAAACCATAGCTTATTACTGGAACCTGAAAGGAATTACTCAGTGACAGAAAGACATCAGGAGGGTGTTAAATCTTTGCCATAAAGTACAACAGAAGATGCGTTTCTGACTTTGATTTTGTACTTACTTTGCATTCTGTCGTGCACTAGTTGGAACACCTTCTTACTTCACTCCTTGCTGTCTTAATTGATTTACACTACACCGGTCTGCCTCCTGCTGCCTCTGTTCTGGGCTGCAAATGCTAGCTGTGATGGACAGATAACTCTTCCAATCACCTTCCTCCCCTGCTAGTCTGGTTTGACTGGATGTCAGGGATCTGTTTGAATTGATCTCTAAATTGGGACTCTGATATCTCATAAGAGGATTGTCTACCCACTTCCTATTTATTGCTGTAACTATTCTTTGGAGCGTGTTGGACTTGTAAAGAACCTGTCCAGCAACAGCGCAACCATAACCAGGCTTAGCACTAGTTGTCACACTGGGTAAGAGGTGGTGAACTCACCCTCCGATGTCCCTGCGGGCTATAGCACTCGCCGCACAAGATAAGCCGCCCTGACAAGGACAAACTGGCTATCAGGAACCTAACTAATGGTCCCTGAGAGACCGTACAAGGTGACAGGGAAGACTTACTTCATTTGGCAGCTGCTGGATGGTTGAGCAGACAGGACACAGATTACACTTTTTCTTCCACATTTTTTTTTTACATTTTACCCTTAATAAATCTGTAAAGGTAAACAAGAAACCAAAGAGCAGTATCTTTCACGGTGCAGTCACACGTTACAGTGACAATTGCATTGTAAATTGTTTTGTGGTGGTTTTAGGCACAGTTTTGTTAATTTTAACAAGTGAAAGACATGAACTGAATGGGTTCATTTGATTTTGAAGGGGAAACCTGTTCCACAAATGTCTTTCACCTGTTGAGTTATTGTCTTTCACTTGTTAAAATAAGAAACGGAAACTAAAACCACCTCAAAACTGATTGCAATGCAGTTTTAACTGCAACATGTGACTGCATTCTCAGTAGAAGGTATTGTGACTTTAAATTGTTTTGTCACTGCCCATCATTAAGTACTTTACCTTAATATTAATGCACATTTTATCTACATAAAATAAAAAAAGCATTAAGTATTATTCTGCCTTCATTTTACTCCTCTTGTTGAAAGTGATTAATATGTTACATAACTTATACAGTGGTGGCGACAGGTATTGGCACCCCTGCAATTTTATCAGATAATACTCAGTTTTTTTTAAAAAATTATTGCAATCAGAAATTCTTTTGTATTATTATCTTCATTTGTCTTCAATTGAAAACCACAAAAAGAATTGTCAAAAAGCCATATTGGATATAATTCCACACCAAACATAAAAAAGGGGGTGGACAAAAGTATTGGCACTTTTTGAAAAATCATGTGATGGTTCTCTAATTTGTGAATTAACACCACTTGTAACTTACCTGTGGCACCTAACAAAAAAAATTGACGAGAGATTTCAACGCTAGATTGTGCGGATGGTGGATAAAGATCCTTGACTAACATCCATACAAGTTCCAGCTGCCCTGCAGTCCAAGGGTACAACAGCGTCAACCCATAATACCCGTTGGCGTCTGAATGAAATGGGACTCTATGGTTTCTTATACAGAAACATAAAAAAGCCAGGCTGGAGTTTGCCAAAACTTACCTGAGAAGGCCTAAAACGTTTTGGAAGAGATAAGACAAAAGTAGGACATCAGTGCTTGCGGTGGCATTTAAAAGACGGCGGCACATGGGCGCCATCATCATGGAACGGATCGTCGCTCCCTCGGACGTCATTGGGGGTGGCGATCAGTTGCCATGACAGTCTTGGGTTTTCATCAGACACGATAGGTATTGCCACATCCCAAAATGCCTAATCTATCAAAATATTAAAACGATTATTGCCAGCGGTGACCTCCATAACGGAAAATAGTGCTCAAATGTCCAAAACGCGACTTTGACACCATTTTACATGACATAAAAAATGGAATAAAATTTACCAAAATATCGCAGACCTCAAAATGGTAGCAATGAAAACTTTGGCTCATTTTAGAAAAAAATGACACCTCAAACAGCTCAGTACACCAAAGTATGAAAAAGTTATTAGCGTCAGAAGATGGCGACATTTTTTTTTCTTTTTCATACACAATCATTTAACTTGTGAAAATGTGTTAAAACGCAATAAAACCTGTATAAATTTGATGTCATCTCGATCATACGAAACCAAAGAATAAAGTAGAGGTGTTATTTGGAGCGCATGGTGAAAGTCGTAAAAAATGAGCCCACAAGAACGTGATGGGAACGTGATTTTTTTCCAATTTTTCCACATTTGGAATTTTTTTCCAGCTTCCCAGTACAACACATGGAATAATAAATAATGTGACAGAGAAGTAAAATTTGTTACGCACAAAACAAGCCCCCACACAGTTCTGTACACGGAAAAATGAAAATGTTATGGATTTATGAAGGTGAAGAGCAAGAAATGAGCAAAGATAACCCCTATGTCCTTAAGGGGTTAATACCGAAGAATTTGTGATTGCAATAATTTTCTGGAAGAAAAAGAGTATTATCTGACAGAATTGCAGGGGTGCCAATACTTTTGGCCACTGCTGTATGTACTCTGGTAACAACAAAATGCTTTCTATGAACCATTTCCCCTTGTTGTACAGTGTAATGTACAGCCATTACTGGAAAATCTAATCTTCTTTATGCCCATTCATATGATCAGCCTCCAATCAGAGCAGTTTATTCACAATAAGGCCACCAACAGACCTCAAACGTGCCAAGATAAATGTTTTTAGTTAAGACTTCACATAGAAATGTGGAATAGGAATAATTTTTGTGTTCCTTACAGGACTCAGGTTTTCTAAGATTTGTAATAAAAATAGTTCAAGACCCGTTGACATATTCATGTGGTGATTTGCTTTGACTTTAAAAACTGAAAAGCAGGTATACAAGTAGCACTCCGCTTGGTGAAAGCTAACTTCCTATGAATATACACTAAAATTATAGAAAAAATAAGTCTTTCAACCCATGCAACCACACAGGATCATAATTATGGGAGGTGAAACCTACAACTGAACCAAGTTCTGGATACAGGTTGAGACATCACTAATGGGATTGTTCAAAGAGTCTAGTGTGCCCCAATTTACTATACTTGTATATGGCTACCTTTTAGAAAGAGTATACACTTTCAGATATATTCATTATAACTAAAACTTTTCTAATTCAGTTACAGAGAAATGTTTATGAAAGAGAATTATAAATTTACATGGAACCAAAAGCTACAATGCAGGTAAAACACCTTTTCCCCCTTCCTGTATCACTTAGCTGGTTGATATATACATGAAGAGGTGTAGAGTATGAGAGACACACATTTCTCTGAAGTGCAACCGCCTGCCTTCTCTCTTCAGACAACATTATGATAGCTTGGTTTCTCTACTCTTATGATGCAAAACAATACCATCATGTGGGAAACTTCCGACTGTACTATCTCAAATTGCTCTACCCTGAGGAGAGTCTGTGTGGCTTAGTTAATTAACAGAGGGTAATAATTGATCAAATTATCTAAGTAAAAAGCACACTCACTGACATATAACAAAAGAGGAAATAAAATGACCAAAGTGAATCTTTAAATAGTTAACAACTTCAACATATTCTGGATAATTCAATAGTACAAGCAGATATGGGAAGCCTATTAGAGAAAAATGCATATTTCTCAACTTTGTTAGTTCTTAAGATCCTCACTTTTCACTGATTAGTATTTTCATTGCAAAATTTCTGCTGAATTCCATCTTCCTAGTAAAGAAAAGGTCACATAAGCTTTAGATTACTTACAAGACTATCGAGAGAGAGGAGATGGAGCCTGACCTGAGTCATAGGAGCAAGTCTCCAATCAACAAAGGAAAACTGAAAATCCCATTCATATTCTGCAGACAGCAAAATGTTAAAAAATGAAGAATATAGGTCACCGTGGTTCAGAATATAGATGAATTCAACCAGGTGCAGGATTGTGTGCTGGATATACTGACATCCTAGAACCTTATTATTATTATTATCTATTATTAACTCTTATTATTATTATTATTATTATTATCTGATGCATTGTCCGCCACTGGGTCAGGGCCATGAGGCGGGCTGTATATGTGAAGAATATGGGGGGCTGTATATATATGAAAGCTATGGAGGCTGTGTGTAGATGAATACTATGGGGCTAGTTAAATATATACAGACAAACTATGGGGAGCAATATATATGTATATTAAAACTATGGGGGGCTATATATACTACTGGGGCTGTTTATTGGTTACTGTATATTATTATATGGGGGGTACATTAACACTGTTAGATAAATTAGAGGGGGCTGTATATAATTTAATAAATTAAGGGGGCTGTATATAAAATCCTACAAATTAGTAGGACCTGTGCTTAAATTAATAATAAAGTAGGGTCAAATAATTATAGGACAAAATTTATTACTGAGGCTAACCTCACATGATTTATTTTGAGAAATAGAAAGAGACACGGGCGGCGCCCCTAGTGCAATAGGTCACTTGTAAGTGAGATGAAGTGTTAGAGAGTATCTGCTCACCTGGAGACACCTTGTGTCTTATGCGTCTAGAGTAGATACTTTTTGTTCTCCAGTAGTTGTGGGTAGGGTGTGCTGCGTCTTCCCGGGGTCCGGTACAGAAATAGTGCCGGATAGGGAATCACAGGGATGTATAGTTTTGAAAAAAACGGGTTGATATAAGACGCGCTGCCCCAATTGAGTTGTATCCGACACGGTGGTGAAGTTCAAGATGTTATTTATTTGAAGGGTAAAAAGGACTTTTTACCCTTCAAATAAATAACATCTTGAACTTCACCACCATGTCGGATACAACTCAATTGGGGCAGCGCGTCTTATATCAACCCGGTTTTTTCAAAACTATACATCCCTATGATTTATTTTGAAACACATTTCTAAAATACCTCACCAAACACATATTAGTTTTGTATAGTTAATAATTATTACTAATGTTAAAGGCCAAAACACATGTATGTGATATTGTGTTATCCATGTGACATTACACTACAAGTAATGCATGCTATTTTAAGCTATACGTGGGTCAGAGTTTGGGTTCTATACATCTTTTTCTGTGGATTTACCTGCCACACATCATGTGACAACAATGTATGCATTACTTTTGTACCATAAAAATAACAGGGACTTTTGTGTACTCTGTTGTGGTATTACCTTTGTACCATATATGAATGTTTTTGTGTTGTCACTTGTCACTACTCATTTGCTGTCATTGTTGCAGATTGACAAAGCAAATTATGGCAGAATTTAGGGTTAATTTGTGTCAAAACTTGTACATGCCTTGTACCATTTATCAACTGTATTAAACTCTTTTACATAAAGGAATTCGACATCACAGGAAAGGGTGTGACTTCCGTAAAAATGGATGTGACACAATGCATCAAATTTTTAGCATACTTTTTTTTGCATAAACTATGCCAACTAATATATTTAAATGAAAAAAAGTCCAGAGAAGCACTACTAATACATCAAATATGGGTGTACGCCACAGAGTCCTAGTAGAAAAACTCCATGTAATATATCCAAAAAACAGGCAGCACTCCACAGCTCAAAGTGAAAAAGTTGATTTGTTCATCAAACGCAACATTTCAGCCTCTGTCAAAGCCTTTGGCAAGCCTGATATATCAAGCATGGATACATATAGTTATTTAGTTATCTATCTAACTAACATATATATCTATCATCTTTCTATCATCTGTTTGCAACAATTTAGGTCAGAAGAAAGATGAATGGATTAGTTAATTTATTAAGAATTATAGTTCCAACTAGATAAGGTAAAAATTTATAATAAAATGCTGTATAGTACATGGCCTGGAGCCTAACACGCTTACTAGTGGTGCACTTGTAAAATGCTTGAAATTGATGCACCTGCATACTATTTTCATAGAGTCTCATTAAATGTTTAATAGGACTGCCGAGTAATGCTGTGAACAAGGTCACATGAAGGTTTGTTAACTGCTCTTGACTGGGAACATTTATAAAGTGTCACTAACATAAAACAGAGGATATAAGAAGATTGAGCTTTTGACACAAGTCTTTAAAACCAGGTAGTGGCCCACGGCAATGCAATTACACCACAAAGGGGGGGGGGGGGGGATTCAAATCTATAAAAGTTTTCTTACATTAAAGGGGTAGTCCAATGAAGACAATGGGGGTCATTTACTAAGGGCCTGATTCACGTTTTCCCTACGTGTTACATGAATATTTCCGATTTGCGCCGATTTCCCCTGAATTGCCCCAGGATTTTGGCGCACGCAATCGGATTTTGGCGCATCGGCGCTGGCATGCACGCGACAGAAATCAGGAGGCGTGGCCGAACAAAAACCTGACGGATTCGGAAAACCCGCCGCATTTAAAACAAAAAAATCTGTCGCGGAGCTTGCATTTACCTTCACTCAGCCCGAGCTGGTGAACTCCAGCGCGTTCCAATGCTTTTTAGCGCAGCAGCGCCACCTGGTGGACGGCGGAGGAACTACCTTAATAAATCCCGTCCGGACCCAAATCCAGCGCAGAGAACGCGCCGCTGGATCGCGAATGGACCGGGTAAATAATTCTGCCCCAATATTCTTTGATATACTCATACACTCAATAACACATTCTCTTATTCATTGTTATTAACAAAAATACAGCATTTCACAGATATAATTCCAAACTGTCTCTATCAATCCCAGTGTTAAAAAATTTAGTTGTCCCTAGATACGACCGTTAATCGTTTGACTATGGTCATATTCTTCTCATGAATAGCTTTTCTTGTCTGCACAATGCAGTGCTCTCTGCCTCCTGCTCCTCCCATCCTGCATTACAGGATCAGCTCAGAAACAGGCATTTCCTGATGGTAATCACACAGCTGAGGCAAGAGGCACTCCGATGACATAGCCAGAGCGCCTCCGGGTCACTTCCATATCCTTATAAGACCGCAGCACTTGTGCAGTGACCAGGAAGTTAACTAAGCCAACTAACAGAATGGAGCTCATTTACCAAGGGCTCCCCGGCCGCACTTTCATCGGGTTTCCCAAATTTTTCAGTTTTACAACAAACTCCAACCCTGGGATTTTGGCGCACGTGATCGGATTTTGGCACAATCTGTGCCAGCTTTCACATTACAGAAATCGGACAATGCGCTGCGGGATCGCGACTGGACCGGGTGAGTAAATGAGCCCCAATATGTTTACACAGGTTAGTCCACTTTTTCTGTATTTCAAGTATGTCCAGTTAAATAAAATAGGAAAAATGTAAATTCACAGACTCAGTTAGAAGACGCACTGACTCTAAGGACTCATGCACATGACAAGAAAATTAGGACATGTGCTAGCCACATTTTCTACACCTAGCTCTATGGGCTCATACACAATGACATGTGTCCTTGAAGCCTAAGACACGTAAACTAAAAAACCTGCAGTGGCCATGTGAGTGCCCAAGTCACAAAGACTATTGACTTGGTCTGTGAAATGATCTGCTCTGCTGTCCTCATACTAAGAGAACTGTGTGCAACCTGTGAGAGGCCTTGAGTGACCTGACCTAGTGAACATAGAGGGACAGTCATCCCTGTCAGATTTGTTCATCAGATTATTGTTTTTACAATCTTCTTTGACTTTTCTTCATCCATGTCACCTTATTAGCTGCAGCTCAGTCTTCCCACCCCTGTTCTGAAAACTATAAAACTCTGAACCCTTCTTGCTTTAGACTCCCATCTATATAATAAATAGGATTTATAACAAGTTTATAGTGCAGGTTATAAGAATGTTATATAACCTTTATTGTAGCTATTGGATGTGGTTGGATATATTTCCATAATGTATTATGCTTTGACTTTCTGCTTTGGCTCTTTACAATCAACAGTAAAAAAAAAAGTATGCTTTTGTATGCAACACACATCAACATATAATCTCATCATGCCTCGCAGGATATTATATCATAGGAAGTTGCTTCTTTAATTCCAAGCAGCTGTCCTGATCCAAAAACTGTGTACTATAAAACTCTCAATACTGATATATGTTTCTACACGTTTAGTATCAGGATGTGTACTATGTCTTTCCATTTTGAGTTTATTTCATTGGCAGCCTTAGACTCTTGCATGTGAGATGTACTAGTTGGGAGTATTTTATAACCAAGTTTCCCTTTGTATATATGAGTTTGTACTTTTTCATGTACTGTTTTTCAGTTTCTATGTATTTTATGGTGTCTTAGTTGGAGTTAATAAAATGTTAGCATATTTTCTGTATATAGGGAGTCCCCAACTTATAGGGGTATCCAAGATTCTTAAATATATACGTACTCAGGATAACAAAAGAACACATTTTCTAATTCACTGTTATTAACAAAAATACAGCATTTCACAGGTATAATTCCAACCTGTCTTTATCTGTCCTGGTGTGCACAGTTTTGGTTGGCCCGGGACCCGACCGTTAATCTTCGAAGTTAGGGGTCAGGAAGACATAATGTTCTCCTGTCCGATACTGCATTGAGCTCCTCTCTGCAGTGGCCCCTCCCCCTGCTTTCCAATACAAGCTCACACAGAGACTTCCTGAGGCAAGCAGTGTGAGGAGAGTAAATCTACAGATAAGGTGTAGGGGGAGGGAGGCACAGCAGATATGTATGCTGAGACGTAGCAGAGTTGAGAATGTAATTATGTGTTATATGCATCTCATGGATCTCATCATCTCTCATCTCAGATCTGTCTCATCTCTCTTTCTATGGATCAAATATGAGTGAATGTTCAGAAGCTGAATAAAGGTTTATAAAAACCCTGTACTCTGACAATCTAACCACATTGTCAGCACACAGAATCTCATATCACTAGCGGGATCATAATGTGCCTGCTTAGAGAGTCCCCGTCAGCACTCTGGAATTTTACACTGACCATCACTGAGTGATAGGAGCTAAGACGGCAATAAAACTCAGTAAAATTGTAAAGTAGGGGGCTAAAAATTATCTTTATTGTGTAAACATCAGTAGGGCATTGAAATTTGAGAATTTTCTTTCATGGGCAAACCCCTATAAGGCCACACGACTTATAGGTAACACTTAGTTACAGTCAGCCCTCTGAGGCTTTAGTCCTAGGTTGCAAACATAAGCTGTAATAGTTATCAAGGGTCTCTATGATAAAGCTTTATTAATCACTAGCTGTAGATCCCAGCGCTAGCTGGGATAGAAAATAAGTGCTCTTAGCTATAATGAAATAGAATGGGTTAACAAAAACTATTTTATATGTATCTTTCTCTCAGACTGTCACTGACTGTCTGAGTCACTGACCGTCGACACTGGCCGTGCCCCGCTTCACACCCCAACCCCACTGGTGGGGAGGTGGCAGATTGGGCTAAATATTCGCAAGTGCTAGCAATAAGCTAGCATTTGCAATTATTTCAGGGCTTCTACGCCACTAATGTGGCCCAGTGGCCCTGATAGATATCCCCCCTATGTGTTCAAAAGCGTCAATCATTGGATACTGATTTGTTAGACTGTATTAAGATGTTACATCAATAAAAGAAGACCCATTTATCATACCCAGTATGAATGTTTAGTGTGACAGGATTTTTTCTGTTGTTGGAGCTGTGGACTTCAGACTGAGGGTGAGCTGGCTTTGTCTTGTTACTTTTACATGACATTCCATGATACCCAAAAAATTGTCTGGAGTTACATACCTCTTCTGACTTACGTACAAATCTAACTTAACACAGAGTCATAACAGCAAAAAAACTTGATAACTAACATTAATCGAATGTCTACTTTATGTGGACATGGTTTTTTATGCATACTCTCATTTTTATAGGAGATTATGGGGCTTTGAACTTTAGGTGTGATTTTTCACATTTTCATAAAAAACGCAAAATAATGCTACTGAGGGAACTTCTTAGATTTCAATTCACTTTGAGAGGCCTAAATTATAGTAAAACCCCATAAATTATCCCATTATAGAAACTACACCCCTCAACGTATGTAAATCAACTTTTATGAATCTGTTAACCCTTTAATTGTTTAACAAAATGCTGTTCAATTTTGAAATTTTTATTTCTTTGGCTAAATGATTGTGTTTTTCAGAAAATGTACGCATTCTCAGTAGATAAAATAACAAAACGCTCCAAAAAGTTTGATACACAATCTCTCCTGAGTACAACAATACCCCATATGTGGTGGTAAATTGCTGTATGGGCACATGCCAGGGCATTGAAGGGAAGCTGTGCCATTTAGAGCAGATTTGCAATGGCCCTTTTTAATGGCTATATAATTTTTGGGGGGGGCAATTTGGACATATAAGGGCTTATTTTCTGTGACATGAGATGCACTTTACAAATACTTCATTGTAGTAGGTCATTAGCTTATTAATAAGATTTTATTAACTCTTGAATGTATGGAGGAAAAGAAAATAGACAATTTTGGTCTCCTTTCTTTTTATATCTTTTTGGGGGCCGTACACTGTACACTTAAAATAATGTATTAACTGTATTCTATAGTTCACTATGATTATGGTGATAAACATATTTTTACTAAATGTTTTTTTTTCTACTTTCACAGGTTGTCTTGGACAAGTGATGCTCTGATAATTTTTTCAAGCTCTTATTCTTATAACACAGTGTAATACAGATGTTGCGCTGTGTGTTTCAGTGCTAGGAGGCAGGACCCGGCTCCCAGAGAAGGTTGCACATCCCCAGGGCAATAGCAGCCATCTGAGCATCGACCCTCCAAGTAAGTCTGGGGGCAGGGGGTCCAAATCGGTACACATGGCTCTCCCGGAGTGTAAGGGGTTAACATCCGGGATCAAAGAAATCACCAATGTTAGCAGCGGGTGTTGTCTATAATATACAGCCAACACCTGCAGCTTCTGGTACCAGCGCCGTTCGGCACTGTCAAATGTACTACATCCAATGTTGTTAAGGGATTAAGAACAAACCTACAGAACCTATCCTGTACGTAATTGGGGCACTGCCTATATATTTTTGCTTTGTGTCACATCACTTTTTTTAAACGATTTAAAAATATCAGGTATTATCTAGATGGATTTATGCTTTCAAAGATCACCTAAAATATTATACTTATACTCAAAACATGCTGTTCACATGTTGAGCTTGCAGTGTAGGAAGCCTTACTTTTCTTACCAGGAAAGTGGTTTGAGCTCTGTATTTACTTAAAATGTAATTATATGTCTTAAAAATAAGTAAAAGACTTTCCTTGAAGGTTGTAGCACAGAATTTTATTTCCAACTGAAACATATTGCACATTGACAAGGGAGGCAGCGGTTATAAAGTGTGTACTGGGAAATGTGTATAGGGTTTCTAAGGTGACTTCAGGCTTAGATACCAACACAAAGCACGGAAATATTTAAGGAAGACATCTGTGGTATGTGTGGTAAGCTCAAAGGTGTGGGCACATCTCTGGCATAACATCCTTCAATATGTTTACAATTAGGCATAATCAGTTTAATGCTGAACGAGTCATTTGAGGCCAGACTAGTCTTAGTAATTTACTGAAGTATGACTACTCCACCCTGCCAGAGAAGATTTGTACATTAAAGAATAAATATATCCATACAGATATTTGGTTTTAACTTTCTAGTTGCTTATGTCTGAAGACATGCCACATGGAGATTAGCGGTGGGATATCCACTACAAGATAGGTGGGATTTTAAAATGTATTTATTTCTGTTTATTTATATGGTTTGTGGAGAAGCACAAACCATTCAATACAATCTAACCATGTATATACCAAGCAGAATATACAATGCCTGTTCCCCCTGGTATGTATCAGCACAAAGATCAAATGCCAAAATCATATAGTAATTATAAGGTAATTCATGTAATATTGTCACATACAATCCACAATATGATACCAAGGATTGTACAACCATGCCTAAAATAAATAGGCTGATACAAATATATGGGCACTGTTCTTTGTTTTTCTGGGATATACATTCGGTACAAGGAAGTTCGGTGTTGCCTGTTGAAATATACACCATCAACTTTAGGCTGATTTCCCTCTAATGTGTGCTACTCCTGGGACGGGATTAGGGGTGTAGTACACTTTCGGCCAGAGAGGCAGAGGAATGAGCGCTGTTCTACTACCCCACCATATGTGCTCACCATATCATGCCACGCACCATGCACTTATATGGCGGCCATATGCCAGCCGCCATGGAAGCCTCCAAATAGGCTTTTTTCACGAACAATGGATCAGTAAAAATACAAGCCACTGTGAAACTACCTATTGAAAATAACGGCTTTGAGAGGCATCTGTTGAAATCATTGAATCACGGACACGAAAAACAACGCCAATGTGAAAGAGCCCTTAGAGTGAACAATAAAGAAAAGTTGTTTACACATGTCTATTAGGTGTACAATTTATTTGCCCAGCTATAAGACAACTAACTAGATACTTTGACCTCAAATCTTGATGTACGGTAAATTGAACCACGTTTTTAATAATAATAATAATGATAATAATCTTTATTTATATAGTACCATCAAATTCTGTAGCGCTTTACAATTCATAGGGGACATATACAAATATAATATTACATTATAAAGTTTTTAAATGAATTTACTAATATATTACGCTTTCAGGAGTCACTTTATGATGTGTTTCCACTTAAACAAAATATCCATTTCAAATATATTCCTTTAAGAGCATTGATTACTAATGTGATATGCTACGCGACAAAGCATGAAAATGCTTTAACAAAATACATTAACGGAATGTACATGATCACTCAAGGAACATGGCAGTCTTACAAAGAACAAAGAGCGTACTGTCATTTACACAGTTTAGATAATACCAATTCAGCTAATAGTAAGTGAAGAATATATTTGAATAGAAATAAAGTTTAATGTGTTCCTGGAAATGTTATGGATTGTAACAGGTTTCTAACATACTGTTTGCATTTCTTCCACATCTGGATTAGGTGTTTAGAGAGAGAAAGACAAATTCTATGTGTATGAACATGTGTTAAGTAGGGTTTTCATTGTTTGACATCTCTAAGAAGAGAGATAAGTCCGGAGATAGTTAAATAGTTACCTGAATTTCCAGGTATTCTCCATATTAATTTCCGGCTACATTATAGACCCACCAACCTGATATTAGAGTGGACAGGTCTGCAGTGCGAGATTGTTGGCACAAGGATGGGGAAAACTGCTCCTAAACCATGTCTGCCAACATACACCTACACATGGAAAAGTTGTCTTTTATTATCTGAGCTGGTAGATCATTCTATCTGACCCCTTAACGACAGGCCAGGGTATACATGCCTTTTAATAAATCAGCAGAATCGACTTCCAGAATAGGCTTATCCTCTGATCTAATTGTGTAAGCTTATCCTGAGAATATGGGATAAATGTCATATAAATGCTAAGATATATCTGACCAACATAAAGCCAAAGAAATTCCGAAAAAATAGACGGACAAAGCCAGACTTATGATACATGTGCCCCATTGACTTATAAGTAAGAGCAGAGCTTGCAATCAACAGGTTATAGTTTTTACTGAAAATCACTGCCAAAGGACCATATATGAACTTACTGAACCTACTCCATGGCATAACGCTTGTTTGGTGGAGCAGATTTTTTAGGAGGACAGGTTTTCTTTATATAGATAGACAATGAAAGATTTGAAAGATGGACGTAATTGATTATCAGTGGACTTGTAGCGTCAACTGAGCCTCCACTTGCTGCGGATGATAGACATTTTACACAGCTTAGAGTATTTAAACCATACCCCAATAAAACAAACCCACAAACAATTATTTGAAGTTTTCTTTGCATCATACTGTATTTCAACCCCTTCAGGACGAAGCATTTTTTTTACTCCCCGCCATAAAAAAATTTAAAAATTTTTCATTTTTCGGTGTAAAGAGCTGTATGAGGGCTTATTTCTGTATAACAAATTGTACTTCTTAGTGATGGTATTTACTATTCCATGCCTTGTACTGGGAAGCGGTAAAAGGTCTGTATAAACGAGACAGCCTCGGGCCTTAGGCTGCATTCACAAGAACATGTGATTTCTCCAGTCCCATATTTCCGTGCTGTATGAGACCTAAGGGCAGTGGCGTAACTAGAAGCTGATGGGCCCCAGTGCAAAGTCTGTGCCAGGCCCCTGAATATAATGTATGGTTTGTAGTAATAGTCTTGTAGCATATGGCCATTTTCATACAGTTGTGTGAATGCAGCCTTATAATTTATCAATTTAGAGATTAAGACATTTTTACTAATTGTATCACAATATAAATTCATTGTCACTAAAGAAAAACATGTATAAAGAAGTTAAATGTTGCCTGATTTTTACACCTGAGAAAATAACTTGGCTACAGACAGGTGTTAAGAATTACTCTGAAATTAGTTCCTGAACCGTGAGATTCAACATGAGAGCATATAGAAGTGTTTAAAGCAAGAAGGGGGAGGACAGAAATCTCTGTTACTTTTCTCAACGTTTCCCTTAGGTCTTGTTGTTTTACAGAATTTTTGTTCAACTTTTGTGCAAATTTAGTTCCCACTATGTTTCTTTTTCTCTAGAATATAGAATTAGTAATGAGAATAATTCATTTGAGAGACTTAGATGTAGTAGATCAGAAAACAATAACCACTAGACACAAAGCTACTCAGAAAACAATTTACAGTGCATGAGAGACTAAGATACAGTAGCTCAGCAGACAATGTCCATTTGAGAACAAAAAAAAAAACCACAGGAAACAAAAAAATGTATGCAAATACAATCCTGCAGCCGATTCCCTTATTGTGGGAATATACCCTAATATTTATAACATGGAAAAGAATGAGAGAACTTTTTTATTAGTGAACTAAACAGAATGAATTGTCTGTGCCCCAGGTAAGCATATAAAGCTTCCAAAAGGTACAGTGTGTCAATTAAATATAAATCTAAGTTCACCCTTAAAGATACCCTATACTTTTAAGTCATTTCTGACACTTAACTTTTTAAAATATGCAAATACCTTTAATTTTTTTTCCGATATATGAAATATGGGGGGTTTATCATCGAGAACTTTATGGTAACCCCATCCCAGGTTGTGCAGGATATACTAAGAGCCTCTGCTTTCTGGTGCAAGCCATAGCTAATTTGCTGGTGCAAAGTGTGTAGGGGGTGTATGGTGTAATTCCAGGTAGTGTTCATGGAACTGCAACTTTTCAAGGCTTTATACTTATTCAAGGCTTTATATTTCCCCGATATTTTTCCTGTCATATTTTGAGACAATGCATTAGTTTTGCTGTTTTTTGCTTTTGATCTCACTTTTAGGTCTCACTAACTTACCTGACTCCGGAACAGGTGTCCATTGATCCATATTCAAGCTGGTGAAGAAGTTGGTTGCTGCCAAATTGAGGATGGAAGTGAATAGAATGATAACATACTGGCCATATTTTGTATGACCATAAAGCAGAGCTGAAAATATTTTCTTTCCTTGGACAATCAGTATACCGTATATACTCAAGTACAAGCCGATAAGAGTATAAACAAAGACCCCTAATTTTACCACAAATTACTGGGAAAACTCATTGACTTGATTATAAGCTTAGGGTGGGAAATTAATCGGTCACAGCCTCCATAAGTAATGAAATGCCCAGCGGCCTCCCCCACTATAAAAAATGGTCTCTGCCCGCTCCATTACATGCAAAGAGAAGAAGAAAGAGGAGACAAGCGGAGCATCAGAAGATGGGTATTTAAGTTTATTTCTTTAGACACTCATGTGAAAACCGAGTTGGGGGTTTTCAGCAAAATTTTTGGACTGAAAAACTTGGCTTATACAAGAGTATGTACAGGCAATTTAGAAAGCAGCTATGTAAATAAAATAACTCATGTTCAGTAATGCAAAGAAACAAAGGCACACTTTTTTATTGGTTTGTAACTAAATTGAAAAGTAAAATCACCCACACTTAATTACAACAGAAATCATATTTGAGAAGAAAACATTCATTAAAGGATTTGTAAAAGAATCTAAAATTAGATCCAGCATTTGTGGGCAAATTTTTGCTTAAGCTTATTGTGTATATTCCAACCAGATGTTTTACCTTATACCCTGTTACTAAAGCAGGATACTACAACAAATGCTAGGCTTCTATGTTATATCATTGTGGTAACAATCTACTATACTGCTTCATATATGCAATTGACTTATCATGCAGTCCGCATCTGTTAGTTATTTTAGAAAAAGAAGGGTGTCCCACAGGTAATAGTGGTGTTAAATGTATCTCCAGTACAACAAATTATTTCAATATGTCTTTCAAAGAAACAGCATTTATACATGTATACAAGTATCTGTCAATAGAATGTCAGGCGTTTGTTGTTACCATAACCAGCCAATAGATATACAAGGGACTATGCGGCAGGATGTTTTTACATTTATCATAGAACATGATAACTAGAGAGGGGCGAATTTATTAGAATATGATGAGAAAATGCAATTCGAACTGATTCGAATCAAATCACGGCACGTGACGTAACAGTGCATCACATGCTGGGTGTGGGTGCATGGAGAGGGCTCACGGGCTGATCCCTCTCCATAGCCGGTAAGTCTTTGCTGCCCCTCCCAGTATGCAGCCAGCCCCCCCCCCAAGTATAGAGCCAGCCCCCCCAGTATACAGCCAGCCCCTGCAGTAGACAGCCAGCCCCCCTGTATACAGCCAGCCCCCCCCCAGTATACAGCTAGCCCATAAAAATAATAAACCATGAACTCACCTTTACGATGCTCCCCCGAAGCTCTGCTACTTGATACAGTCTGTCCGGCAGTGACAGATCCGTGAGCGCCGGCTGCGCACAGAATATGATGTCGGCAAGCAGCCGATGTCATAGTTTATGTGATGCCGCTGCTCATGGAGCTTGACTGCATTGATTAGTGGAGCTTTAGGGGGGGGGGGCGTCGGAAAGGTGAGTTCATGGTTTATTATTTTTAGACCAGCCCTGCACCGGTCCACTGGGGAAAAAAAACAAAATTTGTTCCCACAAATTACTGTAAACTTCAGATTCATGACGAATCAAAGTTTTCCTGAAATTTGGAACGAATTCAGATTCGTTAGAATGGATTCGCCCATCTCTAATGATAACTTTTCTTTGATGTGATTTGGGTTAGACTGACAGATATGCCTCAGCTTTCAGGTACACTGTACTTGTGTTTGTTCCTGCGCTTAAGAAGGATAGGATTACAAGTAAGGGTTCTGTGTATGATCTAGGTAACCTAGAGGGTGACACAGAAGAACAGTGTATTGGTAGTGTAAATGCAGGTTGATGTCATTGGGGAAATTTACTTTTTCACATTAAATGAATTGTTTACTTTCAGAGAATAGTTGATATTGTTTGCATAATGAAAAGTTTTCCAACATACTTTCTGTATTATTTCTTTACAGTTTTCTAGAACTCTGCTTACTATTTTTCTATAGGCAGATTCTATGATTACTTTCTGTCCCGAATATCTCTGCGTACCCTTGTGACATCACATGACAATGGACAGATTTCAATCCACAGGAAGTAAACAATAAAACTTCCTGTTGATTGACAGAGATGTAGAAAGCCACAAGGAATTGAAACAGAGAGTATAACATATAAAATGTGTAAACAATATAAATTATTTGCTGAAAATGGACAATCCCATTTAGGGCTTCACAATACAGGGCAAAATGGTCATTTGCATTCTATTTGTGCACAGTGCACTGTTCGTTGTTGTGCACAATCCTCACTCTGATGCTGTAAATAGTAACAATAAGTGAGTATATTTAAAGCATAACTGTAAATTTATAATGATATTACCAAATTATTATATGTGATTCCCTTTTTAAAAACAAACAGAATTATGCCTACTTTGTGCTGCTTGTCCCTTTTTTCCCAAAGTTATGACATTTTTTGTTTTGAAAGTGTTTGACAAGAAACTTGGGATGAAGTGGGAGGAGACTAATGTCTGTCTGTCTATGCCCTCAAGCTGAGGCCAAAGTAATTTAGAATTAAATCCATTTTGTTTCTAGTAAATCCACTGAACACAGCACAGTGCATATACAGGATATATATGGTAACTAGCCTGGAAGCTTCCATCACATGGAGGAGCAGGGAAATGTACACCAGTTAAATGACTTCTATAGCCTTTGCTGTGTGACCACTAAGGGTTAATATCTGCACAGAGCACAAAGTGCCGATGACAAGGGGGGGGGGGGAGAGCTGCTGCATGAGGTGCAGAGAGAGACAGAGAAAGTTCTGTAAATTCACAGACTAGGATAGGGAACAGGGGATTTTCGTACGTTACTATTGTGTGCAGGAGACATCTGTATCCACACTTCTGAACACCTCCAGCTCTGAGTTTCTAGAGTTTGTAGAGGTTTTTAATACTATGGACTCCAGGGCTTGTCAGCACAGGCAGAGGAAGCAGCTATTGCAGCACTCAGATAATCTGAGGGGGATAGCAAAGAAACTACTGCATATAGCTAACAAAGATAATAGGCAGAGTTGTTTTACATATCAAGAGGTATTGATTTGTGGGAAAAAAAACTTTACATTTACCATATATACTTGTGTATAAGCTGAGTTTTTCAGCACAAAAAATTTGCTGGAAAACGTCAACTCGGCTTATACACGAGTCTATTTAAAAAAAATAAACTTATATACTCACCCTCCGGCGTCCCGATGCTCCACGCGGCTCCCCGATGTCCCCAATGTCGGCGCGTCCCGTCTTCTTTCTTCCCCGCGCCTCTTCTTCTTTCTTCTGTCTTCTGCCATGGACGCGATCATGTTATCTTCCTGGCAGGCGCATACTATGATGTCAGCAGCGGCAGCGTTATAGTATGCACCTGCTGGAAGAAAACAGGGGTCTTGGGGCGGCTTATACTCGGGTATATACGGTACTCTTTAATAAAAAAGACTTGGTGAGTGCCGTCCTATTTCTTCTTTACTACATTTATTGCTGACAGAGCACAACTGATAGGAAAACGATCAGCTGTTGATTTTGACTCCTGCCCCTTCAGTGGCTGAAATACAATGTAAATATAGGTTGGCAATACAGCCAGGATTGTTCTTAAGTTGAATTTGTATGTAAGTCAGAACTGTATACTTTATAATTGTAACCCGAGACAGAATTTTTTTGGTCTCTGTGACAAATGGATTTTAAAAATGCTGGATTGTCATAAGAACCTGGATTAATAATAGAGCTTAATCAAAGACACCTTTGATTTATTGTAGCCTAAGGATAAAGTACTATAAATTACCAACATCCAGAGGTCCGTTTGTAACTAATGGTGGTCTGTAAGTCGGGTGTTTTTAAGAAGGGGACTGCCTGTAGTAATAATTTAGCAATACTCTAGGAAAGCTACACTATGTTTAAGCAGTTGCCAGTCAGATGATATTGTGTGCTGCACATTTTTTTGCAAACCCATGGACTTCCATAGAAGCATGCCACACACCCCGCAAGTCCTTAAAAATAAAATGAATGACGGCATCGGGGGGAGGAGCATGGTACGTGCTGTGCGCTGCGGGATGACGTAGCGCGAGCCGCACGGAGCTAGGGGGGAACGATGCGCCGCGCCTGGAGTCAATCCTCCCCTCCGC
Source organism: Engystomops pustulosus (assembly GCF_040894005.1). Classification (NCBI taxonomy): domain Eukaryota; kingdom Metazoa; phylum Chordata; class Amphibia; order Anura; family Leptodactylidae; genus Engystomops; species Engystomops pustulosus. Next base: position 133,583,733 of record NC_092411.1, read on the forward strand.
TTCCGACATCCACGTGCTGACACTCAGGCAGTGGAGTCTGATTATATCGCCTGCGATTCGGCTTAAGGAAAACACCGCGATGGCAACGTTGGAGGAAGGAAACCAACGCACCCCCTGTTGATCCTGGGAACCTGGGACTGTGTACTTGGTCGGATCCGGCAGCTGTGCTCTTCACATCTGAAGTCCGGCGGCGAGCCCGGAGGCTCGGTATACACGATCTGCAAACTACAGTGGATGAGTAGAGTGCCCCGCAGTGGATCCTGACCGCCGAGGAGTGATGCTTGAAGGCAAGCCGGTGACCCAGGGACCTTTGTCCTGTTTTTACTGGAACTTCTTGAGGGCAACGGCACACGGGAGTGGTGAGATAATTCTAAGTGTGTGGATAATGCCAGTGAATTGCCTGTGATTTTTTCCCTATGGCTGCGAGTGACCACTTACCTTCCCCTATGCAATGCTGGTCTTCAAGGAGATCTTTCCTCAGCCAATACTAACGAATCAATACTAACCTATACTGACTGTGTCTTCATTCCTAAGGCATTGTATGTCTGCTTACCTCTTTCTATGCAACGCGATGCAATGCTAATTTTCAAATCGATCTTTCCTCAGCTAACACCTAACTACTCAACAATAATCCATGCTGTTTGTGCGCTCTGCTGTGCAGTGGCTCTAAACTCGCATATATGCGGCATTATTGAATACCATCTCTTTGTCAGCTGCGTTTAACCCTGTAAGAACAATTAAGGAATCTGAGTGCACTGCAGGGGTTAATTCCTTCGATGCCGATCAAAAGTACTGCTGACTTCTGTACTATGTGCTGCTGAGGCGCCTAAGGTCTTGCATTGAGTTTGGTGGCTTAGGGGAATACCTTCGCCCTCCGGATGTTATATCTCCCTTTTAACCCCTGCTAAAGAAATTTGTGATTAACCCTGCTTTGTGACATTGCCGGCACTAACTAATTGACTCCTTGTTCCTAAACGTGCTTTGCAAAACAACTACATTTGGGACTTACTCTAAAACTCTCAGCTGATTCTGCGTATTACTTGGCGCGGGCACCCTGGCTTCTCTTGAGTCTGCCGCTGGGGATACTAACCAGTGAATGTTGCCTGTGCTATTGCAAATTGTCTACTAATCTATATTATCTAAGTGTTGTATATATTCTGCCTTGAGGGAAGTGTTCTTGTAGGCTCTATTTGCATATACACATATATTGATTAATCTACCCCTCCTCTCTCATTGGTGCTCCCCCCCCCCCTTTTCCCCTTTTGACTCAAATTAAAGATGGGAAGCAAGAGACAGCAAAAATGTGTTACCAAGTCTAGGCTTTCAGATGTAGGTGGCTCACCTGGAGGCAAAAAAAAAGATGGTAAAATGGAGAGATATTTGCAGTCCCCAGGCGCTTCCCAGACTAAGGGAAGTAAGAATGAAGAAAAATGCAGGGGTGCAGCGGCTACGCCATTACCCGCTGAGGATGCAATGGATAAATCCACTGCCGAGGACAGTATGGGAGGGAGCGATGAGGGGGAAGCGAGCATCTCTTTGAAAGATATCTCTATGCAAATAACTCAATGCCTAACAGCGGTGGGCAATGTGTTAAAAGAGATAGGAGGATTAAAGAATGATGTGTCCTTGGTCAGGGAGGACCTGAGTAAACTCAGGGTTAGAACAGAGGAGGTGGAGGAGCGAATGGGGAGCATGGAGGACTCGATAGCTGACCTCACGAAAAGGGTTAAAGATTTAGAAAAAAGAGAGGTGGAATCCCAGAATAAGCTGATAGATCTGGAAAATCGTTCCAGAAGAAATAACCTTCGATTAGTGGGGTTCCCGGAAGGGTCGGAGGGAAAAGATACTATCAAGTTTGTGACAGAATGGATACAAGCCACCTTTCCAGAGGGGACATGCACTGGAGTGTTTCTGGTGGATCGCGCCCATCGGGTTCCAGCCAGGGCCCGCCCCGCGGGGGCGCACCCCAGGAACATCCTGGTGCGGCTTTTGTCACCAAGAGACAGGGATAATATCTTAAAAGCGGCAAGAGCCATGGATAATTTGAAATTTAATAATGTCCCAATTATGGTCTTTCTGGACTATCCGCAAGAGGTACAAAAAAAACGAGTCAGTTATGTCAATCTTAAAAAAAGGCTAAAAGAGAGGGGGATTGCTTATTCGCTGCTGTACCCAGCTAAGCTCAAGGTATTATCTTTTTTTGAAGATACAAAGGAAGCAAATGAGTGGGTGGAGAGGGTTCTGAAAATCTAGGCTACCAGGCGGGCGCGTCGGCCCTAGCCACGGTATTGCTCCAGGATGAGTCTAGGGTTACTTCACTCTGGACAATGGGTAGAGGGGGAGGGTAGGGGGGAGGGACAGCCTTGGCGGTTGGCGATGGATGGAACGTCAGAGAGTCTATAGGGGCCACGTATATTCCTTTTTTTCTACTATAAAGTTGATATGCTGAAAGTGTTATCCTGGAACGTGCGTGGCCTCGGAGATAAATTAAAGAGAAAGGCTGTCCTTGATCTATGCTGTTCATTTCAGCCAGACGTGATCTGTCTACAAGAAACGCACCTTGTGGGGGAAAATTGTAAGAGGATGTACAAACCATGGCTTAGTAATTATTTTCACTCTACATTCTCATCATATGCACGAGGGGTCAGCATTATGATAAGTAAAAAGACTTGTTTTGAAGAACATAAGGTCAAGATAGATCCACTAGGCAGATATGTCATTCTACATGCCTCTTTGAATGGTGTTAGCATGGTGTTAGTAGGTATATATCTCCCCCCAGTGGCACCATTGGAAGTGTTGGTAGATATTGTAAATCAACTGGGGTTGTATGAGGGGGTTCCTACCTATTTGATAGGCGATTTTAACCATGTAATGAATGCGGGTTTGGACAGATGTAAAGTCAGCCTACAGGGCACTACACCGGGCCAAGCAACCTATACAGTATTTGGTAGATTGGTAGCTGAATTGGGCTATAGAGATATCTGGAGGGAGAGGCATCCTGAAAAGAGAGCTTATACCTGCTATTCTAAGACATGTGCATCTCTCTCCAGGATCGATATGGTCCTGGTGAATGAATTCGGATATGAATTAGTGAAGGAGGTGGCAATTGGTGCTAGAGGACTTTCTGACCATTCTCCAGTCTGGTTTACATTAGAAAAAAAGAAAGAGACAGGTATCATATTTTATAAGGTGAAGCCCTTTTGGTTTAACCTCATAAAAGATAGTATAGACCTAAATGAAGAAATTATATCCTTTTTGGCTAGGAATTCGGAGGGGCAGGATGTTAGGATAGTATGGGACACAATGAAGGCATATCTGAGGGGGATTATTCATGATCAGGTCCTACTTTATAAAAAAAAGAAGGCGGCTGCCCTCCAACTAGCTAAGGATAAGGTAGTGGAATTGGAGACTAAGTTTCTACATAACCCGACTGAGGAGAGCAAGAGTATGTGGTTAGAAGCACAGGAATGCCTTAGGAGATATTGCTTTGAGAGAGCTGTTTGGGACGCTAAAAAACAGAGTCAAAAGGCCATCCGGGGACATTATACATCAATGAAAAACCTGGCCGATTTGTTAAAAAGTCAAAATAAAAAGAATTCTATTGGAGCGATTAAAGGGAAAGATGGAAAATTGGTGACATCTCAGGAGGGGATCAGAGAAGAGTTTAGACTATTCTTTGAGAAGCTGTACTCTTCTGAACTGAAGATGGGGGAAAAGGAAATAAATAAGATCCTGTCTGAGGTTCCAGTACCGACATTGTCAACGGAGGAGAGGGACGCTTTAGAACGCCCCTTGCAGCTGGAAGAGATGATCGAGGCCTTTTCCTAGGGGGAAAGCTGTGGGCGCAGATGGGATACCACCAGATATATTGCTTCAATATGCGGAAGTAACACTCCCCTTCTTATTGAAGGTGTTTAACCACTCAGTGTCAGTGGGCTTACTGCCCCAATCAATGAGGGAAGCTATCATTGTCCTGATCCTCAAGGAGGGGAAATGCCACACGGACCTCGATGCATACCGGCCGATCTCCCTGCTGAACTCCGACTATAAGCTGTTGGCCAAAATACTCGCAACAAGGTTGCAGAGGGTGATACGTCGAGTGGTACATGGCGACCAGTCGGGGTTCATGCCGGGAAGATCGGTCAGGGATAACATCTTACGAACATGGTGGTGCATGCAATGCCCGAGCGAGGCGGCGGGATGCCGTACAATTGTCTCACTCGATGCGGTCAAGGCATTTGACCGCGTCGAGTGGGACTACATATGGCTCGTTCTGAGGAGAATGGGCTTTGGCCCACAGTTTGTTGATTGGGTGAAGCTACTGTATGGGGGGGCCTCGGCCAGAGTAAGTATAAATGGGAAGGCATCAGCTGCTTGGCAGCTGTATAGGGGTACAAGGCAGGGTTGCCCCCTATCTCCTCTGCTGTTTGCAGTGGTGCTGGAGCCTCTGGCATGTAGTATTAGATCGGCAGTTAACATAAGGGGGTTGGTATGGGGCTATAGAGAAGTAAGAATACAGTTATATGCCGACGACATGCTTCTTTTTCTAGATAACTCAGAAAGGGGGATAAGGGTGGTGATGGACTTAATCGACAAATTTGGCCGTATATCGGGCATCAAAATAAATCGGAATAAATCTGCCTGTTTGCCCCTGGATCCCTCCTCATTGACATCAACCTCCATTGAAAATCTCCCAGTAGTAGAAAGGATGCGTTACCTGGGGATCACAATTAGTAATAGGCCTAGTGAGTATATCGAGTTAAATGTAAAGCCCCTACTATCTAAGATCAGACAGAAAATCGCTGTGTGGAGAAAAATGAATCTCCCCATGGCAGCAAGAGTTGTTATCTTTAAAATGGTACTGCTGCCCCAGATTTTGTTTATATTTCAAAATAGCCCAATGATGATCCCTAGGAAGGTCTTTTCTACCCTCGACTCTCTTTTAAGGCAATTAGTATGGAATGGGAAAAATGCTCGGGTCAGTTTGAGGAAGTTGCACGCTCCAATAGAGAAGGGCGGATTAGCTCTACCGGATTTTTTGAGTTATTTTTTTGCAGCACAATGGCAAAATATTATTGATAGTGATAAAGAAATGGTGGATTATATTTTAAAAAAGAAATATGGGTGTTTTTGTGGTTACGACACATGGAGTTTATTGGAAACTGGTGTCTTTAAGAAATTTTCACAGAAGGATGAGTATTCGATTTTCACATTGATACAATGGGTTTGGGATCAGATTAAAAGGAAGAATGGAGTAAACGGGTATTTGAGTGTAACACCACTGTGTGGATTTGTAAAATGGACTCCTGTATCTATAGAGCCCCTAAGATTCTGGAGGGGAAAAGGGGTTAGGTTTTTGCACCAGGTGATAGATCAGAGGGTCTTAAAATCCTTTGAGGGAATGGCTTTGGAATTTGATTTAGGGGCGGGGGATTGGTTTTTCTATGCCCAACTTATGAGTGCCTTAAGTGTCTGTTTCTTGGATAAGGAGTTCGTGCAGGAAGAACACCCAATAAAGGACCTGTTAGATCCCATAAACAGGAAGGGTTTAATGTCCAGGGTTTACAAGATACTGACTCAAAATAAGCATACACCTCCTGTAACTGAAAGCTTAGAGAAATGGCAGAATGACGTACCTGACCTGACAGTGGAGGAATGGGTAGACTCTCTACAGATGATGAGAAATACAATTAAGAACATGTCTCACGTTATCTCTCAAATTTTTATAATACACCGGGTACACATGACGCCGAAACGACTAAATTATATGTGGAAAAAGAGTGAAGAAAAGTGCCCTAGGTGCAACCTGATAGATGCCGACCTCGTGCACATGCTATGGAGATGCCCAAAATGACATCTTTATTGGACAGGGGTCCTTGATAAATTACAAGCAATATTTAATTGCAGTATCTCCTCAAACGTGCAGGTTTGCATCTTGGGCACGAAAAAAGGCATTGTTGGCTCTTCAGGATGTATCTCGAGTATATTAAAAGGTTTATTTTTGGCAAGATTATTAATTTTGAGCCATTGGAAAGATACAGAGGCACCAAAGATTAAGAGCTGGGAAGAAAGAATGGATACTTTAATGCTAGCGGAAAGATGGGAAGAATTCGACACAGGGATACGTAGAGACAGCTCAAGGGATATATGGCTGAACCGCCCTTGTACAACAGCCCGGTGCAATTAACGGCACCTTGTTGAATTCTTTTTTTTAATTTTTCTTCTATCTCTGCTTAATGATTATCGGTCAGCTCTTTCACAGGTCTCTGGTGTAAGGATCTGTTGCCAACCGCCAGGGGGGGGGGTGGGAATTGGGTGGGATGGGAGGTTAGACTTCGTTTGCAATAGAATATTGGTCTACAGTTAAGATAAGGCCCTATAAGGGGAAGTCAAACTGAAAATGTAAACTGTTTTCTATGTGATTTTATTCTTTGTATTATATAATTGGTCAAAATAAAGCTTTAAAAAAAAAAAAAAAAAAATAAAATGAATGATAAGAATAATATGAATAGCCCCATAAAAAATAGGTCAATGTGCTATCTGCAACCATCACAAATAGTATATGGAGAATGTTCTAGTATAAACCATTATTTGCTCATAGACAATAGTTTTTGAGGATCGTTTAAAAATGGATGCCACATGCATCTTAATGATAAAAAGCAAAAGAAAATGTTAATAATTGGCTCTGTCATGTGAATAGAATCTAAAGGCATCTACTATATGTAATACCTGAGATAATGTATATCAGAGTCAATAATTGGCCTGGTTGTGTGAATCTAAACATAAAAAGCAAAAGGAAATGTTAATAATTGGCTCTGTCATGTGTATATAACCTAAAATCATTTCCTGCTATATGTAATACCTGAACTAATGTATTTTATGGCTATCCTGTTGTTTAGAAATGTGTTGTACAATAATATGGATCATTTAGCATTGACCCAGGATACCGTTCCTGTACAAGGTCCTTCTACCACCTATTTTTCCGCCATTGGATTGCAGCAAAATGATAATGAAAAATATAAAGCCAGCTTGTAATAAACCACTGAACCTCAGCTCACAGATCCCCACTACAGTAAATCTGTTGTGCCATTGATCTACACTTTCAAGTTCAGAAATGACCTGTTGACACAGAAAACGTGCCTCTTGCAGCCAATCACAACATTAATGTGATTAATGTACTGTTAATCTATCACAAAGAATAAGGATGGCTGTATCATCTCAATATCATCTTTTGTAGACTGTACCTCTCCTTCTATTAAATTATCCTCCATACACTAAGCTAAGTATAGGGGTAATGATCACCTAATTGTCAAAGAGGCTTGTAATAACCCACTGTACATTATATGCTTATTAAAAAGTATATAATCAACAGTAGGCTACACTATTGGGGCACATGGGGTAGTGACTGGTAATACCATTTTCATTAATTTAATTCCTGTACACCAGAAGGCTGTTGTCAGTAAATCATTAAAATAGAAGATTAACAAGGGAAGAGATGTTCTCGATAAAATCATTACAGCTTCTCCTTGTGATAGAGGAACATTCCTTTAGAAGTTGCTAAGATGAAGCTCTATAAATCTTAATGAAGGATGAAACATCATAAATCTCACACTTAGTAACAGCTGCAAGAAAGAGATCATTAATCATCCCGGTCAGAGGAAGGCTTTGGCGTTTGTACATAGTCTTTAGGAATCAGACTTTTATTGTGAGTGTACAGTCTGCAGACAGTAAAGCTGAACACTCATTTAAGCAGTCTTCTATCGTTTATGACATGGCATCGGGCTTTACCTATAAAGTCTAGCATACAACAAATCAGAGTAGCGCATTTAAATGGTCAGATACTCAATTTTTTTAAGAGGCTCAACCAAGCAAAAAGAGCAATTTCATGAATAGACCTACACAGGCGTCATATAGTTCCAGAAATGACACAGGTGCATATTGGAAGCATGAGAACAGTACGGAAGTTTTCCATCATATTTCAATACAGAACCATAGATATGCACATCTCTTTATTCTCCCAAGAGTGTTAAGGATATTTAGCAGCTTAATAAAATTTGTTGTAGTTTTAAAACTCAAAACTGACATTTTTAAAGGTCAAATAATTATCATGGTTTAAGATAGACAAAGCCAAAAGGTGATCACTAGTATCACATATTTGCAAAGTAGAATCCAGCATGATAGACAACCCTCCTTGTGGAACTATAGGTTATGCCGGGAAGTGGAAGATACATTTGCTATAATTGGCTTATGTTGAGACCTTTGATTTAGTGTGTACACATCTGAAGACTCTGGTTTGACATAAAAATATATGGGTCAGCTCAAAGTTTTGTATTAAAGGACTTTCAGTTTTCCATGTGTTAACCCTTGTTTGGGATATCATTTTGAGTTAAGTTCTGTTGCAAGGCATAAGTCACCTCCTCACCATATGCATTTACAATCAATCTATTCATTTGGTTCAGTTTTATTCAGTTTAAAAGTAAAGTGTTAGTTTGATATGCCTGATTACAAAGTCAATAACAAGCATGAATGGCCATGTGGAAGACGGCCATGTTTTTTCTCACATATTTTCTCAGACTTTTGTCTGTCATGTCTAGTGATGTGAGTATGATTTTTCTGATATCATATACCATCTTAAACTGATTATTACAGAAGCTACCTGCTTACTAAAGAGCAAATGAAGTCTGAGCATGACCAATCTCATAATTTTCTATGAGAACATATGTATTACATTTTTATCTTTAGTTAGAGAAGACTCCTCTGTATTTTAAACCACCAGGGAGGTTGATGATAAAAAAGAAGGGCATTCCTCCCTATAGATGGAGTTCCCTGTTAAAAACTTTTGTGTATTTAGTGAATTGGTCTACACTCTTCTCAATGTGTACATATTTTTGTATTTGAAAATATATATTTTTTTGGAAATATGTGAACCTGAAATTTGAAACTTTTTCATGCCTTCTCTTCAAAAGTGGACACTCAAAAAAATAAAAGTTACATTTTAAAGGTATCCTATGGTACTAAGTAGTCCCATATGGGTATTCTGCATTACGCACTCTCAATTTTGTTAATATGTTTGTGTAAAGAGTGCCAAGATTTTGTCCCATTTTTTTTTGTAAATAGTTTTACCTGCCTTATACACCGAAAAATGGTGCATAGAATATTATACATCAGGCCTATAGTTTCAGCACTATATGTTGTTTATTGCTTACTTTATATAAGCAAATTTTTCTATGTTTTACTACTCAACAACAATTCACGGTTTATTAAGAAAGTGGTAAATCTACAAGCACTACCTGCTCCAATCTGAAATTACATTGGGTGTATTTGTTGTGTAATGCATAATGTCAAATATTAGACATTGGTAATTAAATTCACTTGACTGCTGGAACTTAGAACAAATGTGTTTTTTACTTCTCACCTGTATAAACACTACACCTCAGAAATTGGCCAGTCTGGTGGAGTTTTATAGTTAAGCTGGCAGCAGCTGGAATTCTACAATTATTATTGTGTTCAGATTAAAACTGTCATATTATCATATCATATTCATTAAAGCAGACAAGCTAGTGTTACATTTAACACGTATGCAGCATTTTGAAAAGCTAGTGTGTTAAATAAGCATGTTAATAACTAGAACAACATAAGTCAGCCAGACAGATAGACATTATGCCTAGTTAAATGAACCCCTTTAATCATCTGACTTGAAAAGGCTTTAATGTTCAAGCATTTTTAGTGTATTACAGATGTATTGGCTTGGTGCCCATAAATTTAGCATTTAGCATCTTTGTTGGATTTCCTTATAGTTTTAGTTCTATTTGTGCCTAATATTGTGCCTTTAAACGTGGAAAAATGTATTATTTTTTAAAGGGGTATTACCACAAAGACAAGTTTCTTAAATGTACTCAGGTTAACACAATAACAGATTCTCTAATTCACTGTTATTAACAAAAATACACAGTTATTTCACAGATATAAGTCCAACCTGACTCTATCAGTCCTGATGTACACAATTTCAGTTGTCTCTAAACACGACCCTGTAACTTCATACTTAGGGTCAGGGACGCCATCCTGGATTTCTGTGTGATGGCTGTGGAGCAGAGTTTCTGTCTCTCTCTGCTCCCTGCCTCTAGCCCCATCCCCCCTTCAGTCCAGGTAAGAGCTCTCACACTGATACACAGACACAGAGTTCCTGCCGGCAGCAGCGTGAGAAGTGTCAAGCTACAGATAGATAAGTTCTTTATCTTGTGAGGCACAGTAGGAAGGCACAGCAGATCTAGTGTGTTGTAGAATAGCAGAGATGTAGGAGAGCTGATTGTCATTGTGTGCAAAAGCATCTCATGGATCTCATCATCTCATCTCTAATGTGTCTCATCTCTCTCTCTTTCCATATGTCAGATACTAGTGCAATGTTCAGAAGACAGATGAAAGTGTATATAAACCTGCACCCTGATAATCTAACCACACTGTCAGCTCACAGAACTAGATGAATGATAATGTGTCTGTTTAGAGAGTCCTCACCCACACCCTGGGATTTTGCACTTTTCATCACTGAGTGATAGGAGCTAAAACAGCAATACAACTGAGTAAAATTGTGAAGTAAAGGGTTAAAAATGATCTTTATTGTGTTAACATCACTAAGGGATTGAAATTTGAAAATTTTCTTTCATGGGAAAATCCCTTTAAATACAGCCAGACCCCAGGATATGTACAAGATAGGTCTTTTAGGTTTGTATTTAAGTTGAATTTGTATGCAAGTCAGAATAGATATATGTTATAATTGTAATTAATTTATACATATGTATATATGTACAAATATGTATCAGATATTTGTGTTTTATTTGTTTATATAAACACATTATACACATTGGGGAGGATTTTTCTTTTGGTTTCTTGTACTTATCAGGGCCTCTGCGCCACAGCACACTTATTGTTAGCACTTGTGATCATTTGCCCTAATCTGCCACCTTTACGCCAGCGTGGCATGAAGGGGTGACGTGGCTGGCCGAGCGGAGGGCCACGTCACAGGAACTTCATGTATAAGTCTGTGTACACTGATGTATGTTGATCAGTGAGAGTGCTTTATAACAATAATAATAACTGATAATAATAATAATGACTGGTCTGCATTTATATGCTGACTTTTTGCCTCTAATACATGTTAGAAGCAATACTTTCAGATAATTCCCTGGAAATTTTTAATCAGCTTTGACAGGGTTGTTGCATAATATCAAGAATTACAGTCCATATAGGCATATACCTCGATGCACTACATCTCTTGCACTCCATGTGCTGTAAAATCTAAAGTACAGAAACCTAGTGCTGGTGTATTTTAAAGCTATGATTTACAACAGCTGGTATTGAAGTAAACCTTCCAAGCTGTAGGAAGCCTGTCCCCTCAGTCTTAACACTCCCACTGACGTAATACTACGTTACATGCCAGGTGCGGGTGCATGGAGAGGGCTCACGGGCTGAGCCCTCTTCGTAGCCGTTAAAGGGGTTATGCCACGAAACAATTGACTGCAAAAAGCTGTCAAAGAGGTTAAAATATTTCAAAAATCTATTTGTAATGGTTACCTGGAAGTAAAAGCACCATTCTATTTGTTATTATGATGCTTGTTCAGCCTCTATTCTGCTCCACACAGAAGCAGATGTGGGAGGGGCCAGGCACATGCACAGCACTGACAGAGGCAACTCACTGGCCTCACCTCAGCGCTACAGAGTGCTCAGCCTTCAGAGTCTCCTTCCACCTGCTGTGCTCAAATAGTCCCTGCATTACTGATCCAATAGAAGTCCAATTGAAATGTGTCATACGCCCCATGTTAAAAGTGCACCAAAAAAAAGTTGGTGCAGTCTGTCAAAGCAGTGCAGGGGGCACCAGATTCATGAAGAACGTCAGAAATCCTGAATCTGGCGCCCCCTGCACACTACACAGGACACTGCACATAGTACACATGTACTATGTATTCTCACAGCATCATGGTCGGTCAGGCTGACATGCATGGATGTATAGATAAATAGGTGACAGCTTCTCACATGTTACTGATCTTTAGCTACTTCCCTGCTAGTCAGGGACAGGACAGCAGTGTAACATGGAGGGACAGTGAATGGTGGAGAGTACAGGAGATGCATCAGGAGAGATCAGAGCTCAGCCTGTTACTTGTGTTATCTCTGCAGCCTCCTGTGTGACCTGACTAATGGTGGAGGGAGGAGAGGGCTGCTGCATTGCTATGATCCATGTTAGGGGACTCTGCTCTGTGCAGCAGATAGTCATGTATGTCTGCAGTTACCTTGTATCTGCTGCTGGAAGCAACTGTGGAGCAGTGGAAATCACCTCATTCACTGGTGTAGACGGCTGAGCTCTCTGCCCCCATGTCTCACTTCCTATTGGCTGCAGTGTGTCAGGTGATCTCTCAGTGTGGAGTGATCTGTAGTGCAGAGCAGCTGGTGGAATGTTTGTGCGCAGACTCGGCCAGATCAGCTGTTGCTCAGGACGGGACACAGCTACCACTAGAGGGCGCCAGCAACCAGGACAAAAGGAGTTATCTCAGTAAGCCTGCATATTTTGTAATAAGTGTAAATGGTGAAAGTACTTGTCACAATGCATTGGACCCAATTACAGCCATTTGCTATGGTGACACAACCCCTTTAAGTCTTTGCTGAATATTGCCAGCACCAATCGCGGGTGTTTTCCCATTGGCCTCATTGGGGAGCCGTGACATCATCAGGTAGCGGCGATCCGTCGCCATGACAGCGTCGGGTCTTCCAAAGACCCGAGGCTGATTCGTGTTAACCTATTCATTACAATGTGCTATCAGCACATTGTAATGAATGTGGAGGAGAATCCCTGTAGTATGGCAGTATATGATAGGATCGTACAGACTAGTAAATGTATGGCGATCTTCCAGGCTGTCAGCGGCGCCAATCACTCAGAATAATTCCTTTTCATAAACGAATATCTTTGTTCATAGGCTGAATAACACGCGTTTCGAGCCTGGACCGGGCTCTTCCTCAGTTATATACAGCATAACCAGGATCATACAGACAACCTAGGGTTAAAGTACCCTCGGGAGTCTGAAAAATAGTAAAAATAAAAATGAAAAAAAAGTTAAAAAAAAAAAATTATAATAACAAAACCTAAAAACTCAAATCACCCCCTTTTCCCTAGAACTGATATAAATAAAAATAAAAAGTAAAAATCATAAGCACATTAGGTATCGACGCGTCCAAAAATGCCCAATCAAATTATAAAAACGTATTTTCACTGCGTTTAACCCCGTAACGGAAAATATCGCCCAAAGTCAAAAATGGCACTTTTTTGCCATTAAAAAAACAAATTATATAAAACGTGATCAAAAGTTGTACAGTCCTAAAAATGATAACATTGTAAACATCCTAAAAAGCTGCAAAAACAACACCTCCCAAAGCTCTGTATACCAACGTATAAAAAAGTTATTAGCGCCAGAAGATGGCAAAATCCCAAAAAAGTTTTTGTAGAGGTTTTAATTTTTGTAAATCTATGAAAACATTATAAAACATTATAAAAACATTATAACATTATAAAAAAACATTATAAAAACATTATCAATCATTATAAAAACATTATAAAACCTATACAAATTTAGTATCCCTTTAATCGTACCAACCCAAAGAATAAAGTAGTCATGTCATTTGGGGCATACAGTGAAATACGTAAAATCCAAGCCCACTAGAATACGGCACAAAACACAGCTCTATACATGGAAAAATAAAAAAGTTATAGATTTTTGAAGGTGGGGAGTGAAAAATGAAAACGAAAAAACGAAAAAGGGCTGCGGCGGGAAGGGGTTAATGAAAAGCATGTCTTGACAAAACCAAATTTGATGTGAGGCGCATTTACATTTGTGCAATTGATTTGAAACAGCTAAACCTTGTCAAAAACTGCCTTGATAAAATGCCCATAATCTTATATTTATAAGTATATGGTAAAGATCAGACAGCTCCGCCCTTTGTCTATTGGTTGTGCAGGCTTAGCTCCCCTACAATTCAATGTTGACTAAACATGGAATAAGCCTTCTACATAGTGGACTGTGAAACAGTTCTGAAAACAGCTGAGCTACAAGGCTGCTGCTTGTTATACCCCATATGATTCAATAGGCTCTTAATCTGTTTGCCATTAATGACAATGACATACATAACTATGCACAATGTAATGCACTAACAAGACACTGGAGTAATGAAGCGAATAATCAGATGTCTGAACTAAATATTAAGGTTTAGAATTAACACAAGAGATGACTAAATATTCTTGTATGTGTAACATATACTATGGGATTGTCCCAGGAATTTGACTACAAGACTCCATTAGGTGCCTTACGTATCAGGATCAAGTGGTAGGTACTGAAGAAATCACTAACTTCTCAAATAAACATGGGATGGCACTCCAACAACCAGGTTATTTGCAGTTAGGTGGACATGCCAACAAGTATTAACATTTTTTCTATAGTAGATTGAAGAACTTGCGTCAATATCTCTGTTTTTCTTAACTCTAATAAGGCTTATGCTGGGCCCCAGGTAAGGCTGTCATGACTCATGTAAACAGGCATAAGAAGATGCATGGTTGGGGGGTAATTTATCAGCTTCCATAATAAAAGTGTAATCATCCTTAAATAATTTGATCACTTAAATTATCCAGCATTCCTGGGAAATAAAAAATAACTGAATTATCAGTTTAGTCAATGTAAAATTCCATTTTGGATCACATACATAAATAAAACAAATGATTGGTTTAATGGGAGCAGTAGTCCTGAAAAAACTGGGAGCCTCAGGGTCCGAATAGTATTTGTTGGTCAGCAAACTAAAATGTATTTTTCTGAATTGATAATCCTGTAAGCATAATTAAAATTCCGACAAAACATCTTTCAAGGACTATAAACTTCTTAACAATGAGTTTTAGTAGTCCGCACTACAGAAAATGAATCATAACGGCTTATATTGCATCTCCTACATTCCATTCATTTTTAGACAACACTTCTCAGTTTCATCACCAATTCCATTGTATGTTTCCTGATCGTTTTTTTTTTTTGTATCCAGAAAAACTTTGATGCCAAAATACCACACATTCTGGCAGCAAGTAGCAGCTATTAAGCCATATGGCCCTGTTTCGACACATGACATCAGACATTTAAGACATCTACAACAGTTCTGAAAGGGTTTGGCAGTCACTGGCCCCAGACATAAGTAAACTTTTTAGTGATGTAATAAACCTAAAGGAGAGCACTTAGAAGTTTTACTCTTTCCTTATTAGGTTTTGTTGGGATAGGAGGGGGTAATGTAATTAATACTTTATTATTTATTATTAATAACAATTTTATAAAAAATGTTGTAATAAATATTCTAATTTTGAGTAAACATTCTATATAAAATTTTCTGTGGTTATGGTTCGCTGCAGAGAGTGTCACTGCAACATCTGTTTGTCACAGCCCTTGTCGAGAAATTGACGTGTACCAAGGGAATGGTAAAAAGGTTGATGATGTGCAATTAGTTTATATATGAACTATATTCCTACCTTATAAAATAAGCAAATTAACTATTCCTTACTCTTATTTGCAAATGCATCCACATTTGTTCTCGGCACAGATGTGCCATAAAAAGTAAATTATGTGGCATCTCTGTCAAGAAGCCCAAACAGTCTGTAATCAGTTCTACACTCTATTATTATATCATTGGTCCCACTCCTGGCTCCTTCTTCCAATCCTATTTCCTTCTAGTATGATTCAGACTGCATTTACTATAGATTTGTGAACAGATTCCTTATGGGCTTTCATCATCTTCAACATCGAGCTAAAAGTGTTTTTATGTTTTCTTTAGATGTTTAATGTAAACAATGCATGAAATTACATTATTATTAATTAGCATCAGGCTCTGTTCATACCTTCATTTAGCTGGTTCCGTTCCCCTATGTGTTATGAGATAGCTGGAAAAATTGTGCAGCAGCCACCATCTTTTTTCTGCTACTACAATGGAATTGTAATGGAAATTAACCTTTCTTATATCATTGGAAATGGAAGGTGAACATAGACTTTTCGACTTTTTGGATTCCAACAAAATGATAAATTCTAGATCATTTTTTTATTTTTCAAAGAAAAATATTTGTTTTAAAAGATGCTTTTAGTGATTTTTTTTAAATTTTTTTAAGTTTTCAAATGCATCCTTAATAAAAAAGAAGCAAGTTTGAGAACTGTTATAATTATCAATAATTTCGTTTCAACAAAATATGTACATTATGTACATTAGTTATATCTTGTAAACATAATACACGTAATATGTCTCCTACATTTTGCTAACTTAGATATAGGGAGGAGTAAGCAGTAGTAGGCTGAAAGAAGCTAGTATTGTCTTCAATAATTTGTTTATAGTTTTTATAAATGAAAAAAAATCAAAGTTCCCCTGTATATTCCCAGGGGATCCAGCACTGCTTTCCTGTTGTCCTCAAAGCTTATACATGCATATGGCATATGTTAGCATTGCAATCAGTGACCACAGCAGTCATGTGCCATATACCTGGTAACCTGCCTCCCATCACAATATACTGGTTGTTAAGAAGCCTCTTGTCCAACCTGGCCTCGGTTTGGTAAAAAAAGTCTTTAAGAAATAACGCAGGGATGGGGTTGGAACGCCCCATGCCAGCCCTCTCTGCTGGCAGCCTTGCCTCTCCACATCCACATGGCATGAAGGTGACGTATGAGCAATTGGCTGCAGCAATCACATACCATATGCATGTAGACAGAGATGGGGAGGACTGAGAGTTGTCTCCATAACACTAGAATCCCAAAGCAGAATATTTACTGATTGAGGCTGGCTGATTAGTAAGTGTCAGTGATTAATAGTTTTTTGTGGAAGCGTTATTAGAAATAATTTAGTCTTCTCTGGAGGAGAAAAGAACACACCAAAAGGCACAAATTAATATTAAGGGAAGAAATTAAATTGACTGCTTTTATGGATTACTATAAATCAGATAACTGTTAACTGTTTTAATAGTTTTTGGCAACTAACTGACTGTTACAAGGTTTCCAAGGTTGGCTTAGGTTGTCTAACAGCTTCATTCCATTGATAATATATTTTATATTTTTATTTATTTTTGCACTGATAAACAGGTGATTTTAAAAGGAGAGCACAAATCCTTCTAAGAGTCTTTGAATGAATGATACATTCTATTTAAGAATTGGGAGTTAAAGCAGGAGTGCTGCCAGCACCTGTGAGTTTATTATTACACATAGATTCCAAAGTAGAACATATGACCAAGTAACTAATTTCAGAAAGCAAAATATTATAAGAAACCCATTGACAAAAACAAGTGTATGGTATACACTAGCAGGAAATAGATGAAAATATATGTACAGGCTTTCATACTACTGGATAATACAACAGTAATTCAACATTTTCTAGCTATCAGAAATACAGGCAGTGCCCGGGTTATGTACAAAATAGGTTCTGTAGGTTTGTTCTTAAGTTGAATTTGTATGTAAGTCGAAACTGTATATTTTATAATTGTAGCCCCACCCAAATTTTTGGGGGTCTTTGGGACAACTGGATTTTAAAAATGTTGGATTGTCATAAGAACCAGGATTAACAAAAGCTTAATTGCAGACGCCTTTGATAACTGTTATAGCTCTTTATTGTAGTCCAGGACTAAAGTACAGTAAATTACCAACATCCAGAGTTCCTTTTGTAACTAGGGGTCATCTGTAAGTCAGGTGTTCTTAAGTAGGGGACTGCCTGTATATGATTTTCGGTGAAATTGAATTCTTTATATTTTTTATAAAGGTTCACAAAGCCTAACATAGAATAAATGGGTTGTGCTGCAAAAAGAACTGTTTACAAATGATAGTTTACTGTCTAATCAACATTTTCCTATACATATAATCCTATATTTAGTTTTATGTCATTCTACATAATTGAATAAATTAATTTAATTTAATATTTTTGACATTGTTCACAAAGTTTTTCTGCCTCTTCTTTGTTGGCAGGTATTTTTTACTGATAAGGCAGAAACTGCCCTCTTTCATTTCTGTACAAGGGGTCTCTTGAAAGCTCCTGAGATGACCGTAAACGGTAAAAGTTTTGGAATATGTCACAATTTGCACTCCTCACCATCAGTTTCAGAAGCAGCTAGTATCATATTCCTTAGGGCCACCAAATAAAACTATACTGAGGGTCCACCTTTCATTATCCCCCAGCAAAAAGTCCATTCTAGCCTACAAATCAGGTTGTTTTCTTCAGTCAGTTTCAGTGGGGTATTAGGTTAGAATTTGGACTCATCTCAGAATACTCTGGTACTATGATGGACCAGTCTGACACCGGAGAGTGAGTATTTTCTTAACTTAAAACACAGGTAAAAAGTATTGGTATATGAAGATATAGGTATATAGAGAGATATGTAGATATATGGATATATAAAGGCACCAATTGTTTATTTCTATAATAATGGACAGTGAAATAAGAAGTCTAATAATAGTTTAGCTTGTTGCTCCCCACACTTGTCTGGTACCATGGGTCATGAGTTCTTATATCACCTGAGGTACATCAAAACATTTCTTGTAATATTTATAGGTATCTTAAGAGCAGTGTCAGCACCAACAAAAAACAGTCTATGGGTTTCAGAAGGGGAAAGGATTATTTATAAATATTTGATGTTAACTTCCACTCAAAAAAGAAGAAAAAAACTTCATGCATGTCAAAATATTTTATTACATTATATGAAAAAAGTGGAAGTAAGATATCATTACACGAGGCTCCAGCATATCCTTACAATGTCTTACTGTGTGGAATACTATACAGAGTACCGGCGGTCCCCGACTTAAGAACACCCAACTTACAGACGACCCCTAGTTACAAACGGCCCTTTGGATGTTGGTAATTTACTATAATTTATCCTCATGTTACAACGATCAGCTGTATATGTTCTCAAAGGTTTCTGCAATTGAGATTTATTGTTAATCCTGGTTCTTATGACAAGCCAAAATTTTTAAAATCCAATTCTCACAGAGACCAAAAATTTTTTAGCTTGAGTTACATTTATAAAATATGCATTTCTGACTTACACACAAATTCAAGAATTCAACTTAAGAACAAACCTACAGAAGCTATTTTGTACATAACCCGGGGACTGCCTGTATTTGGACTGACCCACAGTAAAAATGAATTCTACAGTTTGTTGAGGCTCTAAAATCTGACCTAAAAGGTCCAGAGAGTAACACAATTTTGGGGTCTTAAGGGTCTTATTCTTAGGAATTGATAAAGGATGGGTCCCCAAAACCAATTACTCTAATGAGCTCAAAGAACCTTAGTTCTTAGTTCAACACTGACTATACCGTATTAAAGAGATATCCTCACCTAAAAGTAATTCTAACTTGGGTAAAACCTCTGTATGTTTCTAAAAGAAAAAAGAGATACACAGAGGCAACATTCAGCTGCATAGATTTTTATTTGAGCCATAAAGTGTTGACTATACAACCATTAATTTCAGGAAAAACTTAAGGGGGTTTGCCTGTAATCCAAAACTTTAAAGGGGAAATTATAACACCTTAACAGGATCATTCACATATTGTCCCTCCAATCACTGACATAGGAAGGGTTACTGTCTATATGCCCCCGCCAACTACTAATAGAAAAGCAGGTATGAAGGAGACAGTAATGATTGCACGGCCCTGTCCATCCACCCGAAGACACAGGACATGGGACATTACAGGAAGTCCTGCTGCCCATGAGTAAAGTAACTCTTTTAAGTACTATATGGTCTTGTACTTGGGCTTGTGATTGGCCTTGGTCTTGTAGCCTAAGATTAGTGGTCAAACGCCTTTTAAGGAGGTTTTCCCATTTCAAAAACTGCACAATGGGTGGGAGGAAGCGCCAATAGCATGGCAAAACAAAAGGGTTGCTGCATATAAGGTCAATATGACTGAGCGTTTCCCCAAGCATAGAATTAAAGATTACTGGGCAGACTCCAAAAATTGAAGTTATCAAATCTTGATGCCATCACATTTTGTCTATTTTAATATCAACATATAAAAAAGAGTTTTTAAAAAATAAATAGCAGGTAGCCTCTAATAAACATTTAAGCCTTACAGAACAAGATGTAAGTCATTTAAGGAAATGTTCATAAATGGAAAAAAGCAGATCAGTACAGGCAGTCGCCAGGTTACAAACAAGGTTCTGCAGGTTTTTTCTTAAGTTGAATTTATATGTAATTTGAAACTGTATATTTTATAATTGTAACCCCAGGCAAATTTTTTTTGGTCTCTATGACTACTGGGTTTTAAAAATGTTGGGTTGTTATAAGAACCAGGATTAACAATAAGTCTTAATTACAGATAACTGTTATAGCTGTTTATTTTAGCCTGAGACTAAAGTACAGTAAATTACCAAATCCAGAGGTCTGTTTGTAACTAGGGGTCATCTGTAAGTCAAGTGTTCTTAAGTAGGGGACCACCTGTAATTGAATATTGTATTATTTTCCTAAGCAGCAAGGTACTCTATACATGATCAAAATATTAGATTTGTGTGCCAATTCTATTTCATGCATACCTGTCAACAGAACGAGGTAGTTTATTAGAAATATTCTAATTACTCAGAGGAATGTCAAATAAACAGAAGGTATACCTGTCAGCAGAAAAAAGGATTTTGCCATTCGCTCACTAACCTGATCATCTGCCTCTGAATATGTGACTAATGAGTGACAAGCCACCCTCTTGACCAAAGAAAACAGAAAACCTATGCAGCTGTTGGCAGATTTAAGCAGCTAAATAATTAGCTGCTTTGCCGAAAAGGCATAGCCAAGACATACACATGTGTCAGCTTTAGGAAAAGAATTGTTTGTTATAAGAAGAAAAGTTGAAACTTGCATTTGAAGTTTAGGAAAGTAAAAATGTATTTGAAAAACTTTGATAGTTGTGGCCATTGCCTCATCTGCAGAGATGTGATTGACATCTACACCTAGTTTTGTACAACAGCTTTCGAACAACATGTTGGGAGTCATTTATTATGGCCCTTCAAATGGAAAACTGGCAGTGTTTTGTTTTTCTCTTTCTGCACCTCTTGGGCCTTAATTTATGAAATGTCAGCACCACAATATTGGTGTTTTCTGACACTTTCGACTTTTTTGGGCGCCACCTGTGAATCCAACAGCTTTCTGGCGCTTCTATTTTTCCAACTCGTTTTGTGGTGAAATTTTCTGGCACAAAAATAGAGCAGCTAAAAGAAAGTCTAGGGAGTTTGAAACCTTTTAGTCTATACACCAAGTCATTCATCCCTTGAGCCACAAACTTAAATCCCACAAAAAAATCTAGCATGTTTTGAGCGCCAAACTGCACCCAATTTAGAAAATACCTCTTGCTGTGTCTCATATAGAATGTTTACATAGATCCATGATATGAGGCAATTATAAAAACCCTGCATTTACATTTATGTACAGTGTGATAATATTGCACCACTGGCTAGAAATTCACACCTCTGCCAGCTCAGCTCTGTGGACCAAGAGATCAAAGGAATGGGGGACATTTGTGTGGGTTTGCTGATGAAAAACCAACAGACAAAGGAAAAATATCATAGTTGTCCATAACTGGGGCATGATTCAATATTATTGGTCCCCAGCTACACAGGAGAGTAATAGGATCTAGATACACTCCTGGACCGAGTATTGGAATCCTAGCGGCAGGAGAGCCCAGCCAATTCCAGAACACCCCTAATATTAGGCTTAGACACCCCAAGTTTGGTATGGGGTAAATGGTAATAAGGTTCCAGGTTGATTGGAAGCAATAGCACAGTTGTATCATCTTCCAATCAAAACTCATGGGGTTCTCATAAAACCGCAGACCCAGAGAGTATCTCTCTGATAGGAGAGAGATAGAAAAAACTCCCCCTCACGGTGACATCACAGCCAGGGGTGGGAGTAAAAAACCTTGTGACATTAAATTAGTGAAGCAGCCACCTGGTTTGGTTCAGTTTGAGGACTCTATATATTAGAAGACTGGATCGCTCTCCATGCCCTGTCCTCTGGCCAGGGAACTTCTACCTATTTCCATAGCAAGCGTTTTTTATTTACGTTTTCCCTAACTGTTTGTAAGTATTGTATGTGTATTGTTTTTAACTTTTTATTTTTATCTGACAATTTTATTTTTGAGTGCATTGTATTTTTTATGCATATTAAAGTGTTAACTTGAATAAGCCTCTGCTTGTAGCCTTAAAGAATCCAGGTTTCCAAAGGGAATTACATTACCAGGTCATTTTTTATATAGTAGAAGTAGTAAATGTAGTGAGTGCATGTTCTGTGTAAATCATCAGTGTGCATTGGGTGTGGTTGAGGTTCCTACGGCCTTCTTTGCGTAAGTAACTTGTGGGTGGTGGCAGTTTGGACTGGGTGGTGAGATTGTGTGGAGTAAATTTAGCATTAGGACGCCATTTTGTGGAAGTGGGCGGAGCTTAAGGGATAAATTCTGGGACTCCATAGAGTAGATGCACCCTGACATACAGTATATTTGGGGATCATGATTGTGAACCCTAGTCTGATTTCGGTGTTAAAGGGAAAATTTCTCCATGTTTAACTTATTAAAACCAGACAGCATATTCTGTCTTTATTTGCTAATCGTAGCTTTTTATTTGTTCTTAAATATGTGTTCATACTGCATTATTGTGTTTCCCTGAGCTGCACAGAATTACAGACTAAACATTCTGGAATTAGCTGTCACTACAAGAATTGCATTCTAAAAGCATACAATACAGTAGAACCTCATCTATCAAATCTCCAAGAGGAAAAGTGGTTTCTATAGCTACTTCTTACAATAATGTGTGTTTTATTTTGGCTGCTAGAGTAGATAAAAGCCAGGCAGACTGCGATAAGCCTGATAAAAAGAGCAGTATGTACAGAATCATGAAACCAAACTTCAACGATAATAGCAAAGTTTATCTTACTTGCATTGGCAAAGAACAAATCACACATTTTATTAACATTCCATATGATAGCCTTTTTTTTTGGTTTTTATGGTTTTTATTAAGACACTTATCCACAGTTATAATTGCGCCATTGCTCCAAAATAACCTTTCGCAAACATTGTGCTCTGCTTTATCGTAAAATGTATTCTCTAATGTCCCTGCAGGTTAACACAGCAGTTCTGACGTCAATTGGAGTTTGTTGGCATGGCAGTTGGCAGCAGTTTAAATACATTAATACTCAATGGGTGGCAGTAAGGAATTCATAACCACAGACCTCTTAAAGGGAGGACTTGAATAATGTTTTCCTAGACTTTGTGAAGCGATGGCATAATGGTATCCAATAGCTTGTAATTAATGTATCATATATTTTATGTCACTACTGTTAAATCACCTGTTTCTCTAATATATAATTAGGTAGCGGAAATTACCAAATTGGTACAGAAGTTTAACTTCTGCCCTGATTCACATAAGGAACCAATTTGGAATTGTTTTGAACAATGCACTGAAAAGTGGTGCTTCAAAAAGTTTACTTTTATTAGTCTAATATAATCTGTGGAATCTACTTATTGTATTATCACTTATACAAAAAAAATATATACAACCTGTTCTCCAGAACAAACATTTTTTAAGGAAACAACATTTGCCAATGTGTCATCATATTCTGAGACTAATGTTTTTATTCCTCAATCAAAAGAGGCTTTCGATTACATTTTTTTCAGAGGTAGGAAGAGCTAAAATTTAAATGTTTAATTATGTTTTTATTTCAATTTTTTTATACCACTGATTATACGGGTATAATAATGTAACTGCTGCTTGGCCAAGGTCGCTACGGAAGTGACAATACCAATTTTGTGTGTGGGAAGGGTTATTTAAGTTAATTACACAAAATATAAATATATATATATATATTTATACCGTACCGTAGTGATGCAGTGCTGAGTGTGTAACTGTGGATGATGCAGAGCTGAGTGTGTAACTCTGGATGATGCAGAGCTGAGTGTGTAACTCTGGATGATGCAGGCTGAGTGTGTAACTATGGATGATGCAGGCCGAGTGTAACTATGGATGATGCAGGGCTGAATGTGTAATTATGGATAATGTAGGGCTGAGTGTGTAACTATGGATGATGCAAAGCTGAGTGTGTAACTATGGATGATGCAGAGCTGAGTGTGTAACTATGGATGATGCAGAGCTGTGTGTGTAACTATGGATGATGCAGAGCTGTGTGTGTAAATGTATGTCTGTGTGTGCTGTGCTTTAGTGCAACCAACAGGGATATTTTAATTGGTGTAAAATATATTTTTCCTTTTTTTGGAAGCCTAAATCTGGGGTGCATCCCATAGTAAGAAGCATCTTATAGTCTGAAAAATATGGTATACACTTTATAAACTTGGGCTGGTAAGAATGGATCCTGTTCTCACAGACTTCATCTAGAACTCTCCATGTACATATTCAAGGCTATTTGTTAGCGCTGCTGTCATTTATATTATGTACAGATTTTGAACCTAATAACATGCTAAGCTGTGATACGACAAAACAAATTGTTAGGTTTTGGTAACACAGAAGACAGGGGATAGTGTGCTCTGAGCTTGCCCCAACCTCTGTCCTTTCCTATAGCCCCCCCACGCTAAACCATGGGGCGACTACTTGAAGACCCAAAATACACTGGATGAGTGTGGGAAGGGAAAACACGAACAGACTGACAAACATAAAACATAACCACAAAAGAGTGGTTAACTAGCTGGAGTCACAACAAGCGGGTACATCAAGAACAAAATCAGTAAGCAAAGAGTCAATGTCAAAAAATGAGCCGAGATCACAACAATTCAGATACAGGGCAAGTCAAACCTAATGCAGAGAGCAAGTGAAGAAAGGGATTTCAAACGCTGGCACAGGTGACTAGTGAAGCTGCAATTTATGCAGCCAGAACCCCACCTCCAGAACCTGATAGGAGGTGGACAACTTCTGGGAATTAACCCCTCTTGGTGCAGAATAACCAAGCACAATAGCAGGCACCATGCAGAGGTACTAAAACTCCCAGCAGTCCAGAACACAACTCCTAGACAGCGCAAGGTCTTAGCAGCCACTGCCAGAGACCGTTGGTAGCGGACGAGAGGTGGAGTTTGCGCGGATATGCGCCGAAGCTCGGAGAACGCTGCTAGCACCACCAGAAGTCCCAGCATTCTCCCCAGCGAACCTGACACAAATAGTTGCATTTAATCTTATAGAAAATTAATTAACTATAGAAAAATAATTATGTCATGATTTTCTGGAAAATCATTATAACTCTCTAAGTCTATAATTCACTGGAATTTATTTTGACACTATTTCTTTTATCAATTTTTCATTTTTCAGCTTTTTCAAATAGATACAACATCTGTATTGTGCCAACTGTATTGTGTACTTGTATTGTTGATATCTTGCAAAATTTAAAATGGAACTGTGTTCCTGTGTGCCATGGTTCAGAAGATATAGCTATTTTACTTAGTTCTTATTCTCAGAGAACTGATTATATTTTTGCCCTACCCTGCAAAGGCTGAAATGCTACGCTTGGGCTTATTTTCAGGTTAGGTCTAATTTTCATGGAAATACGCTGTCTCATTAAAATGATTTTCAGGTAAAATATTTTTATTTAGTTAAAAGGTGATTAGTCAGGTTGCGACATTAATGTAGACATAAATTAGGCACCCTGCTATCCGGGTCTTACTTATAGAGGGGAAAGTTCAATGCATACTGCAATTCAAACAACTCAGATGTTAATGTAACAAATTTATACATTTTATCTAGTTGCTGGATGTTTTGGTCTAACAAAACTTTGCAACATCTGAAATATTTTTCGTATCACATTTGCTTTTGAAAATTCTAGTGCATAGAAATTCTATGTCTTTTCTGGCAAAGGATAGGGCTTTTCATATAGGATTTAGCTTACTTGAAAGTCAACAAGGCTTAGGCTGCATTTAGACGAACGTATGCCCACACGGCTACGGCCAGGTGGCCATATGTCCAGCATGCACAATTTCTCTATAGAAATTCACAAAATATGGGTCATGCACACAGGGAAAGATAGGACACATCCCATGTACCGAGCGGGACTGTGCAGCGTGTGTGCATACATCCCACATTCGTTCGTCTGAATGCAGCCTTAGGCTACATTCACACTGCGGTTGCCCGCCATACCGTAGCACCGCGGGCAACGGCAGCGCTCGGGGAGAGGAGGAGGCGCTGCTCACCCCCGCCCCTCTCCATAGGGATGTATGGCGCACGGTGCTGTAATACGGGAAAAGATAGGACATGTCCTATCTTTTTCCCGGGAACGGAGCGGTACGGTGCCTGAATGCAGAGCTGCTGAATGCTGCTGAATGCAGCCTTAATATGTACAAAAGTTTTTTTGAATTTTTCAGCACATCGAAAGTTTAAACTTTTAGATTAAGCAGTCTCACAATGAGCTAAATTTATCACCCAGGGTCAACCACTGTGATGAATCTGGCCCAATTCTAAACTCATCAGGCAGTATTCATAAATCCTACCCCACTGCATTTTTACATAAAAGTCCTTATTTGTGTAAAGTGCATTAGGCATAATAAAGCATAAACATTTTCAAGTAAGTTTTTCTAATAAAGCAAGAATAATAATAATTCTTAATAACAAAGCCTTGGAAACTGAAAAGATTCCATTTTATGGCAGATCAATAATGTTTATATTTTATGGGTAATTGATTCTGGTTACATACTAGTTAATATGGGTACAATGACGAAAAGATATGTAAAAAAAATACATATTTTACTAGAGATAAAAAGGTCTGACTTCATATCTTAATATTAACATTTCATGGAAGGAGCTTAGTGATAATTTACTATAAACAAAACCACCTGAAATACTAAATTGGTTTTATATTAAAACATATATTACTAAATTCAAAGGTATTAAAGGTGCATTTATAGTGATTCAGCAGCATGGCTACTGGCATTTCATACTAAGATCTCACAATGTGTATCTAATCAGTATTGGATGTATCAGATCCAGAACAGTGCTTTTACTGGACCCCTTTTTAACAATGTAATACAATTATATGTTACTGTTCTTCTAAAAAATAATAATAATGCGCTTCTATTTTTCTAATATGGATCATAAAATATTGAAATTTATGATCCATGTAGTGCAGTGGTGCCCCATGGAAAGCAAATGGGGGAAATAAAATGTCCACTCTGAACATGCCCCATATCTATCCCAAACCCATATAATTTGCCACTTCCAGCAGCCCTCAGTCTAAAATGCCCCCTTCCCTGCAGCTCCCCCCTATCTGTAGCCTGATAGTGCTCCTTTTTCTGTTGTCTGCCTATTTAAGAAGGGGTCTACAGAATACATTCAATACCCCTTTTTCTATAGCATTGCACACATACCTATAATGCCCCCTTGCCTTTGACTTTTTAACTACGATGAAAAAAAATATACATATTGTACATACTATTAATGAAATGTCCATAGCAGTGTCCCTTTAACAAAAAAAACTCTATTCTGTATACACTGTGAACGTCACACTTCCGTGACACTGGCACGTCATAGTGTATGTGTGCGGCAGGAAGAGAAGAAATCAGGGTTTTAAGTTGAAGCTGTTTGGCCACAGCCAAAAAAGAGCAAAACAATAATACATTTGACAAATCAAAAAAACAACAACAAGCATGGCAAAAAATATAATATATTAGCCTTCATGTGTGATTATAGTTATTTGGCAGATTCAAAATTGAATTCTGATGTGTAAAAGAATTCTGATATACATTACCATATTTCAAGGAAATCTACCATCAGAATTTTCCATGATAAACCAGAATCACAGCTTCCTTCCCCTGTGTACCCTAATGTAGGCTCTATGTTATTTTAAAAATATGCTAATATACTGAGACCATTTTTTACATGTCCCCCCCCCCCCCACGTAATCCGCTATGCTTCCTCCTACTTACACCATCACTTCCAAATCTTGTGGCTGCACAGTCTGTAGCTTTGGCTTTTCAGCGGCTAGAGCTATAGCCTGCGAAGAAGCGGTGACGAAGCAGGAGCAGACAGAGTGGATTGTGTGGGGGGGGAAAGTGATCCTGGGACATGTTATACCCTGTGAAGCTGAAGCCCTGAGTGGCTATGGTGATTCCCCTTACTCAATAGCTTATTTTTAAAAGTTAGTTTTCTGCATGAGAAAGCTATAAAGACGCAAAATAAACAAAACCTGTATGAGGGTGCCGCAGAAGAAAGCTGTGATGCTGGTATATCATGGACAATTCTTATGGTAGATTTCTTTTAACATAAAATCATGAGAAACAGGTTAAGCCAATTTGCTGTTGTTAATCCTCTTGGCCATGCACCACAAGCCTTGCACCTATTCATAAGTCACACCATCATGCATCTTAACACATGCAGAGAAGTGTCTTTTATTGCGTTGCTAAAACACTTCACATGAGACCTTTTCCAATAAGTTTTTGACATCAGTCAGATTTAGTCCTTTATTGTAAACCCCTATTTGATGACAAAATAAGCCACATTTATCTAGCGAGAACTAAGAAAAACCTAAATATTTCCATTATGGGGTCAGTTCCAGTTTATGACATATCTTCTCATGCCATTCTCTACTAACTGTTTGCTCAATAAAAGCAATATAGATATGTTTCTGCAGTGAGGTGAAAATAATAAATAAAAACATTGCTTATATAAAGTTTAGAATTTTAACATATTAGAAAATTATACATAAACAATATTCATGAAAACTGAAGACAGGGGGATATTTATATAAGGTGTCCTTACCTCTGCTGGCTTGGTTTCCGACTAGCTGTCGGTAATGAGCTACATGTATAATATTTCTGTCCCTGGGACAATTCTCTATCCCATGTGTCAAATTCTATTCTGCCAGACCAATTTTTTTTGTCTACTCTTCACTACTTTTCAAAGCCCCAAAAACAGAAAGGACAGATATTAATTGTGTTGGAGTTTCCACACCATAAATACCGTGACCCTTTTCAGAGCAGAGCCGGAGGAATCGGAAAAGCATAGTGGCCCAGATTTATTAAAGTCCCTGCACCTTTTTTATGTCTAACTTTGCACATTCGTTTCAGTGCAAACTGCTAGCATATTTATTTATAAAGTGTCCTATACATGACACAAAAGGGGAGTTCCAATCTGACTGTGTACCACATTTATGCAGTCTCAAACAGAATTGTCTTGGATGCTCTATGTTAACCCCTTAATGACCAGGCCCTTTTTCGTCTCTGCATTTTCATTTTTAATTCCTCACTGTCAAAAATCCATAACTTTTTAAATTTTCTATGTAAAGAGCCCTGTGAGGGCTTGTTTTCTGCTAAACAAATTGCACTTCATAGTGATGGTATTTAATATTCAATGTTGTGTAGTAGGAAAAAATTCCAAATGCAGTGAAATTGGTGAAAAAATGCATTTTTTTGTGGGCTTGGATTTTACGGCTTTCACTGTCTGCCCCCAATTACATATCTACTTTATTAGAGAACACCCTCAATTGGTTTTACTATTGGGTGTTTGCTGCAATATGCTATGGAGAAGGGTCAGCCCGTAAGCCCCCTCCAATCACCTACAGCTGACGCTAGGGGGTTAACGGTGCACCAAAAAAAAGTTGGTTCACTTTGTCGGTGCAGTTCAGAGGGCACCAGATTCATGAAGAATGAGCACCACTTTTTGTCGATAAGGCGCACCCTGCACACTTCACAGGCTGCACTGTTTTTTGATAAATGTGGGTCATTTTTTCTGGTGCCAACCACTAAAAAATGGGTCAGAAAAGAGAAAAGTTAGTAGGATCGCCTCAAAATAGGCGGAGACCCCTTAGTAAATGTCCCCACACAGTTTGCCTGCATTGTATTAAAAATGTAAATGTTTTAATTTATTTATTAGGTTTATTTAGTCTAGACTGTTCCCCAACCGCACAACTGTTTTACTTCCATGTACACAGTAAACTCAATAAAATATCTACATACTCATCTATCTAAAAATTTATGCTAAGTAACTAAGTGCCTATTTCCAAACAAGAAAACAGGAATAATATTAGAAAATCATGTTTTCACTTTGTCTAAATTTGTCCTCAGTTGACTTGCGACAACATCATTTATACTGAGCCAGTTGAGCCAGAAACTTTGGAACTTTGTATGTAAGAATATAAGTAAGCGTGACCATACAAAAGATATAATCAAAATTTCTAAAAAAAGTTAAATCTAAAAGTTAAATCTAAAATATTATACATGGTATCTAATCTTTAAAGAAAATGAAAAAGGTTATGATGAGCCATAATCTTATATATTATGTGTTTGTTTAATTGTGTTCTGGAAACAAGCCATGTACAAATTATTAGTACATCCTCTGTAAGGGTGATGTGACACATGGCGTTTTTGGTCCGATTTTAAGCATGCATTTTCAGTCTGTTAAAACGCATCCATTTTTGACCGTTTACCATGCATTTGGCTGCTTGGAACCTGTTTATCGTAATAGATAAACAGGTTCGAAGCAGCCAAATGCATTGTAAACAGTAAAAAACTGATGCGTTTTTAAAATGCATGCATTTTTAAACGGACTGAAAACGCATGCTTAAAAGCGGACCAAAAACTCCACGTGTGGCATCAGCCCAAGAGTTAAGCCTTCATAACTGCATACTTTAAGGGCAATGGGCATAATATATTCAAAAGTTCTATTTTAGCATGAATTTGTAAACATAACATTTGTATTACAGGCGTGAAATTTTTTTCATTCTTTAAGTGTATATTTTATTTGTGAAAACTGACGTACAATTGCATATAAGAGAGTGGTCCAAAAAGTTAATACAAGAGAACTGTGCCTTGAACAATCTAGGTGAAGGATATAACAAGATAACTTAATGTTCCTAGAAGTACAGTTGGTAGCATGTTCAAAGAAAAAGAATAATGAATGATTTGTAAAGCTCTACGGAATTTGATGGCACTATTTAAAACAAAAAGATTATTATTATAAAATAAGCACTGACTGCTAACAGATGTCTGACCCACCCCCTAATGATGTCGGCTCACCACAAGGTGAGCCTTGTATTGCCGACATAGGCAGTGAGCAGCGACCTGGCCCGCTGAACCTCACTGCGCATGTGTTATTTTTCCATGCACAGTTGTTTGGCAGTGAGGCGGTACGCAACTCTCTACGGAGTTTGCTTACCTCCGGCACCTCATTGTCTAGCAACCATGTGCAAGAAAACAACGCATGCGCAGTGAGTTGCAGCAAGCCACATTGATGCTCGATGCCCATGTTGGCAATACAAGGCTCACCACGCAAGCTCGAAGTTTCCTTGTACAGTGTCCCAACATCATTAGGAGGTGGGTGAAGACAGGGAGGATGTGGGAGGGGGTTTGATTGCATCATGTAGGGCTGGGCACCGAGTGCATCTATTATGCAAACAAGCAGGCGAACGTTAGAATTTGAAATGTGTAGCCCTACTTCACTGCGGGTGGTGGCAAGGAGCCAGGTAAAGTTTGATAATGCATACATGTATTTCTCTAACACCATTGCTATCTACTGTATAGTGTCTAAAGAAACCTGTCCAGTGAAAAGTACCCCTCTGGAGATGGGTTCCCTTTAGAGGCCATGTTTGTTGCTCTAGTTTAAATGAATGAAGCTGAGCTGTTTTATTGATATTTTTGGGTATTTAATTTCTTTAATTTACTTACTTACTTACTTACTCTTACCTACTAGAATTTGTCCTAATAGTTCTTGCAAGCAGGATCCTCATTCCTATTAGTTCATCTGGCTATATGATTATTCTGTAATGTCTTATTTTGTTTGTACTATATGTGCCGCTGTGAAGCACTGCAAAATATGATAGTGCTGTATAAATGAAGATTAATTATGAATGGGGGGCGTGGCTTGCGCGTTGATGTGAGCAGACGCGTGCGAGAGAGTCTCCCGCTCATAACCTGCTAATATCCTGCATATCTGGCCTATGAAAGGACTAAAAACTCACCCTGGTTGCTGGGAAAGACATCCTCCACTACCGAACCAGCCACGAAACCGACCTAGTGCAGAGATGACTAGGTGCGGTACACGCATAGACAAAACGGGCCGAGGCACCGTGGCAGGAAACATGGCCGCCGCGCGAAAGATAGACTCTCGGACATTGCGGCACGCCTGGAAGTATTTGCCAGAGACAGTCCCGGGCAGAACAACTCACCTGCTGATAAGCTGGTTCGGGCTGAGGTGCACTCAGGAGAGACCCAGGAAGGCCCTACCTCGACACAGCACGAGGCCAAGATGGCCGCGGCCTCTGAGGAGGAAGGTATGATGGAGCCAGTGGGGCTGGAGGAAAGAACAGCGAGTGATTCAGAGGCTGACTAC
The DNA here is from genome assembly GCF_040894005.1 of Engystomops pustulosus. Lineage (NCBI taxonomy): Eukaryota > Metazoa > Chordata > Amphibia > Anura > Leptodactylidae > Engystomops > Engystomops pustulosus. Next base: position 133,616,049 of record NC_092411.1, read on the forward strand.
CAGGAGACAAACGCTGAGGAGGTGAGAGACTCTGGTGCAGAACCTACCCTGAGAGATGTGCTAGTTGCCGTCACAGCCTGCAAAAACGACCTGACTAAGCAACTTGGATGCCTTACAGATGAGGTGGTGCTGGTGAGGCAGGACCTGCATAAAGTGAATGAAAGAATGATGGAGGTGGAAGATAGGGTCAGCAAAGTGGAGGACCAATTCCCTCCTATAATGAGAGATATGCGGAGAGTCGTTACTACCACACAAATGCTTATATCTAAAGCGGATGACCTAGAGAACAGACTCCGCCGAAATAATATTAGGATTGTGGGAGTCCCGGAAAAGACAGAGGGAAGGAATGCAGCAGACTTCTTTGAGACATGGCTGAAAGAAACCTGTGGGACTGATACACTGTCTCCATTCTTTGCAATTGAACGCGCTCACAGGGTCCCAACTAGGCCTCTACCGCCAGGGGCACCACCAAGACCTATCCTGATGAAACTCCTTCATTTTAAAGATAGAGACACTATTCTGCGCAGAGCCAGGGAACTGAAAGACATCACTATAGACGGGAAGAGAATCTCCATATATCCTGACTTTTCAGTAGAAGTCCAGAAGAAGAGAGCGCAATTTACAGAAGTGAAGCGCAAATTGAGAGAAATGAATGCTGTCTACTCCATGTTATATCCTGCGCGACTACGAGTGGTGGCTCTGGGTGAGACACATTTCTTTGATATGCCTAAGGATGCCATGGACTGGCTAGACATACATAGAAGACAGATCCGGGAGGAGCGTCGTAACGCCATGGAGGACTGACCATTTCTATCATCCGGAGCAGATGAGTATGCAACCAAACAGTAAAGAAGGCCAGAATGAACGTTTATATGCTGATAGATGCGGGACTGTATTGAATATTTTGCACAACAACTAGAGGGTTATGAGATGGAGAGAGATAGGAGAAGCTCAGGCCCCAGATCCCACTACAAGTGGGAAATGTCGATGTTGTCAATGTCTGTTGGTTTTTTCTGTTTCACAGATACTGTATTTTGAGTTCTTAAGTAGTTGGGATAGTGGGTGGGGGGAGGGAAGCAAGTCAGGAAGCAGTGCAAAAAGCGGCATAGTAATAGACATCAGGGACACAATGTACACCCAGGTATTTGATAATGGCTAAAATCAATGGGGGTCATTTACTAAGGGCCCGATTCGCGTTTTCCCGACGTGTTACCCGAATATTTCCGATTTGCGCCGATTGTACCTGAATTGCCCCGGGATTTTGGCGCACGCGATCGGATTGTGGCGCATCGGCGCCGGCATGCGCGCGACGGAAATCGGGGGGCGTGGCCGAACGAAAACCCGACGTATTCGGAAAAACCGCCGCATTTAAGAACCGAAAATGTGTCGCTCGGGACCCGCTTACCTTCACTCAGACGGCCTCGGTGAATTCCGGCGCGTTAAAATGCTTTTCAGCGCAGCAGCGCCACCTGGTGGACGGCGGAGGAACTTCCTTATTAAATCCCGGCCGGACCCGAATCCAGTGCAGAGAACTCGCCGCTGGATCGCGACTGGACCGGGTAAGTAAATGTGCCCCAATGTGTTGGCATGGAATGTGAGAGGCACATGGGATGCGAACAAGAGGTATGCTATTTTCAGAACTCTCAGAAGTTTTCAACCTGCCATACTATGTTTGTCTGAGACACACCTAATTAAGGAGCATGTTTCTCTTCTCAACAGATCATGGGTGGGACACCAATACCACTCTGTATACTCCACTCATGCACGAGGGGTTAGTGTTTTGGTACACAGAGATATCCCATTTATATGTCATAGACAACTGATTGACAGTGAGGGCCGATTTATCTGTTTGCAATGCTCCGTGTATGATGTACAGTGTATTATTGTTGCAATATATATTCCCCCTCCTTATAACAGCGTGGTTTTCAAGAAAGTACTGACCTTTGTGGCTGGCTCTCCGGTGATGCCAGTATTAATTGTTGGGGACTTCAATAACTATCTTAATCCCTTCTGGGACAAGTTCCATACTGGCAGCATTGCAGAATCAGCACCTCCAACAATACTAGCCCGCTTGACAGAGGAGGTTGGGTTGTGCGATATATGGAGATACCGAAACCCAGGGGTTAAACAATATTCTTGTTACTCTGCCTCTCACAGGTCACTCTCCAGAATTGACTTAGCTTTGGGCTCAGAATCCCTTTTGACATATGTAACGGAGGTAACATACTTGGCTCGGAGTATTTCGGACCATTCCCCATTACTTGTATCTCTGCTTTTGAAATCCGGAAGTGGACTTAAGGGGGGGTTCTGGAAAGTCAACCTGTACTGGCTGCAAATAGTGGGGGGAATCATACCGGATGCGCTACAACAATATTTTATAACCAATGATGGCACGGTCCCAATTTTGGCTAACTGGAATTCCATGAAAGCGCACATTAGGGGATCCTTGCATCAGGCTATTAATAGACATAAGTCCAAGTCTAAGGCCCTAACTATCGCCTTACGGACTAGGGTGCAAGAAACAGAGGGCAAATATGTAGTGAACCCAACAGAAAGACATCACAAAGAATGGGTAGAGGCACAATCCCTGTACGCAGACCACATACTGAGTTACGCCGCTAATAAACGGTACTTTATGAAACAAAAATATTTTGAGGCAGGCGAATCGGCAGGACATCTATTGGCTACAATAGTACACGCACAAGGGGGAAGATCTCACATCCCTTATTTAATTAGAGAAGACGGGGTAAAGGTGACTGAAGATAGAGACATTTTAGAGACTCTACAGGAATATTACAGATGTTTATACACTTCCACCATTTCAGACACGTGGGAAGATATGATGGGGTACGGTGAGTCCCTCCCTGTAAAAGCCCTCTCAGAAGAGACTGGGGAAATTCTAGACTCTCCAATAACATTGGAGGAACTAGAACTAGCCTTAAGTACAATGCAGAATGAAAAGGCCCCAGGGTTGGATGGGCTCCCGGCAGAACTTTACAAATCCCATAAGGACATTCTTCTACCTAGGCTGTTGACCACTCTGGAGAAAGCATACAGTCAAGGGCGGTTACCTAACTCTATGCTAGAAGAAGTAATTGTAGTGATCCCCAAACCAGGGAAGGACCCCGCCAGACCCGAATCATACAGACCCATCTCCCTTCTCCCGGTGGATGTTAAAATATTTGCCAAGGTCCTAGCCATGCGCTTGAACCAAGTGATCTCGGAGGTTATACATCCAGACCAGACTGGATTTATGCCGGAAAGATCAACTTCCATTAATCTTCGCCGACTTTTTCTAAATCTGCAATTATCAGAGAAGGGGGACGGGGCAAGGGCAATTCTCTCACTCGACGCTGCCAAAGCATTTGACAGCGTCGAGTGGAGATACCTATGGATGGTAATGCACAAGATGGGTTTTGGACCCAGATTTACGGCATACACTAAACTACTATACTCCTCCCCCAAGGCTCGAGTGAGAGCAAATGGCAACATCTCTCAGGAATTTTACCTGGGGAGAGGCACTAGACAAGGATGCCCTCTGTCCCCCCTCCTTTTTGCCTTGGCTATTGAGCCATTAGCAAGTGTTATTAGACAGGCTCCTAATATTGTTGGATTTCGTAGAGGGAGATTGGAAGAAAGGGTGTCTCTATATGCAGACGATATGCTTATCTATCTGGGAGATGTGGAGTCTTCTCTAAATCCAGTTATGAATATAATTAGATCCTTTGGTCAGAAGTCAGGGCTCAAAATAAATTGGGATAAATCTGTGATTCTGCCAGTTGACCCCTTGCCTGAACCAATAAGATTGGAAGAGACATGTATTCAATCTGTGCAGTCATTCAAATACCTGGGCGTGATAGTATTTAAGAGACCACAAGATTATTTACATCTCAATATTCAGCCGCTCCTAGAGCGCACAGGGGCCAAGGCCTCCGCATGGAATAAACTACCCTTATCCTTAATAGGTCGTTGTAACCTTATAAAAATGATACTAATGCCACAATGGCTATATCTACTACACAATGCGCCGATATGGATACCCCTTTTGTACTTTAGAAAGTTAGACAGAATATTTAGAACACTACTTTGGAAGGGAAAACAGGCGAGAATAAGGCTAGAAACTCTACAAAGAGGAAAAGAAGAGGGCGGTTTAGCACTCCCCAACGCCTGGATTTATTACTTGGCCTCACAAATACAACACATGAAGGGCTGGGACAGGGAAGATCAATTAGGATCGGCAGGTAAATTGATAATAGAGGGTTCACCATGGAAACTTCCAATACATCTCCTAGAAATCTTAGATGGACACAAACAGTGGAAAGACGCTCCGATAGTTCAACTATTATACAAAGTATGGGACAGAGGGAAGTCGTGTGTAGGATTTTCGGGTTGGACCAAACATACCCCAATATGGCACAATGCCCATTTTCCAGAACTCCAAAAACTTAACGAAATTGACGCGTGGTTGACGGCAGGAGTAGTGACAGTGGACAAGATACTAGAAGGTGGGAGACTTAAACAATTTGACCAACTGCAAGAACAGTATAATATCCCTCATCGTTCCTTTTATCAAAATCTACAATTGCGGCACGCATGGTCTACTCAATTTAAAGGTGAGGTCAGAGAAGTGTGCTAGGAATATTGGGGCAGGCAAAGAGCACGAAAGGGCTCATCTCAAGTATGTACAACCTACTACTTAGTAAACATTTGGAGAAGTCTCCCTTATCAGTGAAAAACAAATGGGAAATAGATGTGGGACCAATATCTGAGGAACAATGGAACAATATCCTAGAAATGACACCCCAATTATCTCTCTCAGAGATACTCGCAGCTCCTGCTGATTCATAGAGCATATAAGTCACCGGTTGTACTGGAGAAAATAGGGGCATGGGATACATCGAAGTGCCCCAAATGTGGGGTGGAAGGGGCAGATATAATGCACATGTTTTGGAGTTGTGTCAAAATTGGGCCATTCTGGAATGAAGTATTAGAAATAGTAAGGAGGGTATGCTCAATAACTCTCCAGGGCTCCCCAATTACGTGCATCCTAGGGTGGCTTGAGGATTCATGTGAAGGTAACGCACTGACACTAACTGTTGCAAGACTACTATACCAAGCCCGCAAACTTATTGCATCACACTGGATTCAACCCACTGTCCCTACCATTACAGAATTCTGCACAAGAGTAAACAATTATATTAGACTGGAGAGAGCGGTATACAAAAAAAGAGGGGTACTTAAGAAGTTTGATGCTGTTTGGGGTAACTGGATCTCTACTCCTGGTTTGCCATCTGGAGCTTTGCTAAGAGATGACCTGATCCATATATAGACCTCTGGAGAGAAAAACGAACCTTATACGCACTAGGGTCCTATTAGCGCTTCCGGTGCCCTTATGGGTACATGCCGATCTGCAGGTCGGCCCGGTATGGGCCCTATGAGTTGGGGCCGGGAACGTATAAAATTCCTGGTATAAGGAACTCTGATAAAATATACACCGCTGCACTGCTTCACTTGCTTGGGAGGGAGGGGAAGGGGAGGGATGGGAGGGTTATTGTTATCAGCATTGTATGTAAATTGTGATCTGTATTGTTCACGTTACGTTTGTAATTTTCTGTTATGAAAATGGAAAATGAAGTTGGTGGTTAATAAAAATTACCTGATTTAAAAAAAAAATTATGAATATTATTATAATAATACCAACACAGCTCCTATAGCTCCTAAGCTCTGTGCTAGGGTAACACTAATGAAATCACTTCTTTGAGTCTCTTTGAATAGCTGAGATATAGGATTACAAATGTAGGGCTTCCTCGTTCTAATATTGATAACCTATGCTGAGGACAGGTTATCTTTGTTTTAGTCCTAGAGAACACTTTTAATGATACAAACTTAAATTCTGCAATTTACATTTTGCTACAGGGCATTTAAGGTGTCTAAACTACACAGAACCCCACAACACAATTAGACCAAAAGTTAAGCAGTTTAATGCAATGCTGTCCAACTTTTTTTTAATTTCTATCTTTTAAAGACCCACATGTTGGTGGGCTAGAGCCTATAAAAACATGATGTAATACAATAAAATCTATAGACTCCTCAGACGTGTTGTGAGCTGTCCAAACTTTCCTTCTGAACACCAACACGGATGCATAAAATAAAATGATCACTTAGTAACACAGAATGAGTGCAAATTGACTTGAAATACCTTAAAGGGGTTATCTGAGAGTATAAATAATGGGCTGGGACAGCCTTTTAAAAAGAAATAAACATGTACTCACCTCCTCCGACGCTGCTGATGTCTGACCCATGCCCGTTTGTTTACAGGGGCACGGAAGCTGCGCTCGGGGAGCTTCCGGCCGGCCGCTCCCATCCGTCAACAAATCCCAAATAGGGACGGAGGGGATCGGTCGGCCTCCTCTGTTGGCTGGAAGCTCCCCGAGCACAGTTTCCATGCCCTGTAAACAAACAGGGGCACGGATCAGATGGACCGTGGCGCAGGACATCAGCAGCGACGAAGAAGGTGAGTACACGTTTCATTTTTTTTTTAAAGCCTGTCCCAGCCCATCCCTAATTTATTGATATTCTTGGATAACCCCTTTAATGATGAACTGAGCAACAGTGAATCAACTATGCATCTAGTAAATAGTGACTTTTCTCAACCTTGCTATGTAAAATGTATTTAATTTATTCTTGCTTCCTATTCTACATAACGACATGGTATGATTTATTGTCTGTTATATCCTTAGTTTATATAAACGGAAGTCAGCATTTGTAGGCCATATACATCTAAGTTATCCAGAAGCCTGTAAAACAAATAGAAGTTTAATACGCACTGACTGCTTTTATCATAGATATGCCATGTTGTATATAAAGAACACCAGAGCTAAAGCGGCTTGAGAACACAGTCTTAAGACATTATTAAGATATGAAAACTGTTAGGAAATTGGCCATCATTCAAAGACTTTTACTAGCCAATGTCCAAATCTCTGGGTTTCTCAAGTGTCAAGTTAGTAAAACTGTGTGACATTCAGTTTCTCAGTTAATAAATAACCTCCTATTCCTTTCCTGGTGATATAGTGTTATTAAAAATGTATAAAACACAAAAGGTCTTATACAAAGCTATGTTTATTTAGTACAGATACCCTAAGATCTCATAGAGTCTTAGAGGAGATTTATCATTGGTTTTGCTGTGCTTTTTTGGCATGTAAAAGTTGCCAAAAAGTCGCAAAGAGGGTTTTTGCCACTTTTTATTGCTCAAAAGTTGCACACAACTATTCCTGCCACTTCACTATACTGGTATAAACATAGAACCACTGCTAGTGCAAACCCAGATTCATGACTTTTTTTGAAAGAAAAATCCCAGACACATATAGAGCAGAAGAACATTTGTTAAAGGGCCATCGTCACTTTGATAAATCTGATGAGCAACAGAGATCCAAAGACAGACGTATAACTGTCCCAAGTAACCTCTCTAACCATAAATCATATGATATTTTATCAAAAGGGAAATTTTACATGTGGACCCAGATCATATATCCTAAACATTAACCTTTGGCAAAACATAGATTAGCACAGAAAAGTGGTAGACCCCTCTTGTTGTAATTTAGGGTTGGTTCTTGTTTACCACAAACATACTCCATTCTTTTAAAGGCAATCCCCAGGGTAAGTACAGGATAGGTTCTTCAGGTTTGTTCTTAAATTGAATTTGTATGTTGGTCAGAACTGTATATCTTATAATTGTAGCTCCAGACAAATTTTTTTTAGTCCCAGTGACAATTGGATTTTCAATTTTTTTTGCTAAAATAGGATCAATAAAGCTTTATAACAGATACATTACAGCTGATCTGGGACTGTAGTAAAGCATTCAGAGAGCTTCACCAGATGTCACAGTGAATAGAGAGGTCCATCAGACAAGAGGGTGTCTGCATGTCGAGTGTCCTCAAGTCGGGGACCGTTTGTGTTTGGATATGCAACCTTATCATAATGCTTAGTATTACTGTCTGTTCACAAAGCACATGGCAAGACTATGATGTGCATTGTTAATATTTTTTTATGCAAGTCTTATTAGAATGCAGTGTATAATATGTTCAAGGTATACATCCTATAAAGAAAATCAGATGACTAGGTATTTTTATCCAGTGTTATGATCTATTCCATGGCAAATAAGGGTGAAAATGTGATGTGGGATCAGAGATACCAAATTTTAGGTAGTGTGGACTCCACTTTAACAGGGAGTCTTTACAAAGCTACAGGGAGATTTCTTAGTATTTCAAGTTCAATTTAACTCCTTGCCTCTGAACTAAGATTTTTAGAATCTGACATGTGTCTCTATAAGTGGTTATAACTTTGGAAAGCTGTAACATATCCCCAGTGATTTTGAGACTGTTTTCTTGTTTAGTGAAATATGAAAAATGTCTCCATCATAAAGTTTAAAATGATCTGTTTTCCAAGCATTTAGTAATGCATATCACCTAAATAATTTCATAATAAACTTTTCACAAATGCCTGCTTTATATGGCTTTTTTTTTTATCTAAGATGTTATGATGATTAGAACTTTCGGTGCAATTTTTCACATTTTCATAAAATTTTAAATTGTTACTTTTTGAGGGACTGTTCAGTTTGAAAGGGCCAAAACAATAGAAAAACCCATAAATCTAGACCCATCAATGTCTGTAAAACAACTTTTAGGAAGTTTGTTAAGCCTTTAATTGTTTCACAGTGATTAAACCAAAAAGCAGGTGCAATATAAAGATTGTAATTTTTTTGGAGAGTACATTTATTTTGGATTAAACAATGAAAACCACTGCAAAGTTTGATAACGAATTGCTCTAAAGAGTGCCAGTACCCCATGTGTGGTGGTAAACAGTTGTATGGGCACACAGTTCTTTTCGACATTCACCTTACCATAAAATATGATGTTATCTTCTGGGTCCCTACAATTACACAAATACTTCATGTATGTAGTTTTTTTGCAGAATAAAAACAACATTGGCCAAAATCTCAATTCTGTTATAATTGCCATTTTTTCAGTTGACAGAACTGATTGAGGACTTATTTTCAATAAGAGTTGATTTTTGGTGGTTTCATTTTGGGGTACGTAATGTTTTTGATCACTTTTTAGAACATTTTTTGTAACAGAAATTTTTTCAGGATTTTGTTTACAGCGTTCACCATGCAGGTCCAATAGTAATTCATATTAATTGTTCAGAATGTTATGAATGCTGTGATGCCAAACAGGGGTACTTTGGATGCATTTGGATGCAACTTAACTTCCATTCTTTATGATAGAACGCTCCTCTCTACATTTAGATTTAATAATAATCCCTTGACGTAGCAGTCCGATTGTACGCTAAGGCTCAACCTCTTTCTTTTGTAACTTTTGAACACTTTAACTTTGTAACTCAAAGTGATTTTGAAGTTATTTTTTTCACGACATGTTGTACTTCATGTCTGTGGAAAATTTTGGTTGATGTGCTTCGAATTTGTTTATTAAAAAAAATGGAAATTTGGAAAAAATTTAAAAAAAAATAAATTCTAAATTATCTCCTTTTAAAAAAGATTGTTTTGCCACCCAAATTAGTTACTAGCTAACATTACCCATATGTCTTCTTTATGTTTTCATAATTTTTTGAATATATTTATATTTTATCACGTCAGACCAATTGAACGTTGGTTTCCCATATTTTCAAGGAGAATTCAGAATTGACATTTTTGGGGATCATTTTTTTATTTTAAATGCACTTTGAAATATATAATATTAGAAACTCACTATACAGGCAGTTCCAATGACAATTGGAGTTTCAAAGTTTCTTGCTGTAATTGGACCAAGGATTATCAGTAAAGCTTCATTACAGACACTTTACAGCTGATCATTGCACCCTGGGACTATATTAAAGTATTCAGAGAGATTCACCAAGGTCACAGTGGGCAGAGGGATCCGTCTTTAACTGGGGGTCGTCTGTAAGTGCGGTGTTCTTAAGCAGGGGGCCTGTATATCTTTTCATTTTAAAATCTGCACCCCTCAAACTATTTATAACAGCTTTTACACAGCCTGTTAACCCTGTGGGAGCTTCATAACAACAGCAAATATAAAAGCAATAAGAGTAACTATAACAAAATGAAGGAGAAATTTAGAATGGTCTAATTGTGTCAGTAATACATTAATTTAGCCCTGAAATTTGTACATTCTAAAAAGATAGGAGGAGAAAGGAGAAAACCCATCTTAAAATTAGCAATTTTTCTCGAGTATGGAGACATGTGGATGTTACTTGTTGTATGGGTGCACAGTGGGATGCAGAAGGGAACCATTCAGTAATTACCTTTGCCCTTTAGGATATAACGGTTTAAACAAATAAAATATTTGTTTTTTCAGTAATGTGGCCCTTGTGAAGGCATTTTTTTGTGGGATGAGATGCATTTTTCAGTGATACTATTTTGTGGTGGCAATGTATGAATATTTATTAAATTTTTGTGGGGGACAGGAGGAGAAACATCAATTTGATTTTTGATTTTGCTTCTTTTTGGTGTTTGATTTGTTTCCTATGTTTTGCAAATTTTGCAGAATAAAATATAATGGTGCATATTTACTAAGGGCCATGCGCCAGTTTTCTGTCGGACTTTGCACGCTTTCTATTGGACTACTGCTTGCATAGGTATTTAAGAAGTGTCTGCATCACATTTGTATCGCATGCAACCGTTTTGTGGCGCGGCTGCACTAGTCTTGATGCAACACAAATTAGGAGGCGTTTGGGTGCTCAGATGGACCGTTCGCCAGATTTAACATGCAAAGTCCAACAGAATTGTATCGCACAGCCCATTTTTTGTGTACAAAAAATACAATAAAAAGTAAGCAAAAAAACCTCATCTTCTCTAGAATGATACTGGTGATAAAGTGTTATACCTCTTGGAAGACAGCAATGCAAAAAACAATAGATTTCTCCTAACATTGAGGCACATTTATTAACAACAGTGCAAACTGCACTAACTGCAGTCTACTTGTTTAGTGTGCAGGGTGCACCAGATTCAGGATTTCTGGCGCACGTTCTTCATGGCACTCCATTTGTTTAGTGCACCTTTAACATAATGGGGCACATTTACTTACCCGGTCCAGTCGCGATCCAGCGGCGGGTTATCCGACACTGATTCGGGTTCTGCCGGGATTCACTAAGGTCCGTGCACCGATATTCACCATGTTTTGCTGCTGCGCCGAGGTCCGCCGAAGTTCACCTGCTTTTTTCTGGTGTATGTGAGTGCTTGATCTTGCGACACAAATGGCTTTTTAAATTCCGCGGTTTTTCCGAATCCTTCGGGTTGTCCGGCGGCCACGCCCCCCGATTTCTGTCGCGCGAAAGTCGGCGCGATTGCGCCAAAAATCGATCGTGTGCGCCACAATCCCGTGAAATACAGCGCAAAGCGGAAATATTCGGGAAAAACCCGACGGATTCGCGGCTGCGGACCCTTAGTAAATGTGCCCCATTGTGTGTGACACATTTCTGTCAGACTTTGCATGAAAAATTTGATGCACGGTGCGACTGAGCACGGGACTGTCCATTTCAGTGCAGGAATTTATGTTGCATGAAGAATAATGCAGCCATGCCACAAATCAGTCGAGTGAGACACAAATGTGGCACAGGCACTTTTTCATTACCTGTGCATGCAGTTTGCACTGAAAATAACGTGCAAAGTCAGACAGAAATCTGGCACAATTGCTACCTTCTTGTTTAGGTAGTCATTTTTTCTTCTTACTATAGCTACCTATTATGGGTAAGTCAAGGTATACTGTGTTGCAGGAGTAAGAACAATGTATAGTGCAATATTGACAGGGAAAGAACTACTATAGAATGCAACATGTGCATAGTACCAGACTAGCTCTTTGACCACTGTTTTCTAATTCATGGTGATTAAAAATAATGGATGGACACCATGTAGACTTAGCAAACAAACTTTGGAATACGCATTGTGGAAATTACATCTGATTATGTTATTCTATTGTATGCTGTATATATATGGAAACCCCTTGCCACCAAAGCCACTTTTCACCTTACTGACACGGCCCATTTTTTCAAATCTGCCCTATAAGTGGTTCTGTCACTATAAGTGGTTCCAATTTCGGAACCCTTTAACATATCCAAATGATTTTGTTTTAAATCTTTTTTTATTGGTTTTTTAACTTGTGTACAGCGAATACAAAAATACATAAGACGTTGTTTTAAATCAACTCTATCCAAATGATTTTTAAATTGTTTTCTCGTGACACTTTGTACTTCATGTTAGTTGAAAAATTGTTGTGTTATGTTTTGAGTTTGTTTATGAAAATACAGATATTTGATGTAAATTTGGAAAAATTCCCAATTTTTAAAAATTCTAAATGTTTTTCAACTTTTTCAACACATAAACATACCAGCAAAAAAACATGATAATTAACATTTAATGATTGTCTGCTTTATGTTGATATTTTTTTTAAATTGATATATATGCAAGCAGGCATATTCCACACAGGGCGCGTCTTCCAATAAAATCCACTTTATTTGTAGAATAATAAACAATTATAAACGTGTTGTTTGTATAATTTATTATTCTACAAATAAAGTGGATTTTATTGGAAGAAACACCCTGTGTGAAAAATTCCTGCTTGCATATATCTCAATACCACGGACCTATAGGTGCGACCTTGGATGTCTACACCTCGGACATTTCTGTTCCACAGCTTGCTGCTCCTGCAATTCAACTATACACTTCATGTGCGTTATACCATAGAACTCAAGGTGAGTGCTACAGTGCCTACAAGTAGTATTCAACCCCCTGCAGATTTAGCAGGTTTGATAAGAAGCAAATAAGTTAGAGCCTTCAAACTTCAAACAAGAATAGGATTTATTAACAGATGCATAAATCTTACAAACCAAAAAGTTATTTTGCTCAGTTTAATTTTAATAAATTTTAAACATAAAAGTATGGGTCAATTATTATTCAACCCCTCAAACCACCAGCATTCTGTTTGGTTCCCCTAAAGCAGTGGTGGCGAACCTATGGCACGGGTGCCAGAGGTGGCACTCGGAGCTCTTTCTGTGGGCACCCAGGCCTTCACCCCAATTTAGAGTTTGCCAGATAGGACTCAAGACTTTCCCCTGTGATCCAATACAGCCCAGGACGTGCCATGCTCAGTGCTATTTTAAACCAACATCCTTGGCTGCCAGGACTACAGGGGGAGCAAGAAGGTGTGGATAGAGATGGATTATTGCTGGACCTCATGCTCTGGGTCCCCTGATCCTTCCTCTTCAGGGGACCCTGGCGGGAAGCTACAATCCAATTTTCTCCATCATCTTTCTATTGTATTGGTGAATTCAGGAGGCCAATACAATTAAAACCTGTAATACAGCAGGTTCCAATAAGTTATTGCTTAAATTGTCATGTTGGCACTTCGCAACATATAAGTGGGTTTTGGTTGTAACTTGGGCACTCTGTCTCCAAAAGGTTCGCCATCACTGCCCTAAAGTATTAAGAAGTAGTTCAGGCACAAAGAACAATGAGCTTCACATGTGTGGATTAATTATCTGGTTTTCCAGCCTTTTCTGACTATTTAAGACCCTCCACAAACTTGTGAACAGCACTCATACATGATCAACATGGGAAAGACAAAGGAGCATTCCAAGGCCATTAGAGACAAGATCGTGGAGGGTCACAAGGCTGGCAAGGGGTACAAAACCCTTTCCAAGGAGTTGGGCCTACCTGTCTCCACTGTTGGGAGAATCATCCGGAAGTGGAAGGCTTATGGAACTACTGTTAGCCTTCCACGGCCTGGATAGCCTTTGAAAGTTTCCTCCCGTGCCGAGGCCAGGGTTGTCCGAAGAGTCAAGGCTAACCCAAGGACAACAAGGAAGGAGCTCCGGGAAGATCTCATGGCAGTGGGGACATTGGTTTCAGTCAATACCATAAGTAACGTACTCCACAGCAATGGTCTCCGTTCCAGACAAGCATGTAAGGTACTTTTACTTTCAAAGCGTCATGTCAAGACTCGTTTACAGTTTGCTCATTATCACTTAGAGGACTCTGAGACAGACTGGTTCAAGGTTCTCTGGTCTGATGAGACCAAGATCGAGATCTTTGGTGCCAACCACACGTGACATTTGGAGACTGGATGGCACTGCATACAACCCCAAGAATACCATCCCTACAGTCAAGCATGGTGGTGGCAGCATCATGCTGTGGGGCTGATTCTCAGCCAAGGGGCCTGGCCATCTGGTCTGCATCCATGGGAAGATGGATAGCACGGCCTACTTGGAGATTTTGGGCAAGAACCTCCGCTCCTCCATCAAGGACCTTAAGATGCGTCGTCATTTCATCTTCCAACAAGACAACGACCCAAAGCACACAGCCAAGAAAACCAAGGCCTGGTTCAAGAGGGAAAAAATCAAGGTGTTGCAGTGGCCTAGTCAGTCTCCTGACCTTAACCCAATTGAAAACTCGTGGAAGGAGCTCAAGATTGAAGTCCACATGAGACACCCAAAGAACCTTGATAACTTGGAGAAGATCTGCATGGAGGAGTGGGCCAAGATAACTCCAGAGATCTGTGCCGGCCTGATCAGGTCTTATAAAAGACGATTATTAGCTGTAATTGAAAACAAGGGTTATTCCACAAAATATTAAACCTAGGGGTTGAATAATAATTGACCCACACTTTTATTTTTAAAATTTATTAAAATATAACTAAGCAACATAACTTTTTGGTTTGTAAGATTTATGCATCTGTTAATAAATCCTGCTCTTGTTTGAAGTTTGAAGGCTCTAACTTATTTGCTTCTTATCAAACCTGCTAAATCTGCAGGGGGTTGAATACTACTTGTAGGCACTGTATACTTTTCTTTTACATCAGTGGATAATAAGTACTGCACTTGAGTATCTCCTCCAGGTTCTTTTCCGCTTATGTCCCATGGTTTTTTATGCATCTTCTCATTTTTATAAGATTTTATGGGGCTTTGAACTTAAAGAGAAGCCATCAGGCAAATTAACCCCCGAAACTTAATATATTTTTATAAACTGCCATTAGAAAGCATTGTCCCTATAACTTCATTTTCCCTCTACATGGCTGTAAACTTAAGCAATCAGGTACTAAATCTGTATGCAACTGACCTGAGAGATGTCCAATGAATCATTATCATATTCAGCTGTCCAGCTTATTCATGAGTGGGAGGCACTGCCACACCCCCAGTGCTTGACTTACTGCTTGTATAATGATGTGAGGTATAATAGTGTAATGGCTCCTCCATTTGCTTCCTGGTTCTGGCGTTCACACCCCCTACATTCTGTGTGTGTCTATAAGATACTCCTATACACATGACCCGCAGCCTGTATAATGATGTGAGGTATAATGGTGTAATGTCTCCTCCATGTGCTTCCTGGTGCTGGCAGCCATGCCCCTCCAGCCTGTGTGTGTAAGATACTCCTATACACATGACTGACAGCCTATATAATGATGTGATACTCCTGGTGCTGCTCTGTGCTTCCTGGTGCTAGCGGCCATGCAGTTTGTGTGTGTATGAAATACTCCTATACACATGACTGACAGCCTGTATAATGATGTGAGGTATAGTGGTGTAATGTCTCCTCCATGTGCTTCCTGGTGTTGGCGGTCTCACTCCCTACAGCCTGTGTGTGTATAGGAGAGATACAACAGCTCCAGTCAGCCATGTTATAGCAGAACATGTCAGGTACATGTGTAGATTAAACACAGACATGAGCAGGGGAGGAGAGGGGAGGGGTAAGAGGGGTGACATCACTGTCTCTCTCCATGTGCACAGTCTCATTTACATTATAAAGAAAAGATGATTTTACAATGATTAATTTATGAATTGACTAGATAAAGGTTGGGATGGAATCCTTCTGCTGCTCCAACAGGTAGCGGTGACAGAATTAGTGACAGAGACCTGATGACAGGTGTCCTTTAAGGTGCAATTTTTCATTAAACGCAAAATCATGCTTTTGCCCTCAAAAGCATGATTTCAAGTTCAGATTTCAAGTTACTTTGAAAGGCCTGAATAATAGTAAAACCCCACAAATAACCCCATTATAGTATGTAAAACAACTCTTATGAAGTTTGTTAACCCTTATAAATATAGCACTTAAAGATTACGCAGCGCTGCACAACACATGTCAAATTGATCCCTGTCCCCATGTCGCTCACAATCTAAACAACCTAACAGTATGTTTTTTGGAGTGTGGGAGGAAACTAGAGGAAACCCACGCAAACACGGAGAGAACATACAAACTCTTTGCAGATGTTGACCTGGGAGGGATTCGAACCCAGGACCCCAGCGCTGCAAGGCAGAAGTGCTACCCACTCAGCCACTGTGCCGCCCACAACCCTTTGATTGTTTTACATGGGTTATAACAAAACCGTGTGCAATTTTGAAAATAAAGTATTTCTAAAAAAAATTTACACATTCTCAGTGCATAAAATACCAAAAAAGTTCTACAAAGTTTGATTCCCAATCTCTCACGAGTATAACAATCCCCCATATGTGGTGGTGACCTGCTGTACCGGCACACACAAGGGCATTGAAGGGAAAGTGCACCATTCAGAGCAGATTTGCATTGTCATTCTTTAATATATACAATCTTTTTTGAGGGGCAATTTGGACTTATAAGGGCTTATTTTCTGTGACATTAAATGCACTTTACAAATTCTTCATTTTAGTGGGTCTTTAGCTTATTGATAAGATTTTATTAGCTCTTGAATGTATGGAGGAAAAGAAAATTTAGTCAGTTTCCGTTCCCTTTTTTCTTACATTTTTTTTGGGGCCATACACCATATCATAAAATACTATATTATCTTTTTTACTATAGATCACTATGATTTCGTTGATACCTCATTTATATAGTTTTTTAATATATTTTTACCGATAAAAAACTAATATAGGGAAAATTCAATTTCCATCTTTTCGGAGACATAACTTTTACGTGTTGAGTTTACCTTTTCAGTGGTACCATTTTGGTACACATAACTATTTTTGATCACTTTTTGAAACATTCTTGTGAAGGGATTTTATGAAAAATGTGCATTTCTGGCAAGTTTTTCGAGTTTTGTTTTTGCGGCATTCACAGAGTGGGTCCAATAATTTTACCATCTTATTATAAAAATTGTTAGGGGCGCAGCGATACCAAATATGTGTGTGGTGGGGGCGGGTCATGATTTTGTGTTTTTTGTACTTTATTTAATGTGTATAGGGAATGTTGTTGTTTAATTAATTATTTTTTATTAAAAAGACTTTATTAAGTGTTTTAAACATTTTTATTTTTTATTTACAGGTTGGCTTGAACAAGTGATGCTCTGATCCTTTGTTAAAGCTCTTCTTCACCTAACATAGTGTAATACAGATGTCCTGCTTGAGTACTTGATTTTAATTTCCTCTTGACTCTATGCCATTCCCCATCCGCTTGACTTCTGAATACGACTTTCAACTACTATTATTATAAGTGCCGATTCATGGGAACAGTTCATAGTGCAGTAGATTGCACTGTCAGGTGTATTAAATTCTTGTGCACTTAAACTTTTTGTTGCTAATTGCACTGTGTATTTTAATCATAATAGACAAATCAAACTTGGATTTTTATATTTTCTTACTAACTGTTTCATGAAGTGTCCTCTTTATATTTATTGGTTGGTTTTAAAAAGTTAGCAAAGCTCAAAGTGGTATAACCGTAAATATAATATACAAGATGAGAATCTTACAAAAAATGATGGTTGCTGGTAAAGGCTCTTTTTATTAGTTCAATTACCCTAAAATTTCAGTCTTGCACACTAGTTGACTTCTATCAAAGAAACCTGACTACTTCTAAATAAGGTCACAAAAACGCAGTTGAATGGGTGCATTCAGGTGGAATCTAAAATCTCGCTTTAAATAAGACTGTAGCCAACTGATATGTAATAGGGCTTAAAATATGGAGCCACCGGCAATCTGACAACATAGAAACAGCATTTCATATCATTATTCACATATTCTGCATAGCTGGTATGCAAGGTTAAATTACTAATATTGAAGGAAATCCATTTGCCTCTATGACAGACAAGATAACAATATGTAGGAGAATGTGAAGAATTCAGCCAGTGTCACCCATACATAATCCTAGAAAACTGTTTAGTGTTCAGATATCCTTACAAAGTTCTTAAGAAAAATGTTCTGCATGTAGATTAATGTGGTTTTCATTTCCCTGATATCTTTTAGAAATAGCAATATAAAATGTATTGCATTATACTTGGACATTCTCCAGAATAATACCTCATCAGTTTATGGAGTGTTACTTCTGTGCATGTATGTCACTGGATTCTAGACTCCTTGGTTATGATACTTTCTTATTATCACAATGTCTTAAGACATTGTACAATATGGTAGCCAATGACATGTCAGTTCCTTGCAATCACGACTGGCAAGGAAAATCTTGTGCCTAGCTTTGACTCTCTTCCGATTCATTTTGCCTGGCTAAACTAGTATTATAATTATCAAGCAAAATGAAGGGTTGGAAATACCTGGGCAGGAAATATGCACTATTTTCTTATAACATGGACTATTAGCAAATTAGTTCTTCTGGACATGGCTGCATTCTAATTTTAATTTTTAAGCTGCAAATGCCACTTGCAAGAAATTAAATGGGCAAAACAACAGTTCATAGAGTGATCCTTGAGGAGCCCTGATTTAAAAAAGGCACCGTCTCTCACAGGAAGGTACCTGAGCATCATAGGTACTAGTCACTAGTTTCCTGCAAAGATGTCTGGATTCTGACCTTTGTGTCCCAGACCCAGGGACTATAGCTGCATGCCACTGACCTCCGCCTATGCTAACTTCGGCCTGTCTAGGACTATGGCTAGAATGTCCAACTAATACACTTGAGTTTTGATATGATCAGCTAGAGAGGGGAGGAGTTTCGGGTCATTTATACTGCTTTCTTATCCATACCATGATTTAGACTATGTTTAGCCAAAATGCGTCGATGTAGGGGTTGCATTTCTTATGCAATATGGAATTTTAATGTTATCATAAAAAGGACTTTTATTTTTATTATCCATTGAAGTGCTGGAATACATTTTCCTTTTGCTGTTGTGGCACCAGCTTTAGGGCAGAAACTCATGCACACTCCGGATGTGGAAGGGTTTGGTGAGATGAGTTTATGGATTTGCTGTTTATATCAGGATTTCTGGCGCACATTCTTCATGCCAGAGTTAAAAAAGTATAAAATATAACTTTTAATAAATATACATGTAAAAACCCATTGCATGGACAGTAAATCGAACCCCAGTTAAAATGGTAAGGCCATATAGTTTAACTACCAACACAGCACTTAAAGATACATTTGAGGCTCACCTATACTAGCATGAATAAACATACAAAACAGAAACACAGTGCAAGTGATAAACAGGATGGATTTTACCTGTCTTCTTAACGTAGGGGAACAGTAGGACTAGAATTTAGCCTAGCACACCGGGATGCTAGGCCATGAACTACGATGCCAGCACTGCACCTAGACATCCCTGTGGCTAATATTGACCTATCCTCCCAACAAGGACAGTCCCACAGAGTCTAGGAAACCCTTGCTTAATGCCCTGGAAGAAGCTGTTTTTGCGAAACCCAGGGTCGGGCTGACATGTGGCTGGCGTCCTGCTGGAGATTTTGATATACGCATTTTATCTTTTATGTATGATGAATTGGAATAAATTTTAATCTGTTTGAACGTACTACACCATTTGCCTGCATATTTCTTCTAGTTATATCACATAACAAAACACTTGAAGAAAATCAAAGAAACACGATGTTGCCGGTCTGAACGGTGGTATGGTTTTATTAGGAGGATCTGTGGATTTGTGCGGCTTATTGACACAGAACTTCATATAAAGAGGACCATTTTCAAAAGATTCATTGGGAGTTCCGGTCAGAGTAAAATATTATGTTTTCTCTGCATTATTAGACCTGCAAAATATTGATGTTATTCTGGCAGCCTAACTCTCCAGTTTTTACTGACTTTACAAATGTGTTTTTTCGTTCCAAAGTGATTGAAACCCTCCAGCTGCAGGTTGTCCAGCTGAAGGCCAAAGGAGTGACCGTATCAGCCATAGCAAGAGAAGTTGGTTGTAGTAGGAATTTGTTCATCAACATCCTTCACAGTTCCTACCCTGATCTATCCCTGTGTCCTTCACAGTTACTACTTGCTATCTGTTTTCCTGCTTTTTTCTATACTTGTTCTTCATATCCAGCAGGAACCTACATGTTTGCTAGTTTCACAAGATACAAAGACTAGTATACCTTTCTGCCTGGCTTTCCTACACTATATTTGCTTGGGTCATGTATTTGTTTTATATACTCAAGAGTTCACTACGTGGTCTTATTTTGATTGCTATTACAGTGAACTAAGGCTTTATTTGTGACTTTCCAGAGTAGTGTCGCAGTTGGCATTATAGTATATAACTATCTATTTTATCCAGTAGAGTCACCTTCTTGACTCCTATTTTAATTATATTTATTAAAAGTGATATTTTACTCAATATTTCAAGAGGTGTACCTAGGCCTTAAAAACAACTCAATACTATATCCTAACATGGTTGAAAAACCCCTTGACAATCTGCTACAGACAAAACATTTGTTTGGTAGCCACACATAGACACAAGTAGTAAAGTCATCATGTGACAGAAATCCAGTTTATGAATGAGCTGTTCATCTTTTGACACATGTATGTGGATATCTTGAGACCAGAGAAGAGGCGAGGATGAACACATCTGTAAGCAACATACGGCTGTATTCTTAAAGGGAACCTGTCAGGCACATCTTGCCTCCCACACCGAAGGTCCTACCTCATTCAATGTAGTGAGTTGCTTAAACCCCCCACTCTGCATTGTAATTCTGTAAATTGAGTCAGTTAGGTGCTCTTGAGCACCTTCCTCCTCTGTCATCTTTTAAAAACACCCGCAGCACAGAAAGGGGTATAAATGACATTTGAAGTGGGCATGTTTAAGAGAGGACAGAGTAGTAAGGGGGGTTGCATCCTGTCTCAAATCAGCTCAGGAACACCCAGTTGGATTACCATGCAGAGTGGGGGCGGTTCATTTTATAGTTCAGTGGTGCTACTGACTTATTTCAAAAACATCATGCACAGCAACTCACTACAGTAAATGAGGCCCTTCAGTTTGGGGGGAATAGATGTGCCCGACAGATTCCCTTTAAGCATTTGTATGGTATTGAATTGTTAGTTAAAGAGGTTGTTTATGATATATTGTTGATTAACTCAGTGTAGGTATTTAATATCTGATCATTAGGTGATGACATGAAGCCATGCACCAATAAGCTGTTGTCTGTAGTCAGCGTTACAAAACACAGTACAAGCAGATGTGGATCTCTTTTTACTTAAGACTTGGCTTCAAATGAGAGTTGTGATGGGCCTGAAATGATGAGTTGGGCTGGGCCTGAATTGCTGATCAGAATTGCTATCCTGGGCACGGGCCATCAGTAGACAGTGCCATTAGGTGACGGGGCTGTATTATTGCAGCTATGATGCAAGCAATGCCTCAAATGTATAACTACTGCACTGTATGATAATATTACAATCTGTGTCTATCATTTAAAGGATCAATATGTATCTCACCTTATTTTCTGGATGATATTTTCCATATTTCAAACCCAAATCACAAATAGTTTGCAAACTACTATGCCTATAACAGGATGGTAACAAGTAAAGAATATTATAAATTTAGTAACTAGATTCCCCACCTCTTGGAATAGTTAATAATCCACAAGTGACTCTTTCACAGAGAGCTCACTCCCACAAACATCTGCTCCACACACTCATATAGTTTCCTCCCATCTTAGTGTAATCTCTTTCATTTTCCTATAGTTGCTTTAGATGATATCCTGATGTTTTTCATCTTATAAGAAAATATTATACAAAAAGCTATACAATTCAATGTATGGCACTTGTAATGGAAACTGTGTTTCTTAATTAGAGATTTCTTAAGGGGATGTATCCTGAGTGACCTTCAATTCTTAAAGATGTAACATGTCATTATATCTTTAATAGCCATTTTCCTTCCAGGATGTTTCCTCCACTGCAATGAATGTAAACATTAGATATTGCTTCCTAACTATGAGATAGCGTTTCCAAATGTACTTAATGAAAGCATAGCAAAAGTAATATAATATTGTAGTAGCAGACAATATTGATCAAGATGGAAGGACCCTGGATTGAAGGAGACTGGGGACAAGTCTGCATATATTCTTATGTACACTATCTTGTACCCCATCATTTTCTGTGTGAAGTTGTGATGAGAAGCGTAAACACTTGTAAATGCCACATGGATAACACCTGGGCAAAACTTGGGCTAAAAAGGTTAAGTGATCATATTTTATATCCTGGAAAAACTTGGAGTCTAAGATATGCAATGTCCCTCCAAATATTTCAATAGCTTCTGACAGCATTTGGTACTTTGGAACGGCAAAAAACAGCATAATAAATCGAGTTCAGATGGATGTTGTGCCGTTTAATATAGATTTTGGAACAGCAAAAGCAGCATAAGAGATCCTCAGGTCAGATGGATGCTCTGCAGTATGATATAGATTTTGTGTTAGGGACTTTGTGAACTAACTGATGTTTGTGGAACGTATGGAATGTAAACTTGATCTGCACATGCAGGAAACATGCTCAAGCTGTTATTCCTCACACATATATGTCTATAACAAATGAGGATTCCCTTTTAAATAATATTCATTTCTCCATCCGTAACACTACATCCAAAAGCGTATATGAATAAATTACGGTATACTTAAGAAAACATCAATAAAAAAAGAAGGGCTGTAACTAGAAAATAACCAATCCTGACCAATATTGCCAATAGGGTGACAATACATCTCCAATTGTATGGCCATAAATCTATGGCTTCCCTATGAAATCCCTAGAAGATCAAACAACAAATGGACTCAGGAGTAAAATGACACTACGTACATGTGAAGCTACCAATAAACCTCCCATAAGTAGTAGGAACAAAGCAGATTATTATAATTATAGATTTTTAATTTATAAATTTATATCCATGTCATTTTTTGGTTATAAGCCTTCATCTAGTCATAGGAGTGGTTCTACAGTAGTTTACAGTCCTCCATTTATGGCTGTGTATACTGGCAATTACTGACAGTACTGCCCCTGAGGACTCGATGACTCATTTCTCAATATAGATGGAGCAGAGATATAAATGAGAAGCTATACTGAAACATTTCCTACAATATATTGAGCTAAGAGACTCAGGATATGTACACTTTTGGTGCCAGAAACAATACTGCATCAGCCAGCCACTGTGATAAACTCGGCACAGTTTAAGTCAGTTTCAGACTGTCCAGTCTATCTTTATAAAACCTATTTGTTGCTTCAGTTTAACAGCACAAAATATACCAAACTTGTGACACTTTTTTGGAGGATAGTGCCCAATCCCTTGGCAAAGGGCAAAATTTGCAGCCACTCTACTATACAATACAGATACCCAGTTAAAATAACTGTAAGCTCCAATTTTTTAACAACTGGCATATCCAACCATCCCCTGTCCCAGCGCTGTATCAGGCGCTGGGACTGGGGACGAGTGGGCATGCCAGATGGCCAGAAGTTATAGGGCCGAAGTGCCGTGCCCCTGTAAACAAAAAGAGGCACAGCTCTGACGAATGGTGGCATGGGAGATTGTGTGCGCTGAAGAAGGTAAGTATAGTTTTTTTTTTTTTAACAGCCCTTCCCGACCCACCTCCAGAGTTTTTAAAAAGTCGGACATCCCCTTTAAGTAGTTCCAGGACAGAGCATGTTTTAATTTGTGACTAGTGATAAGCAGACCTGTTCAAGTGAGGGTTGGGCTTGGTCGGCCAAACCCAAACGTGAAAGTTCTGTTTGGGTTTGTGTAATGAACAGGAATGTTCACCCTAACCAGTGTTACCTCACCAGTGTTACCTCACCAGTGTTACCCTTTAAATGCCACATGGACATTTTCCAGAGGATCGTCATACCCCATGACGACATCAGGGAGTGATGATTCTAGATGATCCTAAATAATCATGGCTGTTACCAGTAGGAGGGGGATCGAGAGCCTTCTGTTTGGGGTCCAGGTTGCCATTCATGTCCGCTGTGGTGACTATTTTTAATTTTAAGGGAAATACCTTTTGTATGTTTTTCTCATGTTAGAAAACTTTTAAAAGATTTGAAGATTTAAGCCCTCCCCCATTGCCCTGGTTTGTTTTCTTTTTCTGTTGTTGCTTTTATGGAACTGTTACAATACGTAAAGATTTGCAATATAAGGCATTAATTAAAAACATTTTTTTTGTTACTCAGACATGTAGTATTAAATAAGTCTTTGGATGTCTCAATCTTCATTATAAAGTTTTGATATTCAGTCCAGTACCAGTGTGATGTGTGCAGACAGGAAGGAAGGTTCTCTCTATGACTCATAAGACAATGTGAGCCCTGATGGAAAGGGTCCTACTCCCACTTGTCCCAGATCTCTGTAGTTCTTGTATTTACATTTGTTCTTGTATTTATATAATGAATGTGAATCCCTTATTGATTGTACGGCACCATGGATTTAATGGTTCTCTATAAATGAAAAATAGTAATAATGTGACATAGAAGAGAGCAGATAATTAACACACTGGGGGAATTTTACAATGTGTCTCAGGTTCCGTCAGTCTCTACCCAGAAAACAATAGTCTATTGCTATGCCAGATTTATCACTGTGATGATAAATTCTGGTGTAGTATAAGACTGTCGGTTCCTACTTTAGACCTACTATATATATACTCGAGTATAAGCCAACCCAAGCCTAGGCCCCTAATTTTTCCACCAAAAACTGGGAGTATAAGCCGGGAATGGGAAATGCATTGGTCACAGCCTCCCAGTATATAGCCAGCAAGTCCCCTGTAGTATATAGCCTGCCAGCCCCTGTAGTATATAGCCAGACAGCCCCCTGTGGTATATAATCAGTCCCCTGTGGTATATAGATAGACAGCCCCCTTATTGCCCAGCACATAAAAAAATAAATGTACTAACCTTGCACGACGGTCTGGTCCGTGCGGCTCCTCTTCTCTCTGCTGTAACAGCCGTCAGAGCCGTGGCCATGCCGGCTGTTACAGCAGAGAGAAGAGGAGCAACGGGCACTAGATCATCTGCGAGCCGCGAGGAGCCATGCAGACCAGAGCATCGGTGAGCCGCACCAAACATTGGGGGCCCAAGAGGGAAGTATGTACGTTTATTTTTTTATAGATTAGTGTATAAGCCAATTTGTGTGCCAAAAAGCTAACCCTGCAACTGAAATAATTAATGACCCCCATAGTATGAATCCGGCTGTATTCATAGGCACAGTGCTAACTCCATCTCTATCACACCCTGGAGCCCAGACCGCTAGGTATAATGCATAGAATGCAGCCAATAATCATCTCCCAGGGGGTAGGAGAGGTGGGTCTAACTTATAGAACTGTGTATTCTTTTATCACTGCCAGTAACAAAACATACACAATATTCTTTGTGGTATTTTGTCTGCTGGCAATACTGTCTGTATGCAGCCCTTTTACAGGGTAGTATACTGTACTAAGCTTACAAATCATCTGGGAAGATATTAAATAAATGGTAAATATTACACTGTTATAAGGTAGGTAAAGTTTAAGGAAATCTACCATCAAAATCCATCATGATAAACCAGGCACATTTACTCATAGATTCAGGAACTAATATTCTTATATTTGTTTTGCATGGCCTCCATTCCTCTAAAATCAACTTTTATAATTATGTTAATAATTTGGAAGGTCTCTGAGGGGCATTACCAGAGCCCCTCCTGTGCTGCAGCTTCACATGCTGTTTCACTGTCTCCACCACCCCTTCTCTCTGACTGCTGTAATGGGAACAGATAAAGTTTCAGTACATGGTGGGCGGGGGTAAATGCTCCTTGCACAGTGTAAGCTGCAGCACAGGGGGGCTCTGCTAACACCTTCAAAGCACATTAGCATTATTTTAAAGTGGATTTTAGAAGGAAGGAGGGCATGAATAGCAAATATTAGAAGATTATCACAGTCACAGTGTGTAGATCTATAAGTAAATGTCCCTGGTTTATCGTGATAGATTTTGATGGTAGATTTCCTTAAAAAAGGCTAATAGATTATGATAAATCATAATTCATTAATGTCACTAAAACACCACATTTTGGTTGTCTTTGGCAGATATTTTGTCGATCACTGGGAACCCCTGGAGTTCTGAACATGTATCCATAATTCACATTCATTAAGGAAGAACAAACTACAGGTGATAGGGGTGCACAGAATAATAAAGTGTCAAATATCTGACAGAGACAAGTCGGCAAGGCTCAGCATGTGTAATTTCTATGGCGCATAACTTACACAAATAAAACTTGCTGGCTGTTTTTAGTTTTCTTTTTCTGCACTGGAACAAATCCAAATGCATTAAATTGGATAGTTGGGATATATGTGTCCCTTCTGTCTATGTAGAAGAATGTTAGCCATATGATTATTCAGTGTCAAAAGACTGGAATGCAGTGTAAGTGTCCCTCATCTCTCCAGGAGGAAAGTGCAGTCAGTGTGAAGGATACCTATTCAAGCAGGTGACATGTGCTATTTACTGATGTAGTTGGGAGATAAGTTGAAATACTAGTGGGACTGGTGGCTGTTTGTGTATATATGGTCACAATCCTATGGGAAGCCAGTTAGGGTCAGCTGCAGTCATTTCTACTATGAGATTCCATGCTATGTCTAGCTCTGACATCCCGGGGCTCATGTGTCAATAATGCTGTGTGCATGACATGCTCCTTTTTATTATGTAGCATAGCACTTGGTAAAGGGGAAGCCCTGTAAATCACTTTAAGACAATACATCATACTTGAACCATTTTTTATATGACATTTAAATACACAAATGCTGGACATCATAACACAACTAAACATATATACTGTACATTGCACTATGGAATTAGAAGCCTTCATGACATGATAAGAAAGAGTGTGTGAAACGTTTATTGCCTGGAGAGGAATGAATTTGCTTTTGAAACAATTTAAATGCTTTAGGTTAGATGACATTATGGCATTTGCCCTTTATATATAACTGGAAGGGAATGAGCAGTAGAGTCTATTACGTATGTGTATCCCTGAATCTTCATCTCTAAGATATATGCATGTCATGTAGCTGACGTCTTGATGAATGTTACTGACATTTACAATGCCTAGCAGGGATGACAATATATATATATATATATATATATATATATATATATATATATATATATATATATATATATATATATGCATGTTAAATATGATGTAGCAAAAAGTAATTGACAGGAGATACATTTTTTTTAGCAAAAATAGGAGTGAGTTTATTAAAATGAATTCATTTCACATACTGGTGTAGCTTTACTTTGTAGTGCACTATAATAACTAAAAAATTTGATGTTTACTTGCAGTCCCATAGACAAGCACAACATAAAACCTATATTTCTTCAAATTTGTTTCATAAGCAGATCTTTCATGTATGACAGGATACTGTGGCAATGTTGAATTTGTCATTTACCTCTAAAGTATAACCTCAAGTCCAATGTACAATACCCAAATGACATATTAAGATGCTTCAATGAACTGTACAAAGTGATAAACTCTGCTTTAGTATGTATGCCAGCATAGAATGTGTATACAATTAAAACATTTGGCAAAACTGTAAAATTTTTGGTAAAGGACCATATGCACATTTTGATGGGTACCACTACCAACCAAAAATGAGCATAACACAAACCAGTAATATACATGATAAATGAGGAAAGCAGAAATCTCATCATACTCCTTACCTGATTTGGAGCAAACAGAAATGAAAAGGCAATGAGGAAGATAACTGGGGTCATCTTGGTCCTGGCATGTGGTCCACCTGGTGATGCCATGCTGACCTATATTGCATCTTGTTCCAGAAGCCCTCATGTACTTGCACAAGTCCTGTAGCTGAAAAGGGCTGTAACACAGCAGTCAAGTAAACATGACAAGTTGTGCCTGTACTTGTAGCTGAGAACAGGTAGACAGCACTAGAGTACACAGCCACACATTATTCCCTACAAGCTGCTTCTCTCTTCCCGGCTGCTGACAGACTGTTCATTCCTTGCAAAGGGAATGAGGGAGGAGCATTCATGACAACACACATCCAGTATACTCTCACTTACACACACTTACACAAGCCACAGAACTACATAGCATTCTACTATGACTTCATGATACTAAAAGTAAATATGGGAAGTATGGCAACAATGTATGTACACTCTGTCTTGTATGCTGAGAGGTACTTCACCCTTTACCACTTTATAATCCTTTTTATTAAAAAGAAAATGATCTTTCATCAGATCCTATAGATCTAACTGGTATGTTAAAAGATCACAGGAGCAAAACAATAAAAATGACAGTTCTGGCAAAATGATGGACCCCTGTACAGGACATGCAGGACTTTTTAATTTATGATTTTAATGGAATCTGTGAAGGGGCCACTGGTGTACAAGTGCTTCTCAATAAATTAGAATATCAGCAAAAAAAGTTACTTTTCTTTCAGTAATTCACTGCAAAAAATTAAACTTGTATATTATATGGAGTCGTTACAAATGGAGTTTTTTCAAGTGTTTATTTATGGTTATGTTGAAGGAAAATCCAAAAGTCAAGTTATTTCTGTGACCATTGTGGGTTTTCTTTCATTAAACAAGGGGTACTAACAATTTTGTCCCTATGTGTAGATAGATAGATAAATCCAAAAAATAGGCAGCACTCCAAGATGTGATCAAAAAACGAGGGTGAAGTTTTTATTCAATTGTGACGCTTCAGTGTTGGCACCCACCTTTTTTCAAGGGTGCCACCACCAAAAAGTTGCAATTGAATAAAAACTTCACCCTCGTTTTTTGATCACATCTTTGGACTGCTGCCTATTTTTTGTATTTGTGTATTGGGATCTGCTGCCACTGATCTTACGGCTTTGCACCACCATTTTGATTAGGTTGTGCTGCTCTGGACTTTCCTATATATTAGATAGATGGATTGATAAATAGATAGATTGATATAGGTAGATAAATAAAGGGCTTGAAAAAGGCTCTCTTGAGCCGAAACGTCGCTATTGTTATATGTGATGGAATAAAAGGACCACATTTATATTTTTTCACCACAAACGGAGTGCTGGACGTTTTCTTCATATTTCTATTTGGAGGACTTAAGGCCCAGTTCTGTGTTGCCTGCACCCACCTGATCAAGACGTCTTGTGTGCTGCTTGTATTTTCCTATTGGATTGATAAATAGATAGATTGATATGGGTAGATAAATAGAATTTTTATGTTAACCCATTCTATTTTGTTATACCTAAGAGCAGTTATTTACTATCGAGGCAATGCGGTGATCCATAGCTAATAAATAATGAGGTTTAAAAAGGACATAGGTTGATCAGGTCCAATCTTTAACCCCTTTGCCCACCAGGATTTATAGTACATCCTGGTGCTGCTGTGTGTGCATGGAGAGACCTCACGGGCTGAGCTCTCTCCATACACAGTTACACCAGTTAAAAGCGGGTGTCAGCTGTGTTGTACAGTTGACACCTGCTTGTAACTGGTGCAGTCAGTGCTGGCATCGTTTTCAGCAGTTAACCTGTTAATTGCTGTGGTCAAACCCGATCACAGCACCTTACAGAGCTGCCGGTGGGCACGACATCTTGGATGGTCGATTGCCACCCCCATGACGTCATCTGAGGGTGACAATCGGTTGCTATGTTAGGCTACAGTCTTATAGAGACTCGTAGGCCTGCCATAGAAAGTGATCGGCAGTAAAGGGTTAATTCTACAATGTTGATCCAAAGGAAGGCAAAAAACCCAATGGGATGGAAACCAGTTATCTGGTGCTGTTTTAGAGAAATTAGATCATTTTTGATACTACAGTCACATCCAAGGCTGCAGTCGTATCGTTGCTTAGTCAATGTTGTTGTATAGGCATAAAATCATCTGTGAAACTCCAGTGACATCCAGAGCTGCAGTGTCATCTTTGCAATTAGATCATTTCTGATACTCCAGTCACATTCACAGCTGCATTCTTATCCTTGCCAACATATCTTCTCTGATACTCCATTCATATCCAGAGACCCTAGGTCAGTGATGGCAAACCTTTTAGCACCTGAGTGCCCCCCCAAAAAAACTAAACCCCCTTATTTATCGCGAGGTGCCAACCATAAATTAAAGCAGTAACTTATTGCTCCCTGTTCTTCAACAACTTTCAATCATATTGGCCTCCTGAGGACACCAACACAGAAGAAAGATGGAAAATGTTAGCTTCTTTCTGAAAGCTGCATGTCTTAAGTTGCTTGGAACTGCAGAAAGATTCTTTGAGTCCTGTCTGGTGTGCTGGGGCGATGGCGCAAGTGCCCACAGAAAAGGCTCTAAGTGCCGCCTCTGGCACCAGTGCCATAGGTTCGCCACCACTGCCCTAGGTGGTCTGAGCACTTATACCATATACTGATATACTATAGTATTGGAGTATATTGTAAAATTGCTCTATCTGTAAAGGAGACTGCTGATAATAGGTTTCTTTACAGATCCTGCTATGACAGGTACGGAACCGTTCCCAAGGTTCCCCACTGTCATAGCAACTAGCAAGCTAGATCCAAGAAGGTAAGCCCACATCATACATCCTTAACAACATGGGACGTACAGATATATCACATCTTATTAAGGTGTTAATAATGTGGTTGTGGACCTTACCCAGTGACAAACCTCATACTACTATAACTTTCGTAACTTTTAACTATGATGGCTGTCATGTCACAGTGATTTATTACATAAATAATTTATAAATATACTTTGATAACTGTGAATATTTTTTTTTACTTTTTTGGCAAGAAAATGATATAGTTGCTACATGGTACATATATTTTCTTAAAACATCTTGAATAAAAATACTTTCACATACATGCCCAAAGTTTCCCAACTCGTAGTTATATGTTAGATTTTGTCACAAATTTATAAAATGAATAAACATCACACCCACTCATGTCAATCTATCCAAGTTCATCCACTGTATCACATTAAATAACACTGTAGAGACAAAAAACAGAACATATAAACAAGAAAAGAATAAAATGTCACAATTTAAAAAAACAAAGAAGTTCTTCATCCAGATGATTATATGATCTATTGCAGTATTCAAAACTAATTTAGATAATAGCCAGGAGTGGGATCTGGCTGGCTTGCCCAGCTCGGGCAATCAGGTTGTTAAAATCATGACTCGTTCGATGAACCGGGATGAAGCTGGGCAGAGAGCCAGCTCCTACCTTTTAATGGAGCTTTTAGAGACAGTGTTGTGGCCCATGTGATGCAAGGTGTAGTGCAAGAATTGTGTGACGATGCTTCTGCCTGCACCGGTTGAAAAGTGATTAGGCCTTTGGCCCGAGATGACCCGGCGCAGGAATTATGTGTGATGTGACCACGTGTCACATGCTCCACAGCTCCTGCACCAATGAAAGCACCAAGAGAAGAGAGAAGGTGCAAAGAGGAACAAGGTAAGTATGTTTTTTTTATAGCACTGACTACAGTGAGACATCACTGTGACTATTCACCTATGCTTGCTATAAGTCTTATTTGGAGCTTTTGGCTTCTATATTTTGATTTCCTTGACCCTTTGCCTGTTACTGACCATCTATTTTGCCTAGAGATTCTGTAGTACATTTTATTCTTGGTTATGATCCATCTGTTGACTACTCTTCTATATTTGTATTGTCCAATCTCTGTGTTTGCACTGTGGTGCATGAAGGGAACGTAGACCAGTTGTCACCTACCAGCTGAGCAATTAGGTAGGGAATGCTGGGCAGAGGATTCAAACTTAGGGCTGTCCTTGCAGTCCATTCTCCCTGTTTATTCACTGAATTACAACCACACATGGGGATCTAACGATTGTAGGAAGGTTAAAACTCAATGTAGTCAGTGTTCCCCTCCATCTCTAATGTTCTTTTGACTGTTTCTATGGGTTATGGTTGCTATGTAATGCATTTCCCTTTAATGTGAATTTGTATGCTGCCGTATGTACTGTATATTATTTTGGTGAAAAATGTATTCTGCAGGAAAGGCAGAATTAGACTGAAATCTGGTTAGAATAAACAAAGCATTGGAGAAACGTGAGTGTGATACATGATAAAATATAACTTTTAATCTAAAATTTAAAAATTCAAGGTATATTACAATTATGACAGTGTGTCACAAGAATACCTGCTTGCAGAAATGCTACACATAAAGTTTCAACAGGTAAAGTATTATGCACTAGATACTCTTACCGTGGTTTAGACATAAGCCCTACCCAAGGGTGGAAGGTCAGGGGTACCAGGGGGAATAGCTTGTCTGACCCTAGACATCCCCTTTAAGACTCCCGCCCTTACAAGGGCAGTCCACAGCTGTCCCTGTTAGACTTCAGCATGCCCCCCTATCAAACGCCATTATCCCTGACGCGTTTCGTGGATACTCTTCAGAGGGAATATAAATGCATTAGATGCTTCTGTCCACCGTAGTCCTAGCAGACCAAGCACACAGCGGCATGCACAAAAAATAATGGGATTGCTGTTAGCAAGTAGACCCACAAAAAAAGAAGAAAAGGCTGCAAGTCTCCGATCCTGGTGGTGGATCAGGAGACCGTCGTGTTGCAGGCTGGCTCTGTGATCGCCAAATCTGAAATCTGGTTAGAAACGTATGTTTATGACCTGTTAGTGACCAGCCGGCCTTATGCCTTGAGATGCAACAAAGAGTTCAAACATGTAATGAAAATGGTTTGTGATGAGAGAGAGAGAACCATAGGTTCCTAGTTATGGGTATAGGTCTGTGACCACTTTTGTGATTTCACCTGACAAACCAGATAACAGAGGGAAGAATACATTATATAAGACTACCACCAAAAAGCTGGGCTAGAGATCAGTTATCCATCTCATTATGTAGCAGCATTGTTAGCAAGATTGAAATAATATGTCATACATAAACATAGACCAACTTGACACAATTTGCATGTGAGGGCTCGTGAGGGCTCACAATATAGATGGCAATAAATTGTAATAATGAAATCAGAATAAATATACATTCAACCTCCATCAACCTTTATGGCCATTTTCATACTTCCCAACTTTTGGGAAGAGGGAAAAAAAAGTCCCTCCCTATTTTCCTAAACCACAGTATAAAATTGGGTGGGGTGGAAGTGCCTCTACCGAGAAAGAAGCCACGGCATCAGTCTTAATTTTACACATGATAAAGGGGACTACACCACGAAATATGTTGTGTCCTTAAAGGGAACCTACCACCACAAATCTACCTATAAAGGTAGATTGGATGGTAGGTGGATCCATGGGACGTGAGGAGAGCCCTTTTAAGGGCTAATCCTCACGTCCCTGCACTTTTTTGATAACTTTAATTTGATATTTATTCAAATTTACTTATGCGGCTACCGGGGCGTGGAGTAGCCGCATATGAGATTACACGAGGCGGCTACTCCACGCCCCGGTAGCCACTTTACCCCTCCTACTCACCCATCTTCGCCGCGCAGCTCCGCGCAGCTCCGCGTAGCTGCGCGCCCTCGTCCGGCGATCCTGCCGTCTGCGCATGCGCAGAAGAGCAGGCCCGCGCCTGTTTCGGAGTTGTGACCGCGCAGGCGCGGGCCCGCTCTTCTGCGCATGCGCAGACGGCAGGATCGCCGGACGAGGGCGCGCAGCTACGCGGAGCTGCGCGCCAAAGATGGGTGAGTAGGAGGGGTAAAGTGGCTACTGGGGCGTGGAGTAGCCGCCTCGTGTAATCTCATATGCGGCTACTCCACGCCCCAGTAGCCGCATAAGTAAATTTGAATAAATATCAAATTAAAGTTATCAAAAAAGTGCAGGGACGTGAGGATTAGCCCTTAAAAGGGCTATCCTCACGTCCCATTGATCCACCTACCACCCAATCTACCTTTATAGGTAGATTTGTGGTGGTAGGTGCCCTTTAAGATTATAATTATAACAATTCTTTATTTTATATAGCACTTACAGATTCCACAGCGCTTCACAGAACTTGCCAAATCGGTCTAAACTTTAATAAAATTCACGGTCCCACTGAATCCAGAACAGTTGTGAGATATGCATTTTGATGTAATAACTATGCGAAATAAACAAAGTAAATGTGTATTGTACATACACTATACATAAATTGTGTATTACATATAGTTGAAACTGCCTTTGATATCCAGGTCTCAATAATTTGATTACAGTCCTGTCAAACAGAAATGTTGAATTCTTAAAAGACAACCTTGATATAACCACTTTATTAAACACCAAAGATAAAAACACCCTCAGGACATATTTGCAACATGCACTGGATTTAAGGAACATTTGTTTTCTGTGTAAGATGGTTTTTAACTGCAGGCAGTTGAGTTGTGATGTGTTTTATCCACACCCAGCTGTCATTTATTCCTGTAACTATTTTATTTTAAGAGAATAGGAAAAGTTCCCTTGTACATTCGGCCCATCCCTGGTTCTCTGGCCTGGTTTATTTTAAGGTTACATTTTCCCTGCTGTATCTGTAAAATACAAGCTTATTTTGGCACCATGAATCATAAAGATCAACACATTTTTTTTTTGCTTTATCAGTGTTAAAATAGATTCAGACCTGTCTGCATCATATTACGCACATTAATTCAGTGTACAGTACTAAGAGAATATTAATCACAAAATTGTGATTGTGAAATAGTTGTTCATAATCAGACTGGGTGGTACAAGAAATGCCAGTGGCTTGCATTAGCCTTCTCTTACAAAACAAATTCATTTTGCCATACTAACATTAAGAGTTAAAAAAAACTAAGCGATGGAGGAGAGTAAATGGTAAATATCTCTGGGTACTGATATTTTACCAGCAGATGTTTTATCTTGCATGTGCTTTTTTTAAAATGTTGCTTTCAAAGCAAACATCCCAGAGCATTTTTTAATGAATATGTGCACATTTTAATACTGGACCGCCCTTCTGTTCAAGCGTTTGTCAGCTTTCCTCATTGACATCAATTCGGGAAATCTAGCCAATAAGTAGTTTTAATTTGGTGGCCAAAATATTTAGATAATAGAGTTGGAGGAAGGACAAAATTTGAAATATTAACAGCTGTGCAAAATATGTGTCCACCGTATGGCTTTGTTGCTCCTCAGAACCTGGTTACACTGTTATTATTCTATTGGGGACATGTGTCTTTATTTATGTTGTTTTTTAATTAGACTTTTTGATGTTTTGCGACTTTTCACTGCAACTTTTGCTGTCATTTCTCAAGTACAACTTTGCCTGCACTTTGTGTAGTGTGCCTTATGTATGTTTATTTCCCAGATGTTCCATGCACCTTATTTTCTTATTGATCACTGTTTTCTTTATTTCTGCGACTTTTTTGCCGCAAAGGAAGAAGAAATTCACAGCTAAATTTCCGATTTCAGCCATTGATCATTGGATCAAAATTAAAATGCTATGTATTTAAAGAAAAAAAAATCTGAATTACTCCTCACAGATTTTTCCAAAGCATGTGAAGGGATGTAACAGATCTCTTCTCCATGTATTTCCATTGCAGTTTAATTATAGATTCCGCACCTGAAATAATCCTGAAAATGAAACATGAATTTATTGTGAGCAGTTCTGGACTGATTTAAGGATACTGTAGTGTGAGTATTTACTGTGACCAGGACAGCCACAAGGGATTCCAGAGTCCCAAACAAATTATGTGAACCCCCAGCACACACACACATTACAGTGTCCCACAGTATACCATATGACTTACCAATGGCATTCACATAAGTTATGAAGTGACTACAGTGCTAAGCAGAGCTGTCATCTAGCAACTTATAGGTGGTTTCCAGATATCTTAAGCTCTGTGTAGCACACACAAACATAAATTATGGGTGGTCCACATTCTCATACATATTGCTCACATAACAAATTGGGGCACTCTGCATAATTTACAAGGTTCTCGATTTATTATGGGAGAAATATTTACTATCATTCATTATGAGGAGTCTCAATTTATTATGGGGACAATATATCATTATTCATTATAGAGCATAATTAGAGATGGGGGAATCGATTCGAACGAAGTGGAATGCGGTCCGAATTTCAGGCAAAATTCGATTAGTCATGAATCCAAAGTCTACGATGATTCGTGAGAACAAAGTTTTATTTTTCTTCTTTATTACCAAAATGCGCAAGCACAACGTGTTACAAGGGGCAGAGAACTCTGGGAAGAAGAAAGGAAGAAGAAAGGAACACCCTTGACTACATGTGCAAACATGAAAGCCAATCAGCGACCGGCAGGCTTATGTGATGTCACAGCCCTATAAAAAAAGGCAGCCATTTCCAATCTCGTCATTTCACACTGCATGTGCTGTCTGTAGCGTCTATCTGCTTGTGCTCAGTAGCTGATGGAGTGTTTTTTTTTCTCAAAGTCCAGGGTGTCAGTTCATGTGGTTCTGTAAACCCCACATTTCAAGTGCTTTTTAGTTGATAAAGTAGATATCAAGAAATCCGTGTCAAATCCACATAGTTGCTGCTGTGAGTTTTTTCTCAAAGTCCAGGGTGTCAGTTCTTGTGGTTCTGTAAACCCCACATTTCAAGTCCTCTTTTGTTGATAAAGTATATATCAAGAAATCCGTGTCAAATCCACATAGTTGCTGTTGTGATTTTTTTTCGAAGTCCAGGGTGTCAGTTCTTGTGGTTCTGTATACCCCCATTTCAAGTGCTTTTTAGATGATAAAGCATATATCAAGAAATCTGTGGCAAATCCAAATAGTTACTGATGTGATTTTTTTCTCAAAGTCCAGGGTGTCAGTTCTTGTGGTTCTGTATATCCCACATTTCAAGTGCTCTTTTGTTGATAAAGTATATATAAAGACATCCATGTCAAATCCACATAGTTGCTAGGGTGAGTTTTATTCAAAGTCCAGGGTGTCAGTTCTTGTGGTTCTGTATACCCCACATTTCAAGTGCTTTTTTATTGATAAAGTAGATATCAAGAAATCTGTGTCAAATCCACATTGTTGCTGGGTTGATTTTTTCTCAAAGTCCAGGGTGTCAGTTCTTGTGGTTATGTATACCCCACATTTCAAGTGTTTTTTTGTTGATAAAGTAGATATCAAGAAATCCGTGTCAAATCCACATAGTTGCTGCATTGATTTTTTCTCAAAGTCCAGGGTGTCAGTTCTTGTGGTTTTGTATCCACATAGTTGCTGCAGTGATTTTTTCTCGAAGTCCAGGGTGTCAGCTCTTGTGGTTCTGTAAACCCCACATTTCAAGTGCTTTTTGTTGATAAAGTAGATATCAACAAAATCTGTGTCAAATCCACATAGTTGCTGCTGGGATTTTTGCTCCAATTCTAGGATTGTCTGTTTTGGGGGATCTGTATACCCCAAATTTCAGTCCTTTTTTGTTGCTGAAGTTCATAGCAAGAAATCTGTGTAAAATCCACATAGTTGATTAACCAATATGTCAGACAGAGAGGAGGCAGTGGAGCGGGCACAATTCGCAGCACCAAAGGGTGCGTTGCGGCAGGGGTGACTGTCAGAACTGCCGGTGTCATCTAGCGTCAGTGTGTTGATAAACAACCCAATGGTTCTCAATTGGTTGACTAGGTCATCCACTTCCTACCAAGTGACATTTGACAACCCCAGCCAAGAGTCCGGGGGTTCGTCAGATACAATCCTTAGTTTGCATGGCCCAGGAGCAGGTCAGCGGCCCTCACCTGTCCTCAACCAGCCTCTGTCCTGTTCATTTCCCTCAGCCAGAGATTTACTAGCTGGTCTGGGCTCAGCGCCACTATACAGCGAGGACGAACTCTTTGAGGACAGTCAGCAGCTGCTTGGCAGTGAAGAGGTGGGGCAGACATCCGCTGCTTCGTGCAGTAGGTGCATAACCAATAAAAACCAAAAAAAAAAGAAAAGACATAATATTTTCAGTGAAACTGTAATGAATGATGCATGTGGCGTCTCTAATCTTCAGGAGAGGATTTTTTCAATTCCGTATTCGAATAACTGGATCTGAACACCCATAGCACCTTGAGCTAGAGTGAGAGGAAGGGTCTTTGTTTTCCCCATTTTTTTTTTTTGTTCCTATGTTGAAATCAACATGATTACATTTCATATGAAATAAAGTAAAGTAGCAAGAAGGTAACAGAATGGACAACACCCTGATAGGGATCACAAATTGACAGTTGGAGGTTAACCCTATTGTAAACCAACTGATGGTATCAAACTCCTGGAGTCTGTCTCTCCCATTATTTTGGGGCTAAATCAGCCTCATTGTGTAATTTAAAAACAAGTAGTTGAATGCGGTGCCCTCTTATCAGAGTTATGTGAGGAGAACACCTGGAGGGCCAACTGTGGTTGTTTACTGGGTTGTTGAGAATGGTGAACTGGGTCTGAACACCATTAATCGTGAAATTGTGAAATAATTTTTCAAAAATTAGATTTAATTATTTTCATGGTTTTTCTTAAAAGGTTCTGTTTAGAGATGGCCGCGAGCACAACGTGTTACATGTGGTAGAGAACTCTGGGAAGAAGAAAGGAACACCATGTCCGTGTCAAATCAACATAGTTGATGGAGTGATTTTTGCTCAAAGTCCAGGGTGTTAGTTTTTGGGGTTCTGTATTCCCCAAGTCAGGAGACCCTAATGAGCAGCTTCCTTTACCCACCTAGTGAGGAAGGTAGCTGCCACCAGCAGCAGCAGGATATGGAGCAGACCCTGCACAGTGGTGGCCTCCTTGGACAGCACTGAACCACCCCAGGTAGAGGATCCCCTGGACTACTGGGCAGCCAAACCTTATGTGTGGCTGCAACTTGCAGAGTTTGCAGTGGAGAAGCTGTCCTGCCCAGCCAGTAGTGTGGCATCAGAGCAGGTGTTCAGTGCGGCGGGGGACATTGTTACCCCAAGGAGAACCTGCTTGTCCACCCGTAATGTGGAGAGACTGACCTTTGTCAAAATGAATCAGGCATGGATCGGCAAGGGTTTCAACACACCAATGCGTTATGCATCAGATCAGTCATGATGCCACCCCCAAACGTTGAGAAATGAGTCTGAATTCTAACTACCTGCCTCAGCCACTATTCTAATGCTGCCACCCACCTAACGCCACACATCTGCTGCCAGTTGCTCCATCTGCCTCCCACCATCTTTACCATGAATTGTCACCCACCTCCACACTCTGTCATTGTGCCACTTTCTGAACTCCTGCTGCTGGCACCTCCACACTCTGTCATTGTGCCACTCTGTGGCCTCCTGCTGCCACCTCCACACTCTGTTATTTTGCCACTCTGTGGCCTACCATGTTGCCGCCACCTCCACACTCTGTCATTGTGCCAATCTGTGGCCTACCATGTTGCTGCCACCTCCATAATTTGTCATTGTGCCACTCTGCGGCCTATTCATGCTGCTGCCAACTGACTTTGTACATCTTGTGATTTCCATAATGCTGTTTTCACCCTCCACCACTCTATGACGTTGCCACTATGTTTGGTTTTCACCTTCATTTCATCTGTCAGAAAGAATGAAAAACCTCAGGATTGATAGCCAAAAGCAGGAGTGGATATCATATTTAATGGTCATCTCTGTTTTGGATAAACTCCTGTTTGTTTTTGACACTGACGGAGGAAATGAAGGGCAAAATGATCAGTGATGTCAATGCAAAATTACTGCCAACACCCTCTCCACTCTTTTGAGGGGTTTCTACATGTATCCGTATTTAACAGAACAGGTTCTGTTGTAATCTATGGAATCATATAATGTTTTAGTGGGATCTTGGTCCTCAGCTCAGTCCTTTTGAGCTGGCACAGACATTACCTTGTCAGGCTGCGTTCCCGCTTCACTTATTTGGTGAAGTTGGCCTCTGTAAGTGCTCATGGAATTGAAAAGTGAAGCGATTCTAAGAGCGGAGGCTGTCATGTGCAAGTCATACTAAAACACAGCATTGTTTGAAGACCAAACAACACTCCCTATGCATATTTGAGCATGGCACAACATTCTACAACATTCTACAGGCTCTCTGCATACCTGTTTTTTAACGTGATTCGAAATAGTTCAACTCGCGTTCGAATCAATTTTTTTTTTTAAATATTCGCCAAACCCAGTCAAAATGAATTTTGAAATATTTGCCTATCTCTAGGCATAATGCATATATATTGCCCCTATAATAAATTGTCCCACATAATAAAAAATAGTTTAGACTGCAGCATTTGCTCCCCCTCCCCCCCAGTTCTCAGTTTATTATGGGACCTACATATGTTATTATGTAGGTCCCATATAGAAGGTCCCATTATAGAAGGTCATATAGGGGGGAAATATAATGTATTAATTATGGGGCAATTTATATTTTAACTATGAGGGGATTTCTATTGTGGTGGCAATAATAGACAATAACAATATTTTATTTTATTATTCAGAAGGAATTTATAATCCCATATCAAATCCTCTTCGTAATTAATAGTATTGTATATTGCCTCTATGATAGCCTGTAGCCCTGCCCCCTCAGTATATAGTAAGCAGCCCTTGCCACCCCCCCATAGTATATAGCCTGTAGGAAAAAAAATGTGTACTCACTAGAGATGAGCGAGCACTAAAATGCTCGAGTGCTCGTTATTCGAGATGAACTTTTCCTGATGCTCGAGGGCTCGTCTCGAATAACGAGCCCCATTGAAGTCAATGGGAGACTCAAGCATTTTTCAAAGGGACCATGGTTCGGGAATAAAATGTGTTATTTAATTGAAAAAGAATGTCTTCTGATAAGTTAGCAGATGTATGCAAACATCTGCAATCTATTCTTCACTGTTCCGCGCGTATATTATCTCCCTACAAGTTAGCAGATGTGAAGAACAGTGAAGAATAGAATAAAAACAGTGAACACAGTGAACACAGGATCATTTAAGTGAAAAACGCAGTGAAGAACACAGTGAAGAATAGATTGCAGATGTTCTGCATATTTGCTT
This sequence comes from Engystomops pustulosus, assembly GCF_040894005.1. Taxonomy (NCBI): domain Eukaryota; kingdom Metazoa; phylum Chordata; class Amphibia; order Anura; family Leptodactylidae; genus Engystomops; species Engystomops pustulosus. Next base: position 133,657,045 of record NC_092411.1, read on the forward strand.
ACTTGTCGGGAGATACGCTCCTCTTCTTCCACTGAAGTATCCGTGCTGCCCCGATGTCTCCATATGCTGCCCCGATGTGTCTCCGTGCTGCCCCGATGTGTCTCCGTGCTGCCCCGATTTGTCTCCGTGCTGCCCGATGTGTCCATGCGCTGCCCCGATGTCTCCATGCACTGCCCCGATGTCTCCATGTGCTGCTCCCCGGTGTCTCCATATGCTGCCCCGATGTGTCTCCGTGCTGCCCCGATGTGTCTCCGTGCTGCCCCGATGTGTCCATGAGCTGCCCCGATGCCTCCATGTGCTGCTCCCCGGTGTCTCCATGTGCTGCTCCCCGGTGTCTCCATGTGCTGCTCCCCGGTGTCTCCGTGTGCTGCTCCCCGGTGTCTCCGTGTGCTGCTCCCCGGTGTCTCCATGTGCTGCTTCCCGGTGTCTCTGTGCTGCTCCCCGGTGTCTTTGTGCTGCTCCCCGGTGTCTCTGTGCTGCTCCCCGGTGTCTCTGTGCTGCTCCCCGGTGTCTCTGTGCTGCTCACCGTGTTCTTCAATGTGTTCTTCACATACTATTTTGTTTGCACCGTTCCGCGCGTATCTTCCGACAAGTAAGCTGATGTGCCGAACATCTGTAATCTATTCTTCACTGTGTTCTTCACTGTGTTTTTCACTTAAATGATCCTGTGTTCACTGTGTTCACTGTTTTTATTCTATTCTTCATTGTTCTTCACTGTGTTTTTTAAATTAAATGCTCGATCTCGAGCAGAAGAAATACTCGTGCGAGCAACGAGCCGCCTCGAGTACCTTAATACTCGAAGAGCATCAAGCTCGGACGAGTATACTCGCTCATCTCTAGTACTCACCTTCCCACCTGGCAGATTAGGGTTATGTTTCATTACCTTATTTAGTAATCAAGCAGCCTAAGGAAAGGGGACCATCACTTTGACCTACTATTGCTTAGATGGCAGCTGTGATTGAGACTGTTACTGTCATAAAGTCAATATGGTAATCAACTTGGGGGAACTTCTTTTAGTTTTTATAGACCCCAGCGCAGATCATTGCTGAAGACCCCAGACTAGACCATTCCTGGAGAATGGTTCCAGAGCAAACAAATATTTTTTTTAAAAACTCAGTTCTCCTGGCTCCTCTTTCATTCTTTGTCATATGTACTCATACTGCCTGTCAGGCTTAGAGGTTGTGGATCCTCTGAACCACTGCGGACGATGGCACAAGCCACTACCTGGGACCGGAGTCTAAGTGGCACCCGGTTTTCACCAGAGCCCGCCGCAAAGCGGGTTGGACTTGCTGCGGCGTGGTACCACCAGGTCGTTCCACAGGCGTGACTTGTCCGCAGTGGCAGCCAAGGTCGAGGTACAGAATCGGCAGGCAATCTCGTAGTCGGGGTCAGGCAGGAGGTCAGGACGGGCAGCACAGGTTCGTAGTCAGAGTCGTAGCAACAGGTCAGGACAGGCGGCAAAGGAGCGTAGTCAGAAACGGAACTGGGGTCACAACAGGAAATCTCAAGAACAGCACAAGGCATCAAAATACAGCTTTCTCTAGGGCGCAAGGCACAAAGATCCGGCAAGGGTAACAGGAAGAGGCAGGGTTAAATAATTAAAGGGAAAAGGCCAGCGCCAATTAGTGGCTCGCTGGCCCATTAAATTTACAGAAATTGCCGCGCGCGCCCTAGCTGTCGGGGACGCGCGCGCACAGCCGAAGGGGACGAGGAAGCTGCGGACGGGGCCGACGCCGGAGGGGCAGGAGCCGGGACCCGTGAGTAGCGCTTGCGGTGCGCTGGCGGGGGACCGACGGCACGGGTGAGCCCGCGATCCGTGACGGGGATCGCGGGACCACCCGTGACAGTACCCCCCCCCTTCGGCCTCCCCCTCTTTCTGGGCTGGAGGAATCTCTGCAGGAGATACTGGTCCAGGATATTGTCCTCGGGCTCCCAGGATCTCTCCTCAGGCCCGAACCCCTTCCAGTCAACCAAGAAGAACCGCTTACCTCTTACAGTCTTAGCATCAAGGATCTCCTTTACCTCATAGATGTCAGAGGAGTCGGCCACTGGAGCAGGAGGAGACAGCTGTCGGGAGAAGCGGTTCAAGATGACAGGCTTGAGCAGGGATACATGGAAGGAGTTCGGGATGCGCATGGTAGGAGGAAGGCGCAGCTTATATGAGACTGGATTGATGCGATGCATCACCTCGAAGGGACCCAGGAAACGAGGACCAAGCTTGTAGCCAGGAATTTTAAGCCGGACGTATCTGGAGGACAGCCAAACCTTGTCACCAGGAGAGAAGACGGGGGAAGGTCTGCGTCTTTTATCGGCTTGAATCTTAGTTTGCGTCGAAGCCTGTAATAAGGAAAGGCGGGTCTGCTCCCAGATGGTTTTTAAGTCCTGTACCAACTCCTCAACAGCAGGAACATCAGAAGCCACGGGTAGAGGTAGAGGCGGGCGAGGATGGAGTCCATAGTTGACAAAAAATGGAGCGGAACCCGCTGATGCAGAGTCCAAGGAGTTATAGGAGAACTCCGCCCAAGGCAACAATTGGGACCAATCGTCCTGACGGGCAGAAACAAAGTGGCGTAGATAGCAGCCCAAAGTCTGGTTAACTCTCTCCACCTGCCCGTTCGACTGGGGATGATAGGCAGAAGAGAAGTCCAACTTCACCTGTAGTTGGTTACAGAGAGAACGCCAAAATTTCGAGACAAACTGTACTCCACGGTCAGAGACTATGTGTCGTGGAAGTCCATGGAGTCGGAAGATGTGGTGAAAGAACTGTTCGGCAAGACATGGAGCAGCTGGCAAACCTGGCAGAGGAATAAAATGGGACATCTTAGAGAACCGGTCAGTCACCACCCAGATGACAGTATTGCCTGAAGAAGATGGTAGATCCGTGATGAAATCCATAGCAATATGAGTCCATGGACAGCTGGGTATTGGCAACGGCAGAAGAAGACCAGCAGGCTTAAGACGTGAAGGCTTATTCCGAGCACAGGAAGTACAGGCACCCACAAAATCCCGGACATCTCTGGCCAGGTCTGGCCACCAGTAGAATCGGGTAATGAGGGCGATAGAACGCTGCACCCCAGGATGCCCAGCCACACGGGAGCAATGTCCCCAAGACAGAATTCTCCTCCGTAGCGCAGGTCGTACGTATGTCTTGCCAGGAGGTAATAGACGAAGATCCACTGGCGCGGCCAGTACAAGTCGGTCAGGAGAGATAACATGACGAGGAACCGGTTCTTCCCCAACGACATCCGAAGCACGAGAAAGGGCGTCTGCCTTGATGTTCTTCTCGGCCGGACGAAAATGAATAAGAAAATCGAACCGGGCGAAGAAGAGTGACCAACGAGCTTGGCGTGGGTTGAGTCGCTGAGCAGTCTGGAGATAGAGGAGGTTTTTGTGGTCTGTGTAGATGCTGACCGGAAACCGAGCTCCCTCCAGGAGATAACGCCACTCTTCTAGGGCAAGCTTGATCGCCAATAATTCTCGATCTCCTATCCCGTAATTCCTCTCCGCGGAGGAAAAAGACTTGGAGAAGAATCCACAGGTGACTGTGCGGCCTTTGGGACCCTTCTGCGTGAGCACTGCTCCGGCCCCTACAGAGGAGGCATCCACTTCCAGATGAAAAGGCTTTTCAACGTCGGGACGCACCAGGACTGGAGCCGAGGCAAACAAAGATTTTAAGTTCTTAAAGGCCTCCTCAGCTGCCGAAGGCCAGAGTCGGGGATTGGCACCCTTCTTGGTAAGTGCCACAATTGGAGACACCAGAGAGGAAAAACGTGGAATGAACTGGCGGTAATAATTCGCAAAGCCCAGAAATCGCTGTATAGCGCGCAGTCCCACTGTGCGAGGCCACTGAAGAACTGCCGACAGCTTGGCAGGATCCATACGAAGGCCTTTGTCCGAGATGACATAGCCGAGAAATGGAATACTCTGCTGATGGAACAGACACTTATCCAGCTTGGCATAGAGACGATTGGTCCTTAATCGACTGAGTACTTGCCGTACTTGGACTTGGTGGGTCTCAAGGTCCGGAGAAAACACGAGGATATCGTCCAGATAGACCACCACACAGACGTAAAGCAAGTCTCTAAAGATGTCATTCACGAACTCCTGAAAGACGGCTGGTGCATTACAGAGTCCGAACGGCATCACCAGATATTCGAAGTGTCCATCTCGGGTATTAAAAGCGGTCTTCCATTCATCCCCTTGGCGGATACGAATGAGGTTGTAAGCCCCACGAAGATCCAACTTGGAGAAGATCTTGGCTCCACGAAGGCGGTCAAACAACTCAGTGACCAATGGCAACGGATAACGGTTCTTAACCGTGATTTTGTTAAGACCGCGATAGTCTATGCATGGTCGGAGTGACCCATCCTTTTTGGTCACAAAGAAAAAACCTGCACCAGCCGGGGAGGAAGATTTGCGTATAAATCCCCTCTGCAGATTTTCTCGGATATAGTCCGACATGGCTGAGGTCTCTGGTACAGAAAGCGGATACACACGACCCCGTGGGGGAGAAGTACCCGGCAACAGATCCACAGGACAATCGTAGGGACGGTGAGGTGGCAACGTCTCAGCTTGCTTCTTTGAGAAGACATCACGAAAGTCCTTATAACATGCCGGAAGACCCTCCAGGGCCTTAAGGGACACAGAAGAGACCAGAACTGGCACAGGACGAGGCAAATCCACACAACGAGATTGGCAGTCGGGTCCCCACCGAAGGATCTCCCCCGTCTTCCAGTCAAGAACGGGTGCGTGGAACTGCAACCAAGGTAGACCCAACAGGATGGAGGATGTGGAACGTGGAAGCACATAAAAGGACAGGTTCTCCTTGTGCAGCACACCGACTTGCATAGACAGTGGCTTGGTGCGGTAGTGGACCGGGTCAGAAAGGATTTGTCCACTGACAGAGGAGATGACCAACGGCCTTTCAAGACGGACCACAGGAAGGTGATGCCGGGAGACCAAGGCAGCATCCACGAAGTTCCCCGCGGAGCCTGAGTCCAAGAAGGCAGAGACCTGGATCTGGGTGCCGGTGCCCACGCTGAGAAGCACCGGTATCATCAAACGTGGAGAAGCTCTGCTCACACCTAGGGACGCTTCTCCCAAGAACCCTAGGTGCCGGCGTTTCCCGAAGGTTGGGGACGGATTGGGCAAGACCCCAGGAAGTGTCCAGGACTGGCACAGTAGAAGCAGAGGTTTCCCTGACGCCTTCTGATACGCTCCTGGGGAGAGAGTCTGAGCCTGTCCACCTCTATAGGCTCCTCCACGGGTGGTACATCAGGGGACTGGAGCGGTCTTTGAAAAGCTGGAGCCAGGCGAGGAAATCGTCATGGGCGAACTTGCGGTTGCTCTAGGCGTAATTCCTCAGCACGTTCTCTAAATCGCACATCAATCCGGGTGGCTAAGGTGATAAGACCACCCAGGGTAGATGGCAGATCCCGAGCGGCCAGAGCGTCTTTAATATGAGGGGCAAGTCCCTTCTTAAAGGTTGCGGACAGGGCCGCATCGTTCCAGGAGAGTTCCGTGGCCAAGGTACGGAACTGGACCGCATATTCTCCCACGGATGAGCCCCCCTGGCGGAGATTCAACAGCGCAGTCTCGGCAGAAGAGGCCCGTGCAGGTTCCTCAAAAACGGACCGGAACTCCGCCAGAAATGCAGTGAGATTGTCTGTGACCGGGTCGTCTCTGTCCCAGAGAGGAGTAGCCCAGGCCAGGGCCTTACCAGAGAGAAGGCTGACGATGAAGGCCACCTTGGAACGTTCCGTGGAGAATTGAGACGGCATCAACTCAAAATGCAGGGAGCACTGGGTTATGAAGCCCCTGCAAGACTTGGGATCACCATCATACTTCCCGGGCATAGACAGCCGTAGCCTCGGTTTAGCGGCGGGAAGAGAAGCCGGGATAGCGGGAGCCACTGGAGCGGCCTCAGGAACCTGTTGTTGCTGCTGGGTGGCCAGCAGCTGCTGCAGCATGGCGGTAACCTGTTCCAGCTGTTGGCGTTGAGCGACAATCTCTCGGGATTGTTGACCCACGATGGCAGCCAGAGTCGGCCGAGTAGGAAGCGGTACCTCAGCGGGATCCATGGCCGGATCTTACTGTCAGGCTTAGAGGTTGTGGATCCTCTGAACCACTGCGGACGATGGCACAAGCCACTACCTGGGACCGGAGTCTAAGTGGCACCCGGTTTTCACCAGAGCCCGCCGCAAAGCGGGTTGGACTTGCTGCGGCGTGGTACCACCAGGTCGTTCCACAGGCGTGACTTGTCCGCAGTGGCAGCCAAGGTCGAGGTACAGAATCGGCAGGCAATCTCGTAGTCGGGGTCAGGCAGGAGGTCAGGACGGGCAGCACAGGTTCGTAGTCAGAGTCGTAGCAACAGGTCAGGACAGGCGGCAAAGGAGCGTAGTCAGAAACGGAACTGGGGTCACAACAGGAAATCTCAAGAACAGCACAAGGCATCAAAATACAGCTTTCTCTAGGGCGCAAGGCACAAAGATCCGGCAAGGGTAACAGGAAGAGGCAGGGTTAAATAATTAAAGGGAAAAGGCCAGCGCCAATTAGTGGCGCGCTGGCCCTTTAAATTTACAGAACTTGCCGCGCGCGCGCCCTAGCTGTCGGGGACGCGCGCGCACAGCCGAAGGGGACGAGGAAGCTGCGGACGGGGCCGACGCCGGAGGGGCAGGAGCCGGGACCCGTGAGTAGCGCTTGCGGTGCGCTGGCGGGGGACCGACGGCACGGGTGAGCCCGCGATCCGTGACGGGGATCGCGGGACCACCCGTGACACTGCCCACCCTCCAGCAGTGCGGTCTGGCCCGCCGGGGAATCCCCCGGTGGGCCCTGACTCCTGTCACCAGGGTCGGTCTGGCACGTGGGTCCTGACTCCTGTCACTAGGGCAGGGGCCTCCGATCAGATGCAACGGAGGCCCCTGCCAGTGGCTGCAATGGTACTCAATGCGGCCGGAAACGGCCTCATCGACTACTATCACTGACTGCACCCGAAACACTTGAGTGCGAATGTCGCCGGGTACTTTCCGGCGCACGGCACACTCAGGCCCTAGATGATCGGCCGCGCAGTGACGTCAGTGTTTTTATCACATACACTCACCGGCCACTTTATTAGTTACACCATGCTAGTAACGGGTTGGACCCCCTTTTGCCTTCAGAACTGCCTCAATTCTTCGTGGCATAGATTCAACAAGGTGCTGGAAGCATTCCTCAGAGATTTTGGTCCATATTGACATGATGGCATCACACAGTTGCCGCAGATTTGTCGGCTGCACATCCATGATGTGAATCTCCCGTTCCACCACATCACAAAGATGCTCTATTGGATTGAGATCTGGTGACTTTGGAGGCCATTTGAGTACAGTGAACTCATTGTGATGTTCAAGAAACCAGTCTGAGATGATTCCAGCTTTATGACATAGCGCATTATCCTGCTAAAAGTAGCAATCAGATGTTGGGTACATTGTGGTCATAAAGGGATGGACATGGTCAGCAACAATACTCAGGTAGGCTGTGGCGTTGCAACGATGCTCATTTGGGGCCCAAAGAGTGCCAAGCAAATATTCCCCACACCATGACACCACCACCACCAGCCTGAACCGTTGATACAAGGCAGGATGGATCCATGCTTTCATGTTGTTGACGCCAAATTCTGACCCTACCATCCGAATGTTGCAGCAGAAATCGAGACTCATCAGACCAGGCAACGTTTTTCCAATCTTCTACTGTCCAATTTCGATGAGCTTGTGCAAATTGTAGCCTCAGTTTCCTGTTCTTAGCTGAAAGGAATGGCACCCAGTGTGGTCTTCTGCTGCTGTAGCCCATCTGCCTCAAAGTTCGATATACTGTGCATTCAGAGATGCTCTTCTGCCTACCTTGGTTGTAACGGCTGGCAATTTGAGTCACTGTTGCCTTTCTATCAGCTCGAACCAGTCTGCCCATTCTCCTCTGACCTCTGGCATCAACAAGGCATTTCCGCCCACAGAACTGCCGCTCACTGGATGTTTTTTCTTTTTCGGACCATTCTCTGTAAACCCTAGAGATAGTTGTGCGTGAAAATCCCAGTAGATCAGCAGTTTCTGACATACTCAGACCAGCCCTTCTGGCACCAACAACCATGCCACGTTCAAAGGCACTCAAATCACCTTTCTTCCCCATACTGATGCTCGGTTTGAACTGCAGGAGATTGTCTTGACCATGTCTAGATGCCTAAATGCACTGAGTTTCCGCCATGTGATTGGCTGATTAGAAATGAAGTGTTAACGAGCAGTTGGACAGGTGTACCTAATAAAGTGGCCGGTGAGTGTAGCTCTGTGCAATGAAATAAAAAAGGGTACAGATGTCAAAATATGCTGATAAAAAATTTTTGGCCCCAAAAGATTTTAATATTTTTAACGTATAAACACATAACAAAAATATATAAACGTGTTATAAAAAATAAAAAGTATAATATTCAACTTAAGCAAAATGCAGTCAAAACAAAGCCTTGGTCCAACTGTCCAAGATTTGGCATTTATTTTCCATGTTCGCAGTACATTGCATCAAATATTAAGTGGTGCCACTAATAAGTACAATATGTTCCACAGATAACAAGCCTTTCTATGATTCTGTAAATGGATACGTTGAAAATATATATGTTGTAGAAGGTAGGGAGTAAAAAACTCAAAAGTGGAAAAGGAAGTCGGAGTTAAAGGTTTATTCCTATCTGGGCATAAACATTTCAATTCATGCATCTGCTATATACTTTACATACATTCCTTTAACTGGATGTAATTAAAAAAAATATACCTTTGAGAAGATAATTTCACATAAATGTCGCCATGTTGTCTCTTAGAAATGACATAACTTTCCTTGGAAATTACCAACTCCATATTCTGGCAGCAGTGATCACACATGTGCTATTAAGCCCTGCCTAACCGCCTGTATTCAGCGATTATTCCCACAGTACAGCTATAAGACATGCAGTAACCCCTGAACATTTCATGTGCAAAAAGTATTTGTTTCTTTGTGCAATCGCTTCAGCAGCTGTGGTCGTATCCAAGGACAGCAACGTTTTTACTAAGGGACAACATTGCTACATTCATAGGAAATTATCTTCACATGGGTACATATTTTTTAATAACATCCAATTTAAGAAACATATGTGGATGGCAGATGGAATAAATTAAATGTAAATGCTGAGATGAGAATGCCCCCTAAAAGGGTTAAAGTAACTATTGAAAGTAACTATTTATTAGAAATTTACTAGAATTTAAAGTGAAGCTAAAGGAAATAAAAGATAATTAAACAGGGCATTCCTGCTCTCCCCAGCTCTACATTCTCCATACGGTAACACTTTTTTTCTCTTGATGATATTGTTCACAAATTTTGGACACGATTGTGATTGCTCAATTCTCATGAGGCTCCGACTGCTCAACTGAGTGTCCCTCTTTGTTATTTATCCTGTTCTCAATTAATGGTTACCGTATTTTGATACATATGTACTATTTCCATACTTATGTTTCTAGTACTACATTATGAATCTCGCTATGCTGGGGAGTTTCTGTTTTTGTGTTGTTACCCTCTTGTATAGGGTTTTTTAACTGTTTTTATATTTGCACATATTGTAATAAAATTTGATACTTTTTCACCCATATGCATCTGCCTTTCTGTGTTCTTTTTGCTTATACGTTATTCAGATGTGGGTTATCTTTTCATGCTTTTGATTTCATACTGCCCCAACCCTACATATACCAGATAATTAAACAGTAACATTTTTTGAAATCCATAAAATGCTTTATGTGTCTAACAAATACATTACAAGGATTCCCAATAGGCTTTACAAAATGTTGTTCTTCTTAACTCATGGACACCATGGTGAACTTTAGAGAACCCTTCCAAATAAAGAAATCCTTTTTTTTTGCTTTTTTATTTTTACATGGAGTATTTGTAATCCATTAGAAAACAGAATTGTGCTAGCAAAGAATTGAAGGCATCTAAGCAGTCTGTGAAGCGTTTATGTTATTTGCCTCATGCCTTAGGGCACATAAGAATGCAGTTCAAGTTGAGTGATCTGAGATTAGTGTGTACTTGCAATGCTTCTTCAGTTTTCCAAAGTGTTTTAGTGTTGTGACAGAACTCTGATTATTATCAGGTACAAAGGCAAGATAAATATGTATATCTGAGTGCATACCTCCCGACTTTTGCCTAGACGAAAACAACAAAAGATGCGGTGCAGACATTTTTTAGCCCTCTAGAACACACCCTGTATGTCCTGCCCCCAGAGCACCCCTTAGAATTTCCATACGGTATAATAATCACCCGATTGTGCCACCTAGTTACCTACCCACATAATATATTGTGTGACCCTCTCCTTCATACATGATGGCCCCATCTATGTTACATTATGCCCCCCCCCCCCATCCTGCTACAGACCTAGGGGTTATCTCCTTCTCCATATATTGGTCAACATGATCATCCTTACAATGTGCCCACCCTTCCTTATGATTACAAAAACATATTTACTCACCTATCCCCTTTCCCCTGCAGCAGTCTGTATTATTATGTGAGGAGCTGAGGCCCTCTTCATCATGATGTGTTCAATTCTGTCTGCATCCACAGAGAAGGTTGCAGTCTAGAACAAATCTCACCCACCTGGGACCGCAGCACAGTGCCTGAAATCCATATAGATAAGATATTCTTATCCAGAGAAAGAGTGGTAAGCAGTCTATGAAAACCTGTCCTGCTTCTGCAGTATTGCAGATTCATTTTTAGCATATACAGGGATTCCCTGGGTTACGTACAAGATAGGTGCTGTAAAAGAAGATTTATCAGAAGTGTCTAAGAAAAGAGACACTTAGATGCCCATGGCAAGCAACCAGAGCACAGCTTTCATTTTCCCACAGCTGTTTATAACATAAAAGCTGAGCACTGATTGGTTTCCATGGGCAACTAAAACAGTTATACCTCAGGCACTTCTTATAAATCTTGCCCTTCGTAGTATTTCTCAAGTGGAATTTGTATGTAAGTCGAAACAGGTATATTTTATCAGTGTAGCCCCAGACAAATTTTTTTTTGTCTCAGTGACAATTGGATTTTTACAATGTTTTGCTGTTATGGGACCAATGATTATCATTAAAGCTTTATTACAGACACTTTACAGTTGATCATGGCAGCCTGGGACTAAAATAAAGCATCCAGTGGTCGTAGTGGGCAGAGAGGTCTGTCTGTAACTAGGGGTCATCTGTAAGTCAGGTATCCTTAAGTAGGGGACCATCTGTACACATAATTTACAAGATACACCACATACACATTAGAAACTACTTTGTTTTTCATTACTGTGTATATCAATATTTTTCTCATACCGATTTCGCATCTGACCACGGTGGACCACGTTGTGTCAGATGGAGGGGTTTCCCTCTGCCACCACCTGTAGTCATAAACAGAAATCGTCACATAACCATGAATACATAACAAACGCTCATAATAAAGGGAAAACAATCCCCAAATTGACATTTGTAATACAGCCATCGCACACAAAATTCTAAGTGATCAAAAAGCTTTATAAATCTCAAGGTTGAACATAAAACCTAGAGGTCTTTTTGAAATGAACAAGTCCTCATACAGCTACTCTGACAAAACATTTAAACAATTATAGCTCTTGAAATCCATATTTTAACCCCTTAATGACCGCTGTATCGGCTTTTTAAGGCGGTCATTAAGGGTACTTCTTCTGACGCATACGCCTTTCTATGGCGGCTCGTCAGAAGAAGATTTCGGGACACCGGGTCTCGCTGGTGCCGGTGTCGGGCTGTGATATCACAGCCCAGACCCGGCACTAACACCCGGGATCGGAAAAACTCCGATCCCAGGTGTTTAACCCCTTACATGCCGCGGTCAAGCATGACCGCGGTGTGAAAGTGTGTCCCCCGTGGATCAGAACCCCCCCGTGAGCTTACCGGGGGATCCGATCCCTCCTGCCTCAGCCCCGGGTTTCGACGAGTGACCTGGGGCTGTCGGCTCCTCTCTGTGCCGGGTTCCGCCTCCTGGCAGGACCCGGCTGTGTGTAACTGAGCATGCTCAGCATGCTCAGTTACTTACACTATACACTGCAATACAAGTGTATTGCAGCGTAAAGGCTTGAATAAGCGATCGGATGATCGCTTATTCAAGCCAAGAAGTAGAAAATGTAAAAAAAGTTTTAAAAAAAAGTAAATCTTTTTATAATATAATTAAATAATTAAATAAAATAAAAGTCCCATAATCTCCCCAGTTACACATAAAATGCAAATAAAGTAAATAAAACACAAAAACACGTACATATTTGGTATCACCGCGTCCGTATTAATCTGTACAATAAATGTAAATCAATATTGAACCCGCTCGGTGAACTACGTAAAAAAAAAACTCAAAAAACTTCCCATAATATACAATTTTCCATAATAATACATAATTACATAATAAGCCCTCATATGTTCGCATTACCAAAAAAAAAAAAATTTATAGGTGGTACAATGTGACAATACAAATTTGCTGTGAATGGCGCCTCCATTCATTCTATACTCGGCCGTGCGCCCGTAATGCAGTTTACCACCAGGAGGAATTGGGCATCAAGGGTTGCAGTGCGTTTCATCATTTAATTTATTCTGAAAATGTCAGTTTTGGCCTAAATGAATGTATTTTCCAAAAAAATTCTATAGTTTCTAAATCGCAGGTCCATATTTTTTAACCCATGTGAAACACTTAAAGGGTTAATAGACTTAATAGAAGTTGTTTTACATATGTTGAGGGGTGAACTTTCTATAGTGGGGTAATTTATGGGGTTTTACTATTATTTAGGCCTCTCAAAGTCACTTGAAAGCTGAGTTGTCCCTCAAAATGTGAGTTTTGGCAATTTTCATGAAAATAAGAAAAATCGCACCTAAAGTTCTGCACCTCATAACATCCTAGAAAAATGACCGGAAGCATAAAATATCATCCCAACATAAAGCAGATATTCTTTAAATGTTAATTATCAAACTTTTTGGGTAGTTTTACATCTTGTCTGGAAACCAGAACATTTCAAACTTGGAAAATGAAGAATTTTTACAAACTTTTGCCAAATTTTCACTTTTTTTCAGAACGAAACGCAAAACTTATCACTTAAATTTTATAACTAACATGAAGTACAATGTGTCACGAGAAAACATTCTCAAAATCACCCGGATATGTTAAAGTGTTCCGAAGTTATAACCAATTATTGTGAGACATGTCAGATTTGAAAAATCGAGTCTGGTCATTGAGCTGAAAACTAGTGTTGGTAAAAAGGGGTTAAATAGGATTAGAGTAAACAGAAATTTTCCAGTTTTCTATTTATTATTGATAAAAAGATACACACATATTCAATCTACAGTAAACATATTCACACATAAGTGAATAGACTCATAGTGAAAATACTAAACATTAATCATATCCAAAGCCCCATAGCTAATAAAGGCTTAAGGGAAACTATTCTACATTTTGACATGAAGAGAATGGTTTAGGGATGTCAATGAATAATATTTTTACATCATTTTCCATTCTCTATATCCTCTGCCTCCAACCCACTTTCCATAAGCACAGGAATGTCATGGCTTTCTGCCATCATTTGGTTGCCTTCGTAGTGGCTATTTAAGCCTTGTGATGTATCATGGTGATACCTTTTGATGCTGGAAGTGGAGCATACTGTACATATTTCATTTACATGTGAGCTTAAGTCTAAAGAAAGCACAACTTTCTGGAAAATCCTCAGTCTTATGGTTTACTTGTGCTTGCAAATACTTTCATCTTTGTTGATATTGCTGAACATGCAAGATACAATATCCGTAGGGGAAGAGCAAGTTCACCTTTGACACATTGTTATCATCAGGTTTAGCTGGATACCTTCTTTTCATTATGACATTTCAATGAGATTCTTTCCATTTCACAGTAGACCAAGAAAAAAAAAACGTGTTTGTGGTATGTTTGTAATAAAATTAGAAGGAACATGAGCAGACTTATTTCTAAATCAATATAAACATTGAAGAAGCACGATTTCAATGATAGCAAAACATTCCACAATGAAAGCCATTTTTTTTGCAAGTTCATGATTATTAATCTACGTAAATATTTATTTAGATCTTTATCACTTGTAAATAATGTGCTTTCGTCAGCAACAATATTTAGCTTTTTCTTTATGGAATTCCATAAGCTGGCAGTGCCTCAAAGGCCAAATGTAGTGAGATCTATGGTGCGATAAAAACCATCTATAAAAATACATGTATAGGGAATGTTTTAAGATTGGTGCATCGGGTGCCAGTCTTAACACTGACCATGGTGGAAAGGTTTTTCCATATGAATAAATTATACACTAGGTCCAGTCTTCTGTAGATTTTAGTTATAACCATAGACATTATCATGGTTCAGTCTATAGTTAATTAGTAGGCCAGGATATGATAAATCTCTTCCACAGAGTCCAAGTAGTCTGTACAGGGGCAGACTGTCACAAACCCTGGGCTATATGAATATTTTAGCCCCTACAAACCTGAAATTCACTTCCTAACTGGTAGTAGAATTAAGCTTTTTGGAGAATGGAGGATTCGCCTTTGCCTACTTTCAAATCTCCGGTGTTAGGACCCTTGGAGGACCTTCAAAGGTCCTGAAATGGCTTTTGTGAACATCTGCATTGAGATCAGGAACATATGGATGAGGATTTCAAGGGTGAATGTCCTTGTCAGTTTAAAATTTTATTGGTGGTTATGGTGGCCATGGCCCCCTGGAATGCTGGAGCCCCAGGCTACTGCCCAATCGGCCTGTACTATGATCCACTACTCAGTCTGTGATACACTTCTGTAAACATCATTGTTTGAGGTTCTTGCTTTCTTTCTCCTCCCTTCCTCAGGTTAGAAGCTTTTTGTAAACATCGACGGTAAACTTACTGAAGGGAGGATTTTTATAACAGGTGTAGAAGGGATACAGATTACTAAAGCTCAGTGAAATGGGATTGAAAGAATAGGATTGTGTTATTGTTAAACATATATGGAAATCAAGTAGCAATAGGAAGGTAGTGCAAGTGGGAAAGACTTAGCAGAACTGTAGTTTGTGGTTTTGCAGGGAAAAATGGGAGTATATAATATATGGGAGTCTTGACTTATTATCCCCAGGGGCGTAACTTGAGGGGGTGCAGAGGGTGCAGACGCAATCGGGCCCATAGTCTTAGAGGGCCCATAAGGTGTCACTTTTCTATATAAGAAGACTAGTATTATAAACCATACAATACAGTCGGGGGGCTGGCAAAGACTTTGCACTGGGGCCCGTCAGCTTCTAGTTACGCCACTGATTATCCCTGGTTGTCACTATCTGGTCTTTTCACTGACTCTTTAACCTTCTGAAAGGTTATTTTACATAGATTATTGTGGGAATACTCTCCACGACTTTAGAGTTATTAGAAGTTTATTAACTGTATCTCCATCAAGTTTTTATTTAAGGATTTATAGTAAGCGCTGATACTAAAATGACCCAATCTTCCTGCTATCGTTTAGCCTCCAAACAATACATTAATCCAGCTAGTCCATCCTTACTATGAAAACAGAGCTAGATCTAACTCTCAGCACGATCACCCCGAACAAAAAGTTCTTGGCATCATAACACAGTATTCTATTTTGCAAAGTACCATTTTGTAAAACAATATCATCATAACAATCAATATTATTGTATATAAAACTCAGATTTTGAATCATTAACACCAAGCCTTATGAATACAATACATCCTGATGCATTTAGATTAATAAAGTTAAAATCTGCAATCTAATGACATTTCTTGGCAGCATGTCCTAGTATGATTTGTATGTGTTGGTACATAATTATATTAGCCCTTGGCTTTCAAGAGTACACACGTGTTAGGCATTATCCCCTCCCTTAGGCCTATAATTTTCCATTGTGAGCTTCAGTGCCTGTCTATATTTCCTCAATATATGATCTCCCCACCAAGGTTTAAGGTCAGCCAGAGGTTAGTGTAAGATACTTGTAATGGCACAGCCACAGGCTGTACAAATTGCTTGATTGCTTGTTTCCATCTCTTTACTGGTGTAATTATAGTATATCTACAACTACATAACATACATATCGAGACTATATATAGATAGGGCTTATGGTTGCTTTATTACAATATATATATTCAGTTTATTTTAGTAGGTAGCTCTTTGGTTGTTTATTCTTGAACACAAAACCAGGCTTTCAAATCCCAGGAATTGTGGAACACAATTAACATAAGCTGGAGGTAATAGCATCTACGTATGATACTGGCCGCACCCACAGTGCTTGCTGGATCTATCAGGAGACTTCCGCCTCCTGATAAATCCGGACGGCTGGCAGCGCAGTACTTCAGGTCTGACCCAGTGTAGAATGCTCCCACGGAATGGCACCGCTTCCTCTATGCCCAACTGGCGTACACGGGGTAGAAGTCCCACATGCCGGGACCTGCGCAAAATTCACAGAATCACAGCTTGTATGTCTGTATTAATATTTAATAAAGACTTTAAGTTCTCTAGTCTATGATAGCTACAGCCACAAATCTTCTGTAAATCATATCAATAAATTATGTAAAAAACCTCAACAAAGCAAGAAATTACTATAAATTAAAAACGTATATATTGAATCACTCAAAGCCAGTGAGAGAGCAATGTCCAAGTAGAGATTCTTGAGAAAACATTTCTAGACTGCTAGAAAAAGAAGATCAGATTTGAGAGAATATTCTGAGAAAATCAGAATGTTCACTCCTATCTCTGGAGCTGTACAAGGTTTATGTTGAGAAAACAAGGTTACTCCTTGTCGAAAGCTTTAGGCTTAAAGTGTTTGCCATAATAACCATATAAAAGCAAAGCAGTAAAACTGCAGAATTTAGGAATAGCTCATAGTGACGTGAGAATGGAGTGGTGCAGGTTTCATACTAAAGGCTGTTCCTCAAAAAACATGCGTGAGTAGGATAATATCTAGTTTCTCAGTCTAAGGCCTCATGCACACGAACGTGTCCAGCCGGACAGTTTGTGGACGGATATTGGTCCTAGTTAACGCCTACGTCTCCCGGTTAATGCAGTGAGCACGCATTGGGGCACATTTCCTAAGGATCGGCCAGTTTTCTGTCCTAATTTTCTTTTTCGTGCAAACTGCTTGCACAGGTATTTAAGAAGTGTCTGCATCACAAATGTGTTGCACGCAACCATTTTGTGGCACGGCTACAGTAGGCATCACGAAACACAAATTAGTTCCAGATTTAACATGTAAAGTCCAACAGAATTGTGTTGCACGCTCTATGTTAAAGGTGCACTCTGTTGGGGCAGTGTAGGGGGTACAAGATTCATGCAGAACTTGCCGCCGAAATCCTGAGCAGTTTGCACTATTTTTAGTACATATGCCCCGCTGTGCTGGATGATGTTCCTGGTCATGAGTAATGATAAGTAAACCCCATCTGCAAATTTTGGGTCTGTACCAAAAATTGTGTGTTTGGCACAAAACTCTAAAACTGAATGCCAGCCAGACGTCCAGGCTTCAGGTTTGGCTTCGAGAAAACATGGAAAACTGGTTGATTGACTGCTTAGTTACCACCTTTCAGGCTATTAGCAAACCCAGCCATACCTGTCTGTGATTGGCCAGGTGGAATATGCAACCCTGCTGTATAAGAGGCAGTACCAAATATCCTGGAATTACAGAGAAGATACAGGGTTAGGGACAGGCTGCTGATCGAGATAAGGGTCAGTCAGACAGGCAGGGAAGAATGATTGTCTTTTTCAGGGCAGATAAAATTGTGAGAGGAGGCTGCTGTAATAAAACAGTGAAAGGTAGAAATCTCTAATAATATAAATTTGTAGGGCACTCTGAAGAACTGCTGTAGTCTTAGAAACAATTGTGTCATACAGTACCATTCTTAGTACTATTTGCATTTACAGCATCATACAATACTACCTTACAGTACCAGTCTTAGTATTATTTTCATCTTACAGTACCAGTCTTTATCATTTTTTCATCATACAGTACTACTTTACAGTACCAGTCTTAGTAATATTGACATCATACAATAAAACATGACAGTACCAGTCTTAGTAATAATTGCATCATACTATGTTGCAATACCAGTCTTAGTTGCATCATACAGTACTACATTATAGTACCATTCTTAGTACTTTTTGAAACATACAGTACCAATCTTGGTAATATCTTCATCATACAGTAGTAAGGGAAATGGGAAAAGCATGTGGCTGAAATATGAATTATGCCACACACTTTGATGTGTATAGCAAGATAGAGGTTCTTAAATGTGACCTCAGCTATTAAGGGCATCGATACTGGTTTTATGACCCAAGCATCCTGGCCTTGTTTAGGGACAAGTAGAGGAATATCAAAGGAGGGGCATCTACCTTTCATAATTTTGATGTTTTCCTTATGTTTATCATCACACCTCTCCCTTTTAGATATGGCGTGCGATCATTGATACCTTTATCAATATCCCATGTCTGTCTCAACCACTTCTTCCTGGTGGGGCAAGCCATCGGCATTGTTGTGATTGCTCCATTTGTTGTGCTGTATTGTGAATTCGTATTGCTGGAATGACAGACTCCATCTCATCAACTTTCCCTCATCAACAGCCCTCCGTCTTAACACGCTAAGTGGGTTGTAATCAGTCACTACCATGAATCTGCATCCATACAGTTAATGCTGTAGCTTCTGCAAACATTCCTTCTCTACAGTGGCATAGGGTAGCAGCTTTATGCTCAGAAAAATTATGGGATATTCCTCCTCCTTTTTGTTCAACTTGATGAGCACTGCACCTGTTGATTCTGGCATCTGTCTGGTTGCTGGCATGCTGGGTGAAGTTTGGGCTTTGCAAGACTGATACTCTGTATATTCTGGAGTCTAAGTGACCACAGGCAGTCCCCGGGTTACAAGATAGATTCTGGAGGTTTGTTCTTAAGTTGAATTTGTATGTAAGTCGAAACTGTATATTTTACAATTGTAACCCAAGACAAAATGTTTTTGGTTTCTGCGACAATTGGATTTTAAAAATGTTGGGTTGTCATAGGAACCAGGATTAACAATAAAGCTTCATTACAGAAACCTTTGATAACTGTTATAGCTGTTTATTGTAGCCTGGGACTAAAGTACAGTAAATTACCAACATCCAGAGGTCTAGAGGTCATCTGTAAGTCGGATGTTATTAAGTAGGGGACCGCCTGTATTTTGGGCATTTTATTACATTTATTAAAGGTTTTACATGGGTCCTTTAGTTAGAAATTAATTTCCTATAGTACCCTGCTGTTCCTAAAAAGAACATTAACGGATATTTGGTTTTTAGAATGGGCCAGGGGATAATTACTAGAGATGAGCGAACACTAAAATGCTCGGGTACTCGTTATTCGAGACGAACTTTTCCCGATGCTCGAGTGCTCGTCTCGAATAACGAACCCCATTGAAGTCAATGGGAGACTCGAGCATTTTTCAAGGGGACCAAGGCTCTGCACAGGGAAGCTTGGCCAAACACCTGGGAACCTCAGAAAAGGATGGAAACACCACGGAAATGGACAGGAAACAGCAGGGGCAGCATGCATGGATGCCTCTGAGGCTGCTTAATCGCACCATTATGCCGAAATTATGGGCAACAGCATGGCCATGACAGAGTGACAGAATGAAGCTAGATAGCATGTAAAACATCCAATAATTGACCCTGACACTATAGGGGACGGCATGCAGAGGCAGAGGCAGCGGCAGCAGGCTAGAGAGTGGCATGGCGACATACCCTAATTGGACTCAGGCTTCAAACCAATGGGTGTCAGAGAGGAACCAAAGGAGGTGAGCAAGAAGCGCTCAAATAATATCGGTACATGATAAAAGTTTGCCAGTATATTTTGTGGATTACACAGCAGGGTGGCGACAAAGTTAACATGGAAGCCATGAAAACAACCCAAAATTCTGCCTGACACAGCTCGTTTGATAAGGGGACCATGTATGCTTACAGTTCATGCCAGTCGCTGCACTGGCTGCCAGTCTCCTTTCGAATACAGTTTAAAATAATAATAACCCTCATCCATAAAGCTCTGTATAATGCTGCACCCCCCTACCTCTCCTCTCTTATCTCAGTCTATCGCCCAACCCGTGCTCTTAGATCCGCCAGTGATCTTAGATTAACCTCTACCCTAGTGCGGACCTCCCACTCGCGTCTCCAAGACTTCTCTAGAGCTGCACCAATTCTATGGAATGCTCTGCCCTGGACTATCAGACTAATACCTAACCTCCAAAGTTTCAAACGTGCTCTTAAAACCCATTTCTTTAGGCAAGCCTATAACACTCATTAACTGCATGAAGTTTTAACTCTTCTACTAACCCGTCCTGTGTCGTCCTCCCATCTGTTATCCAGCAACCAACAGGCACCAGACTTCTCTGCAGTCCCATTCACCCTGGACCTGGTATATAAGATGACGGCTGAGTGGTTCAAGCGACAGCAATTCCATTTATTATATTTTGTTCTATTCCCTAAGAAGAATGGCTTGACCGTTAAATATTCTTTTACCTCGTGTTACCCCATCATCTTCATAAACCGTAAGCTCTGGCGAGCAGGGACCTCACTCCTGTTGTTCCATACAAATGTTGTGCTCTGTTACAATACATTTGTATTTGTTTCCTATGATTTGTAAAGCGCTACGGAATATGATGGCGCTATATAAATAAAGATTATTATTATTATTATTATGGAGGCAGTGAACTAGTAGTAGATTAAAGGTGCTGCAACTATGTTAGTTGGATCTTGGGATGGAGCTGGCGCTCTGCAGCCAGGCGAGCTTTTGCCAATCCAAGCCCCTGTCTCTAGGCTACTCCCCAAACAGCACTTCTAAGAACCTTTTGTATAAGATCAAGTGTAGTAGCGTTCTTATAAGTTTAGGATATGGCGGGTGAGGGGAATGTAAACAGATGCGCAAGAAGCGCTGAAATAATATCCCTAAATGGTAAAAGTTTGCAAGTATATTTTGTGGATTACACAGCAGGGTGGCGACAAAGTTAACAACTTTGATGTGGAATGCCCTGTAATAGCTCTTGGGCGGTGTGCCTTTTATCGCCTAGGCTCAGCAGTTTCAGCACCGCCTGCTGTCGCTTAGCGACGGCACTGCTGCTGTGCCTAGAGCTACCGACTGATGGCGCCATGCCCACGGATGGTAATTCGGAGGAGGAGGAGGTGGAGGAGGGGTGGGAGGAGGTATAGTAGGCCTTTGAGACCTGGACCGAGGTAGGCCCCGCAATTCTCTGCGTCGGCAGTATATGACCAGCCCCAGGGTCAGACTCGGTCCCAGCCTGCACCAAGTTAAGTGTAGTAGCGTTCTTATAAGTTTGGGATATGGCGGGTGAGGGGAATGTAAACAGATGCGCAAGAAGCGCATGATGCGCATGGAGCTGGCGCTCCGCTGCCAGGCGAGCTTTCGCCAATTCAAGCCCCTGTCTCTAGGCTACTCCCCAAACAGCACTTCTAAGAACCTTTTGTATAAGATCAAGTGTAGTAGCGTTCTTATAAGTTTAGGATATGCCGGGTGAGGGGAATGTAAACAGATGCGCAAGAAGCGCATGATGCGCATGGAGCTGGTGCTCCGCTGCCAGGCGAGCTTTCGCCAATTCAAGCCCCTGTCTCTAGGCTACTCCCCAAACAGCACTTCTAAGAACCTTTTGTATAAGATCAAGTGTAGTAGCGTTCTTATAAGTTTAGGATATGCCGGGTGAGGGGAATGTAAACAGATGCGCAAGAAGCGCATGATGCGCATGGAGCTGGCGCTCCGCTGCCAGGCGAGCTTTCGCCAATTCAAGCCCCTGTCTCTAGGCTACTCCCCAAACAGCACTTCTAAGAACCTTTTGTATAAGATCAAGTGTAGTAGCGTTCTTATAAGTTTAGGATATGCCGGGTGAGGGGAATGTAAACAGATGCGCAAGAAGCGCATGATGCGCATGGAGCTGGCGCTCCGCTGCCAGGCGAGCTTTCGCCAATTCAAGCCCCTGTCTCTAGGCTACTCCCCAAACAGCACTTCTAAGAACCTTTTGTATAAGATCAAGTGTAGTAGCGTTCTTATAAGTTTAGGATATGCCGGGTGAGGGGAATGTAAACAGATGCGCAAGAAGCGCATGATGCGCATGGAGCTGGCGCTCCGCTGCCAGGCGAGCTTTCGCCAATTCAAGCCCCTGTCTCTAGGCTACTCCCCAAACAGCACTTCTAAGAACCTTTTGTATAAGATCAAGTGTAGTAGCGTTCTTATAAGTTTAGGATATGCCGGGTGAGGGGAATGTAAACAGATGCGCAAGAAGCGCTGAAATAATATCCCTAAATGGTAAAAGTTTGCCAGTATATTTTGTGGATAACACAGCAGGGTGGCGACAAAGTTAACAACTTTGATGTGGAATCCATGAAAACAACCCAAATTTCTGCCTGACACACCTCGTTTGATAAAGGGACGATGTATGGAGGCAGCTATATGGACGACTTTTGGAGGTAGCAATGGAGACAACGTGTGGAGGCTGCTATGGAGACAATTTAATTTGGATAGTGCCTGTATGTGGCAGTCCCAAACATTTTTCAAACCAGAGGAGCAGGTAGGTGGCCCTCCAGTAAAATGGAATAGATTGAGTGCCTGTATGTGGCAGTCCCAAAAATGTTTCAAACCAGAGGAGCAGGTAGGTGGCCCTGCAGTAAAATGGAATAGATTGAGTGCCTGTATGTGGCAGTCCCAAAAATGTTTCAAACCAGAGGAGCAGGTAGGTGGCCCTCCAGTAAAATGGAATAGATTGAGTGCCTGTATGTGGCAGTCCCAAAAATGTTTCAAACCAGAGGAGCAGGTAGGTGGCCCTGCAGTAAAATGGAATAGATTGAGTGCCTGTATGTGGCAGTCCCAAAAATGTTTCAAACCAGAGGAGCAGGTAGGTGGCCCTGCAGTAAAATGGAATAGATTGAGTGCCTGTATGTGGCAGTCCCAAAAATTTTTCAAACCAGAGGAGCAGGTAGGTGGCCCTCCAGTAAAATGGAATAGATTGAGTGCCTGTATGTGGCAGTCCCAAAAATGTTTCAAACCAGAGGAGCAGGTAGGTGGCCCTGCAGTAAAATGGAATAGATTGAGTGCCTGTATGTGGCACTCACAAAAATTGTTTCAAACAGAGGACCGGGTAGGTGGCCCTCCAGAAAAATTAAATGCATGAAGTACTATAGCAAGAGCCAGTGGGCCCTGTCAAAAAATAGCCATTTTCCTCTGCTTTACTGTACAAAGAGGAGGAGAAGGAGGAAAATGAGGAGGAGGAGGAGTGGATCAATTATTCAGGTTGAGCTTCCTTCACCTGGTGGAGATTGGAAATTCTGAGAAATCCAGCCTTTATTCATTTTAATAAGCGTCAGCCTGTCAGCGCTGTCAGTCGACAGGCGTGTACGCTTATCGGTGATGATGCCACCAGCTGCACTGAAAACCCGCTCGGACAAGACGCTAGCGGCAGGGCAGGCAAGAACCTCCAAGGCGTACAGCGCCAGTTCGTGCCACATGTCCAGCTTTGAAACCCAGTAGTTGTAGGGAGCTGTGTGATCATTTAGGACGATGGTATGGTCAGCTACGTACTCCCTCACCATCTTTCTGTAAAGATCAGCCCTACTCTGCCGAGACTGGGGACAGGTGACAGTGTCTTGCTGGGGTGACATAAAGCTGGCAAAAGCCTTGTAAAGCGTACCCTTGCCAGTGCTGGACAAGCTGCCTGCTCGCCTACTCTCCCTCGCTACTTGTCCCGCAGAACTACGCACTCTGCCGCTAGCGCTGTCAGAAGGGAAATACTGTTTCAGCTTGTGCACCAGGGCCTGCTGGTATTCATGCATTCTCACACTCCTTTCCTCTGCAGGGATGAGAGTGGAAAGATTTTGCTTGTACCGTGGGTCCAGGAGAGTGAACACCCAGTAATCGGTGCTGGAATAAATTCTTTGAACGCGAAAGTCACGGGATAGGCAGCCTAGCATGAAATCTGCCATATGCGCCAGAGTACCAACGCGTAAGAATTCACTCCCCTCACTGGCCTGACTGTCCATTTCCTCCTCCTCCAACTCCTCCAACTCCTCTTCTTCTGCCCATACACGCTGAACAGTAAAGGACTCAACAATGGTCCCCTCTTGTGTCTCACCAACATTCTCCTCCTCTTCCTCCTCATCCTCCTCCACCTCCACCTCCTCCGATATGCGCTGAGAAACAGACCTGAGGGTGCTTTGGCTATCAACAAGGGAATATTCTTCCCCTGTCTCTTGTGACGAGCGCAAAGCTTCCGACTTCATGCTGACCAGAGAGTTTTTCAACAGGCCAAGCAGCGGGATGGTGAGGCTGATGATGGCGGCATCGCCACTGACCATCTGTGTTGACTCCTCAAAGTTACTCAGCACCTGACAGATATCAGACATCCACGTCCACTCCTCATTGTAGACTTGAGGAAGCTGACTGACCTGACTACCAGTTCTGGTGGAAGTTGACATCTGGCAGTCTACAATCGCTCGGCGCTGCTGGTAAACTCTGGATAACATGGTCAGTGTTGAATTCCACCTCGTGGGCACGTCGCACAACAGTCGGTGAGCGGGCAGTTGGAGGCGGCGCTGCGCTGCCCTGAGAGTGGCAGCATCTGGGCTGGACTTCCTGAAATGCGCACAGATGCGGCGCACCTTCGTGAGCAAATCAGACAGATTGGGGTATGTCTTGAGGAAACGCTGAACTATCAGATTTAACACATGGGCCAGGCATGGCACATGTGTCAGTCTGCCGAGTTGCAGAGCCGCCACCAGGTTACGGCCGTTGTCACACACAACCATTCCCGGCTTGAGGTTCAGCGGTGCCAGCCACAGATCAGTCTGCGCCGTGATGCCCTGTAATAGCTCTTGGGCGGTGTGCCTTTTGTCGCCTAGGCTCAGCAGTTTGAGCACCGCCTGCTGTCGCTTAGCGACGGCACTGCTGCTGTGCCTAGAGCTACCGACTGATGGCGCCGTGCCCACGGATGGTAGTTCGGAGGAGGAGGTGGAGGAGGGGTGGGAGGAGGAGGAGGCATAGTAGGCCTGAAACACCTGGACCGAGGTAGGCCCCGCAATCCTCGGCGTCGGCAGTATATGAGCAGCCCCAGTGTCAGACTCGGTCCCAGCCTCCACCAAGTTAACCCAATGTGCCGTCAGCGATATATAGTGGCCCTGCCCGGCAGCACTCGTCCACGTGTCCGTGGTCAGGTGGACCTTGTCAGAAACGGCGTTGGTCAGGGCACGGATGATGTTGTCTGACACGTGCTGGTGCAGGGCTGGGACGGCACATCGGGAAAAGTAGTGGCGGCTGGGGACCGAATACCGAGGGGCGGCCGCCGCCATGAGGTTGCGAAAGGCCTCGGTCTCTACTAGCCTATAGGGCAGCATCTCCAGGCTAAGCAATCTGGAGATGTGCACATTAAGGGCTTGGGCGTGCGGGTGGGTTGCACTATATTTGCGTTTCCGCTCCAGCGTCTGGGGTATGGAGAGCTGAACGCTGGTGGATGCTGTGGAGGATCGTGGAGGCGACGATGGGGTTTTTGTGGCAGGGTCCTGGGCAGGGGGCTGACTAGCAGCTGACACAGGGGAAGGAGCAGTGGTGTGCACGGCCGGAGGTGAACGGGCTTGTTGCCACTGAGTGGGGTGTTTAGCATTCATATGCCTGCGCATACTGGTGGTAGTTAAGCTAGTAGTGGTGGAACCCCTGCTGAGCCTGGTTTGGCAAATGTTGCACACCACAGTCCGTCGGTCATCCGGTGTTTCCTTAAAGAACCTCCAGACTTCTGAAGATCTAGCCCTCGCCGCAGGAGCCCTCGCCACGGGAGCTTCACTAGTTGACACATTTGGCGCTGATGCACCAGCTCTGGCCCTGCCTCTCCGTCTGGCCCCACCACTGCCTCTTCCAACCTGTTCTGGTCGAGGACTCTCCTCCGTCTCAGAAGCACTGTGTTCACCCGGCCTCTCAACCCAGCTTGGGTCTGTCACCTCATCATCCTCCGATCCCTCAGTCTGCTCCCCCCTCGGACTTCCTGCCCTGACAACAACTTCCCCACTGTCTGACAACCGTGTCTCCTCATCGTCGGACACCTCTTTACACACTTCCACTACGTCAAGAAGGTCATCATCACCCACAGACTGTGACTGTTGGAAAACCTGGGCATCGGAAAATTGCTCAGCAGCAACCGGACAAGTGGTTTGTGACTGTGGGAAGGGTCCAGAAAACAGTTCCTCAGAGTATGCCGGTTCAAATGCCAAATTTTCCTGGGAGGGGGCAGACTGGGGGGGAGGAGGCTGAGGTGCAGGAGCTGGAGGAGTGGCGATTTCGGTGACATGGGTGGACTGCGTGGAAGACTGACTGGTGGTGGACAAATTGCTCGAAGCATTGTCAGCAATCCACGACATCACCTGTTCGCACTGTTCTGGCCTCAACAGTGCTCTACCACGAGTCCCAGTAACTTCAGACATGAACCTAGGGAGTGTAGCTCTGCGGCGTTCCCCTGCTCCCTCATCAGCAGGTGGTGTCTCACCCCGCCCAGGACCACGGCCTCTGACCCCTGCAGTAGTTGGACGCCCACGTCCCCGCCCTCGTCCTCTACCCCTAGCCCTCGGGTTAAACATTTTTAAAATGAGAGTTATAACTTTATTTTTTTTTTTACTTTTTTTTTTTTTTTTTGTGTTTTTTTTTTTTTTTTGTGTTTTTTGTTTTTTTTTGAGTTTTTAAAACCAAACAATGCTATCCTATTGCTATGGCTATTTTCTAGCCAAGTATCAAAGCACACTACTATGCCAGATGAGATGACACTGAGTTAGTGCCTAATTGAAATCCAACCCCTACTAAATTTTCCCACTTCGGTCTTTGCTATGGATATGTGCGTCACTAAGCGCAGAACACAGCGGTCGCAAGTCTCACTACAAATTGCTCAGAATTGGCTAGTACATGCACTGCAGAAAGTACAGCCACCAGCAGATCAACCAGAAATCAAATTTATAGAACGCTACTGTATGCGTAAGTAAGCTCTTTGTATTCTCCTATGGCTATTTTCTAGCCAAGTATCAAAGCACACTACTATGCCAGATGAGATGACACTGAGTTAGTGCCTAATTGAAATCCAACCCCTACTAAATTTTCCCACTTCGGTCTTTGCTATGGATATGTGTGCCACTAAGAGCTAAACACAACGGTAGCAAGTCCCCCTGCTAATTCCTCACAAAATGGTACTAGATGCAAATTAAAATAAAAAAAGTAGAACGTTATTGTAGCCCTAAGAAGGGCTGTTGGGTTCTTTGAGAATCACTCCTGCCTAACAGTAAGCTAATAGAACACCCTAACGCTTTCCCTGACCAGCAGCAGCTCTCTCCCTAGCGGCATCCAGACACAGAATGATCCGAGCAGCGCGGGCAGCGGCTAGTCTATCCCAGGGTCACCTGATCTGGCCAGCCAACCACTGCTATCGACGTGTAAGGGTACCACGTCATGCTGGGTGGAGTGCAGAGTCTCCTGGCTTGTGATTGGCTCTGTTTCTGGCCGCCAAAAAGCAAAACGGCGGGAGCTGCCATTTTCTCGAGCGGGCGAAGTATTCGTCCGAGCAACGAGCAGTTTCGAGTACCCTAATGCTCGACCGAGCATCAAGCTCGGACGAGCATGTTCGCTCATCTCTAATAATTACATTTACCTTTCCTGATTCTGGTCTTATGGATTCTCCACCCAATCGATGTTCTAGGTACTGTACTTCTAATATTGCTATCTTGCACTTGCGTGTGATAAATATGGCCGGGGTAGCTATTAAATAACACCTCTTGGAGCCACGGCATCTCCAAAAGGCTTGAGCTGTTTCTCCCCCAATTTTCAAACAGGAGACAATTGGGACATGTATCATTTTTGCGACTTTTGTCGTATTTGCGCCTTTTTTGCAAGTATGCCTTGGATGCACCTTGTGCAGTGTGCCTTATGTATCCTTGTTTCCCAGATGTTTAGTGCGACTTTTCACTTATGTATCACTTTTTTTGCTTATTTTTGTGGCTTTTTAGGCGCAAATCTGCACCTGGTCCAGGGCAGGTGCAAAGGAAGGATTTTTTTCCATGGAGCCTATTTTAACATGTAAATTGGAATTATTCAACATGCTTTAAATGTTTAAAATTTTACACAGTAACCTGTTTTTTGAAAATTCTGTAATTTTTGCATTTAAGTTTTTTTAATTTATTGGTCACTTCCAAGTCACACGTTGCGTTTTGCTTGCGTTTTGCAACCTATTGCAACAGCTGAGGAGAGGTGATTTGCCTAATTACATTACAGTTAACATTTGCGTTTACAGGTAAGCTATGACAAACCCTTGAAACTCAAGCACTGGAAAGTGGCAGGTGCATTTTTCATACCAAAGGGCAGTTTTAGAGCCTAAATGGCGTCTTATTCATTGTTCCCCAATACCATAATCATGGTTTACCTGACACTGGTAAGCTGATTCAGTAACTTATCAGTGTAGTTCATTGGGTATGTATCAAACACAGTTGTGGCATCTGCAAAAACAGATTGTCCGATCCTTTTTGGGAATGACAACAACAGGTAAGGCCCACGCACTGTGTGACTTCTGGATCACACCCAGGCCTTACATCTAATCTATCTCCCTCTTCATGTCGGGCTGCACATCTAAGAGGACTGTTCCCCTGTGTTCGTAAATTTGCCGTATTGCTGTATATTGTTTGTATAAGGATCTGGAATATTTGTCTCTTGGCACATTATTATTCTTTGTTAAAACATTTTTGTTTTTTTATTGGATAATGAATTGATAGGACATGTCACATATGTTAATAATTTGTTTTTCTGAATATATGTGTTTATTGTATTATACCTAAGTTATTATATGCACAATGCCCTTTTTTCTTGGTGAAAGTACAATCACTGAATATATTGGTAGGGAGAGTTGCAAGATTTGATACATTAACAAAAAACTTTTAGGATTCAATGCTTTTTTTTTTATAAAAGATAGGATGAATTTTATCACAATCTGTGATTTATATACTCACTTGTTATCAGTTTTGTACTTTGTTTTTTACACATTTTTGAAATAAGATTAATAATATTACAGTTTGGTACTTATATACAGTATATATATGGTGATGCGATCTGCTGTCTATCAATAATAATGATATATATGGCAATTTGGGGTTTATTGTTCTTTATATTTATTCCACCAAAGTTTTTATACACACTTCCAGCATACGACGTTTTGTATACACTCCAAGAAAACAAATTAACCCAGCTTCTGATGCAACAATCCGATAAAAACTGAAAGAATCATTAAAAATGTGTGTACACTGTCGTATATTATAAGCATGCGTAGCTGGTAATTTTTATACTTTGTCCGTTTGTCAATAGAAATTACCTAAGTAAGAATGAAGGAATTATTTTATTTTTTGTTTTTTAAATAAAAATTCTTTTTTTTAATTCCATTTGTCTTACTTATTTTATTATATTGCACATTTACTTATGTTTGCCTAATTTAATGTGCCGTTGGTAGTCCTCAAATATCGTGATCGATCGTATCAATAAATAGGTGAGGTAATATTTAATTTGCTAGCATGTTTGGAGATTGAAGGTCTTTCATATATTAGCACTTGTCAATAAAATTTGTCACAGTGGATATAGTGGATATAGTGGTTGATGGAGATCGAAGCTTATAGAACTAAGTTGCTGTAATGTCATTATGATAAAAACAATGATGCAGTTGGATAGGAGGTGTGACCAGCAACTATTGGAAAATTCCGGCATAGACCCACGAAAGGGTTGATGGGTATGATGTATATCCGGTTTCTATTTCGGAACAGGCGTTTTCTTACTCAGACGATTGTACTCCGCCAGAGCAGATTGCGGTGTTTAAAGATGGGAGTGTGCATGTGCTGCTTATCCCCTGAGGATGCCCACTTAGAGGGTGATATGTGTGGGGAACCTATTCTCTCTGTTCTCCATGTATATGATTTATATAGTAATTTCATCATGTTTCATTTGTATACAATATTGCATTTGTATATATTGTAGCAGTCTTTGCTGTGTGTTATGACATTACTTGTTACCTTTGTAATTATTTTTCTGTAATAATTCATTTGCTAACTACTTGCATAGTTGCATAACATTATGATATATGATGTATATGCAACATCCTCCACCGGGGCCTGGCCTTTTCTTGGCAGCCTGAAGGCAGCCGGGACCCGGAATACCAGAGTGGCTGGCTAGTACAGCGTTGGGCAGGCTGTAGTCACGTTGCTAGGTTTGGGGACCAGAGGGCTGACCTAGAGCCTGGCAGGTCAACAGTAGGTGGTGTGTGCAAGAAATAAGGAGGGAGAGGGTGATGTACTGGTTTCTCCCTGGGGCCACCCCTGAGGTGTCTGTAGGATGAATCCTTGGGTGATGGATGGGGAAGCCCATGGTGGTAAGCAGCCATATCCAGGGATCAGACGGAGGCATCGTTGTGCAAATCAACCTACAGTTCTTTATTAAACAGCAGTCAACGGTCAGAAACAGGTAACAGCAGATTCTTTACACTGGCAAGGTCATGGAGAATTGGTCCACAGGAAAGGTGCACGAAACCTGATAGTAGATGCATGCTGGGCTGGTTCAGATGGAACTAAGTCCAAGTGGTGAAATATGCAGTTCTGGGCTTAAATCTCCAGACTTGCTCTGTGTGCCGGGCAGTTGGCCTGAGGCACTAGAAGTTCCTGGGATTAATGCTTTGGCAGCACTGAAGGTGTTCTGCTCACTGTGACCTGAGCAGGCTCCTGAGACAGACCTGGCTGAACTATGTGCTCTCACCCAGCAGGGGTTTTTATACTCCCCCTGGTCAGGTATTAGCACCTCTCCAATCACCTTCCAGCTTTCATAACAAACATATCATTGGATAATTACATATACCATTTAACTACTGCCTTCTCAGACAGTATCTACAGCTGCAATAAGACAATACTCAGGTTCTAGAACCTTCCTGGAGAGTTAATCAATCTCCTTAACAGCTCTTGACCTGGAGAGGGTGCTATTTGCAACTACCAGCATGCCTATGCATTGGCAGGGGTGTTGCATATACATTCTTTGCTGTTATCAAATTTAGGAACTGGGAAATTTTAGTTCTCATCCCATTTATTGGGTTTTTAAGTGTTTTTATATTTTGTCACTTTAATAAAGATTGTTATTTTTTCAGGTCCGCCGGATTTCACCATCTTCTTCCCGGTGTATATGAGTGGATTGGTTGCGACACAATTTAAATCTTAAATCCCGTGCTCATCCGAAACAGTTGGATCATCCGACGGTACGCCCCCCCCCCCCAATTTCTGTCGCATGATAGCCTCAACTAAATACCTGTCCCAGCGGCCCAAATACCGAATACCATGAACAACCTGCCGCTGCCAGACAGATCGCAAATAAGACATGCGGGGAGCGCTGGGAAGGTAAGTTATTGACTTTCTTTATTTTTGGACCCCAGTATAAGTGGAGTTTGGGGTTTTTGCAGCACATTTTTTGTGCTGAAAAACTCTGCTTATACTCGAGTATATACAGTATATTTCTTTCATTGCCTGGTGTGGGGGTATCATCCAGAAAATAAACTATAATAATCGACTACACCTGTTGGTAGAAACCTGTGAATAACTATTATTCATTGAGTCCTTTGGGTACCATTGATTCTAAATCATAGATCCATCTGGATTCTTTTTGGAGCAAGATTGGTGTTGTGCTGCCCCTCTGATGTTTGTGATGACTTTTTCTAAGCTGTAAATTTTTATGCTTCTGCATTGGTTTTTGTGATGATTCAAGAAATGCATTGCCATCAATGATAGATTTTTGTCCAGTATCTGCTTTTTCAATAGTTGGGTTGTTTGTGCCACCTATACTTTTGGACAAGTACATTTGATCATATAGATGACATTTTTTGACCTCCGGTTAATGTAGTCTTTTAGTTTGTACTGTTTGTTGTTCACTGGTTAATGAGTAAATCTGTGTTGGCCATATGTTGGTAAATGTTACACTCTCCACATGGATATGTTCCCTTGATCCGGTGTCCTCTGGTTGTATTGGTAGTAGGTTATACAATATGGCTTCTTGTTAAGCGGCCCTCCTGACCATTAGCATGGGTCTTGTACTGATATATTCATTCAGTTTGGGCTCACTTCGGAGTATGTTCCAGCGTGTAATGCTGGCATGGGGTGCAGTTGTGTCTTCTCCCACCAACTCAAAAAAAGGGGGAACAACGCGCACCCATTGACGTACCAGATACCTGTCTACACAAGACTTTTTTGAATACAAAATAGTTGTGATTTAGTACAAAAAATAGCAGTTCTAGAATAAAAGAATCATGCTTACGGTCCAAGTTTATTTGACCAAGTAATAAGTAACCGTCTTCATTCCAATATCATGTGCTATATTTCGGAATCGACCTCCATGTTTTCCAGCTGTTCTATGAGGTGCATAGAGGCCCACCCATAGGATTCTAATTTTAGTACAAAAGGCTGTAGGTAGAACGTTGGAGTGAATGGTGTGTCCACTTTTTTGTATATGTGGCTTCCTTTTTAGTGATAATGCCTTGTTTTGAGGCCTCTGAGACTAGGCAATCAATTTTTCATTTAAATGTGTCTGTTGGATCTGCAGGGAGCCTGTAATTGAATTTTTCATTACTCAATTGGTTTTTGGCTTCCATTATATATTCCTCTATGCCCCTAGCACCACATTATCTCCTTTGTCCGCCTCTCTGATTATGAATGTCTCATTAAGGGACTTCAATGCCTCTTGTTCTTGTCTAGAAATGTTTCTTTTATATCTTGTAAAACTTTGTGAAAAAAACACATTTATGGCTGGGCAAAGGCCCAAGGATGGAGTGGACTGTGACGGTTGGGGTTATATTTTACCTTCTTGTGTAGTTGGATTTTCCTCATTTTCTCTTAGCAGTTCCAACTAATCCATGAAAACTCTTCTTTCTGTCTCTGCAAGATTGTCCACCAGAGATGGCTCTTGGTATAGAATTTTAAAGGCAAGTTGTCTACAAAATAAATAAAGATCTTTTATAAAAACAAAATTGTCTCGTTTTTGCATTGGTGAAAAGGTTAAACCTTTCTGTAGAACTGATGTTTCGATTTCCGTTAAGTTATGTGAAGACAGATTGATAACTTGCAGTGTGTCTTTATTATTCTTGGAACGTACTTGTTTTTCTGCCGTTGATAGTAACGTTTTACTTGTTTGTGTCCTGGTGATTTGTCTCTGTGTTTGGGGCCTCTTATGAGAATATTGACTTTGCCTGGGCCTATATCCACATCGCTGGCATCCGTGGATAAAAAATCACTTGATGCCGATTCTGCAGGCGCCACTGTGACATTTTGTTTGTTGGTATGTGGTGATAGTTTACTAGTTGGATATTTTCTAATCCCATTAATTGTGTCTTTGACTTGTTCTCAGAGGGCTCGATCATGTGAGAGTAACATTTGTATCAATACGACTGAACACTGGGGCAGATTTATCAAGCAGTCTGAAAGTCAGAATATTTCCAGTTGCCCATGGCAACCAATCACAGCTCAGCTTTCATTTCACTAGTGCTCATGAATATTTTAAAGGGGAGCTGTGATTGGTTGCCATGGGCAATTGGAAATATTCTGACTTTCAGACACTTGATAAATCTGCCCCACTGTGTCAAGCCTTGTTCCCATGTGGAAAAATTTGTACTCGTAATCCCCTAGGCATAATGCCTTGTTTGATATATTCCTCCAAGCTTTTTATATTCCACCATATACAGACATAAGATTTTTGTAATTCTGTTAGTTCATGTGATATGTGTTTGAACTCTTGATGTGGACTATCATCAACCTCGTTTGAAAAAAACAATGCTATCTGACTATTTCATAGAAGTTCCCTGGCATTCATATCCAAAGCCATAATGCAAACTCCACCACTACACAATGTGCCACCTCTCTGAAATGTTGGTATAATACAAAAACTAATTCTTTATATGTAACTGCGTCTAGAAAAAGGGTCCCATAGGAAAAAAATATAGAGACCCTCACTGTAGCAATAGTTAATCTTTCAACAAGACTTTGACATACCACACATGCTACACATGTGTCAATGTGTACATTGATGGCCAATATACCAAAAAATATACTGAAAAATTCCAACTTTATTGAATATACATAGCACAGACAATTAAAAACATTTAAAAGCACATAAAATCATATGCAAAGCACAATGCATGATGACAGTCAAATTCATGCATTAAGCTGTCTAACCCCTTTGGTAGAGTGAGATGCAAATGAAGTGTGGTTAGTATGTCACCTAAGCATAAGCAGAGCCAACAACAAGTTATCTCATAATATTGAAGAAAAATAGAAATAGATATCACCAAGTGCCAATTGAAGGAGGGAGTCTGCCACCCCAAGTGTTCTGCCTCTAGTGTGGCTTCCTCACTTCACTTATCTGAGGGTGATCTGACCTGTATGTGGCTTCATGGTGTGGGGTGTATGGTGCACCAGGATCGCGGAATCACCACGCATGCGCCTGCCACACAGTCCCCCACCTCCATGCAAGCCAGGCAGCCACACCCATTTTTCTCCTTATTTGTCTGTGGTATAACAACAGTCTGGTCAGAACAGCTTCTGGGAACACTTCTCAAACTTCAAAAATGTTGGACACAGAAGAATATATTGTAAAGTTTTCTTTTACCACCCCTACTACTGACTACTACTGGAAAAAGCTGTGAATCCAGAAAAATATGGAATTATGTAAATGCTAGCTGCCACCGTTTACTTTTTGCAAGGTAAAATACGAGAGTAGTCTCTTGAGCTGCTGTCCATGGTGCTGTTCAATATATTACTGAGGAATTTCACTATTGTGTTGCAGATGCTAATTACTTAAGAAACCTTAAAGTTCATATTCTTGATACACATTCCTTATTTGCGGAGGTATTAATTACAGGCAAATAGTAATGTACATCTCAAAAATACATTATAGTAATAATGTATTTTATATAGTATAATGCAATTTATTTTAAGTGCAACCACTGGTCAAAACACATAAATTACATCAGTATCTTGTTTCTACTAGTAAAAATGTAGTCTACTAGATACACCTTCTAGTTGGTGAGGCAAAGTCATGGAGCGAATTTTAGAATAATATAGAAATCAGACATTAGAATAACCTTCCTAAAATTGTTTTCCACACAATTGAGTAGCCCCATAAGTAGCTGAAAAGTTAACTGTGCGCTGTGAAACTTCCCTTCAAAGCAAGAAATAAAATTTTTTGCAACTTGTGCAACAGTAGATTTTCTAAGGGAATAGAACATGCAGGATAACCTTTGTTATGAATGTAGGTACTTGATAATTTGTCATTCTTTTGATATGTACTAACTATTGCTAACTGTGAACCCCCCAGTAAGACCTGTTATTTTGGAGAAAGTCTGTAACAGATTTCATTATAGTGCGTTAATTAATGCTAGTGATGCTAGTAATGATAGTGTCTGATACTTATAGACATATTTATGAATAATTGTTTTGTTAGTTGTTCTAATCTGTAGCTCAGAAATAAAAAGTACACCTTTCTGCTTAATGTAATGTCCTATTTAGTGTCAGAAGCTCATGTTTAATAGTGAGGTCAAAGCATAATTTTGTTCTGTCAGATGAAAGCTTGTAAAAAAACATAAATAACCTGTTCACTAAAATATTATCTTAAGAATAGATCACTTTACTATTGATATATTTTAACCAATCATCTAAAACATCTTAGGTCCGCTGTGCATGGATTTGTTTGGTCTGTGGGAAAAGGAACTATGTGCTTATCTAGAAGTCTAGAAATGTGTTGCAAAGAGTAATTGTCTGACAGCTAAATAGCAGCGCTGGCATTGTACTACTGTTACAGTGCTGCCAGTGCTGTACAGCCATCAAACAAGGACTACTTCTTCATATTTCTGTATGATCCTTTTTTAGTTTTTACATTTTTGTGTACTTGATGTGTAAATGTACTTGAACCCTAGGGGTTCAGATCAATTATAAAACTGTATTGCAGTATATTGGTGATATACTGCTTCTATACAGACAATCCCCTACTTAAGGACACCCGACCTACAGACATCCCCTAGTTAAAGGCAGACCCCGCTGTGACAACTGGTTAATCTCTCTGGATGCTTTACTTCAGTCCCAGGCTGTAATGATTAATTGTAGGGTGTCTGCAATGATGTTTTATTGATAATTCTAAGACCCATTACAGCACAAAATTTTGAAAATTGAATTGAAAATTGTCTGGAGTTTTAAAGATTTAAAGATTGCGGTGCCCAGGAACAGACCTTTTAACTGCCATGATTGGTGCCAGCATTGACAGTAGCATTTACCAGCAGGTGTTAGCGGCATATGGAGAGGGCTCAGTCTTAGAGCACTCTCCATACACTGTTTCATGACCAGTCAACATATATTTACACTGGCTAGATGTTAAAGGGTTAAAGAAAGCAGCTTCATTGTGTCTTTTTTTCTGCTTTTTCTACTACTCTGTCCACCTCGGGCAGATAAAAACTAGTCATTTACCTAAGGAATATCTCCCTTTAATATTTAGCTCTCTGAGATGATCAGGCTACCCAGGGACTGTATGTAAAGACATAAGTAATTAGAAACATTATCAGATTCCTCTATGTCTAGCTTTCATTGGTGTATGGTAAAGGAAAGCAGATTTACACAAACTGCATAAATAATGAAGAAAGGCAGGGGAAAAAGATGGACATAGTAAAAGAAGGATAAAGTACGTTACAAAGATCATTGTCATTAATGCACTATTGATCTATAAAATTAAACATAGTCAACGGTACAATTGCTTCATTTTATTGAATAACAGTAGGTTAAAAAAAAACATGGTGCTCACAAATGTAGAAAAGGTTTTGTTCCTATTTGTGGTTTAATGTACTTCAAAAACAATGGTCTTGTGTTATCTAGGAAAATAATAAAAATTCCAGATATGGGAGATCCCTGTTTATATTGCAGTGTCTGCCAATATCTGTTATTCTAAAAGGAAGATCAATAATTTTTACGCGTTATAAAAAAAAAATCTTAGCCGTATGTCTTATACTGATGAAGACTTGCATTAATCAAGTGAAAGGAAAGACCTGAAGTTTAACAAGGAAATCTTGTCATTCCAAAGCATTCTTTTGTAAATGGAACCAACTTCTGAATAGAGTCCAAATAGAAGCTTAAGAGCAGACACTTGGGTCATTATGAAATTCAACAGGTGCATTTAGATTCAGCCAAGAATACCATTCATGGATAAAGAAAGGTATTGTGTACATCTTTGAACAAGCATTTAGTTTTATACAAAGTAAAATACCATGTTCTGATAATCTGCCATGTTTCTAGGTGACATTTTATACTATAAAAGAATGATTTCAATCTTTCATTGTTAAATCATAGCTTTGCATATTATAATATATACCTATCACAATGCTGAGACATGATATAACTTTTATCAAGCAAGTCAACACATCCTGTTTGGTTTAGACTAAGAATATGCAGTTTAAGGATTTTTCCAGATACAACTACACCTAGCTGAGTGCAGCAGTGCCGGTGCACCTATACACTATGATTGTAGAAGAAAGAAGACAGAAAAATCTGCAGTGTTCTTCTCCTCCCTGCACACAGTAGAAACAGCTTCCATTGAAGATTACCTACATAATGAACAATACATTACAGTACTGATGAAACAGTATTCTTCCTGCTATGACTGTAGATTAACCCTCATCCACAGAAGATTGTGGCTAGTATTTGAAGATGTTTGGAACTACCTTCCTACCTCCTTCAAAATGTATGTGCAGGTATATTTAGGAGAACTGATGCTGTTTTGAACATAATGGGTGGTCATAGTGGGTATGAACCTTGCAAATAAACAAATTCCAGGTCCAGCTTGTGGGAATGTTTTAAACCAATGTTTGAAACATCCAGGTTATGATTAATCCACAAATCAACGGGTTTCAAGCAGAAAGACTGCTCTTAATTATGATAGTCATGTCATAGTGCAGGGTATAATAGCGAATCGTATTTGATAGGAATATTGGAGAATATTGGAGAAGCTCATAAATCACAACAGACTGCTACCAAAGCCACCCCAATGTCTGTTGAATAATACTGCAGCCACCTGCACTATATGGAGGAGATGTCTCAGCCCATGAGCCTTCTCCATACTGCGTTAACAAACACATGTTTAAAAGGTCAATTGATAACATTTACATTTTTTAAAGCATTCTTAGGCCAAATGCACACTACCACATTCAATGCCTGGGTTGCAAACAATGGGCCATATAGTCCATGTCATTCAGTATGCTTTCGCCCGATGCTGTGAGACATGGCAGCCTTCCCACAGCCTTCCTGCAACTGTGCCTAATAGAAGTCAATGAAGTAAAAAATATGGTTGTGCACATGAGGCCTTATTTTGCAGCAGTTTTTATGCACCAATCATAGCTCAATTCCATATATGTTAAAACAATTGACCCCAAACAACTTGTTGTCAAACATATTCCTCTGTAATCAGTTCCTCCGAAATTACTGCTGCCCCAGGTGACCTAAAATTTCATTCATGAAGAATGAAGCAATAATCTGATCCCATTATGATCTGCCTGCTCTATTACAGAGTTTAAGGGAGTGGTGGGGTAAAATGTCCTTTGAGGAATTTAATCTTAAAAATGACTGAATAAATTGTAGATATAAAAGACCTTATCCATTGCCAAATTAAAGTTTAGGGCTTAGATTTCTATGTTATCAGAGTTTGGCTCATGTTATGAAATGTTTCTCAGTTTTGAACAAGTAGGAAAGAGAGATACAACCCCGCTACTGCACAATCATCATTTTTCTTCCATTTCTCTTGGCAGGCAGGATTATAAAGACTGTTCTGTTTACTTACCAATTATCATGAGCTGGAAATGGAAATAAAGTGGTTACATAAAGTCCCTGCAGTAGTTGATATGGGTGTGGAGATAATAGGGATTAGGTTTTATAGATGTACTAGGGACTTGGAGTAAGTAAACCTTGCAAGTAAACAGATAAGTTGGTCAAGAGATTCAATTCATATGTAATTCATAGAATTTTATTTATTTTAAAAGAAGAAATATGAAGTTTTAATATTAGATGAAATGAAGTAAATGCATCACATGGATTATGTCAAAGAGGGACATATTGTGCCATCTCCTAATATCTCAAATATCCACCGCAGAAAAACTATAATTAAAATTTCGCAAGGTGAATGTAAACTATATTAATTTTGGCTCTTATTATGTTTCTTGTACAATGTCCAGTGTAAAGCTACACAAGGCATTTATTTATCATACAGTATATATTATGGTGCTAATATTGGATGATAAATCCGGCGCCTCTTTTGACTTGCAAAAAGTGCTACAGTTTCTTCACTTTTTGTATGTTTCTGCTTGATGTAACATATTATCCTATATCCTCGTTCCCTGCTAAGCAACTCCCCTTATCTAATAACCCACACCTCCTGTGAGATAAGACAAAAGTGTTGAAAACATATTATAAATTTAGTGTGTGTACAGGTGTACTGTTATACATATCGGGGCACATAATACGCTGGAGTTCACCTTCTTCTTCCCGGTGCATGAATGTGCTTGGCTTGCAACACAAATTTAAATGTTAAATCCTTCACTTAGTCCGAATCCGTCAGATTGTCCGACGACCCTCCCCACCCTTTTCCCCCGATTTCTGTCGTGTGAAAGCCAGAGAGATTGCGACACAATCCAATCGTGTGCAACACAATCCCCCACTCGATCGCCGAAAAGTCAGGAAACCCAACGAAAATGCAGCCGCGGGACCCTTAGTAAATAAGCCCCATTATGTAATTTTTTTGTGCAATTTCTGGCACAAGAATTTATTTCAGCAAGTGTGAATATGCCATATGGAAAACAATTTAAACAATTTAGCAATAATCACTTAGTTCATAAGGTGCTTACTAGTATTGCAGAAAACAGAGGACAATAGGAGAGTAAAGCAGAAGATGCAAGGATCAAAGATGTCATCTAGATGTTATATAATTGGAGGATACAGGAGACAAAAGAGAATAGATACAGTATGGAAAGTATTCAGACACCTTTAAATTTTTCACTCTTTGTTTCACTGCAGCCAATTGAACTTTTTGGTGTAAATTCTAAGCCATATGTCTAGAGAAAATCAAGCACTGCTCACCGCCTGCCAAATACAATCCCAACAGTGACACATGGTAGTGGCAGCATCATCATATAGGGGTGTTTTTCAGCTGCAGGGACAGGGCGACTGGGTGCTATTGAAGGAAAGATGAATGCTTCCAAGTACAGAGATATCCTGGATAAAAAAATTCTTCCAGAGTACTCTGGACCTCAGACTGGGCCGAAGGTTCACCCCACACCAACACAATGACCCTAAGCACACAGCTAAAATAACAAAGCAGTGTCTTCAGAACAACTCTGCGACCATTCTTGACCGGCCCAACTAGAGCCCCAATTGAGCATTTCTCGAAAGACTTGAAAATTTCCGTCCGTCCAATGTTTACCATCCAACCAGAGGAAACCAGAGAGGATCTTCAAGAAAGAGGATCCCCAAATCCAGGATGCAACTTGTTGCATCATTCCCGGCTGTAGTAGCTGAAAAGGTGCTTCTGCGCAATATTGAGCAAAGGGTGTGAATACTTATGACCATGTGATATTTCAGTTTTCTTGTGTAATAAATTAGCAAAAATATCTACAATTCAGTTTTCTTCTGTAAAAATGGTGTGCAGAGTGTACAGTACATTGACACCTTAAGAATGCAGCGCTTTTTTGTTCATTTTTCACTCCCCACTTTCAAAAATCTATAACTTTTTAATTTTTTAGTGTACAGAGCATGTGAGGACTTTTTCTGCATAACAAATTTTACCAGGAAGCAGGAAAAAAATTCCAAATGAGGTTAAATTGGCGAAAAAACGCATTTTCATTAATTTCTTGTGGGCTCAGTTTTCATCTACTTTATTCTTTGGTTCAGTATCACAGTGATATCAAATTTATATAAGTTGTTTTAGTGTTTTAATACATTTACAAAATGTAAACAATCTTCTGATGCTAATAACTTTTTCATACTTTGGTGTATGGAGCTGTGTATAAGTAGTCATTTTTGCAAGATGAGATGATGTTTTCATTGCTACCATTTTGACTACTATGCTACCCATTTGATCACTTTTTGTTAATTGTAAAATAGTGTAAAAGTGTTGTTTTGGACATTTGGGTGCTATTTTCCGTTATGAGGTTCACAACCTGTAATAACCATTTTTCTATTTTAATATCTGGCATTTTGGGAGGTGTCAATACGTAACGTTGTAATATTTACTGTTTATGTAGTTTTATATTAGTAGTAGGGCAAGGGAGGTGATTTGAATTTTTAGGTTTTATTATATTTATATACTTGCCAATGACATCACAGGGAGCGACGATCTCAACAAAGATGGCACCTCCCATGCGGTAATCAAGTAGTTAATACTCATGGGTATTAGCGGTGGGTGTTTGCTGCAATATGCAGCAAACGCACCTCTGTATGACGAGGGCTCACCCCACAAGCCCTCTTCCCATAGAGTTGGCAACTCTGCGCCATCTATTTACGGCGAAGAGTGTTATGAGCAAAAAAATTACTTTTTTGATTTTACCAATTGGCTGCAATGAAACGAAGAGTAAAAAAATGTAAAGGGGTCTGAATACTTTCCGTACCCACTGTACATGTAGCTGAGATGTGAACATCAGTGAAACATTAGTCAACATCCAAAAAAGATGGATGTTAGTATGGAAGTTTGTGGGATAAGTAGAGGTTTTCCACAACTCCTTATGTGTCTTTTACCTCTTACCACCAAAGCCATTTTTCATCTTCCTGACACACCCTATTTTTAGAATTTTCATTATTCACTATAAGTGTCTATAACTTTGGAATACTTTAACATATCCAGGATGTTTTCTCATAAATTGACTATTGAACTTTATGTTAGTTGAAACATTTGGGTGATGTGTTTTTAAATTTATTTATGGCAAACTGGAAATTTGACAAGAATATGGAATAAATCTCATTGCTCTTTAGACAGATAGTTATTCCACCCAAAAATGTAATAACTAACATTTACTATATATCTGCGTTAACTTGGCATTATGTTTAAACATCCTTTCTATATTTAAGGATGTGAATATATCTATATATTTATGAATAATGATTGTTCAGCTTTTCCCGAGAATCCCCAAATCCCAAAATCTGAGGGATCAGTTTAGTTAGAAGTTACTTTAAGAACTTAACCCCTTACCGACGTGGGACGCATCTATATGTCTATATGCGGGGGTATAAAAAGGGCTCACGTGCTGAGCCCTCTCCATACAAGGTAAGTGTTTGCTGTATATTGCTGGCACTGATCGTGGGTGTTAACCCTGTAAATGCATCTGGCAAAGCTGCCGGGAGCATTTAAATTACGGCGTAGCGTGGGTGCGGCCATATTGGATTGGATTTGATCGCCACTCCCTGTGAAGTCATAGTGTCATACAAAGACTTGAGGCTGTCTGATTTTAACAACATTTATTACAATGTGCGATTTACACATTGTAATAGATGATGTGTAAAATCCCCATATACTATAGTACTGTAGCATGGCAGTATATGGTAGGATCAATCAGACAACCTGGGGTAAAAGTACCCTAGGAGGTCTGAAAAAAGGGGGAAAAATGTAAAAGGTTTTAAAAATATTTAAAAATAAAAAAAATAAAAATTCAAAACCCCCCTTTTCCCTTGAACTGACATAGATATAAAAAACTGTAAAAATCATAAACATGTTAGTAATCTCTACATCCCAAAATGTCTAAACTATAAAAAGATAATAAAGATTTTTCATGCAGTTTAACTCCATAACGGAAAATAGAGCCCAAAGTAGAAAATTACACTTTTTTGCCATTTTGAAAAATTCAAAAAATTTGATCAATGGCTGTATAGTCCTTAAAATGGTAGCATTGAAAATTTCATCAAAAGTTGCAAAAAATTACCCCACAAACAGCTCTGAACACCTCAGTATAAAAAGTTATTAGAGCCAGAAGATGGCAAATTCAAGATTTTTTTTGTACAGGAGGTTTTAATTTTTTGTAAATGTATGAAAACGTTATAAAACCTATATAAATTTGGTATCCCTGTGATTGTCACGACCCAAAGAATAAAGTAGACATGTCATTTTGGGCGCTTAGTGAAAGCCATAAAATCCAAGTCCACAAGAAAACTGCACATTTTTTCAAGAATTTTACAGCATTTGGAATTTTTTTCCCACTTCCCAATACATGGCATGGGATATTAAATACCACCATTATGAAGTGCAATTTCTTATGCAGAAAACAAGTCCCCAAATAGCTCTTTACATGGAAAAAAAGCTATGAATTTTGGAAGGTGGGGGAGGTGAAAAATGAAAATGCAAAAACTAAATAGATATATAAATGAATAAACAGTAAAGATCACATACATGTTAAGTATTGCTGCATCACTAAATGCCCGCTCTATCAATATATAAAAACCGCCTAAATGTCCACAACACCACTTTAATGCCATTTTATATCACTGTCAAGGAGATATTAATTGTGAATGTATAAGACTGGTTTAACTATAGGGTAATTACAAACTTTGTTTAAATATTTGGCATCTATTGAAGCGTCCAGGCAGCTTTTATGACATCCTGGAGCTTTAACAGCCTGATAACCTCTGAACTGAAGACTGGTCTGTTCAGACCCCAAAGGACATTTGGTTTGCCTACCCCCCCTCTTCTGCATCAGGATTTGGAAACAAAAGACTGTTTAAATATTCCTGGACTCTGCCCCCTCATTAAAACTTTGCCCAATCGTGAATGACCCTCTGGACTAATTAATGAATGGGAGGTTCTGAAATCTGAACCAGACTGAGAAGTTATAAATCAATATGAAATCCAAGAATTGGTGTTCACATTTTGGGGGCTGCTTGACAAGCTGAGTGTGTCCCTTATTTCTCCCACCTCCAGGGATCAGGATTTACTTTAAGTTTGTAAGTTTCTGTTATTTTTCTCCCTTTTTATTTTATAACTGTTTTGTCGTGTTGTGTGTCATTTTATTTTGTAATTCTTTTGTTTTTAATATCTTTTTATGCACTGATCAACTTTTTGTAGTTAAAGCTTTTCACTTTAATTTTGGTCCTTGTATGCTCTGCGAACTCATAGCCTTGTGAAGTGTGGTTAACTGTGTGACTGCTGGAGTGCTGAGTGTGCATGTCTAGTGGTGTGACAAAGTGACTGCTTGAGAGCAAGAATTGATGTAGAGTGGGATACTTATTGGTCCCAGTATAAATGCAATAAGTGGTGGCAGCGGGTCTGGTTCTGGTGCTGGAGCTGTATGA
This sequence comes from Engystomops pustulosus, assembly GCF_040894005.1. NCBI lineage: Eukaryota > Metazoa > Chordata > Amphibia > Anura > Leptodactylidae > Engystomops > Engystomops pustulosus. The sequence continues at coordinate 133,701,440 of NC_092411.1, forward strand.
GGTGTGATTTAGGCTCAATTTGTGTCCTGAGTGAAAGGTGAGCGCAAGTTTGAGTAGGCTAAATTAACCCGTACAGTTGCACCCCACGTCACGTGACGAGGCGGCGTCCTTCGCCGCGACAATAACATAAAATTTCATAAAACGTGATCAAAAGATCGCACAGTCCTCAGTCATGTAAATGTTAGCTCATCTTGCAAAGAATGACGTTTTACACAGCTCCATATACCAAAGTATGAAAAAATGATTAGCATCAGAAGGTGGCGAAATGAAAAAACATTTTTTGGGGGAAATTTACTTACCCAGTCCTGTCGCGATCCCACAGTGCGTTGTCCGACGAGGATTCGGGTCTGCCGCGATTCACTAACATTGTGCGTCCAAGTTCCTTCCTGTGTCGCTGCTGTGCCAAGGTCCGAAGGAGTTCACATTCTTCTTCTCGTGCATGTGAGTGCTTGATCTTGCAACACAAATCCCTTTTTAAATTCTGCGGTTTGTCCGAATCCGTCGTGTTGTCCGACAGCCACGCCCCCAATTTCTGTCGCATGCAAGCCGTCGCCGATGCGCCAAAATCTGATCATGGGTGTCAAAATCCCAGTGGGCAATGTGCCGCAAAACGTAAATATTCGGAAAACCCGATGAAAGTGCGGCGTTCGGACCCTTAGTAAATGAGCCCCATTGTTTTCATTGTTGAAAATGTATCAAAACTCAATAAAACTTATATAAATTTGTTATAACCATGATTGTACCGATGCAAAGCTGTTGAAAGGCCTATATACTAGAAATATAGTATAGTAAATTACCACATCAGAATCTTATTTAAGAAAAAATTCGGTTAGCAGTAAAATTTGCACTTCACTCAGGAATTAAAAAATGCACTTGTTACGTAATTTCTCCTTAGTATACCACCATATATAGTGGTAAACTGTTCTATGGGCAAACGGCAGGGTAAAGTGAAGGAGCACTATTTGGCATTTATGGCTGAAAGAGTTTTCAGGTTCCAGGATGCATTTGGGCATTTTGCAAACTTCATTCAACAAGGAATTTGCCAAAGGGTAAAGTAAGCATAGGTTTACCATAGGTTTAAAAATGGCTGCTGAACAACAAAATTACTTCTTTTTTTTAAGTGACATTGACCCCAGGATTTTCATTTATGTTAGTGGTGAAATAGGAAGTTACATAAAATTCTTAAAGAGAACCCGTCATGCAAAATAACCCCCCTAAACTAAATATATTTTCATAAACTGCCATTAGAGAGCATTGCCTCTATCCCTTCATTGTCCCTCTACAGGCCTGTAAACCTAAGCAATGACCTGTGAAATGTCCAATGAGTCATTAGCATATTCAAGCTGTCCAGCTTATTCATGAGTGGGAGGCACAGCCTCACCCCCAGTGCTTGACTGACAGCCTGTATAAAGCTGTGAGGCTGTATAATGATGTGCTTCCTAGTGCTGGCGGCCACACCCTTCATCCTGTGTGTGTATAGGAGAGATACAACAGCTCCAGGCTGCAGCCATGTTATAGCAGAACATGTCAGGTACTTGTGCAGCTGATGTCTGTGTCTCTGTGTATTAGGAGGATGCAGCATGTCAGCAGGTACAGCTCACACTCACACTAGCCATGCTTTACTATACATACCACACAGACATGAGCAGGGGGAGGAGAGGGGAGGGGGAACAGGGGTGACATCACTGCCTCTGACCATGTGATCAGCCTCATTTACATAATAAAGAAAAGATGATTTTACAATGATTAATGTATGAAGTGACTAGATAAAGGCTGGGATGGAATGCTTGTGTGCTGCTCCAACAGGTAGTAGTGACAGAAATAGTGACAGCAACTGCAGCACTGCTACTACTTTAATACTTTATTACCTTATTCTTCCAGATAAAACACCTTTAGACTTCTGCTTTGCATTTCTGAGTGAAACAATGCAGCTTGGGCTTTGTTAAACCACAGCCACATTGTCTTTGCCAAGAAAGAGCTTGTAAGCAGAGGCAGTTTGAAAGAAATTCAAGAAAATCTGTGGGAAAGAAAGAAATGCAGTTGATGTTAGGCAAGCCATATGTCAGTGGATAAACTAAGTGGTTTAATTGTTTCTTGCTGTCTCTTTCTGGTTCCTCTAATACGTTTCCATTTCTTGGCATTTCAATAGATATTTTATTGTCTACTTAACCATTTGGTCTTTGATGTGGTGAACAGACTATGACATTAGGAAGGAGTACATTTTGTTATATCTTGATTTTGCCAAGCATATTTTACTGGGTAGAAAGTGGAAACAATTTGTTTTCTAGTTAAAAATATTTTTTATGAGATGTTTCCTGTTTTGCATTTTATAAACAAATATGTTAAACATTCTAAAATTTAATTTTTCATTTGTAATTATACTTCCAGCAATCTGTTATACCACCACCAATCACGGGTATTAATAAAATTAAATCTTCTACCTAGGAGCCTCTGAATAGCTGCCATACAGTGATCCCTATAACAGCACGCCAGAGGTAAGCTGTTAAAGTGAGACAGTATTTTAGCAATGTGCTGCTTTGTTTGAGAAATAAGACCTTTTAGGGTTCAAACACCTGTAGGACAATGACTGGAAAGGTAATAGATGGTGTATATATTCCTTTCAGGTTACTTCCTTACCTGTGGTAAAGGGTTAATGCACTGACTAGAGACTGTACAGCCCTAATTACCAAGTGCAGCTGGGAAAAGGGGTTTTAACCCAGAGCTGCATCCTGGGCTGGAGCTCTGTGTGAGAGACATTGCTCTGGAAGTCTTGCCAGCCCTGTGTCATAAGCCAGTGTGAGCACGCTGTTCTGCTAGAGAGGGACTTGCTGATGTACAGGTAGTGCTCAGACGAGCCAGCTTTTGTTTTCCGTTTTGTTTTATTTTACTTGCCTGTAAAGCTGCATTGTTTTGGCTGCCAATAAAAGCCGCAAGGAAACCGTATTTCCGCTGTCAAGCCTGTCTGTGTCTCTGGACTTTATGACATTAAAACTGACCCTCCTACACACCCTAATGGGCCTAAAATAATAGTTATTATATTATAAAAATTAGACAGTTAAAAAATAAATATATACTCAAATATCTCCCTTTCCCTAAAGCATATACAAAATCCTAGCAGGTCTGGGGGGGGGGGGGGGAGGGGGTGACATAATAGGCCAAATGGATCAGAGCCCTGCAGCATCAGCCATCGGTTTCTGATCCCTTTCAAGTGGCCCACTTCACTGTGGTCAGGCTGTTCTACCCCTTCTTAAAGACCTTATTCAAGCTCTCCCCACTAAATGGGACATAGATTCCTTAGTTGCTTGCTTGAAATATTCTCAGCAGCAGACCCTTTAAATCCCCTTTTTTTGTCTCTCTCCAATCCTCAAAAGTTCTGCCTGGACATCCATATAACAACCAGAATGACCCAGCCTCCTGATTCCCAGACCAGCCTGTTGAAAGGTTCTCTGAATGCCAGGTTCATAGCCTGTGTAAGCAGTCAATTTTTTTCAGTCTGCTACTACAAATTGCCCTCTTACAGGAGACCCATTTATGCCTCAGCAAGCTATTTTGCTTATCTGACTTACATTTTCTACATGCATAACAAAGTTACACATCGGACCCGAAAACCAGAGGGACTAGCCTCTTCAACTCCAGAATGCTACCATGGAAATTCTTGGACTCTCAGTCTGATGAAAAAGGATGGATTGTGTTTGTGACATGAGACTTGTCTCCAAGCAGGTCTACACCTTCGCCTCTTTATATCTTCCAGGACAAGGTAGAGTCCTGTCTTTATTTTTAGACCACTTGAGTGAGCTTGAGGAGGGGGTTGTGGTCCTAGGGAGGATTTCTGTGTCACCTTAGACCCTGCTGTGGACATTTCACATGCTACGCTGCATTCTGCATGACCACAGACTGATTGACGTCTGGCAACTGCCCCACCAAATAGTTAAGGACTATACTTTCTACTCCACTCCACACAATTTATTAAGACATGTCTCCCCCTAACACTCTGCAATGGTAGCCTTACCCCTCGCTACACTGACTCGTTTGTAGAAGGAACGCATAGCTTGGTCCGTCCCTTTTTGGTGGTCCACAGAAGCCCTCTTTTACCTGGGCACTCACATGCCTCCCAACTATAAGGACTTGCACCGCTTGAACTCCTCCTCCTTACTTAATGCCATCAAGTTGGACTGTGACTCATGGAGCAAAGGCACTTTTACTTGGTTAGGTTGTTGCGTGATCTTCAAAATGAGCATTCTACTGGGTTCAAAATGAGCATTCTCCTGCATGTTCTATACCTATTCCAAGCTTTACCGATCTCCCTCCCAGGGACTTTCTTCTGCATCTTAGATATCCAACATGCATTCATCTGTGCAGGTAGACAAGCAAGAATGAAATGGGAGGTTATGTTCAGACCAAAAGACCGAGGTAGCTTTGCACTTCTCGACTTTAGATCCTACTACAGATGAACCCATAAGGTTAGAGTGGTAAGCTGGTGCTGCTATGGCAAAGTTAAATCTTCAGTTTTCCTTAAGCAACACTTCTCTATCTTCAATTCCCTGGATTGACAAAGCCTTGTTGTCACAGCCGTGTTTCCTGACAAATCAACCCACTTACCCATTTTCTGTCACTCTGACGCTGTGAAGGGCCCTTTCCTATCTCCTCACTCAGCCATGTCCTCCATACTTGGGGATCCTTACTGTATGCTGGGATTGGATTATGCCATCTTTGGCATCTGGAGGACCACTGGTATACACAATGGGGCAGATTTACTTACCCGTCCGTGCGCCCCATATCCTGCATCTGTCGCTTTCCCGATCAGGTCCACCAGAGGTCACCTTCTTCTTCCCGGTGTATGTAAGTGCTTGATCTTGCGACGCAAATTCAAAGTTAAATCCTGCGGTGTGTCTCAATCCGTCGGATCGTCCGACAGTCCTCCCCCGATTTCTGTTGCATGATAGCTGGCACCTATGTTCCAAAATCCGAACGCGTGCGACACAATCCCCGAAAAGTCAGAAAGCCCGATGAAAATGCGGCCGCAGGACCCTTAGTAAATAAGCCCCACCATGTCCCACTTTTGCTCTGGCTCCTCTTGGGAGCCCTGTTCCTCCCTTCTCAAAGAAAATAAAAACAGCCGAAAAAAATTGCCAATCATAAACAATTTAATAAATATTTATCTTATTGCTGTACACCTCCCAAAATGGTAACATTTAACACCTTGCACAGCCTTGTATACTAAAGTAAAAAGGTTTCTGTGAATTAATATAAATTTGGCATCTCTGCAATTACACTGGCCCAAACAACAATGAGGATATGTCATCATTGAAGAGGAACGGAAAAGTTGGAACTCACCACGTCTAAAACATCATCTTCTTTATTTTTTACGTCTTAAAACATAGCATGTGTTACAGGGAGAGGAACATTGTTATACAGGAGCGTTTAGAGGGACGAATCGTTTTGCGCATATCCCAGCTCTTCATCTTGCCTAAATCTTCTGGCATCCTTACTTAGTTTTTAAACCAGGGCAGGGCGTAGCTAAAACACACCTACACCTTAGAAACAACATGATTGGTTAAAAACAATAAAGGGGCGGAGCAATGCATTGTTAACTCCATCTCCTGATACTGAAAAATGCTGTGGCAGACCTGAAGGGAAACAGCTTTATTTTGTGTAGCCAATCAGATTGCATTGACCAAAAAGGGGTGGGCTTATCTATGCTGGAGGCATCATAGGAACCAAAAGGCGGACCTGAGTGGAAACTAATATGGTTTTGTTTCACCGATCAGCTCATGCTGAAAAACTGCCGTAGGTGGAGCATAGCTTAAGCACAGACTTCAATGAAGCATAAACATCGGACCCAGAGAAAAACTCTTGGTTATGTTTAAACAGGTAAAAACTATGAATTCAGGTAGGGGGCGCACTCAAGCTGAAGAAAACTTCCAGAAAGAAGTCTACATGGAAAAAGGCACTACTACTTCTTTACATATTTCGAGACAACGTTTAGGAAAACATACAATTCAATAGTTACTACATATTTTTGAAAAAGTATATCTATAAAAATTTCATGGTTTATATGAAATATTTGTTAATATAATGTTTATAAGAACACTCCCATGTTGTTCTTGTCATTTAAGCCTAAGGGGCCCAAAGCCTCTGTTTTTATAATCCATTGCACCTCTTTCCTTACTAATATTTTGTGTCTATCGCCTCCGTAGATAGTTATCTGAACTTACTCCAAGCCTGCAAAGCTTAGTGTACTTATATTGCCTTTGTGAATCTGATCAAACGTGGTGCTCCCTTACCAGTTATAACTGAATTATTATGTTCTCTGAACCGTGTAAACATAGCTCTAATTGTCTTACCTATATAGAACCGTTTGCACTGACAAAAAATTACATAGATAACAAAACACGATCTGCAGGTTATAAATTGCCTGATTCTGTGTCCTATGCTCCCTATATTAACAATTTTGCCTGTCAACATCTGAGTACAATGGTTGCAAGTAGTCCTTTATTGTTTTACTTCTACGGAAAGTAACCAAGGGTCCGTTTTCTGCTGCAGTTTTAAGTTGAGGGTCAGCTTTTACCATAAACCAATAAATCCTTCTTAATGGTATCCTTAATTTTGGGGGCCATGGCACTGTAAATGAGAATATGAACCTCTCATTTTTTCTTTTCTACATGGTTTGTATAGTAATTGCTCAGGGGTCATTTTTAATGCTCTTTCCATTGCTTGCTTGAGAAGGTGTTGGCAATAACCTCTCTTTTGCAGAAGTTCTGTGAGATCCTTTGCCTGAGTTATAAATAAATCGTCTCTTTTGTTGATATGTCTGAGACGAATATATTGTCCATAGGGAATGGCCCTCTTGACATAACTTGGGTGATAACTCGAGAAACATAAATAGGAGTTAGTAGATGTAGGCCTTCGATACATAGTTGTTACAAAGCTACTATTCTCAATATGCACTTCTACGTCCAGAAATTCTATTTTCTTGGGGTAAATTTTGTACGTAAAGAACATGTTCATAGAATTACTATTAAGATAGGACACAAATTCTACACATTCTTTGGGGTACCCAACCATGCTATGAAGATATCGTCCACAAACCGGTGGTATATCTGGATATATTTAAGAAATTGATTGTCTGGTGTATAGATGTATTTGTCCTCAAGATAACCTAAGAAAATATTAGCATAAGTGCATGCTACAGGTGTGCCCATTGCTGTTCCTACTAATTGCTTAAACCATGTATCTGCAAATTGAAATGTATTGTTAGACAGGACAAAATGGAGAGCTTCACTTATAAAAGATATAACATCAGGATCTTTTTTGGCTGTCGTTAGGATACTTCAAATTGCTTCTATCCCAATAGTATGTGGAATTCTGGTAAATAGATTTTCCATGTCTATTGTTGCCAGACATATCTCACTCATCATGAGAGATCGGTCCTGTCAAACTAATCTGATTGGTTTCTACAAGGAGGTAAGTTCAAGACTGGATTTGGGGGACGCTGTAGATGTTGTATATTTGGACTTTTCAAAGGCATTTGACACTGTGCCACATAAAAGGTTGGTATATAAAATGAGACTGCTGGGAATAGGAGAAAATCTGTGTATTTGGGTAAGTAATTGGCTTAGTGATAGAAAACAGAGGGTGGTCATTAATGGCACATTCTCAGATTGGGTTGATGTTACTAGTGGAGTGCCACAGGGGTCAGTATTGGGGCCACTTCTTTTTAATATTTTTATTAATGACCTTGTAGTGGGTTTACACAGTCAAGTTTCAATATTTGCAGATGATACTAAGCTGTGTAAAGTAATAAATACTGAGGTCGATAGTTTAGCATTACAGAGGGATTTGTGGAAGCTTGAGGGATGGGCAGAGAGATGGTTGATGAGGTTTAATGTAGATAAATGTAAAGTTATGCACTTGGGCCATGGAAACAAAAAGTATAATTATGTTCTAAACGTTCAATTACTTAGTAAAACTGAAGCTGAAAAGGACTTGGGGGTATTGGTGGATGGTAAACTTAATTTTAGAGACCAGAGCCAGGTGGCTGCTGCTAAAGCAAATAAAATAATGGGATGTATCAAGAGAGGAATAGATTCTCATGATAGGGACATAGTTTTGCCCTTGTACAGATCCCTGGTCAGACCACACATGGAATGTTGTGTGCAGTTTTGGGCACCAGTGTATAAAAAGGATATAGTATGTAATGATGGCTCGGGGATACAGGGACAACAAACCAGACAGTGAGCCCTAAGTCTGAGCCCCCCAATGCTGTCACCTGCCTACTTGCCTCCGGTATCCTATTGATACGGGACAACCACGAAGACGATCCCTTCCTAGGTCACAGTGCAGACAAAGAACACGACAAACAAACAATACACAAAGGTAGCGAAGTCAGGTAAACCGGGTCACAACGGAGAGAGCAATATATAAGCAGAATCAGAAAGCGAGAGCCGAGGTAAGTAACGAAAGCCAAAGTCAGAATGCCAGAGAAGTCAATATAAGAACAAAACGCTGAAAGGACTGGGGAGCTGAAAATACGAATATTACCAGCGCTGGGGGACCTGTGCTGGGAAGTAATATAGGTGACTGGGGAACCTCCCCTCAAGGTGACTGGAGGAGAGATCTGTCATTCACAGCAGGTTAACTGTTGCTAGACTGCAGGGAAGCGGGTGTGGTGCAACAATCAACCCTGCAGCAATCTCAGTCTCAGTTCACACACAGGAACACTGAACAACCTCAACGCCTTCTAAGCCGCATACCGCGGACAGAAGACGATACAGGCAAAGACGTAACAGTACCCCCCCTTTTACGAGGGGCCACTGGACCCTCATTATTCCCACCTGGTTTAGAAGGATTTTGGCGGTGGTATATGTTGAGGAGACGTGGAGCATGGAGATCTTTACCAGAGACCCAGGTACGATGTTCCGGGCCATAACCCTTCCAATGGACCAGATATTGGACAGAGTTTTGTACCCTGCGGGAATCCAAAATCTTTTCTACCTCAAACTCTAGTTCACCTTGGACCACCACAGGAGCTGGTGGTTTAGTCACGGGTAACACGGGAAGGATATATTTTTTCAGAAGAGATTTGTGAAAAACATTATGAATGCGAAGAGAGCTAGGTAATTGTAACCTAAAATAGACGGGATTAATAATTTCATTAATCGTGTATGGCCCAATAAATCGAGGAGCAAATTTCCCAGATGGCACTCTGAGACGCAAATTTCTTGTAGATAGCCACACTCGTTCCCCCACATTATATTCAGGACCGGGAGATCGTTTTTTATTAGCCTGATGCCGTTGGGTATCTTGGGCTTTCACCAGGTTCGACAGAACCCGTGCCCAGACTGAGCTCAGCCTTTGGAACGTTGCTTCAGCGGAAGGGTTAACAGACTCAATGTCTTGGCAGGACGAAAACTTTGGATTGAACCCGTAATTACAAAAGAACGGCGACATTTTAGATGAGGTACTAACCCTGTTGTTTAAGGCAAATTCGGCGAGCGGGAGGAAGGATCTCCATTTCTCCTGGTTATCGGAAATAAAGCATCTTAAAAACTGTTCAAGCGATTGGTTGAGTCTCTCTGTCTGCCCATTAGTCTCAGGATGGAAAGCGGAAGAAAACGAAAGAGAGATTCCCAATTGACCACAAAATTCTCTCCAGAATTTAGAGACAAACTGTACCCCCCGATCAGAGACAATATTTTCTGGTATACCATGAAGATGCAAAATATTGTTTATGAACAATGAGGCCAATAATTTAGCACTGGGTAATTTCCTGAGGGGTACTAAATGACACATTTTCGAGAATCGGTCACAAACCACCCAAATGACAGTTTTCCCTTGAGAGACAGGTAAGTCAGTTATGAAGTCCATGGAGATATGAGTCCAGGGTTTTTTAGGCAGAGGGAGAGGTTGGAGAAGTCCCTCTGGTACTCTTCTGGGCACCTTAGACCTGGCACATATATCACATGCTGCTACGAACTCCTGAACGTCACGTGACCACGAGGGCCACCAGTACAACCTTTCTAAGAGATACTTAGTGCCGGCAATACCAGGATGTCCGGCGAGCACAGAACAATGGATCTCTTCCAAGACCCGGAGCCGAAGATTATGTGGCACAAACAATTTACCCATAGGAAGATTACTAGGCGCAAGATCTTGAGAGTTCGAGATAGCGGTGGCGAGGTCATGGTCAATAGCAGATAACACAATACCAGGCGATAGAATCTTATCTGGGACAACCTCTGGGGTATTGTCGTTACCAAAGCTACGTGATAGAGCATCAGCTTTGATATTCTTAGTGCCTGGACGGTAAGTAACAACAAAATTAAAACGAGTAAAGAAGAGTGCCCAGCGAGCAGGTTTTTATGGTCAGTAATCACAGTTATGGGATGTCTAGCTCCTTCTAGGAAGTGTCTCCATTCCTCGAATGCCCATTTTATGGCCAAAAGCTCTCTGTTACCCACATCATAATTATGTTCGGCAGAGGAGAACTTCCTGGAGAAGAACGCTACAGGTTTTAGGTTAGTGAGAGACTTTGATCCCTGAGATAACACTGCTCCCACCCCTACTTCGGATGCATCAACTTCAACTACAAAGGGGTGATTCAAATCAGGTTGAGTCAAAACTGGCGCGGTTACAAAACATCTTTTAAGCTGTGCAAATGCTTGCTCCGCCTCTGGAGTCCAATTGGTCAGATCAGCACCCTTTTTAGTGAGATCCGTCAACGGCTTAGCCACAACAGAAAAATTCTTAATAAATTTGCGGTAATAGTTGGCAAACCCTAAAAACCGCTGAAGGGCTTTAAGAGTGTTGGGATGTTCCCATTTCTCGATAGCCGTGACCTTGAGTGGATCCATACAAAAAGATTTAGGGGTGATGATATAACCCAAAAAAGTAATCTTTTGGACCCCAAACAGACACTTAGACAACTTAGCACATAAGGAATTCTTACGTAATCTAGAGAGAACATCCCTGATCTGTCGGATATGGGTTGACCAGTCAGGGGAAAAAATCAGAATATCATCCAGATAGACTACCACATATTGATCCAGGATATCACGAAAAATATCATTCACAAATTCTTGAAATACTGCTGGTGCATTACACAACCCGAAGGGCATCACACAATATTCAAAGTGTCCTTCGGGGGTATTAAAAGCAGTTTTCCACTCGTCCCCCTTTTTGATGCGAATCAGGTTGTAGGCACCACGGAGGTCAATTTTGGAGAACCAGCGGGCACCCACCACCTGGTTAAGCAAATCAGGGATAAGAGGAAGTGGGTATTGGTTTTTGACAGTGATGTTATTCAGTTCACGGTAATCAATACAGGGTCTAAGTCCACCATCTTTTTTCCCAACAAAGAAAAAACCAGCCCCCATAGGGGAATTCGAGGGTCGTATATGACCCTTTTGAAGGCTCTCTTGTATATACTCTCGCATAGCCTCTCGTTCTGGGGAAGACAAATTAAAAATCCTTCCCTTGGGATATTTAGACCCGGGAATGAGATCGATCCCACAGTCATAAGGCCTATGTGGAGGCAGGGACTCGGCAGTCTTTTTATCAAAAACATCAGAGAAATCAGAGATAAATTCAGGCAGAGTTTCTTCCTCTGACTGACATTCAGAGAGGGACAGCGTATTACAATGGGAGGAACACAGCGGATCCCATTTAACCAGTTCTCCAGTGGTCCAATTAAATACAGGATTGTGTACAGATAACCATGGAAACCCCAAAATGACATCAGCAGACAAGTTTTTTAAAACAAAAAACACTACCCGTTCGGTGTGGATAGCACCAACCTGCATGGTTATCTGTGGAGTTCTGAAACAAACTCTACCCCCCCTTAAAGGGGTAGAATCTGCCCCCACAACCAGGACAGGAGGATTCTGGTTAACCAACTCCAGCCCTAGGGCTGAAACAAAAGCAGAGTCAATAAAATTAGCAACGGATCCAGAATCAACCATAGCTTGTCCAGATATAGACTTATCATTAGCAAACAGAGACACTGGCAACAAAATTTTAGATACAGAGTCGGAAGATACCTGTGCGCCTGAGTGACACTCCCGATTACCACTCAGGCGCTGAAGTTTTCCGCCTGTGGCCTGGGTCTGGTAGGGCAGCCTCTCAGGAAGTGTCCAGATTCACCGCAGTAAAAGCAAAGACGATTCTTCTGGCGATGCTCTTTCCGGGTTTTGGCTCTCGCTGTGCCCAACTGCATAGGTTCTTGTTCAGATATAGGAGAGACAGAGTTTTTAGGAGAAAGTAAAGGTGACCCGGAGGAGTGACTCGCATCTACTCTATCTTTTCGTCTGTCCCGTAGGCGACGATCAATGCGGACTGCTAAGGCCATGGTTTGCTCCAGTGAGTTTGGATCAGGATGACCAATCCAGGCATCCTTTACAGGTTCTGACAGGCCTTTTCTAAAAAGGGCTTTCAAGGACGGTTCACACCAGTTCAAGGTTACGCAGTGTTTGCGGAATTCCATGCAGTATTCCTCCGCAGAGCGGGTACCCTGCGAAAGAGACAGCAAACTGGACTCCGCAAGCCCAACATGGTCGGGTTCTGAGTATATGGCCCCCAAGGATTGAAAAAAGCGTTCCAAAGAGGACCACTCCTCTGCGGCTGGAGGTAGTTTCAGGGCCCATGCCTGGGGATCCCCCTGGAGTAATGAAATAACCACCCCCACCATTTGAGTTTGGGAGTATAACGGGTTAACCCGAAAATAAAGCAAACAGGATTCCCTGAAAGTCTCAAATTTCTCTCTATCACCTGAGAATCGATCCGGGAGTAACATTTTTACCTTGTTAATACTGGGGAGTGGAGGTTGCGGAGCAGCAGGAGACGTGGCAGGGGTCTCTGCTCTAAACTGAGTTAGAACATGGACCTGGTTAGCCAGATCAGCCACAATGCCTGCTAGGCCTTCCATGCGATGCACAAGATCCGGGATGGAGCTCATCCTAGCGGATCCGTAAGACGTAGCAAACTAAGGATTTTTAAAGGGCTGGTAATAATGTAATGATGGCTCGGGGATACAGGGACAACAAACCAGACAGTGAGCCCTAAGTCTGAGCCCCCCAATGCTGTCACCTGCCTACTTGCCTCCGGTATCCTATTGATACGGGACAACCACGAAGACGATCCCTTCCTAGGTCACAGTGCAGACAAAGAACACGACAAACAAACAATACACAAAGGTAGCGAAGTCAGGTAAACCGGGTCACAACGGAGAGAGCAATATATAAGCAGAATCAGAAAGCGAGAGCCGAGGTAAGTAACGAAAGCCAAAGTCAGAATGCCAGAGAAGTCAATATAAGAACAAAACGCTGAAAGGACTGGGGAGCTGAAAATACGAATATTACCAGCGCTGGGGGACCTGTGCTGGGAAGTAATATAGGTGACTGGGGAACCTCCCCTCAAGGTGACTGGAGGAGAGATCTGTCATTCACAGCAGGTTAACTGTTGCTAGACTGCAGGGAAGCGGGTGTGGTGCAACAATCAACCCTGCAGCAATCTCAGTCTCAGTTCACACACAGGAACACTGAACAAACTCAACGCCTTCTAAGCCGCATACCGCGAACAGAAGAGGATACAGGCAAAGACGTAACGTAGTAGAGCTGGAACGGGTGCAGAGGAGAGCAACCAGGATTATTAGGGGAATGGGTGAACTAGAATACACTGACAGATTAAAAAATTTGGGATTATTCAGTTTAGAAAAAAGACGGTTGAGGGGAGACCTCATTACAATGTACAAATACCTGAACGGACAGTACAAGGATCTCTCCAAAGATCTTTTTATACCTCGGCCTGGGGGACAAGGGGGCATCCTCTACGCCTAGAGGAGAGGCGATTTTACCATCACCATAGACAAAGGTTCTTTACTGTAAGAGCAGTGAGACTATGGAACTCTCTGCCGCAGGAGGTTGTTATGGCGGACTCTATGTACATGTTCAAGAGAGGCCTGGATGACTTTCTGGAGAGAAAAAATATCACGGGTTATGGGGATAAAACATTTATTTAATTCTTAAAGGTTGGACTTGATGGACTTGCGTCTCCTTCCAGCCTTATATACTATGATACTATGATGCCAGTTACTATTTCTTATGGCTCTGAGAAAATCATTAGTATCCTTTAAATATGAAGGGATTCTATAAAGTATAAATATATTTGGACAAGGGCTCAGTGACTGAGCCAACTCCGGCGACGATTGGTCGCCCTGGCGGGACTACATTGGATTTGTGTAGTTTAGGCAAAAAATACCACCCAGGTTTTTGTGGTCATATAGGAATTAACTTTTCGGCAGTTGTGCGGGATATTACTCCTTTTAGAACATACTCTCTTAGGAGGGATCCTAATTTGTTCTGAATTTTATATGTGGGGTCATGTTGCTACTCTTAGTAATTATGTGTATTTTTTCACTGCCTTTCGGCTTCTTTTACATAATTATCACGGGTCATTACGACCATGTTAACCCTTTGTCCTCTTTTTTAACAACTATTTCTCTATTACTCTTCAACTGGATTAAAGCCTCCCTTTCCCTAGCTGAGAGGTTATCTTCACCATTCTCGTTGATTAATGCCCCTAATATCCTGCTGGAAAATGTCTAAAGAACTACCTGATGTTATAGGTGGATTACAGGTAGATGGGTTACCACCTTTAAAGGGATTTTTGTGTTCGTATTGATCCCTGTCATCGACTCCGGCTAAGACTAGCAGGCATTCAGCTTCTTCTATATCAGGGGGATTGTGTACAAAATACCCCAAAGGGCCTATATTGACGGGAAGTTTACCTTTCTCTTTACTTTTATGTATCTCCTGATTTGAAAACCATTTTTTAAATTCATTTTTCTAACCCCTTTAATATAGAAGGGAAGCATCTTGATGGAAAGCATCTCAGGTTGGAGGAAAATCTCCTAAAACCCCCGGTCAGAAGTACTCCTAGCTCCATCCCGGACACTACTGACCTTTTAAATAAACTCAAAACTATAGGCCCACTTCCTTATGGTGCAATTCTGGCCACCATGGATGTGGCATCTCTATACACCAGCATTCCCCATAAAGATGGAATAGCAGCATATCGGGCACACATGGAGAAGCACAACCTATCAACAGAACGGGTCACAGAACTCATACAATTCGTGCTCACCCACAACTATTTCTCATTTGGAGAGGATCTGTATGGGAACATCAATGGGTTCAAGGTGTGCACCACAGTATGCCAATTCAATGAGGACTAAAACAACTTTCACCCCACCATCAATCTGAAACTAAGCTATTCAGATAAGGAGGTACACTTTCTGGATACCAAAATACAAATTAAAGACAGCCACTTAACCACAACAATATTCCATAAACCAACAGACAGAACAGCCTACCTGAGAAATAACAACTTCCCCCCCAAACATACCAGACAGTCTATCATATACAGCCAAGCTGTATGCTACAACCATATCTGTTCAGACAAGAGAGATCTGGAAAAACACCTCCTGGAGCTTAGGTCTGAATTTCTCCAGTTGGGCTACAGACAAATAGTGACTGACAACCAAATAAGAAAAGTGGCAGCCATCAACAGAGACCACTTACTCACATATAATAAGACCCTACAGGAGGACAGAGTACCCCTAGTAGTCACTTACCGCCCACAATTGGAGATCCTAAGTCATACAGCCAAGGAACTCCAACCAATTCTACATAAATATACAAGACTAAAAGATATATTCCCAATCCCTCCTCTCCTGTCCTTCTGGCAACCACCAAACCTGAAACAGCTGGTTGTCTGGAGTGCCCTGAGACTTTCATCAGAAAATGATACATAACCCTTCCTGCAAAGCAGGTGTAAAACGTGCCAGCACATTTTCACAGGTGACCAGGTACCTGTACCTCAATCACAGATACATCAGATCAAGAGGACATTTTCCTGCAGGTCTTCCAATGTGGTCTACCTTAATATGTGTCAACAGTGTCCAACTACAGGTCTTTATGTTGGGGAAACATACCAGAGACTCCATCAGCGCATGAACTTGCACCGATCCGACATTAAAAATTAAAGGAAAGCTCTCTGACCTGGAGGCCACAAGCAGTTAAGAGCTAGGGTTCTCTTGTCACTCCTCACAGGTTTTTAGTGTGTTTATTGCTGTCCTGTCATTATTAAGATCTCCCTGTATTTATCAAACTGTTGTTTTCAAGGTTTTTTTTTTTAAATATCCTTTGATGATCACTATCAAATATACTCAGCTAGCTTCAAAAAGGAATCGCCTGATTTCTTCACTGTTCTTCTCCTCTACATGGCTAACACGGTACAAATTTACACTAATAGCAACTTGAGGGGTTAAAGAAGTCTGTAGTGAAATATAAAGACTTGCCCTCTCAAACTTTTCTCACACTGTAGTGTAGTAGTGAATTTCCCAAAGCAAGAGGTTACCCTATATTTACTTATTTCTGTACTACTGCATTGTCACCAACCTGAAAAGCAACATGTGGTAGTAATACTGTATGAGATAAAGAAAATGTAGTGCATAAGGTTGAAAAATCTGCATTTCATTTGCTGTTACAGTGCATAATAAGGAGAACAAGCAGATTTGATATTATGTTCACTTTGTCAGGTTCCTGTAAATGAAATCAAAAATATTTCTTTGCATGATTAATAATAAGGAAAAGCACTTGGGGTCTTAGTATAATGATTTACATCGTATGTCTTTGGATGCAGGAATTTTAAAAAGATAAGCCTTGACACAAATTAGATCATAAATACACTAAATGAGCTAAAAACTCATGTGAATCGTGACCATGTTTCTGCCAATACACTTTCATTAATCCTGTTGTCTATGATTGATTCACCACTTGAAAGTCTAGTACTACAAAACACTGTACTAGACTGCTGTCAACAGATCTACATAGAAATGTTTGATCAAACAAGCCAATACTGGCAAGATACGGCTTTACAAAAACAAAATGTGGCTTTGCTCTACTACAAACTTCTAACAAGACATATGTGGACTATTAATAAATCATCAGTGAATAAATATTCTGCAATTGTTTACCACTAAATACATAAATAATTTTTTTACAAGATCCTGAAGAGACTTATGACATAGTGTCAACAACAAAATAACTAAATGAACAAATTAACACCCAAAAACAATGCAAAAGAAATAATACTTGGGTACGATGAAAAAAATGGAAGAAATTATTTTCACTGGATAAGGTGAGGATGAGGAAAAGAAACAAACACCATGTTTAAACCAGCCAAGTTAAATCCAGGAACGTAGGCTACAGCAAAATCAGAATCTACAGCAGTCAGGGTACAAACTGGGATCACAATGCAGTAATAAAGAGAATCTGTCACCATCTTTAACACCACTGAACTATCAGTCCCATCAGGTAGGGTATAAAATATCCTTACTAGGATTCTCTCTTCTATGTAACATCTCACCCATTTGCCTATTAAAAATCAACACCACAGCTTATGAGCTGAATAAGTCACTTTTTTGCTGAAGATTTGTCGCTTTTAAAATGATAATATAAAAGCATGTAAATGTGACTGATCTCAGGCAAAAGGTGACACTTTTTAGCTTGAATTTTCCATTGACAATATATTAAAGGGGTTGACCACTTTTCAATAAATCTCTTCTATTAGAAATGTCTCTGCATCTCCCGATTCTCCAGAAGTTCTCCTCTGCTCCTCTTTCTCTGCCGGCAGGAAATTACATCATCATATTGTACCTGCCAGCCTGCTACACACAGCAGCAGGGAGGAACAATGATGATTTGTGGAGCTGGCAGCACTCTGTAACATTTTTGGAGTAAACAGGCAGCAGAATCAGCAGTGATGGGGGCAGAGTCAGTGACAATCAGAGGCGGGGTCAGTGTTTGTCAGGGCCCATCAATGGTTTCTCTGGTGCACTAGTGGGCCAGTATGACCCTGGCTGTACTCAGCATACTACCCTTTGCACAAACACACAGACCCTCTCTGTGGAGCCATTGCTGAACGGCCAAGGGATGTCACTCTCTCTTTTCTTCTCACACAGTCTGCCCACTGCAGCCTTTTATCTACTTCTTGGACGCTGCACTTTAACAAAGCCAAGGAAAGGAAGGAGAATGAGTCATGATGAGGAGGAAGGAAAAGAGTGATGTTCCAGTGTCAGCTATTCAGCAGAGCTCAGGCATGGAAATAAAGAAGGATGC
This sequence comes from Engystomops pustulosus, assembly GCF_040894005.1. Taxonomy (NCBI): domain Eukaryota; kingdom Metazoa; phylum Chordata; class Amphibia; order Anura; family Leptodactylidae; genus Engystomops; species Engystomops pustulosus. The sequence goes on from NC_092411.1 coordinate 133,719,615, forward strand.
AGGCTCTTCACACATTACAAAAGTAAGTTGCAGGATTGGTAAATGCCATAAGGAAGATATAGCGATCAAGGCACAAGGGCAAGTTAAGTAAAGTAATGATCAACCCATTTAATATACAAACTTTTGGATTTTTTTTTTTTAATTCACACCCACATGTTAAACCTTTACGCATACACCTGCTCTGCTTTTTATAGTGACGTAAAAATGGTACATGATTTTTTTCATTTATTGGTGAACTATCACTGGTTAATTTGTCCACACACTCATTCACTTATCAGCAGGGCTACCTTATTTTTTTGTTTTTATGGTATATTTAATTAATTTCAAATATGAATATATTTTCCAATACATTTTACACTTTTTGATGCGCTATGATATTGCACAGACAGGCTATAAAGTCATGAAGCCATACAAATTACTAACATCTGGTCATCACAGTATTAGAGACTCTGGGGCAGATTTACTTACCCGGTCCGTTCGCGATCCAGCGGCGCGTTCTCTGCGCTGGATTCGGGTCCGGCCTGGATTCATCAAGGCAGTACCTCCGACGTCCACCAGGTGGCGCTGCTGTGCTGAAGTTCCCTGAAATGCACTGAAGTTCACGATCCTATCCTGGATGAAGGTGAGTGCAAGCCCCGCGACACAATTTCCTTTTTTAAATGCGGCGGTTTTTCCGAATGCGTCGGGTTTTCGTTCGGCCACGCCCCCCGATTTCCGTCGCGTGCATGCCGGTGCCGATGCGCCACAATCCGATCGCGTGCGCCAAAATCCCGGGGCAATTCAGGTACAATCGGCGCAAATCGGAAATATTCGGGTAACACATCGGGAAACCGCGAATCGGGCCCTTAGTAAATGACCCCCTCTGTGTTGCATTGTGTAAGGTCACATTGTTTGTAATATGTGGCAAATGACTATGTTATGCAATGCTTCTTAAATTGGTATGGAGTTCTGATGGACAGTTATGGAGTAATGTGGGGCTTTATAAATGGAGAAGTGTATATTTTCATAACACATAAGACAATTATTGGTATAAAAGGAACATTCCTGATTGGAAATTATAAACCGAATTTCCAAATCATATTGTACATGATTGTAACAAATAGAACAATAGACAAATATTTCAATAAAAGGAATACACAAGGACACTAGAGAATCACACGTCTACACTGACATACAAAAAGATACATAAATAACCCAAAATATTCAGCTTCATACCGTACTAAATATGTAATACATTCACAGAATTTGGTATTAGTTTACATGAATTTGTAAAGTGGCAGGTATCATGCAATGAAAGGTCATCTCAGTAAAAACACAATATGAAATACTGATACATGACTTAAGGTTATTATTTAATGGGCTCTACACACCTTGCTCTGACATTATGAATAACAATAAAATATCTATATATATGTAACATTTTTATGGCCAGCCTTTGGCAGAATGAAATACTTTAGAGGTGGAAAGTTTTCTTTTATAACTAGTTATACAAAAAGAATATCAAAATTTGACTAAATTACCAGAAATCTACCATCACATTAGGATATAATAAACCAGAATCACCCACTAGATCGGTGCACTATAATTTCTGATAAATCTTTATCTTTTTGATTAATGTGACTTTTCCATTGAAAAATTAAGTTTTAACAAATATGTAAATGAGGCAGAAGTGTACAGCGCATCACAGTGCATCCAGCTTCACGTCCCCCACAACACCTCTCATTTCTCCAGAAGCCACCTTCCGCCTCTTGTGCTTCCCCCACTACTGGTGACATTAGTTGATCATCACTTAAAATGCGGCTATGCGGCTCTGTGATTATCATAGTGCAGCCGCTGCTACTTAATGTGGCTAAACAACTGGACCTCAAAGTGTCTTTAGCCTAAGAGGATTGTGTCATTGTTTCCAAGTTATGTAAAGTCATCAGCAGTGGGGGAGCATTTGGGAGAGGAAGGAAGCATGTAATAAGTGTTGCCAGCTGCATGTAACCAACCTGGAGGGGCTCTAGTGACACCCCTCAAGTACTTCTGTGTCTTTTACATATTATATGTAAATATAAGTATATATTTTAGACATGAAGCAAAAAGATAGACAAATGTTTGGTGTTCAAGAAAGCATAGAAAATCTAATAGATGGACTGCTTTCAGCCCCTAGCAACCACAGCCATGCCCATACTGCCTGTGACTGGTCAGACAGGATATGTCACCCTGCTGTATATAAGGCTAGTGACAGACTGCAGCTGAAGGGACAGTAAGGGAAAGAGTTGAGCTTAAATAATTTCCTAATTTCTCTTTTGAGGGCAAATGCTGTAGAGAGATAATAAGAGAAAGCTGTGAGTGACAAATATATATACACATTTATACACACATGTGCGTAGATTGAAGCACTGATATATGCCTTTATACACTTAAAAAGATCTTACAGTCCCAGTAGCTGCTGACCACATGGGCGAAGTACACGGAAGGAATTAGAGATGTAAGATCCCTAGTCCTGTCGTTCTGCTCCCCCCTCCCTCTTCACAGACATTTCCTATCTGAGCTGTCAATTCATGCGGTGTACTGTGGAAGATGTGCACTGTTATATACATATTATGCTGTACAATATACAGTATAATATGTATTTAATGGCACGCATCCTCCATTCTGGTTCCATAAATGAGTAACCAACTTTTGTGTGGACAATGATATGTATGTGTTATGGTGTCATTAAATTACTGATGGCAGGCTTGCCCCCACTAACCCTCCTCTATCTTAGCTATGGGTAGATGTGCCACAGTGGTATTGTTTTAATTGATGTAATTAATTCAATAGATAATGGTCAATAGATAAGGTCCAAGTGTCCAGAACTGAGAGAACCTAGAAAAAAATATGACTAGCGTTGGGAAGAAGGGGACCCCATGTCTGGAAACAACCCAGGGGCTTATATTCTATTTAATGCTTCGCTGACTACATGACTCAGTGTTGGTATCTTTGAATGTACTAAACTTGTGGTCCACTTGTGTCAAAAACTGATGTTTCCTGCCAGTATTTAGTTGGTTTTTTTTAAGGCCACATGATTATGGATGTTTTTTTATTTTAGAAAGCCAGTAGGGATGCATCATTATAAAATTAGTCATACAGCTATACTATGCATAATATAATTGATATATTGTCTGACACATGACTAGGAATGAGTGGACACTAGTACATTCAAGTTCAGCTGAGTTCCTTTGCACTGCTACCAGACCAGAAGCCTTAATCATAACATCTGCGATTGGTACTGGTATCAATCGCTGGTGTTATGTATTTAAATGCCGCTGGCAAAGATGTAAGTACCATTTAAATTAGTGTGGAGCTGCTGTTACCAGTCACAGTGAATTCACACCGCCACACCACCTACATTAATTTAAATGCCCATAGTGGCAGTCCCAGCACCAAAAGTGGGTGTTATTAGTGGCTGTGTTATGAGGCGGTGCTATGAGCCGGTGCTTGGGCCCTGCACAATATTACTTATGACATGACCTCTATGGCTTGGGTGAGCATGAACTGCAACCTTATAAAAGATAAGGGAAATTGAACTTTGGGTGCTAAGTGCACTAATACTTCGGCCATAAGTTTTTGGAAGTTGAATGTTTTGGATTTACATACAAGCAAGTTATTTAAATTTCGTAAAGCAAATAATTTTTTATAATTTGCATTTTGTTAAATGTGAATACAACTTCAAACATGCTGTATGAATTGCCTGAAATATTTACAAGCACCTCAGAAACAGTGTAAGGGTGCTCAGAGGAGGTTGCCACCCAGCACAGAAGGGAGGGAGAACATCTCCTCCTACATCTGATAGAGAAGAGAAAGACATCATAGAGAAAGGCTAACAAACTCATGAATTTGTCCAAATTTTCGAACAGTGTTCACAATGCAAAAAAAGTGATAATTTGCTAAAATGTTAATCCCTTTAATCAAATTCACAGAATATTGTTTTACGTTTTATTAAATTATTGTTTTATCTGGTATTTACATGTGAACAGTATGATATTACAAATTTCAGTGTGATTAGACTATTAAATGAATTAATTTAGCTTCTCATGCTTGAATAAATCACATTGCATATTATCTTTCATCCCATTCTCAAGCACATGGCATCAGCTTGGCTTTGTAAGCAGAGCATTGCTTCAAAGAGCATTTTGATCTGTCAGTAACTAAAAACCACGTTGTAAAGACTCTTTATATTAGATCCAATATTCAGGATTTCCGTTTTAGCATCGTTCACCTGAAACCCTTATTATGCCGCTTCATTTCTTCCATCCTTCCATTACTCGGAACCAGAATAGGTGTATCATTCTTTTCTCATAATCTTGCCAGCTGTGTATCTCAAGCAGTGAATACTGTGCTATGTCAGCGGTGACATGCCTTTTGGAAGTCGTCCAGAGACTCTTCTGCCTGATCCCAGTTATCACAGATATCATGGACAAGTCTTCATTTAAAACAAGTCTTCATTTAGCCAGGGCAAGCAGTTCTATTTCCCTTGGTTAACAATTAAATACAATTTTGCCCTTGTCTTTCTCATGTGTTAGTGTCCAAAAATAAGTTTTATAATTTTTACCTTCACTTGAATTTGGACAGTATGTTTAGAAAATTTGGCAATTTACTACAATGAGACAATAATTTAAAAAAAAACCCTTTAAAATAACATTAAATCCGTGATGTACCACATATATGCTTTAAAGAGATTATTCATCTAGAACATGAGTCAGGCTACAACACCCCCTTCCTCCTCTGTCCTCAGGTAAACATGTCCCTTGCATGCCTACCACACATATCATTCTTACCCCTTTCTGTGCTGCAGCTTTGCAGTAGGTGTGTGCAGGGGTTATAAGATGACAGAGGAGGTAGGGGGTGTTGCAACCGGACTCAGCTCAGGGACATCTGCTGTTGCAGTGACCTGCAGAGATATAATATAAATGTATTTCAGTTGCTGAAACACTGAAACACTATAATAATCCGTTCATAACAGTGTGTATTTTCGGTCTTCCTGACCCCCCCAAAATGTTGTTTATTTAATCTATAATAGATAAGGTTGGAAAACAATGAAGTTCCATCAGGTCCAAGCTATAAATCATACCGTGTTAATCCAGAGGAAGGCAAAACAACAAAAAACAAGGTGATTTGGCATAAATTATGGACACATTCCTTCTTATTATGACAGTCTGAATAATGAAATGGATTAACATAAAATAACAAAATGTTTTGTTCACTTGCTATTCTGTTCTCAAAAAATTCTGATTCCTCTTGAACATGTACAAAGTATCAACCTTCAACACATATTGGGGCACATTTACTTACCCAGTCCTGCGCGATCCCTGTTGTGCATTGTCCGACGAGGATGAACTTTGCTGCGATTCACAAAGATTGTGCACCCGATTTCCTGCATCTCTCGCTTCCCTGCTCAGGTCCACCGGAGTTCACCTTCTTGTTCCCGGTGTATGTAAGTACATGTCTTGTGGCACAATTTGAGTTAAATCCCACGCTCAGTCTGAATCCGTCGGATCTACGACGGACGCCCCCCCCCCCATTTCTGTTGCATGAAAGGCTGCCAAAATACGATCATGTGCGACACAATCCCTTTCTTAACCCCTTAACGACTTGGCCTTTTTTAGTTTTTTCACTTCCATTTTTCACACCCCACCTTCAAAAATCTATAACTTTTTTATTTTTCCACATAAAGAGCTCTGTTATGGCTTATTTTCTGCGTAACAAATTGCACTTCGTAGTGACGGTATTTAATATTCCATGGCGCGTACTGGGAAGCGGGAAAAAAATTCCAAATGCAGTGAAAATGGTGAAAAAACACATTTGCGACGTTTTCTTGTGGGCTTGGATTTCACAGCTTTCACTCTGCGTCCCAAATGACATGTCTACTTTATTCTTTGGGTTGCTACGATCACAGGGATACCACATTTGTACAGGTTTTATAATGTTTTCATACATTTAAAAAAATTAAAACCTCCTGTACAAAAATTTTTTTTTGGATTTTGCCATCTTCTGGCGCTAATAACTTTTTCATACTTTGGTGTACGAAGCTGTGGGTGGTGTCATTTTTTGCGACTTTTGATGGCGTTTTCATTGCTACCCTGTTTCCCCTAAAATAAGACATCCCCCGAAAATAAGACCTAGTACAATTTTGTTCAGGGTAAGAAATATAAGGCCTCCCCTGAAAATAAGACCTAGCGGCAGTCATTGCAGCAGTTCTGCCCAAGCCGTTACATTACTATTAGGAAATCCTTATAAATGCTACCAGGATAAGAAGGGTTCATTTATGGAAAGTGAAAGTGAGAAGGTGGCCAATGATTCTAATAGAAATGGAGTCACACGAAATACAGCATGAAATTTAGAGTTTGGAGAGTCATAAGGAGGTTAGAGAAGTTGATTTTTTGTTCAATGATAAATGTAAATTCTTGATCATGGAAAAATAAGACATCCCCTGAAAATAAGACCTAGTGCCTCTTTAGGAGCAAAAATTAATATAAGACACTGTCTTATTTTCTGGGAAACAGGGTATTATTGTTAGGACTGTGCTACCTTTTGATCACTTTTTATTAATTTTTTTATATTTTCCAAAATGGCAAAAAAATGTCATTTTTGACTTTGGACGCTATTTTCCGTTACGGGGTTAAACGCAGTGAAAAACCGTTATTATATTTTGATAGATCGGACATTTTCGGACGCGGTGATACCTAATGTGTTTATGATTTTTACTGTTTATTAATATTAATATCAGTTCTAGGGAAAGGGGGGTGATTTGAATTTTTAGGTTTTTTTAATATAATTTTTTTTTTTTAAACTTTTTTTTACTTTCACTTTAACTATTTTTCAGACTCCCTAGGGTACTTTAACCCTAGGTTGTCTGATCGATCCTACCATATACTGCCATACTGCAATATGGCAGTATATGGGGATTTTACTCCTCATTCATTACAATGTGCTGATAGCACATTGTAATGAATAGGTTAAAACGAGACAGCTTCGGGCCTTCGGGCAATATGCAGCAAAGACTTACCGGCTATGGAGAGGGCTCGGCCCGCGAGCCCTCTCCATGCACCGGGACCCGGCGCGCGCCGTACTAGTACGGCGCGCGTCGGGAAGGGGTTAATAGCTGTCACAGCGGTGCAAATTCCAAAAATTTCTAAAAGCCGACGAAAGTGCAATCTGCATGACCCTTAGTAAAAAAAGCCCCATTGTGGCAGAGAGTTTCACAGTCTCACCTCTGTTACAGTAAAGATTTGCCGTCCATAACAATGGTAGAACCACCTCTCCTCTAGGAATAGAGGATGCCCCCTTGTCATGGCCACCTGCCTAGGTATAAGGGAAAGATCTCTGTACTGCCCATTCAGGTATTTGTACATGTTAATGAGTTCTCCCCTTAGTCATCTTTTTTCTAAGCTGAATAACCCCAAATTTTGTCATCTGTCATTGCAATCTGTCCCACTATATCTTTATTCTGGGCTTCTATGTTTCTCTTTATACATTCCAAAATTTTATTCTACTAGCTGGCATCAGCTGCCTGGCTCTGGTCCCTAAAATTAATATTACTGTCATCCAATAATATTAACCCCTAACCGATACGTGATGTACTAGTATGTTATGCGTTGGCTACGGGTGAATGGAGAGGGCTCATTGTCTGAGCCCTTTACATAGCCGGTAAGTGTTTGCTGCATACTACAGCAAACACTTATCGGTGTTAGCACCGATCACGGGTGTTAACCTGTCCATTGCGGCTTCAAAAAGATGGCAGCGCATGGGAGCTGTCATCATGGTGAAGATCGCTGTTCCCCGTAATTTCATTGGGTGGTGATCTGTTGCATTGACAGCCTTGGGTCTTCTCGGTTGTCTATTTTTATCCTAGTCATGTGCACATTGTAATGAATGAGGAGGAAAATCCTAGTATGCCATTTTGAAAAATATAAAAAATTCTATAAAAAGTCCATACGTCATCAAAAGTCGCAAAAATTTACAGCACTCACAACTCTGTACACATATACAAAAAAGTTATTAGCGCCAGAAAATGGCAAAAAAAATTTTTTGGCCAAAATTTTTTTTTTCCCACTTCCCAGTACATGGCATGGTCACTATGAAGTGCAATTTCTTACTCAGAAAACAAGCCCTCACACATCTCTCTACATGGAAAAATAACAAGTTATAGATTTTTTTAAGGTGGGTATAAAGGCTTGACTGGCTGACGCGCAACAAACATGCAGGATGTCTAAAATTGGCACATGGTTTTGTACACTACGAAAGAGGATTTTTTTGTACTTTTTAACATTTAATAATATAATAATAGTCTTTATTTACACCACACCAACATGTTCTGTAGCACTGTACAGATTTTGGGGGCACATAAATAAAATAAGACATTACCGTGTAATAAAGTTGTCAGGATCAGTTGTAGTGGATCCTCTGTACGACCGCGGATGATCACGTACGCCAACACCTGGGACTGGAATCTAAGCGGTACCCGGTTTTTACCAGAGCCCGGCGGAAAGCAGGTTGAATTAGTTGCGTCATGGTACCACCAGGTCGCTCCACAGGCGCAACTTTGTCCGTGTTGGCGGCCAAGGCAAAGTACAGAATCATAAGTCAAACTCATGGACAGGGACAGGCAGGAGGTCGAGACAGGCAGCACAGGATTGGAGTCATCATATTCTGTAGCACTGTAGAGATTTTGGGGGCACCTAAATAAAATACGACATTACCATGTAATAAAGTTGTCAGGATCAGTGGTAGTGGATCCTCTGGACCACCGTGGATGATGATGTAAGCCGACACCTGAGACCAGAGTCTAAGTGGTACCCGATTTTCACCAGAGCCCGCTGCAAAGCAGGTTGGACTAGTTGCGGCGTGGTAGAATCTTAAGGTGAACTCGTGGTCAGAGATAGGCAGGAGGTCGAGACAGGCAGCACAGGATCAGAGTCAATAACAGAACCAGGGTCACAACAGGAATTTGGAAACACAGCAAATCACATGAAATAGCTTTTTTAGAGGCACAAGGCACAAAGATCTGGCAGGGTGTGCAGGGACAGGAAGGTTTATTTAGAATTCTGGGAAATGGCCAGCTGCAATTAATGGTGCGCTGGACCTTAAAATTTTCTGAAGCTGCCGCATGCGCCTTAGGAAGCGGGGATGCGCATGTACAGCTGGAGGACTGGAAACAGGTAGGGTACGAGTGAGCCCGTGACTTGAGTTATGGGTCGCAGGAGCACCCGTGACGAAAATAAAGTCAGATGAAACAATAGGAGTGAGGGCCCTGCTCGCAAGAGCTTACAGTCTATGAGGATGAGGGGGAGGACAAGAGGTATAAGAGCTTGTATAATGGTCCACCCATTATTTATAAGGGAATGGAATAAAAATAATTCAATTATTAAAGATGCTGATGCTTGAACAAAACATCATATTATATACAGAGTCCAAGGTCAATAGGACTGCAGGGAAGCTTGTAGCTTGGTATTTGGTGTTTAAAGGGTAACAGACAGGAGGAGTTCACAGGATAGGTTAGTAAAAGGAGAGTTGAAGTTTCATGCAGTTATGGAATGTGATAGGCCTACCTATAGAGCATGTTAGAAGCTTTGAGGTTGGCTATTAGTCTTATAGTCCAGGGTAGGGCATTCCAGAAAATTGGTGCAGCCTGGGAGAAGTCCTGGAGATGGTAGTGGGAGGTTCAAATAAAGAAAGAGAATTATCTAAGAGCACTGGTTGGCCGATAGCCGAAATGAGAGAGAAGAGTTAGGGAGGTCTGACACTGTGCAGAGCTTTGTGGATGAGGGTGATTATTTGAAACTGTATTTGGAAGGAAATGGGCACAGACTGGAGGTATGCACCTAGTTTTGTCTCAAAGACAAGTCTAGCTGCAGCGTTAAGAATTTATTATAGAAGAGAGAGTTTAGTATGTGGAAAACCAATTTGTAGACAAGAGTGAATCAGACCAATAATTAGAGTTTTAGAGGTTTAATTGTAAGAAATGGCTGGATTGGCCTGCTGCCTCAGGGTTATGGTGATACTACTGACAGAATTGGAGAGGTTAGGGTTGGGTCAGTTAGTAGAGGGTGGTAATACAAGAAGTTTAGTCATATAAAGATCAAGTTTCAAGAAGAGAGAGGGCATGACAATATACAAAAAAGGATCAAATAGTGATCCTGGACACTACAGACCCGTGAGTCTAACTGCTGTGGTGGGGAAAATATTTGAGGGGTTTGTTAGAGATGCTATCCTGGAGTATTTTACTGTGCACAACCTTATAACCCAGCGTCAGCATGGGTTTATGAGAGATTGGTCCTGTCAGACTAATCTGATTGGTTTCTACGAGTTGGTAAGTTCAAGACTGGATCTGGGAGATGCTGTGGATGTTGTATATCTGGACTTTTCAAAGGCATTTGACACCGTGCCACATAATAGGTTGGTATATAAAATGAGACTGCTGGGAATAGGAGAAAATCTGTTTATTTGGGTAAGTAATTGGCTTAGTGATAGAAAACAGAGGGTGGTCATTAATGGCACATTCTCAGATTGGGTTGATGTTACCAGTGGAGTCCCACAGGGGTCAGTATTGGGGCCACTTCTTTTTAATATTTTTATTAATGACCTTGTAGTGGGTTTACACAGTCAAGTTTCAATATTTGCAGATGATACTAAGCTGTGTAAAGCAATTAATACTGAGGTCGATAGTTTAGCATTACAGAGGGATTTGTGGAAGCTTGAGGAGTGGGCAGAGAAATGGTTGATGAGGTTTAATGTAGATAAATGTAAAGTTATGCACTTGGGCCATGGAAACAAAAAGTATAATTATGTTCTAAACGGTCAATTACTTAGTAAAACTGGAGCTGAAAAGGACTTGGGGGTATTGGTGGATGGTAAACTTAATTTTAGTGACCAGAGCCAGGCAGCTGCTGCTAAAGCAAATAAAATTATGGGATGCATCAAGAGAGGAATAGATTCTCATGATAAAGACATAGTTTTGCCCTTATCCCTGGTCAGACCACACATGGAATATTGTGTACAGTTTTGGGCACCAGTGTATAAGAAGGATATAGTAGAGCTGGAACGGGTGCAGAGGAGAGCAACCAGGATTATTAGGGGAATGGGGGAACTGACAGACTACAAAATTTGGGATTATTCAGTTTAGAAAAAAGACGACTGAGGGGAGACCTCATTACAATGTACAAATACCTGATCGGTCAGTACAAGGATCTCTCCAAAGATCTTTTTATACCTCGTCCTGTGACCAGGACAAGGGGGCATCCTCTACGCCTAGAGGAGAGGCGATTTTACCATCAACATAGAAAAAGGTTCTTTACTGTAAGAGCAGTGAGACTGTGGAACTCTCTGCCGCAGGAGGTTGTTATGGCAGACTCTATGTACATGTTCAAGAGAGGCCTGGATGCCTTTCTGGAGAGAAAAAATATCACGGGTTATGGGGATAAAACATTTATTTAATTCTTAAAGGTTGGACTTGATGGACTTGCGTCTTTTTCCAGCCTTATATATTATGATACTATGATGTTAGAGACAGCAGAGAGGCAGGGGTGATGTTATGTGCAGAGGTATACAGCTGGGTTTCATCAGCATAAAGATAATACTAAAAACTAAATCTATTGATGGTTTGTGCAATGGGGGCAGTATAGAGGGAAGAGAGGAGAGGACCTACATATAAGCACCGAAAAACCTCGACAGCAAGGAAGAGAAAACTAGAGAGAAAAGGAGACACTGAAAGTATCAGAGGTAGGAAGAAAACCAAGTGATTATAGTGTCATGGCTGCCAGCTCACAGCCACAGAGATCAGTCCCCCCATGTCCACCTGGCTAAAATGGGCTGCGAACTTATCCCTGTTTGTGGCCTGTTAAAAAGGAATGCTACCACCGGGATCAAGGATTAAAAGCCAAGCACACTAACATACTGGTGCATACTGCCCCTCTGGAAGGATCTGTTCTTCTTTAAGCTTCTTATGCCCTTGTTTATGAGAAAAGAAAGGCTCCAAAATTATGCAAATCAGCCTCCGGGCTCTATTAACACCTATGGAGCTTAGAGCCCTTCAGGCTCATTTGAATAATTTTAAAGCATTATTTGTTAAAACCAGGGCATAAGAAACTAGAAGAAGAGCAGATCCTGCCAGAGGGAGCACGCACCAGCATGTAAGGGTGCTTGGTTTACAATCCTTGATCCTGGTGGTTCCTGGTGTCCTGGTTGTCCTGGTTGTCCTGGTTGTGTGCACGAAGCCTAAGGTATATAGAGATTGTGGAAAGATAATCTTGTTAATACACCTTCTACCTTTCTAAGAGAAAGCAAATGCCTTTTCACCATATGCATAGCACTTTTTGTTTCTTCTTACTTATCTGCTGTTGCCACTCGAAAATCATAAATAAGGATTCCACCTGCAATTCTCTGCACATCCACAACTGCAACAGGCAATGCAGTACAACCACTGAATACCAATAACATGCCAAAGTCTGCAGAACCTTCTATTATAAGATGTTTGGAAGAAATTTGATGAAGTAAAAGAAGCCTAAATGGTTTTACATATCTGTCACACAGCATGATAAACGTTTATAAACGAGTGTAACACGTGTGCCGCGGCGAATAATTTTTTAGATTAAAACTGACACATTCTTGCTTGCTAACACAAAAGAAATAAGACACTAAATCATAATATTGGGTATTAAATGAGCTGTGGAATGAAGGGCGGAAAACAATGAATACTTCAGTTTTGTGTACCCATTCTGTGAAACCACAGCTCTCTGGAAATGTTGCCTTGTGTATTAATGTCTTGGTTGCATTGAATTTATTCTTATAGCTGGCATAGGTTAAATTGTATAATGACAGTATGTGATATCAGACCGAGTATTGACTGTATTGAAGTGTTGGCTATCGAGTTATAGATATAGATTTATACACTGCTGGTTATACCTTAATACTGTATTATGGTTAGTCTTCACTAATCCAATATTAGAAAAAAGTATTAGAAAAAGCTGGCAATATTATCAGAATGTATGTCTTACATGTTCCTAGAGACAAGTCCCACTATGGGGGAACATTTTTCATTTTTGATGCACAAGTTTTCTGTCATACAAATGTCTCACAATTGTCTCAACTGACTGACTTGTGACATTTGCCAACCGACTCCACTTTTTCCTTCAGCCCAAGTATGCCATATGTGAATCCAGAAAAAATGGTCACTCCAGTCCCCAACTAGCATAGGAAATAGATTGCGACTTTTCACCACAAATTCTCAAATCCAAAGCGGACACTGACACCTCAAATGCCACATTTATCAAGCAGTCTTATCCACTTTAATAAATCAGACATACAAAATCCTGTCAAAAACTGGTTCAAGAAGCCAATTAATGTCTATGGAACTCTTCATCAATTAGGAATAAATTATCCCTGCTTTTATTTAGGAAGAATGTCGTTAACCAGACCCAGGAGACACACCCAAGAGGAGGAAACACCAGGAAGACTCAAACGCTCTGAGCCTAAGCTCTGAGCCTGAGCCTAACTTGAGGAGCAGAGCCTGAGCAGAGGAGTTAAATATACACAATGCAACCATTTGACCTGTATCAACTGGCCCTGGGGACTAATAACTGTGGAGCAGTAGTTACTTGTGAGCACAGGGCATGGATCTTTTGACCTGTGCACCACTGTCCAGGTCCTCCACCCCCTCTCATTTCTATCTACGTCCCTTCTGGACACAGATAGAGACGGGTGCTGCAGTGGAGAATGGAGCCGGCAGCTCCTTCCTTCACAACAAATATCAGGAGACACAAGAAGCCGGAAGGGAAGGCAGGTGAGTATTAGGTTTTATTTTTTTAATTTGCAGTCTAGGAAATTGCTAGGGGGGACCTCAATTTGCTCGGACAGGGGGGGGGGCAGGGGCTGCAGGACATCAATTGACAGGGGCATAATTTGCTGGAGGGCTATGGGGACATAAATTTAATTATTTCTGTGGTTGTATGGATCATTTCTGTATGGGGGTGGAATATTATTTTTTTTGGGGGGGGGGGGTTATGATATCCATTGCTCAAGGGAAGGGGGGCAGAGCCGATTTTATCCATTTGCAGGGTGTGGATGACATCCATTGCTTGAGGAGGGGAATCCATCACTGGGGAGCTGATGGGAACATTCATTTCTGTGCTGAGGGAGGCTTGTGGGGGCAAATCCATTGCTGGGGAGCTTTGAGGGACATAAATTACTGGGATGGCATCAATTAGGTTAGTAAGTTATACAATTTTCCAATATACTTTCCGTATCAATTTTTCACCAGTTTATAGATCTCTGCTTGCTTTCCTTGTATAGAAAGCGTCCATGTTTACTACAAGTGGATAGATATCTATCCATGGTCATGTGATGTCACGCAGCTGCACAAGCTATTAGTATCACACAGCTCCTATTACTCTCTATTATAATATTGGCTCATGCACCTGCGTGACATCACCTGACCATGGACAGATTCTATTCACTAGACGTAAACATAAAAGCTTCTATAGAATGACAGCAAGAAGATCCCTTTAATTGCTTGGGGTGTTGTTGGGACATTATATACTGAAGGGTTGTGGAGGACATTACTTACTGGGGTCTGCGTGGACATCACTTATTGGTAAGAACTATTCAGTGTGGGTATTATTAGGTGGCTCTTTTCCCTACGCATTATTAGAAAGGGGCTACATTGCATTGGCCTAGGCCACAGCTATTAATTGCATTATTAAATGTTAGTCCATGTTCAGGGAACATTATTAGGTGGATGGTACAAGGAGGGGGTTGTAATGTAAAGTATAGGGCCCATATATTGTGAATGAGCAATAATTGTGGGGGCCACAATGGGGACAACATAGTATGTGTAAACTAGAATGAGTAGTATATATATATGTATAGCTTATTCTTAGGGGTTGAATTGGGGGTGTGGGCAAAATCAGGGCAGTATACTGTACATTGCCACAATTTAGGCATTATTGTGTATTTTCCATTTAGTCTTATTACAGTATTTGGAGGGATAGTGGTAGGGGTAGCAGCAGGATATAAATTCTTTATTATAGATGAAGCATTGGATTTCTATTCGTATACTGCACTCCAAGGGGAATGTGAACCAATCCAGAGCACTTAAACCTTTTTAAGGGAGTTCTATCTGATTCCTTTCTATACGTAAATAGAGGAGGTGAGCTGGACATCATTACCCAAGGGAGGATGTGCCTACAAACCACATGGTGTTAAAAGGTGGGTATTCAATTTATGGAAACAATACACATCTGTTTAACTTAAAACAAAATGTCAATGATCTAGGATCAGAATATGAATTATCCTGTGGCCATTATTTTTTAATGTAGAAATTTTTTCATTGGAAATTTCACAAATGACGATTCAATCTTATGTCCTTTTTTTAATATCTGAAATTAATGACACCTCTGTATTTGGTAAAGTAACATATTACACATATTTGACTCATTTTGTTTTTACAATTAAAAGCATATTATAAACCAATAGTTTAGTAAGCAGTCGTCAATAAAAAGCTAGTTAATACATACAAATGGAAACAAGCTTGGTGCACTTTTATTTGCAGATCTGTTTCCCTTTCTTCATTACTGAGATTCTTCTGAGACAGTTGTGACATTATGACATGCAAGCCTTTCTCACTGCTCTAAAGGTCTGGTATTTGCAGGTATTCATTTCTTTCTGGCTTGGCTCTCTGCCTACTTCTCAAAGTTGTCAAGCAGCCGGGAGCAAGACAAAGGCTGCCTAGTTGTGTATGAGAAAGAGCCTGTGAGAGCACTGATTAAAAACAAATCTAATTTTCTCATTATTCTCCAAGTTCTTAGGTTACTTATATTCTCCCTGCACTTTCCTCCCAACCTCCAGAGATTCTCCAGTGGTTCCGTATTTCCATATTCGCACTGTGATTGAGTCTTTGTCTCAAATGCCATTCTCCCACACCTCCTCTCTTTATGTAATGCAAAGAGAAGCCCAGTGTAGTTTTTTCCTTCTGTATGAGAACTAAGAGAATGATTGAACAATGCTATTTGTATTATGAGGAGAAGTATGTAAGGAATCTGAAAGGTGTGCTAATTCGGTGTGAATGAGAATGCAACTTTTCGCTGAGAAGAAATCCAAAACAAGAGCATTAAAGTTTACACTTAGAATAATCCCAACATTCCATTTGTGACTATTCAGAAAAATTCCATGCTTGTGCCTACATATTACTGAACACATACCTACATTTATTTGTTTTAATCCTTAAATTATCTTATTGTCATATCACATTTTTTCTTCCTTGAACATGTAAGCCTCTCTATAGGTAAGTTATTGGGGGTTATTTATCATTGGTTTTGTCTGTTTTTTTTTGTATGTAAAAGTGTAAAAAAAAAAAAAGTCACATTTATTTTTTTTGTGACTTTTCAATGCTAAAAAGTTGCACAGGACTATTTCCATCACTTCACTATTCTGGTGTAAACATAGAACTGTTGCTAGTATAACACCATCTAAAGCGAGATTCACTTAAAAAGTCGCTTAGTCACTCCAGTCACCTGCTGGAGTATGTGTTGGAACTTTTTATGCATTTTGTGACTTTTTGAAAAAAAAAATCTCAGACAGCAAGTATACCATGAGAATATTTATTAAGGGGCCACTTTAATGAGTCTGATGGACCTTGGGATAGGGTTTTCATTGTCAGAAATTGAATATTGTTAAAATCAAAAGTACATTAAAACTAAATTTAAGAAATGTCCTCTTTAAGGCATTTCATAAAAGATGATCAGAGAGACTACCTCCTGTCTCACCTGTAGATTGAACTCAACAAATGTCACAGAGCATACCAAGCCTTCTTATGACCTCACAATATTGTTTTAGGCAAGATAGCTGCTATTGTAATAATCTTCATAAAACAGTTAAAAACAAAATTAGATAAAAAAATAGATAAATAAAGTTGAAAAAGTTAAATATATTTTTAATCTGCAACTGCTCTGGTGGAAATGTCATAGCTCCTGGGTAGATCTATATACTTCTAAGTTACATGAAGGGGCATTTCTAGGTCAAAAGATCCAGGGAACAAGTCCCAAATCTTTTGTGCTAAGCCCTGGATGTCCCTAGATAGCTTTTCCCAATATTTACTCTATTTTGTTCTCCACTACAGAGCCCATGTCTTTTTAACATAATATTGCCTTGTATGACCCTTTCAGCATACTATAAAAAGCAAAGAGACCTCTTTTCAATGGGAGTCAAAACTGGATCATGTAAAAGTAAGTATTTCTTTGAGAAAGCTATTAACGACAGCTTGTAGAGGCTGTAAATGCTGGCTTTAGATTTTAGACAGTTTTTATCACTAGTACAACATAAGGGTATTTCCTAATAAAGGGTTACAGCATCACAGAAAGTACACAAAAATCTATGCAAATGTGCCATCATTTTGGCACACTTTTCTTGCAAAAACTATGACAACAAATAGTAGATGCAAAGTTAGACTAGGCAGTCTTTAAGTATGCAAGATTTATAATTTATCAAAGAAATGAAGTGGCACTAAAAGGTGGCCCAAGGTTTATAAGGCACACTGTAAAGTGCACTAGTATTTATGTAGAGGGTTATATTACCTACAATGGGCTTTTAATTTTATTAAAACAATGAAACCGTAAAAATTATAATAATCGCTCCCTCTTTTATTCCCAACACAATTTTTATTTGGGGTTAAAAGTCAGAAAAAGGGGGACTTTTTAATTATTATTTCACTTTTTTTTTTTTAAATTACTTTATTTTTCTTCTTTTACAAGTTTTCCACCCGTGACTGGGGATTCTTATCAGAGCTGAACTGGGTCTAATTAGACCCAGCAGCTCTGGTTAACCCCTTCAGACCCAACGGGCAGGTGACCACTGAGTATATAGAGCCGGCGGCAACACCGGCTCCACTCCTCTATGCATCACGCTCATTCAGAGTGATGCTGTAAGGAGGGGAGAAGGGAGAATTGGTAACAAACAACATCTCCCTTCTCCTTAGGATACCTAGAGACTGGGTCCTGCTGCAGGAGCAGTAGAAAACTTCATCAACGTCTATAGACGTTGCTGCAGACTCAGGACCTGCGTCCGATGACGTCTAAAGTCAGTGGGCGGTCCCAGATGAGTTAAGGTATTATCTTACAATAGGCACAAAGAACTATTATTGTTATGATGTGGGGGCACAAAGGCAGGAATTACTGTGAAGGGACAGGATTAGGAGATTGTATAAATAGGTGAAAGGAAGGAAGTAGCCCAATGTCAGGCGTCTGGGATGGGACTCTCTGGGAGATGGGTCTGTGGACCCTCTGGACCACCGCAGGAGATGGTACTAGCCAACACCCGGGACTGAAGTCTAAGTGCCACCAGGTCGTTACACGGGTGCGACTAGCCCGCAGTGGCTGCCAAGGTAGTACAGCAGGATACAGTGCTGGAAGGAGCCCTGCAACACACAGCAGGAACACTGGAGCAGGCACACGGTACAGGAATGCTGAAACAGGAACGAGAAACACAGAGGAACACTGGTAACACTGGAACATGGAGGAATACTGGAAACGCAGGAGCACTGGAGGGCTTTCACTTCACAGGGAATTGTTGAAGATCCGGCAGGGCATGATGGGAGCTGCTGGGTTATATAGCAGAGCCAAGTTGACCAGGGCCAATCCGGAGGATGCTGGCCCTTTAAATCCTGAAGAGGTGGCGCACGCGCGCCCTAAGGAGCGGGGACGCACACACGGCCTAGACGGATCCAGTGCAGGAGCATGGAGAGGTGAGTATGGGCCTAGGAATGGGGCAGCGTGGACCACGGCACAGAGAGGGGCGCGGTAGTGCCCACGATCCATGACATGGATCGCGGGGGCACCCATGACACCCAAAATGTCTGTTTTGCAAACACTACAGAGTTGAGTTGTGGTTGGAAGAATTCAACAAAGAAATCTGGACTAATGGAAAAGATTGGAATATATTCCGCATTCAGAGCCATCATGTGTAAGCCAATTAATTTAATTGTAGTACTTGTACAGAACTAGTATCCACTACAGTATGGTAACTATATGTTTGCAGCATTGATCCTTGTTTAGTGTCAGTTGGGTGGTCATTATGTAGTGGTAGTATTATTTGTTTCTCTTACAATGGTATTACTGACTGTATGGTTTGTTTATTAACTGTCAAGTTTGCACCATCTGTTAGTTGGTCTAGTTAGTTGCATCAAAATAACACATTTTTGGCCGTAAGGCCATGCCCCCTTCTCCAGAGACAATACCCCTTGTGTCCCTTAAAATGGTCTTTTCCCTTAATAAGTGTGGTGCAAAGACTTTCAGAGAGTTTTTTTTTACTCCATACTTCCGGTGCACACAGTCTCATATGTTTCAGCATTTAGCTGTCTCACCAATTCCTGATCATCCCCAGGAAAGGTAAGATGGTGATTCCCATCTAAGACATGAGGGAGGGTAAAAGGAATCTATTAGTTATGGACCTTAGGGTTTGAGCCAGTTACTGGCATTTAGTCACATCACCACCTGTTTTAGTCTTAAGAGGGGTAGATCAGAAAATATTTCTGGGAGTGTATATAATGATGTCACCAACCCCAAGGGATCCCCTATTCCTTACACCTAACAACACATGAATAACACAGGAACATTACCATTATGTCTTAAGGAACTAAATACCCGTTTTATTTTTTAAATACATTCCTCTGTAGCCTCAATAGTAAACCTCATGTCACAGGTGTCCCCGCGATCCTTGTCACCCGCGCTCCTCTCTTTGGTGGTGTGTCTGCCCCATCCCCGGACTTACCTACCCTGGCTCCTGGCTGTGCTCCGGGTCCCAGCATGCAGGCCGCACGCCTCCTGCCTTCCTTGCCACGTGTTCCCGCTGCTAGGGCGCGCGCTGACTTCTCAGAACTTAAAGTGTCAGCGTCCTTCCCATTGGTGCTGGTCACTTCCGGGTTTCCTATATAACACTGCGGCCTCCTTCACTCCCTGCCGGATTTTCAAGTCTTCCCACTGAAGTTGAAAGCCTCCTGTGTGTATCCCGAGTTCCCGTTCCTGTGTGTGTCCGGTGGTCCGTATCCTGTGGTCCGTGTCCAGTAGTCCGCATCCTGTGGTCCGTGTCCAGTGGTTCCGTATCCTGTGGTCTGTGTCCGGTGGTCCGTATCCTGTGGCCCATGTCCAGGTGGTCCGTATCCTGTAGTTCAAATCCTGTAGTCCGAATCCTGTGGTCCGTATCCTCTGGTCCGTGTCCTGTGGTTCATTCCCATGCTTAGATCCTCCAGCCATCCCTTGTTCCTGCTGTGCCTTCCAGGGTTCCTGCCCAGCGGTGTCTTCAGTCTGTACCAGCGCTGCCACTGTTCCTCTGCGTTCCTGCCATCATCTCAGGTTGTGACTGTTTCCTGCTTTTGCTACCTTGGTTGGGATGGTAAGAGACCCGCGGTGGCCCAGAGAGTTCACAGACTCTACCCAAAGAGACTCTCAGACGGTTCGTCCCTCACGTTCCGTGACACCTCACCACATGGACTAGTGTCACAGAATTTACCACTACAAACCCAATAAGCCCACTGACACAGGTCCACAGGTTCTAGTAGTCATTAGTAACCGATTATGTTATGGCCAGCAATAAATCATATATAAAGCTATGTGAATGTCTGATTTTAGGTCAGTTTTTAGTGTAGTACCCTTTGTGATGTCACCATTAGCCAAAGCCAACCTGTGACAATATTAAGTGGAAATAAGGCAGGCACCCTACACAAAAAGTATACCAATCAATGCAATTTGATTATCATTAACGGCAGTGGTCCCTATCTCCACAAGGGAGACTCTGCCCCCATATCATCTAGGGATGCTTGAAGAGGCCTGAATGAGGAGGCTCTGTCCTTCTGGGGTAAAGATCCCAAAGCTTCTAACATGGCTTTAAGATATATTTATCTGAAGTTTAAAAGGTAACAAACCTGTCTTCATCATTTTGTTGTGGTGTGTTGAAAGTCCACTCAACTCAGTATTAGAAAGGGTGTCTTGGCTCTAGGACTTTTGCTTAGCAGGGCTGCTGGTCAGAGACACCCATGATAAATTAGAGCTGTTACTAAATTGAAGGAGGATTGGTGGCATGCTACACTCATCTTCAGTGTGAGCTGATGAGGGCATTGCTCACAAGGTGCCCTTGGCTGCCAGAATGTTACCTCGTGATTTGCTGGGCATGATGAGACTTAAATACTTTTTGGAGGTCTGTGTAGTGGAGCCCTGTTCACATGCGTCCATCTTCTTCTGTGGCCAAGCCATGCCCCAGTAAAATTTAAGTTTTGACTATGGTGTAAACATAAAGTGATCAATGAATTTCAATATGTACTATATATACTCAAGTATAAGCAGAGGCACCTACATTTACCATGAAAAGCTGGGAAAATTTATTGACTCAACGATAAGCCTAGGGTGGTAAATGCAACCATTACTCTCTAATAAAATGTCCAGTAGTCTCCCCTCATGTATGAAATGTCCACAGCAGCCCCACCAATTAATAAAATGTCTTTGTATACTTAGCAAAGACTTAACGGTAACACCCCAATCGCGGGTGCTATCTCCGCAATCGATGCCGGCAAACCTGTGGGCAGCTACAGAAAGATGGTGCGCATGGGCGTCGTCGGGGAGGGGTGATCCTTTGCTATGACAACCTCGGGTCTTCGAAAGACCCAAGGCTGTCTCGTTTAACCCATTCATTACAATGTGCTAATTGCACATTGAAATGAATGAGGAAGAAAATCCTCATATACTGCCATACTGTAGGTAGGATCGATCAGACAATCTAAGGATGAAGTACCATAGGGAATCTAAAAAATAGTAAAAATAAAAAAAAAGTTAAAAAAAAACATTGTGATAAAAAAACCATAAAAATTCAAATCACCCCCTTTCCCTAGAAGTCATATAAATATAAATAAACAGTAAAAATCATAAACACATTAGGTATTGTCGCGTCCGAAAATGCCAGATCTATCAAAAAATAATAATGGGTTTTCACTGCGTTTAATCCCGTAACAGAAAATAGTGCCCAAAGTGAAACATATTAAAAATTCCATAAAAAGTGATCAAAACGGTTTTACAGTTCTAAAAAACGATAGCATTGAAAACATCATCAAACGTAAAAATGTCACTACCGACAGCTCTGTACACCAAAGTATGACGTTATTAGCCCTAGAAGAAAAAAAAAACAAAATAAAAAAAATACATTTGTACAGAAGGTTTTAATTTTTGTAAATGTATGAAAACATGATAAAACCTATAAAAATTTGGTATCCCCGTGATCGTACCGACCCAAACAATAAAAGTAGATATGGCATTTGGGGCGCACAACTGTAAAATCTAAGTCCACAAGAAAAAGGCGCAAATGCGTTTTTCACCATTTTCACTGCATTTGGAATTTTTTTTACTGCTTCCCAGTACATGGCATTGAATATTCAATACCGTCACTATGAAGTGCAATTTGTTATGCAGAAAACAAGGCATCTTTACGTGTAAAAGTAAAAAAGTTATTCAAAGGTGGGGAGTGAAAAATGCAAATGAAAAAACAAAACGGGTTAAAAAAATAAACGTAGTACTCACCCTTTGAGATTTCTTCTGACACCCTCTTCTCACCGCTGCATGACTTTGGGTTCCCCACCGTGCCTGCAAATGCACGTCTATGCGATTCCCCGGCACACAAACTATGACGTCAACAGGTGGCAACACTGCCGAGTAATAGTTTATGCGCAGGAAGATCACATAGACATGCACCTGCCAGCCCGGCTGAGAACCTGAAGATGTGCTGCAGGGAAAAGAGGACGCCGGGTGAGTACTAACCTAATTTTTTTTTATATATACCCGAGTATAAACCAATTGGGGCTTTTTCAGCAGAAAAATTGTGCTGAAAATCTCGGCTTATACTTGAGTATATGCGTTACATCTTTGCTCTAAAGCTCAGATTGATTTTGGTGCTGCAAAATATGCACAAAAGAACTATGATAATCAGTATATGATATTCTGACATGAAGAGGAAATATTTCCAGAGACCTAATCTACTCATGGAGTAGGAGTTTGGAGAGAAACTACAAAAAGAAAGACTCAAACATGTCACTGTAGAGGTGGTATCTGCACCACCAGTTTCCAAAAGAGAGACAGAATCAGATCAATTTGTCCATGTTTGCTGGTAAATTCAGTTCGATTGCCATTGTTTACAGTATTTGAGGTGCTGATAATTCTTTACAAATGTGCAAATAATTATAATTTTAAAAATAGTAATTTAAATTATTGTTATTTAAATAATTGTTTTTGATTTACTTGAAACCATTAAAAATGTTACACCTATGAGAATTTCTCAAAAGTTTTATCATAATGTGGAAACATTTAGCAGTTTATTGATTTTGTCAATTTTACGCTTGAGCACAATGCTCAGCATCACAAAATCTGATCTCTACCTATCTTCTGTCAGTTAGTGTGATTACATCTGCATAAAGTGGTTTAATGGTTTTAAATACTTTTAAGTCACTTTAAATACTAGAGCTCCATCTTGTGGCCTTAACATTTCTTGACCGCGTTCGTAAAATCTGTAACACATCAAATATTCACAATGGACTTTTTATTTTGATAGTATGTTGCCCAATATGACAATACAGGAAAGGAAAATAAATAGTAACTTTCATTTCATCTAACCCAGTAAATTCATAACTTCACCTAGGTATCCCATGCCTGTTAAAGAGAGCAAAGTTGTCTTAGTAGATTCCTACTGCTGCTCTTTATTTGGAAAAGTTATAACAATAACATTCTTTCAACTGGCAATAAACTTTTTCTTTGGGCAACCTACAACCTGCAGTAAACTGTGATTATGACCAGAAGTGTATGGAGGGGCCACCCTCACAATCTCAAGATTGCCAAACAGGTGTTTTGTCTTAAGGACTCTGAATACTTAAGACAGTGTGGGGTTACTTTGGAATGTATTTAGCTATTCCCAACCATGGCAGAAATATGTCAAGATAGAGAAAGAGGTACAGACCTTTATCTCACCCACAGCCCCTACCCCTACCTAATTTCCCAGGTTGTGCTAAACAATGACAACAAGGACAACTGGTCAACAAAAGGCAAAAGAGTAGTCAAAAACATAGCAAGGGGTCAGAAAACACAGAAATAGCATAATAATAGAAAAAAGAGCCAGGAGACTAGTAGAGCCAACAAGTTGTGTGTGGAAGGAGCATATATTTAAGGAGTTCCTGGATGCGGCACTCAGCAGCTAACTGGCTCATCTATCCATCAGCTAAGCCAAGGGAACTGACTCTGCATGGCAGCTATCTCAAAGCTCTAATAGAGCTGTCCTGGGTGTGTTTACCCTTAAAGAGAATTCTGACAGTACTCCCCTTTTTAAGAATGGCTACCAAACCCTTACTGAGGGTAGCAATTTAAAAGAAATAAAAAACTGTGAGCACTGATGGATGGGGCGCAAGGAAGTAATCCAGGAACAGAGTTTGTGTCCAAAAACTTAGCGATTTATTCTTAAGTAGTAAGCATTAAAATGTCAAAGCATCATAATGCAATAAAATACAAAACATAAAATCAAAATAAAATGTCCTCTTAACGCGTTTCAGGTGCTATGACCCTTTTTCAAAATACGGACAGTAGTGAAATATTGCTATCACCAGCGAAATAAAAACATTAAGGCAAACATACCTGAAAGTAAAGTACAATCGGATTGGTTGCTAAGAGCAGCGTCAGTGCGACCAAATTGTTGGATGGAGCGAAACCGAAAGTGATTCCCGGTGTTGACGGTAGGTGCATGCGCAACGTCGCCCGTCACTTGTGTTACTGCGTATGCGCAGAGAAGCCGCCCATCACCATGCATGCAGTGTCCATACGGGACGTTGGTTAACCACTTCTTAAAGTGACTACTTGAGAAGTCCAGGTAACTATTGCTATCGACCTTCTTAAAGAAGGTCTTAGTCTTGATCTGACCGTCAGGTGTATGAAAAACAACAACATCCAGAAACTCAGCATTATTAGATGTGATTTCGCATGTGAATTCAAGACCCCACTCATTCTCATTGATGTCTTTTACAAACTCAAGGGCTTCTACCTTACTACCCTCCCAGATTATAAAAATGTCATCAATATATCTTTTATAGAGAAGACAATTGCCAAATGCATTATGTGGGTAAATGAATTCCTCTTCAAAAAGACCCACATAAAAGGTTTGCAAAGCTGGGCGCAAATTTGCTGCCCATCGCAGTCCCCCTTTTCTACAAAAAGATCTTTCTCTTTTTTCTTAAACCCTTACTGAGGGGAGCAAGGCATGAAACCTTCTGACAAGATATGATACGTGAACGTCTCCAGCTGGTACCAATGTTCTTTCCTCAGGACCTTACCCTTTTCCTATAGATATTGAATAGAGTCCTGGACCTTTCTAGAAGCTAACACATTAGCAATCTCATGCTCCAATCCACTCTGAATGATAATGAGTTATGATGGACAATATGAGGGCACAATTGGCGAGACATACTTCTTTAGCAGAGATTTGTGAAATGCATTATGAATTCTGAGGGTTGGGGGAGAAGTAGACTTAAAGGGGTGCTTTGGGAATATGATTGTCTAATACAAAGAAATTATGCTATAAATAAATGACAACAAATGATACATGTAACAAAATGATAAATGTAACAAAACTTAATGTCATTAGTCAAAAAATTGAGCTTAATTGGTTTGATTTTATGATTCACAAAATTTTATGGCCTCTTTACAGTATGAAGAGTTATGACCAAGATGGCCGCCACTGGAAAGTTTTAAGATTTTTTAGTTCTCAGTAACTCCTCCTACCTCTTATGCTCTGCTCCCAGTGATGATATAACAGTTTACCATAGTAGTGATGTGTTACTCCCATCACTGCATATCACCAAAACACTGGCCTTACTGGTTGCACTGCAACCAACCGACTACAGCCAAACATAGTGGCTAACACAGGACCTGCCCAGGCATGTGGAGGACATGTGATGTGGACATGTGACCAGCAGCCATCTGCTGTCCTGTGGCTTCTCCGGGCGGAGGAAATTAATGGACTGATTAAAGGGCCAGTAGCATTTTAATTCTTTATTACAGTGTATGTCAACACCATTTTTCTTCTAAGGGAAGCAAAATTTTAAACAACTAATTACATACAAGCTTATATTTTAAAGACCCATTTGTATATGAATTATGCGGATTCCTGGAATACCCCTTTAAAGTAACAAGAATGATAATAGATGAAATCTTGTAAGAAACTTTGTGACCAACTTTCGTGAAGGAACTTTTAGATGCAAATTTTTTTGTAGGGAAACAAACCTCACCTCCAACAGCAACATCTGGACCAGACATATATATCTTATTTACATGTTTACTGATGAATCCTTGAGCTTTTAACAGACTCATGCAAGCCTGCACCCAAACTGAACCCAAATAAGAGCATCGGACTCTGGATTAGCATAATGAAGAGTGTATATGAATGAAAAATTGAATAAAATCACAATTGCCAAAGAATGTAGACATGGCACTAGAAGCATTGGAATGAATGGATTGTATACACCAGAAAATCAATTCAGCTCAACCTCAATATTGTGCTCAGAACACATATTACTCTGTTGAGTCCAAATTTGAGATCTTTGGTTCCAACCCCGTGTCTTTGTGCGACACAGAAAAGGTGAACGAATGGACATGCCTGGTTCCTACCAGCATGGAGGAGAAGTGATGGTGTGGGGGTGCTTTGCTGGTGACACTGTTGGGGATTTATTCAAAATTGAAGGTATAATGAACCAGCATGGTTACCACAGCATCTTGCAGCGGCATGCTATTCCATCCAGGTTTGCATTTAGTTCAATCATCATTTATTTTTCAACAGGAATATGAACGCAAACACACCTCCAGGCTGTGTAAGGGCTATTTGACCAGAAGGAGAGTGATGGGGTGCTATGACAAATAACCTGGCCTCCACAGTCACCAGACCTGAACCCAATCAAGATGTTTTGGGGTGAGCTGGACCACAGCGTAAAGGAAGAGAGGCCAACAAGTGCTAAGCATCTCTGGGAACTCCTTTAAGAGCATTTCAGGTGACTACCTCTTGAAGTTCATCAAGAGAATGCCAAGAGTGTGCAAAGCAGTAATCAAAGCAAAAGGTGGCTACTTTGAAGAACCTAGAATACATATTTATAGTCTGGAAAATACAAAAAACTATTTCAATGAGAATGTGTGTCCAAACTTTTGGTCTGTACAGACATATGTTTTTTGGTCTCAATTGGAGTTTAAAAATGTTGGATTGTCACAAGAACCAGGATTAACAATACAACTTAATTGCAGACACCCTTAACCCCTTAGCGCTCTGCGCCGTAGCTGTACTGCGCTGAGTCCCGCGATTAGCGCTCAGCGCAGTACAGCTACTGCGCAGAGCCGATGCCGGTTCAGCGCTGTATAGCAGCCGAACCGGCATCGTTAGCCGCGGGATTTCAGCGGTAATTTACCGCTGACATCCCCGGCTAACACCCGCGGTCGGAGTGGGCTCCGATCGCGGGTGTTTAACCCGTTAAATGCCGCGGTCAACGCGACCGCGGCATTTAACTTGCCTTCTGGGGGTCTTTACCCCACGATCGGCCCCCCCGCACCGTTTTCGGGGGGGGCGATCGCTGTTTTGGCTCCTCTGGGGTCCGATCGGGACCCCAGAGAAGCCTGGAGGGTTTACCTTTAAGATGGCGTCTGTGACGTCATCTTAAAGGCAAAGTGTCAGCCTATGCATCTGCATAGGCTGGCACTGATAATACCCTGCAATACATTAGTATTGCAGAGTATTATCAAGAACAAGCAATCAGATGATTGCTTGTTCATATCCCATGGTGGATCATGTAAAAAATGTACAAAATAATGTTTTTCAATAAAAAATTACTTTATAAATCACTAAAAATGCCCATAAGCCCCAAAACATATAAAGAGACATATAACGCTCAAAAAAGTCTAAATCATAACACAAACCCCACATATATAGTATCACCGCGTCCGTAACAATCCATAGAATAAAACTAAATAACTATTGAACCCATATGATGAACGCCGTAAAAAAAACGCCAAAAACCCGCCAAAAATTATGATTTTTACCTATTATATCTCACTAAAAATGCAATAAAAAGTGATCAACATCATTGGCAGACCTCCCGAATTTCCTGGGCATCTTGGAACTACCCATGATCTCCCTACCAGACTGGCCCAAACCACCCTCTTTATCCGTCCAACCACCAAGACCCGAGTGGAAAATGGTGGAGCCTAAACCGAGAAGAGAACCTAAACGTCCGAAGCCTACTCAACATTGAATCTCAACCTGATTTCTTCCCATGCACGGGAGAATTGATCAAGAGGCACCTGGAAGACTTTCACAAGTCACTTGGCTCTGCAATCCCTTTTGCCTCTACATTTTCTCTCCATGTGGACTATGCAACCACCTTGTCCTGCGGATACACGACCGCCCTCTAGGGCGCATTGCCACGAGCGGGCCCTGACGGGGGCTTCCTTGGTCATTCGCTTCCTTCGCCCCGAGAGGGAACTGTAGCCCTAGTGGCTCGATTAGCTCTTCCCTTCTAGAGCAACTAGAAACAACAGGGCAGGAGATTTCTTCCTGCCACAGTTTTTCCTTTTTTTTTTTTTTGTTTTGTTTTTGTCTGTGCTGTCTATAGTCTTTTGTGTGTTTCCGACATTTCCCTTCCTCCCTCTCGTGCCCTCCTATTGGTGCCCGTCACCAATACCTCTCTCCTTTCCAAAGAACCAAGAACCAAGAGAGGCTGTAGATCATGTCCTCCCTTTCTGTTTGCACTTTTAATACTAGAGGCCTCAATGCCCCAAACAAGAGAGGCCAGATCATTTACCGAATGCACCGTAAAAAAGTAATGATTGTTCTTTTCCAGGAAACACACTTTAGCGCTTTAAACATACCAAAATGCCCCACCTCATATTATTCAGTCTGGCATCATAGCACAAACCCAACACGTAAAGCAGGGGGGGTTTCCATAGCCTTACATAAAACCTTCCAACACACCCTTCTTGATTCCAAAACAGATCCAGAGGGCAGATTCCTTTTCTTAAAAATTTCCTTTGCAAATAGAATTTATACAATTGCTAACGTGTACTTTCCCAACCAGGGTCAAGTCGATTTTGGCATCCGAACGCTCCGGGAACTAGCAGAATTTGCAGATGGCTCTCAGATCGTACTAGGAGGAGACTTCAACCTTGCCTTTGATCCTCTCCAAGACACGACGACCGGTAAGTCTTCCGTCTCAACCGTACAGCTGCGTAGACTAAGGAGATCACTCAGAGACATGCAACTAGTGGATTTATGGAGAATCCTCCACCCTGGGGTGAAGGATTTCACATTCCACTCTGCAGCCCACAATAGCTACCATAGATTAGACCACCTTTTCATCTCCCACCACCTCCTGGATTTAGGACCACGTTGCTCAATTGATGGCTTCCTATGGTCCGATCATGCACCAGTCATGGGGTCCCTCACATTGGTGGCCCTACCCCCAAGACAATATTCATGGCGGCTGAATGACAACTTATTAAATGATGCCCTATGCATATCAGATATTAAGGCGGCCATTCAGTCCTTCCCCTTACAGCATACCGTAGATTCCTCTAACGCCACTCTCAAGTGGGAAGGCCTAAAATTTGATATAAAAGGTATCCTGATGAACCATGGTTCGCGCCTAAAAAAAGAACGCACACACAAACTTAAATCTCTTCTGACGGAGTTGGGTAGACTGGAGGACACTAACAAAACTTCCCCCTCCGACTTGGTCAAAGCCAATTTATCTAATATCCGCCAACAGATCTTGTCAATTTTAGACCAAAAAACCCAATGTACGCGTGATCGCATGCGAAGAGGCTTCTACGAGTATGGGGATAAATGCGGAACATGGTTAGCCAGAGCTCTACATCCCAGATTGGCACGCACCCACATTCTCTCTATCGATTCACCCCTCAAAGGAAAGGTACACGCACCCTCTGACATCACAGAAGAGTTTCGATTATTTTATGAACACCTATATAACATAAAAGATAACACAAGCGACTTACCACGATCGGCTCCTAGGGGAATTGTGGAATATCTTGACCAACACGCCCCCCCTCCTATACCCTCCGAGGCGAGAGACGCACTTGAAGAAGACTTTACAGAACATGAAATCCACCGAGTCCTCAAGGACCTTAAGTCTGGGAAAAGCCCGGGGCCGGATGGTCTCACTCCACGCTTTTTTAAGCTTTTTGGAGAAGATTTAACTCCCATGCTCCTAAAAACCTTTAATGCAGTGGCGGGGGGAACTCCCTTCCAGGCACAGACACTACAGGCTACCATTACCGTACTACCCAAACCTGGCAAACCTTTAACTTCCTGCGGAGATTATAGACCTATATCATTATTGAATATAGATGTTAAACTATATGCCAAAATGTTGGCACTCCGCTTGCAAAATCTCATCCCGAATCTCATACATAGGGATCAGGTGGGGTTTGTGCCTGGGAGGGAGGCACGGGATAACACGGCCAAAACGATCTCCATAATAGCGAATGCCCAACGTAAATCCACCCCCCTCTGCCTCCTTTCTGTGGACGCCGAGAAAGCGTTCGATAGGGTCCACTGGTTATTTTTAGAAGTGGTCCTTCGAAAGATAGGCCTAGGTCCAAAGATGCTACAAGGAATCATGGCACTTTATCACAACCCCACAGCGCGGGTGCGAGTCAACAGCTCTCTCTCAGACCCCTTCCTCATCGCCAATGGGACAAGGCAGGGGTGCCCCCTTTCCCCCTTCTTGTATCTATTGGCGATGGAACCACTAGCAAACGCCATAAGATCAAACCCTGACATCACGGGTCTGAAGGTAGGACAGCGGGAATGTAAGCTATCCCTTTTTGCGGATGACCTTCTTTTATACGTAACATCCCCGACAACATCGCTACCCTCTCTATTAAAGGAATTCCGAGTTTACGGGTCTTTGAGCAACTTCAAGGTCAACACACATAAGTCCGAAATGCTTAACATCACTCTGCCGCAGCATGAGCAGGTACATTTGGAATCCGCTTTTCCATTTAAATGGGCCAGAACTGCCATACGCTATCTGGGGACTAATATATCCTCAGACCCAAGTCTTTTGTTTAACCTAAACTACGCACCAATGTTAAGGACTATTGAGAAAGATCTGGAAAAGTGGTCCAAACTGACTGTTTCATGGTTCGGTAGAATCAATATATTAAAAATGGACATACTACCACGTCTCCTATACTTGTTTCAGACCATACCCATTCCTTTACCGAGGTCCTTCTTTGACAAACTTAGACGGATGTCACAAACCTTTGTCTGGCACTCCTCAAGGCCGCGCATTAGACAATCTATACTAATTCTCAACAAATTAGACGGGGGCACTGGATTACCTGACTTCCGCTCATACCATAGGGCCTCCATAGCCACATTCATACTTGACTTATTCCACAAACGTGCCTCCAAACTATGGGTTGAAATGGAACTAGAATCAAATCACACACATGCCCTTGGAGCTTTCTGGTGGTCTCCAAGCACACCAATACGGAATATCAATGTCTCACCTCTCATAACCGCTCCTACTTAAATCTTGGCGCAAATTTATGCGACATACTAACTTGATCACAGTATCAGGCCCCCTCACCCCGCTCATCGGCAATCCCGACCTGCCAGACTTGCAGAATGCCCCCTCGGATCCACAAACTCCGTTACCCAGGGTGCGTAGTGTAGTCAACGAGCAAGGAATACGCGTCATGACCGAGGTAACAGCAGCTCTTGGCCTAGCTTCTTCCAGATGGTTACAATTTTTTCAGGTCCGCAAATTTATAAACACCCTGGGCCCATCTGCACTCTCCACCACCCTCACTCCGTTTGAAGATTTATGTATGGACTCCTCTCCTCCTATCCACACGATCTCCTTGGTCTATGCTATGCTGGTGCGGGGAGGTGCGGGGGACGAACTGCCGTCGTTTACTGCTTCGTGGGAGAGGGACCTCAGTAAGTCTTTCTCACTCGAACAGTGGCAAAAAGCACTTATCTTAACACACAAGGCCTCAGTCTCCTGCCGGCTCCAGGAACTTAACTACAAAATTGTATCTCAGTGGTACAGAACACCTGCAAAACTGCATAAAATGTTCCCGGAAGTCTCTCCCCTGTGCTGGCGCTGTGGAGAATCGGAGGGCAACATGCTACACGTGTGGTGGGATTGCCCTCCGATTCATAAACT
Source organism: Engystomops pustulosus (assembly GCF_040894005.1). Lineage (NCBI taxonomy): Eukaryota > Metazoa > Chordata > Amphibia > Anura > Leptodactylidae > Engystomops > Engystomops pustulosus. Next base: position 133,751,875 of record NC_092411.1, read on the forward strand.
CTGGATGGAAATTTTCCATTTGTACAAAGACATATGCCCACCAGGCATAGATCCGTCACCTGAATTAGCCCTTCTCTCTATATTTCCGGGGACTATCTCCAAATTCAAAAAAAGCTTACTTCGTCACTTTTTGGTGGCAGCTAGGCAGATAATCCCAAGGCTATGGAGATCCTCTAATCCACCTACTAAAGCTCAGTGGGTGGAAACGCTGAATGTAATCCTACACATGGAGGAATTAAAGGCTAAAGATGAGGGTAAGCACGACAATTTCTACAAAACATGGAACCCCTGGATCTCCTTTAGATCCCAACCGGCCTTGGAAGTTTGGCTACAGACTAGCGACACAGCATCCTAAAGTCCTATCCCTGGATATAAGATAGCCTCTTACACCCCCCCTGCTTCCCCACTCACACCCCCCTTTTTTCTACCCCACCCTCCATGTTGTCTTGCGTCTCTATGTTGTCTGTACATGTTAATTGAGTTATTGCTCATGGTCTCTATTGTTCAGGACCGTGATAGTTTTCCTCTTCTGTTATTTTCCTGTTCTAATATATTCAATCTCATTATGCACTCAATTCTGTTATTCTAAACATCCAGCATACTGATACCTCTATTCTTGAATTGCTTGTCATAACTTTCTACATTTATTAATGTGCAAATTAAATAATAAAAACGTTATTGAACCATAAAAAGTGATCAACAAAACATATGTACTCCAGAATGATATTATTGCAAAGAACAACATGTCCCGCAAAAAACAAGCCATCAACCAGCTCTGTAGCCAAAAACGTAACAATGTTATGCCACTTGGAAGATGGCGATGCAAAAATGATAGATTTTTCCCCACATTAGGGTTTTATTTGGCAAATTTAGTAAAACATAAGAAAAAATATTCATGTCTGGTATCCCCGTAATCGTATCGACCCATAGAATAAAGATAACAGGATTATTAGGCTATACGGTGAACACGAAAAAAAATAAAAGTAAAAAATCCAGTACAGAATTGATGCTTTTCTACTCATGACCTCAAAAAAAGTTCCTAAATTTTCAACAATAGGTGATACCAACCCCAAAATGGTAACAATGGAAAAAGCATCTCGTCCCGCAAAAAAAATGCCGTCACATGGCCCAAATAACGGAAAAGCAAAAATTTTATAGCCTTCAAAAGGGGGCAACGAGAAAACTAAAATCCTGGCAGCTGCAGGGTGCTCCTTCCCTTCTGCGCCTCACTGTGCCCCCATAACACAAGTCACGGCCACGTGTGGGGGGTCGCTGCACTCAGGAGAAATTGTAGAACAAATTTTATGGTGAGTTTTCTCTTTTTATCTTTTGGAAATGTGTAAATTTTAGGGCTAAATGAACATATAACCGACAAAATTTGACCATTCTAAATTTCACCGCCATTTTGATTCAATTACTATGAAGATCTCAAGGGGTTAACAATCTTTGTAAATGCTGTTTCTGATAGTTTGAGGGGTGCAGATTTGAAAATGGGATGGTTATATAGGGGGTTTTGTAGCTAAATATGTAAAATTTGATTTCAAACAGTATTTATCCCCAAAATAGTCAATTCCGAAAATACGGAAAATCGCTATTCGATTTGTAGTCCGCGTGACGTCAAAATAAATTATCCAAACATTTCAAAAATTATGAAAATGTAAAGTAGACATATGGGAAATGTTATTCTGCAAGTTATTTAGGTGGTAAATCTATCTGCCTGAAAACGCGGTGATTTAGAATTTCGAAAATGGCAAATTTTTCTAAAAATTCATCATTTTTTTCTTTTTTTTGTAAATAAACGCAAAACTTATCAGCCAAAATTTACCACTAAAATGAAGTACAACATGTGGGGAAAAAACAATCTCAGAATCGCTTTGATAAGTAACAGTGTTCAAAAGTTATTACCACAGGAAGAGACATTGGTCAAATTTCAAAAAAAAGTTGCGAGCCTTAACCTGCAAACAGGCTGCGTCCTTAAGGGGTTAATAACTGTTAGAGTTGTTTATTGTAGCCCAGGGCTAAAATACTGTAAGTTACCAACATCCAGTGGTCCGTTTGTAACTAGGGGTCATCTGTAAGTCTGGTGTTCTTAAGTAGGCAACCACCTGTATTGTATATTTATACTGGGCAATAAATAATTTAAGGAATCAGTGTACAAAATCATAAAAGTTGAACATTATTCAGGACCAGATTTTATATTTTGATGACAATCATAACTACTGAAATCATAACTCAAGATAAACATGGACATTGACAGGGGATTCTTATAACTTAGAAATAACAAAAACTTGACAGTTGATAAATATATGCATACATAATATATACACTCACCGGCCACTTTATTAGGTACACCATGCTAGTAACGGGTTGGACCCCCTTTTGCCTTCAGAACTGCCTCAATTCTTCGTGGCATAGATTCAACAAGGTGCTGGAAGCATTCCTCAGAGATTTTGGTGCATATTGACATGATGGCATCACACAGTTGCCGCAGATTTGTCGGCTGCACATCCATGATGCGAATCTCCTGTTCCATCATATCCCAAAGATGTTCTATTGGATTGAGATCTGGTGACTGTGGAGACCATTTGAGTACAGTGAACTCATTGTCATGTTCAAGAAACCAGTCTGAGATGATTCCAGCTTTATGACATGGCGCATTATCCTGCTGAAAGTAGCCATCAGATGTTGGGTATATTGTGGTCATAAAGGGATGGACATGGTCAGCAACAATACTCAGGTAGGCTGTGGCGTTGCAACGATGCTCAATTGGTACCAAGGGACCCAAAGAGTGCCAAGAAAATATTCCCCACACCATGACACCACCACCACCAGCCTGAACCGTTGATACAAGGCAGTCTGGATCCATGCTTTCATGTTGTTGACGCCAAATTCTGACCCTACCATCTGAATGTCGCAGCAGAAATCGAGACTCATCAGACCAGGCAACGTTTTTCCAATCTTCTACTGTCCAATTTCAATGAGCTTGTGCAAATTGTAGCCTCGGTTTCCTGTTCTTAGCTGAAAGGAGTGGCACCCGGTGTGGTCTTCTGCTGCTGTAGCCCATCTGCCTCAAAGTTCGACGTACTGTGCGTTCAGAGATGCTCTTCTGCCTACCTTGGTTGTAAGGGGTGGCGATTTGAGTCACTGTTGCCTTTCTATCAGCTCGAACCAGTCTGCCCATTCTCCTCTGACCTCTGGAATCAACAAGGCATTTCCGCCCACAGAACTGCCGCTCACTGGATGTTTTTTTCTTTTTCGGACCATTCTCTGTAAACCCTATAGATGGTTGTGCATGAAAATCCCAGTAGATCAGCAGTTTCTGAAATACTCAGACCAGCCCTTCTGGCACCAACAACCATGCCACGTTCAAAGGCACTCAAATCACCTTTCTTCCCCATACTGATGCTCGGTTTGAACTGCAGGAGATTGTCTTACCATGTCTACATGCCTAAATACACTGAGTTGCCGCCATGTGATTGGCTGATTAGAAATTAAGTGTTAACGAGCAGTTGGACAGGTGTACCTAATAAAGTGACCGGTGAGTGTATGTTATGATTTGTGTCTCAGGAAATTAACTTAAAGGAAACCTACCACTTGTAGTGGCAGGTTTCCGATGGCAATACCGAGCACCAGCTCAGGGTGAGCTGGTGCCGGAGCTTATTTTAGTTAGTGTTTTAAACCGCGGTATCGCGGTTTAAAACACTTTTTAAACTTTATATCCGGCGCAGGCAGGTACGCGCTCGGCGCTTACCGTGCACGCGGCTACATAGGAAGTGAATGAGAGCCGCGTGCACGGTAAGCGCCGAGCGCGTACCTGCCTGCGCCGGCTATAACGTTTAAAAAGTGTTTTAAACCGCGATACCGCGGTTTAAAACACCAACTAAAATAAGCTCCGGCACCAGCTCACCCTGAGCTGGTGCCCGGTATTTCCATCGGAAACCTGCCACTACAAGTGGTAGGTTTCCTTTAAAGCCTCTCTATTTAGCAGTCTATCCCTTCGATCAAAACTGCTTAGGGACCCCATTACCTTCTCTATTGCATAGGTAAATGCACTGGTACTCCTGTTGTGGGCAAAGATGAAACGCTGCACTGCCTTAGAGATTAAAAAAAAATCTGTTGGAGTATGTATGTCCCCCAGATATTTGAGGATTCCTGTTCTCATTTGGTACAACCTGTAGATCAGATTACATTCAAAATCAGTAAATCACATAAGAGGAATTACAACTGATATTTTCTCTTATCCTGAATTCTTTGGTTTCAAGAAAATCTTTTAATTTAGTAAGAAATACATAATGACATTTTTATCAATAAGACCACATTTGCTGAACCCACGATGATACAGCCAAGTAGCATGCTGCTTTGGTCCAAAAGAGAAGGTGAAAGTTGATTACCTAAGGAAAGACCTCCTCTTGAAACAATACTGCAACCATTTTCCAAAACCTGTTCCACTGTAGGATCTTCAAAGGGTAAGTGGATTTTGACAATGTTTTAATAGTCTCAACCTGAGGACTAAATGTTAGAGACAAAGTATGTATATTTAGGGATCTGTATCCTATTACTTATGGTATGTGAGAAACAACATTCCTAGCCCTTTTTCACATCCATTCTGGATATCATATATCCTGTAATCTATTATTGCCTAATTGTGATAGTCCTACTCCCCAATAATTTATCTTAATTATGGTCAGTTTATTAACTGGGATTGATTTGATTGTATGCTTTTGGTTCTAATCGGATACCCTTGAATCCCTGAAGGGTCAGATCTAGAGACAATAAAAGTAGTATTACGACTGAAAGATGTAAAACTCACATTTATGTTGTTATCGTTAATCATAATCCAATTTAGCTTAGATTTTACAATGTGTAATGGAACAACAGCTAACCTTTTCTTAGCAGCTAAGATCGCAATAGCAACTTCGTGGAAAAAAGAAGTAAATCTATGTTGTGCAACCGAGAGGTCTGGTATTGTTCCATTCAGAAGTGCGTACACAGGAGAAAGCTTAAGATTTATTTGCGTTATGGAGTATAACATGTTAAATATGCGTCTCCAGAATCGCTTGACCTTAGGACAATGCCACCATATGTGAGCATGAGTGCCCTCCATCCCACACCCTCTGAAACATTGAGATGGTACTGTGGGAAAAATTTGTGACAGACGGGAGGGCACCATGTACCATCGTGAAAAGACTTTAAAGTTTGCTTCCACTAAATTAGCATTTATCAAGATCTTAAAGGTGCGCTCCGCCATGTCTTGCCACTATCTCATTGTTAGGTTGATAGCAAAATCCTTTTCCCACGCTAACATATAAGGAAGCTTATTAACAGAGGAAACCATCATAGTATATATCTGGGATAAAGTACCTCTCCCCGTGTTACTGTGTAAACAGAGTGTTTCAAACCTTGATCTAAGACTTATATCAGGAGTTACTTTTTTAAGTGATTGCAAAAAATGTGTAATTTGAGAGAATCTGAACAATTCTGTATCTGGAAGATTATTCATTCATAGTAATAATGTAATAGTAATAATTCATTATGTATAGAGCGAAAGTACGACACAGACCGTATTCCCAGCCTATCAATAAAGTCAGCGATTCTATATAGGCCTTTGTCCAACCACCATTGAAAAGCTTATGGTGTTAAGCCCGGAGTAAAGCTTGGATTGGAGAACAGCCTTGCAGCTGGTGTATGAGAAGAAACCATCTTAAACCGTCGCTTCAACCTATCCCAAATTGCTAAGTTAGAAGAGAGTAGTGGGCACATTATAGCCGGTCTGTCTTTAGGAACCATCCAAGGTAGCAGATCTATAGGAGTCGGGGAACATGCCGTTTGTTCAATAAAGGGAGTCTAGACATTCTGTGTAGAGAAACCAGTGGAGCTAGTCTAGCTGCATAGTAATATTTTGTGACATTTGGAACCCCCAGTCCCCCATCTATTCTTGGGGTATACAGAGTGGTTTGCACTATCCTACTACGTGTCTGCCCCCATATAAATTTATTGAACATAGACTGGAGATTCTTCAAAAATAGCCCTGGAATATCAATAGGGATAGTACGAAAAAAGTAAAGCAGGCGAGGTAACAAAGTCATCTTTAATGCCACAATGCGACCAAGCCATGATATCTGCAAGGAGGACCAAACTCTCAGCTCCTCTAAAAAATTTGTTGTATAGTGGTTTGAAATTCACTTCAAATAATTTGGCAAAATTTGACGTCAGATTGACCCCTAAATAGGAGATTTTATCTTCCCTCCAGCGCATCTCAAAATTTAATTGTATTAATTTTGCCATACGAGTGGGAACAGTTAAGTTCAGGGCTACAGATTTTTCATGGTTAATCTTAAGGCCTGAAAGGGAACCAAACCTATCTAGAACCTGATACAGATTCGGTAGCGTAGTTAGAGGGGATGTTATCATAAATAAAATATCGTCCGCGAACAAGGCACGCTTATGTTTCCTACCTCCCACTCCAATTCCCTTAATATTACAATTTATCCTGACCAAATGGGCCAAGGGTTCAATGGCTAGTATAAAAAGAATGTGAGAAAGGGATCAGCCCTGTCTAGTTCCACATTTAATTTTTATGCGATCTGACATGAACCCCTTAATATTAACTTCTGCAGTTGGTGCGGAATACAAGCTAGACAGTATTGTTATGAACTTTTGCCCGAAACCCCAACGTTTGAGTATATAAAAAAGATAATCCCATTGGAGGGAATCAAATGCTTTATGGATATCAATTGCTAAACACATAGCCTGTTTTGGTGGGGTGTTATCCCACTTAGCGTGAACCAGGGAGATCAAGTCTATCACTCTCCGGGTTTGGTCTTCCGCCTGTCTGTGGGGTACAAAACCCACCTGATCAGGATGAATATAACCCTCCAGAAAAGTGTTAATTCTCATGGCCAAAATTTTTGTAAGGAGTTTCACATCACTATTAATCAAAGATATTGGCCTATACTTTTGACATTTAGTGCTATATTTCTCTGGCTTGGGTATTAGAGAAATGTGAGCTGCTAGGGTTCCCGGGAAGGGAAGCGATCCCTCTGTAATAGAATTAAAATATTGTACTAAGTGAGGCACCAATAGATCAGCAAATTTCTTGTAATAAAAATTTTAAAATCCATCCGGACCTGGACATTTAGGTTGGTTTAAGCGGTTTTATAGCCTTCAGCACCTCCTCATGGGTGAAGGGGGCATCAACCAGGTCTTTATGTGATTCACTTAGTACTGGAAGCTGAATATCCGCGAATAGGCGGTCAGGAGACCGACAGGGAATTTCCTGACTATAGAGCTCTTTGTAGTAATTTGCAAAAGTTTCCAATACTTCTTTTGGATGTTGGGTTAATCTACCATCTGACTTCCGAATTTTAGGAATAGAAAAGGCTTGAGGACGGGGAGTTAGTCTACGGGCTAGTAAAGTACCAGTCTTATCACTTTGAGAGAAAAATTTAAATTTGGACCATCTAATACTACGCTCCGCCGCAGAAGTAAGGCACAAGTTAAGTTCAGTCTTCGCCTCCTCAATTTGGGCCTTAAGGTCCTTATCAGGGTTCTCTTTATGATAGGCCAATAAAGAATAATATTTCCTTTCCAATTCCTTTCTTAATTTATCCCGCTGTTTCCTCAATCTAGAAGCCGATTGCATAAGTAAGCCTCTAATTAAGACCTTATGTCCCTCCCAGCTGATGAAGTAGGAACCCTTTGTTCTTCACTATAATATGCCTTTATAGCCTTTTCTATTCGGTCTGCTATTTCCGGATTTGTGAGCAATGATTCATTAAGTCTCCAAGGAGAACTTGGGGTCTCAACCAGAGAGACTCCAGAGTCAGTGAAATTGCATCATGGTCAGACCACGATATAGGGATTATTTTGTCAGAAAGCAGATGGAAAGTAAGATGCGATTGGATAAAGACATGATCTATTCTTGAATAAGTGGCATGAGCCGCCAAAAAATAAGTGTAGTCCCTAGCTGACGAGTTTTTGGTCCTCCATGCATCTACCAGATCAAAAGAATGTAAAAGCTTAGCTAAGCTCAGCCCCTATTTAGGTGGTGGGCGCAATGTAGAGTTAGAGGTATGTGATTTATCTAGAATATGATCCAATGCTAAATTGGAGTCCCCACATACAAATACACTCCCTTTAAAGTGAGGAGCTAAATCTTTAAACATTTGAGAAAAAAAGGACAGTTGGCCTTCATTCGGTGCATAATAATTTACGAACATGACCGGAGCTCCCTGAATCGAACCAGAAATGAGTATATACTTGCCATTTGGGTCACTAATCGTATGTTCCAGTGAGAATGTAACCTTTTTGGAGAAAAATATGCCCACTCCTCTCTTTTTTTCTGACGACAGCGCCAAGTAAAACAATGGATAATGATGGTGCATATATCCGGGACAGGATGTATTAGAGAAATGTAGTTCCTGAAGGAAAATTACGTCGCTGTGCATGGAATGAAATAATTTAAAGGCCGCTCTCCTTTTAATTGGAGAATTAAGACCCTGTACATTATGGGAAATTAATTTAAACGATTGGGTAGATGTAGAATTTTCAACAGCCATCATCATCTTGTTGTACTCTGGGCAGATCTTCACTCTCACTTAAATCCAGGCCAGGGGGGGAAAGGAATCTGTGGGAATGGGGGGCATCATACAATAAAAGTAGAAAAAAATGTAACATATACAGAACCAAAGAGACATCAACTCCCTTCATCAATGTATGGTCATGGTCAAATACCATAGCCCCAAAATAGAATTCGGATCTGTCCCGGTAGCAGACCAGCTAGCTACCAGGGTGGGTCACAAATGCAGAGGAGGCCAAGCGAAAACCTCCCAGACCTAAGGCAGCAAAGGTATCCTCCTAACCCTCATTCTACATCAAAACGAATAAACAATTTTGTAATTTGAAAATGAAATCATCAACAATAAGAGACTTTCTACGTCATAATGACTGACTATCAGTAGGTTATGGTAAAGGGAAACCTCAGGTAGTCGGCAATTTTCTCTTCCATATTGGAGAAAGAGGCGCAGTCTTTCGAGGCTGTCAAATAACGGTGTATTTCTGGGAAGATCGCAATTCCATACGTACCGGTTCCTTTTGCAGCAGTCCCAGTTCGGTTAAGACTTCTTCTCCCTCCTGTAAAGATGCAAACTGGTGCAATTTGTTGTGGTAATAAAACATTAATCTGAACGGAAAAGCCCATCTATATTTAATGTCCTGTGAGCGCAAGACCTGAAGTAGTGGCTTTAAATTCCTTCTTCTTTGTATAGTGCGGGGTGCTAAATCAGTAAAAATTTGTATATCAAAGTCCCGGACATATAAGGATTCAGTTCCCCTTGCTGCTTTCATAAGCTGTTCTTTAACAGAGAAAAAATGGGGCTTAACCACTATGTCCCGAGGTATGCCATCTGATCTAGGAGCAGTAAGGGCTCTATGGACCCTGTCCACATCATAATCTCTCTCTGGGAGATCGGGTAATATTTTCTTAAATATATCGTGCACAAATTGTTCCAGATCCACCACTCTGGGAGGCCCCTAATCCTGAAATTTTCTCTGCGGGTCCTGTTCTCTAAGTCCTCAATTTTGGACCATGCTTTCTCTAATTGACTTTGAATATCTGAAATGGCTGCAGAGTGTTGGTTGATGTGGGCTACTGTCGAGTCCACCTTAGTCTCAATAGAATCAATTCGGTTGCCCAGCATTTGAAAGTCCTCTTTTATATCTGAGGTAATCTTATTACAGGCTTTGCCTAATTCGTGTTAGAGCAATTGAGAAAATTTCCCTATGAGATGCTTATCCCCAGAGTAGTGATAGTCTCCTTGACATACCTCAGGCTGCTCTGAATCAGTGGAGGCCGCTGAGCTCTGCTGGCTGAAGGCAATTTCAGCCATAGCTTTGTCCATTGCTCCTTTTGAATCCTGCGAAGCTGTAAGTTTTCCCTGAGAAGGATCTGGGGTGGTTATAGCTGGAGTTCCCTCAGGAAGGTTCGCCATATCCTCATATAGCTGAGGGGAAGATGGCGCCGCGTGTGAGGCTGCGTCTTCCATCAAAGATGGCGGCGGCGGGAAATCCTGAGTGGGCTCCGGAGCCGATTTCGCTGGAGCTCCCGTCTTTTTTTGATTGCCTTTGGCTATCACGGGCAGCCCGCTGTCTTCCTACGTCTCCCGGTGAGCTGTGCAGAGGGTAAGTGCTGAGAGTCGCTTATAATAGCTGCTTGCGGTCTGAAGAGGCGCAGAGCTCTACGTGCTTCAAGAGGTTTCAAGAGGTCAGATTCCTTCTTGGTTAGATTTGACATCTTACCACCATTGAAAAAAATAAACTAAATATATTTTGTGTAACTGGAAAAACCCCCAAAATGCAAAAGCGCCTTTAAAGGTGCCATTAGGCTGCACGCAATCCAAGACAGACTAGACCATGTTTCGATCCATACTGGTATGGATACAAGTATGTATCCAAAAAACTTTACTCACCAATTTTCCACTTTAACTTTTCTCATTTTAGATACAGATGATTACTAATGTAAAACAGTTAGGACCTGTCTCCCATGAGAAGTCCAGTCAGTGGAAAAAATGTAAATATTATATAAATAGACCACAATAAAATTACTCATAAATACACAGAATATGACATTTACCAGGTGAAAAATGTTAGGAGCACTGCATAAACCAGTTATAATGAACTTATGGCTTATTAAAGACCGTTTTCCATTCATCCCCCTGATCAGGTTATAGCCCCTCTTAAGACTAATTTAGGAAACCACTGGGACCTGGAAAAAACTGGTTACTGATTAAAGTTTCTTATAATCAATACAGGGTTGCAACCCACCATCTTTTTAACCCACAAAAATAACATAACATAAGGAGAGGAAGGTTAAAAACTGGATCATTGGCTTGAAGACAGGGTAGACCAAGAGTACATCAATGGCAGACCGTTCGTAACAAACAAACTTCTCCACACGAATAGCACCAAAAGTCATAGAAATTTGCTGAGTGTGGAAATTATCCCTACCGCTAGGCAAGGAAGCAGCATTAATACTCATTACCTGAATCAGATTAGGAAAACTTTTCAAAGTTATTACTTAAGCCAAAGCAAAATTCCTAGTTCCAGGATGAACCACTAATAGATCTTTTAGATCAACCAACAATGCAAGGGTGCAGTCAATGAAACCTTTAGGAACACACCAATTCCTAAACTCAGTGCAAAAGTCCTCTTCTGGCCACTTTACCAAACGCAAAGCTATTACCTGACCTTTAGCATATGTTGCCTTGTTAGTTTTCCAATATAAAAGCCCAAAGGCACAGAAAAATAGGTCCACAGAGAGCCAGAGAAAATGCCCATTTCTGAGCATCCCCAAGAGAGAAATAATTTTGCCCACCTTTGAGCATTGTTAACAGAGAACCGGGGTCTTAAACTGAAATATTAATTGCAGCTTTCTCTAAAGGAAAAAAAAGCTTTTTGTTTATACTGAAAAAAAATGGCAACTTGATTTTGGGTATAGATATAAACTGACCTGAAGATGAAAGAAGGCACTTTTCATGCATTTGAAAAAATTCTAAACCATCTGAGCCAGGCAAAGATTCGGGATCACCTCCTTTCTGAATCCTAAGGCTTCTCTGCTTACTAAAGTCGGATGGACCATTTATTATATTGCTTGAAACGTTTTGCAAATTTTGTGCCTGTTGCGTTATGGATTATGTAAATTGCTTCATGATAAAGTAAAAGGATGGTTCTTTTGTCAAAATATAGAGAGAGTTGTAGACCCTGAAATCACAATCTAATTGCCCTGGATGTGCTAAGCCACAGACAACAACTGGTTGAAATCCCTACTCTTAGTAGGTGACAAACAAAGAGGAATAAACAAAAGAATACACAGCAATAGCAACAACAATATAATACTAGAACAGAGAGCCAGGAATCTAGTAGAGCCAGAAAGTTTGGTGGGGAAGGAGCAAATACTAAAGGAGTTACTGGATGACACCCCTAGCAGCTATCTAGTTCAGTCATCCATTTCTCAATACACAGCTGAGGCACACACTGAGCTCCAAGATGCCACAACTCAGCTTTCCGAAGAACTATCTCCCAGTCAAGTCAATGGTTCTCTCCAATGCAGCAATCTCGTTTTATTTGGTGGGCTACAATCCTGGAAAAAAAAACTATTTTTGTACTGGATTTCTACTGAAAAGGTGGGCAGTGACCTAGCAGATGTATTTGCGGCAGTTAGCTCACAGACTGCAAACGCTTCCTTGTTGGCCTGTTTGTGCACACAGTTGTGTGCATGAGGCCTTAGAACAATTTCTTTAGATGTGTTAGGAAGCAACATATAAAGGACAATTTAGAAGTATCCTCTTCTAAAATGTCTCATATTTCTATTATTAATCCTGGAACTGTATCAGTTTACAAATGGTTTCTCACATTCCTTTTGTTAAGAGAGGATGTCTCTCCATTGGTCACCCTTTCTACCTCACCTGTAATGTTATATTCACCAGTCACTTGTTGTCAGTTCAATGGGCCTGAGCTGTAATTCTCAGAAAAGCCTCTATACCAGTGATGGCGAACCTTTTAGAGACAGAGTGCCCAAAATTCAACCAAAATCCACTTATTCATCGTGAAGTGCCAACATAGAATTTTAAGAAGTAACTTATTGCTATCTGTTCTTCCACATTTTTCAATTGTATCGGCCACCAATATAGTTGAAAGAAGGAGAGCAAATTCAGATTATCTTTGTAGCTTCTCTCCAGGGTTTCCCTGTAGAGGAAGAATGGTGGGGCCAGCAAGATGACCTCCAAAGATAATGCAGTTCTGTTAATCCCTTCTCACTTTTCCTGCAGTTCCAAACAGTCAATGAAATGTCGCTTTAAAATAGCATCTCTTAAGTTTCCTGGGACTGCAGGAAGATTTGGTGGATTTAGTCTGTTCCGTGAACTCTGTCCTGGGCCAATGGCCTGAGTGCCCACAGAAAAGGCTCTGAGTGCCACCTCTGGCACCCGTGCCATAGGTTCGCCACCACTGCTCTATACAATGTATGTCACCGTGTTCAGTCTAAGGAATGGTTTTCTCTTCCTGGCTGCACTGATTTTTACTGATGCTTTAATAAACATTTCTTTTTAACATTTCAGTTTTGTTTTCACTGATTAGTTGTCAATTTAGAACCTTTTTTGGTGTTCAGTGACAACATTGGATTGGTGGAAAAAAAACTTGTGAAAAATCCCTTTGAAAAGAATAGTGAAAAATTCTGTGAAAAATCACTGATGTGAAAAAAATGCCAATGTGAGTCTACCCTAAACGATGCGTACTTTAAACATCTGTGTTATGGAAGTGTCAGGAGTTGGACTCAACTGATCTTAAATTAATATGGCATTATAAGCTTAATTTTGGCATGAAAATCAACTTCTAGTTTTGTAGAAATGTCACAATACTTTGGTATAGAAGGACCAAGCAGCACAGTGGATTAGTGGTTAGCATTACAGCCTTGCAGCGCTGGGGACCTGGGTTCAAGTCCTAGGGTCAACATACACCCAGAGTATAGAAGGACCAAGCAGTACGGTGGCTTAATGGTTAGCATTACAGTCTTTCAATGGCAGGGACCAGGGTTATAGTCCCAGGGTCAACATCTGCAAGGAGTTTGCATGTTCTCCCTCTCACAATCTAAAATATACTGGAAGGTTGATTGTTAGCCCCACTGGGAACAAGGACCAGTTGGGCAAGCTCTGTGCAACGCTGCATAATCTGTATGCGCTATATAAATAATTATTATTATTGTCAGTAGAAAACATGGATCCACAGGATTCACAGGATCCAATTAATGACCCAATGCTTTCATTGAACAGCATTGATAGAAATATATGGGAAGACAACATTGTATTATGTGTTTTATTCAACCAAGTCACATTCTTTGTCATAAGTCCTTATATTTATTCAACATGACTAATATAAACTGAAGACTGCCTACATACATTAGCAGAACTGGGTGCCAATGGGCAATAAAGAGAACTAAAGCAGCATGGAAGCATTGAATGATCACCCATCCGTATCTTTTTATTGGCAGCCTTGTGGTGGTTCACAAAATACATATGTACACACACACGCATGCACTGCCTCTACCTACAGGCAACATAAAGAACGTACACAGCTTTTTGTTTTAGCACAGTTTATTGTTCAATGTTAATGCTCTCTATGATATACTTTATTTTACACATGAAGCAGTAAGCTTTGCCTCACTCAATCCCGTACTTTAGTGGCACATCTGAAGCAGCACAAAAAAAAAAATTCCCAAAAAAGAACAATCTGTACACTTTAGATAAATAGACCTCTGAATAAGTCAAAGATAACTAAAAGACTGTGACAATTGTTACAAAATAATAACGCTAGGCACAGCACTTTACACACAGAATGAAGGTGAAGAAAATAACCAAACCAAAAGGGATTTTATATACAGTCACAAGTCTTAATTGCCCAGCTTACACAACAAATCTTACTGTACTCATTACGGAGGCCAGAAAGCATGCCCCAAAAATATATGATTAAAATAAGCAACTTTTGAGTTTAATCCAGTTTCTAGTTATTTGAAGAATGCAATTATTTAATTACAGGGGAGAAAAAAGGAATTGCAAAAATGACTTTACAAAACAAGCAATTACACCTGCAAGGGCAACCACATATGTCTAAGCAACTACTCTTAGGGCAGCTGCACACAACAATGGACACCAGCCGTGTGATGTCAGTTTTTTTTTAATCCCAGTTCTATTTGTGAAAAAAGGGTGGTTGCTGGGATACACTCGAGCATCACAAAATTTACTGTAAAAATCATAAGGAAAAGGCAGATGCCCGTTGTAGTAGGAAGCCAAACAGAAGAAAACTGATCATGAAAAATAGACGCCAACACTCGTTTCTCACAGCCCATTATTGGCTCGTTCATGTGCATGTTGTCTAAAAGTATAAGTAAGGGTTGGATCTTAAATTAACAAGACAGGATAACAGTTCTCCTAAACATGATGCAAGGTGGTTCAAAAATTTGTTTTTTTTTTTAAATATACCACCTACTCTTATGCATAATTGCTGTTTAGGGTACTAGCTATTTCCTTTTTTTACCCTGAAGAAAACAGCAGGAAAAATCATTTACTAGACCGATTTACCTTTACAGTAATAAATGGAAAAAATATTACAGTTGACAAATTTTTAATCATGCCATGGGCAGATGTTTGGAATCATATGGCATATTTCTATTCACTGCGTATCAAGTTAAAAATTGTATTGTGCATACCTAATTTTTGGCAGTAATTTCACAGACTTCACCATTTTCATTTTATGTCTTGAGAATAACAGGTAGTCTGCAATTTCTCTCTATTGCCCACTGCATACCTTACTGCACCGGTGCACAAAACATGGTAAATGTAACAGGCCATGTGTTTCGCAGAAAAAAAACGTCTCTATTATACAGTCATGTATATTAAATACTTTTTTGACTCTTCGTCATGTTATATTTAGAGATGAGCGAGCACTAAAATGCTCGGGTGCTCGTTACTCGAGCCGAACATTTCCAGATGTTCGAGTGCTCGTTTCGAGTAACGAGCCCCATTGAAGTCAATGGGAGACTCGAGCATTTTTCAAAGGGACCATGGTTCGGGAATAAAATGTGTTAATTAATTTAAAAAGAATGTCTTCTGATAAGTTAGCAGATGTATGCAAACATCTGCAATCTATTCTTCACTGTTCCGCGCGTATATTATCTCCCGACAAGTTAGCAGATGTGAAGAACAGTGAAGAATAGAATAAAAACAGTGAACACAGGATCATTTAAGTGAAAAACACAGTGAAGAATAGATTGCAGATGTTCGGCACATCTGCTTACTTGTCGGGAGATACGCTGTCTCCGTGCCCCGCTGTCTCCGTGCCCCGCTGTCTCCGTGCCCCGCTGTCTCCGTGCCCCGCTGTCTCCGTGCCCCGCTGTCTCTGTGCCCAGCTGTTTCCGTGCCCAGCTGTTTCCGTGCCCCGCTCTCTCCGTGCCCCGCTGTCTCCGTGCCCCGCTGTCTCCGTGCCCAGCTGTTTCCGTGCCCCGCTGTCTCCGTGCCCAGCTGTTTCCGTGCCCAGCTCTCTCCGTGCCCCGCTCTCTCCGTGCCCCGCTCTCTCCGTGCCCCGCTCTCTCCGTGCCCCGCTGTCTCTGTGCCCCGCTGTCTCCGTGCCCAGCTGTTTCCGTGCCCCGCTGTCTCCGTGCCCCGCTGTCTCCGTGCCCAGCTGTTTCCGTGCCCAGCTCTCTCCGTGCCCCGCTCTCTCCGTGCCCCGCTCTCTCCGTGCCCAGCTGTCTCCGTGCCCCGCTCTCTCCGTGCCCCGCTGTCTCCGTGCCCCGATGTCTCCGTGCCCCGCTGTCTCTGTGCCCCGCTGTCTCCGTGCCCCGCTGTCTCCGTGCCCCGATGTCTCCGTGCCCCGATGTCTCCGTGCTGCTGCCTGATGTCTCCGTGCTGCCGCTGCCCCATGTCTTCGTGCTGCTCCCCGGTGTCTCTGTGCTGCTCCCCGGTGTCTCTGTGCTGCTCCCCGGTGTCTCTGTCCTGCTCACCGTGTTCTGCAATGTCTTCTTCACACATATATATTGTTCTTCACATACTATTTTGTTCGCACGGTTCCGCGCGTATCTTCCGACAAGTAAGCAGATGTGCCGAACATCTGTAATCTATTCTTCACTGTGTTCTTTACTGTGTTTTTCACTTAAATGATCCTGTGTTCACTGTGGTCACTGTTTTTATTCTATTCTTCATTGTTCTTCACTGTGTTTTTTTAATTAAATGCTCGATCTCGAGCAGGGGAAATACTCGTCCGAGCAACGAGCCGTCTCGAGTACCTTAATGCTCGAACGAGCATCAAGCTCGGACGAGCATGTTCGCTCATCTCTAGTTATATTTAATACTTAACATCAGTTTTTATCATCAACATTGTGGCCACTTATACAATTAATCTTGTTGAACAGACATGAAAACAGTGTGTTGATAGCATATCAGAAAAATAAGAAGGTACCTGCAATTTAAAATTAACCCACCCAAATTAAAGACTTAAAAAAATATGATTAAAGAGCACTGCCCTTATCCCTAAATGGTTTCTTACTATGGCTGCAATGTCCTGTGTATTAAATTTTACTTGCATTGCCCTGCCTCCTTATCTCGCTGCTAGGACATGCTGCCTGTATGGAACTATTATTTAGGGTCAATTTGCCAATCTTCAACTACAGACATATACAGCTCGGTTTAATTATTAGGGGTAGAAAAACCTGTGTTAAATGTTTTACATAGTGCCTAGCTGGAATATTGTGTGCGAGTTCTGTGACATCATTGATCACTTCTTGTCATGTGATCAGGGTGAAGACATCAGGGTGAAGGTCCTTTACCCAATAACATTTGCTTTACCCAGTAACATTAACATCTACCTCAGGTATGTATCTGATCACATGAAATCACAGCATGTCTCTAAGGAGGTGTGTTGAGGAGTAGAAGTCTATGGAGGTATGCTGTGATTTCATACAAGGGGTAGATGTTAATGTTACTCAGTAAAGATGACATCATCCTGGTCACAAGACATGAGCTGCTGAATGGTAGGGGGTCATATGACGTGGGGAGGAGTAGACGTTGGGGGTAACATGAAATAGATTTTATGGGGATATGAGGGAAACACTTTTCCCTGCATTTAGTTAATAAGACTCTATAGGAATCTGTCTCTAGCTGTATTTGTGAAAAATGTAGTGACAAGTTCCCTTTAAAAGCATGGAATCAAAGAAATCAGGGAGAGTTTCTGAGCCATGGACATGAAAAATTACACAAAAGGCAAAATTGCAGATCTTACACACTACAGTGAGTGCTGGTTCACACAAAGTTTAGATGAATAACTAGAACAAAAAGGAACCAAAATTTTGACATTTTGACAGATAACAGGAAAACATTAAATTGTAAACAGTACTATTATATTATATATTATTATATTCAGGAGTTTTATCAGAAAAGTAATAGAACTTTTGTAAAAGATGAAAACATTTACCGACATACGAATAAAATGAAAAATGTACAGAAACATTAACCCTACAACAATTTGTCTCTAAAAAAAAAATAAATCACAAAATATAAATATTAAAATGAAATAAAAAAGGTAGACCTTGAAGTTCATCTTAAACCGAGTTGCAGTCTTATGGGGAAAAAACCTTCCATGGTACATAGATGACAATAATGCAGGACATGTTCCAGGGACACTTAGTCCTAGATCCAGGCACTGTGACTGTGGTATTTTTTATATTTGTTATCCATTGCCTTCTTACTTCTAAAATAAACTTTCAAAATTATACTGATGAGCCAGAAGGGCTCTGGGGGTGTTACCAAAGCCTCTCCATGCTGTAATTTATCCCTCCCCCTGTTTCTTTGGGACTTCCCCCTCACTATGTCTGCTGTGATCTCACACAGTGAGGAAGGGGAAGTGCTTTTTAACAGTGTAACAGCCTGTGAACTTGCAGCAAGTGAGGGTTCTGGTACCTCCCCCCTGTCCTTCTGGCACATCAGTATAATTTTAAAAGTTGACTTTAGAAGTAAGGAGACCATGGATAACAAATATAAAAACATTACTACAGTCACAGTGCCTGGATCTAGGAATAAGTGCCCCTGGTTTATCATGCTGGATTTTGATGGCAGGTTTCCTTTAAACAGAAATAAATAGAACATTTAAGAATTTATAAAAGTTAGATCACATTATTGTCTTTTCTACAAGGCATCTACTTTAGACAAGCTCATCTGCACACCTGACAACTGGTACATATTCAGGGGAAAAGAAAAGATTGGAGGTGTAAAGACATTTATTTCCTGGTGAGGGAAGTGTAATGTGAGGAGACCAGCCATAAACTGCTGAATGTTGCCTTCGACTATCTTTACCCAGGAAAATCCCCTGGTGGATGACATGATGAGGAATGATGTAAATTCCCTTTGAAATGTCAACAGGTTAACGCAGGAAGAGGTACGGCGCCGCCTCACAACCACTAAGATTGATAAATCACTGGGGCCAGGTGGCATGGGTTCTGCATGAACTATGTACCGTGATAGACAGACCGTTTTTTTAAAATATCGTCATTAATGGCACATCCTCAGATTGGGTTGATGTTACCAGTGGAGTGGCACAGGGGTCAGTATTGGGGCCACTTTTTGGAAATATTTTTATTGATGACCTTGTAGTGGGTTTCCATAGTCAAGTTTCAATATTTGCAGATGATACTAAGCTGTGCAAAGCAATTAATACTGAGCTTGATAGTTTAACATTACAGAGGGATTTGTGTAAGCTTGAGGAGTGGGCAGAGAAATGGTTGATGAAGTTTAATGTAGATAAATATAAAGTTAAGCACTTGGGCCATGGACACAAAAAGTATAATTATGTTCTAAACAGTCAATTATTTTGTAAAACTAGAGATGAAAAAGACTTGGCGGTATTGGTTGATGGTAAACTTAATTTAAGTGACCATCCCATAAATTATGGGATTTATCAAGAGGAATAGATTCTCATGATAAAGACATAGTTTTGCCCTTAAACAAATCACTGGTCAGGCCACACATGGAATATTATGTACAGTTTTGGGCACTAGTGTATAAAAAGCAATCAAAATTATTAGGGGAATGGAATACTAGAATACAATACAAACATAGACAAAGGTTCTTTACTGTAAGAGCAGTGAGACTATGGAACTCTCTGCCGCAGGAGGTTGTTATGGCGGACTCTATGTACATGTTCGAGAAAGGCCTGGATTCCTTTCTGGAGAGAAAAAATATCACGGATTATTGGGAAAAAAACATTTATTTAATTCTTAAAGTTTGGACTTGATGGACTTGTTTCTTTTTCTAGCCTTATATACTATGATACTCTAGTGTAGGGACAACATTGTAACATCAAGTACAGAAACATAATTAAAAATACACCCAAACATGAGAAAATTGAAAAGTCCAGCTACATTCTTATATATACTGTATCTACTGTAACTCAGGTTTGGATTGTGTATTGTCAAAGAGTTGTGTAAGAAATAAAAGTCAATAAAGTAAAAGTATTGATTTATTACAGGATTATTTAAATCTGTAAAACCAGAACATTCCTAGGAAACATGACTGATACTATAGGTTACCACTGTGACACGAACAGTGATACAGAGACCACAAATGTTATTAATTGCCTCCTACATCCATAAAAAAAATCTCTACACGCGCTTGAATAGCACTTCTGTAAAAGTCTTCACCATCTAAAGCACCATTCTTGATCAGCATCCTGGTTCAGGACTTGCCAACTGCAGTCAGAAATTGTCATGACAATTGCCATGACTGGTACTGCGCATGCTTAACTATTTCTAAAATGTGTTCCAAAAAAACGGAGTAGTTTTATTTTAGCATAGGACATAACTTATACAGTTTATGGGATTGTGAAAATGTAAACATTTTTGGAAATTATGGGGTTAAACCAGTCTCATTTGATCCATTTAATAAAATTCACATTTTACATTAAAATTATGACTTCAATTTAAATAAACATTTTGGTTCTATGTCGCTCAAATGTAACCAATAAAGGATGTTGCCATGGTTTGTTTTGACTGTACATCAGCATACAATTTGCTGCAATACCTTTTATAAAATCCAAGACATTTCGGTTACAATCCTTGCACAGTTTTACTCTGTAAACATTTATTTATAGAAACATACACTATGCAAAGTTGGCATAAAAATAACACTATATCGCTTGGGCATGTTAAGACTATTGTGCACTGTATCGTGGAAGGAAGGATGCCACAACACGTACTGTTTATTCCTGCATTCATTATAAAGGACACTAAGACAAATAAAGTAATACAATAATAGAATACCATAATAGAAGAAAGAACACATACAAACTAATAAAAGAAAGACAAATTAAATTGAAATGACCATGGAATGTAACAGAGTTAAACCACTGCACTTGTACTTGTCATCTGGAGTAAGCAGCATTTAAAAGCAGTGGTACGAACTGAAGTATTGTTTATGTCAGACATCTTAGTGTGGTAGTGGGACCAGAATTTCAACATAATTGATTGGGAAGAAGCCTGACTGGCCATGCAGCATTCCTTCATACCAATTTTCATCAATCTGGTTGGTGAGAGTAATGATGTCACCCTCTTTGAAGCCAAGTTCTCCTTCATTTTCTGGATCAAAGTCATAGAGGGACCGACAGCATGGCTGATCCATGGGAGCTCCTGCATCACAGAAATAAGATACAGTTTAAAGTATTTTTCATTTTAAACCAATTTTATGTAGCCCTTTATTTTGGCACCATGCATATAGAGAGAAGTTTATGAAACTGTCCAGGACCTCTTTTACTTGGACGTAAGAACACGGCCATATGCTACCCTTATCGTACCATTTTCATCCGGGTGGCACACGGCCACATTAATTTCAAAGGGCAATACGCCAACAATTTAAATGGCTGTATTGTCCCCTGTATTGTACCGTACTGTTAGCGAGGCGTAAAAAGATATAGAGCATGTGCTATTTTCTCCTGTATTACCATAAAAGCATATGAAAACATTCAAAATCTGTGTTGCATATGTGCTGCATACAATAGTGCACCATATGCTGCCATATATGTGTATAGTAGTCAGGGAGACCAAAACCACTGAGAGGTGAATTTAGAAAGCCAATAGTCAACCATCATTTGCCAGCCCACCATATCTTATACATAAACAGTGACATTTGTGCACATACGTATATATTGATTCATTTGGCAGAAAAATAGGACTGGAGAAATCATAAGTTCGTGTGAAAGGGGCCTAAGACAAAAAAAAGTCTCTGTTGTCCCTAGCAACTAAAAAATAAAAGAACAACTTTAATTTCTAAGGTAGGTAACCAAGACCGTTTTCTTTTAGATAATAGGATCTGTAATCAATCACAGTATTTCGTTAGTGAGGTATTATTTGGAATATATGTCTTTATAAACACATATTTTTTTGTTGTTACACCTAGATACCAACTTTGACAGTGCCAGAAGCGGTGTCTATTGTGTAGCTTGGATTCAACTTTGCTGCACATACTGTTTCAACATTATTTTCAAGTTATGCGATTGGAGAATGGTCATTCAGGAATCTAGAAAAGCTCTTGTAAACACCAATAGGCATTCCCTGAGGCAATAGGTTTTATATTATAAAGGTGGGTTTGAAGACCAGTTATAGCTGTTAGCAAACAGTGTCACTCATCTTCCCCACTCCTAAAAAGTTATTACCTGTGAAGTTACTTTTTTTTTTTAAAAAAAACCTTTAAAAAGCCTTCCAAAGTCCACTTTAGACAGGTAAAGAGGCTACTGATTAGAAACATAGAAACTTTCTATAGAATTACAGAAAGATGAGATTTAACAAAATCCAGAGAGGGATTGATACAGTACTATCAGGGGGGAAAGGATCAAAAGAATGTTTATTATCATCTGTATTATTGCTTTATAAAACTTGTTTAAAGAGGACCTGTCATCCGGAAAAACAGCACTAGGAGCTGCTAAAACAGACGCAGCAGTGTTACAATGTTAGCGTTATCAGAAACCTCTGATAACGCTAACTAACACTGCTGCAATGTACACTACGCTTTGATAGCGGACCAGCGTATACTTGGGGGCGGGATTAGGCATGACACGCGGCAGTCACCGTCGGCCTATGGAGCGAGCTGGGTGTTCCGCTTTGAGAGTGGTCTGGCATTTGTAATGTACAACGCAGCAGTGATAATGCTAATGCTTGTTTTAGCACTAGGAGCTGCTTACTTTAATAACATCTCCTAGTGCTGTATTTCAGGGTGACAGGTCCTCTTTAAATATCTTTTTCTGTCTAGAGGTACAGTACAGGCTCAGGACTAATCACAACTATGAACACAGCATTATTAATTACACAGATATTTCAGTATAGCTTTTTTTCCTGTTTCTTTGTGTTATTCTTAGTTATGATAAATGCTACATTACACAGATTTACCTGATGGTTTTGGAGTAGTAGCAAGAGAAATTCCTCCATTATGCTGATTGTTTTCACTGGGTAACACAAGTTCCAAGCTCATACGTGGTTTGGGCTGGTATTCACGCCGTGGCTGTACTGAAGCATCTCTGATTCTATAAAATAAAATGCATTTTACTAAATCAGGTTTCAGTTTCCTTATGAGCACTTTATACATTTAAAAAAACTAAATAATTGGTTTAAAAGGACAAATGTTTGAAGAATTAAAACAAAGTCCACATTGGTTGAGTATACACGTGCCTCAAAATGCATCACCTTTTTTATCTTATAGTTAAGCTGACAGCAATAAGGCACGCCTATAGTATATCATGTACACATCAAAAGCGTTTTAAAATCTGAGATTATTAAATATCCTAACCAATTTATAGTTTTTTTACAATATTTTATCTGGACTTCGCCCAAGATTTGGTATTCATACTGCTATAAACCCTTAAAGTGCAGGGACTCCTTTTAGCTAAAGCAGTCTCTGCACAATTATTAACTGTGGCACATCTCTGCCCACTAAACGGACTCTAATTACATATAAGTCCTTGCACTTCTGTAAATAGGAGTCCTGAGGTAAATCCTGTGTAATATTTTTTGTGAACTACACCATTTTTTAAAAATAAAAAAAACATAATAATAATAATAATAATAATAATAATAATAATAGACAAGCAAAATGGCTACCACTAACCCCTTACCAGGAGCTTGGTACTAACAGGCACCAGGGATACTGGAAAGAGCCAGGCACAATCCAATACATTATAATTTAAAGATGGCCAAAAAGTGGGAGAGCTGCAGACTGGTACCGTATTAGAAGGCTGGGAAAGCAATGGGTATCCCATCCAAGAAATATTCACAAAAAAGGTCCCTGGGGACCTCACTGAGACCCATTGGTCTAAAACTTAACTTTTAATGTATTTAAACAATAAGAATAGTCTTGGTTGGTTTATTACAACCTATTTGGAAACACACAATTAAAATTTCTACAGATCCATGGTGTGGGATTTATTATTGTTTTTAAATGAGTCCAGTTAGAGTGAACTTGTCTATCGTCCGAAACAGTATAGGGAAGACCACTAGGTGTCGCCAGGGAGTAGATTTTCCTGAATCAATGATATTAACGTTAATTTTGCAACTTAGTTGCTATGAATATAGTCACTAATGTAGCAGGATGCTACTATTGGCTGACATCCAAGTCATCGTTAGTTAGTATATCCACTAGATCTTTCCCTATCTGTATATTTTGTATCTCACTACCTAACAATTATAGGACAATTTCAACTGATCCCAACACACCATTTCAATGCTATCTAAAAAGTGTACTATAGCCCCCCCGACATGTTTCGCCAAAACGATGGCGTCCTCAGGGGTGCCGGGGCTATATATGGCCCCGGCACCCCTGAGGACGCCATCGTTTTGGCGAAACATGTCGGGGGGGCTATAGTACACTTTTTAGATAGCATTGAAATGGTGTGTTGGGATCAGTTGAAATTGTCCTATAATTGTTAGGTAGTGAGATACAAAATATACAGATAGGGAAAGATCTAGTGGATATACTAACTAACGATGACTTGGATGTCAGCCAATAGTAGCATCCTGCTACATTAGTGACTATATTCATAGCAACTAAGTTGCAAAATTAACGTTAATATCATTGATTCAGGAAAATCTACTCCCTGGCGACACCTAGTGGTCTTCCCTATACTGTTTCGGACGATAGACAAGTTCACTCTAACTGGACTCATTTAAAAACAATAATAAATCCCACACCATGGATCTGTAGAAATTTTAATTGTGTGTTTCCAAATAGGTTGTAATAAACCAACCAAGACTATTCTTATTGTTTAAATACATTAAAAGTTAAGTTTTAGACCAATGGGTCTCAGTGAGGTCCCCAGGGACCTTTTTTGTGAATAATTAATGCTCGTGTATGGACCCAGTCACACAACATCCACGTTCAATATTTGTTTCCATCCAAGAAATGACACACTTCTGATGCCTTTTTGTAAAATTTTAAATTGAGGAAAAAGGTATCTTCACTAGAATGAATTGCAATTACGATTAGTAGCACAATGAGCATCCCAAAGAAAAATTTGAGTGGACTTTCAGAAAAGGACCTGACTCCTTGGTCCCATACTTGAACAAGGAAATGGAATGAGAAAAAGCACTTCAAAAGACATAGCAAAAGTGGTAACAATTCAAGGAATGTATCTTAGGTACAGCAGTAAGGGAAAAAGTATGTGCACTGCGTATCCTGTCTTCTTGTTACTCAAAACTAGGATGTATTTCTCGGCGATTGGTCTACATTGAAGTTTAATATAGAAGGCACCTGCTGTTTTTGTTTACACCCATTAAAGAAAACCCGTCATGCAAAATAACCCCCTAATCTAAATAGATTTTCAAAAACTGCCATTAGAGAGCATTGCCTCTATCCCTTCATTGTCCCTCTAGATGCCTGTAAACTTAAGCAATGAGGTCCTAAAGCTGTATGCAAATGACCTGTGAAATGTCCAATGAGTCATTAGCATATTCAAGCTGTCCAGCTTATTCATGAGTGGGAGGCACAGCCACACCTCCAGTGCTTGACTGACAGCCTGTATAATGCTGTAAAGGCTGCTCCATGTGCTTGCTGGTGGCCACGCCCCCTGCAGCCTGTGTGTGTGTAGGAGAAATAGAACAGGCAGCCATGTTATAGCATAACATAACATGTCAGGTACTTGTGTAGCTGATGTCCGGGTCTCACACATGTGTATTAGGAGGATGCAGCATGTCAGCAGATGCAGTGCACACACCAGCAATGCTTTACCCTACATTACACACAGACATGAGCAGGGGGAGGAGAGGGGAGGGGTAACAGGGGTGACATCACTGCCTCTGACCATGTGACCAGCCTCATTTACATGATAAAGAAAAGATGATTTTATAATGATTAATGTATGAAATAACTAGTTAAAGGCTGGGATGGATCCTTGTGAGCTGCTCCAACAGGTAGAGGTGACAGACATAGTGACACAGACCTGATGACAGGTGTTCTTTAAACAACAAAAAGAGGGAGATCTACCCAGCAATGAAGAGGTAGTCATAGTTATACAATGAAACAAAATATTCATGTCAAGGCTAACAGATAAACAAAAACTACAAGGACAACAATTTTGTTTCTAAGGGACAACATGGCTGCATTCATAGAAAATTATCTTCACACGTTTAATACATCCAATTGAAGAAACATATGTATATAGCATATGGATTAAGTTAAATGTGAATGTTCAGATGAAAATATCCCTTCAATAGTTTAGAACCTTGTATTGTATTGGTGAATGGCCATTGTTTATCAATATGTATACAGATACATCTGAGTGAATGAAACATGTCTTTATTATATGCATATAATTTTATTTGTGCAATTATACATGTGATTATGAATGATGATTAAGATAATATCCTTCTTGATAGATCAACCCTTAAAGAGATTAGACTATACAGTGACTGTATTTAGTTAGGTCATTGGGAACATTATTAGGTCCTTATCTGACCAGCTGTCAGTGAAGTTCAGGACAGAAAGCTGAATTACACGAATTGATCAAATAAATTAGAAAGGTAAGGGTATAAGAAGGGCCGTAAGAACATAGTTCTTTAATAAAGTATATTACACAGTTTACAGTATTTTTCGGACTATAAGGCGCATCGGAGTATAAGGCGCACCATCAATAAATGCCTGCTGAAACGTCTAGGTTCATATATAAGGCGCACCGGATTATAAGAATGAATGACCAGCAGGTGGCAGACCTGTGCACAGTTCAAGGCAACTGTTGTCTGTAAGTACGGTTCATATATATGGTACTATTGATTAAAAAGATTCCAAAGTTCAGTTAGACAATGCAGTATGAATAATTAATATGTGTTTTATGTCTTATCCAGAACAATTTCAATTGCTGACAACAATGTACTTCTCTCCTTACTAAGTAATCCAATGGATGAATATCTCTGAGGAAAAACATGAAAAAATGCAATTTTACATATATTTTACACAAGTTTTAGATATTTTGCTGCAACGTTTTTATTTTTAAAAAATGGTCTAATGTGTGCTAAAAAAATTTAAATAAATGTAGGCTGAATTGCAAATTAAATTTTAACATAGGGTTAAATAGGAACATAATTAAAATTTATAACTGGCCTAATATAGAAAGGAAAAAAACACTCCAGTAATGAAGTGGTTAAACAAGCTTCTCATCAACTATGGATCCAAGCTCTGTATCAGCCTGAAATCAGTCTGTGTCCTTCTGCTTTAATGATCTACACAGTTAAAAAAAAAAAAACACATTTATTCTGTCATTGCAAATTATAGTTAATTACTGATGTGCATGTTTGTATTATAACATGACAAAGCAGCACCGTATACTTCCATCAGATAAAAACCACAGCATTTTATCTGGTGTTGCAATTCACCGAGCACATACTATCTCTGCATTCTATCAAATATAACGCTGTACAAATTCATGTTAACATCTCTCTGCGTTGGATTAACAAGATTAAGCATTATCCAAGCATTTTATCAAGCTAAACTATGAACCAGATAAGCTCTGTTATCATTACATCACATCAGATTGGTTCTCATTTTCTTTAGCCAAGCTACAGAAACATGTACTAGACTGCTAGATTCCATTAAAAATTCCATTAGGGTCACATATAGAAAGCTCCTGCAAAGACCGCTTCCAGGTTAATAATAATACTGCACAAGAAATTAGTTCATAGAAATTGTGTTATCATAAAATGATGATCTGTGTCAGACTAAAACAGATTGAGACTCTCTTCTACTACTGTAGTTATACTAGAACAGCTGTCTTTCTACCCCTACGCATACACTCCCACACACATATGCACTGTTGCCTCTCGGAGAAAAGATGGACGCAAGTCAAAGTGGTAGGATGCTATGTGATAAGAGAAAGTCTTAGAGATACACTGAAACCGGTTTGTGATAAGCACCCAAAATTGCAATGAAAGTCATCTTCCACAGCACTGGTCCAAAGCAGTTGTAGCGGTAGGGGCTGTACGGTCATCCTCAGAGGTTTCAATGATTACTATTCATTATTATTATTATACTGCAGTATCAAAAGCATTTACAATTGTATTGTAAGTTTTCCAACTAAAGATAGGGAAAGGGGATAAATGTCTGATTGTTAGGAGTATGCCTTCCAGAACCTCTGACGATTGGAAGAACCAAGGACCGCAAGGCCCTTAGCTGCCACGTAATGAAGATTTCCAGTATTTGCTTGTCTGTGAGCTGTACCGTCAAGCCATATGAAAACTCAACCTGTGCTCTATTGACTTCAGTCAACTTAAAGGACTTACTGAAACTAAAGGGGGCAACTTGCAGTTCCCTGGTGGGACATTTAACCCATATCCTATGGATAAGGGATCGAAAGTTTTTACAGAAAAACTCCTTCAATAAAGAATTCTACTACATGCATAAAAAGGGTTATACAGGTGGTCCCCTACTTAAGGACACCCGACTTACAGACAACCCATAGTTACAGACAGACCCCTCTGCCCACTGTGACCTCTGGTGAAGCTCTCTGGATGCTTTAAAATAGTCCTAGACTGCAATAATCAGCTTAAAATTGTCTGCAATGAAGCTTTATTGATAATTCTTGGTCCTATTACAGCAAAAAAATTTGAAACTCCAATTGTCACTGGGGCAAAAAAAAAAAATTGTCGGGAACTACAATGATAAAATATACAGTTTCGACTTACATACAAATTCAACTTAAGAACAAACCTACAGTCCCTATCTTGTATGTAACCTGGGGACTGCCTGTACTAGTAAAATAGGAAAGCTGCAGAAGGTATTTTAAAGTATATTTCAATTCCTTTACAAATTTAAAAATTTTACATATGTCCTAAACCTGAACATTAATTCTACAGTGTTTTAGTTACATATTATCACAAAGAAAAAACATACACTACTCACCAAAAGTTAGGGAAATTTGGCATGTTGGTGAAATTTCACAACAAACTTAAAATGTATTCTAAACTTTACAGGTGAAGTTAAAATGACTTTCTCTAAATTTCAAAATGCACTGTTCAATGTTCACCTTCAGATTTTATAAAAAGGAAATTCACAACAAGTGTTTGATTAATGGATCGCCCAATAAAATTCCCTGGTTCAGTTAAAATTTAAACAGTCCTCCTCATAATACTGTTCATATTTGGGGTGAGGTTTCAAGTTGGAGGTTTTCAAATGGAAGTGGTCACTGAGCTACTGTCTCCTTTGCAGAAATGGATGATGAATGTCACACAGCTCGAGGCACACTTAAGAGTGGCATCCAAGCATCAAGTCAGACCATTCAAAACAGTTTACTGTACATCAGTTTGGTCTGCGTGCTTGAGAATATACAAAGTTACCAGAACACACCACAAGCAGAGGTGTGATCATCTTGTATGAACAAGATGCATCTACACTGTATGAGGAACCTGTGGGCCTAACAGATTCAAAGAGGACCCGTCACCTTATTTTGACCACCCTGACTTACAATGCCAGCTGATAAAAGGTTACAAATCCTCTGCATATCACCTAAAATTAACTGCCAGTCAGGTATTGTACCTTTATTACAGTTTTTCTTATATGCAAATTAGTTTTATCTGACTCATGCCTGGTGTTTGTGATTGTTCTCTCTTTCAGGCTGGCAGTGAACCATGCTCCATTATTCAGACTGACGGCTCTGTGTCTCTTCAAATCATTGCTCTGCCACCTTGCACTGTCTGCTAATATTCTACTACAGAAATATAAAGTTCTATGTACAGATGTGAAATATTGTGTATTTTTTTTTTACATGGTGCCGTGTTACATTCATGACATGTGACCAGAGTGACATCATCGCAGGTCTCTCAGCCTTGCAACAATAGCAAAATGTACACCAAGTATGTGATTACATGAAATAAAAGCAGCCTCCATGGAGGATGGAAAGGGAAGAAGTCCATGGAGGCTGATGTGACTTCATGTGGTCAGATACATTCATGGGGTACAGTTTGCTATTCTTAAGTGGCTAAAGGATCTGAGATTAAGTCACATGACATAAACTGTGATCAGTAAAGAGGCATAAGGCATGGGGAGTATTTGATTTGATGGGCTGGATGAGCTGGACATGGTAATACAAAATAGGGGGTCTGTTAGTTCATAGGGTTCTATAGGCTGTATATGTGTAAATGTGGTGACAGGTTCCCTTTAAGTTAATTCATGCTGAGCAGAAATTTTGACAAGGAGACTTTTATAGATCAGCCACTGTTGTCACCAGACAAGCCATTGCTGGTGGTGTTACAATGTGAGTAGGTGTCCAGTTAATAACAAATTTTGCAATTTGTCATTGTGCCTCTGCATGAACACCAGCCTAAGTTCATCTTTATGGAAGACATTGCTCATCTAGGTTGCATCATTATTGAAAGAGGTACTGTTGATAAATTGTTAAACTGTGAACTGCATACTGCATGTGACTATTTGAATTCTGACATCATGAGACCACACTACATCTAATTGAACCAGGAAATTTATTGGGAGGTCCATGCATCAAACCACAGTTTTGATTTTCCTGCTATGTTCCTTGAAAGTTGAAAATTGAACAAATGGACATATTCTTTCAAAAGTTTAGAGAAGATAATACAAAGCTGAGAAGTTGGTGTAGGATTATCTCTGGCTAAACATAGTTTCTGGATACAGATGGATCTCATACTGGACTTATACAGTACTTACTTGCCATGTCAATTTCTGCTGATACTCTCAATGGTCCTGCGTAACCCAAAATAAGTTGTACGTAATGCACACTTTACATTACTGCTACTTACATTACACTTTATTATTACTACTGTGCTATTATTCAATTAAATGCAAGTTGAAAAAAAAAGTTTAGAGAAGGGTACCTCAAAGGCACCTACACTTTCTCCAGACATGAGCAGCACAGCGGATATAATGGATCAAGTCCAGTGGTGGGTGCATGCCTTCAACAAAACCCGATCCAACGGTTTAGAAGGTCAGATATAAAAAAAAATGCAATGAGGCAGCACTCCGGTTAGTATAAAGGTGATCTTTATTCACCCACGGCAAAATAAGGTGCAACATTTCAGCTCATCTATAGAGCCATTATCAATCATATTATTAATAATAGAGGGATGCCATGCCTTGGCAGACAATTAGTCAACTTGTTCATAGTATGACACTTTGACAAAAAAATAGTTTGATATGAAGACATCACCATTGTATGTGTATATCAGACTGCAATAAGGACAAAATTATGAATGTAGCAGCAGTTTCTATATCCAAATTCTAGCTGAATGACTACTCTTATCCTTCATTAAGGCAATCTTAAATAAAGCTGTCTGCACTATGGCATATGTTTTCAGCATACGACTACCACACGCCGGCGCCCACCATCAGGACGCTGGCGTCTTTACTATTTTCTGTGTCCCGAATGAATATAAATTATCATTCTATTTAGTCTCATCCTCTACGGTTCTCCTGACGATCCCTACTATCAGGGGCGAAAGGCGTAGAGGTGGAGAGGTGAGAAGATAGGACATATGTTGAATGTAGCACACTAGGACTTCTATAAGAACAGGGAGATGGGTTAAACAACTACGGAGGTTACTCTTTTATCAACTAAGTTCATAAGACAACTGGAGTAATCTCTATATGCTGTAAATAAACCTGCCAATTGGCCACTGAGCTAACGTGCACCATATATATTCCGTATATATGTATGGTGCGCTCTCTGAGCTGCAATAAGTCCTTTTTATTATTACCTGTGACAGTGTGTCACTATTCTCTAACCTCTGCACACACTGATGCACACATTGCATCATATACCTGTGACCTCTTCCCTATTTTTTGTGTGACTTTGTTTTCAGCATATAGCAAGAGGGATCATCTTAAATCCAGATACTCAATTTTGCACAAAGCAGCTAAACTGTGGCCACTCTTCAAAGAGCTATTAAGCAGCCAAAACCCAAACAACAATGGCAATTACACCAACCAATGCTAAAATTAAGGGTTAAATTTAAGTAGGAAATCCGGACAGGTATGGAACCCAATTTTCCATTAAAAGGGGCTGTCCAGAGTTTATAAAAATGTATAAGTGGCTTGGGGTGGACAGGGCTGTAAAAGAAAGAAAAAAAAAGTGCGCACCTGTTGTCCTGCACTGCAGACTTTCTGTGCCGTTCACTGTACCAAGGCTTCCGTGGTAGCCAGCATTAGGCATCTTAAGTGCCAATACTTGGCACCCTTACTGTAGTAACCCCTATGTCTGTCTAGCCTGTGCATATATGTTATTGTCACTAGTGTATTTCGTACCATGCTTCCTCCAAAATAATACAGTGCTTATATTAATGTTTGCTCCTAAAGATGCACTAGGTCTCATTTTCGGGGCATGTCTTATTTTTCCATGAACATTGTTGAACAAAAAAAAAAAAATCTATTAATATCATGTAGTGTCATTACATACATCAGCATAACCAGCAAAACTCTGAATTCCATCAATAATTTATTGTGACTCTATTTACATGTACAAGAATCTAAAGTCAATTTACTAATTCCAGAATTTGCGAACATTTTACGGTATGTGGTATTTTTTATTTAAAAGACCATCATGTCAGCAACTTCTCTAACAGCCTTACAATTCTCCAAACTCTAAATTTCCTGCTGAATTTCATGTGACCCCATTTCTTTGAGAATTATTGGCCCCAATCTCTTATGTTTAGCAATAACACTTTCCTTAAATCAGCCCTTCTTCTTCAGGTAGCTGCTTGTAGCGTAAGTGATATTATCCCATGAATTCTTCATCCATGTCACAACCTCTTGGAATATGTAAATTATCTAATGCTATGTATTTATATTTTTATGGCTTTATATTTCTAAGCTTGAAAAAAATTGTACTTTTTTGGGAAATTATTTTTGGGAAAACAGGGTATTATAATCATTTCCTTTATGTAATGTAATCATGGTCTACCCGTATTGTGCTGTATTGCAATATCATGTAACTATGTTTGTATACAACTAAAGAACTATTATATAGTTTTGAGTTGTTTTTTTTAAAACAGTCTGCCCCCAGGCAACCAATTTTTATAAAAATGACAAAAAAAAAAAACTTGACTTTTTTGGTGTGCTTTTATTTTTTGCTAACGCAACATAAATAAAGAAATCACATAGATTACATTTACAGCAAATAAGAGCCATTAAGAGGAATCAGTAAGCTCCGTGGTCACATATAAACTAAACAAATAGTCTTTTAAGTAAAATGCTCTGCTTCATATAAACGTCTTCCTTAATAATATCTTTGGGCAAAAATCTTGGTCACAACGATAGTTCACAAAAATACTACTTCTTTTTTTTTTTTTTAATGAAGAATTATATACAGTCTGGCCACAGATTTTCTCAAGAATGCCAGGCTTATGATGAAGGAGAATTTATTGGGGACTCATCACACTCCTCTTAAGGCATAAGGGGTTTGCAATTTTCTATTGTGACATTTTAAATTTTTCCAATAATGTAACTATTTTTTTGGTAGATTTTAATTATATTATTGTGAGGTAAATTATATCAACTTTCTGGAGAGAAATTTGAAAAAAAGAAATATTGTTATTGGCTTTTTGCATGATAAATTTTGCAGTGTTCACCATGTGGAATAAATAAGAAGATATCTTTATTCTCCAGTTTAATACAATTAAGGATATAGCAAATATTTATATAATAAATCACTTTTACAAAAATATATATATGTTTTTTGAAGAACAGGTTGTGGTCTTATTATTAGTTCCATTTTTAATACACATGACCATTGCTTTTATGATGGTGGATGTATAAGAAAAATGCTAAATCTTGCACCGTTGTACAAAAAAAACAAACAAATGTTCACTGTAGTGGACAAATAACATATGGCAGGGTTGTCATGGGTTTTTTTTGCATGCAAAAATGCATTTTCGTTCGGGAAATTGATTTAATATTTTTAAACCTGGGGATTTTTAATTTTCTTATACTTTATTAAAAATTTTTGCACATAGGTTAGACCACTGTAAAAACACAGAGCCCCCTTAGTGACCGCTGTAAAAAATGATGTTGATGGTAACTAAGGAGTTAAGGCCCACTGCGGTGGTATCACCTATAAAATCTACTTTGACTCTATGGCTTTACACAAGTAATATGTATTCAACTTCAACCTCTCCCTTCCTCAGAATGCTCCATCTGCTGTGATTGATGTCCCTGCAGCTCTCCTTAAAGGGGTTATCCGGGCTGGGGAGGGCTATTTAAACATAATAAACATGTACTTACCTCCTCCGGTGCTGCCGATGTCCCGCGCCGCAGCCCGTCTTCTCCGTGCGCCGGTTTCAGTACAAGGGCGCACAGGGAGCTTCCGGCCGTCCGGAAGCTCCCATGCGCACCATCTCCCAGCGCTTACAACGCTGAGAGATAGGGACGGATGGGAGGAGCCGTCCACAACGTGGACCGGAAGCTCCCTGTGCGCGGCTTCCGTGCCCCTGTTTGTTTAAAGGGGCACGGATCGAAGTGACCGCGGCGCGGGACATCGGCGGCGCCGGAGGAGGCAAGTCCATGTTTATTATGTTTAACTATCCCTCCCCAGCCCGGCCATAAAAACATTTTTAAACCCGGATAGCCCCTTTAAGAACACAAGCACCTCAGTCAAAGCAAATGAGGCCTTCTAAAGATTTTTCTAATTGATGCCACCACACTGGGCCATAAAGAGGAACATAATCAGAATGGTTTTAATATGCTTTATAAGGTGTTCATAATGGTTTCTTAGATACAAGAGAACCTGTCATGCAAATTAACTCATCCAAAATAAAGACCAAATAAAATGATTAATAATTACTTGCATTGCCCTGCCTCCTTGTTCCTGATTGACAGGTCTAAAAGCTATGATATTCTGCTGTACGAAACACAGATGTTACATCATTGGTAACTTAAAGACAAATGACCAGAATTACATCATATAAGGTCCTGTTACATTTTCAATGCCTACCTCATGTATGTATTTGATCACATGAAATAACAGCATGCCTCCATGGAGGATGGGGAGAAGTAGACGTCCATGGAGGCTACTGTGATTTCATGTGACCAGATGCATATGTGGGCTAGACATTGCAAATGTCACAAGACCTTAGATGACAACATCCTGGTCACATTACTTTAAGTATCCAATGAGGTAAGAGAGCTTTTTCTCAACGTTCACATGAACGTGTGCCTGTCTGGCTGTAGCTGGGTAGGAGCATTTCGGGCTTGCAGGAGAGGAGGAGAGTTGAGTGCCGCTATCTTTTTTGCAACCACGGCACAACAGTGAAAACTTGTTGTGCTCACTGTATCGAGCCTGGGAGCCACAGACATCTATGGGGGATATATATCCAGCAGGCAGGATATATGTCCCCCATACGTTTTTGTGTATGCGCCCTTAGACCTGTCAATCAGGAACAAGGAAATATGGCAAAGAAAGTAAAAATTCACATAAGATTTTTGTGACACTGCAGCCATGGATATAAAAGGTTTAGGCATAAGGGCAATAGTTTTTAATTATAGTTGTTAATGAAGACTTTATTCTGGGTGGGTTCATTTGAATGACAGTTTCTTTTTAAGGCAAACCTGTCAGCAGAAATTAAACCGTGTGATGAATGTGTGGTTCTCTACCATCTTGTACTTACATTTGAGCAAGTTGCTTTAATGCAACATATTCACACATGATAAAGATATATAATAAGCTTACCTCTGTTCCAGTTTTACAGACACTTGTTGTAATATCTGCACTGCCTGCTTGTGATATTCCAGTTGTGCTTGTACGAGAGCTGAGAGTTGACTCACTTGTTCAATCTATGAAAAACAGATCAGTCAGTTATTGATCAGCTTGGGTATAGGATGCAAAAACAAGCTCATTTCCTGGAGACACTGGGGCAAATTTACTTACCCGGTCCATTCGCGTTCCAGCGGCGGCTTCTCCGCTCTGGATTCGGGTCCGGCCGGGATTTAATAAGGTAGTTCTTCCGCCGTCCACCAGGTGGCGCTGCTGCGCTGAAAGTAAACTCATCGCGCCGGAATGCACCGAGCTGGACCAGGTGAAGGTAAGCGGTCCTTATGCGACACATTTTCGGGTTTTAAATGCGGCGGTTTTTCCGAATACGTCGGGTTTTCGTTCGGCCACGCCCCCCGATTTCCGTCGCGCGCATGCCAGCGCCGATGCGCCACAATCCGATCGCGTGCGCCAAAATCCCGGGGCAATTTAAGTACAAGCGGCGCAAAACGGAAATATTCGGGTAACACGTCGGGAAAACGCGAATCGGGCCCTTAATAAATGACCCCCATTGTCTGGTAAAATTTATGTCCAGAAGTAAAACCGAGAAAAAAAAATAGATTTTTTTGACAGATTCAACTATACTGTTCATTTATTACAAAAGATAAAGGGGCACATTTACTTACCCGGTCCAGTCACGATCCAGCGGCGGGTTCTCCGACGCTGATTCGGGTTCTGCCGGGATTCACTAAGGTCCGTGCGCCGATATTCACCAGGTGTCGCTGCTGCGCCGAGGTCCGCCGAAGTTCACCTGCTTTTTTCTGGTGTATGTGAGTGCTTGATCTTGCGACACAAATGGCTTTTTAAATTCTGCGGTTTTTCCGAATCCTTCGGGTTGTCCGGTGGCCACGCCCCCGATTTCTGTCGCGCGAAAGTCGGCGCGATTGCGCCAAAAATCAATCACGTGCGCCACAATCCCTTGAAATACAGCGCAGACCGGAAATATTCGGGAAAAACCCGACGGATTCGCGGCTGCGGACCCTTAGTAAATGTGCCCCAAAATGTTTCAATTGCCTCCTGTCCAATCCC
Organism: Engystomops pustulosus; assembly: GCF_040894005.1. Taxonomy (NCBI): domain Eukaryota; kingdom Metazoa; phylum Chordata; class Amphibia; order Anura; family Leptodactylidae; genus Engystomops; species Engystomops pustulosus. The sequence continues at coordinate 133,788,733 of NC_092411.1, forward strand.
AGTTACACAAAAAACAACTTCTATTTTATCATAAAAATTGGGAAAATATGTGGGACTAGTAAGTTCTGTGGTAACAAAACAACACTTTAATTCTATAAGGCAGTTCTTCCTAAACATATTTCATTACTCAAAACCACTTAACAGAAAGTCCTAGGTAAAAAACCAACTTAATAGAATAAACCTATGACCATTATATTTTATTTAAAGGAAACCCTCAGCAGATTTTCCGGTTATGAACTATTCACACTATTAGTTACTACCCGGCAGTGTGGTTAGAACACTATGTTCACTAGGATGTCTAGTCCTGTAGAGGACTTATAAAATTAACTTTATCTTTATAAAATTAACTTTAACTTTATGTTAATGAAGCCCAAGTTCTATGGTGGGGCGTCACCAGCACCATTCCAGAAACACTTGGGATTCATTGACATGAACAAGAAGAGCAACATTGTTGCAGATCTATTAATCTTGGTGTCATCAGGTTTTCACAGTTTAACCTTTTGACATGTCTTCTTATAGTTTCCCATTCAGTTTTTTATTATAAAAATTCACAGCACATATCTTTATTCAATTATTTATAAATAAGGAGCACCTTGGGAGCACATTCAAAGCAAAAAGTCACAAGGAGCATCTTTTCTCTTCTATAAATTCTCCCTCACTCCAACTCCCTAATTAATTTCGCTTCAGCAAGTAACTGTATGCCTCAGCTAACGTCTCTATCAGCTCTTTACTCCTCCCTGCCTCATTGACGTTGGTGAAGAAAACACATGTTCCTTTTGACTCTGTGAGCCTGTTGGAAAGGTGCCAGCTAATTTTTTTTTTTAATTGATTTAATAAAGATAAGAGCTATGAATTTTTAAAAATATTAAAATAAAATTATAAAAAATACAACAAAAAATAAATGTTTAATGGGAAACAGTGCAAAGACTTCTGTGAGAACCTGTCTTTAGATTTAATGAAGATACACTACAGTGTGGTAAGCTGTCATCTGGTAAACCTAAAATGCACTGGACTAATCACAGTGGATGATGCTGGATGAATAATTTTGGGGATCTACAGATTTTGTAGTCTAAATTTATAAGATAACATTGGTTAGTTTATTTTGTGCCACAATCTGCTACAGTATAATATGCCAACCACATTATGGTACAAAATGTATGGGCAACATAAGCCTTACTAAGATTTCAACCCTAGATTTACCAAGAGGACGGAGTGTATCATTAAATCTGATGTACAGTGTGCCGGTTGGGGGAATATTAAGATTCAAAGACAGCTTCGGCAACTCGGCAAAGTACACAAGTCGCAGAAAAATAGGATATGGTCTACTGTAGCTGCCAAAGAGTCCACAGGAAGAAATGGATGTACATAAAATGTAAACATTTATTGAGAAAACTTCCATAAAATCTTGGCACATATGGTAACACAACACGGGATAGGCTAAAGACAAATTGGCCGATCGGTCTCTCACTTACCCATGGTGTTACCACAGGTACCTGTCAGGCTTAGAGGTTGTGGATCCTCTGAACCACTGCGGACGATGGCACAAGCCACTACCTGGGACCGGAGTCTAAGTGGCACCCGGTTTTCACCAGAGTTCGCCGCAAAGCGGGTTGGACTTGCTGCGGCGTGGTACCACCAGGTCGTTCCACAGGCGTGACTTGTCCGCAGTGGCAGCCAAGGTCGAGGTACAGAATCGGCAGGCAATCTCGTAGTCGGGGTCGGGCAGGAGGTCAGGACGGGCAGCACAGGTTCGTAGTCAGAGTCGTAGCAACAGGTCAGGACAGGCGGCAAAGGAGCGTAGTCAGAAACGGAACTGGGGTCACAACAGGAAATCTCAAGAACAGCACAAGGCATCAAAATACAGCTTTCTCTAGGGCGCAAGGCACAAAGATCCGGCAAGGGTAACAGGAAGAGGCAGGGTTAAATAATTAAAGGGAAAAGGCCAGCGCCAATTAGTGGCGCGCTGGCCCTTTAAATTTACAGAACTTGCCGCGCGCGCCCTAGCTGTCGGGGACGCGCGCGCACAGCCGAAGGGGACGAGGAAGCTGCGGACGGAGCCGACGCCGGAGGGGCAGGAGCCGGGACCCGTGAGTAGCGCATGCGGTGCGCTGGCGGGGGACCGACGGCACGGGTGAGCCCGCGATCCGTGACGGGGATCGCGGGACCACCCGAGACAGTACCCCCCCCCCTTCGGCCTCCCCCTCTTTCTGGGCTGGAGGAATCTCTGCAGGAGATCCTGGTCCAGGATATTATCCTCGGGCTCCCAGGATCTCTCCTCAGGCCCGAACCCCTTCCAGTCAACCAAGAAGAACCGCTTACCTCTTACAGTCTTAGCATCAAGGATCTCCTTTACCTCATAGATGTCAGAGGAGTCGGCCACTGGAGCAGGAGGAGACAGCTGTCGGGAGAAGCGGTTCAAGATGACAGGCTTGAGCAGGGATACATGGAAGGAGTTCGGGATGCGCATGGTAGGAGGAAGGCGCAGCTTATATGAGACTGGATTGATGCGATGCATCACCTCGAAGGGACCCAGGAAACGAGGACCGAGCTTGTAGCCAGGAATTTTAAGCCGGACGTATCTGGAGGACAGCCAAACCTTGTCACCAGGAGAGAAGACGGGGGAAGGTCTGCGTCTTTTATCGGCTTGAATCTTAGTTTGCGTCGAAGCCTGTAATAAGGAAAGGCGGGTCTGCTCCCAGATGGTTTTTAAGTCCTGTACCAACTCCTCAACAGCAGGAACATCAGAAGCCACGGGTAGAGGTAGAGGCGGGCGAGGATGGAGTCCATAGTTGACAAAAAATGGAGCGGAACCCGCTGATGCAGAGTCCAAGGAGTTATAGGAGAACTCCGCCCAAGGCAACAATTGGGACCAATCGTCCTGACGGGCAGAAACAAAGTGGCGTAGATAGCAGCCCAAAGTCTGGTTAACTCTCTCCACCTGCCCGTTCGACTGGGGATGATAGGCAGAAGAGAAGTCCAACTTCACCTGTAGTTGGTTACAGAGAGAACGCCAAAATTTCGAGACAAACTGTACTCCACGGTCAGAGACTATGTGTCGTGGAAGTCCATGGAGTCGGAAGATGTGGTGAAAGAACTGTTCGGCGAGACATGGAGCAGCTGGCAAACCTGGCAGAGGAATAAAATGGGCCATCTTAGAGAACCGGTATTGCCTGAAGAAGATGGTAGATCCGTGATGAAATCCATAGCAATATGAGTCCATGGACAGCTGGGTATTGGCAACGGCAGAAGAAGACCAGCAGGCTTAAGACGTGAAGGCTTATTCCGAGCACAGGAAGTACAGGCACCCACAAAATCCCGGACATCTCTTGCCAGGTCTGGCCACCAGTAGAATCGGGTAATGAGGGCGATAGAACGCTGCACCCCAGGATGCCCAGCCACACGGGAGCAATGTCCCCAAGACAGAATTCTCCTCCGTAGCGCAGGTCGTACGTATGTCTTGCCAGGAGGTAATAGACGAAGATCCACTGGCGCGGCCAGTACAAGTCGGTCAGGAGAGATAACATGACGAGGAACCGGTTCTTCCCCAACGACATCCGAAGCACGAGAAAGGGCGTCTGCCTTGATGTTCTTCTCGGCCGGACGAAAATGAATGAGAAAATCGAACCGGGCGAAGAAGAGTGACCAACGAGCTTGGCGTGGGTTGAGTCGCTGAGCAGTCTGGAGATAGAGGAGGTTTTTGTGGTCTGTATAGATGCTGACCGGAAACCGAGCTCCCTCCAGGAGATAACGCCACTCTTCTAGGGCAAGCTTGATCGCCAATAATTCTCGATCTCCAATCCCGTAATTCCTCTCCGCGGAGGAAAAAGACTTGGAGAAGAATCCACAGGTGACTGTGCGGCCTTTGGGACCCTTCTGCGTGAGCACTGCTCCGGCCCCTACAGAGGAGGCATCCACTTCCAGATGAAAAGGCTTTTCAACGTCGGGACGCACCAGGACTGGAGCCGAGGCAAACAAAGATTTTAAGTTCTTAAAGGCCCCCTCAGCTGCCGAAGGCCAGAGTCGGGGATTGGCACCCTTCTTGGTAAGTGCCACAATTGGAGACACCAGAGAGGAAAAACGTGGACTGAACTGGCGGCAATAATTCGCAAAGCCCAGAAATCGCTGTATAGCGCGCAGTCCCACTGGGCGAGGCCACTGAAGAACCGCCGACAGCTTGGCAGGAACCATACGAAGGCCTTTGTCCGAGATGACATAGCCGAGAAATGGAATACTCTGCTGATGGAACAGACACTTTTCCAGCTTGGCATAGAGACGATTGGTCCTTAATCGACTGAGTACTTGCCGTACTTGGACTTGGTGGGTCTCAAGGTCCGGAGAAAACACGAGGATATCGTCCAGATAGACCACCACACAGACATAAAGCAAGTCTCTAAAGATGTCATTCACGAACTCCTGAAAGACGGCTGGTGCATTACAGAGTCCGAACGGCATCACCAGATATTCGAAGTGTCCATCTCGGGTATTAAAAGCGGTCTTCCATTCATCCCCTTGGCGGATATGAATGAGGTTGTAAGCCCCACGAAGATCCAACTTGGAGAAGATCTTGGCTCCACGAAGGCGGTCAAACAACTCAGTGACCAATGGCAACGGATAACGGTTCTTAACCGTGATTTTGTTAAGACCGCGATAGTCTATGCATGGTCGGAGTGACCCGTCCTTTTTGGTCACAAAGAAAAAACCTGCACCAGCCGGGGAGGAAGACTTGCGTATAAATCCCCTCTGCAGATTTTCTCGGATATAGTCCGACATGGCTGAGGTCTCTGGTACAGAAAGCGGATACACACGACCCCGTGGGGGAGAAGTGCCCGGCAACAGATCCACAGGACAATTGTAGGGACGGTGAGGTGGCAACGTCTCAGCTTGCTTCTTTGAGAAGACATCACGAAAGTCCTTATAACATGCCGGAAGACCCTCCAGGGCCTTAAGGGACACAGAAGAGACCAGAACTGGCACAGGACGAGGCAAATCCACACAACGAGATTGGCAGTCGGGTCCCCACCGAAGGATCTCCCCCGTCTTCCAGTCAAGAACGGGTGCATGGAACTGCAACCAAGGTAGACCCAACAGGATGGAGGATGTGGAACGTGGAAGCACATAAAAGGACAGGTTCTCCTTGTGCAGCACACCGACTTGCATAGACAGTGGCTTGGTGCGGTAGTGGACCGGGTCAGAAAGGATTTGTCCACTGACAGAGGAGATGACCAACGGCCTTTCAAGTCGGACCACAGGAAGGTGATGCCGGGAGACCAAGGCAGCATCCACGAAGTTCCCCGCGGAGCCTGAGTCCAAGAAGGCAGAGACCTGGATCTGGGTGCCGGTGCCCACGCTGAGAAGCACCGGTATCATCAAACGGGGAGAAGCTCTGCTCACACCTAGGGACGCTTCTCCCAAGAACCCTAGGTGCCGGCGTTTCCCGAAGGTTGGGGACGGATTGGGCAAGACCCCAGGAAGTGTCCAGGACTGGCACAGTAGAAGCAGAGGTTTCCCTGACGCCTTCTGATACGCTCCTGGGGAGAGAGTCTGAGCCTGTCCACCTCCATAGGCTCCTCCACGGGTGGTACATCAGGGGACTGGAGCGGTCTTTGAAAAGCTGGAGCAAGGCGAGGAAATCGTCGTGGGCGAACTTGCGGTTGCTCTAGGCGTAATTCCTCAGCACGTTCTCTAAATCGCACATCAATCCGGGTGGCTAAGGTGATAAGACCACCCAGGGTAGATGGCAGATCCCGAGCGGCCAGAGCGTCTTTAATATGAGGGGCAAGTCCCTTCTTAAAGGTTGCGGACAGGGCCGCATCGTTCCAGGAGAGTTCCGTGGCCAAGGTACGGAACTGGACCGCATATTCTCCCACGGATGAGCCCCCCTGGCGGAGATTCAACAGCGCAGTCTCGGCAGAAGAGGCCCGTGCAGGTTCCTCAAAAACGGACCGGAACTCCGCCAGAAATGCAGTGAGATTGTCTGTGACCGGGTCGTCTCTGTCCCAGAGAGGAGTAGCCCAGGCCAGGGCCTGACCAGAGAGAAGGCTGACGATGAAGGCCACCTTGGAACGTTCCGTGGAGAATTGAGACGGCATCAACTCAAAATGCAGGGAGCACTGGGTTATGAAGCCCCTGCAAGACTTGGGATCACCATCATACTTCCCGGGCATAGACAGCCGTAGCCTCGGTTCAGCGGCGGGAAGAGAAGCCGGGATAGCGGGAGCCACTGGAGCGGCCTCAGGAACCTGTTGTTGCTGCTGGGTGGCAAGCAGCTGCTGCAGCATGGCGGTAACCTGTTCCAGCTGTTGGCGTTGAGCGACAATCTCTCGGGATTGTTGACCCACGATGGCAGCCAGAGTCGGCCGAGTAGGAAGCGGCACCTCAGCGGGATCCATGGCCGGATCTTACTGTCAGGCTTAGAGGTTGTGGATCCTCTGAACCACTGCGGAAGATGGCACAAGCCACTACCTGGGACCGGAGTCTAAGTGGCACCCGGTTTTCACCAGAGCCCGCCGCAAAGCGGGTTGGACTTGCTGCGGCGTGGTACCACCAGGTCGTTCCACAGGCGTGACTTGTCCGCAGTGGCAGCCAAGGTCGAGGTACAGAATCGTCAGGCAATCTCGTAGTCGGGGTCAGGCAGGAGGTCAGGACGGGCAGCACAGGTTCGTAGTCAGAGTCGTAGCAACAGGTCAGGACAGGCGGCAAAGGAGCGTAGTCAGAAACGGAACTGGGGTCACAACAGGAAATCTCAAGAACAGCACAAGGCATCAAAATACAGCTTTCTCTAGGGCGCAAGGCACAAAGATCCGGCAAGGGTAACAGGAAGAGGCAGGGTTAAATAATTAAAGGGAAAAGGCCAGCGCCAATTAGTGGCGCGCTGGCCCTTTAAATTTACAGAACTTGGCGCGCGCGCGCCCTAGCTGTCGGGGACGCGCGCGCACAGCCGAAGGGGACGAGGAAGCTGCGGACGGAGCCGACGCCGGAGGGGCAGGAGCCGGGACCCGTGAGTAGCGCATGCGGTGCGCTGGCGGGGGACCGACGGCACGGGTGAGCCCGCGATCCGTGACGGGGATCGCGGGACCACCCGTGACAGTACCTACATTTTATGAAAGTTTTCTCAATAAATCTTGAAATTTTATACATCCATTTTTTTCCTGTGGACTCTTTGGTAGATGGGTCATAACATGTTCTTTGTGAATATTAAGATTGGTTATTCCCTCCATTGTACTGTACTCTGTTTGCTTGAAAATCTATGTCAATTACATTATCTTTTAATATTACATGTACATTTTGTTCAGTGTTTGTTAGCTTTAATATATGTCAAAGAAAAAGAAAGGATTTTTTGTGCAATTAGTCAATGCTGACACACCAGGAAAAATGCTCAACACAAAGATCTGTTCTGGAAATTGTGACAGCTGTAAACTAGGACTCACATTCTGAAAAACTGGCACATTCAGAATTTCTTAGTACCTTAACAAAAGGCTATGCCAACACATTTAAGTATAATTTGCACAATGGAAGCATGGGGGCATTTTGCAGAACTTATCTGCAAATTTTAATTTTGGTATTGTATGACAGATATGTCAGAAATTGTGACAAAGCATAGTGTTCATGCAGTCACATTAAGCTGAACTACTGAATCAAAGTCTTCTGCTACTGGATTGTAAGATATACACAAATTTAATATCCCAGGTATTAACCCCTTAATGACCGCCCTATCTGCTTTTTATGGAGGTCATTAAGGGTACTTCTTCAGAAGAAGATTTCGGTACAATGGGTTGTGCCGGTGTCGGGCTGTGAGTTTAACGCCTTACACGCCGCAGTCAAGCATGACGGCGGCATGTAAGTATGTCTGCCGTGGATTGGATCCACAGCCCCCGGTGAGCTTACTGGGGGATGCGATACGTCCTGCCGCAGCCAAGGGGGCCGGCAAGTGCAGTGTATGGCTTTGAACAAGCGATCGGATGAAAACTTGTTCAAGCCCAAGTATGGAATATGCAAAAAAATAATAATAATAAAAAAAGTAACAGTCATTTTATAATAATAATTCAAAAAATAACTAAAAGTTCCATAATCTCCCCAGTTAAACACAATGCAAATAAAGTAAAGTATATAAATAGCGTACATATTTAGTATCACCGCATCCATATTAAACTGGACAATAAATCTAAATCAATATTGAACCCGGAATCGGTAAAAGATGTATTAAAAAAAAACAAAAAAATTTCCCGTAATATACAATTTTTCATCAAACACCATCACAAAAAATGTTCTAAAAAGTAATCAAAAAAAGTTATGCACTTTAAAATAATACGATTGAAAAGAACAAGTCTTTTCACAAAAAAAATAAGCCCTCAGCCAAATTTGACAACAAAAAATATCACTGACCCCCTGAAGTAGCGTGGGCGAAACGCACGTTGGGGAGTCTGAGAGGCAGCCATAGATGGCGTAAAATGGGTAGGACACTTGTCTGTTGTTTGTGAATCTCTTAATTTGGGGCACACTCCATGCTCACTTTTGACAAGCATGACAATGGTAATGATAGTAAACAATTCGATAGTAAAAAAGAGAGGAGAGATCGGGGGCACTATTGAGAAAATTCCTATGTCTTCGTGATCCAGAGTCGGTAAAGAGTTCAAACCGTAAGACTTGAGGTTTTTGGCGTGGTGCTCTAACTATAACAGATGAAGCGCTATGAAGCGCTAACCTGTGCACGAAACGATTCGTCCCTGAACGAAATAACGCATCCCTTTGCACAACCCTCCCCTGCTGTGTACGCCATGTTTTAATATGGATCAATAAAGAAACAGAAGTTTTACAAAAGGCGGTGAGTGCCAACTTTTTCTTCTCTTCTACGAAGTTCTTGTAGTAAACAATTCGATGTGTGAACCATACAATTGAGCAATATACCCTGCAATGCAGTCATATGGTTTTTGTCTCATCGTACTATTCGTTTGGATTTCCTCTGTAAAAAATACACCAATGATTTTATGATAATACAACTATGTGTTGTCTTGTGTAATAAATAAAGGTTGATATTTATTTCTTTTACAAAAGAACGTTGTAACTCCATTTTTTGTGGTAGTATATTAATCATGGTGGAGTAGTTCTATATTCTGAATATGGTATATAGGAATTTAAAAAATATCACCAGTATCACCGTAAATGTAGGGAACCAGAGAATAAAGAGAAAATAAAATTTTTACGTTACGGTGAGCGGGTGGGGGGAGGGTGGCGTAAGTGTTTAAAATCAAAAATTTTGCTTGTGTCCGACTTGAAATAGTTAATAAAATCTCATGAATAAGCTAAGGGAAGGAGGTCGGTGCACATCGGGATAACTATGGAAGGGGAATACAATTTTATTATTTTACCTAGTATTGTAGAGTCATTATAGGGGGATTGTATATAATTATTATGGGGGAGGGTGTATATAGCTAGAATGGAAGGGTGTATATAGCTATAATGGGAGTTTGTATATAGTTAGTTATTATAGGGAGGCTGTATATAGTTATTATATGGCGGCTGTATATAGTTATTATATGGGGCTGTACATAGTGTGGGGTTTTGGGGGTAACTTAGCATCAAAGGTAGAAGCTTCTGGACCTTACAGACGACTTTTGTGGTGCTGAGCGCCAAAACAATAATGAAGGAGCTTGTAGCAATCCAACAGAAACGGCTTTATTCAGCTTTAAAACTATTACAAGAACGAAAATAACTAACAGCTTAGCCTCTACATAGGGCACTACCCCACTTCTTGAACCCTAGCTACCTTCTAGGTTCAAGGAATACTGCTGGGGTTCCTGCTTAGCACTCTGGCTCTCAGTGAGTTCAACCAAACAATGTCCTCTCCCTCTGGAGTTGGCCAGGGATGGGAGTGGTAAAGGTCCTTTTCAACCCTGGGTGTGGGTCGCTCTCCAGCGCCCCCTAGGTTCACACTCTTACAATAGTTATTATTATTGGGCTGTATATAGTCATTACAGGGGGCTGTGTATAGTTACTGCTTGGAGCTATATATATTTATGCAGCTCCCCTAGCAATCACTATATGCAGCTCCACCAGCAAATCACTATATGCAGCTCCACCAGCAAATCACTATATGCAGCTCCACCAGCAAATCACTATATGCAGCTCCACCAGCAAATCACTATATGCAGCTCCACCAGCAAATCACTATATGCAGCTCCACCAGCAAATCACTATATGCAGCTCCACCAGCAAATCACTATATGCAGCTCCACCAGCAATCACTATATGCAGCTCCACCAGTTAATGCTGGGGATGGGCTGTATATATTTAATCCTGGGGGCTGTTTAAAGGTAATGCTGGGATGTGCATATATTTATTGATGTGGACTGTATAAAGTGATTACTTGGATGTATATAGTGAATACTGTGAGCTGTACAGAGTGATTGCTGGGGGAGCTGTACAGAGTGATTGCTGGGGGAGCTGTACAGAGTGATTGCTGGGGGAGCTGTACAGAGTGATTGCTGGGGGAGCTGTACAGAGTGATTGCTGGGGGAGCTGTACAGAGTGATTGCTGGGGGAGCTGTACAGAGTGATTGCTGGGGGAGCTGTACAGAGTGATTGCTGGGGGAGCTGTACAGAGTGATTGCTGGGGGAGCTGTACAGAGTGATTGCTGGGGGAGCTGTACAGAGTGATTGCTGGGAGAGCTGTACAGAGTGATTGCTGGGGGAGCTGTACAGAGTGATTGCTTGGGGAGCTGTACAGAGTGATTGCTTGGGGAGCTGTACAGAGTGATTGCTTGGGGAGCTGCATATAGTGATTGCTGAGGGAGCTGTATAGAGTGAATACTGGGCACTATAAATACTGTAAATAATGATTACTGGGGCCGAGGGCCATTCAGTTGATAGATGACTTTGGCTCCTACTCTGGGCTCCTTATCAACTAGACCAAGTCATACTTAATGTACCTATCACCTAAGAGGGATGATGGCCCCCAATGCATCTCAAATCTTTAAGTCTCCACTAAATTTAAGTACTTGGGCATAATTCTGACCGAAGAACCGGCTAGAGCTCTGACCATGAATGTAGACCCTCTCATACCATTGTTTAGGGATAAATTTAAGGTTTGGTCTGGTCTTCCTCTATCTGTCCCCGGTAGAATAAACCTGGTCAAGATGGTGGTTCTCCCTAAATGCCTCTATGTGCTACAGCATGTATATGTCCCCATCCCTCAATCCTTTTTAAGTTTATATGGGGCCAGTCCAGATCCAAACTCCAGCTGGCAAAACTGCAGCACCCTAAGATACACGCCGGGATGGCACTGCCAAACATCTTTGTAGACTATTTAGCAGGTCAGCTAAAGTTTTTGGGTCCCTGGTTTGACACCGAGATTACTGATCCTACTGAGCAACATCTAGCCTCCTACTTAAATCTCCAGTCCCTATGGGAAGTACTTGAGGGCTCTACTTCATACGAGGGAAAACTCCTACCTGTACATCACGCTGCGCGCAAAGTGTGGCAGGCAGCAAAAAAGATGACCCCGCCTGAAGGAGTTATGGCTCAGACCCCATTATGGGGAAATAATATACTAACACACCTTGTAGAATTGAATGAGAGTCACTTCTGGTCGGGTATAGGGGTTAAGACCCTAGAGAATTTATATATTAATGATGCTTTGGTCACCTTCGATTACTTGCGGGAAAGGTGCGATATTCCCCACAGACAATTCTATAGGTATCTCCAGATCCGCCATGCCCTGTTTGCACAGTTCCCAGGCCCTGATCTACATGTCACCAAATACCCTCTAATTGGGGTGATACGATCCCAGGGCCCTGCAGGCCTTATTTCTTTAATTTATTCACACCTGATCAATGCTAAAGCATCCTCCACTCCCCTGAAAGCTTTAGAGAAGTGGAAATCCTTAATGCCCACTCTAGATGAAGAACAGATGGAAGAGCTTTGTCAGTCACACCTCTTTGTATCACCTGCTATAAATAATAGAATGATACAATTGCATATTATCCACCAGAGTTACCCGACTCCTCTAAGGTTATTTAAAATGAAGCGAATTCCCTCATTGTCAGATTGTCATAGGTGTAGGCTGACTTTCATCATATGATATGGGATTGTCCGACTCTACAAAGATACTGGAAGGAGGTCCTAACTTTGCTTTCGACGGTGCTGGAAAAGCCCATACCCCACACTCTAGTTTCATGTCTATTTGGCATACTGGATGAGGAAGTCTGGACGCATCATGAAAGGGTGTTCTTGAGGGAAACCTTGTTTTTAGCTAGGAAAGCCACTGTATTACGGTGGATGGATCCCAGACCCCCCACGTGTAATATGTGAAAAGGTCTGGTGAACACAATAGTGCCCTATGAAAAGGTGATATATAAACACAGGAAATGTCCTGCAAAATTTCATAAAGTGTGGGATAGATGGTGTGAATCCTCCATCACTACGCAGTAGCCTGGGGACATGGCAACAGATGCTGGGAACAGGGTTTGACAGGGGAGGGTTGTATAATTGTATAGTTTAAGATAAGGGTTGAAGGATCATTCAGCACAAATCCCCCAAGATGTGTCCACTCAGATATTTCACCGAGAAACTGGGTCTTCTCAACTGTCTTTCATGTTTAACTGACTGGAATATGCATATATATGTTATTAGCAGCAAGTTGTTAGGAAGTTTCACTGTGCTGTTTTCTCTGTAACAGATATAAATCACAATCAATCAATAGCATTGTTACATGTAATTGTATGTCGTATGGCAATTATGTAATTGTATGTAATTGTATGTCGTACGGCAATTATATTTGTACACACCTACTTGCTGTAACAAATGTATGACACTTTTTTTGTAACCGATGATTGTGAATTTTAATAAAATTGAGTTAAAAAATAATAATAATGATTACTGGGGTGGATGAATATAGTGATTGCTGGAAAGCAGTATATAGCAATTGCTGTTCCCTGTCTGGACTACATTCAATGGGGGCCCCCACCAGATTTTGTTCCCAGTGATCCCCACCAACCTTAATGTGGCCCTGATTCTAGCTTATGCCAGAAATTATGACATAAACCCAATAGTCACCTTTACTATTCTGTTGCAGGTTCGACAGCTACAATGCTACAGTTTTTTATTTAGCCCATGTGAACATACCCTAAACTGCCACTGTTATATGTGTGCAACATAATTCTATAATGGGAAGGGAAACTCATTCAATAGAAAGGCACGCTATATTGAGAGCAGCAGTTAAAGAGAAAAAAATCTCATTTTAATATGGGCTATTATAGGGGTGGTTTCTGAGTATACGTAATCTCTGTACTTTTGTATGTTCCTTTTCTTCTATTAAAAACAAAGATATAAATGTATACCTATTTTCTAAAAGACCAAATCTATTTCTAATAAGTCATAGCTCCATTTTTGCAATGCATAGACTTTGATAAACAATAGCTTGTGTTTTTCCTATAGATATTTTCCCTGTGATCAATCCTATTATTGACAGCTGTGCAGTGAGCTGCTAAATGTAAGCAGAGTAAGTTCTGAAAAACAAAATGAATTCAAAATATCTCAATGAGCAATTTTATCTTAAAAAGACAATTTGTATGTGGTAGTCTCTCTCTTGATGAGGCTTAAAAAAATAGTGTAATCAAGACTGTATTCAACCATCAGTAATGTAATGGAGTGCCTACAGGCAGGGCCGGATTAAGGATGGTGGGGGCCCCTGGGCGCAAACTGGTGGGGGCCCTTCCAACAATGTTTTTGGAAGTATATAGCCTGCCAGCCCCCTGTAGCATATAGCCTGCCAGCCCCCTGTAGTATATAACCTGCCAGCCCCCTGTAATATATAGCCTGCCAGCCCCTGTAGTATATAGCCTGCAGCCCCTTGTAGTATACAGCCACCAGCATCCTGTAGTATACAGCCACCAGCCCCCTGTAGAATTTAGCCGCCAGTCCCCTGTAGAATTTAGCCGCCAGTCCCCTGTAGAAAATGGCCACAAAATAATAAATTTCATACTTCCCTCACCTTCCCTTCCAGTGATCCCACAACGTTGCAGGCTCCTCCTCGCTCTTCAGACAGCCGCCGGCCACTGAAGACACAGCTGCCATAGCTGCGAGAGATCACGATGCATTGTTTTGGCAGCAGCATGTAGTGATCGGACGCCGACAGCGTAACATCATTTCTCGCCGCGGGCATCCTGCTGCCGCCAAAACAGTGCATCGGCGAACTCCCCCAGCAATGGCAGCTGTGTCTCACTGACATAGCTGACATCCTAGACTCCTATGTGTGATGCGGGCGGCCACAGGCCGCTGCGCGTCGCACACAGAGACAGTCAGCGACTCCGCTGAGTTGAGTCGCTGACTGTCGGAAACTGGTGGGGGCCCCTTAAAAAGTGAAAGTGGTGGGGGCCCGGGGCTAGTGCCCCAGGAGCCCCTCCTTTAATCCGGCCCTGCCTACAGGTAAAACTTAACCTTAACATATTCAAATCCCAATTACAGTTTCTAAACACATAGAAAAGTATGGATTGCAAACATACATATGTAATGTAAATATTAAGAAAGAAGCCCCATTGGTGCGCTTTTACAATCTGATCTAACTACATTAAGTTAACTACGTACAGTTTACCACTTAATACCATGGAGCATTGGCAGTAAAATCCCTTCATTCTTAGGGCTCATTCACATGGCCGTCTGCGGGGACGTACATGCCTCCATAGACGACAATAGCGGCACGGCACATGCTTGAGAATGTCTTGATTGAAGAGACGAAACGTCGCATCGATAAGGTGGAATAAAATCACATGATCACAATTTTACGGAGTGCTGCTTCACTGCTATTGCTTTCTGGATGAACGGGTCAGTGTCGGACCCTTTCTTGAAGACCTGCACCCAAACTTTTTCTCCTATACACAGTGCTGCTCCTTTGCCTCCCGTTGGCAGTAAAATCCCTTCATTCTTAGGGCTCATTCACATGGTCGTCTGCGGGGACGTACATGCGGCCGCAAGTACATCCGGGCCGCACAACGCAAAAAGCATTCTCTATCTTTTGGCGTGTGTGGGCCGTGCGCCGCTATTCTCTATGGAGGGAGGAGGGGTCACCTCCTCCTCCTCTCCAGCACGGCGGCCATACCACGTGAGAATGTACCCTTAAAGCGTATTGAGAGTAAAGCTCAGAAATTAGTGGCATACCGCATATAGTTATTGCAGCTCGACTGCACCTTTAACAAGCTCTATTACAAGGTATTTATTTATGTAATAAAGATATAATATTATGGCCCAAAGTTGTATACCTCTCTTGCAAAAAAGTTCTGGTAGACTGGCTTTTTAGGGAAAAGCTATTTTTCTGAGTTGTCAACTTTACGTAAAATAAGTGTTATACAAACAATAATTTCTTACATCCATCTCCAAAAGGTTAAACATGCTGGATTCTGCAATTTCTTTAGACTCATCAAACTTCTCAAGCGCCTGACGAATCTCATCGTCTGTGATTTTTCCTTGCCTTTTCTTCTTGTAATCAAAGTCCAGACGCCTGCCCTCCAGCTTTTTCAAGTGGTGCTGAAAAAGAATATCATTAGATTTATTTAAATTTTATTTAAACAGTATCAGTAACAGACAGATGCCAGCAAACATGCGACCCATGGGATTCTATGGTGTACAAGCCTTAAGGTGATTGTGAAAGCAGTTTTGTCCCAAGTCAATACATCTTTATACAGTCTCATATATTAAGAAGGACCTTCTGTGGTCTTAACAAAGCACATATGATTAAACTATGTTGGCTTTATAAAAAAAATAATAATTTGTTATGTAGTAGGAATTATAAAACACAAGTGAACATAAAAGGACTAAAAGTCTAATCTAAGGTAGGCATATTAACAGAAACTATAATAGTAATTGTACTTCTGGTAACTGCATTAGACTGATTTTGATACCTGTTCGAGTCACAACACCGAAGCCAGTAACTTAACCACTGCTTGCCTGCCTACTTTAGAATACTGTGTACAAGGTATCAATCTCATCTTCTCTCTCATGTCTGTCCATCACCATGCTCTTGAATTCCAGAAAAGGTGACATGAACTCCACAAACACTTACGATGTACAATGGTTTTCAAACCTCCCATCATTCATCTTCCGTTGTGCTTCAATAACAGAATTATATTACATCAAACTGCTTCCCACAATTTATGTGATCTAGTGATTTGATTGGCCCTAAATGTAATTGTCTCCTTTTTAATGGTTGCTATGATTTAAAGGAAAATATCAATGTGAAGCCACGCAATTCATTGTGTAACTTTGACAAGTTGACAGAACTCACTATTTAAAGGTGTATCCATAAGTGTGATGAGTGATCATTTTCTGTAACTATCAACTTGTTAAGTAATACTGCTGTATATAATAAGCAACAATGGAATCCATTAATAGCAGCTATCATTTTACTGAATATTATAAATACATGACATTCAGTTACTTTGTCAATGGGGTTCGATAACACATGGCAGCAGAAATTTATAGAAAGTGTGTTCAAAAGCCTTCAAGTTCAATGTTGCTATTATACTTGCTGTACCTGGATTTCCTTTAAATCTTTGTCATGCAGATTTTGAAGTGGGTCTATGAAGTTTTGCTTCACATCAATGTCTAATGAGTCCTTGATGTCAGAAAGTTCTCTCATAGCTTCTCCAAGATCCACAAGCGCTGGACCTGGTAATAATACATGAAAGTTAATAAAGTAAATTGAGTGATAAAATAGATAACATTAATTTTAGAGTACCAAATAATTTCTTAATCCTACTACACCAATGATAAAAGGGATGTACAGTACTTTTTTGTACCATAAATAGCCCCCAAATGAAGGTAATTAGTTAACATAATAAAGTGTACTAACCTATTATTTTCTTCAACAAATGAAATTTCATTAAGTCTCTGGCCCTGTTATGAAGTGAGTTGGCCATGACTGCATCAGTAGTCATGTGAAAACATTCAGTTCAGAGAATATAGATACCTGAACAGCCCCTTTAAGTACAATTTGAATTAAAAAAAAAGCAAACAAAAAAACTAGATATTAAAAAACCTAATGCAATGATTTAACAAATATCTACTCTGGTCACATGACTATAAGTGCTGACTGCTGAGAAGAATGATGTAATCCAAGATCCTTTTCCCATTTATATTTGCAACATCTACCTCATGTATTTATCTGATCTCATGAAATCACAGCTTGCTTCCATGGACTACTATTCCTCCCCATGCCTCTATGGAGGCATCATGTGAATTCATGTGATCAGATTCATACATGGGGTAAATGTTGCAAATTTAACAAGACCTTAATGTCATGTGACCAGGGAGATGTCATCTAAGCTCCCAATGACGTAACAGAGTTCTCTCTCTCAACGTTCTATACAGCAGCATTTCCTAGCAGGGAGAACTGTGAATCACAAACAAGGAGGCAGGGCAGTGCAAGTAAACGTTACAATGCAGGACTCAGTGTGATGGACTCACCTCAGGTGATTTGCATAAGTTTACAAACTGATTTTTTTAAACATTTTTTTTTTACATTGCAGCCATGGAAAGGAACCATCCAGGGATAAGGGAAACACTTTTTAATCAAGTTTTTAAGCAAGTAAAGGGTGGGTTAATTTAAATGGCAGGTTATCTTTAAATGTTGAAAATGAGAGATTTTACCATTTCTCAAAAATATAATTACTACTTACTTTAAGTAATTTTTGCCCCTGTGCCAACTATTTTGAGATGTGTTGCTGCCAAAGTTCAAAATCTTCTTTAATAAAATAGTAAAATATAGTGCTTTATATTTATGATATGTGTTCTATAAAATTTGAGGTTTTCAAACAATTGCATTCTGCTTGTTTATATTTACATTATGTGAAGTGTGCTAATTTATATTTTTGTTGAGCTTATGCATATATACAAAGCTATTAGTGTAGACCTGTAAATTTGTTAAGCTTCCATTGCTATAGTGAATTGTATTGTGTAGAATCAATTCATGGGTGGTGTATTGGCAAGTATCATATATCACATGATTGCCAATACAACTCAGCTATTTCTTTTATGCTCTTTCCACTCTCTTATATCCGCCGCCGAGCTGATGCCGGCTCAGCTCTGGATCGGAGCCAAACCGGCATTGGGATACATGGGGTGCCGGCTGTAACTAACAGCCGACACCCCAAGGTAACACCCGTGGTTGTAGTGGGCTCCGATTGAGAGTGTTTAACCTGTTAACCACTGCCTTCTAGAGGGTCTTTTCCCCATGATCGCCCCCCCCCCCCTTGTGGGGCGCCGATCATTGCTATGGCAGCCCTGGACCCCAGAGCTGCCTGCTAGCAGTGCCTGAAAGATGGTGTCGATGACATCATCTTAAAGACGCAGTGTCAGCCTATGCACTTGTACTCCAGAATGATACCGTTGCAAAGTACAATATGTTCATCAAAAAAAAAAAAAAAAATCAACCAGCTCCGTAGCTAAAAAGGTAAAAATGTCTTGGAAGACGGCAATGCAAAAATTATAGATTTGTCCCCCCACATATTGGGGTTTTATTTGGCAAATTTAGTATAACGTAAGAAAAAATATTCATGGTATCCCCTTAATCGTATTGACCCATATAATAAAGATAACATGATGATAATATTATTGATTAATACAATATGCTCGTTCACTGATCAGTATTTATATTTCTTGGTTGCGTGGATATTTAGTTATGACTCGTTAGGATTTTATTATACTTTGCTGTGTCACAACTACATGCCAAAACTTTTTTGGTACTGCACATGGAGTGTTTTGTGGGTTGGTGGGCGTGGCCGGCAACCGGTTAGCAGCTCCATTTAAGCTGCAGTTATTGTAAAAAGGCACACTTGGGGCACGTAAGGTTATCCCCTGAGGAAGCCTGTACACCAGGCGATACGCGTGGGGCCTTTCCATCCCCGCTCAAGCACACTCACCGGCCACTTTATTAGTTACACCATGCTAGTAACGGGTTGGACCCCCTTTTGCCTTCAGAACTGCCTCAATTCTTCGTGACATAGATTCAACAAGGTGCTGGAAGCATTCCTCAGAGATTTTGGTCCATATTGACATGATGGCATCACACAGTTGCCGCAGATTTGTCGGCTGCACATCCATGATGCGAATCTCCCGTTCCACCACATCCCAAAGATGCTCTATTGGATTGAGATCTGGTGACTGTGGAGGCCATTTGAGTACAGTGAACTCATTGTCATGTTCAAGAAACCAGTCTGAGATGATTCCAGCTTTATGACATGGCGCATTATCCTGTTGAAAGTAGCCATCAGATGTTGGGTACATTGTGGTCATAAAGGGATGCACATGGTCAGCAACAATACTCAGGTAGGCTGTGGCGTTGCAACGATGCTCAATTGGTACCAAGGGGCCCAAAGAGTGCCAAGAAAATATTCCCCACACCATGACACCACCACCACCAGCCTGAACCGTTGATACAAGGCAGGATGGAGCCATGCTTTCATGTTGTTGAGGCCAAATTCTGACCCTACCATCCGAATGTCACAGCCGAAATCGAGACTCTTCAGACCAGGCAACGTTTTTCCCGTTTTTCGTTTTTTCTTCTACTGTCCAATTTCTATGAGCTTGTGAAAATTGTAGCCTCAGTTTCCTGTTCTTAGCTGAAAGGAGTGGCACCTGGTGTGGTCTTCTGCTACTGTAGCCCATCTGCCTCAAAGTTCGACGTACTGTGCGTTCAGAGATGCTCTTCTGCCTACCTTGGTTGTAACGGGTGGCGATTTGAGTCACTGTTGCCTTTCTATCAGCTCGAACCAGTCTGCCCATTCTCCTCTGACCTCTGGCATCAACAAGGCTTTTGCGCCCACAGAACTGCCGCTCACTGGATGTTTTTTTCTTTTTCGGACCATTCTCTTAACGAGCAGTTGGACAGGTGTACCTAATAAAGTGGCCGGTGAGTTTATATTATAGTGGTAATGTTACCATTATACTGTGATTAGAGTATAGCTCCAAATATTACTATTTATTCTTGTTACGGACATTTCGAATAATATAAACCTTTGGGATATATACCTTTTGGCCTGGGGGTGTGTTTGTGTAATTGCATCCAGTATGTTCTATTTAAGCTATATAAGTGTTTTTAACTCTATTTGTATATTGTAAACATTATATAAACTGTAAAGTATTTTGTATCCTAAATATACAAATCGAACTTTTCTTCTTTTTCTTTGGTTACATGGTATTTACCGTACAATGTGTGGACTAGATATCCTAGGCAACTAGCCCTATCTCTGCTTGAAAAATTATTATTAGGCTATACGGTGAACAAAAAAAAAAAAAGTAAAAAATCCAATACAGAATTGATGCTTTTCTACTCCTGTCCTCAAAAAATGTTCCTAAACTTTCAACAATAGGGAATACCAACCCCAAAATGGTAAGACTGGAAAAAGCATCTCATCCAGGAAAAAAAAATGCCATCACATGGCTCCAATAACGAAAAGTGAAAATTTTATAGCCTGCAAAAGGGCCAATGAGGAGAGTAACTGCAGGTCCCTCCTTCCCTTCTGCTCCTCGCTGTGGTCCCATTAAACAAGTAACAGCCAGATGTTGGGGGTCTCTGTACTCGGGAGAAATTGCATAACAAATTGTAATGTGGGTTTTCTCTTTTTATCTTTTGGAAATGTGTCAATTTTAGGGCTAAATGAACGTATAACCGACAAAATTTGACCATTCTAAATTTCACCTCCATTTTGATTCAATTACTGTGAAGATCTCAAGGGGTTAACAATCTTCCTATAAGCTGTTTATGATAGTTTGAGGGGTGCAGATTTGAGAATGGGTTGATTCTACAGGGGGTTTTTGATATTAAATATGTAAAAATTTCATTCAAAACAGTATTTATCCGCCAAAAAATTGAAAAATTCTGAAAATACGGGAAATCGATAATAATTATTCGATTTGTAAGCTGCGTGACATCAAAATAAATTATCCAGACATTTCAAAAATTATGAAAATGTAAAGTAGACAAATGGAAAATGTTATTTAGCAACTTATTTAGGTGCTAAATCTATCTGCCTGAAGATGCAATGATTTCGAATTTCTAAAAAGACAAATTTTTCCAAAAAATTCATCATTTTTTCTTTTTCTTTTGTAAATAAATTCAAAACTTATCGATCAACATTTACCATTAAACTGAAGTACAACATGTGGGGAAAAAAAACAATCTCAGAAATGTTTAGATAAGTAACAGTGTTCAAACGTTAAAACCATATAAATTGACGCATGTCAGAATACAAAAAATGGGGCTGAGCCTTTAGCTATAAAATGGCTGCATCTTTAAGGGGTTAAAGAAATATTCCAGAAAAATATGATACATCACGCTATGGCTTTTACAAGCCCTAAGGGGAAGGAGGAGGTGGTCATGATACACAATACTCCCTTTCTTTAAATCCCAGCCAATCTAGGGTGCTCTTTTATATGAAAGGGTTCCAACCTGGAAACACATTTCAATCAACCTCTCAGGTGCTATAGCCTTAAGCAAATAAACAAAACCAGTTTAAAAAAAAACAAAAACAAAAACAAAACGCTTTTTGAATAAATTACAGCTTTTATGATTAAAAATAAAATAGATTTTATTTTTACAAAAAACACCTTCTTATGAAAAATGGCCAACCAAACTATTTACAATAAGTTCCGGAGACAGGGAAAAAAATTACTTGGTAACAGATTGTTAATATCTTCTTTTTATACATTATGTATTCAAATTCCCCTTTGCCCTCCCGCTTTTGGCCCTCAGTTTCTTGTTTAGAATACACACCGTGCCATTTTAACTTCTCATGGTGGCAGCAAATCAATCACTTCAGCAATCAATACCAAGGACTTTTTGTTACTGTAACCTTTATTTGTTTTATTAAAAATGAAATGGCTGGTAAACCCAGTAAACTGAATCAATAAGTTATAAGAAAAGGACAACATATCATGTACTAATAAGCACCAGTATACTATAAACTAAACATGAAAAACAATAACTTACCAAAATTTGATTCATCTCCAATTTCTCTTCCATACTTCTGCATTGCTTCGGCTAACAAGGCTTCAGCTTGAGGGTACCCAGGTCCCTTTTCTTGTCCCCGAATCTTTGACATTGTATTAATCATACTCAGTTTAGCTCGAGAAGCTGTGGAGAAAATGACCATGAAAGGGAATTTTTAGAGGCCAAATTTCATAACCATTTTTTGTGCACCTTTTATGATAATGGGTTTCCACAGATAATGTTTTTGTTTTAATGATGAATTATGCAAAATGTTTAAAATTTGACTCAGTGTACCAATCCCTCTTATTTTTCAGATCTCTTATGGTTCCTTGATCCCCAAGTTCCTTCTCATTGTAAAATTTTCAACCAGAAAGCATTTAAATAGAGCAGGCATGTGCACTGGTACTACATTTAATGTCTGTAGAACTGACTATTGAGCACTAAGCCACTGCCATCATCTACATAGACATTACTTTATTTAAAATTCAACTCACCAAGGAAGAATGGGGGTTTTTGAACCTATGTCACCCATCCTGTGAATAGACAAATATGTTTGTGTGATACCCCTTTAATATTTTAGCAAGAAGACAATTTTTACCTGGATTTGGCTGAAGATACTCTATTGACTTGGTCATTATTTCCATGACTGCTCTACTGGTCACGTCAACTTTCTACAATGAAACATGAACAAAAAAGAAAATCTGAAACTGACACATTTTAGAATACATATTTCAGTTTCACAACTGCAGTTATAGATAGTTGAAACCTCTTTAAAACTAGATTGAAACTCTTTCAATCATCTTTCTGATTTTTATTTAAATACATGATGAAATTACTATAGTTAATAATCAAGCCATGTCTACGATCAATGGGTTGCCAATCCCAATGATACACAATACAAAAACGTTGGTCACAGTACCACTGGGAATTCTCAAATGGAAACTGACTTCCTCTACAAGCAATTCAGTATTTAAAGTTGCAAACATAGATGTCATCATTTTATCACTGTCTATTAAATTATAATCTGCTATCATCAAGCTTGGATACAAAAATTACAGGGGGAGATTTATCACTGCTTTCTGATGTAGTGCAAGAATTTGCAATTAAATTTGCAATAACGCCACCTCCACGCCATGTGGTCATGGAGGGGGAGTAAAGGAGCATGGCAGTCGGTGGAGGGGGCGTACATGGGACGTTCCCGTCCCGTGCCTGCGTTCTTTCGCAAAACTAGTGAACTTTCATTCTTTGATGTTTCCGCAAAACTATGCCAGGTCCAACAGGAGAAGGGGTGCCGGCATATGATAAATCTCCCGACTTTATATGGTAGGGTAGAGGTACATGTAAATTTGGACGTTATGGAGTAATCATTACTACTTTTTGAAATCCCTCTAATGAATCCTAATAAGGAAGAAACGCGTCAGGGTGATTAGAACAGGGCAAAACCTGGAGATCGTACACACTGGGGTCAGGGACAGAAATAGGTGTTTTTCAAATCCAACCACCTGTCCTACCATATGAAGGAACGTATCTGGATGCATCCTGAGACTCCCGGCTATTTTTACGTACAAGGTAACACAGAGCATAACTTGATGGACTAGTGGAATTAACACCAATGCATGACACACAGCATCTGAACTGGTAAGGCTATTATATCTTTGCTATTACCAGTGTATAAAGCTGTCAATTTGTACTCTGCTGGTCCTCTACTTACCTGTTACGTTTGTACCCCTGTACATCTATTACAGATATAGGATACCTCTGGCTATAGGTGTCCGTATGTGTATTTATAACCTGTGCTGCTTTTTGTGTTTAATCACCGACGGAAGGGTGATTTTTTAAACTAAGTGAAATAAAGGTTATTAGCTTTAATTGTTCAATGCCATGCTGGTATATCCTTTAAATTACAGTGAACCATAGGATACATTTCCTTGACTTGGTTAAACTATTAAAGTCGGCAAAAAAAAAATGTTATGGAGTTAGAAAAAGATACCACTTTCCGTCTATGCAGAACTATATGTTTCCATGGCAACATACTACAAAAAACCATGTAGTCTGATAACAAGCTCTCATCTGTTTCTTCCCATTTCTTGTTGATGTAGGAAATGAGAGAGGGCGACAGGTTTGATTAAGCAAAGTTCCCTCCATTTGCTTTGGTGTACAAATGTAGTGTACAAGCTTTTTAAAAGTAAAAAACTAATAATACCTACAACACACTGTGTTTCTCTGAACAGGTTGGCGCACAAAAGATGTGAAGAAAAGTCAGCAAGAATTTTAATGATCCAATACAAAGCAGGATTACAGTGAATTTTAGCTTCTAAATATCAGAGTAGTAAGAAAGACATCATTGTGATGCACCTGCATTGTGTATGTCACAGTGACACTAGGTGCAGTAGGTGACTGTAAAGCTCTTTTTGATGTGTAGGTAATTATATTCCTAGGTGATAAAATATAACACAATACACAGAAACCCTCACATCACACTGTTAACCTGCAGTTTCCCACATTTCCTCTCTGCTAGCTGTTTGTGATAGTCATTTCACTCCATAATTAAGCCACAAATGATATCGCTAGCTCTACAGCAAAGCTTTGTTGTTTCATTATTACATTTAACGCCGTAATAGCTGTAATTTTCATTCTTAGCTTTATTCAGTCTCATTTTGCAAGTGTTCACATCTGAAAGAGAGGAATGGATTTCTACAGAATTCCTCTCATATGAAAGAATTGTTATTATGGTTGGTAATGATAAATTTGTGCTAAGAAAATCACAATGTCCCTAAGGCCGTGAGCAAGATAATGGAAATACTGGACATCACATTGACAGTGATGAGATGATAAGACCTCATACCATTTATTTTCCAGTATCTTTAGTCTAGGAATGTTGGCTGACAAGTTCTGAAATAGTGGACCTTTCTTCACTAACAAAAGCCTTTATTCATTTGGGAGGTGTAGTAGGTGGAAATCTACTTTGCTTTGGGAGCTAAAAACTCATGCTAATGTACAGAGATTGGTCTGTAAAACACCTTAAAGGGGTTGACCACTTTACCCAATGTTTTTTGTAATGTGTGTGTAGGAGGGCAGGGTATTAGGAATCTTACCAACATACATTAAAGGTACTGAACCACTATATTGATATGTGAAGTGAAGCTTCCCGTCTTTTACCTCATCAGGCATCAGACAATCCTGTCCATAAAATGGCTGCAGATGAAGGGTCATGTGATCTCTATCTGTCCATGAATAACCGCCCTGCCAGGACAATATAATAGTATTCATGAATATAAGATGAAAGTCCTGACAGAGTGATTGTTCAAGGACAGAGGTTATCATTTTCCTACACACAGGGCCGCCACTAGGAATTTTGTGGCCCTTGGCTGGACGATTTTTGTGCCCCCCCCCCCCCCCCCAACTGGCATCCATTCTCACATTGATACATAACATTGTATCCAAAAAAATTATTTGGACCAAAACATTTTTAAACCATGACAAATTAGAAAGGACCCTACTATACTGCCACTAAGTATATAGACAGCCCCAGCAAGTTCCCACTGAGTATATAGATAGCCTCTGCACGTGCCCACTCAGTATATAAATAGCCCCAGCCAGCCCTATTTGAGGAGGGTTTATAACATCACGCTGACCCACAACACCTATCTCCCAGGACCCAAGTCAGTGAGTATCCTGACTGGAGTCATGAACATTTCCTTACAAGTCCTTTCCCCCTTTTCGTTGCTCCTTGAGACAACTGGAGCAGACGTCTCCGCATATCCATTCTGCCACATTCATCTCTATGGAGCTGACAGAGATTGCTGTGTGCTGCGCTCTCAGCATGCAGAGCCGTCTGCTCCATTCAGCAGGGGAGCTACTTGGTGCTACACGATCTGTGGGCTCTCACCAAGACTCCCACTAATCAGCAAGATAGGCTCTAACTTGTTAAGTGGTAAAACCCTGTTACTCTGTAACAATCTTCATAAGGGTCAATAACTGCTATGTTCTGTGTGATACACCTCCAGAGCCTCTCACTACAAATGGTGTATGCTCTACCTAATATTTCTTCAACCATCTTCAAACATACAACTATGTTAAACACATGACTGCTAGGACACAGATGTTTAGTATTTAATATTTTCAAATATGAGGGATAATTATAGAGGGAATCCACGGGAAGGCAACCTCTTTAGCGACATTGGGCAAATATACATATATTTGTCTGTAAAGAAGCTATTCACCTACCCTTTCCATTTCTTTAAAGTCCTCATCCAGCTTGGTTCCTTCGGCACCTCCAACCTTCTCACTGACTTTCTGTAAGAAAAATTGGAACATTTAAAACGGTTTTGTTCATCCTCTGAGGCTTCCAGACCTTAAATGTAGTGAATTACACTCAGTGTAGTTCTTAAAAAAAAAAGAAAAAATTTGCACAAATGATGAGCACCACAACAGAAGAAAAAAATAATCCTAACTGCCACTTTTTCAACTCTGAAATCAACACAAGTGAAAACTTCCTCTTAGGATGGCAAAAAATAATACCGAACTCAGCTCCTTGCACCACGGCAACAAGACAATACCAAGGAATTTGTTTTAGTTCAAAATATAAACATTTATTAAAAGGTAATAAAACATTTTTATCACAATGATACTAAAGAACAAATGTCAACTGGACCGCAAAGTAAAAGTTCTAAAAACAAATTCCATAAGAAAATAAGAATATTTTTTTCTAGCTTCCCAAAGCTTTGCATGGAATATGAATTGTGCCCAAGAAGTAAAATTTGCCTCACAGAAAAAATCCTCATTCAGCTATATATAATATTTTTTTTGCGGTGGTATTAAGGGGTTTGGGGGTTTGATATGGTGGTATCTATGCATTTTTCAGCTGTGCTTGAATTCTAAGGCCTTCTATCAGCTAGGTGTTTTTATTATGCGCTTACAATGAAAGCTATAGAATTATAGAATTGTACATAAAACACACATATATGCACAGTTAACAAGCATAAATTAAACTAAACTGAACACATAAATGAAGTTAGTTTAGTTCATTTGGAAAGCAATCACTAACAATCTAAGCAGAACATTAGGTGTCGGTCATCTCTATTAATAAGGAATACTTAGCGGTCAGAGTTTTGCTAGTCTGCAATTTCTAAGAAAAATAATAGAGCTCAATCTGACTGAGCAGCTTAATATTTTCTAATTTATACCTGATGATTTTCCATTTTTTAAGCTAGACCTTTTTTTTGTTTTGTCACACCAGCTTATTTTCAATAATTTGTGCAAAGTATGACTTTTCTATCTGGACCAAATATAGAATTACCAACCATTTCAAAATGCCAATTTAAAGGACATCTGGTGGTAGATGCCTTTTAAGGACCACTTGCTACATGTTCAGAAATAGCAATGTATCAATTCTCATGTACACACAGCTGGTAAAATACTATCATGAATATAGAAATACAGGAATTGTAAATATGTTTAAACTGTTACCCTGCAACACCTGCATAAAGTTTGTATGAGTTTTCTCAAAAAACAGTCTTAACGACTTATTGGGGGTCATTTACTAAGGGTCCGATTCCCGTTTTCCCGAATATTTCCGATTTGCGACGATTTCCTCTGAATTGCCCCAGGATTTTGGCACACGCGATCGGATTGTGGCGCATCGGCGCTGCATGCACACGACGGAAATCGGGGGGCGTGACCGAACGAAAACCCGACGGATTCGGAAAAACCACCGCATTTAAAAAAAAATGCGGAGCTTGCACTTACCTTCACTCAGCCCGGCTCTGTGAACTCCAGTGCGTTCCGATGCTTTTCAGCACAGCAGCACCACCTGGTGGACGGCGGAGGAACTACCTTAATGAATCCCGGACGGAACCGAATCCAGCACAGAGAACGTGCCGCTGTATCGCGAATGGACCGGGTAAGTAAATCTGCCCCATTGTCTACCTCCTGGACAAAACTAACCCCAATTGTCTGACCCCAATATGTGTTAGGGAAATTAGAACCCATCAATGTAAAGATGTATCTAGCAAGTTAGTATTTAATATATTTTTGACTATATAGTTGATTGTTAAATAAAACACATTTGCTACTTTATATTTTCAGATATAAATAAAACTTTTTAAAAATCTACGTATGCAATCTTTGAACATTTCTTATACATTTTTATATAAAAGATGTTGGCTTTAGAATTCTACTAAATACATAGAAAGCAGAAAGGCATTAGTGATGAAGAATAGCCAACTCCTTCAGCTGCAGAGAGCTTATATAACATGACATGTCCTAATCTAGCTGGGCCAGGATGTGTTATAAACCAATCCATTAAAATCAAAATGACAACTAAATAGCAGTTGCCATGGACCGAGTGAAGAGAAGAATAAAAGGCAATTCTCAAACACAAATATAGAATAAGAAAAAAAATAATATCTTAGAGTGCCAGAAGCAGAGGCTGCAAGATTTTATGCTCTATGACAACTGCAAAGCACTGCCGGAAGGTTCTACAGAGATGAGTGCCCAAGTATACCATTAGGCTCATGGATTTGTTGTTTTTTTGTTTTGTTTTTAAGGTACTATTTTTACAAATATTTTTTAAATGCTTTTGGATTTACCACACATAACTATTACAGGTAAGTGTTCATCCAAGTTGTTTTACTCTCTCCTGTTTACTAGATAACAATCTGATTGGTAGGATGAGTGCCAGAGATGCCCTTGGGCCAATCCCTGTAAGCCCCAAACACTAGGCAGTATTGTGGGGTTTTAGAACACTTATAGATAACAGAATATCTGGGCTTTACAATGTACTCCTCTGTATCTTGAACAGGTGGTATATTCGTTTTAAATTTTAATAAACTTTGTATAAATGTTTCTAAAATATGATTCTCTTCTACAAACCATATTTTAAACTCTGAAAATGTTATTCAGCCTAGCTGAAGGAAATACCTTCTAAAATTCATATATTCATTAAACTTCTGTTTATCTGCTCAAGGTAAAACACATTATTCCTGAACTATCTGGAATGTAGAAATCAAAGCAAAAATTCAAGGGCCTAAATTGGTGATGGTATCATTATAAAAATCACAGCTGATGAAAGACAGAAGAGTTTAGAGTTTTAGCCAGAAAAACACATTTTCTAAGTATTTTACCTGACAAAGAAACCAGTCAGGTTGTAGCTGCAGCGTCTCAATAAATGAAGTATAAATAACAATCTCCAAGGAATATAAATCTTATAGAAATAAAGGGCTTGAAAATAATTTTTCACTACAGAGAAAAGAGTGGGCAGGGAGATTACATTTACAATATTCAGCCTAGAAAAGAAAGTTGCTTATACATAATGCAAACAATGGATCATCGGTACCGCACATTTTGTAGTGTCAATATCCCATGTTATGAAGAAGCTGAAAATCAGGGAACAGTGGAGGCACAATGGCCAAAGCGGAGTACTGATCGAGGAGAATATACTGTGAGAGGTGAAATAAATTAAAACTTAACGAGTATATCTGTGGACCAATCGTCAGTCTACAAATTATGTGCAAGTTTCTTCTATAAACATACACAGTAAATGGGAATGAAAATACCAAAATGGAAGATGCAGCACATTTAAGGTCCTCACAATGCAATTGCAGTTGGGAAACGTTCTTGTAACACTCTGGCTGCCATTTGTATCTGGAACACTTTTTTTTTACCAAATACTTTTTAAATACGTATTAGAAGGTCACACGTCAGCTGCAGGTGTATGGAGAGGACTCACGGGTTGAACCCTCTCCATACAAGGTGGGTGTTTACTGCAATATACCGGCAACACCCAGCTTTGCTGGCGGTTGCTAAAAAGATGGTGACTCATACAAAGACCCAATGCTGTCTCGTTTTAGCCTATTACAAAGTGCGATTTGCACATTGTAATATAGGATGTAGAAAATCCCCATATACTGCCATACTATGATATGAGAGTATATATGGTAGGATAAATCAGACAACCGAGGGTTTAAAGTACCCTAGGGGTCTGAAAAATAGTAAAAAAAATCTACAAAGTTTAAAAAATGTTTAAAAACCATAAACAGTAAAAATCAAAAACATATTAAGTATCGCCGCGTCCCAAAATGTATGATCTATCAAAATCTAATAATAGTTATTCCCAGCTTTAACCCCATTACGCAAAATGGTGACCAAAGTGAAAAATGACACTTTGTCATTTGCCAACATACAAAAAAATGTAATAAAATATAATGAAAAGGCCACACAGTCCTCAAAATGGTAGCATTGAAAACATCGCATCTCGACACCACACACAGCTCTGTACACTGACATGAAAGAGTTATTAGCGCCATGAAGAATTTTTTTTTGTACAGGAGGTTTTGATTTTTGTAAATGTATGAAAACATTATAAAACCTATATAAATTTTGTATCCCCATGATCGTGCCAAATCCAAAATATAGGAGACATGTCATTTGGAGGTGATCAGTGAAAGTCTTAAAAAAACAAGCCCACAAGAAAATGGCACAAATGTATTTTCACTGCATTGGATTTTTTTTCACAC
This sequence comes from Engystomops pustulosus, assembly GCF_040894005.1. NCBI lineage: Eukaryota > Metazoa > Chordata > Amphibia > Anura > Leptodactylidae > Engystomops > Engystomops pustulosus. The sequence goes on from NC_092411.1 coordinate 133,819,225, forward strand.
AGCTCTTTACATGGAAAAATAAAAGTTATATATTTTTTTTTAAGGTGGGTAGTAAAAAATGGAAATGAAAAACCAAGAAAGGTCCTTGTCGTTAAGGGTTTTAAGAGGAAAAGCATGAAAGAATCATGATACAGGGAGCACAATGACCTTCTATAATTTTCAGTGATCTCTGTTCAGTTTAGTGGAGACTTAGCCGCTGTGTCTCACTGCTCCCCTACTTTCTGAAAAGAACTTCTTAGGGACACCTTAGTGAATGTAGAAAAAAAGGAGAAAAAGCTCCAGCACTCCTCTAGATCATAATGTCCCTCATACGGAGCCGGCAACGGACCCACCTTGTTTGAAAAGGCAACGTAGTAAATGTAAATAATCCAATGGTCCAGCCAGGTTCCAAGGTGTATTCAAATTTTATTCAGTAGTATCATAAAACATCCACAGTGTAGATTCCCTCCACCAACGCGTTTCCGACGGCTTAACCGTCCTTAGTCATGGCTAAGGACGGTTAAGCCGTCGGAAACGCGTTGGTGGAGGGAATCTACACTGTGGATGTTTTATGATACTACTGAATAAAATTTGAATACGCCTTGGAACCTGGCTGGACCATTGGATTATTTACATTTACACCTTAGTGAATGTCTGTCTGTTTTGCTAGCAAGACAGAATTCAGCTGAGATTTCAAAGTGAAAAGCAGAATAGGATCAAAGGAGGGAGGATGATTGGAGGAATTAAGAACTTGCTTTTAATAAAATATATTACATAGCTTCTTGTAGTCACTATCACTATTAATTTATGTGAAAAGTTTGTTTAAAAATTTGTGATTGTCATGGATGGACTTATATTTAGTATGTAGAATTGTTGAAATACATGATAACTGGAGTTTTTACAGCCTTATAAAGTGGTGATTTTTGCTCAACTTGTGTACTGAGTGAAAGGTGGGTGCAAGTTTGAGTAGGCTAAATTAACCTATACAATCGCACCCCAAGTCACGCGACGAGGCAGCGGCGTCCTCGCCGTGACAGAGAATATTTAAAGGGGTGTTCCCATTTCTGCAAAAAATTGTTATTGTTTTAATGATAAAAGTTGTACAATTTTTCAATATACTTTCTGTATCAAATTCTCACAAATTTCTAGATCTCTGCTTGCTGACCTTCTAAAGAATGCATCCATGTTTGGTACTGGTGGATAGAAATCTGATTCTTGACAGCTTGTTATATCACAGAGAGTAATGTGTGATACAATGAGCCGCACACCTGTGTGACCATGGTGAGATTTCTGTACACTGGAAGTAACCATAGAGCTTTCATAGAAGGACAGCAAGCAGAGATCTAGAAAACTGTAAGGAATTGAAAGTTTTATATACACTTTTATTTACCTTCTGAACATTGTACAGAGAAGAGATGATAAGATCCATAAGATGCCTATTACACAGAATGACACAGTTAGCTCTCCTATATCTTTGCTATTCCACAACACATAGATAAGTTCTTTATCTGGGGAGGGTAAGGAAGGCATAGCAGATCTGTATGGAGGGAGGGAGAGAGGGAGAGAGAGGGAGAGAGAGAGAGAGAAAACCAAGATGGCTTTCACGACCTGCACAAGTTACAGGGTCGTGTCTAGGGACAACTGTGAAATTCTGTATTTTTGTTAATAATTAATTAATAAGAGAATAAGTTATTTTGTTATCCATTTAAGAAACTTGTCTTCATGGGAATACCCCTTTAACATTTCCGCCATTTAATGTATGTATTTTTTAAATTCATTGTATTTAGTTTTATTACTTTCTTGGGCATTTACTGCTGCACAAATAGGAAAAAGATCATTCACAGGTAATTCTGTCACCAAATGATTTAGTAGATAGCAGCATTACAATTGACAGTTAAAACGTATAAATTTTATTATAATCCTCTAAAAAGTTCTGACGTACTAACAGCGTAATAATAGTACAGGCGGTCCCCTACTTAAGGACACCTGACTAACAGACAACCCATAGTTACAGGCAGACCCCTCTGACCTCTGGTGAAGCTCTCTGGATGCTTTACTATAGTCCCAGACTGCAATGAAGGTGTCTGTAATGAAGCTTTATTGATAATCCTTGGTCCCATTACAGCAAAAAATGTTTAAACTCCAATTTTCACTGGGGCCAATTTTTTTTTTGTCTGGATCTACAATGATAAAATATACAGTTTCGACTTACATACAAATTCAACTTAAGAACAAACCTCTGGACCCTATCTTGTACGTAACCCGGGGACTGCCTTTATACACACCAGACCGCAACACCCTTGTGCGGACATATCAAAACCCTTGCATCACTGACAGTTGAAGTATGTGAAAAAGTGCAAGATGCAAGTGAGTAAAAAACAGATAGTGACATATGGTAGGTTATATACCGTAAATTGGATTACATACCCTGGTCGTTGTTTCAAAGCAAGACCCCTAGGGATCCAACTTACCCAAACCTTGTCTATGCCAGTATCAGAGAGCCTAGGACGGGAGGGGGTCCTTCTCTTCCTTTTTATGTCATGGACAACTGGGGACGGTGTGAGTCTCTATCTAGATTGACCCTATACCCCAAAAAGACACCCGCCCTTACAAGGGCAGCCCCAAATCACTGTCCCTTGTTATAAATACACATCATCACAGCTCCCGTTTCCACAATAAAGTTTCATCAGAGGGAGAATTCAAAAGATCGGCCCTAAAAAGTAATGAACACGCTTGATTTAGTCCACAGGCATGATACCTTTAGAATGATGTACCCAGAGTCTATTCATGCTTACCAAGGTTGATCGTGATTCAACAAAAATAAGGTGTTCAGTGGGGAGGGAGTGCCCTCTCCCACCAGCAATGCCTCGTGTTCACACAATGTGGCTTGGCGTTTGACACCTTTTCCAAGTGTGAGCCGGGTTAAAAAGTATGAGAAAAAAAAAAGGGCATTCAGCATTTACTGCTGAAAGCAAAATTATGTTAACAGTCCATCAAAGCACTGCAACCAATATCTGCAAATTCTAAAAAAAAAAAAAAAAAAGAAAACTAGACTGTCTCCTAAATGTAACCTTTGACCTTATTGCTCTGTAATGACTGGTAACATGTAAAAGCTTCTGGACTTGAGAACACAGAGCCCATTATGACTGCTGTGCGGAGGTCCCTATCACGTTGCAAATTCAGTCTGTTAGACATCCTGCTGAAGGATGTGTGGGTTCAATGGCATCAAACAGAGCACATACAATTTATCATTAGACAGGCTCCTTGGGACAGTTCTACTGTACATCTGTCTTTGGATCTCCGCTCCTCATCAGATTTATTAAAGTGGCTTTGGCCCTTTAACAAATGTTCTTATCCTCCATATGTGTCTGGGATTTTTCTTTCAAAAAGAGTCCAAAAAGGCACAAAATGCACTAAAATGCGTGTACACTAGCAGTAGTTCTATGTTTACACCAGTATAGTGGCAGGAACAGTCCTGTGCAACTTTTGAACAATGAAAAGTTGCAAAAACCTACTATGTGATTTTTTTGTAACTTTAATAGGACCAAAAAAGCCCAATGATAAATCTTCCCCAATGTGCTTATAGTACAGAGACTGCAACACAAGCCTATTGATATAGAGTGACTGAAGAATTTGCAATAAGTAAACACGTTAATTAAATGCTCACTTCTGTAGCACATATAATACAATGTACTTATTTAAGGTACTTTATGTTAGCTAATTTACTATATTTTTCATAAATTAGGACATTAGAATGAATGGTTTTGTCCATTGTAGAGAGGCTGATATCTTGAGAACCATGATGCAGATTTCCCTTACAAAGGCTTTCAACAGGGTTCACTGGAGCTCCCTGATGGCCTACCTGCAGCAGTTTGGGTTTGGAATGTCCCGCCACAAAAAAATACTGTCACTTTATACATGTCCCTCTATGTGTGTCTAGGTCAATACGCTGTTGTCCAAGCAAAGATCTATAACAGGACCAATAGAAGATGTCACTAGATACTCCATAATAATAATGCATATGCATCATCCCCCACCGGGGCCTAGCCTTTTCTCGGGGCCTGGAGTCAGCCGGGGCCCGCAGTACCTGAGTGGCTGGCGGTTGCGGCCTAGGCACGCTAGTGTCACGGTGCTTGGTATGGGGAACCAGAGGGCTGTCCTACAGCCTGGCAGGCCTCCAGCAGGGTGGTGTTGGCAAGAAATGATGAGGGAGAGGCTGCTATAGCGGATCTCCCTGGGGCAACCCTTTGGTGTCTAGAGTATGGGTCTCTGTGTGGTGGACAGGGTGCCCGTGATGATGGCAGCCGTAGTAGCAGGGACCAGACAGAGGCAGAGGTTGAACAAAAACAACTTACAGTTCTTTATTGGAACCGACAGGAACCGCAGCAACGTGCCTTAACAAAATGGTGGAATACTGAGATGCAGTTGGAGGGAGCCACAGGAGGGATCATCAGCCTGGATGCAATGGCAGGCTGGGAGATAGCTGTGTCCTAGAAGGATGCTTCAGCTTGTCCTGGGTTGCTTCAGGTATCACCCTGGAAGGTAGGATGATACCCTTTTCCTCTCTCTGTCTAACTCACTACACTCTACTGTCTCACTGCTTGGTCTGACTGGCTAGTCTTTCTGACTGAATCCTGTCAGACTCACTTCTCTGACTGAACTGACTGTTGGAAATCTCCAACCGTCACTTTTTCTCAGCTCTTGGTCATGTGGTAGTTACTCCTCCAATTACATCCCAGCTTACAATACCCTAGGATAACACATGTGATTGGATGACACATCTTACATCACATCAAAGAATTAACTCCTGCCTTGCCAGGCAGGATCTACCACTGCAGAGTTCATCTGTGTTATGTAGTGACATGCTGTGAGGCTAATCAGACCCTACACAGGCTGCAAGCTATATGGTGGGACGTATTCGCAACCACTCCTCTGCCTTGCATCGGCGAGGGTGTTGCACATAGTAGTTGAGACATCTATCACTAGCAATTTAGACATCAATATCTTCCTGATCAAAGATCATCAAAAAGGTTTCAGTACTCAGACAATTCCCTGATGTAGACTGTTCAATAACAGTTGCAGTAAGTTACCTTGAAATTACTAAAAACTTCTGTTCCATTGTGTCTGTCCAAGATGTATATTTTTCCCAGTTTCCTGTATTTAATTCAATCCACACTCTTAACTTAACACTGTCTTCTTCATGTAATTTGCAGCAATTCTACTGGGCCATTATGCTGACCAAGATTACTTGCACAAACTATTCAATTTTGGCAACTGGAAAAGGAACTGTGCTCATCACTTCTTTTCATCCTTCCCTGTTTTTTTTTGTAGACCTGACTATTTGCAGATCCTCACTTTGCTGCCTGCAATTCTCTACCCATCTAATCAGATGCTTTGTAGATTTTAAAAACTGGGTTATATTTCTGACCCTGGGTTAATAGGGGTGGCCACTCGGCTTCTGTGCTGCCCTATTTTCATTTGGGGCTACTTGTGTCCCCCACATACTGTGCTGGATTTCCCCTTTGTGGGATATATATGTATAATATTTGTATTTACTTTCAATAAAGGATATCATTTTTATATAGAAAAAGTGTTTTTGCAGCACTGGTTCTTTTTGGTATTTTCTGACTTGTATAGTTGGAGAGGCATAAATGATTTTTCGTGGATTGTAGATTTTCCCCCATCCATTAGACCCCTCTGAACAGTCCTCTGAGGCAAACCTCTAGGGTTACATCATATTATGAAAGGCACTTCTTCCCTCTATGGATGAACTACATCTCCTCTTATCAGACGAAGCCCTCACAGACCTTCTACATGGAGCTGGATAAATTGGTTACCATGCAGAATGATGCTTGCTGGTAGAGGGAGTTGGAGAAGGGAAATAAGCTGTGTGATGGGGCTGTCCTGTTAAAGGGGTATTCTCATCTGGGCATTCACATTTAATTAAATTCATTTGCCTTATGTAAACATTTCTTCAATTGGATGTTATTAAAAAAAAATGTTCCTGTGTGAAGATAATTTCTCATAAATGTAGCCATGTTGTCCCTTAGAAACGAGATGGCTTCCCCGGATACGACCACGTCACACTCTGGCAGCGGTGGCCAGACTTGCGCTATAGAGTCCTGCCTGACCACCAGGATTCAGCTATCATTACCACAGGACGGCTGTGTGACATGTAGTAACTCCCGGACATTTCATACACAAAAACTTTTTGTTTCTTTGTGCAATCCCTCCAGCAGACGTGGCCGTAACCAAGGACACAGTCTTGTTTCTAAGGGACCATATGACTACATTTATGAGAAATTATCTTCACACAGGAACATTTTTTTTTTAAAACATCCAATTGAAGAAATGTTTGTATATGGCAGATTAATGAAACTGAATGTGAGTGCACAGACGAGAATACCCCTTTAAGGTTATTTTGGGAATGTGTCCTCTGGGTCCACCATGCAGCTGCATTGTGCAAAAGTTTTCAAAATGTTGCCCTCTTGTTAATAGTTCCTGGACCTCTCAGATGCCTTATTAAAATAAATTCTGCTTTATGATGCACTTGAACAGTTACACACGTCAACCTTTTAGAGACCAAGTGCCCAAACTACAGCCAAAAACCCACATATTTAATGCAAAATGGCAATTTATGAATTAAGCATATCCCTGCTCTTTCACAGGTTTCAATCTTATCAGCATCCTGAAGACATTAATACATTGTAGCTTCCCTTCAGGGTCCACACCAGGAGCTCCAATGTTAATTCACCTCTGTCCACACCTCCTTGCTCCTCCTGCAGTTCCAGTTACTTTAATCTACCACCAGGATCAGGGATTGTAAACCAAGCACACTGACATACTGGTGTATGCCCCCCTCTGGCAGAATCTTCACTTCTTTAAGCTTCCTATGGCTTTGTTTTCAAGGAAAAAGGCTTTACGATTATGCAGATTAGCCTGAGAGGCTCCAGGCTCCATTAAAACCTATGCAGTCCGAGGCCTCTCAGGCTCATTTGCCCAATTTTAAAAGCCCTTTTTGTAAAAAAAAAACAGCAAGGAAAATATGCAAAGTATGACAGGATTGGGTAAGGAAAACTATGCCTCTTTTAGCAACCTTGTAAGGCAGCTCCCTTGACATCAAGCATGGCCTATAAGAGGCCTTGGTTTTCCTTATCCCGTTCTGGAAGACTTTGCATATTTTCCCAGAATCCCCCTGGGATCATCCATGGCTACACGATGGCTTTAATTGGCAGTCTCCATAAGGAGAAGTCTTACTTCCCAACCCTTGTAAAAAAAAAAAAAAACAGGGAAGAAGAGCAGATCCTGCAGGAGGGGGCATGCACACCAGTATGTCAGTGTTCTTGGTTTACAATCCTTTATCCTGGTGGTAGATGTCCTTTAAGGAAGTTCTGAACATGGCATATCCTGGGCTGTCTGCAACTGCAGGGGGACCTTAAGTTCTGAATGGCGACCTTTGTGCTGGGTGATGGCCTGGGTGCCCACAGAGAGGGGTCAGAGTGACACCTATGGCACCCAGACATTCGCCTCTACTAATAATGCCTTTTGTCACCTTTGAGTCCCTTGTGTGCTCTTTTTTTTCTCATATTCTCACTTTCCATTGTTTGTACAAGCACAGTGAGTTTTAAATTATAAAGTACTTGCCGTTATTTTCCACTAGATTGGGTGATAAGTGGCCAATCAGTGGACATCTAACCATTGAGCATCTAACCAAGCAATGATAAGAATAAGTGTATAGCTTTAACTGGACATCAAGAGCTAAGATTAAAGGGGTATTCCAGGAAACAGCATAATTCATATACAAATGAGTCAGTAAAATACAAGTTAAAATGTAATTAGTTGTTATTTAAAATTTTGCTCCCCTAGACTGTAATGAAGAATTAAAATGCTACTGGCCCTTTAATCAGTCCTATGATTTCCTCCGCGTGGAGAAGACACAGGACAGAAGATGGCCGCTGGTCACATGTCCACATCACATGGCCTGCACCTGCCTGGGCAGGTCATGTGATCATCACTACGTTTGACTGTAGTCGGTTGGTTGGTTGCAGTGCATCCAGTATGGCCAGTGTTGTGGTGATGTGCAGTGATGACAGTTACACATTATTACTATGGTAACAGAGCAAGACAGTTTGAGGAATTACTGAGAACTAAAGGGTGATGGGACTTGTAGTTTTCAGTGGCAGCCATCATGCTGATAACTCCACATACTTTAGAGAGGTCATAAAATTTGGTGAATCATAAAATCAAAGTATTTAAGCTCCAATTTGTAACTAATGACATTGAGTTTTGTTCATTCATTCATTTATTTATAGCATCATTGGTTTTTGTATCAGACGTTCATATTCCCGGTATTCCCCTTTAAATAATGAAATCTAAATTTGCATGGGAGATTGAAGATCTTTTCTTGAAGACCTTTTACAGACCAAATAATAAAAGACTAAATCTCATCTCCATACACTTATGTGCACACCAAGCAAGGAAATGGGTAGCAAGTCATCAGACTAACAGAAAACCCTACTTTAGATACAAATTAAGATTTAAGTATGTTTTTTGTACAGATTCTAGATTAAAAATACATAGAAAATCCTGCTCTAACAGCAATAAAGAAATAATATGGATTTGTTAAATTTAAAAATAATGTAGGTGGTGAATTAAAAAGGGTGGTTGAATCTCATACATTTTTAAACAAGTGAAACGTGTGCTAAATTATTTAACTTGTTGCCTGTTAGAATGTCATCCGCATTACAAAACGAGATTTCTGCTGCATTTTACCGTTGGGCAAAAGTAAGGCTTTATCAGCCACTTTCATAGTCCAGTTTTGTTCCAAAACTAAAATAAAAACAGCAATTGCCTTGGACAGGCTGAACCCCTAACCTGGCTGCCCACAAAAATCAAGGAGCTATTGCATCCTCCTCCGGTCACTGCCGGCTCATGCAAAAAACCTCAGGACACTGAGAACACCAGCACAAAAAAGCTCCAGTATGCCACAGGGAGAAGTAGAGGAGCCAGGACAGGAGAGTATTTGTTTGGTTTTATTTTTGGTCACTGCTGCTCTGGGGACTCCAGTATTATACTCCCCTCGGGACTTGCTCATATTATAGAGAGTCTACACAGATTTGCTCTAAGGTCACCAATTTTACACATCTGGGGGTCTGCTATATAAAAGTCTGCTCCATATTATGGTATGGTGGGAGTACTGTATTTATTGTCTGCTCTGCAGTCTGTATTATTGTTATATATTGCTTGGTCTGGTGCATGTCTTTCTCGGCCTGAGGTCTGTATTACTAGTGGTGGTAGCTTGTGCGGCCCCTAGAAGTCGAGCTGTATGACGGGGTGATAAAGGTTGTGCACCACAGGGTAAGGCTACATTCACAATGCCGAATGCCCGCACGGCTACAGCAGGGGATACATCAGCCGCGATGGAGAGGTGGAAGGGTGACCCCTCCACTTTCCATAGCGATCCAAGGTGCATGGCCCATAACACGGGGAAAAATAGGATATGTCCCATCTTTTCCCGGTGTACGGAGCGGTACGGTGGTGCACATGTGGCTTGCAGTCGTACATATGTCCCCCTACGATCATGTGAATTCATGAATCGGCTAAAAATACTCCATAAAAATAATTAGAGGAGTATTATTACCTTTCTAGAAAAATGTTATGGCACAAAAGCAGAGGTCACACTTTGTTCTAAGGACATCTGAAATCAGCATGACGTGTCCTTATAACATATGGGGGGAAAAAAAAAAAATGAGATGTAAGGCCCAGAATGAGCAAGAATTTGTATCAATAAAAGATAAACTTAAAGACCTGTCACCCTGAAAAAGCCCCCCCCCCCCAAAAAAAAAATGTGCCCCTACCCCCATTTCTGCCCAGCAATTTTTTTTTAAATCTATTATCGGAAAGGTGTTTTACACAGATCCGACCTCTTACAAAATAAGAGGTTGGATCCTCATATCTGGGGAGCTGCAGTCGGCCTTATTCATAAGGGGGCCGGCCGACACACCCCCAGCACGCCCCCTGTCACCTAGGACCAATAGGAGAAGCCGGAAGTGTTTAAAACACCTTTCCGATAATAGATTAAAAAAAAAATTGCTGGACAGAAAGGGGGTAGGGAGCGTGTTATGTGGGGAACATTTGGGTGGGGCCTTTTCCGGGGTGACAGGTCCTCTTTAAGATGAATCTGTCTGTCAACTCCTGTACTATTACATGCTGCAAATAAAGCAGTAATGTCTTGCCATGCTATTGTTTATATATGTTTGGTTATCAAATATACAAAATGGACACATTTATTCTGAAGATACAGCTTTAATGTTCTTTAACATTTATATTGAGGGCTTAACATTAAAAACCACTGCTGTCATGTACTGTCATTAAAGTATGGCATATGCTGCTGCTGAAATTTACAGTAGTCCAAGAACTATGAGAGGTTAAAATGAATCACTCCCCAAAGCCCAGTGCCTTTTGCTCTGGTTGCTATGGTAACAACAGACACTGGAGGTTCACAAAATATTGATGGTGTTTAACAATTAAAACATTTTCATTTGGTATGGTCCCTGATTGTACTATATGCACGATAAATACAGTAGAATATAATATAAGATTGCAACTACAACAAATTAATTTTTATGTCTACCACAACTGTGGAAAAAAAAGCAAAGAAATAGAAAGGTTTTAAAGGTACAGACAAGAATAATCAATCAAATAATTAAAAAAAAAAACAAAAACAAACACTCATTGCAATTTCATGGAAAGCAACAAACAACGCCTTACATTACCTCAATATATATACCTGGTTTTATTTGATTTAGTCAGTATGTGGATGCTACCTACATTAAAGATGCTGCTCATTTATTCAAAACATTTATCCCCCATCTACAGGAGGCCCTGAAGTTTCTAGTTATCTAATGCTGCATAAAATTTAGAAGATCTCTACCACCAGGATCAAGGATTTTAATCCAAGAACACTTACTGTTGTGGGGCCTCGTTGGCAGAATCTCCTGTTCTTTTAGGTTCTGATGCCCTTGCTGTTACAAATAAAAGATTTAAATATTGGAAAAACAAGAGCATAAAATGTTAAAAGAAAAGTAGGGGACATATACCAGCTTAGTTTAAAATCCATGATCCTAGTGCTAGATTTCCTTTAACAGACAGTAATAAGCCAGATGTAAGGCCTATCATACACTTGGATACTTGGAATGATAACAAAGAGTACAAAGGAACAGTCTTGTCTCTGCAATTAATACAGTAAATAGCTGAGGCCATTTCTGCTGACAGGTTCTCTTTAAACATTAGAAAAATATATTTTATTTTTGCTACATCTATTTTGCTACACAAAAGTTACTATGGGTGGAAAGCATAATGCTGCTAAAAAATTTTCTCACAACTCAATAGCTCTTGTCATGTATAACACTGCTGCTTATTACTTTCATTACCTATGTCCAGAAGTTTCTTTGCAACCTTTGATCTTATCTTTCTCTGAGCTGATCTGCATTGGGATCTAGATTGTGTAAACAAGAGATGGATTCTGACTGCTAGAGGGGAGGTTCTGCTGGTCCCTACTCACTTCAGAGGAAGTAGGTAATGCAACGCTGCTTTGTGTATCTTAGCCAGCAGGAGAGCCTTGTGTCTGGGCAGCAGAAATCTGCTGCAAAGAATATTGAGGTGTTGTTATGATCATCCCTAATGTGTTCAAGGACCTAACTCCTGCTCACGTCTACTGTGTAGCCCAATTTGATTCATGGAAATATTTTTTTGGGCGTGGAGCAGAATCCACTGAGGCCTCATTCACACAATGCACTTAAATTACAATTTGAAATGGATTGCAAGAGCATCGAATGATACTCCTCCCAAATATCCATGTGTTTGGACCAAAATAGAGGGGAAAAGTTTCTCCTAATATGCTTTAAAGGGGACCTCAATTTCACTAAAGACAGGTTGTAAAAGCTTATTACAGCTGCATTGCAAATAGGTCCCCTTTCTCTAAGCATTTGCATTACAATATAATTATGTGTTATAACTTAACTTACACCCTGACAGAACCTCTGTGTAGTCCTAGGGATTGGCTTTGGATGCATTTCAAAAAACAACATTGGACTTGTCTGTGCTGCAGACTGCTCAGCTCTCAGCCCCCACCTTTGTGCTCCTGTACAGCTTTCCCCTCCCCCACTGATGTCTGCTCACCAGGCTGTGAGCTCTGTGAAGGATACTGGAGGGAGGAGCTGTACAAAAGCACAATGGTGGGGGCCAAATGCTGAGCATTCTGCAGCACAGGCAAGTCACATGTTGGTTTTGCGTCCAAACTAAAGCCAACCCCTGGGACAGAGGATTATGTCAAAATAAGGCTGCATTCACACGGACATGTATTTCTCCAGTCCTGTATCTACAGGCTGTATTTCTGTATAAATACGTGACGTTTTTCATCCGTATGCAGCACGTATTTAACCCGTATTTTATACATGCCCATAGACTTTTAGGGCATACAGAACTGAAATACGGACATGCTCTATATTTTTATACGGCCAGTATATGGTACGTACACTCCAGTGTCAAAAACGGCAATATAAATGGTTGAACGTATTGTCCATTGAAATGAATGTGGCCGTATGTAACCTGTAAAAAAACGGTACGTATACGGACGTTTTTATACGTCCGTGTGAATGTAGCCTAAGTAATAACACACAATTATATTGTAATACAACTGATTAGAGAAGGCAGAAAAGCATATTTGCAATGCAGCTATAATAGACTCCTGTAACCTGTCGTTAGTGGAAATGAGGTCTCTGGTTACCTTTAACCCCTTACCGCCGCAGCCCTTTTTGGTTTTTGCGTTATCATTTTTCACTTCCCACATTCAAAAATCTGTAACTTTTTTATTTTTCCATGTACAGAGCTGTGTGATGGCTTAACAAATTACACTTCAAAATGGTGGTATTTAATATTCCATGCCGTGTACTGGGAAGCGGGAAAAATTTCCAAATGCAGTGAAATTGGTAAAAAAACCGCATTTGTGCCGTATTCTTCTGGGCTTGGATTTTACGGATTTCACTGTGTGCCCCAAATGACATGTCTACTTTATTCTTTGGGTCGGTATGATTATGGGGATACCAAATTTGTATAGGTTTTATAATGTTTTCATACATTTAAAAAAATTAAAACCTCCTGTACACAAATTTTTGGGGGGATTTTGCCATCTTCTGGCACTAATAACTTTTTCATACTTTGGTGTATGGAGCTGTGGGTGGTGCGGATTTTGATGATGTTTACAATGTTATCATTTTTAGGACTGTACGACCTTTTGATCACTTTTTATAGAATTTTTAATTTTTTTTTAAATGGCAAAAAAGTGCCATTATCGACTTTGGGCGCGATTTACCGTTACAGGGTTAAACGCAGTGAAAAACCGTTATCATATTTTGATACATCGGGCATTTTCAGATGCGGCGATACCTAATGTGTTTATGATTTTTACTGTTTATTTATATTTATGTCAGTTCTAGGGAAAGGGGGGTGATTTGAATTTTTAGGTTTTTTATTATAATTTTTTTTTTTACCCTAGGGTACTTTAACCCTAGGATGTCTGTACGATCCTATCATATACTGCCATACTACAGTATGGCAGTATATGGGGATTTTACTACTCATACATTGCAATGTGCTGATAGCCATCTTTTTGAAGCCGCCGGCACCTTTGCAGCTAGCAGAGGTTTTACCTTGCCCCCAGGCTAATCTCCAATTGCTATTCTTTCTAGTTACCATGGGAAACCGTATAGTAGATCTAGAGACGACAGGAGGGTTTTTTAGATGATCTGTAAGGCCTGTAGTGATGCCACAAGCATGTTACTCATTACATGCTTCAGGCTGGCCAATTACAAACAAGGTGTCCTGCGTAATTTGAAAGTACTTAATTCGATACAAAGGACCTGTAGTGATGTCACAAGAATTACATGATTCAGATAGCCCAATTACAAATATGCTCTCCTCTTCTGGCTTCAGTGGGGTGAGCTGATGTCACAACCAGGAAGAGCCCACCCACATCAGAATTAGCTGAATCTGAATCCAATTTTATATATACCAGATATATCTCAGGCTAGGAAGAAATGAGACGCATGATACAGGTATCGTTGTTATAAAAGGCTCTCTCTAGCTGTGTTAACACAATTTTTTGTCAGTAACTTTACAGTTGTGCTTTAAGACTTATGTTTAGTGTACAATAAAAGGTAAATTTGGAACACACTATGCAGTGGTCAGTGGAATTAATTCTTGCAAACTCAATGGATTTGGTTACTTCATGAGATAACATAAAGTATCATGGTAACCATAGCAAGCTTGTAAAGGGACTCCATCTTTAGGGAAAAGAGACAGAGATTAGTCTTCGACCACTTCAATGCCAAAAATGGCATTATCTGGAAAGGAAAATGGACATTCTTCTGTTTGGGGGGAATCACTTATGACAATTTTGTAAAAGGCATTATTAATCCGGAGTTGTACTTTAATTGTTTACTTGTTGTAGCAACCTTAGCAAACCATATCATAAAAGATACATAAAGTGAATGCATCACATTTTAGTAAGACTGCAATTATTCTAAAAGAGCATATTAGAAACTGAAGCGCAGCATTAGAAGCACACTTTGTAAGAGTACACTCATCTAGACCCCTCTAAGGGTGCATTGTATGGGCCGTTCAGAACAGAGGATTTCCCCCCGTGGCACTACTCTTAAATCACAAAGACTTTTTAAGTGATTCTTCTTAAATGTTGTGTATGAATTCTAACTGCAGGAATGTGAAATAGAAGACAGACCAAAACGGTCTCTTCAATGTAAAGGTAAACAGAAGCTCGGCACTCAGAAGAAGCCCCCAGGATAAATAAAATGCAGATATTCTTTATACTCATCTCAGGAACATAACAGCTTTAGTGCATCCGATCAAGGCGTTTTGACACAACGCGTCTTAGTCATGACGTGTGCTGCGTTGAAACGCGTTGATCATGTGCACTAAAGCTGTTACGTTCCTGAGACAAGAATAAAGAATAACTGCATTTTATTCATCCTTGTGGCTTCTTCTGAGTGCCGAGCTTCTGTTTACCTTCACATTGTGTGGATCCCACGGCGTGGATACGGCTGGGTGCACCGAAGCTGGGACCAGGCAAGTGAGATTCATTTTGTTTGGGTGAGCTCGACTTTTCATCTACGGGTGTCTTTTTTTGGTCTCTTCGGTGGAACAATGTGGCATAACATTTATTTATTGCTTTAAGAAAAAAACAAACACAGTTTTTGCCTTAAAGGAATTTTACCATGAAACAACTTGCTGATGGGTGGGGATGTCAGTGATGAGACCCCCAGAGATCAGGAGGAAAGGGGGTCCGATGGGGTCCAAAGTACCTCCGGCGGACCCCTTGTCGCTCCCCGAGATGAGCGGAGTAGACAGCCATGCATGTCCATTCTGCTCATCTCTGAAGGAAATTGCTGAGCGTTGTGGATAGTGACTAACTTGTTTCCTGGGAAAATCCCTTAAAGTTGGTCAGATGCAATAATAGAGTTGGAGTCTTCAGACTTTCCACAGGAAACCTTTATGCGTCATGTGCTTTATTCACCCTGCATCACGTAAATATATTTTTATGGTGTCCCTCACTAAGCTTGACCTTAGATAGTCATATAAAAATGTATCTTTATTAGTCACAGGTATGGGAAGGGATCTGGTCCTGCAGTCATCAAAATAACCAGATTTTTGGAAGTTTGGCAGTTTGGAAGGACAATTAAAGTTTGCCCTGGTGATTTTTAACCCGATAGGACTAAAAAAATAGAAAGAAAACAAGTTTAAACATCTATTGACATTATCATTATTGTAGTTGGACATTAGTGTGGAGCAAAGGGATCAACAAACCAGCTACATCTACTGAGGCCGTGTTCACACAATGCATTTGAATTGCATTTAAATGCATTGCAAGAGCTATAAGTGAAACTCCTCCTCCTATTTTGGACCAAACACGTGTATTCAGGTTGAAGTTTCTCCTAATATGCTTGTAATGTTTTTCAAAATACAAACCAAGCCTAAAATGTACACACAGCCTGACTACATGGGGAAAAGTGATTTAATGTACCCCATCAGTCTCAATATCAAAAAGTTAAGGCTTATGTTAAGTGTTTGATGAAAGATAAATTTGGAATCAGTGGAATGAATTCTTGGAATCTCAATGGATTACTTCATTAGAGAAAACAAAGCACAACATTTACTATGGGCAGCTTGGGCTCCTTCTTTAGGGCAAAGACAAAGAGCTTAGTATCCTTCCACATCCCAGCTGCTTGTCAGGAACCAGGTGTAGTGGACTGACTGGACCCCTGCGGACAATGAGGCAAGTCGACACCTGGGAGCGGAGTCTAAGTGGCTTGCACTTGCTGTGGCGTGGTACCACCAGGTCGCTTCACAGGCACGCCTTTGTCCGCGGTGGCGGCCAAAGCATAGTACAGAGTTGTAAGGCAAAACTGTGGTTGGGGACAGGCAGGAGGTCGAGACAGGCAACACAGGTTCAAAGGGGCTGGGAATTTATCAGGGCAGGCGGCCGGCCAGGGCGCGTTGGCCCTTTAAATCTTAGAGAGCTGGAGCACAGGGACCACCACTGGAGCCAAGGATGTTAAGTTAGAGTGCAGGCTGGCTCTGGGGACACAGGGGGGCACACAGGCATGCCTGCAACCTGGCATATGGGTCACAGGAGCACCCATGCCCGTAACACTGCTGAGGAAGAACTCTGATAGGTAGCTTCAGAAAAGAAAAGTGCAATTATTATAGAAAGTAAAATGTGAGCAGCACAATATTGACATTGTTCTGTTTGTTTTGTAAGGGGAAATCACATATGAAAATTTTGTAAAAAGCATTAGTAATGCACAGTGATTACAGATGATTTAATATGTGCCTTCTATGGTGACAAAGGGCATGATGACACCCTACATATATGGGAATGGCTTTTATAGAGGTGGTCACAATTCCTGAAGAACAATTAATCAAAAGCATCTCATAGTCAGCACCAGGCTGTTGCGTACCCTCTAAATTCCTATAGAAGCAGTAATGTGTATAAATTTTTGGGCAAAGGTTTTCATTAAATAAATTATGACATGGTGGAATCTGTTCTGATGTTGTTTACCAGAAGATGTATTTACCCAATTTTAAAACTTTATGTCCCAATACATAAAACAATATGTATGCGAAATATAGTGTGTTCCCTAATTCATGACGAATATGTAAAAGGTATGTATAGAAGCATTACACATAACAAAACATTGTCAAATAACACAGCAGTGGAGCATATTGTGTTAATTAACACTTTTGAGAAAGCCTTAATAAGTTCTATGAGTAATGAGTGGGAAGTGAAAAGCTGGCATTCCATTTTATTTCCCTTGAAAAGATCTATAATGTAAGGAGAAAACATTTTGAAGGAAAAGAATAATGTTCATTGTTAAACTGTGGCTGCAGGGAAGTCTACAATAGGGAATATGTCTGCTTGATAAAATAAAATTCCAGCTGTCACTACTCAGAACAATTATGTGTTACGAGTAATATATGGTAAAACAGGTGGGAGCATGTATACGTTTTAATGTTTGGACACAGATTCTACAGCATTTACACTACATCCCTAAAGAGGCTTTCCATGTTATTGCCATAGATGACCCCATCTTAAGTTTGGCTGGCAACATTAACCCTTTCATGACCAGCAGTCATTGGTGCCTGAAGTCCAGGGTATTTTTTGTAGTTAACCTATGCTCTTCTGTAATCAGGGCTTTTCTTTAAATGTATGTGCAACTCCCCTGCCATGCATAGGCATGGTGGTTGTTGCGAATAGCGCCTTTTCCTTGTCAGGATCTATCTGGTGAGCCTGCGCAACTCATCCACAAGCTACTGCTAGGTAAACTTTGTAATTGCAGCTTTAGCCACTGCCTGGTAAGGCAAGAGTTAAGCAAACAATTGTAAAGCAAGCTGGAAGCCGATTGGAGGGTGTTACCACCTGACCATGGGAGTATGGAAACAACTGGTTGGCGGCAGCACATTTTTTGCAGAGTCAGTCAGAGTGAGAGACTCCTTCTTGGAGCACATGTCAGCTCCAGCAAGAAGAGGAGAGTGCAGCTCCTGCAGAGCTGCACCAGCCAGAGTTATGATACCAGGAAACACAGGTGCCTCAGGCCACTGACTAGCACCCAGGACAAGTCCAGAGACTTAAGCCCCAGAGCAGAGGTCCTCCATCCGGACTCCGCTCCATCTTTACCACCCAGTCTGAAATTTCTACCAGGCTGTGAGTAAACCTTCCTGTAGACCAACTATCTCCATCAACCTTCCAGCATGCTGTATCTGCTGCTACAGTTTGAAGTTTAATAAAGAACTAAGTTTATTTGCACAACGTGCCTCCGTGTAATCCCTGTATACGGCTGTATTACCATCACAGGCTCCCCAACCTCCATCATCCAGGGACTCCTACATACACCTCAGGGGTTGGCCCAGGGAGAAACCTATTGCATCAGCCTCACCCTCCATAATTCTTGCACACACCATCTGCTGGAGACCTGCCAGGCTGTAGGCCCATCCACCGTTCCAATACCAAGTACAGTAACCATAGGCTGCATAAGCCAGCACTCCAGTATTCCAGGACCTGGCTATCTACAACCACCAAAGAACGGCTAGACCTCTGTAGGGATGTTGCATATGTTCTATTCCTGATCTATGTATTTAAGCCAGCAGTGAACAACATTCATCGTCCAAGGGCCATATTGTTATACTGCTCAACTTTAACCCCTTAATGACCTCACCCTTTTTTTGTTTTTGCATTTCCTTATGTTTACATGCACAGAACTGTGTACGGAAAAAATTGTTGCCATAATCAGATACTAATAACTTATAGTGTACTAATAGTGTACAGATCTGTGTTTTTTTTGTGGTACGTAACGACGTTTTCATTTCTACAATTCTAGGAACTATACAATCTTTGATCACTTTGTACTGCAATTTTAAGGTGTTACAAAATGGTAAAAAAATAGTGGTGATTCGGTAATTTTCTGTTACGGGGTTCGCCCCCAGGGATAATAGTTTTGATATGTTAATAGATCAGGATGCAGCGATAGTAAACATATTCATAATTTGTTTTGTTTATTTTTATATCAGTTATAGGAAAAGGGGGATATGTTAACTTTTATTCTTTCTTTTAATAGTTTTTCCATTTATTTATACTTTTTTAGCCCCTCTAGGGTACTTGAACCCTGGGGGGGGTCTGATTTCTTCTGCTATATGCTGCAATAGTACTCTATTACAGTATATGGCATTTTGCTTGCATTGCAGTTCAGGTAGAATGGCAGGCTATGGAGTTTAACCTGTTCACGCTCCACGTCCGATATATCAGATGCGAGTGCTACTTTCATTTTGGACGTCACCCTGTCACGAGACAGGGTGACACCTCGGTGGGAATCGTCAGCACCATTCTGGATGGGGCAATGGTCATTTATATGGTGGTTTAATACCTGGGAACTATAAATGAAGCATGAGCTGTGTAAACTTTTGTTCAGTATGTGGTTATAACTCGGCAGAAGGGGTTAACTTCAGGAATTATGCCATCTCTGTCCTGCAGAATGGGTTAGCTGCAGGAATCATACCAGTTCCTGGGATTTCTGTTCCAGGCTGTCCAGAGATCTTTATCAGCTCCTGTCACTCAGGCAGCACAGAGAGCAGGAACAGCAGAGCTTTCACCATCTCCCGGTACTCTGAGTCAGGGAAGACAGTCACCTCCCTTACATGTAGCAGAGGCCTCTGTGCACTAGTGAACAAGGCAGCTCTTTTGTGAGGACGATGGGGGTCGGCTCCCTGCTCCCCCTACTGGGATAAAATGGAGTGGGGGACTGGCTGGACTGAGGCTCCCTATTATTGCAGGGGGATTGTATCGAAGTTTCAATACATCGTGAATCCCTACAGTACTGTACAGTACAATACTTTGTTGTGTTGTATTTTCAACAAATATAATACAAAGCACATGTGTTGAAAACACCCTGGAGTTCACTTCTAGTAACTGCTATGAAGTAACTGCTGCTATGAAACGGTACATCTGCTTGGCCCATCTGTCCCAGCATAATGCCTAATGTCTTAACTTCCGATCACAAAGTTCACAAGACATTTTTGTAGGTTTCCATGGGCTCATTTAACCTTAAAGGGGTTTTACAACTAAAGAAAATCTCAATCCCCTAGTGATGTTAAACACAATAAAGATCATTTGAAAGACACATTTAAAAAGACACACAATGATCCATCTAGTGCTGTGGGGTGACAATGTGGTTACATTATCAGGGTACAGGTGTAAATACACTTTCATCTGGCTTCTGACATTGTACTACTATAACTGACACATTGGAGGAGATTTATCAATAGTCCTATATAGCTTCTTGGGGCATAATTGTTGCAAATTTTTGCGCAAACATCGTTTTTGTGGGGTTTTTTAGCGAGAAAACAAACGCAACTCTAAAGTCGCACAATGGCCAAAAAAATACACCACAGAGTATGCAACACCACATTTATCAACTTAAATACGGAGAAGGAAAGGCGGCACTCACCGATGCGTGCAAGATCCTTTATTGAGGTGCGGAACAACAACAGAGCGGGCCTGGCGACGGGCCGTTTCGCGCTTGTCTAGCGCATTCTCAAGCCAATGACGTCATCCTACGGCACCGCGCACAATATATGCGCAGACGCCGGTGGATGCTGCCATGGAAGCAATACAACAATCAGTGCTTACAAAATATCGTAGAAAGTGACAATTAAAAACATAGAAAAACCTAACATTAAAAACATGAGTCACTGTTGTGAGCAGGTTACTTAAATATCGGAACACAAATCAAAAGTTCATTAAGTCCTAGTGCCCCCGTAGCATCAAACCTTGTGATGTACCTACTCTCCTGCCTTAATAAATGTTTTTTTTCCTGTATCCTCCAAGGGGATCAATTTTAACCTGTTCGATGCCTGATTAACCATGTGAGAGAGTGTCACAGGGGGAACCCTCATGTCCTAAGATTTGCAGGCATCGAACAGGTTAAGACATGAGGGTTCCCCCTGTGACACTCTCTCACATGGTTAATCAGGCATCGAACAGGTTAAAATTGATCCCCTTGGAGGAGACAGGAAAAAAAACATTTATTAAGGCAGGAGAGTAGGTACATCATGAGGTTTGATGCTACGGGGGCACTAGGACTTAATGACAGGAACGACCTGAGTGTGTTTGTGTAATAATACAACGTGTTTCATCCCAAAAAACTGTCCTGGGATGACTATTTGTAGCCTAATAAAGAGTATAATTTTGGGCTTAATGGTATTACAACGTACGCCCGGATGGGTAATTTATATCTAATCACAAGTATATAACCCAGTAACCAAAAATAGCACAGAGCTCTCATACATTACAGGTCACAAATGCATAGGTCAGCGTCTCAAGTGATACGGCATTGGGGTGGTTTAATAATTATGAAGATGGTGGAGGGCTTCCTACGCGTTCCGTCCCCTGCTGGGGACTTCCTCAGGGGTAGAAGTGCCCTGTGGAATGCCGTGCTCCCATAAATACCCCTCACCTGTATATGGACTCGTAATGTTATTGTATATTGTCATATGACACATTTCCTTTTTCTTTGAATTTACAAATTGTACTTCCTAGTGACAGTATTCAATACTCCATGCATTGTATTGTGAAGTGGGAAACAAATTCCAAATGCAGGTAAAATTGGTAAAAAACTTGCATTCGCGCCATTTTCTTGCTGCTCCTGGGTCCTTTCCCAACGCTCATCTCTATGTCCTGACACTAGTTGTATGCGACAAGGTCAGGACCCAGAGCAGAGCAACTGCAGGTGAGGACGCTGGAGTGGCAGGTACTTGTCAGCTGTGCTGTACTGCTCCTGGGTCCTCTACTGCTCCTGGCGCAGTTCTGCTGGGTACCAATGCTGCTGTATACAACCAGTGGGGAAAACAGCCCAGAGCGGTATATGGAGCAGAGGATAGGCTGCAGTGTGGTGCAGGGAGGAGGAGAAAATTTTCTTTTACTCTGCTCTGGGGGTCCCCAATATTGTTAGTCTTGTTGTATGCCCTAGTGGTGTTCAGTATTTTAAGCCTGCTATTTGCTCTCCAGTGCTATCATTATCTGCTCTGGGATCTGCACTATCATTCTCTGCTCTGAATGCAGTATTTGGTTTCTGGGGTGGTATTTATTGCTGTACTGTGGCATTTATAATTTCAGAGGTGGCATTTTGTGCTATACTGTGGTTGTTGGTGCATGTTGGTTGCCAGATGTGGCCACTTAAAGTTGAGCAGTATGACAGTATGGCACCTGGACAAATACATATTGCTCACCACTGGCCTAAATCCTTAGATCAGAAAAAAAGGACACTTTGGGAAATTTCTACATTTTATAACTTATTATATGTTTGTGGAGTTAGAGTCGGTCCATTTTATCGTCACTCCACAGCCCTATTAAAACCTTGTACAGAGCTGTACAATGTGTCATTTTTTGGGGGACAATCTGATGTTTTCATTGCTAACATTTTGAGGACTGTAAGACCTTTTGATCACTTTTATTACATTTTTTAATATGTTGCAAAATGGCAAAAAAATTTCGGACATCTGGGTGCTATTTTCCGTTCCGAGTTTCAATCCATAAATATTTGTTATTATTATATTTTAATACATCAGGCATTTGACATGGCAGTAGCTGACATGTTTGTGATTTTCATATCAGTTATAGTGAAAGGGCAGGGGGGCTGAACCTTTAGGTCTTTTAAAAAAAAAAAAAAAAAATTAACTTTTCAAATTAATTTTTTTTTACTATTTTTCAGAACTTCGAACCTAGGTTGCCGTATCGATCCTACCATACACAGCCTCGGTTCTTATAAAAATCCAAGCCTCTCATCGGTACAAATCCATGACATCATGGGGAGAGACTATCAAAGCCAATATGACAGAGCCCATGCGCTGCTGGCATTCAGAGGGTTGACACCCGTGGTCGGTGCCAGTACTGTGCAGCAAACACCCACCTTGTATGGAGAGGGCTCAGCCTGTCACAAGTCATTAGGAGAGTTTATTTTAACGGTGTGTTTAATGTTCCCCTAGATAACCCCTCTAACTAAGCTTTATTTTTCTTTTTAAAATAAGCAAAAAAGGCATACAACAAATGACAAGGCATACAACAAATGACAGTGAGAGTATCTTTAATTATAAAATTAACTATCCTTCGCTAGAATTGTTCCCAGTTTATTCAGTTTAATACAGTAATGCTACACAAATTTTAAGTTAAATAAGAGATTATCAAATTGCGATATTAATATTTCTCAAACCTGAACATATTCCAGGCATGGTAATACCTATTTCAAGCATGAAAATCAAACAAATAATAGCCATGCTAAAGAACCATTAAATGACCATAGCTTGAATGATTGAAATGAAACATCCAGATGGTGAGAGTTCCATCTTAACGGCACCATTTCATTTTTCTTTAATGGAGGTTATCAAGCCGATTATAAAATTGTTATACGAGTGGCAGCATTATGAAATATGGAGCAAAAAAAACAAAAACAAACAAACAGATCTTTAACACCTTAGCGCTCTGCGCCGTAGCTGTACTGCGCTGAGTCCCGCGATTAGCGCTCAGCGCAGTACAGCTACGGCGCAGAGACGATGCCGGTTCAGCGCTGTATAGCAGCCGAACCGGCATCGCTAGCCGCGGGATTTCAGCGGTAATCTACCGCTGACATCCCCGGCTAACACCCGCGGTCGGAGTGGGCTCCGATCGCGGGTGTTTAACCCGTTAAATGCCGCGGTCAACGCGACCGCGGCATTTAACATGCCTTCTGGGGGTCTTTACCCCACGATCGCCCCCCCCCGCACCGTTTTCGGGGGGGCCGATCGCTGTTTTGGCTCCTCTGGGGTCCGATCGGGACCCCAGAGAAGCCTTGGAGGGTTTACCTTTAAGATGGCGTCTGTGACGTCATCTTAAAGGCAAAGTGTCAGCCTATGCATCTGCATAGGCTGGCACTGATAATACCCTGCAATACATTAGTATTGCAGAGTATTATCAAGAACAAGCAATCAGATGATTGCTTGTTCATATCCCATGGTGGATCAAGTAAAAAAATGTAAAAAAAAAGGTTTTTCAATAAAAAATTACTTTATAAATCACTAAAAATGCCCATAAGCCAGAAAACATATAAAGAGACATATAACGCTCAAAAAAGTCTAAATCATAAAACAAACCCCACATATATAGTATCACCGCGTCCGTAACAATCCATAGAATAAAACTAAATAACTATTGAACCCATATGATGAACGCCGTAAAAAAAAAACGTCAAAAACCCGCCAAAAATTATGATTTTTACCTATTATATCCCACTAAAAATGCAATAAAAAGTGATCAACAAAACATATGTACTCCAGAATGATATTGTTGCAAAGAACAACATGTCCCGCAAAAAACAAGCCATCAACCAGCTCTGTAGCCAAAAACGTAACAATGTTATGCCACTTGGAAGACGGCGATGCAAAAATGATAGATTTTTCCCCACATTAGGGTTTTATTTGGCAAATTTAGTAAAACATAAGAAAAAATATTAATGTCTGGTATCCCCGTAATCGTATCGACCCATAGAATAAAGATAACAGGATTATTAGGATATACGGTGAACACGGAAAAAAAAAAAGTAAAAAATCCAGTACAGAATTGATGCTTTTCTACTCATGACCTCAAAAAAAGTTCCAAAATTTTCAACAATAGGTGATACCATCCCCAAAATGGTAACACTGGAAAAAGCATCTCGTCCCGCAAAAAAAACGCCGTCACATGGCCCAAATAACAGAATAGCGAAAATTTTATAGCCTTCAAAAGGGGGCAACCAGAAAACTAAAATCCTGGCAGCTGCAGGGTGCTCCTTCCCTTCTGCGCCTCGCTGTGCCCCCATAACACAAGTAACGGCCACGTGTGGGGGGTCGCTGCATTCAGGAGAAATTGTAGAACAAATTTTATGGTGAGTTTTCTCTTTTTATCTTTTGGAAATGTGTAAATTTTAGGGCTAAATGAACGTATAACCGACAAAATTTGATAAATTTGAAATTTCTAAATTTCACCGCCATTTTGATTCAATTACTATGAAGATCTCAAGGGGTTAACAATCTTTGTAAAAGCTGTTTCTGATAGTTTGAGGGGTGCAGATTTGAAAATGGGTTGGTTATATAGGGGGTTTTGTTGCTAAATATGTAAAATTTGATTTCAAACAGTATTTATCCCCAAAATAGTCAATTCCGAAAATACGGAAAATCGCTATTCGATTTGTAGGCCGCGTGACGTCAAAATAAATTATCCAAACATTTCAAAAATTATGAAAATGTAAAGTAGACAAATGGGAAATGTTATTCTGCAAGTTATTTAGGTGGTAAATCTATCTGCCTGAAAACGCGGTGATTTAGAATTTCGAAAATGGCAAATTTTTCTAAAAATTCATCATTTTTTTCTTTTTTTTGTAAATAAACGCAAAACTTATCAGCCAAAATTTACCACTAAAATGAAGTACAACATGTGGGGAAAAAACAATCTCAGAATCGCTTTGATAAGTAACAGCGTTCAAAAGTTATTACCACAGGAAGAGACACTGGTCAAATTTCAAAAAAAAGTTGCGAGCCTTAACCTGCAAACAGGCTGCGTCCTTAAGGGGTTAAATCCTAGTGCAAGCTGTAAATATGCTGCAGCCTGGACGGCTGCTCATAAGAAATGTCAAAATGACTTGCAGTTTTTACACAGCTTAGAGCACTCCCATAGCCTTTCAGGCCAAGTATAATCATTTTTAAAGTTGATTTTAGAAGAAGGGAGGCCATGGATAACAAATATAAGAAGATTTCCTGTACTTAGCAGTCCCTGGTTCATCAAGTTTGACAAGTTAAACTCCTTTAAGAAGGAGTTTTATTATTATAGGTAATAAAACAAAACATACATACATAAATAAATGAATGCATACATTAACAAATGTTCCCTAAACCTTTAAAAAATATAACTAACAATTTAACTGTACCTTAAAAACAATTATAGTTTTCAAAAGGTGTACTGAAAAAAAAATCTAAAATGTGTTAAAAGTAGGAAATATGGCCAAGATCAAGTGAAACCCCATCAAGTCTGTTAATTACATTTAACACTTGGGCAGAGACAGGAAGTCTGTGCCTGGGTCTTTCCTGCTGGCAAGTGGATCAAAAAAAAAAAAAAAAAAAAAGAGAGGGACAAATGCTTATTCTGACCCCTCTACGCTTCCTCTGCCCATGAATTGCAAATGTTTATTGATGCAGACTTTTCATCCACAAATCCCATGTGTATGTGCCATGTCCTCTAAAATGACTGCTTAGAATTATCGCAAAACTATACTTCAAAGCTAGCCTTGTATTAATTCATAGATTTCAACTACTTTTCGATGAAACTATCCCCAGGGTCCTTGGATACCTTTAGGGAGTTGAGTGCCAAGAATTTCGAGGTTAGGGAGTCAACAAAATAGATCTTATGCAATTGCCTAAATACTTCACAGTGATTTTTTGACCTCTGGAAAAAGATATTACATAATTAGGAATATGTCCGCAGGCTCACACCTTGATACATGTGTAGCCACGCCTCTCTCATATCACAAAGGGGACAGGATTAGAGAGAGATTTCAAAAGAGCACACCATTGTGTGCATTTTGTCAGTTATCTTGAAACACTCGAATAACACCTGGAAGATTGCCCAAAGGAATCTTATCCGCCACTGTGAAACCCAGCTTTATGCTACCATTTCATTACAAGGCTATTCGTTTTCCCCTTTGTACTTTGCAACTGTTTTTGTATGCGTCATATTTATATTCCTTTCTACTTGCCAATTGTAAGATTTTTATCTATGCAAGCTCATTTTTGCATATTTAATTTTAAAACTTAGTAAGTCTGCTTGTAGCTTTAGAGAATCTCAGTTTCTGAAGAGATCGAGTTAACAGGATCCATTTTAGTAATTGTATAGCTAACTGCATAATTCTTAATCTGTAATTCGAGTTTCTAAATTGTTGAGGGACTTATGTAGATAGGTGCTTACTTGCCTAATTGTCAGTAATTATTGATAGAAAGTTAGGTGGTGGCAATGAGGGATTTAATGATTTGCATATATCCCAGCATTTGTATGCTTATTATTTCCCAGTAGGTACAGAGCCAACTTTAGTCCCAGTGACCACTAAGAACAGATAATCTGTGGGGGTGCTAGATGGGATCCCCAATCCATCTGATGAATAACATTAATGATTAATGAAGGAAATCAAGAACCAAAAGATTGACACCTCTTGAATGGTGTATACATATTTAATTTCATATACATATTTATTATAGGTACATTTATGACTCAAAAGATTAAACTTCCTGAGCTGTAATGGTAAAGTTGAGGCTTATGCAGACAGTTTCCTACTATATTTAGCAACTCAGGGTTTCCACTGCATGTTACATTTACCGTATATACTCGAGTATAAGCCGACCCGAGCATAAGCCGAGACCCCTAATTTTACCACCAAAAACTGGGAAAACCTATTGACTTGAGTATAAGCCGAGGGTGTAGTATACAGCCAGGCAGCCCCCCCAATGTAGTATACAGCCAGGCAGCCCCTCCCCCAATGTAGTATACAGCCAGGCAGCCCCCCCCCAATGTAGTATACAGCCAGGCAGCCCCCCCCAATGTAGTATACAGCCAGGCAGCCCCCCCCCAATGTAGTATACATATCTTCGGCGCGGGTCCTGGCGGCTCCTCTTCACTCTTCTTTCTTCTCTGTTCTCTCGACAGCAGAGTCGCATCCATGCGATCTGCGGTGGGCGCACACTATGATGCGGCGGTGTCGCCGCTGATGACACCGGAGGGTGAGTATTAAGTTTTTTCTTTTTTACTTGACTCGTGTATAAGCCGAGGGGAGTTTTTTCAGCACATTTTTTGTGCTGAAAAACTCGGCTTATACACGAGTATATACGGTAATACAAAAATGCACTCATGCTTACATATATCTTTTTTTACAGGAAAACAATTTGTGCTAGTTCAGTCTTTACATATGACCAATATGAAAGTACTTGATCTGCAAACCTTGAAGTGTGTAAACTCAGTTATTATATTTTCTCTATTGCTTTTATTTGGGTCAGCAATTATCTACTTCACATAGAAGTCCAGGAATCCACAACATCTTACCACAGCAAGATCAGCAGGTTTTATATGGAGAGTAAGGAAGTGCTCATTCACTCACCATGACCATCTGTTACTGATGTCAAAATGGTTTTCAGCTTTCGTAGTTAAAGGGACAGTAATGTAAAGGACAATAGTTGCATTTCTGAAAACATTTGCTTTGAAATATTCATCTTAGAATAGAATTTTAGCTAAAAATGCACTAAGATGGCAGCTATTCATGTTTCTTTTCAATGGTTTGAGGTGGGCATTAACAGTCCTAAAGGCGCGGTCACATGTCAATTTACAAATGCAACGCTAGTGCAGGCAATGGCCTGATCGCATATGCGGTTCCAGTGAAACAGATGCGGTATTCAAACTCTCACTTTTCACTGGAAACATATTTGCCAAAGTCCGTCCTGTGCGCTTTGCGCTTGTAAACACAGTGCTCGTGGCACCTGTGACCGCACCCTGATTTCCAGGTAGCATTTTTGTCATGTTTTGAGCAACTTTTCTGACAAAAGTCTTTAAAAAAACCAACAGACTCACATGCCTCATTAATCCAACACTAATATCAATCTGGCAAGCCCAAAACTTTACAAAAAATCCCCAAAACTAGATACACGTCTCCAGACTCAAAGGACATCTACCACCAGATTACTGGTGGTAGAGTGTCCTAATTAGGCAGCTTGTTCTGTCTAGGGGATGGGGGGGGCAGTTTTTGTTTTTTACAAGTTTACAGCATCTTAAATATAAACTTTGTAAAACAGATGCTCAGGCTCACGGTGCTGAGGCACATCTCGGCTTCCCCGGGTTTTAATTTATGCACGCCCCCCCCCCCCCACGCTGCAAGTCTCCTCCTGCTCTTGGCCGGAGAATTGGGCTCTGGACGGGGATGTTGGAGCTGGGACTTAGAGAGAGCGCGGCATGTGCCCTCTCCTAGTTCCCCAGCCAGAAGCAGGAGGAGGCTTGCATGGGGGGGGGGTGCATAAATTAAGAGCCGGACACCAGCAGCTTGCGCGCCTCTGGCTGTTTTAAAAAGTTAGATATTTTGTTATTTAAGATGCCAGAAAACTTGTAAAAAAAACATTCCCCCTTCCCCTAGACGGAAAGAACAGCCTAATTAGGACACTACCACCAGTGATCTGGTGGTAAATGTCCTTTAAGATAAATGTCCCCCATAGTGTTCATTCCAGAAACATAGATATATGCGTTCTGGCCAAGCTCCTCCCCGTTGTGTTTGAATTGCTTTTAATAACGGAGCATGTGAACGCTTCCTCACAGTGCTTTTTTTGAATGGTGGCTGAGCTGTAGTAACATGGCATAGCAACTACACAATGGTCAGCACCAACTCCTTCTTGTTCCATAAACATACTTACTTATTCTAAGTAAGTCATTGAAACATTTACAGTTTAATGCCTATACAACACAGTATTTTTTACTTGCATGTATATTGCATGTACTTGTGTATATTGCTCTCTCACGTCAGGGTAAACCCCCCAATGGAATCAATGGGGTTAACATGCAAGGTTATTTAGAGAGTTTAATCATCACTGTTTATCCCCTCTGGAGCAGGGAACAGCCTAGCCAGCAAGAATTAGGTCAGTGAATCACTCATCCCTTCCTAATACACAGTTATTATAAAGGTTTCCAAGGTTTTTTACTAAAAGGTATGTTAAAAGAAAAAAAAAAGGCAGGATTTCTGGTGACGCAATGTATAGGAAACTCATCAATCATATATTTCACAATATTTACTTTATCTGTTCCAGCAATGTAGTGTGGTTTCTAGTATGTCACAATGCAGATGTGATCAGAGTGTAATAAATATCCAATTTTTTGTTAGTTATGGAAAGAAATAAATCTTGAACTGCGCATACTAGGTCAAGTTTATTACATATCATTCCCTTCCTGCCAATGCCCTTTATTGTTTATGAGTTTCCATATAATGCTCCCCTTTTGTTAAAAATCTTTTGTTAAAAATCTAATTTTCGTGTATGGAGCTTTATAAGGGTCATTTTCTGTGTAACAAATTTTACTTCCTAGTAGAGGTATTTGATTTTTCCATGCCATGTACTGGGAAGCGGGGTAAAAACTGACGAAAAAAAAAAAACAAACTTTTAAATAATTTTCTGGTGGGCTTGGTTTTTACGACTTTCACTGTGCGCTACAAATGACACCTCCCCATTTTTCATGTTCTGACACCAATAACTTTTTAAAATTTGGTGTTTGAAGCTGTATAAGGCGTCACATTTTACAGGACATGAGGGCGTTTACATTAATACCATTGAGGAACTGTACTTTAACCCTAGGTTCCTTCATCGATCCTACCATATACTGCCACAGTGGGATTTTGCACATGATCTGTTACAAATGATCTGTTTTGTGACAGCTCCCCGGTGGGAGCGGTGATCACAAGCAAGATAGCGGTGCTACATGCAATTACATGCCACTGTACATGCACCAATTGTGCGTGTTAACGGGGGCTGTTAACCCAGTCTGTATGGAGAGGGTATGATCCCTCCCTATACACACCTAGCTGGGTGCCGATGTACCATTGTGTCAGTTTGCGACAGTTAAGGAGA
Source organism: Engystomops pustulosus (assembly GCF_040894005.1). Classification (NCBI taxonomy): domain Eukaryota; kingdom Metazoa; phylum Chordata; class Amphibia; order Anura; family Leptodactylidae; genus Engystomops; species Engystomops pustulosus. The sequence goes on from NC_092411.1 coordinate 133,849,975, forward strand.
CCTATACGTTTTTTTTCCCCTCATACTATTAGGAAAAGTGGTTAAAACGATTTTATAGCCTTGATATATGTTGCGCAAGGCATTTAAGTTCTTTCCGCAAATCACTAGAGAACAGTCTAATAAATCTGCCCTATACATAGTCTGTCAACTGTGACTAGAAAATGTACTGTAAGATTCACCTGCTCCAAGGTTAAAATTCAAAATATGTATATAGTCATATGTTGGTACAAAAAAAAAAGATTACCAAATACACACCTTCAAAGTCTAGCTAATTTATCTTTACCAAAAAAAGGACTGATGTTCAAATCAATGGCAGCTCCTATCCACTATTGACTTTTTGTACACCATAGATTTATAGGAGATATACATCATATGTTGGTGCTCATGCACTGGGGTATGGTAAAGTCCCTCCCTGCCAAATAAATCAGGAGGCTTTGGTCTCCTGATGTATTCTGTAAGCTGGCTTTGCATAGAATCGCCTGGCACAGAATAGCACCGCAGATTGCAAACCTTCACTCATGAAAGTTCACTGGCTGTAGCAAGTGTGCAGGCAAGTGTGCACCATATTTTGGTGTACGAGACCTGAAATATTAGCAATTATTAGAGAACCACTAGTAATTGCAAATATTTCAGGACTAAAAAAAAAAAAAAAAGATAAATGTCCCCCAAAGATTGTTGCCACTCCTGTGGAGAAAAGTAAAAAACAATGGACTTTAGCTATGCTGGGTCACATCTGTTAGTGTTTATTGGGAAAAGAAACAGAACATCCTGTGTAGTAAGCATATTCCTGCCACAACTGCTCACCCAACATAAACTGTGCTGAATCAGAAAAGCAGCAAGTAGCATTTTCCCAGGTTATGAAAAATTTAAAACAATAACTTTGTTTCTATATATGAAGTATTTTCACCACTAGAAAAACATGGTTTGCTACACTTAAAATTCATGCATCACGTCAAAACTCAAACTGATAAAACAGTACCTACACCACTCGCCATCAAGAACTCTCAAGACTGCCAGATACATATATACATACATAGAGATAGCTGTGCTTTAAATCAGGGGTCAACAACCTTCAGCTTTCCTACTGTTGTGCAACTACAACTCCCAGCATTCAGTACTCACTTCTATATAAATTTTAATAGCAACTAAACAAGTGTGCACATTAAGAAGTTAAAATGTGAATCTTATCTTTCATATCGCAAGATTGTTGTTCTGTGAGCTACAGAACCGGGAATACAGACAGTTGAGGAAATATAGAAAGCCTTGTATTCTGGAAATCAGAAAAATATGCCAAGACACCTCTGATGGAATACAGGCAGTCCCCGGGTTATGTTCAAGATAGGTTCCATTGTTTTGTTCTTAAGTTCAATTTGTATGCAAGTCGGACCTGCATATTTTCTAATTGTATATCCAGACAAAAAAAATCCAGACAATTGGAGCTTCAAAATTTTTTGCTGTAATGGGACAAAGGATTATCAATAAAGCTTTATTACAGAGACCTTCCAGCTGATCATTGCAGTCTGGGACTATAGTAAAGCATTCAGAGAGCTTCACCGGAGGTCACAGCGGGCAGAGGGGTCTGTCTGTAATTAGGGGTCATCTTTAAGTCAGGTTTCCTTAAGTAGGGGACTGCCTGTAATAGAAAAAAACTTTATTTCAAATCCATAAAATAGAAAAAACAGGTAAGCTCTAGGCAAAAACAGCCATGAGTAATGAGTGAGATTCCAGTATTTAAAACACAGATAGCCTATAACAATTCATCTGAAACAATTACATCAATTGTATTCAAATGTAGGATATGAAGTAATTGTTTCATGTAATTTTCTAAAGGCCATCTGTATTTTAAACACTGGGGTCTAGCATTTTGAACTCAGCAATGAGGAAATCTTTCCGAAACGTGTAGGCTGTTATTTTGCCTAGAGCTTACCTGTTTTATCTATTTTATGGATGTGAAATAAAGTTTTTTCTATTATTCCATCGGAGGTGCCTTGACATATTTTCTAGTTTTCAAAATACAAGGTTTTCTATGTGGATGACGGTGGCCAATGATGCACTCCAGATCAACTGCACGTGTTGCCGTTTTCTAGGACAAGGTGTAGAAGCGCTTTCCTTATAAGTCTTCAAGTTGAAGAAATAGGCAGGAACTAAATCTTTAACTTGAGATCGCATTCTGTGATTACAGAAACACAAACCTGATGTGATCTGAAAGAGGAGAGATTCTTTTCTTTAAACCAGACACCAAAAGCTTCTAGGTACTACAGAATCAAAGACAGGAGCATCCAAAGGTGACGCATTTCATGCAATAAAGGACTCATTTGTAGAAGGCTTAAAAAAAAAGTCTATATTTAAAATGGGCAAACTTTCACATAAAAAAAGGAAAAAAGTGTAAAAGGGGGCTGTAAATTTACTGGGGTGAAAGCTGGTGACAATGACCCTTAAAGGAATATTCCTAAATTCATTTTTTATAGTGGAGATCGCAATATTTGACAGTCTCCTCAAAGAAAAAGAAAACTGAGCAAGCCGTTCTAAGGTTGCCATATTAGCATGATCCATACAGCCTGTCCAACGCTGCTTCTGTCTGGCAGGAAGCTCCCTCCTTGCCGGGCCGTTTAACCCCTTAACTGCCGTGATCAAGCACGATTGTGGCAGCTGAGAGTGACAGAGGGAACAGGGTTCCTTTTGTCACTCCCCCGGCCCCCGCAGCACGATCACAGGCTGCTGGGTGGTTGTCATGGCAGCTGGAGGTCTAATGAAGACGTCCGTGTCTGCCATGTACAATGGTCTATGAGGTCCAATCCAAAACTGGGTCTCATAGGCAAACAGTCAGCAAAATATTGACAGGTTCAATACATTGCAGTACAGAAGTACTGCTTTATATTGTATAATGGATCAAGTCATTGCTAATGTAAGTCCCCTAGTGGGACAGTTAAAAAAAATTCAGTAAAGGTTTAAAAAAAAAAAAAAAAAAATGAAAAAAAACCGGATTTCCCTATAAATATTCATATCTTGTGCTAAAAATAAAATAAGTCCTCCCCCCATCGCCACCACATAATGAATATTGTCGCTCCATAGCGACCTTGGACAAGCAGATAAAACATTAACATACCCGTATTGTGAAGGGTATAAAAAAAAAATTAAAATTAAAAATTGCATTGTTAGTGCTTCCTACTCCCAAAAATAAGTAATAGCAAGCGATCAAAAAGTCATATGTACCTTATAATAGTACCAATCTAACTTTTCAAGCAATAAACCAGCTAGCTCTCAGAATATGGCAAATGTACTTTCCTTAAAAAGTTTTTTTATTTGCTAAAGTAGTAACACTTAAGAAAACCTGTACATCTTTGGTGTCTCCTTTAATCGTACTAACCTACAAAATAATTTTATCATGGCTATTATCCTGTACGGTGAACTATTTAAAATTTTTAATTTAAAAAAACAGTGTCAAAACGGCTGTTTTATTCTGTTTCACTGCAGGAAAGAGTTAATTAATTAGAATCATTCTGAAATTTTTTACCATTTGGGTCTTCCCAAATGTCGCTGCTGCGCTGAAGTCCGTCGGAGTTCACCAAGCTGCGCTGGGTACAGGTAAGTGTGTGTCAAGCGACACCTTTTTTTAAAAAAAATACGGCGGTTTTTCCGAATCCGTCGGGTTTTCTGACGGCCACTCCCCCCCCCCCCCCCGATATCCATCGAGTGCATGCCGGCGCCGATGCACCACAATCCGATCGCATGCGTCAAAATCAGAAAACCCTGATCAGACAGGCGCGCGGCTCGTTATATCACAGACAGTAACCATAGATGTTTATTATAAAGTTATAATGAGTTGTGCACCTGTGTGACCATGGTCAGATTTATGTCCCTTAGTAGTAACCATAGAAGATTTCCATAGAATGACAGGCAGCAGAGATCTAGAAAACTGTAAGGAATTGATACAGAATGTATATTGAAAAATAGTACGGTAGAAGAAAGGAGCCACATGCCAGATTTGGGATTTTGAGCACCTGAATCCCCAGCTGCGAGCACCACCCTGTGGAATTATCTTTGGGAATTTTGGATTGCTGTCTTATTCTTCCTATTTATTAGAAAATAGTATAACTTTTTATCATAAAAAGAATGACATAAAATTTGCTGTAATTGGAATACCCCTTTAACACTGAATCAAGCTTCCCTGCCTCTTAAGACCTCCTCCCTTGTGATTGACATCATGCACCAGACTTCCCTGGACACAGAACCATAATAACAGTGAAGGGGGCATTGTAGGGCAGGGAGAGCTTGACTTCAGTGTTAAACTCTCTGCCTTTATAAAGCCAATTTACATCTCACTTCAAAGTTGATTCTTTTAGGTTCTTTAGCTTTGTTTTTAAAGGGGACCCATCTTGTACATAAGCTGCATGCCTATAAATAAGACAGTTAAATCTTATCTTTATAAAAAAACAAGCTCTAATAATGCCCTAAATTGAGGAATAAATAACATATTTGGTGTCTCCCTAATCACACTAGGCTACAGAATAATTTATGTAGTAGTATGAACTGAATAAACGGTTTCATTAAAAAAACGAGTGCCAGAACAGCTGTTTTATTTGGTTCCCCAGCAGGAAAATACAACTCTAACCACTCTAACCAGAAACATACACAGAAGCAGTATTATTATTTTTCAAGTTCTATTTCTAGTTTCCATGTCTCCCACACAACATGTGCATACATCACTGGCACCATTATGCCAAGCACTACACTTTAGTTGTCATGGTAATATTTATATTACCAAGCAATACACTGACTTGCATTTTTATTCATAGCATTTCAAATAACATAAAAATGCTACATTTTGAAGGGAACCTGTCACCAGGAGACCCATTTTTAGCACCCCACAATCCCCACAGAGCATAGTACATACACTGCCAAAGAGTGTCTGTATTAAAAAAAAATGGTCTTACAGAAAAAGATATGTTATATAGTACCTATAAATGCCTTGTGCTCTGTGACTAGGCACTCATCTACTGGGAGTGGCTATAGCGGAACAGTTTCCCACCATCCTTGAGACACCACACCTCCGTGTGTCCTTTTGAAATATATGAAAACTCCCATCACCCGGATAAGCGACTCTCTCTGCTAATCTATAGCCACTCCCAGGGGACGAGTGCCTAGTCACAGCACATGACATTAAAAGGTACATATATTTTTTTCTGTGCACCCTATTTTTTTATACTATACAAAAACCTCTTTGGTAGTGCATTTACTATGCTCTGTGGGGACTGGGGGGGGGGCTGCTAGAAATGGGTCTCCTGGTCGCAGGTTTCCTTTAAAGGAAATCTACCCTTTTCTTTTTATGCATTATGATCCAACCAAACCCCGAGAATGCTGTAGCTTCACTGATGCAGAAACATATCTTGTTTAATCCCGGAACTGAGTGGTTTTGCTGAAAAAACATTTATAAAATTATGATAACTAGGCTATATTGCTCCTGTGGCTGCCCCGGCGCTCTCCTCACTATAGTTATACACTGCTTCAGCCTTGTCCTACCCAGCATAAACCATACGTCATCACTGTGTTGTGCCCAACAGACAAAAGTAATCAATCACTGCAAAATCCCCCAGCTGCTGTGTACGAATCATCAAGCTCTGGTTGATTTGTCCGGTCTGGACAATTCAGGTAGCCGATTTATGTAGGCAGCCAGTCTGCTCCTAGCTTTCCCAAGCTTTCCTGAATTTTATAATTGTTTTTTTTTGAGCAAAACCACTTGGTTCAGGAATTAAACAATAAAGGTTTCTGAATCAGTGCAGCAACAGCATTCTCAAGGTAGGGTTGGTTCACAATACAATAAAAGCAAATGGTAGATTTCCTTTAACATTAAACTGAACAATGACTATATATATTGTCAATTTCTCCTATTAACTAACCATCTTTGTGTTTACAAATCTACTAATATATCGGCTTTTCCCTTATATTTATTAAAAAAAAAAAAAACCCTTGTACCTGGACCTGTGAGCAAGTTTCCCTGAGTTATCATGCTTGATTTATATGGTAGATTTCATTTAACTCCTTCACGACTGCCAAACAGCTATATACGTCCTAAAAATGTTGATAAGTGGCACTTTTCAAACAGCTATACCACTGAATCTGTAGCTGGACCATGCAAAGGATGATGGAATGAAGCTGTAAAGCTTTTCCAAAGATAACATCATTTAAAGAAGCACATAGCAGAACCTCAAAAATTTAACTGGCCATTCAGGTACCAATAACCCTCAGTCATGAAGGGGTTAAGGACAAAAAAAAGGGTGATCTCACACATCTGTTTCAGTGCACGTGTGTACTTTTTCCATAATTGCCAGAGTGCCCTCATAAACAGCATCTGAGTGATTTATCCAAAAATATATATTTGCATTCATAAGTACTACTAATCAAGTGACCACAATCAACAATTTTAGTGCCCCCCATTACAGGGAACCTGGCAGTGACCCATCCAAAATAAATACTTCATAAAAATTATGATTAAAAAACATTGTCCTTATCCTTAAATAATTCCTTTCCATGGCTGCAATGGTAAAAAATAACATATACAACTCACCTGAGTTGAGTCCAATTATATTAATGGAGTCCTGTATACTAGATGTTGTGTAAACACACATTAACATAGTGTTAACTAAGCATTATATAAATTCTCCTCTTCTCAGCTGCCATGTGTGAATGCATCCTAAAATATGTCCACCTTCACTACAAAACACCTACATAAAAATAAAAAGATCAACACACTGCAGCATCACAGTATGTATAATAAATATAATATATATATATAATGTTGCCATTGTACTCCATGGAAGCTGCCCCTATCTGCAAACCACCACTTTCCTGTACTGCTCAAAGAGGTTGCACTAGAACTGATGTGGAACCTGAGCTGTGGCTTTATTTGTGCATTCACACTTTCATACACATTTCTACTATATCCAAACTTTCAAACACAAACAGCCCTGCTACATACCATCCCTGGTATGTAATTACATGTTTCAGGTCATCCAATCAATGACATGCTTCAGGCATCATGGCAGGTCCTACAGCTACTGAGAGCTTTTATGTACTAGTAACCCCGCCCCCAGCCTCTTTTCCTCTGCTGTGTCAAGCTACGGAATCACATGGCAACCAATATACACAAAGACAGCCAGAGAGATAAGTTCCTTCTAGCTTCCTGCTTGCTAGCTTACAAACATCTGCAAATAGGTAAGGAGTGTAAATTAAAGAATTGCTTATTTTGTCTTAGTGTAGAGCTAGGCAAAAGTTTTTATACTTTCCTAGTGAGGCTTTAAAGAGTAACTGTAAATGATCCTGCATGACTATCCAAACATGGACCTGCAAGTTTGTTCAGTTTACAACCTAGCTATCCAAATGGTAAAATTTCCTTTAACATGTACCTCATGTATGCATCTGATCACATGAAATCACAGCACATGGGGAGGAGTAGATGTCCATGGAGGCATGGGGGAGAAGTCTATGGAGGCATGCTGTGATTTTGTGTGATCTGATACAAACTTTTACTTTGCAAATGTTACAGGGTATATTAACTTAAAGGACATCACCCTACTCACATAACATGAAGTGGTGAATGGTGAGGAGGCATATGACATGGTGAAGAGTAGATAGGAGGGGGCTGCTCATTGGGCGCACAGATAATTTCTTTGCAGACACACCCCCTTTAGCCGAGGACACACACCATTTTTGTAGGAGTTGGAAAACCTCCTAAAATTGATCTAAAAACCTTCAGTAAATGTGGTGCAGGCATTTCAGGTGCATATTACTTCAGTTTTGTGGCATAGAGACATTATAAATCTTCCCCAATGTGTGCAACTGTGTGCAGTTGTTTCCTGTAAATAGGTAGGTGACAACAATAACAAACATTTGTTCATGGTGTCAATTTGTCAAGTTTTAGGAATACAAATAGAACAATAAGGACATAGTTGAATAGAGAAGTCATTCCCATACAATGCACATAGGTTTAATAAAGGGAAATCCTGTCTGTATGGCACTGAATCAGCAAGTTTTGCAATCAGACTGTCACACCGACTGCTCTGATTCAATGAGTCCCCTGTCACAGAACTGTGCACAATCATGCCTGGGCATCCAGTGACATCAGTGATGATGTTATCGGGATTCCAGGAGCAGAGTTAATAGGAATGCAGGAGAGATGCTATGTGCATCCTCTCTGCATGTTTACAGATCACTAGGAGCTGGGACAGAGACGGGTGGGGTACCAGGCGCCTGGAAGTTGCCAGAGCTGAGCTTCTGTGCACCTGGAAACAAACAAGGGCATGGCTTCGACAGAACTCAGCGCGGGACACCGGGAGTGCTGGTCGAGGTGAGTGAAGGGTTTTTTTTGTTTTTTTTTTAATTTAAAGCCCTCTCCAGCCTAGGCGCTAAGTTTTTATAATAGTTGGTCAACCCCCTTAATAAAAATCAACTACATTGTTTAGCTATAATAAAAAGATAGTAAACTAAAATTTAAAAAAAAAAAACGACCTGGTATACATCTCTCTGGAACATTTCAGCAACTGACAGCATACAACTACAAAATGACTTCAGGAAAGAATTCAAGCCACACAACACTAAGCCTTAAGATGATTTCTAATAATAGCAGTTCATGCCATAAGCATACTTCATAGATTTATATTTTTATCTTACAGATCACTAAAATTTAAATTACACATACAATCAATTCATTACTTTTTGAACTAAAGAAATGTAGGTAAAAAAGTTCCCTTAAAGGGGTTGTCAGAGTCTAAAAAAAATAAAGCGAGGTGGCCAGATGTGCGCGGCAAAAAAATAAATAAAAAAAAAAAGTACTTTCCAAAGTCTTATCTGCTCCCTCATCTCATCAATAAAACACAGTCAGTTCTGCAGTCCTGATCTGTCAGTAGCTAGTATAAGTCTCTGCACGCTGCTTTCTGCCAGGAAGTGCCTGTGTCTGAGCTGGTCTTGTAATGAAAGGAGGGGATGGGCAGGAGGCAGAGAGCACTGCAGTGTGCAGACAAAAGAAACCATTTATGAGAAGAATCAACCATAGTCAGAAGATTTACGGTCGTATCCATAGACAACCAAAATTGTAAACACCGACAAAGGTTGCAATTATATCTGTCAAATTCTGCATTTTTGTTAATAATAGTGAATTAGAGAATGTGTTGTTGCGAATGATGGTGTGGGGTGCTTTGCTGGTGACACTGTTAGGGATTTATTCAAAATTGAAGGTATACTGAACCAGCATGGTTACCACAGTATGTTACAGCAGAATGCTATTCCATCCGGTTTGCGTTTAGTTGGACCATCATTTATTTTTTAACAGTGATGGGGTGCTCCGCCAGATGACCTGGCGTAGACAGTCACCAGACCTGAAGCCAATCGAAATGCTTTGGGGTGAGCCGGACCACAGAGTGAAGGCAAAAGGGCCAAAAAGTGCTAAGCATCTCTGGGAACTCCTTCAAGACTGTTGGAAGACCATTTTAGGCGACTACCTCTTGAAGCTTATAAAGAGAATGCAAAGAGAGTGCAAAGCAATAATCAAAGTAAGAGCACAGACAGCAGCATGTACTGTATGTAGCAACTGAAACTTCACATCCTGCTCAGCCCCAAGCATTTCCCCTACACACAAGGCCCATGCTTTTGATAATTCTAACCTCTCAGCTTCTGATAACTGATAAATAACTTTGCCATCTCTGGCCCTACCCAAAACGCTTTGTCTGGAAAATCCATCGCAAGTCCCTCTCCCATTGTCATTTCGGCGAACAGCATATTCTATATTCCAAATCTGGGTCCATCCTGCTTGTAGTATAGGTCAGACCAAATCCCTGCCAGAAAGACCCTGGATTCTGACATGAAAATTGACACATATTTAACCATAGAAAATCTTGTCATACACCACCATGTAAATGTACCAACCTGACATTTTTAATTGTTCCCTCAACGCATGAATAACCTGCTATTTTGTTTGCGACTGCTTTTTGCATCCTATATACAATATCTCTGACAATGTATGTCTTTTTTAGCCACCCAAATTTTACCTATTCATTCTCCTTTAGGTCGCCTGGTAACCATCAATGTAAGTCCAACTGCTCTGTTCTGGAGATGTACGTCATATCTGGACAAATCAATCACTTTTTTCTGTAGGAGAACAATTATTGAGAAAAGAGGGGCTGGGGGGGGGGACACATGTTTGGGGAGCAGCTGGTGGACTATAGACCACTTAATCCACCACTGGGGATAACAATCTGATCCATGGGGTCCTACTACTGGGGCCCTTACCGATTATGAGAACAGACCGAACCAATCACAAGATCAGAGGCTCCAATTTAACTAATTGATAAAGTGACAGATCACGCTAGCATCTTGTCGCTCTTATTAATGCTATGGAAGTGTCAGAAATTTCAGAGCACATATCCGGCATTCTCAGAGACAGTTAATGGGATGTAAGGAATGCAAAAGACAAAACATAAAAACACAGCTTACAATTAAACAAAAAAAATGCCGATACTGGTTGATAAAGTACTTGAATGCTTGATGTTTCTCTACAAATTTCAATGCCTTTGGTTTGCCATGTACTGCAGCTTCTGAACATTTTTACCCAAAATTAAGTAAACACCAATTTATGTTTTCCGCCTTCATAAAATACAGAAGGAAAATACATATTTATATTGTGAACATGTTTTCCTGATTGCTTGGGAGGATTGGGGGTGACGTTTGTTAAAAGGTTACATATACGAGCTTTGGCACCATTTCTATGATTGGTGAACCACATGCAAAGCATTATTTGTACTGTCGGCATATTTTTTCTGGTAATTTAATAATGTGTAAGTCAATGTGGCTATAAACTACAGACATCATTTCATGAACCTCAAGATTTTCAATTAATAAATATATTTGCTACATCTTTGGCTCATAAACTGCTCTGGCTTATAGATGCAAGAATCCACTTGCATTCTTATTTTGAAGGAAACTTCAGTACATACAAATTGACACGGAGTAGTCACACTAGTTAAGGCTAACAACTTGTTGTTGCTGTAAACTGAAGATAAAAGATATAGTACAGAAAGTCATCTGTCTATACCAAGTATTTCAGTAAAACAGTAACTCAGGAATATAAACTTAGAGGACAATGAGTAGTCTATGGGAGTGAAGGCAAACCTTTTAGCAACCAAGTGCCAAAACTACAACCAAAACAGAAGTGCTAACACGGCTTTGTCATAGCTTTCAAAAGTATTACCATCTCATAAACCAGTGGTGGTGAACCTATGGCACGGGTGCCAGAGGTGGCAGTCGGAGCACTCTCTGTGGGCACCCAGGCCATCGCCCAGCACAGAGTTTCCAGACAGGACTCAAAACCTCCTCCTGCAGTCCCAGGCAGCCCAGGATGTACTGTTATCAGTGCTATTTTAAAGCCACATATCCTTAGCTGTCTGGGTCTGGAGGAGCAGACAAGGCTGCGTTTTTGTATTAAAAAAAAAATATATATAATAGGTTTTACAGAAAAAAAAGATATGTTATATAGCAACTTTCAATACCATGTGCTTTGTGACTAGGCACTTGTCCCCTGGGAGTGGCTGGAAAGGAGCAGTTTCCCCCACCACCACCCTTGGGAAACAGCTCCTCCATGTGTCGTTTTCAAATATATGAAAACACCCATCACTTGGCTTAGCGACGCCCCCTGCTCCTCCACAGCCAATCCTGAGTGAGGGGAGTTATTCATATATTTGCATTGTGTACATGCAAGACACCGTGTGCTGGTTACCAATCCTCTGTTACAGATTAGAGCAGTGGTGGCGAACCTATGCCACGGGTGCCAGAGGTGGCACTCAGAGCCCTCTCTTTGGGCACCCAGGCCATCGCCCAGCACAAAAGGTCAACATTCAGGACTCAAGTCCTGAATCAAGGAGGTGTGGACAGAGCTTGATTATCATTGTAGCCTCTTTTCCAGACTCATGATTCATCCTGTTAAGAGGACTTTAGAGGCAAACTACAATAACAATCCGAATTTCTCCTTCTTTCTCTTGTATTGGTGTCATCAGAGTGCCAATACGTTTGAAACCTGTGAATTACTCTAAATTGCCATTTGGCACTTTGTGAAAAATACCTGGCTTTTGCTTGTAGTTTTGGCACTCAGTGCCTAAAAGGTTCGCCATCACTGGATTAGAGGAATAAGGCACTGTTGACATTTATCTCAGCACTGTTAAAGTTACCAGGAAAAAAGAACTGTGGAGTCAGAGTTGGTGAACATTTTGGTGGAGCTGGAGTTTTAGGTTTGGCTTACCGACAGCTCTGTTAAGGAGTGATGTGCCCTCAACTGCTTCCTCATAACTCTTTTAGTGAAGGACAGAAGTGGTGCACTAAACAGTTGGGTTATCCATGTAAACTGTAGATACCTACATGGTAGTCTAAGGCCCCTTTCACACTTGCGTTTTCTGCGTGTGCTTTTGACGCTCAGAACTTGCATTGCACTCTGACCCATTGTAATCAATGGGCTTTTTCAGACTTGCATTTTTTTTTCACGCGCACACACACGTTTTTTTTAACGCACTTTAAATCTCGACATGCTCTACTTTTGCAAGTCACGCACCTGAAAAACACACCATACAAGTCTATGGAGATGCATCAAAAACGCATTGCACTCTGAGACACTTGCAAGTGCAATGCAAGTGCAATGCGTTTTTCACGCATCAATTGCCATAGAAAAGATAGAGCTCAGTCCAGAGTCCTTTCACGCGCATTACCTGCGTGTTAAAAACGCATTAAAATTGCATTGAAAATGCGTGTGAAAAACTGAGACACTGAACAAACTCTGACTGAAAATTGATTGCACTCTGATGCAAAATGTCAGTTTTTCACTGGCCAAACCCTGATCGCACCCTGATCAGACTCTGACGTGATCTGCAACACAAGTGTGGAAGGGGCCTAAGGCTACCTGAACAATGGACTGTTTGCAGCCATGTGTCATTGCAGGGTCAACGGTGCACAATCTGCTGATGACCATTACAAAAAGCTCCCAGGGAAGTCAGCTAATACATATGACTATGTAGTTCAAGGCCTTGTACACAAGTCCATAGAAGAAAATGGGGACTTGTGCTAGCTGTAGGGAAAAAAAAAGCATAGCCCCCATTTTTACATAGTGTCCAGTTTCCCCTCAAATTCTGAGACTAGTTGGTTGTTATTCCTACCATACAAGTTTTCAGGATGAACTGGAGCAGTGCAGTAACAATGAACTTGTTGAAGTGGTGTGTCACATTAAACAAAGATTAAACACTAATCAGTTATGTAGTAGGAGAAACCCAGAAAAGACAGAAGTCCCTTTAAATTAAACATTATTAACGGATAAGGAGATTAGTATGAGTGAGAAAACCTTTTTATTTTTAGAACAGATTTCACAAGATTTTCACACCTTCTGTATAAAGAAACTGTCTTGGAAGGTTTTAGACTGCGCTCTCAGTACTTGCCTATGCCATTACCTGGAATTTATAAAGATTGAATGTTCTGTGCTACTAAAGTAAATGTGCAGGAGAAATTTCCACACAAATGGAATTGATTTATGCCAAAAAAAGAAAAAAATGCAACATCACCTCCAGTTTTTTGTGTAGGTGTTACTTTATTCACCTGACATACAACATTTTGACCTGGACCCGCTGATGGTATCTCATGCACTCTCCCTGCCACCGTTCAAACCTCCTTGCTTTGTCCTACATCGGATGGGTAAGATCTAATCATTTTACATCTTCAGTTGTGTATTTACTGACAGATTGGTTTATCCCATCACCCATATTAATCGCATGCTTTATGTGTTTTAATGGTTTGTACCTACAATGGTTTAATTCGTATATATTAAAAGTTATTTTTTAAGATATATATACACTCACCGGCCACTTTATTAGGTACACCAGTCCAACTGCTCGTTAACACCTAATTTCTAATCAGCCAATCACATGGCAGCAACAATGTAGACATGCTCAAGAAAATCTCCTGCAGTTCAAACCGAGCATCAGTATGGGGAAGAAAGGTGGTTTGAGTGCCTTTGAACGTGGCATGGTTGTTGGTGCCAGAAGGGCTGGACTGAGTATTTCAGAAACTGCTGATCTACTGGGATTTTCACTCACAACCATCTCTAGGGTTTACAGAGAATGGTCTGAAAAAAAAAAAACATCCAGTGAGCGGCAGTTCTGTGGGCGGAAATGCCTTGTTGATGCCAGAGGTCAGAGGAGAATGGGCAGACTGGTTCGAGCTGATAGAAAGGCAAAGGTGACTCAAATCGCCACCCGTTACAACCAAGGTAGGCAGAAGAGCATCTCTGAATGCACAGTACGTCGAACTTTGAGGCAGATGGGCTACAGCAGCAGAAGACCACACCGGGTGCCACTCCTTTCAGCTAAGAACAGGAAACTGAGGCTACAATTTGCACAAGCTCATCGAAATTGGACAGTAGAAGATTGGAAAAACGTTGCCTGGTCTGATGAGTCTCAATTTCTGCTGCGACATTCGGATGGTAGGGTCAGAATTTGGCGTCAACAACATGAAAGCATGGATCCATCCTGCCTTGTATCAACGGTTCAGGCTGGTGGTGGTGGTGTCATGGTGTGGGGAATATTTTCTTGGCACTCTTTGGGCCCCTTGGTACCAATTGAGCATCGTTGCAACACCACAGCCTACCTGAGTATTGTTGCTGGCCATGTCCATCCCTTTATGACCACAATGTACCCAACATCTGATGGCTACTTTCAGCAGGATAATGCGCCATGTCATAAAGCTGGAATCATCTCAGACTGGTTTCTTGAACATGACAATGAGTTCACTGTACTCAAATGGCCTCCACAGTCACCAGATCTCAATCCAATAGAGCATCTTTTTGGGAGATTTGCATCATGGATGTGCAGCCGACAAATCTGCGGCAACTGTGTGATGCCATCATGTCAATATGGACCAAAATCTCTGAGGAATACTTCCAGCACCTTGTTGAATCTATGCCACGAAGAATTGAGGCAGTTCTGCAGGCAAAAGGGGTTCCAACCCGTTACTAGCATGGTGTACCTAATAAAGTGGCCGGTGAGTGTATGAGACCATGAGTAAGCTCACCTGAGCGAAACGCGTAGGTCATCTCCTGCAGACTATGGTAATAGAGGCTGTGTACCTTGCCTAATGTTTTTATGTTATATGGAACTTCAATAAAAGCAAAGATTTACAAGCATTTTTCCCTGAGACGCTGGATTACTTTTGCTAAAAGAAGGTGAGCTGAACCTCCTTTTTTGATCTTATTGAGATATGCAAGAATATATGTGTATATATAATATATCTGGGTTGGTGAAGATTAGAGTCTACTGAATTAGTTCTTTTCAGTGTTGTGCACACCACTGATTGTTTATCATGTTTGCGTTTTTTTTTTTAAAACATGCATAAACGTTGCATTCCAGTTAAATTGAGAACATTTCATTTACAGCTGGAGTGCTGCTGCATTTCTCTTTTGAAGATTTGTTGGGATTGCCGTGGAACTTGAATTTAAAAAACATGCACCCAATTTTCAAATTGCTACACATTTTCCTCTGTAAACCTTATTTAAAAAGGGTATTTCCACTAAGGCAAAATTCTTAATTACATTCATAATAGAATAATAACAGACTTTGTAATTTAACGTTATTAAAAAAAAAAATCTTTATAACCTGTCTCCAACAGTTCTTCTTCTGTGCAATTTGGTTGCCTGGAGAACTGATCCTAAACTCACACTGACTAGGGTGGCACAGGTCGTCTTGTCAGGTCGGATTCCATCACGCGAACGCCAGCTCGGGTCTTTAATGGGCCGCTGCATTAGATGTCTCCTTTCCCCTACATTGGGGTATTCCCATTACAGCAAATTAACCCCTTTTGGATGCAGCCATTTTATAGTTAACCCCTTACCGACATGTGACGTAATAGTACGTCACATGTCGGGTCCCGGCACATGGAGAGGGCTCGCGGGCCGAGCACTCTCCATAGCCGGTAAGTCTTTGCTGCATATTGCAGCAAAGGCTTACCGGTAACACCCGCGATCGGTGCCGGCGCATGCGCCGCCATCTTTCCGTGGATCGTCGCTCCCGAAACTACTTCGGGTTAAGACCCGAAGCTACTTCGGGTTAAGACCGAAGCTACTTCGGGTTAAGACCGAAGCTACTTCGGGTTAACCCATTCATTACCATGTGCTGTCAGCACATGGTAATGTATGAGTAGTAAAATCCCCATATACTGCCATACTGTAGTATGGCAGTATATGATAGGATCGTACAGACACCCTAGGGTTAAAGTACCCTAGGGAGTCTGAAAAATAGTAAAAATAAAAAAAAAAAGTTAAAATTATAATAAAAAAACCTAAAAATTCAAATCACCCCCCTTTCCCTAGAATTGATATAAATATAAATAAACAGTAAAAATCATGAACACATTAGATATTGCCGTGTCCGAAAATGCCCGATATATCAAAGTATGATAAAGTTTTTTCACTGCGTTTAACCCCGTAACGGAAAATCGCGCCCAAAGTCAAAATGGCACTTTTTGCCATTTAAAATTTTTTTTAAAATTCTATAAAAAGTGATCAAAAGGTCGTACAGTCCTAAAAATGATAACATTGTAAACGTCATCAAAATCCGCAAAAAAACGACACCACCCACAGCTCCATACACCAAAGTATGAAAAAGTTATTAGCCCCAGAAGATGGAAAAATCCCCCCAAAAAATTTTGTACAGGAGGGTTTAATTTTTTTAAATGTATGAAAACATAAAACCTATACAAATTTGGTATCCCCGTAATCGTACCAACCCAAAGAATAAAGTAGACATGTCATTTGGGGTGCACAGTGAAATCCGTAAAATCCAAGCCCACAAGAATACGGCACAAATGCGTTTTTTTACCAATTTCACTGCATTTGGAATTTTTTTCCCGCTTCCCGGTACACGGCATGAAATATTAAATACCACCATTTTGAAGTGTCATTTGTTACGCAGAAAATAAGCCATCACACAGCTCTGTACATGGAAAAATAAAAAAGTTTCCGGTTTTTTGAATGTGGGGAGTGAAAAATGAAAAATCGAAAAAGGGCCACGGCGGGAAGGGGTTAAAGGCTCAGTCCCGGTTTTCTGATTTTGACTTGCGTCACTTTACAGGCAGTCCCCGGGTTACATACAAGATAGGGTCTGAAGGTTTGTTCTTAAGTTGAGTTTGTATGCAAGTCGGAACCATATACTTTATTATTGTAACCCCAGTCAAAAATTTTTTGGTCTCTGTGACAATTGGATTTTAAAAATGTTGGATTGTCATAAGAACCAGGATAAACAATAAATCTTAATCAAAGGCACCATTGATAACTGTTACAGCTGTTTATTGTAGCCTAGGACTAAAGTACAGTAAATAACCAAAATCCAGAGGTCCGTTTGTAACTAGGGGTCGTATGTAAGTCAGGTGTTCTTAAGTAGGGGTCCGCCTGTATATGGTTATAACTTTTGAACACTGTTACTTATCAAAGCGATTCTGAGATTGTTTTTTCCCCACATGTTGTACTTCATTTTAGTGCTAAATTTTGGCTGATAAGTCTTGCGTTCATTTACAACAAAAAAAAAGAAAAATAATGAATTTCTTTGAAAAAATGTTGAAATTCAAAATCATTGCGTTTTCAGGCAGCTAGATTAACCACCTAAATAAGTTTCTGCATAACATTTCCCATATGTCTACTTTACATTTTCATAATTTTTTAAATGTCTGGATAATTTATTTTGATGTTACGCAGCTTATAAATCTAATATCGATTTTCCGTATTTTCAGAATTGACTATTTTGGGAATAAATACCGTTTTGAATGAAATGAAAACCCCCTATATAATCAATCCATTTTCAAATCTGCACCCCCAAATTATCAGAAACAGCTTTTAGGAAGATTGTTAACCCCTTGAGATCTTCATAGTAATCAAATCAAAATGGAGGTGAAATTTAGAATGGTCAAATTTTGTTGGTTATACGTCCATTTAGCCCTAAAATTTACACATTTCCATAAGATAAAAAGAGAAAACCCATCTTACAATTTGTTCTGCAATTCCTCCCAAGTACAGAGACCCCCCACTTGTTTTATGGGCGCACAGCGAGGCGCAGAAGGGAAGGATGTCCCTGCAGTTGCCAGGATTTTAGTTTTCCCATTGGCCCCTTTTGTAGGCTATAAAATGTTCGCTTTTTCATTATTGGGGCCATGTGATGGCATTTTTTTGCAGGATGAGATGCTTTTTCCAGTGTTACCATTTTGGGGTTGATATGTGTGGGCGAGATTCTCTGCAGATAGTAGGTTGGAATGGTGGTTGTGGTGATGTAGTTTCAGAAGGAACAAAAAGCGATAGGAGAATGGATTGGAATTGACCTTTATTTATCTTAACATAAGGGCCATGGGAGGTCCGGCAGAAAGACTTGTAGGTGTACACATCAACAATATGACAATGTTGTAAGGTTTTTACACTGCCTCCCCTCTGCCAAGGCTTCCCTTCTAGGAAATGTCAACACAAGCAGCAGGAGGTTCACGTGCACAAGCGCTGCAGACAGAGGAACCAGGAAGTGTCCGCTCTGCACCATGTGATTGCTCAACTAGGCCACACCCACATAGCAGAATTTTATACTGAACTTTAAAAAGTTACTAGTCCCGGAGCTCCTCAGTCTTCTTACGGTCTCTCTTTTTTCTTTACAAGCAATTCAGCAAGTTTTTCTCTCGACCGAGATAATTTCTTATATAGAAAAAAAGAGACAGTAAGAGGACTGAGGAGCTCCGGTTATAGTTACTTTTTAATGTTTTAATTTTTGGACTTACGTTGGATGGGTCCTTGGCTGTTTGTAGCTCTTATAAGAAAATAGTGTGAAGTACAGTGTTACAATTTTGTGTTTATACTGAGCTAATGCAGGGGACAGGAGCAACAGCAGGCAGCAAAAAACTGTAAAATTGCGAAGTGGTTAAAAGTTATCATTTTCATGTTAGTATCCCTAGGGCAGTGGCGGCGAACCTATGGCACGGGTGCCAGAGGTGGCACACTGAGCCATTTCTGTGGGCACTCAGACCATCGCCCCAGGACACAGTCCCAGGCAACTTAAGTGACACTTCTTTGGAGAAGGTGTTGACAGAACTGCAATGTCTTTGGAGGTCCTCGTGACGGACCCTCCATTATTTCTCTACAGAGATACCCTGGAGAGAAGCTACAGGGTCTCTTTCAGCTGTATTGGTTGCCTCAGGGGGCCAATACGATTGAAAGATGTGTAAGAACAGGTAGCAATAAGTTACTACTTAAAATGCCATGTTGGCACTTCACAGTAAATAAGTGGATTTTGGTTGTACTTTGGGCACTCGGTCCCCAAAAGGTTCGCCATCACTGCCCTAGGGGATTCAGATTTGAGAAAATTCTCTCACAGGCAAACCCCTGGTGCTGCCCATTTCCAAAAAAGGGTACATTTCTATTTCAACATCAGTAAGAGAATGCACTAGATAGCACCTTGAGCACAGCAATGGGCAGTTTAAACAGAATCAGTTAAATACATTTATAAAAGTATCAACATTTGCATTACAGGTAATGATAATAAATGCTACAACTTTAATATTGATGAATCATCTTAAGTGTATTTTTGGCATGGAATTGTACACGGATGGTCAAAATTGTTTATTGGGATAAAGAATGCTATGACAGCATAATTAAAAATTAGCACTGAGAAGGTAAAGAGAAAACCTGCTGCCGACGCCTAATCACAGAGCTGCCAAGAAGCAGGACCAATAATGCTCTACCTAGCCATCTGTACATTTCATGCCCAAAAGAATAAGGCTGAATGATGGCATACTTCATGCCTGCTAGATTGTCTGTGATTGGTGTGCGATTATGTAAATCAAATTATTTAAATGTATCCATCCATGCACAAGAAAGTTATCAATTCTACGGAAAGCACAAGGACTAATTCATTTCTATAGGTTTATAGACACCGGTATAATATATATATATATATATATATATATATATATATATATATATATATATATCCAACTGCCCAAGATGCAAAACGCAGAGCTGGTTATATTCCTGCCTATGTTTGTGACTTGATTTTTTTTTCCTACGGTCACAGGTGCAATAGCAGACCTCCTCTCTCGCCAATGACACACAGGCCACAAATAACAGACTACAGGTCCATTGTGTGCGGTCTGAGAATGCACATGTACGTGTACAGTTAAACCTACCATACAAAAAAAAAAGCTGCTCTTGAATTGTTATTTATTAAGTATACGAGCATATACTAAAACTTTGTTTACTTATACTAAAGGAATTGTTTGCAGCGTCATGCATTATAACATTGCAATTTGTAGGCCTATGTAGACCCCCATAACTGCATAAATAGCGCCACGTCACAAAGAACCGCTGAAGACGGCAAGCCAGGTGTGAGGATCCGCCACTGTTTTTTGTACTTCATTTTATCTTGCTTCAAATAAATGTACCTTTCCATTCTAATTATGTGATTAATTTGTGTATATAGTTCCTTAACCAATGGGAGGCCACAAGTTTCCGTACCTGACATAGTATCTTAGTAGTAGTCAATTTTTGAGCCAACATTATAGGTAGCTCAGGGATGTTCCCCAACACCCCAACCAATGGTGACTTTTGAACGTTAATTTCAAGAAGTTTATCCAGTAGTGCAAATGTTTTGCCCCAAAAGCGTTGAAGCAATGGACATGCCCAAAACATATGCAAGAGATCTGCCGGGTCCGCTGGACACCGTGGACATCTCGTGTCTGAGTGATACCCCATTTTCTGCAACATGGCCTGTGTACAGTAGAATCTGTGCAACAGAAACAATTAGTATCGTCTGTGGGCGATAATTATGGACACCGTGACTAAAAAAAAAAGAAAAAAAAAATTACTTTACCCACAAAAAGTCACAGGAATTTCTCCATATTGCTTATTGTTTGTAGAAATATATGTATCCACAAAGAATGTTAAAAAAAAAAAATGCACAGTAGTAACTCTTCTACGAATTGGCCACTCTGCTGCATTTTTTTTAAAATCTCCTAATTTTAAGCATGTAATTTAACACATGAAAGTCTCCTTGAGCCTATATACAATGCAAAATAGTTGAACCCATCATAGGCCCTAACTGGTGTGTTCCTTTTACATTATGGGATGTATTTCTGTTTGTATTATTTCAATGTTTTATTACCGTAGTTTCTTTTCATGTGCATCTGATTTTTGATGTCCACAAAAAAAAAAATAATAAAAAATGTTGGCCAAAGCTGGTTTCCTAGCAACAGTTCAGTAAAAATCCTACAGCACATGGACATTTTTTTTTTTTTTGCTCACCCACTGACTTTAATTGACGCCTGTGGTCCCCAAATGAGAAAAAAAAAATATAAAGCATGTTGATTGTGGGGCAAAAAAAAAAAAAACAGACTGTTAGGTCATGAAAATAATGAACATCATAGAAAATATGTTTATCTGGACAAGTTCCTAAAGCTGATTGCAGTGTCATGTATAAATAACCATAAATAAAAAAAAAAATCATATAGTGAATATTGTAGAACAGCACCAAAAAAAAAAAAATTAAAAAAAAAAAAAAAAAAGGACCTCTAGAACCCAAACAAACATCAATATATAATTTTAGCCATTGTAACTGCAACAATTAATCAATTTCTCAGTACAGCTCAGAGGCGCAGGGTCACATTGGAAGACAGAGTTTTTACATATATTCAGGTCAACTGTACACTTTATACTTCAGCTGTGAATTGTAAATACGCTTTCTGGCTCATGTCAGCAGATCAATCATGGTTTTCCAGGAAGTAAACCAAACTACTTGTACATATAACCTGAAATGTACATACAAATTGTCAGCGTTTATCCTTTAGGTTTCACGCTTCTTAAAAAACACAACAGTCCCATGACTCCAAATGATCCTGCTCTTAACATCACACCCAGGGACCTACACTCATCATCATTCAGGTCATCACTGCCTCATTATTGTCTTGTTCTAGAAGACAACAGTCCTATGGATGGCCAGTGGTTTCTATGATGCTCTGATTCCTGTATTCACGTATAGAATATATAGCTAGTATGGACACAACCGTGGACGTCGGCAGGGTGAGCAACGTTCTTCAAAAATGTATGCCTGTGCCTCAAATATGGGCAAGAATAAGACCTGCTCTATAATTTGCATGGTGCAGTGAGACGCGGTGCATGCACCACCTCATGACCATGTATAATCAACCTCAATGGGGGTTCTGAATTAGCTGCTGTTTGTGTGGCTAGCTCATGTGTGCATGAGGCCTAAATAAGCTCATGTAAAGCCCGCCTCATATTCCAGTCAGACCTATACACCACTGTATAACTTCAGATGTATGAAACAAAAACAAATACTATATTTTACAGAAAATAAGCATTGTCAAGAAACAGTGGACTAGATAGGAGAAAAGAAAAAAAATTATACAGTTTCTCTAAGGCCCCTATTTACTTACTGGGTCATGGTCACCTTTAAAGGCCATCTACCACCAGGACAAATGGCTGTATGCAAATGAGCCTAAGGGGCTCCATAGGTATTAATGGTGCCTGGAGCCACTCAGGCTCATTTGCATACAGTCTTGCATCCATGTGGTAGATGCCCTGTAACAACAGTAGCACTGAAGAGGATGGCATGTGACAAATAAAAAATGCAGATTTCCAGAAAGCAAGAATTTATCAAATACACTGGAAATCATTACACATGAATTTAAAATAGGACCACCGAGTCTGAATAGTAGAGACTATGAGCTTTTGAGACATTTTGGACAGAGGGTGGTTATTTGATCCTTTGACAGGAGGTGTTGATGAGAAGTATTTAAGAAAGATCTGCAATTCTAGGTCAGTGTGTCGGTTTGCGTCAGATTAAGGCGGTTCTTTAGGCATTGAACAAGGGTTCTGGCAGGGGGACATTACTACTGCACTGTTGTATTGGTTTGCAGGAGTGTGTTATACAGGCGTTTTATGGGGCATAGTTGGGGAGTGTGTTACACTTTTGGGCATTACTAGTGACTGTGACGTTGTGCTGCATGTTGGCATTTTGCTGACACTGCTAGGACTAATATGGTGTTTCTTGGTAGTTTTTGCTACTGTCCTGTATTATTTGTTTTTGGATTTCACCAAAGATTACAATTCCAATATTATACATATGGATGTTTTTATATATTACTGTACAGAATCATGACACAAACTATACAAATATGTGAAAAAAGTAATATCAATAAATAGTAAAATTAGCATTTAAATGGAACATGTTAAGTTACTTACAGTGCTGCACTTCATCAACACCATATGTTAAACGGCACTTATTAAGGCATATTTTAGCAGGTTTTGTAGTTTTTTTGGTTTGCTGGGGGAGACAGCTTTCTATTTTTGTCACCAAGAGAGTCATCTACACAGCGACAAGCTTTGTAATGTCAAATGTAATTAACATGTTAAATACAATAGAGGTGGAAAGGTTATTAGCTCAATTTCAGCACCACAAGCTGCAAAAGGAAATCTCCCTTCTGCCAGAGTATAAAATGCATGTTTTTAATGGCATGTGGATGGAATAGGAAGGCATAGCAGCAGGCCTGTCCTTTTCTGTAGAAGAGCACCCAGCTACCCAATCCAGCATTCTCTTTAATAATGCAGTTGTTATCAGATATCTCTGCATGAAGTCTTGGCAAAGGGGAAGGAGCTGAGGAGGTCACCTCTGTAGGTGCTTCCTATAAGCAAGCAATGAGTGACTGCAGACTTACTGCAGGCTCCAATATAAATTCCAAATAGAATCCCAGCAGCTATCTAACATCACACTGTCTCTTAATCCTCGGGTCCATGGCCACACATTATAATCTCCATGATATGAACATTGGGGGATATAGAATAACACATAGCTGAGGCCATATTCATCGCAATGTATGGATAGGCCATTTTATCTTCATCCTAATGTTCATGGGAATGCGTAACATTATAATGAACCAATCTCATCAAACAACAAGTGTTGCATCATATCTCGAACAGGAGTTACAATTCAGTACAGCAAGCCTACTACTCCTATATTTACAATCTTAAAATTGGAAATATTGACACTGCTGTGTTCTCCTGGGAAAGATTAAAAGACTTATTACAGCATGACTGGGAACATAAATAACATGTAGCTAAGGATATATCCACACTAGATCTCATTCCAAATACTCAAGTGATCATGGATCTCTCGGAAAAAAAAAAGTAAGACCAGAGAACAGACAATACACACCCCTGGGATTCCCTTGTGGAAAAATACTGATTTATCTATTCTTCACATCTAGCAGCAAGGCAGCCAATATATGATATCATGTGATAAATATTATGGATACTTAGAGAAAGCAATATATGTAGAATATAACAATGTAGTATATATTCTCCATGGTGAATGTAATTGAGACATAACATAACAATGTAGTTTATATTATGGATATGTATTGCATGTAATATAGGTGAAATGTTACAATATAGTATATATTATACATAGTGCAAATAATAGAGATATAACAAAAATGTAGTATATATTATAGATAGATAGTGGATGTACTAAAGGTAGAATACAACAATGTAGTATATATTATGGATACATAGTGGATGTTCTAAAGGTAGAATACAACAATGTAGTATATATTATAGATACATAGTGCATGTAACAGAGGTAGAATATGACAATGTAGTATATATTATGGATACAGAGTGCATGTAATAGAGGTAGAATATAAGAATGTAGTATATATTATAGATACATAGTGGATGTACTAGAGGTAGAATATAAGAATGTAGTATATATTATAGATACATAGTGGATGTACTAGAGGTAGAATATAATAGTGTAGTATATATTATAGATACATAGTGCATGTACTAGAGGTAGAATATAAGAATGTAGTATATATTATAGATACATAGTGCATGTAATAGAGATAGAATATAACAATGACAGCCAGTGATCCATTGCTAAAAATAGGTTGGTGATTTCCGATGGAGTTAACCCCGTCCTTTCTGGAGCGCTGTATGCAGAATACGTGATTACATAATGGCAGTCTGATTCCTATGCTTGGATTATTGAAGCTCTTGTGTGTGTATCCAGTGCCTTCCCTGGTGGATCCATTGCACTAAGGATGAGGGTGAGATCGGATGACATTCAGTGCACAGTGAATGACAAGCTGCACCACCCCCAGCAGCAGGCATGGAGATGTGGTGATGCAGCCCCGTGTGCCAGTCCTTACCTGAGTGGCTTTGTGGAACTGCTTCTTGAGCCCCGCTACAGACATGGTGGAGGTTGGGTGCAGCGCTGAGGAGTAGGATGGAGCCGCTCTGCAGGACTGCGGGGGATTCTAGTCTCCAGCCGTCGCCTCGCTGTAATCCTGTGATGCTGTTATCAGATGCATGCCTTAATGCAGGGACACCCTGACGTCACGGCCCGCTAACTCCGCCCTATTAAGGGGGCAAGCGCTCATTTCCTGCACATCCAGCGTGCGGGAGGTGTGGGCTTCTGCTAGGACAATGTGCCCCTTTCACCGCCTAGAAATACTAGTAGTGCAAGCTGGACTGTACTACCGGCCTAGGTGATAGGAGATGAACCCGTGACATGGGGCTGTATTCTGGATTTTATAGTGGTCCAAATGGCGCCATTGTCCCATGAGGCAAAGTTCTCACCTCACTTCAAGGGAGAAACACTAAAAAGAAAGAAAGGCTAATTTATGTCTCATTTACAAGGGGAAATCTGTGTTGGAAAGTGCATGAGCAAAAATTTCCCTGGTATTTACCAGAAAATCTGTATCAAATACCACTGGTTAATATAACAAGTTTCTTCATTTAAAGTCAGATCTACCTTTCCACTTTCCAACCATAAACTTCTCTCTTTTAGGCTATACTCACACTGCCGCAAGGCATTGGGCGCACGGTGCACTACGGGAGGGGTACGGTGCCGAACGTGTGTACCGCTCCGTACCCGGGAAAAAGATAAGACATGTCCTATCTTTTCCCGTATTACGGCTCCGTGCACCATACATCCCTATGGAGAGGGGCAGGGGGTGAGCAGCGCTCACCTCCTCCTCTCCCCACGCGCTGCCGTGTGTCCGCCGTGCTACGGTACGGCGAGCAACAGCAGTGTGAATATAGCCTTAGTGTCAGTAATATGGCCTCCTATCACATACAGAAACCCAATGGCCATTAGTACTCACCATCTCAAAGGAACTTTGTAGTCATCACTATCCTCCATCTCCTCCCTCTCCTGGCCTATCCTGGCTACTAACCATTATAATCATGTTCTCAAAAGTGCCCTGGATGAGGCATCACCATCCTCAGCCTGAACCTTTCAACACAGATATTGGCAACCCCGTTTTCTTCAGCAATCCTCTAGAAGTGCTGAAAGTCTGTGCAGAAAATCGCACACATCAGCAGACTTTCTTCATTTCAAATTATGCCCAGAACCTATAACTTGGCCCTTCACCTCACCAAATAGGTCTATTTCACCAATGTGATCTCTTATCTTTCTAATAATCCTAAAAGACTCTAACATAGCTTCACCTTTGGTGTTAGTAAGGGATGAAGAGTAACTGTCAAAGGCCTTGGAGCCGAAGATCTGGCCACCAACTTTAACTCCTTTCTCCGACGCAGCCATATAGGTTTTAATTGCCACTCCCTAAGGCTAAATTCACACAAACGTGTGCCCAGCGTACCATAGCACAGCGTGCACATGTCAGCCACGGGGAGAGGAAGAGGGGGTGAGTGCTGCCCTCCCCCGCCCCTCTCCATAGAGAAACATGGCATGTGGCGCCATATTAGGGGGAAAGATAGGACATGTCCTATTTTTTTCCCCGGTTATGGAAAGGTACAGTGCCGCAAGTTGCCGTGCGGCCATTGCTGGCCTGTAGCGGACGTATATCCGACGTATATACATCAGCCGTAAATATGTCCCCCAATGGCTGTGTGAATACAGCCTAAGACCCCATTGTTGCCATGACCTGAGGCTGTGTAATTAATGCAGATCTGTTACAATGTGGCACGTGATAAATCCCCATATACTGCCATAAAGTACTATGGTAGCATAAAGTAGGATTAATCAGACGACCTAAAGTTAAAGTACCTTAGGGATTCTGAAAATAATAAAAAATGACTACAAAAATAAAATAAAACAATAAATAAGACCTTAAAGTTCAAATCACCCCCCTTTCCCTAGAACTAAGCTGAAAATAAATGAATTAAAAAATGGAATTAAAAATAACAAAATCATAAACATGTTAGGTATTTTCGCATCCTAAAGTGTCCAATCTATGAAAATAAAATACCGTCATTTGGTTTATAGGTGGTCCCCTACTTAAGGACATCTAACTTACAGACGACCCCTAGTTAAAGACGGACCCCTATGCCCACTGTGACCTCTGGTGAAGCTCTCTGGAAGCTTTACTATAGTCTCAGACTGCAATGATCAGCTGTAAAGTTCCTGTAATGAAGCTTTATTGATCCTATTACAGCAAAACATTTTAAAACAACAATTGTCCTGGGGGCAAAAAAAATGGTCTGGATCTACAATTATAAAATATACAGTTTCAACTTACATACAAATTCAGCTTAAGAACAAACCTATGAAACCTATCTTGTATGTAACCCGGGGACTTCCCATATTCCGGGCGTTCAACCTAATAACAGAAAATAGCGCCCAAATGTTCAAAACACCACTTTTTTGCCATTTTGCAACATATAAAAAATATAATAAAAAGTTATCAAAAGGTTGTACAGTCCCCAAAATGGTAGCAAAGAAAACATCAGGTCATTCCAGAAAAAATGACACCTCCATACACTGAACTATGAAAAAGTTATTAGAGCCAGAAGATAGCATAATTTAAAAAAATTATCACGGTGTCCCAGTGATCATACCAACCCAAAGAATAAAGGAGGCGTTTGATGCACAGATGCAAAAAAAAACAAGCTCAAATGGGCAAATGTGTTTTTTTCACCAATTTCACCGTATTTGGAAGTTTTTCCCAGTAAAAGGCATGGAATATTAAATACTGTTACTTTGAAGTACAATTGGTTATGCAGGCAACAAGTCCACACATAGCTCTGTGAATGGAGAAATAAAAAAGTTATAGATTTTTGAAGGTGGGGAGTAAATAAATGGAGACACAAAAAAAAATAGGTCAAAGTTTTTAAGGTGTTAAACATAAAAATAGACTATATCTGACAGGAAGTTTCTGTCAGGATCAGTGGTAGTGGACCCTCTGTACCACCACGGATGATGACATAAGCCGTCACCTGGGACTGGGGTCTAGTACCCGGTTTTCACCAGAGGCCGCCGCATAGCAGGTTGAACTTGTTGCACGACTTTGTCCGCGGTGGCGACCATGACCAAGAGCAGAATTGTAAGACGTGGCAGGAGGTTGAGACAGGCAGCACAGGATCAGATTCGGGGATGTAGCGGAAGGTCAGGACAGGTAGCACAGGAGCGAGGTCAGGAACGGAATGGAGGTCACAATGGGAAATCTCAGAGAAAGCTTTCTCTAAGACTATGAGGCACAAAGATCCGGCAGGATGTACAGGATGTACAGGGAGAGGCAGGTTCATATAGAATTCTGGGAAATGGACAGCGGCAATTTACGATGCGCTGGCACTTTAAATCTTCTGAAGCTGGCTTAGGAGACTGGGACGTGCTTGCACAGCAGGAGGACTGGGAACAGGAGCGGGGACAGGTAAGAAGCGTGGGCGCTGCACCAGCAGACACGGAGGGGCAAGGGTGAGTCCATGACCCGAGATATGGGTCATTTGAGCACCCGTGACAGTTTCCCAATCCAATCACTTCATTAATCATCTCCCCTCCGGTACCTCACCATATTCTTGCTCTTTCTTTCTTCCTTTGCTCCCCCATTACCTGCATTAGGGACCACACACCCGTACTCTCTCTCCAGCAGTCGCGACTTTGCTCTACACTGCCCATGTTGGACACACCATCAGAAGATTTGGTTCTCAGTACCATCTTTATTCTGATGATACCCAGCTATATAATAAAGGAATTATTATTATATACTTCTGCACATAAAATCACCCCTGCCTTGCCGCAGAACACCAGTGATTGTCTCTCTGCTATCTCTAAGAACATGTCATCTCTCTTCTTGAAAATGAATCTTTCCAAGACTGACTGACCCAAACTTAATCTTTCCATTTCTATCTGTGGTCTCAGGATTGTGCTGGACTCGGACCTCTCTTTTGCACCATATATTCAATAATTTGCTTGTTTTTGTCACATGTATCTCAAAAACATCTTTAGAATCCGCCCATTTCTTTCAATTGATACCTCTAAAATGCTAATTCGTACCTCCCACTCCTGTCTCAAACTGCACCAAACTTCAACTCTCTCTTTACTAACCCATCCATCTCTGCAGTTCTATTGACTTCTACTGGTTGAAGCAGAAGCATCTTTAATTATTAAATTATTTTTATTCTCTTCCCTTGTAAAGAATGGCTTGACCAATATACAAGCTCTTACACCTCTAGTGTCACCCCTTTACCCTTAGGGCTCATTCACACTGCCGTCTGCGGGGCCGTACATGCGGCCGCAAATTTGCGGCCGCATGTACGTCCCCATAGACGGCAATAGCGGCACGGCGGGGATCCGGTGCCACACATGTGTGGCACCGATCCGGGCCGCACACCGCAAAAAGATAGAGCAAGCTCTATCTTTCGGCGGATGTGCGGCCGTGTGCCGCTATTTCCTATGGAGGGAGGAGGGGTCACCTCCTCCTCACCTCCAGCACACGGCGGTATGCCCGCACGGCGGGCATACCGCGTGTGAATGTACCCTTAGACTGTGAGTTCTTGCAAGCAGGGCCTCACTTACTATTGTTTCCTTATGACTCTGTTTTTTTCTGTATTGTCTTATTCTATTTGTATATGTCCCCATAAAGATTATTATTTACATAATATTATTATTAAACATAAAACCTCAGAGCTATTTGTGTACTGTCCGTGTTTTCATTGATAGTTTCTAAAAAACTGATAAAAAGGACACAGGGCACAACAGTTAATTGTGTGAGACTCTTCTCAGGGATAAAGCTTTCTAGGACTGTGTTCATCTAGTGATTTTCTGTTAAAATATTGAACATAGTGAACATTCTATTGTTTTTGGTGTTTTTAATTGTCCCGTTTCCAGCAGTTTATTGAGAAGCTTGGGTGAAAAGTGAATTTAGCATTTTCATAAAAATACAAGACTGCCAAGCCTCAGACCCTCAAAATCACAAAGCCCAAAAAGATCACATGGACTACAAGAGGCTTCCATGCAGGACTTTTATCCCATTTAAATTACAGAGTGGCATCACTCCATATTTACAGAACATTATCAGACTGTATCCAAATATAGAAATACCATAGCAAGACCGTCGCACATCATTGGGCTAGTGATTGATAAATATTGTGCATAATTAAAGACCTACAGAAAAGAGGAGAAGGAGAGATTCTCATTGAGATCTTTGGGAGCCACAGTGTCGCTCTTGAATATCTATCCCTCTGGGTTTGGGAACCACTACATCAACACCCATAAACCCATAGAGCTATACGGCTACTGAACGATAAATATGACTTTTTCCCCTGATGAAAGGCCCATTATCTATGGTCCCAGAAACGCATTGGAAATATGACCACTGGAACACTTTTACCAAGCCTTCTGTCTCCTATGGACCCCTCCTTCCATCTGCTACTCACTGCGGCTGCACAAAGCGGTAGCCACTGCAAGTACTAGACAGCATTGCATTAGAGGGACGCAGTGCACACATGTTATTATGCACTGAGCGGTGACATTATCAGGAGGGGGCAGCGCTGGAGGAGGCAGCAGGCATGCTAGAAGTGGTGGTTGGTAAAGCTTGTAAAAAAATAGATATATTGATATGTGTGAGTACATAACATGGTGGGTAATGCTGCCACATCTACATAACGTTAATTTTATAAAAGGAACAAGCTGGCTAGGTTGCATTAAAGAATTTAACCATGTGTATCATTATATGTGTTTAGAACTTTATAGCTTTACCAATTGATTTTGAGATTGATTTTAGTAATATGTTGTACTTCACATCAATAGTACAGTATATTCCGGCGTATAAGACGACCTGGTGTATAAGACGACCCCCCTACTTTCCTGTTAAAAATATAGAGTTTAAGATATATTCGCCGTATAAGACTACCCCTTTTCCAACAGCCAGCTCCCCCTGTATATTGCTAGCCTGTACCCCCAGTATACAGCCAGCCCCCGTGTATATAGCCAAACGGCCCCCCCTCCTAGTATACTGCCAGCCTGTACCCCCAGTATACAGCCAGCTATTATACAGCCTGGCGGCCCCCAATTGTGCAGAATGCCGCCCCCCCAGTTTGCATCCTGCCGCCTCCACCTCTATATAGCCAGCCTGCTTGGCACACTAATAATAAAACAGCTTCTCACCTTTCCCGCGATCCACCGAAGCTCCGCTGCTACACTCTGGCCGGCGGTGACAGCTCATTGAGCGCTGGCGGCTCACAGAATATGACGTCAGCCGCGTGCCGACGTCATATTCTCTGCGACGCCGGCACCCACGTAGCTGTCACCGGCGGCAGGAGCGTAGCAGCGGAGCTTCGGTGGATCGCGGAAAAGGTGAGAAGAAACATTACCGGCGTATAAGACGACCCCAGACCAGACTGAAGATTTTTCAGTCTTCAAAAGTCGTCTTATACGCCGGTATATACGGTATATTTATTTTAGAGGCCTATAGATTTTTGTAGGATATTTTAAAGTTTTTTTTACTTGAATTACGTGTTTTAGAGTAGTTAGCCTGTGCAGATACATAGGCTGTCACTGGCACTGCTAGTTCTTCCCCTTGCCATGTATTTATAAAGTGGCCGCGAAACACGCTATATCCGACACAACACAAAATTCTGCACTGAAAGGGGTGTTCCATCGCACAGTCGGACCGTGCACCACGTTTATCATGCAGTGTCCAGCAGAATTGTTTTGCACACTCTATGTTGAAGGTGCACCAAAAAAAAGGTTGCACTCTGTCGGAGCAGCTTCACAAAGAACTTGCAACACATTTCAGGCAAACTGTGAAGGGTTTTTGATAAATATGGGCCTGTATGGCTGGAAGACCATGGCCAAATAGTATTAGGAGAATTGCAAAACATGTTCCATACAATCAAAGCCAGGGAACATAGCTTGTCTTTATGTGTGTGGGGAACGGGTGTTTGCTAACATTCATAATTTGCAAAAGGAAAAGCCAATGTATAGACATTCATCCTAATCATCATAAAAATTTGGTTTAGTGCTGTTGTAACCAATCTGATACAGCATGCTAACATCAGACTAAAAGGTTGAAACCACTGGTTGGCCACACATTTATAGCCGTAGAAATAAATGTTGCGCAGGCTGTCGCTGGATACTTTAAGAGGTCGGGGGCTCTTGACGTTTTCGGTTGTGCAGTATGCTTGGCGGGGCTATGTAAATAACCCCTGTTATGCACAGTTTAACAAAACCATATGCAATTCCTTCAATCCAATTATGCAAGAAAAATTGCATGATCAGATCACCCTTTTGTCAGTTCAGCCACAGGGTGTTCTAATCTCGACTTTGGATGTGTTCATGATTTTTAGAAACAATGTAAAATGTGGGTAATATGGAGCACTGCAGGGGCACAACACTAATGAGCATTTTTTAATGATCGATTAGACATGGGTCCATTTATTTTACTGGCCCAAATTAGATGATTCCCCCTTTTCTACCCCATTTCCATCCACTGGGGAGCTTTATGAAGCTTTATAATAATTGCATGATCCCCATGCTTAAAGAACCTTTCTTCTGTTTCCCGCTAAATATACAGGAATAGTTTTCAATTGAAGTACATTTAATTATGTAGGGTTCAAACTAGCTTCAAACTTTTTCTATAATCTATTGCCCTTTTACTGGGACTATGCACAATAAGCTGCTATGCCTTGAAAAACCAGAAAAACAAGTAGCATCAGGATGTAGTTAGTGAGCTGTGCTGCTGAAAGACATTATACACCTTTCTGCTAAATAAGTGTTATGAACTAAACGGTCTATAGAATATCTCAGCAACATTCCAAGAGGCAAGATTATATATTTTTCAATGGGCAGAGAAAAGTACTTAAATAATAACAAAAAATAGAGAAAGAAAAAAAAAAAAATTAAATGCTGTTAATGTCACTGTGCTAGAAGACTGTATGGTTATTGCTAAGTGCACTTGACCATCACTGTTTGTGGCAGTGGAGGCAGCTAGACTGCTAGTAAGGGCCAGCTAGAATTTTTAAATAATTGACCTTTTGAAGGTAGTGTGAAGTACTGCATCTATTTCCAGAATGTATAGGCCAGAATGTGGACCCTCTGGACCACCGCGGGAGATGGTACTAGCCGACACCTGGGACCCCGAATATAAGTGACACCTGGTTTTCAACAGAGCCCCCCCCAAAAGTGGGATGGTCTTGCTGCTGCAGAGTATCACCAGGTCATTCCACAGGTGTGACCAGACGGCGGTGGCAGCCGTGGTTGCGGAACAGAAATGGAATCCAGGAACAAGGTCAGGAACAGGCAAGGAGTCAGGGCAGGTGGCAGAGATGCAGAGGTCAGGTCCACGGTCACAACCGGAATTCAGGCAGGACAGCACAGGGAACAACGCAGGGAACAAGAAGCTTTGACAATGGCAAAAGAGCTCAAAGATCCGGGAGGGAATCATGGGAACAGCCAGCCTTTAAGAAAAACCCTGGGGGAGCCAGGGCCAATCAGTGATGCCCTTTAAATCTTAGAGCGCAGGCGCGCCCTCCCTAGAGAGCGGGGACCCACGCGAGGCCTACCTGAGAGCAGAGCAGAATCGCAGAGAGGTAAGAGTGGGCCGGGGACTGGTTTAACGCCGCAGCAGAGAGGGGCACGCAATCTGAGACATGGATCTTAGGGGCACCCGTGACAGTAACCCCCATTCTGCCCCCTACTCTTCTTCTTGCTCCCTAAAAACCTCTTCCGGAGAGCAGGTTGTCTAGAAAAGATGATATGCCGAGGAACTGGCCCTTCTCCCACAACATCCAAAGGCGTCAGGACAGACGGAGGTGACGTCTCTCAGTTACAGACTGGAGCATGACGTTGGACATGGAGCGTGGGAGACCTAGCAGGACAGGTGAAGTGGAGCATGGCAGCACGTAGAATGACAGTCTCTCCTTGTGAAGGTCTCCAATGTGAAGACGAATAAGCTCAGTGCGGTACCAGACCGGATCAGAGAGAAGCTGTCCACTGAGATGAGGAGATGTTACGGGGTTGCTTGAGGGGAACCACTGGAATGTGATGCCGAGAGACAAGAACGGCATTCACAAAGTTCCCCGCGGAACCAGAGTCCAGGAATGCTGAGACTTGCACAGGGTCGCTGGCACCGACTCTGAGGAGCACAAGAACCGTCAGACGTGGAGAAGTTGAATTCACACCTAGGGATGTTCTTCCCAGGACCCCTAGGTGCTGGCGTCTTCTGGACGTGGGAGGACGAACAGGACAAGCTCCAATGAAGTGCTCGGGACTGGCACAGTACAGGCAGAGGTTCTCCTGACAACATCTGGAATGTTCCTTGATGGAGAGACGGGCTCTGTCGACTTGCACAGGCTCCACTTCAGATTGTGCGTCCGGAGGCTGGAACGGCTTTTGGGAGACTGGAGCAAAACAGGGTAGCTGAGGAAGTGGAATCTCTGTTTCCCCAGCTTTCGGTGACAAACTGGGATGGCATCAGCTCTATATGCAGCGAGCACTGTGTAATGCAGCCCCTGCACAGTTTGGGGTCGCCATCATATTTTTCAGGCATAGAGAGTCTGAGCCTAAGTTCTCAGTTGGAGTAACAGAAGGGGTTGCAGGAACTGCCGCAGGAATGATCGCTGGAGCCTGAAGCTGGTGGAGGAAATCAGCTGTTGTAGTGCC
The DNA here is from genome assembly GCF_040894005.1 of Engystomops pustulosus. Classification (NCBI taxonomy): domain Eukaryota; kingdom Metazoa; phylum Chordata; class Amphibia; order Anura; family Leptodactylidae; genus Engystomops; species Engystomops pustulosus. The sequence continues at coordinate 133,884,933 of NC_092411.1, forward strand.
ACAGTGATTTTACCAAGTAGTTATGCTTGTGAAGCAATCTGCAGGGACTGCTGGGCGACAACCCTGGAAATATCAGCCAGTATCGGAAGAGGCACCTTGGCGGGATCCATGGCCGGATCTTACTGTCAGGGTTCTGGGTATGTGGACCCTCTGAACCACCATGGGGGATGGGACTAATGGTACATTACCTGGGATTGGAATCTAAGTGGCACCTGGTTTTCACCAGAGCCCTCCGGAAAAGCGGGATGGTCTTGCTGCGGCAGGGTGCCTCTAGGTCGTTCCACAGGTGTGACCAGCCCACGGTGGTAGCCGAGGTCAAGGAACAGAAAATGAGTCCAGGAATGAGTTCAGGAACAGGCATGGAGTCAGGGCAGGCGGCAGAGATGCAGGTCTGTGGTCACAACAGGAATTCAGGCAGGACAGCACAGGGAACAACGCAGGGAACAGGAACAGCTTTCACAGTGGCAAAAGAGCTCGAAGATCCGGCAGGGAATCATGTGAACAGCCGGCCTTTAAGAAAAACCCCGGGGGTGCCAGCGCCAATCAGTGATGCCAGCGCCCTTTAAATCTTAGAGTGCCGGTGTGAGAGAGGGGATGTGACGGGGGGCTTAGCCAGGAGCAGAGCATGATCACGGAGTGATAAGAATGGGCCTGGGATCGGGGTAGCGCCGCAGCAGAGAGGGGCACGGGTATGCCCGCGATCCGAGACATAGAACGTGGGGACACCCGTGACAATGCTTATGACTGGCAAAAAAAACATGAGCTGCAGCAGATGACACACCAAAAAAAAAAAATTATTATTATTAATCGGTTAAGGACTAGGCCCTTTCTTGTTTTTTTCATTTCCATTTTTCACTCTCCACCTTCAAAAATCTATAACTTTTTTATTTTTACACGTAAAGAGCTCTTTGATGCCTTGTTCTCTGCGTTCTTCATAGTGTTGAATATTCCATGCCATGTACTGAGAAGCGGGAAAAAAATTCCGGTGCTAGCTAGTGAATACTAAATACTAAAACATGGAAACACCTGAGGCTCCCTCTGCTATTTCAGTTGTCTGAACCACTATCACCACATGCTAACAGGCTAACTGTCTCCCCACAAAGGGAGGATGTGACACCAACCCAACCATAACCAAGCCTGTCTATACCATCTCAAGGAAGGGTCCAGTTTTCTATCCCCCAAAAACAGTGGAGAAAAAGCAGGAGTTTGGTCCATCTCACCCACAAGTTCTGGTCTTGCCGTGGGTGTTATAGGTGGATGTTTGCTGCCGGTGGATGTTTGCTGCCGTAGATAATTTGACAGAACCTAACAACATTGCAATTCAACGCTCTCTTTATCAGGCCAGAAAAGTTATAGCGGCTCACTGGATAAGGCCTTGGCCTCCTGACAAGAAAGAGTTCATAGATCGACTGAATGTAATCATACGATTGGAGTATAGTACTTATGCGAAAAGAAACAGTATCCCGAAATTCTAAAAAATATGGGGAAAATGGCTTGACACGCCTGGTCTGCCATCGGCTTCTCTTACACGGTTAAGGGCAAGTTTAGAATATCAACTGTCGTTAGTAAGATAGGTAGCGATAGGTCCTTTCAAAAAGGATAGGATCGAATCCAAATGGTTACGGAGAGCTGGCTCACAGTGAGGGAGGTGGAGGGGGGGGGGTGCAAAAGGGTAGGGAGTAAGTCATGAATATGTTTAAATGCTGACTTGAAAAGTGAATATGTTGATTGCAAAGTGTAAAAACTGTAATTATTTTGTAAAACCTACATTGTTGAATGATACTATCGAAATATTGTATAATATTTCTGCCTGCGGCACTATTCTGTACTTACCTCCCCTTGTGTTGTACTTGTTGGGGTTAAAAGGGGATAATGTTCAATAAAAATATTTAAAAAAAAAAAACATGGACATTAAATCTTTTTAACTGCCCACTGGGTTAAAGAGGTGTGCCTATGAAAATTCTCAAATTGCAATCCACTAGTGATGTTTACACAATAAAATTTTTTAACCCCATACTTAACAATTTTACTCAGTTTTAGCTCCTATAACTCTGTTATAATCAATGTAAAATTCAAGAGTGTGGACTGAGACTCTCTTAGCCAAACTTCATGATTTCTCTAGTTTTATGTGGTGACAATGACACTCTCAGGTCTGCAAACTCACCTATAACACACATAGTTCTGCTATATACCCTCCATCCCCCTTCCCTGGATAAAGATCTTATCTGTTTGTAGCTTGTAGCTTTACTCTCCTCACGATGTGATGTGTTGCTTGCCAGCAGAAAGTCAGTGTCTGTGTGAGCTAGTCATGGAATGCAATGGTGGGGGCTAGAGGCAAGATGTCTGCTGACCCTAAAGATCCTGGGTTGGATGCCACTGGCACACTGTTACAGATGTGTTACAGATCTGCAGCAATGATAGGACATGGAGTCTTATAACTCCAAACTGTCATGACAACTGATTGTTTCTCCCTGATGATTTCAGGCTGTGCTAAAGGGTTAACACCCAAGATCGGTGCCAGCATCAGTCGTGGGTGTTATAGGTGGATGTTTGCTGCCGTGAGCAATTAAATTAACTGCCTTTTATAATTTTATGATTTTACATCTCTCTAAACTTTTAACAGTTTTAAAATATAGAAAATATTTTACCTATTATGGGAAGGTTTATACTCATAGATAAATAAATATTTGTTGGTCTTAACAGAGAAGATTATTTGTCTTCCTAGGGATGCATAAAGGTGAATGTTACTTGTTTGTTAACTAAGTGAGCAGAGTGGAATTAAAAGTGTGAGTTAATGTTAGCTTTTCCATTACTGGTTACCTTGTTTAAACACTAGATTCTGAAGTTTGACATTTGCGATTAATTTTCCATAAACATTGTTATATTGTAACAAAAAAATAATATATTGCAGAAATCCAAACTTATCATATTTCAAACTTTGCTTTCATCAAAAAAATGCTCCCTTTGCTGTAATTACATCATTGCAGGCCTTCGGCATTTTACCTGTTAATATGCAAAGGTAATCTGGAGAAATTTCACCCCATGCTACCAGTAGCCAAGTAGGATTGGTTTCATGGGCATAGATGCATAGGGTCAAGCTGATCCCAAAACAGTTCAATGGGGTTGAGATCTAGTGACTGGGCTTGCCACTCCATTACAGATAGAATACCAAGCTGCCTGCTTCTTCCCTAAATAGTTCATGCATAATTTGGAGGTGTGCTTTGGGAAATTGTCCTGTTGTAGGATCAAATTGGCTCCAATCAAGCACTGTCTATGTTTAGGTTTCTATGTCTACGTATAGATTTTATAAATGGTGAAAATGCCGAATCACACATTGTGATGAATAGTTTAAATTCAGACAGCCTCGGGTCTTTGGAAGACCCAAGGCTGTCATGGCAACCATTCGCTGCCCCCCGATGACGACAAAATTGCTGGTACTCTTTGTTTAAAGAAAGAAAATCCCCAAATTGTCACAGAAATCTAACAAAATAAAAAAAAAATTAAATTTCTATGAAAATTAACAAACGAATGGCAGAGATTGCTTTTCAACCCTGCTTCAACAGAATTTTAAAAAATATATAACTCATGAAAGAGGCCTGGACAGAAATGATGGTACCCTTAACTTAATATTTCTTGCACAACCTCTTGAGGCAATAACTGCAATCAAATGATTTATGTAACTGTCAATGAGACTTTTGCACCTCTCAGCAGGTATTTTGGACACTCACAGTTTAGTGGGGTTTGAAAGTAGCCTTCTCCAGATGGCATGTGTTAGCTCCTTCCAAAGATGTTCAGAATAGTGTAGTGTTTTCCTCTTAGCCATTCTTGAGTATTTTTAGCTGAGTGTTTTGGATCAGTATACTTTTGTAAGACCCATGACCTGCAACAGAGACAAAGCTTTCTGACACTGTGCAGCACATTTATCTCTAGAATCCCTCAATAGTCTTGAGATTTAATTGTACCCTGCAGCGATTCAAGACACTCTGTGCCAGATACTGCAAAGCAGCCCTAGAACTTAGGGACACTGTTCAAGATATGCTTAATTTTTCCTTCTGTGAACATAGAGCTGATATGCCTAACCCAAAAGATCGATTTTAATCTTATTTCATTTTCCTAGAAGCTTTGTTGCTTGTCAACATGTAGTTTTGCAAATTCCAATCAGGCTTTTTTATGATTTGTTTTAAGCAATGGTGTCCTCCTTGGTGGTCTCCGATTAAGTCCACTTTGGTTCAAACAACGATGGATGGTGCAATCGGACACTAATTTTCCTTGAGCTTAAAGTTCATCTTTAATCTCTTTAGAAGTTTTTCTGGGATTTTTTGTTACCAGTCATATTATTAGTCTCTTTGCAGCCACATCCAGGGAGGTTGGCTACAGTCCAATTGATCTTAAATTTCTGAATATTATGTGCAACTGTAGTCACAGGAACATCAAGTTGGAACTTGGAGATGGTCTCATGACTTTTACCTTTAACATGCTTGTCTATAATTTTTTTCTAAGCTCCTGAGCCAACTCTTTCCTTTGATTCCTGTGGTCCATGTTGAGTGTGGGACACACCACTTCACCAAACAGTACAGTAAGTAGTGTTAGCCCTATATACAGTCATGGCCAAAAGTTTTGAGAATGATACAAATATTATATTTTCACATGATCTGTTGCCCTCTGGTTTTTATGTGTGTTTGTCAGATGTTTTTATCACATACAGAAAGTGCAATCATATTATGATTAACAAAAGCTTTTATTGACAGTTAGAATGAGTTAATGCAGCAAGTCAATATTTGCAGTGTTGATCCTTCTTCTTCAGGACCTTTTTTCTTTATGGCAAGGTGCTCCATCATGCTGGAAAAAGCATTGTTGATCACCAAACTGCTCTTGGACGGTTGGGAGAAGTTGCTCTTGGAAGATATTCTGGTACTCTTCTTTATTCATGGATGTGTTTTTAGGCAAGACTGTGAGAGAGCCGATTCCCAAGGCTGAGAAGGAACCCCACACATGAATGGTTGCAGGATGCTTTTCAGTTCGCATGAGACAAGACTGGTGGTATTGCTGACCTTTTCTTCTCCGAACAAGCTGTTTTCCAGATGTTCCAAACAATTGGAAAGGGGATTCATCAAAAGAAATGACTTTACCCCAGTCCTTAGCAGTCCACTCCGTGTACCTTTTGCAGAATATCGGTCTGTCCCTGATGTTTTTTCTAGAGAGAAGCGGCTTCTTTGCTGCCCTCCTTGACACCACGCCTTGCTCCAAGACACAGTGCGTGCAGATGCATTCACACCTGCCTGCTGCCATTCTTGAGCAAGCTCTGCACTGCTGGTAGCCTGATCCCGAAGCTGAAACACTTTTAAGAGACGGTCCTGGCGCTTGCTGTTCCTTCTTTGGAACCCTGGAACCTTTTGGCAACAATGAAACCCAAAAAACCATCTTTCTAGCTGCGATACTCTTCCCTGTTAGGCCAGTTTTGTGCAGTGCAATGATGACTGCACGTGTTTCTTTAGAGATAACCATGGTTAACAGAAGAGAAACAACGATGCCAAGCACCAGCCTCCTTTTAAAGTGTCCAGTGATGTGATTCTTACTAAATCATTACAGATTGATCTCCAGCCCTGTCCTCATCAACACCCACACCAGTGTTAATGGAGCAATCACTGAAACAATGTTAGCTGCTCCTTTAAAGGCAGGCCTGCAATGAAGTTGAAATGTGTTTTGGGGGAAAAAGTTTATTTTCTAGGCAAATTTTGACTTGCAATTAATTGCTGTTAAGCTGATCACTCTTTATAACATTCTGGAAAATATGCAAATTGCCATTATAAAACCTGATGCAGTAGAATTTGTAAAAATTAACATTTGTATCATTCTCAAAACTTTTGGCCATGACTGTACAGGTCCAATGACTGATTACAAGATTATAGACACCTGTGGACACACCTTGATTTAAGGTCCCTTAGATCACATTTTTTCAGGGATACCATCATTTCTGTCCAGGCCTGTTTCATTAGATTTATTTTTCTTTTAATTTTGTTGAAGCATGGATGAAAAGCAATGTTTTCCTCTCATTTGTCTATTTTCATAGAAATTTAATTTATTTTTATTTTTGGCTGATTCAAATTATTTATGTGACCATTGTGGGTTTTCTTTCATTAAACAAGGGGTACCAACAATTTTGTCCAAGTTTTGTATATCTATATACACACATTTATTGGGGCAGATTTACTTACCCTCTGTACACAGAGAATCATGGGGCCAGCAGGGAGTCCTTCAGAGATAATTAGGCCCTGTCTACACATTCTCCCTCTTTTTGCAGTCCCAAGTAACCAAGTAAGTTACTTTAAAATATCACTGAAAGCAGCATCTTTTAAGTTGCTTGGAACTACAGGAAATTTCTTGTCCTGTCTGGTGTGCTGGGGCGATGGCCCGGGTGCGCACAGAAAGAGCTTGGAGTGCCGCCTCTGGCACCCGTGCCATAGGTTCGCCACCACTGATCTAATGTATAGTAATAAAATACAATTTTATATACTTCTTTTTTTTTTGGTGGGCCCCAAAATAAAACAATAAAACCCCAGAGTGATAACGTCATGACGCAAGTCATGTGATGACACTACTGCATGGCTTGCATTTTAAAGCAGCAGTGTGGCAAGGTGAAGACCCTGCCATGCTGTGCTCATTATCAGCTCTACTATTGTCTAAAACAGGGTTAGGGAACCTATGGCTTGGGAGCCATATGGGGCTCTTTTGATGGCTGCATTTGGCTCTCAAATCATTGATTAATAGCGATCGCCAGTGTGTACATCTAAGACACACACAGCGATGTTACCACTGCCTGCATCCTTTCTGTGAACAAGGTGCCATCGCCGCATCGTTGCTTAGATGACAGCGCCTTTGTCATAGAGTAGAGCAGCATCCACTCCTCTCTATGACCCAGGTGCCATTACCTCAGCAACTATGGCAGTGGCACCTGGGTCATAGAGAAGAGCGCGGCAGTGATGAGAATCCACTGAAGGGAGAGCAGGTAGGTGAGTATTCCTTTTTTTTGCTGTGACTACGTATCTCCTGGGAGGCATGTGCTGGAGCTACCTATCTACTGGGGGCAAGTATGTGCTGGCACTACCTATCTACTGGGAGTCATGTGCTGTGACTACCTATCTAGTGGGGCCTGGGGTCATGTGATGGGGCTACCTGTCTACTGAGAGGTATTTCCTGTGGCTACCTATCTTCTGCTGGTATGTGCTATGACTACCTATCTATTGGGGAGCATGTGCTGTGGCTGCCTAGCTACTGGGGAGCATGTGCTGTGGCTACCTATCTACCTAGGGAAAGTGCCTGGGCTAACTTTCTACTAGGGGCATGTGCTGGGGCTTACCATCTACTGGGGGAATGTGCTATGACTACCTATCTAATGGGGACATGTTCTGTGGCTACCTATCTACTGGGGGGCATTTGTTGGGCTACCTATTTACTAGCAGGCGTGTGATGGTGCTACCTATCTACTGGGGGGCATGTGCCGTAATTACCAATAAACTGGAGGGCTTCCTATCTACTTAGGGGCATGTTCTGAGGCTAGCTTTCTATTTGGGTGCATGTGCTGTGGCTACATATGTATTGGGGGCATGTGCTGGGGCTAGCTATATACTGGGGGCATGTGCTGTGGCTACCTATTTACTGGTGGCTATGTGATGTGGCTACCTATCTACTGGGGGCACGTACTAGGGCTACCTATCTACTGGGGCAGCTGCTCTGGCTATTTCCTGGGGGGCATTTGCTGTGGCTACCTATCTACTGGGGGCCATGTGCTGGGGCTACCTTTCTACTAGATGGGAAGTGCTGTTGCTGGGGGCATGGGGGCAGGTGCTGTGGCTACCTATCTACAGGGGGGCATGTGCCGTGGCTACCTATCTACTGGGGGGGGGGGGCGTGTGTATTTTGTATGGCTCTCACAGAATTACATTTTAAAATATGTGGTGTTCATGGCTCTCTGAGCCAAAAAGGTTCCTGACCCCTGGTCTCAAAGATACTGGTACATATGATATTAATGCCTCTAGTAGTTTAGTTCCTAATGCGACCTGTTCTGGCTGCATTGCCTACTAAAGTGTTGGGTCAGAGCACTAAGGCAAAAGCCTGGTCATTACATCCTTGGTTCTTAAAGGGGGATGTCCGACTGTTTTTCCATTGCTATCAACAGCTCTCACCCACTACACAGCATAACATCAACAGGACACCATAAGAATTTGCTGTCGCTTTGTGTACTGGCAGACCTCAAGATTCAATAATTCCTTCAACCCAAATAGAATAGAACTTTACAACCAAATAGTATAAAAAAACAAAGGACTGAATGCCCCCCATGTGCTACTTATATAGTAGTATCGTAATGTACTGTCTATTTTGTATTGTTCATTCTGCTATTTACTGTTTATTTTGTATTGTCTGTTCTGTAATGTATTGTTTACCTTTCTCTATGATATGACTAGCCTGGAGCAAATGTACAAATAATTTAGCATCGGGATAAAGTTTTATTCTACTCTATCATAGAGAAAAAAATTGTTTAAAGTTTTTTTTGAAACTTTAGATAAAAGTTAATCAAAACATTTATCAGAAACCTATTGACTCGAGTATAAGCCGAGGGTGGAAAATGCATTGGTCACAGCCCCCCAGTATATAGCCAGCAAGCTCTCTGTGGTATATAGCCAGCAAGCCCCCTGTAGTATATAGCCTGCCAGCCCCTGTACTATATAACCAGCCAGCCCCTGTAGTATATAGCCTGCCAGCCCCTGCAGTATATAGCATGCAGCCCCTGCAGAATATAGCCTGCCAGCCCCTGCCCCTAATTTAATGCTTGTAGGAAAAAAACAAACAGTTTACTCATTTTCTGACGCCCCCCGGCAGGTCCTCTTCTCTACAGCGATGCTCCGGCATTGGTACCTTGTCCCAGTGCGGTCGATCAAAGGCACCATGATGTCAGCCATCGCTGACATCATGTCAGCGAGTTGATGAAGTCACGATCCCTACGACGGACCGTGCGGGGAGACATAGCCGTTGTCGGCTCATCACTGTATGGAAGAGGACCTGCGAGGGGGAGCGTCGGAAGTTGAGTACACTGTTTGTTTGTTTTTTTCTTTGACTCGAGTATAAGCCGAGGTGAGGTTTTTCAGCATATTTTTTGAGCTGAAAAACTTGGCTTATACTCAAGTATATACGGTATGTAGGATTTCACAAAAATGAAGGACCCCCTTTCTGTGAAATGCTGGCACAGGCCTCTGCTGTAGTTTAGTCGGAGGATTGGGAGAGGCCAAGCAATCTGGCATGGAAATAAGCAGCTCTACATGAACAGGACCTTTTGCCTATGTTCCCATAGGTATGGCTTTTTATTGTGTGCTCAGCTGCTTCTAGGTGCAGTTTATCGGTGGTAGACTGTCCGATAATGCATGCTCATTACCTCCAAGGGATGATTGACACGTCTTCAGCTAGATCTTGAGCCACTGTGTGAGCCAGAAAAGGAGGTTATACAAATATGAAAATTAGCCTGAGCACCTCATGGCTCCTTAACTTAATTTATACATGCCTCCCACTACTCGCTCTGGCCAGATACGCAGTGATGTTATCCGTCTGTCTGGGCTGGACATAAATAATGAATGACAGCAAAGCAGAGATCTAAAGAACAGTCAGGAATTAGTACAGAAAGTAAATATTAGCAAATTAAAACAATGCCATTTGCTGCAAGAAGGGATGCTTCATACAGTATTACAGTATAAGGGCCACTAAAAGGGAAATGATACTTTGTGGGCACATTAGAGGACAGGGTTAGGACACCAAATTAATTTTAATGGTGGCGTACCTGGAAATCATTGTAGCTGGTATCTTTGCACACCACAAGGTACAGTTTGGTAGGAGAGGGGGGCCCTGCCAAAATTTTGCTATAGAGCCATCTCAATTCTAGTTATGCCCCTGTTAAACAATGTAAGCTGCTGCCACGGTAAGCATGTTTTAAACCTTTGTATGCAATAAAGAAAGAAGTCATTGATTTAAAGTTGGGTATTGGATTATTTCACTACTGTTTGAAGGGTTCATGTTTTCTTGTATGTGGACCGCAAATAGCGCAAGCTCATGTGCCTTGGGCATAAAACTGCAACACAAATAAACTTGGTATAGGTGGAGAGCAAAGTGCTTGGCAGCTCATTATAAGGACATAGTATTGCCCTTATACCAGTCTACACATTAGGAAAATGAAAATAATAAACATTTGTACTTACCTAGATGTGAGCCCAATGAGGCACATTGGACTCACACTTCAAATCCCACGATAACACCTCATCTCGCGATGGAACAGTACCCCTGGTTCACTGCGCAAGTGCTATGGTAAAACTTAGGTGTCCATAACACAGCTCAGCTGAGGTGTCCATGACAGGTTCCCTTTAAGAGAGAATAGTATGACAAATAACTTGGGGTTATTTCAGTGTACAAATAACTTTTTAAAAATCTTTTTAGACCTAAGCATGTGGGCAAGACATCATCTACCACAAGGGAAAGACAGGCATTCCTTACTGCTAGAGCAATGGCTGATCCCTTGAGGGTCCTGGTTGCCTTTCTTGAGAGCAAAAATTCCATGTTATGTTAAGTAGATATTTAAAATGGGACCTTGACCCACAGATTTATTCTGACTGCCATATTTGGAGAAGGGAAGGAATCCCCCATGGGCTTTATGACATCGGCCATATGGGTTTTTATTATCTTTTTCTTCAAAACTTTTTCTTATCTTTGAATCAACACTGCAGGATTATTAAAAATGTTTTTGTGCCAAGCATCTACCTCTTCATTAGAAAATCCAGATATTTAATGCATATCTCTTTAACTGCATTTTTTGGTGCCGGAAATAAACTATTAAAAGATCAATAGGACAATACTCCCCACACCTCTCGTAGACTTGGGACCCGTTCAGTTCTGGGTTTATCCATTTTGCTTTGTCCTACAATAGATGGTGAAAAGGTAAAGATCCATGATGCAGATGGACTAATATCTGAATATGTAAAAGTAACTATTATACCCACAAATAAAATATTCACAGGCACTTTGCATAACTCTGCATAACTTACCAGTATTTCTGGATATAAGTCGATCTGCATCATAGATAAATTCCTTTTTCAACTGGTTATTGTAGGACACTGATAACACAACGTTAAAAAAACACACAAGTGACGTTGCTATGGTGTGAACGGGTCTCAAGTCTGCAAAAGCGGTGTGGCGGATCATCCTTTAGCTCAATTTATATTCAATTTCCAGAGTTCTGCATTGAAGATATGGATTTTCTACTGACAAGGTAGAATCTTGGCACACAAACATACTACTGACTTTATGGCATTTTCTGGACTAGCATTTTGAGCCGTAGCTCCCTTGTTTCATATTTTAAACTTTAAAGGGGTATTCCCATCTGGGCATTTACATTTTATTAAATTCATTTGCCTTATGTAAACATTTCTTCAATTGGATGTTCATTTAAAAAATGCTTCTGTGTGAAGATAATTTCTCATAAATGTAGTCATGTTGACCCTTAGAAACCAGATAGCTTCCTAGGATACGACCACGTCACACTCTGGCAGCGGTGGCCAGACTTTCGCTATATAGTCCTGCCGGACCACCAGGATTCAGCAATCATTACCACAGGACAGCAGTGCGACATGTAGTAACTCCCGGACATTTCACATACAAAAACCTTTTGTGTCTTTGTGCAATCCCTCCAGAAGAGGTAGCCGTATCAGAGGAAGATATCTCGATTCTAAGGGACAAAATCATTACATCTATGAGAAATTATCTTCACACAGGAACATTTTTTTTTAATAACATCCAATTGAAGAAATGTTTACATATGGCAGATTAATGAAACAAAGTGAGTGCCCAGATGAGAATACCCCTTTAAGTTTCATCTGCACTCTAGGAATATTGCTTTGATGTATTTGTGTGAATTCTTACAGCATAACTGTAAAGCTAGAGTGATTTTACCAAATTATTATATTCAATATAATTTATTGAAAAAGAAGAGAAAAGTGGTTTACATATAGTAAATGATACAGAACATCACACTCAGGTCAAGAACATCACACCGGTCAAGGATCATGCAGCAAAATTTGCATGACAGCTGTATATGGTTCAAAAGTAACAGTAAACATATAAATATATTGTGCCAAACAGCTTCCTGGGTTCTCCCTGAGGGGTTAGGAACTTGAAGTGAGCCAAGCCTTTCGAAGAGATTAAAGGAAAACAAGCCCTGCACATGCTAGGTACACCATGCTAGTAACGGGTTGGACCCCCTTTTGCCTTCAGAACTGCCTCAATTCTTCGCGGCATAGATTCAACAAGGTGCTGGAAGCATTCCTCAGAGATTTTGGTCCATATTGACATGATGGCATCACACAGTTGCCGCAGATTTGTCGGCATCACATCCATGATGCGAATCTCCCGTTCCACCACATCCCAAAGATGCTCTATTGGATTGAGATCTGGTGACTGTGGAGGCCATTTCAGTACAGTGAACTCATTGTCATGTTCAAGAAACCAGTCTGAGATGATTCCAGCTTTATGACATGGCGCATTATCCTGCTGAAAGTAGCCATCAGATGTTGGGTACATTGTGGTCATAAAGGGATGGACATGGTCAGCAACAATACTCAGGTAGGCTGTGACATTGCAACGATGCTCAATTGGTACCAAGGGGCCCAAATAGTGCCAAGAAAATATTCCCCACACCATGACACCACCACCACCAGTCTGAACCATTGATACAAGGCAGGATGGATCCATGCTTTCATGTTGTTGACTCCAAATTCTGACCCTACCATCCGAATGTCGCAGCAGAAATCGAGACTCATCAGACCAGGCAACATTTTTCCAATCTTCTACTGTCCAATTTTGATGAGCTTGTGCAAATTGTAGCCTCAGTTTCCTGTGCTTAGGTGAAAGGAGTGGCATCCGGTGTGGTCTTCTGCTGCTGTAGCCCATCTGCCTCAAAGTTCGACGTACTGTGCGTTCGGAGATGCTCTTCTGCCTACCTTGGTTGTAATGGGTGGCGATTTGAGTCACTGTTGCCTTTCTATCAGCTCAAATCAGTCTGCCCATTCTCCTCTGACCTCTGGCATCAACAAGGCATTTCCGCCCACAGAACTGCCGCTCACTGGATGTTTTTTCTTTTTCGGACCATTCTCTGTAAACCCTAGAGATGGTTGTGCGTGAAAATCCCAGTAGATCAGCAGTTTCTGAAATACTCAGACCAGCCCTTCTGGCACCAACAACCATGCCACGTTCAAAGGCACTCAAATCACCTTTCTTCCCCATACTGATGCTCGGTTTGAACTGCAGGAGATTGTCTTGACCATGTCTACATGCCTAAATGCACTGATTTGCCGCCATGTGATTGGCTGATTAGAAATTAAGTGTTAACGAGCAGTTGGACAGGTGTACCTAATAAAGTGGCCGGTGAGTGTAAGTTGCGTATGAAGTTATCATAGGAGATAGATCTCTATGTTGAGATAGCCTCAACATAGAGATGGTGTTTGGCACTTTAATGAGAAGTAAATTAGAAAGAGAAAGAGGGGAAAAGGGAGGGATAATGGAGGGGGTAGTACATGAGTAAGCAGGAGGGAGGGACACAGGGGGTTGGGGGGGGCGGTAGGTCTCTCTACAATTAGGTAACTCAGATGGTCAAAAGTCATGCAAACTGAGCAGGGGTTTCTTTAAAGAGAAGCCAGGATGCCTAGTGTGGGTGAATTTTTCCTTGGTCAGGTTCACCTCTGCAGTGAGCTCTTCCGTTCTGCAGATATTTACCACTTCTTGCACCCATTCAGCAAAGGGGAAGGGAATGCTGGGGATCTTCAATAGCGGGGGATGAGAGCGTGCAGCCGTGAGAAAGAAACGTAGAGGGCTTTTCTTCCGTGAGCCGATACTACCTGGGAGTACCAATTTTAGCTGACGCAGCAATGTGGCGCCCTCAGACGAAGCTGTAAGTGGAAAATACTTTGTCCCAGACGGATGGGAGATCATACATCTGACATTATCCCCCTGGAATTGTTAAAGCGCCAGCAGGTTTCAGGGACTTTGGGATAGATAAGGTTAACCCCATTACCGACGCGCTCCTTAGTAGTACAGCATGCGCCGGTCCCGGTGCATGGAGAGGGCTCTCGTGCTGTGCCCTCTCCATAGCTGGTAAGTCTTTGCTGCATATTGTTATGTCATCAATTGCCGCCGGCAAAGCTGCCGACGGCTTCAAAAAGGATCGTAGCTTCCGGTGACATCATCGGGGATTGGTGATCCATTGCCATGACAGCCTCGGGTCAGGTTGTTAAGGGGTTAAGGATTGTGGGTACCCGGTACCACCGTGATATAATTAAGTATTTTTTCTCTTGGGCAACACAGGCCATGGATGAATATGTACATTTTTTGATTCTCCTGCGGAAAAAGATCCAAGTCCAGTTCCAGCTCCCATTTGCTCATGAACCCTGGGTCGCCTGGGTGCAACTCATCTTGCAAGATGGAGTATATCTGTGATATGGTGTGGGTTGGTGTCACAATAGGATGAAATAGGTCCTAAAATGCTTTTGTCAAATTCATTATCTAATATCTGCCATCCTAGTTTCAAGACCAGGTGGGAACAGAGGTTTCCGTAATAACAGTGTTAGAGGACCAAGTGGTCTTGATAGGAGACCTCCGTGGAGCTGTCTGAGCCAAAGGACTAACACAGCCCGGGAAAAAACGTTTCTCTATATGGAGTCTGTACCATCTTCCCCTAAACCCAAGAAAGATATTTTAGCGGAAGAGGTGAAGAATGTTGTTCTAATGTCACCCACTGTTTGGAAGAGCTATTGTGCGTCCAATCTTGTAGTTGTTGGAGAACTGCCGCCCAGTGGTATACCTGTGGGTCTGGGAGACCTTCCCCTCACTTCGCTTTAGAGCGGGTCAATATACTCAAACTTACTCTGGGTCTGAACAAGCACCACACACAGTTGCAGTTTGTAATTTTATAAAAAAAAGTGAAGGGGGGGTTAGGGTTGGGGCATCTTGGAATAGGTGCACAAATCGGGGGAGTATGTCCATTTTAAGGACGTTAATATGCACGAGCCATGATAGTCTTTTTTTGTTGTAAGTTGTAAGGTCTTTTAACGTACGTTCCAATAACGGGACATAGTTAAGGGGATAGATGGAGTGTGGATCAAGGGGGATCTGAAGATATTTTAATGCTCCTTTACGCCAGCGGAAGGGGAAGTAGTCTGCACTATGGAGAACATGAGCCTGAGGTAAGGATATATTAAGGACTTCCGACTTGGTATAGTTTATTTTGAAATTGCTCAGGCTGCTATATTGCTCGAACTCTGAGAGCAGGGAAGGAAATGTAACCGTGGACTGCAAGATATATTCAATTAATGTTTGGATTCTTTAGAAACGCCACAGCCAGATGTTCCATCCTGATGGCGTACAGGAGGGGGGACTATGGGCATCCCTGTCTGGTTCCGTTAAGGAAAGGTAGTGGGGTCTATAGGGCGCCGTTAACCAGAGCTGTGGGCATAGAATACAGGGCTGTGATCTTTCTCTGGAAACTAGGCCCGATGCCCAGTTGCTTAAGCGGTGCCTGCATGAAGCCCCAGTGGACCCAATCGAACACCTTTTCCGCATCGAGGTGGTGCATGCTGCTGTCGAACGGACAGATAACTCTCGATGCCCCTGTATGTAGACCGGGTGTGAGGAGTTAGGGGTATTCATGGGCCCTTCTTGCATTCTGCACCCATAAAGGAGCTCAGGTAGCTGTTGGTAATAGCGTACGGTAGCCGGTTTCATAGGCCAAAAGTGTGAGCTCACGAGTAGTGCTAACCCACGGTTCCATGGCCAACCACGCCCCCCTTTACCAAATTATTATATGTGATTCCACCTTTGAAAACAGGACAACGCCTACTTAGTGCTGCCTACCCTTTTGTTTCCAAAGTTATGGCATTTTCAGTTCTGAAAATTTCTGACAAAAATTCGTCTCACCAGACTAATGTCTGTCAGTCTATGCCCTCAGGCTGAGTTCTCTCTCAATGTAATGTAGCATTATATACATTTAGTTTCCCACAAGTAAATCTACTGGACACTGCACATACAGGATGGCCAAACTGAAAAAGATGAAGCAGCACTCCAAAGTAGATGAAAAAATGTGAAGATTTATTCCACCATAAAAGCGACGTTTCGCCTTATCTATAAAGGCATTCTCAAGCATGTATATGGTGGCAGCCTGGCAGTTTTCATCACATAGAGAAGCAGGGAACATGTAATAAGTGTTAGAAATAATTAGTACATGAAGTCTATGCCTGTGCTGTGTTAGCACTAAGGGTTAATATCTTATCTGTACAGAGCTGATACTGCCAATAACAAGGTAGGGGAAGTGAGCAGCATGAAGAACAGAGACAGACAGAGAAAGTTCTGTAGAATCACAGACTGGGATGGCGGGACTAATAGGGAACAGGGAAATATTGTACCTAACTGTTCTGTGCAGGAAACATCTGCATTCACACATCGAGCCTGCTTCATACACTGTCACATGTCATCCTCCTCTGTGAGCAGGGAGCAGCAGCTCATTCTCTTCCATGAAACTGACTCAGAAACAAAGTGTAAACAAAGTACAGATCCATAGGGCTTATTAGCACATGGAAAGGAGGCAGCCATTGCAGCTCTGAGATAATCTTAGAGGGATAGCAAGGAAACTACTGAATATAGGTAACAAAGATAATAGGCAAAGTTGTTTTACATCCCAAGTGCTATTGATTTGTGGAAAAAAAAACCTTTACAGTTACTCTTTAACCATGATACTATTAGATATATTAGCAGTTTAGTGGGGATAACCAAAAACACCAAGAAATCATGATTGTCCATGAAAATAGAATAGAGTGAGACTCCGGGGCACATGTATTATTTGTTCTCTTTTGCCTCTTTTTTAAGTGGACTGCAGTCGGGATATTTTAGCAGTGCTAAAATTCTAATACTCATTGTAACATAAGAGCAGTGTTTATAGAACTTGCACCAGATAGGTATGAGTTGTACAAAAATTACAACTAAAATGTCACAAAAATAACTGCAAGATTTATATACCGGTAAATGAAAAATACTAACTGGGGCACTATTACTGACTAATGATACATGTGAGTATTAATGGGGAGTGATTATGGTTTCCGGATGGTTTGTGGGTTTGTAATATCTGTTGGTGAATCCTGCCATCTAGTGGTGATGAAGATTTTTACAGTATACTTGTGTGCAAACTGTATTGCTTTGTTTCCTGAAAAGGATATTACAGTATTCCTCACAGTTTTTTCCGATATTATTATTGGCACTATGACCCAAAGATTATAAATTAATGCGAGGGATGCATCATAGCTTGAATTCCATTTTTCTGTGTATGACGCAACAGGAAAACTAAAGCAGATGTAATCTCTTCCCTAGTAGTACAATTTATACTATTTTATCCTAAATATATTTATTTTGAACTCCCATTCCTGAATTCTTCTGGACAATAGCAAAAATCTCTTGTGCTGCTGATAGAAAAAGTTTAAACATACTCCTGGAGAAAGATTTTGAGGATTATTTAGTGGCTGAATAAATGACTTTTGATTAAAGAAGCTCTTTTCAGGGACTTTCTTAATATAAAAATGTACTTATTGGAATTATTGTTTTATTATACATAGCGATGGTGTCTGAAAGGCTGATATTGTAGGAATCAGCACACTATCATTATTCTATTAAATACAGTAAAGTGAAAAGCTAGAACAGTTTCTAGTACAATGTTGTTGTCAAGCTCTCTGTTTGCTGTTATGAAATGTGAAATTCCTTCCTTTACAAAGTACTGAATACTTAAATTGCATATTCCAAATCCTGTTAACAAAGCAGAAAACGACTTCACAGATTTTAGGTATGCTACATTTAGCCTTCTAAAGCCAGGATTTTTTTTTTTTTAGAGTCCTAATCATGAACTCTTGGTTATAGGATTCATGTCAGTTACAAAATAATAAAATATATAAATAGTTAAAATAAAAACACCATAAAAAAAATCACTCTTTTCCCCAAAATTGATTGCAAATTGTGTAATAAAATATAAAGCCCACAAAAAATGGGCATTACTATGTCTGTAATCACCTTGACTAAGAGGATATTACATTATTCCAGTGTATATAAAAAACAAAAAGGCCATAAAAAACAAAAAAAAATGCCTAAAGTGTGATCTTAGTGCTTCATGCCTCACAAAAAATTGTAATGCAATCAAAACCCCTTAACCTACAGAATAATATTGAAGGCTTTTATACTATATGGTGAAGTGCATAAATGCTTTAATTAACAGGTTGTGGACCACCCACTGAAGATTCACAGCTGTTATCCATAAAGCCCACAATTATTCTATCAAGTCCCTGGATCAAGTTCAGGATACAGGACTATAGGAATAGCAGCTCTGGCCCGCTGTGGCAGGGGGCCCAGCCACACTAAAGAATGGAGGAGGTGCACTGTTATATACATATTGGGGAGCATTTACTTACCCGGTTCCTGCTCGATCCTCGATCTGGACTGTCCGACGAGGATGAACTCTGCCGCGATGCACTAAGATTGTGTGCCCGATATCCTGCATGTGTTGTTTTTCTGATCAGGTCCGCCAGAGTTTACCTTCTTTCCGGTGGATGCAAGTGCTTGGCTTGCGACACAATTTTGAAGTTAAATCCCACAGTTTGTCTGAATCCGTCAGATCGTCCTACAGCCCGCCCCCCCCCCCCGATTTGTGTCGCATGAAAGTCATCGCAATTGCGCCAAAATCCGATCATGTGCGCCAAAATCCCCTTTTATCCAAAATCCCCAAAGTCCCGCGGTGCAAAACGGAAATCGTCTGGATGTCTGTCGAAAGTGCAGTCCGCAGGTCCCTTAGTAAATGAGCCCCATTATGCTACAGCATTATATGCATATAACAGTGCACATAGACAACAGTACACAGCTGGGCCAGCAGCTCAAATGTCGGGGGAGAGGACAGCAGAAGAGGAAGACTACAAATCTTTCATCTCTACTTCCTGCCGTCTAATTCCCCAATGTTGTCTGCAGCTACTGGACAGCAATGAAATCATATCGTATATGCTGTATAAATTTTTTGTATGTTTGTATGGTATGAATATGCTGTATATGGGATGATGGGGTAATTGTCACTATGGCGCACAGAGTACTCCACAACAAATCTGTTTATTGGTGTCTCGGTAACACAACGCATTTCAGAATCAGAGGCGATTCCTTTTTCAAGTGAGGAGAGACTCAAAGAACAGATAGGTACAATGTGTGTTGATAAAGGACAAGAAAATAAAAAATAAAATAAAAAATAAAAGCAATTCGTATAAAAATGCCAATAGAGTGTTAAGGTGATGGAGATAAAACATTGCATGATATCATAGCATTGTATAAACTGACAAAAAACGTACATAACAAGTATTAATAGGTAAGCCAACATAAAATTGCATAAAAAGCATCAACTATGTGGCTTATGGGTGTGGCTTATGAAAAAGCCACACTTTTTGGCTTATGAAAAAAAAAATATTTCCCCCCCCCCCCCATCCTTTCTTCTAAAAATTACTTTCTAAGGATTCATTGAGACCATTCGGGACCAGACCATTTATTTTAAAAATCCAAAACACTTCTCTCTGGCGGAGTATATTAAGTCGTTCGCTCCCCTCAGGGATTGCTTCTATCGGGGTTATTGAAAAAGCTTGAAAGTCTTTTTGGTGATGTGTGAGAGTGTGTCTGGAAACACTATGCTTAGTGAAACCATTGGTAGTGTTTCTGCGAAGGTTGTTCATACGGGTTCTTAGGTACTGTGATGTTCGGCCTATGTACTGGAGACCGCATGTGCATTCCATAAGGTAGATCACGAATTCAGAGGAACAGTTCATAAATGATTTAATGTAAAATAACTCATTTGTGGTGTTGCTTCTGAAGGTCTTGACTTTGTTTGAAATGTTGAGGCAACATTTACAGCTGGTTTGGCCACATCTGTAGCTCCCGGTCAATTTGGGGAGTAAAAAATTTCTTGTGCTTTGGGGGACTTTACTTCGTAGTATACTGGGGGCCAGACTATTTTTTAGAGTTTTGGCTCTTCTGTAGATGATACCTGTTTTTTTTGGGAGGTCGTTGGACAGGAATGGGTCGTTGAGTAGGATTTGCCAATGTTTGCCGAGAGTCTCATGGATCTGGCGGTGTTCGCTATTGTAGGTTGTTATGAAGTTTACCTTCATAGACTTCTTTTCTGGCAGAGTTTCATTTGTCATGGGTCTCAGACAGTCGGATTGTTCCAGTTGTATAGACCGTTCATAAGCTGAGTTGACTAATGATTTCGAAAAGCCTTCTTTAAAAACCTCTTCTTTAGGATTTGGCTTTGTTCCATGAAAGTGGTGGTTTCGGAACAGTTTTTTCTTATCAGGCGGAACTGGCTGAATGGTATGTTTTCTTTACATTTTTTGTGGTGGTTGCTTTTGCATTCAACAAAGGGAACTCTTGATTGCCCACTGCTCTCAAGCAACCAACGCCGTCACCAGTCCAATCGCTGATGACATGATCACTCCATTAATCAGCTCCCAAGACCTTCTACAACTCTTTTACAGACTATGTAAAAGAGTAAAAGATTATGTGGATATTCACCTCCAAAGATATGTCGTCAAACTTGATTCATATCTTAGAGACTCCACAAGTGAAAGACATCATCTGGAAACAAACATACCATTGGGTCACCCTAGATGTCTCAGACCTCTATTCAAATATTCCCCATCATAGGGGCATCAGTATGATCGATCTGTGTCTCAGCCGTGACAACCTGATGCCCCTCAAAGAGAAAATCTTTATCCTTAAAGCCATCAAATTCATCTTAACACACAATGTGTTTACATTTCAGAACACTATTTACAAGCAAACCCGGGGCACAGCCATGGGGACAAAATTTGCCCCAAGTTTCGCCAATATTTATATGGGCGAGTTTGAAAGACAGTTCATACAAAACCCCAATCATTCACAACACCCATCATCCCAATCATCCAAACAAGACTACTGACCTCTCATCCATTAATACATCCATTACAGCTCCTCTAAACAGACAACCCCAAGGTCTGCTTACTCCACATCCCAAACCATCCACAACCACACCCCATACCTACACTCTGGCCAACAAGCAACCTCGCACTCCCCCTCCATCCAAATTTACACCAACTCCATCCTATTTCACCCCTCCCTCTACCATGTCATTACTTAACAAGCTAGTTCCCAATGCCGGCCCTCTCAATCTTCCACCCACCACCTTTGCCAAAACAACCATACCTTCAGTTTCTCTCGCCTCCCCCCCTGGGTCACCCCCAACCACAATCCACACACTCAATGATTCCACACTTTCAGTCCATCCCAGCTCCCGCCTGTCTCTCCCAAATACGGATCCATTCATCAATCTCTCCACCTTACCCCATAGAGACCCCACCACAATCGAACCAGCTCCGAAGCCTCATACACCAGCTAAAGTGGCCACCCCACCTCTATCTCAAACACTACTACTAAGAAACAAAGTTGTTTTCAATGGGGCTCCATCAAGAGCCAAAAAAGAAAAAACCTCGACGAGGCACCAGAGGCGGTACCAACAAAGGAAACAGAAATAGAAACCGTGACAAACCAACACATTCCCCTGGAGCCACTGATACTCCTCCAACATCCCAAGAAAAACAAGAAAATGATGTAAAAATATTCAATTTATCCTCCTATCCACTTCAGAAACAGGAAATGGGTCTACTAAATAAAGGGCTATCATATTGCCCCACATCCAAATTCAATGAATTTCAGCTTTTTGTTGATTTACAGTCCTTCATTCGTAAACTCACCCTGACACGCCACTTCAATCTGCCAAAAAAGGACAACAGGACAGAAGCGGCAATTTTGACTACGGCCACAATGAATAGTCTGACCCTACCACCCTTCCCGTCTGAGCATACGGATGCCACCCCATCGGAACCCCCAATCATAAACAGTAGTCTCAAACTTAAATCCTCCTTTTATCCACTCCACCACAGAGGTAGCAATATAGAGACCTTTATGACATTAGTCGAAAAAGATTTCAGATCCATCAACCGGAATCTACACCTTTCACATAACCTCTCCAGTAACGAGAGAGAGACCATCAAAACCCTGATGAACAACCAGGATATTGTCATAAGGAACGCCGACAAATGAGGCGGAATCGTCATCCAAGATAGATCAGTCTATATCTCAGAAGCACTCAATATCTTATCCGATAAAACATACTATGAAGTTCTACCCAAAAACCCACTTCCAACTCATACACAAGAACTTAAGGATCTGCTCACAGAAGCATTTAATGACAAAACCATCACCAAGACTGAGAGAGATTATATATGGGTAAAAACCCCGAACACTCCCATCTTTTACCACCTTCCAAAGGTACATAAAGATCTGCAAAATCCTCCCGGACGACCGATAATTTCTGGCATTTCCTCCATCTCCTGTAATTTATCCCATTATGTGGATATTCACCTCCAAAGATATGTCGTCAAACTTGATTCATATCTTAGAGACTCCACAAGTGAAAGACATCATCTGAAAGACATCATCTGGAAACAAACATACCATTGGGTCACCCTAGATGTCTCAGCCCTCTATTCAAATATTCCCCATGATAGGGGCATCAGTATGATCGATCTGTGTCTCAGCCGTGACAACCTGATGCCCCTCAAAGAGAAAATCTTTATCCTTAAAGCCATCAAATTCATCTTAACACACAATGTGTTTACATTTCAGAACACTATTTACAAGCAAACCCGGGGCACAGCCATGGGGACAAAATTTGCCCCAAGTTTCGCCAATATTTATATGGGCGAGTTTGAAAGACAGTTCATACAAAACCCCAATCATTCACAACACCCATCATCCCAATCATCCAAACAAGACTACTGACCTCTCATCCATTAATACATCCATTACAGCTCCTCTAAACAGACAACCCCAAGGTCTGCTTACTCCACATCCCAAACCATCCACAACCACACCCCATACCTACACTCTGGCCAACAAACAACCTCGCACTCCCCCTCCATCCAAATTTACACCAACTCCATCCTATTTCACCCCTCCCTCTACCATGTCATTACTTAACAAGCTAGTTCCCAATGCCGGCCCTCTCAATCTTCCACCCACCACCTTTGCCAAAACAACCATACCTTCAGTTTCTCTCGCCTCCCCCCCTGGGTCACCCCCAACCACAATCCACACACTGAATGATTCCACACTTTCAGTCCATCCCAGCTCCCGCCTGTCTCTCCCAAATACGGATCCATTCATCAATCTCTCCACCTTACCCCATAGAGACCCCACCACAATCGAACCAGCTCCGAAGCCTCATACACCAGCTAAAGTGGCCACCCCACCTCTATCTCAAACACTACTACTAAGAAACAAAGTTGTTTTCAATGGGGCTCCATCAAGAGCCAAAAAAGAAAAAACCTCGACGAGGCACCAGAGGCGGTACCAACAAAAGAAACAGAAATAGAAACCGTGACAAACCAACACATTCCCCTGGAGCCACTGATACTCCTCCAACATCCCAAGAAAAACAAGAAAATGATGTAAAAATATTCAATTTATCCTCCTATCCACTTCAGAAACAGGAAATGGGTCTACTAAATAAAGGGCTATCATATTGCCCCACATCCAAATTCAATGAATTTCAGCTTTTTGTTGATTTACAGTCCTTCATTCGTAAACTCACCCTGACACGCCACTTCAATCTGCTAAAAAAGGACAACAGGACAGAAGCGGCAATTTTGACTACGGCCACAATGAATAGTCTGACCCTACCACCCTTCCCGTCTGAGCATACGGATGCCACCCCATCGGAACCCCCAATCATAAACAGTAGTCTCAAACTTAAATCCTCCTTTTATCCACTCCACCACAGAGGTAGCAATATAGAGACCTTTATGACATTAGTCGAAAAAGATTTCAGATCCATCAACCGGAATCTACACCTTTCACATAACCTCTCCAGTAACGAGAGAGAGACCATCAAAACCCTGATGAACAACCAGGATATTGTCATAAGGAACGCCGACAAATGAGGCGGAATCGTCATCCAAGATAGATCAGTCTATATCTCAGAAGCACTCAATATCTTATCCGATAAAACATACTATGAAGTTCTACCCAAAAACCCACTTCCAACTCATACACAAGAACTTAAGGATCTGCTCACAGAAGCATTTAATGACAAAACCATCACCAAGACTGAGAGAGATTATATATGGGTAAAAACCCCGAACACTCCCATCTTTTACCACCTTCCAAAGGTACATAAAGATCTGCAAAATCCTCCCGGACGACCGATAATTTCTGGCATTTCCTCCATCTCCTGTAATTTATCCCATTATGTGGATATTCACCTCCAAAGATATGTCGTCAAACTTGATTCATATCTTAGAGACTCCACAAGTGAAAGACATCATCTGAAAGACATCATCTGGAAACAAACATACCATTGGGTCACCCTAGATGTCTCAGCCCTCTATTCAAATATTCCCCATGATAGGGGCATCAGTATGATCGATCTGTGTCTCAGCCGTGACAACCTGATGCCCCTCAAAGAGAAAATCTTTATCCTTAAAGCCATCAAATTCATCTTAACACACAATGTGTTTACATTTCAGAACACTATTTACAAGCAAACCCGGGGCACAGCCATGGGGACAAAATTTGCCCCAAGTTTCGCCAATATTTATATGGGCGAGTTTGAAAGACAGTTCATCCAAACCAATCCAGATTGACGCAACAACATCATCTTTTATAAGAGATACATAGATGATCTCCTTATCATCTGGGACGGCCCTGAAAACCTAATCCCCACCTTTGTATCTTCTATCAACTCTAATGATTGGGGTCTAACATTTACCCTCAGTTCCTCGGCCACGGAAATAGAATTTCTCGACCTCCACCACCAGGCAGATAAAGGTACGATCACGGCAAAAACTTTTTTTCAAAAAAGTAGACACAAACAGTTTTCTACATTTCAAAAGCAACCACCACAAAAAATGGAAAGAAAACATACCATTCAGCCAGTTCCGCCGGATAAGAAAAAACTGTTCCGAAACCACCACTTTCATGGAACAAAGCCAAATCCTAAAGAAGAGGTTTTTAAAGAAGGCTTTTCGAAATCATTAGTCAACTCAGCTTATGAACGGTCTATACAACTGGAACAATCCGACTGTCTGAGACCCAGGGCAAATGAAACTCTTCCAGAAAAGAAGTCTATGAAGGTAAACTTCATAACCACCTACAATAGCGAACACCGCCAGATCCATGAGATCCTCGGCAAACATTGGCAAATCCTACTCAACAACCCATTCCTGTCCAACGACCTCCCTAAAAAACCAGGTATCATCTACAGAAGAGCCAAAACTCTAAAAAATAGTCTGGACCCCTGTATACTACGAAGTAAAGTCCCCCAAAGCACAAGAAATTCTTTACTCCCCAAATTGACCGGGAGCTACAGATGTGGCCAAACCAGCTGTAAATGTTGCCTCAACATTTCAAACAAAGTCAAGACCTTCAGAAGCAACACCACAAATGAGTTATTTTACATTAAATCCTTTATGAACTGTTCCTCTGAATTCGTGATCTACCTTATGGAATGCACATGTGGTCTCCAGTACATAGGCCGAACATCACAGCACATAAGAACCCGTATGAACAACCATCGCAGAAACACTACCAATGGTTTCACTAAGCATAGTGTTTCCAGACACGCTCTCACGCATCACCAAAAAGACTTTCAAGCTTTTTCAATAACCCTGATAGAAGAAATCCCTGAGGGGAGCGAACGACTTAATATACTCCGCCAGAGAGAATGTTTTGGATCTTTAAAATAAATTGTCTGGTCCCGAATGGTCTCAGTGAATCCTTAGAAAGTAATTTTTAGAAGAAAAAGGGGGGGGGATTCATAAGCCACACCCCCATTTTTGGCACGAGCCACTCCCCCATCAGTCTGTTTAAAGTGACCACACTCCCACCACAGCCTCTCCTCACTTGAAAACGGAATCGCCTCTGATTCCGAAACGCGTTACCGAGACACCAATAAACAGATTTGTTGTGAAGTACTCTCTGAATCACTTTTGACTACCAGTGTACGCCATAGTGACAATCACCCCATCATCCCATGCATCTGATCCAGACCGGTGTGGCTACTGCGCTCTGATGATCCCGTCAACAGGCAGCACCTGATTGGTACTCAGCTCAAACCTCCCACTAGTGTTGTGCCTGGAACTTGCACAACTCTATCTGGTGAGCCTCATTCTTTCCTCCCCCATCTGTATTTGTCCATTGTTGTACAAACTACTACTCTATGAGCGCTTTTTGGTCTTTCCCTGTTCGCCTCTCTAATATGCTGTATATGTGTGTCTGTATGTACAGTGAAGGATAATTAATTAACCCCTGGATGCAGAGCCACAGTGGGATGAGGCTGTCTGCAAGTCTCGCAATACAGCACAGTCGACTGTATAGTAAATATTAAAGCCCTTCCAATACTAAAGAAATATGATATGATCCCCTAGACAAGGTAACAAGCATTTAGTTGAGGGCATCTCACATCAGTAAATCTGATAGTAGATGTCCTATAATACATGGTGAAAAATCCCTTCCTGGCAGCACAGAATTCATACGTTTTTTGTGGTTGATGAAGAGGTTTGCGCGTATGTCAGGTGGAATTTTGGTCAATCCTTCTTTGCATATCATCTCTAAATCATTTAGATTTAAGATTTTGCAGTGAAGTAGTCCTGTACCCTTAGCAGAGAAACAACCCAAAAACAATGGGGCACATTTACTTACCTGTCCTGCCGCGATCCCCGAGGCACGTTGTCAGATGAGGATTCGGGTCTGCCGCGATTCACTAAGATTGGCATCCAATTTCCTGCATGTGTCGCTTCCCCCGCTGAGGTCCGCCGGAGTTCACCTTCTTCTTCCCGGTGCATATAGGTGCTGATCTTGCGACACAATTTCGTTTTTAAATTCTGCGGTTTTGTCCGAATAAGTCGGGTTGTCCTATGTCCACGCCCCCCAGGTCAATTCAGGGCAAAACGGAAAAAAGTCGGGAAACCTGACGAAAATGCGTCCGACGGACCCTTAGTAAATGTTCCCCAATGTTTCCACCTCCATGCTTAAAAAATGTTGTTTGGGTCATAGGCAGAAATTCTCTTCCTCCAAACATGACGAGTTGATACCAAAGAGCTCAATTTTTCTCTCTTTTGATCACAGCATCTTCTCCCAATCACTCACAGAATCATCCAGATGTTGATTGGCAAATTTCAGAGCAGGGGGATATTGTGGGCACTGTGGGATATTTAACCATTATGGCATAATGTGTCACCAATGGTTTTCTTGAGGACTGTGGTCTCAGCTGCCTTGAGATATTTAACTGCTTCCCCTGTGTAGGTTGATCTCTCGCCTCCCTCATGATCAAGGATACCCCACAAAGTGAGATTTTGTATGGTGCCCCGGATCGATGTCGATTGACAGTCATTTTGTATTTCTTCCATTTTCTCACTATTGCACCAACAGTTGTCTCCTTCTCACCCAGTGTCTTACTTATGGTTTTGTAGATCATTCCAGCCCTGTACAGGTCTATGATCTTGTCCCTGGCATCCCTAGAAAGCTCTTTGGTCTTGCCCATGTTGTAAAAGATGGAGTCTGATAATTGAGTCTGTGTACATGAGTCTTTTTATACAGGTGCCTATATAAGATACTATCTTTAGTGCAGGTCATGAGTTCATTAGAAACTACTGGTCTGTAGGAGAACAGAACTCTTAATGGTTGGTTGGTTGGTTGGTATGGAATCAAATACTTATTCTTATCAGTAAAATTCAAATCATTTTATATAATTTATACAATGTGATTTTCTGGATTTTCTTTTTATATTCTATCTCACAATGTTAAAATTAAGCCCATTACAGGGCACATGTTTCATCAGATGAGGTGTAATAACTTACTTTGTTTAAAAATTCCATTCTTATATCTATATCTGGACATTGATGATTCTTTGTGCCATGCATGACACCACCTTTTCTCTCATGTCACTTGGCACATATTTAGGTATATTACGTGGTATACTCTACCCAGGTTTAACTATGGATATTGATTAAGACATTTATATGAATGGGGTATAATGTAATTGTTCCTTTATGGACTTTGTGTCCAGAGTGAAGATCCATCTGGCTTCTCTCTGTTGTATTATTCTATCTCAGTCACCACCTCTCTCAGGATACAGGATACGTCAATTTCCAATAATCAGATAATCAGAACCCACCACATCTTTCATGTCATCATCCATTTGTAAAATGCCCAGTATTTTTTTAAGATCATTTCCCTCTTCTTCTGTGCCATTATCGAAGGTGGTTACAATTCTTATTGTCTTATCTTGTGACTTCTTACATTCATTATTCCCTTGTAGCAGTTAATTTCTCTGTAGATGTGAACAGCTTTGAAATGCTCTATTTAAAGGGAACATGTGACGAGAACACTGTTTTTAGGTTCTCCCATGTCCCCACAATAAACACCAAGCATATCAAAAAACAGTTTTTATCAGATTTCTGGCTTTTTTCTTTCAAACATTAATAAAACTTCACCTGGCTCCCTGCCTGTTTGTCCCCTGGGCGTGGTCATCCTTGCTCAAAGTGTCCCCCTCCACAAACAGCTCGTCCTCCTCGATTTTGAATTTTAAAAAATCCTCCCAACATCTTCCGCTACATTTCTCCTTGCCTTTGCCTCCCTGCATTTCTCGCGGACCGAGCAAGCGATTCTAGCTCTTGTGTTGGTAGACATTTCGGCGGATGCAGGTACGCAAAGTCCATAGAAAGTTGCATAGCCACCACACAGCCTAGCAACCCTGTGAATTGAATGAACAGGTCAGCAAGAGGATGCAGGGAGGCAAGAAGCAATGTAGCGGAGAGAGGTTGGAGGGTTTTTTAAATTCAAAATCGAGGAGGACGAGCTGTTTGTGGAGGGGGACATTTACTTTGTGCAAGGATGACCACTACAAGGTTGGGAGCCCGGTAAAGTTATATAAAAGTTAATGTTTGAAAGAAAATAGCCATAAATCTGATAAAAACGGTTTTCGGACATGATTGGTATTGACTGTGGGGACGTGGGAGAACCTAACAATAGTGTTCTGGTCACAGGTTCCCTTTAACGCTACGTCCGGGTATCCCCTATACCTAAACCATGATTGTAACTGGTCTGCTTGGGTCAGATATTCTAATGGGTGGTGACTTTCTCACAGTAATAGAGAGTTTGTAGAAGTTGGTTTTCGATAGATATAGATAGATATAGGTTTTTAGGGTATCCCTTGGTGTCTTTATTATTAGAACATCCAAGAAGGGTTAGCTAGCTTTTTGGATCTCAAGCATGGTTGAGGTAATGTGATGGGGTTGCTTTAATGCTGGTAAAGTGGGAGATTTATACAGGGTCAAAGCGATTCCATACCCTTTGGACAACGTTTGATTGGAGCCAATTTAATCCTACAACAGGACAGTAACCCAATGCACACCTCCAAATTATGCATGAACTATTTAGAAGACGGAAGGTGGGCAACTGGTATTCTATCTGTAATGGAGTGGCCAGCCCAGTCACCAGATCTCAACCCCATTGCGCTGTCATGGGATCAGCTTGACCGTATGGTACGCAAATAGTGCTCATCAAACCAATTCAAGGGCTTCTGGAATCATGGGGTGAAATTTCTCCAGATTACCTCAGCAAATCAACAGCTACATTGCCAAAGGTCTGCAGTGCTCTAATTGCAGCAAAGGGAACATTCTTTGATGAAAGTAAAGTTTGAAGGAGAAAATTAGTTTTCACGGCTTTCACTGTATGCTCCAAATAACGCCTTTGCTTTATTCCTTTAGGTGGTATGATAGCAGCAATAGAAAATATATTATATATATATATATATATATATATATATATATATATATATATATATATATATATGTTTTATTAGGGTTTGATAGGTTTTTTCAAACAAACATTCTTCATTTTGCCATATTTTGAAATCAATAACTGTCTTTTTTGTGGTACGTAATGGGAGCATTTTGGGGACTATATGACCTTTTGGGCATTTTTTTATTAAATGTTTTATGTGGTACAAATTTAAAAGGTAACATTCACTAACAAACTACATTGAAAGCTCAAATATCCTTGAATTCTTACTTTACAATGTTTATGGTCTGAGTGGCCGCCACAGTCAATTCTTTTTACCTCACTGAAAAACTCATTAATGCTGGGCCAGTACCGACATTTATGGGAGGTTACATGAATCATGCAGTTAACTCAATAGAAGACAAAAGGACACTAACCACTCCACATGCATGATTCTAGCCCACATAATGTATTATTGATTTTCTAGTCAGACACTGGCCTTGGAGACGTATGGAGACATAGGAACCCAGAGCGAAAGAGTACATCCACTTCTCCTATACCCACTCCTGGTCCAGGATTGATTCATTCCTCCTAATGTACTACAAAGGGTATCCCAAACTGAAATTTTGGAAAAGGTGGAGTCGGTTCACTCGCCTTTGCTGTTTTGCCTAGAGGGACTGACTATATGAAGATATAAAAGGGTTTGAAGACAAGGGGTTTCATATTCTTTTGAGAGGCTGGTGGTTGGAATATGCAGATACTAATTCCAGACAAACCCCCAAATATATTGGAAAACTGCCAAGACCATCCTTACAGTACATTCACACAAACAAGTGCTTGCCCATCCATAGGCGTCAGAGCGCTG
Organism: Engystomops pustulosus; assembly: GCF_040894005.1. Taxonomy (NCBI): domain Eukaryota; kingdom Metazoa; phylum Chordata; class Amphibia; order Anura; family Leptodactylidae; genus Engystomops; species Engystomops pustulosus. The sequence continues at coordinate 133,915,762 of NC_092411.1, forward strand.
GAGAGGAGGAGAGATGAGCACTGCTCACCCCTCCCCTTTCTATAGAGGAGTGGTGACGAACCTATGGCACGGGTGCCAGAGGTGGCACTCACTCAGACCATCACCAGAGAGGACTCCAGGTATCTTCCTGCAGTTCCAGACAGCCCAGGACTTGCTGTACACAGAGCTATTAAAGCGACAGTTTTACCTGGGACTACTGGAGGAGTGGGAAGGTGTGGACAGATCTGGATTATCATTGTAGCTCCTGCTTCAGCCCTGACAATTCTTCATGTTTATTGGATCCTGGATTCTGCTTTATTGGTATCATCCGGGTGCTGATATGACTGAAAGTGGTGACAGAGAAGGGAGTACAAATCACAAATTAAATTTCTGTGTTGGCACTTTGTGATAAATAAGTGGGTCTTGGTTGTAGTTTGGGCACTCGGTCTCTAAAAGATTTACCATCGCTGCTATAGAGGATACAACATGTGCTCCCTGCACAGTGACTGGGCACCATAGACGTCAATGGGTGCAGACGGATATCGATCCCCATTTTGTACGTGGGAATAAACTCTATGAGAGCGTTCAGTAAACATTAACACCATGCTTACACAACTTACCGGACCTCCCCCACTCAGGCTGCCTAGGACTCCTGGCAGAAAGTTAAACATGATTATGAAGAGCGGTTTGCAAAGAACAATCACTGTAAAGAACTAAATTGGAAGTCAAACCTTGCCGGTACGACTCTCTGAGGTCATTCTATGAATCCTTATATTTGAATTATCCTTAAATTTAAATTTGAATTAACTTATACAAACTTAACCAGGTTCATCAAGGACTTCCTGTCACGCCTGCTCCTGCAACCCATATCGCAGGTCGCAGGTGTACCCATGTACCTACGTGTGCCCCAGCTTCTCACTCACCTGTCCCAACTCGTGCAGTGCTCCCCGCGATAACCGTGCGCCAGTGCGCGCACTCCCATGTCCTAGGGCACGCGGCTCTGTAAAATTTAAAGGGCCAGTTCACCACTAATTGGCATTGACCAGCTGCATGCCCTCATAATTTCCAGACCCTTCCTATGTCCCATGTTGGATATTTGTGCTTCCATGCCTGAGAGAAAGCTACATTCCAAGCCCTCTGCAATTATCTTGATTTCCCGTTGATTGACCTCAATTCCGTTCCTGACTCCGATTCTGTGCTGCCTATCTTGACCTACTGGTATGTCCCCAACGCTGATCCTGTGCTTTCCTGTGGTTCGCCTAGAGAAGCTGCTAGTTCGCTCTTCCATCAGTGGACAGATTGTCCATGACCCGGTCCAGTATCGTACTGAGCCCCTCTCTCTGCAAATTGGGGCGTTGCACAAGGATATTTTTATGTGCTCCTCCGCTCTACGTCCTCTTGGGTCTCCCGTGGTTGCAGCAACATGCTTCGATGCTCGACTGGAAGACTGGGGAAATCCTTCGCTGGGGACCGGAATGCCATTCCCGCTGTCTCATGTCTCTTCAGCCGGTGTCTGTAATGTCTTCTGTGGACTCTCCCAAGCAGCTAGCAGGCCTTTCCGCTGCTTATAAGGATTTTGCAGATGTCTTCTCTGAGAAGCAAGTGGAAATTCTCTAATGTGGCAAGACATGCCTTTGAACATCACGATGGTAAAACTAATAGTTTAGAAGTATATGCTATCGAACAAATATGTATGAACACCAGGGGTGGAGACAAAGAAAGATTATTGAGAGATCGGGAATTCTTTTGGATATTCCATCTCAATACTAGATTTCCTGTGGGGCTTAATTTCAAAAATGAAATGATGTTCCATTATTAAGTGTTATAACCAGGATACTGTTTCTCTTTTTTTCTATATCAAAATTGCCCTCAAATATTTTCTTAGTGCCACATTAGGATGCCAATTATTATGTCCGTTTGGATATTGTATATAACAACGGATATATAGAGATTGGGGCTGCTGCTGTTTAGCCGAACTGTCATATTGTAATCTTTAGTGTTGTACTTATTTGGACATCGTACCTGCTATGAGATGTATGATGATTGAGGTACCGAAGTCCAGTTGTTTTTGTTGATTTTTACCTTTGGTTTCCGAATAGGACATAGTCCGTTCATTTGCATATATTACTGGGTCCATTCATTCGTACGTATTACTGGGTCCCGAAGAAAAGCATTGCCACGCATGCGCTGTTATTTAGCTTTCAGCTGACAGCAGAGAATAATTGCCGGATACCCATGATGCGTAGAACGTACTAGGTCCATTAGAACCCTGTACACACACACGAACGATACTGCAATTGCAACAAGTGGTTTGTTATTCATGTATATTATATTATATAAAGTTATCAAGCCCATGCTATACATTCTATATCAATAGAGGGTGGCCTATTATTTTATACATGTTAAATTGGTTCGGAATGTATTTTTCATCGGTAGAGAAATTAATCTATGTATGTATTTATTATTTAGAACATCATACTTATAATTACAACAATGTAACCGAGTAGTGGTTATTATGTGTATCTATGCTTGTTTTTAAACATTTATATGTGTTTATGTTTTAACCTTAAGCATGTGGACAACATATGGGGAGGAAAGGGTGTAGCAATGCAACAGGTGATGATAATCTAATTGCAACCCACCTCCCTCTTTTTAAGTCTGTGAGTTTGTCTTTTGTATATCATACAGCCATGAGGAAGGACGCATAGTGCGTTTGAAACGCGTCGCTGATGTACATATCTTAAACTGTTACACTGGAATAAGTTCTTTTTATTCGTGACCAAGGTCCGTCAATAAAGACATGGAGTTTTTAATCTCTAAACATTGATGTCGAAATTCCTGTAGCTGGGTCCAAGCCTACAAAACAGTATTCAGCAAGATCTCTCGGTCCAAGAGTGGATCTTCAGCACGGAGGAGACATCCGTATGCAAGAATCGGTGAGCAGACTGTGTATATTTTCTTACTGTTTATCTGGAAATTCTGCCACTGCACCACCCCTATGACTGTCCCATAGACTTGCTGCCAGGTACTTCTCCTCCTCGAGGTCGGGTATACCCACCAACTTTGCCTGAGACCACGGCTATGACAGCCTACATCAAGGAGAATTTACAGAAGGGATTCATCCGCAAGTCGTCTACTCCCGCTGGTGCTGGAGTGGCCAAGAAGGATGGTTCCCTCCGTCCGTGCATCGATTACCGCTGTCTCAATGAAGTCGCGGTGAAAAACCCCATCTAATAACTGAACTGTTTGATCGCCTTCGGGGTGCCAAGGTTTTCACCAAGCTGGATTTTATAATCCAAGCTGGGTTATATAATCTCATCCGCATCCGTGAAGGCGATGAGTGGAAGACTGCCTTCATTACTTGTGAAAGGCAGTTTGAGTATTTGGAAATGCCCTTTGAAGATATCGTTGACAAATTCTTGGAACATTGCAGAGTCCAGAGACTTGCTCTACATTTGTGTCGTTGTCTACTTGGACGATATTTTGGTGTTTTCTCCTGACCTACAGTCTCATCTGACCCACGTGCGCCAAGTTCTCAGGCGCCTAAGGGCCAATACCTTATATGCCAAGCTCGAGAAATGCCAATTTCTCGAGCCAAGTCTTCCGTTCCTGGGATATATCATTTCTGACAAAAGACTACAGATGGATCCTGCCAAGCTGTCTGCTATACTTCAGTGGCCTTCAGTGGCTATACTTATTACCGGCAATTTATTCCACATTTTTCTTCTCTTGTGTCTCCCATTGTGGCCCTGACTAAGAAAAGCGCCAATCCGAGACTCTGGCCTCCGGCAGCTAAAGAAGCCTTCACCAAGCTATAGTCGGCCTTTGCCTCTACGCCAGTTCTCACGCGGCCTGATACGGAGAAGCCTTTCCAGTCGGAGGTTGGTGCTGGAGCCGCCCTCACCCACAAAGGGCCCAAAGGTCGAACCCTCACCTGCGGCTTCTTCTCCAAGACCTTCTCAGCTGCCAAGAGGAATTATTCCATTGGTGATCCAGAACTTCTAGCCATAAATATTGCTTTGGAGGAATGGCGATATCTTCTGGAAGGAGCTCATCATCAGGTCTATATCTACATTGACCACAAGAATCTCCTGTATTTCCAGATTCCTCAGTGCCTCAATCCTCGTCAGGCTCGCTGGTCTCTCTTTTTCTTGTGATTCAACTTCCTGATTCACTTCCGTCCAGCCGAGAAGAACATCAAAGCTGATTGCCCTCTCTCGTGCCTATGATGTTGTTGGGGAAGAATCGGCTCCTTGTCATATCATTCCTCCCAAACGACTGGTTGCTGCAGCTCCTGTGGATCTATGGCAGCTCCCTCATGGCAAAATCTATGTCCAACCTGCTCTTCGGAAGAGGATACTAACTTGGGGACATTGCTGTCATGTGGCTGGGCACCCTGGGGTGCAGAGATCTGTTACCCTCATATCTTGGTACTACTGGTGGCCCAATCTGGTCAAGTACGTTCAAGATTTTGTGGGTTCCTGTGCCCATAACAAGCAGGTTTACTGCTTCCATTGCCAATACTCAGTTGCCTGTGGACTCAAATAGCCATGGACTTTTTTACGTATCTTCCATCTTCCTCTGGTAATACAGTCATCTGAGTGGTAACGGATCGCTTCTCTAAGATGTCCCACTTTGTTTCTCGCCTTTCAAGTCTGTTCTTCCTGCACATCTTCTGGTTACATGGACTCCCTCTGCACATTGTCTCGGACCGTCGGGTCCAGTTTGTTTCCTGTTTCTGGCGCTCTCTGTGCGGTCAACTACAGTTTAAACTGGACTTACCATCCACAGTCCATCATTTTGCTCGACAGGACGACTGGTCCACCCTGCTGCCATGGGCGGTGTTTTCCTACAACTATCTGGACTCTGAATCTGACGGCTCCACTCCATTTTTTGTTGTATTTGGGCAACATCTACGCCCACCTCTTCTATCTGAGCCTTCTGATGTTAGTGCCATGAAGGATTTGGTTCAAGATCTCAAGTCCATCTGGTAGCAAACACAGCAGTCACTACTTCGGGCCTCTTCCCCTATCAAGACCCAGGTCGACAAGAGATGCAGGCCTCCTCCAGTCTTCTCTCCAGGAGATAAGGTGTGGCTTTCTTCAAGATGGCTGAAGGGGTTGGGGCTGGAGTAGACGTTTTGGGAGCCCGAAGAAACCGTCGCAGGCGCACCTGTGTACCTCAGTGTGCCCCAGCTTCTCAGTCCCCTGTCCCGGCTCCCCTCAATGTCCGCGTGCCAGCTCTGTCTGCCCTAATGAATTCCAGCCCCTTCCTATGTCCCCTGCTGGGTCTTTGTGCTTCCATGCCTGAGAGAAAGCTATATTCCAAGCCCATAGCGATTATCTTGATTTCCCGTTGTGACCTCAATTCCGATCCTGACTCTGATCCCGTGCTGCCTGTCCTGACCTACTGCTACGTTCCCAACTCTGATCCTGTGCTGCCTGTCTCGACCTCCTGCCTTTCCCCAACCACGAGTTTGCCTTACGTTTCTGTACTACACCTTGGCCGCCACCACGGACAAAGTCGCGTCTGTGGAACGACCTGGTGGTACCACGCCACAACAAGTCCAACCTGCTTTGTGGCCGGTGAAAGCCGGTCCCAGGTATCGGCTTACGTCATCGGTACAGGAGATCCACTATCACCGATCATGACACTTCCAAGAGCATTCAGTCTTCTCTTCAATTTTATATCATGAGTCCTTTCCCTACCTTCCCTTTAACAAGTGTTGTGTAAGTAATGTATTTTAGTTTCCTGCTAAACCTGCCTCTAAGTGGGCAAAATGTTTTAGAGACTTATAGTATGGAGATGATAGCCAGTATTCCCAATGCTTATAAAATTTGTTTTGGTGTCCCATTGTAAATGCCGTGGATCTCTCTAATATGCAATTGTTGGAAACATTCCGGGTAAGTTCTTCAAACAAAAGGATCTGTGTGGTTTTCCAGAGTTTTGTTATCATAGTGATTGCTGTAGTAGTGAACAGCCATTCGAAGGGGAAATACTGCTGTGTGGGATGTGTGAAAATTGCTCATCTGGAAGCCCAGATTCTGGATCTAAATGAGCAAGTTTCAAGGCTGCAGGCAATTGACAATATGAAGCGAAGTTTGCTGCTCCTGGAGCACAAACTCTCAGGGGAAGATGGGTGTGGGGATGGAAGTATGGAGGTGCAGAGTGAGGGGGCAGCTAGTTGGGTAACATGTAGAAGGCGGGGTAGAGGGAAGAGTTGCAGGGAGTCTAGTCCTGATCTGGTGCACCCCAATAAGTTTACCAGGCTGGTGGATGACGGGGATATCAGCTCTGGGGTAGCAATGCTGCAGCAAGACGTGGCCTTTAGAAACCAGGGGACTGTCTTCGCCAGTAAGAAGGGTAATAGGAGCACAGGCAAGGTCAGACAGGTGCTGGTAGTGGGAGGTTCGATTATTAAGGGAACAGACAGGTCAATCTGTCACAAAGTCCGTGCATACCGAACAGTGTTTGCCGAGTGCTCGGGTTTGGCATGTTGCGGATCGGGTTGACAGATTACTCGGAGGGTTTGGTGAGGAACCAGCGGTCATGGTCCACTTTGGCACTAATGACAAAGTAAGAGGTAGGTGGAAGGTCCTTAAAAATAATTTCAGGGATTTAGGCCATAAGCTCAGGGCAAGGACCTCAAAGGTAGTTTTCTCCAAAATACTAGCGGTACCACGTGCCACACCAGATATGCAGCGGGAGATCAGGGAGGTAAATAAGTGGCTCAAAATAAGGACTTTGGGTTCATGGAGAACTGGGCTGACTTTTCTCCACCCTCAATGGGGAGGGTGCAGCTGTTTTGGGGGAAAAAAATGGCTAGAAGGTTGGAGAGGTGTTTAAACTAGAGACCTGGGGGGAGGGCAACTATATTTGTGCAGGGCAAAAAGACAGTGAAGATAGAGAGCTGGGAAGAGACATAGTCCATGGGGGAGGAAGGCGGGCTGGACTAAGATTGGGGAATAAGAACAAAAGGAATAGGGATAGCGAAAACCATATAAAGTGTATGTACACAAATGCCAGAAGCCTCATAAACAAAATTGAGGAACTGGAACTCTTAATGTTGGAGCGCAAATATGATATAGTGGGTATCAGCGAGACATGGCTGGACAGTAGCTATGACTGGGCGGTTACTAATAGATGGTTATAGTCTTTTTAGAAATGATGGTATAAATAAAAAAGGGGGAGGGGTTTGTCTATATGTGAATTCTTGCATCAAGCCTGTCCTGCAAGATGACATCGGTGACGCAAATGCAAATGTGGAGTCCCTATGGGTGGAGATAAGGGGAGGGAAAAAGAATAATAAAATATTACTAGGGGTTTGTTATAAGGCTCCAAATATAATGGGGCAGCAGAGGAAATGTTGAAAAGTGAAGTGGATGCGGCTTCAAAGCATGGTGAAGTACTTATCATGGTGGACTTCAATTACCCAGAAGCTTGCAGGTCCTTCAAAGGCAGCAGGTTCTTGTCAACAACAAAAGACAATTACCTGTCGCAACTAGTCCTGGATAACACTTATTTAATTCTTAAAGGTTGGACATGATGGACTTGCGTCTTTTTCCGGCCTTATATACTATGATGGTAAATTACAACTCTTTTGCTAGGTGCTATATCCACCAGTCCTATTCCTAGGAGTGCTAGAGCTGGATGCAATAAAATTTGGGTATATAAAGTGTCACATAAAAGATGTGGCTTAATAATCTGGCATTTCCAAAAAATGTGCAGAATTGACCCAGAGGCTGAATGGCATCGCCAAAAAATATCTGATGTTGCGGGATATATTCTAGCTAGCTTGCTAGGTGTGTAGTACCACCTGTATAATATTTTCCATCTTGTCTCCAAATGTACGGCACAGCTGGATAAGATTTTAGTGAGGTTAAACACTGAGATCCCGGCCTCTCTGTCTATTGAGATTGCCAGGTCCTTTTCCCAATGCTGGAGGCATGAGATTGCCTCTGGTGCTTGAGCATTCCCCAGGGCCAAGTACTCTAGTGATTTAACCTTAACTTATCTACGGGGTGTTAAAAAAGCTGTCTCAAGTACTGCCTTGGTCCCTACACATGTTTGTGGAGTACTAGCAATGAAATACCTGATTCTTAGATATTTATAACAGTCCTGCCTAGGTATAGCGAATATAGCATTGATCTCAGTGAATGCTAACAAATGTCCTTTGTCACATGTCCAGACAGATGTCTGCTATATGTGTGATACCTGCCTCTATCCAGTTCTGAAGGTCTATATCTGGAATAAAATATGGAAGCCATTTACATGGAAGGTCATTAATTTTTAATGAAAACACTGTGGTGTTAATGGAAACCTTTTCCAAATTTGGCGACCAGCAGAGAATGTCCGTAATGTGCATTTTGGGGAGGGCAGCTTAACCCCTTAAGGACCAGGCCCTTTTTTTTTGGTTTTTGTGTTTTCATTTTCACTCCTCAAATTCAAAAATCCATACATTTTTTATATTTCCATGTAAAGAGCTGTGTGATGGCTTGTTAGCTGCATAATAAATTGCACTTCATAGTGACAGTATTTAATATTCTATGCCATGTACTGGGAAGCGGGAAAAATTCCAACTACAGGGAAATTGGTGAAAAAACACATTTGCGCCGATTTCTTGTGGGCTTGGGTTTTCGGATTTCACTGTATGTCCCAAATGACATGTCTACTTTATTCTTTAGGTCGGTACAATTACAGAGATACCAAATTTGTATAGGTTTTATAATGTTTTCATACATTTACAAAAATTAAAACCTTCTGTACAAAAATTCTTTGTTTTGCCATGTTCTGGCACTAATAACTTTTTCATATTTCAGTGTACGGAGCTGTGGGTGGTGTAATTTTTTTTGAGACTTTTGATGACATTTTTAATGCTAGCATTTTGAGGACTGTACAGCCTTTGTTCACTTTTTATAGAATTTTTAATAATTTTCAAAATGGCTAAAAAGTGGAACTTTTGACTTTGGGCTCTGTTTTCTGTTATGGGGTTAAACACCGGGAATAATCACTATTATATTTTGATAGATTGGACATTTTGGGATGCGATGATACCAAACATGTTTATGATTATTACTGTTTATCTGGTTTTATAAGTGATCTAGGGAAAGGGGAGTGATTTAAACTTTTACTTTTTTTTTTAATATTTTTTTTTTAAAAATGTAAATTTTCTTTACCATTATTTCAGACCCTCCAGGGTACTTTAACCCTGCCGGATTGGATTGCTAATACTATATACTGCAATACTACTCTATTGCAGTATATAGCAATATTACTGATGAGATGGCAGATGGCAGGCTATTAGAAATCATTACACATGGCAAGCCTACAAGTCTCAATAAAACTGTAGGCTGCCATGGCAACCGATCGCCACCCTCTGATGGTGGCGTCCATGTAATGTAAGTTAGGTGGCAGTATCAGTTGTATTATACAGCCGTCTCTCACTGTGTATAGTTCGTCCTCGTGGGTAAAGGTGTTAAAGGGTATTTCCCAGAGTTGTAAGGCAATTGGTGCTTGTTCATTAGCATTCTTTCTATCTGGATCCAATGTTTGTGTATATTGCTCATCAGCCATTGTCCAAGTATAGAGGGTATGTAAGGTCCCGTAATGAGTGCATGGATAGCCATGTAGTCCATAAATTGCTCAGCTTGAAATTTGCCCCCAGTGCTTAAAAGAGAGACCCAAGATCGAAGTTAAAGGAGACTTAGGTAATATTCATTCTCTTATTATCTTTGGACAGTTGGACACACCATTGGGTGATTCCATTTGAAATGGAAGGAAGCTTAATGTGAAAGTTGGACAACTGGGTAAGAAATATATTTTCTGCATTAAATTAGGTAGGAAGACCTGGGGGTTTGTCAACAAGGAAGGTAGGCCGGCGGTGTATGCTGATATCTTGTATGTGTAACCGCTGGCATTAACTCCTGAAATGTCATTATTACTATGGACCTAGGGTAGAAAAGGTTATAAGGAGAGTACAAACAGTAAAGGTGACATAGGGGACCCCACTGCCTAGTACCAATATGAATGCCAAAGCTATTAGAGAGTCTGCCATTTACTTCGACAGTCGCAGAAAGGCAGGACTAAAAATACATAATCCAGTAGAAAATTTTAGTATGAGTGCTGAATAAGTAAAAAACTTCAACCATATAAGGCCAACTCACCATATCAAAAGCCTTCTCTGCATCAGTTGACAGGAGCAAGAGCGTCCGGTAACCCATTTGGGCTTTGTATCAGATTTATTGCTTTGGTGGTATTGTCTCTGGTTTTTGTGTCCAAGAGGATTCCTGTTTGGTCCAAGTGAATGGCACTAAGAAAAAGGGGGGCCAGTCTCATCGCTATGACCTTTGCAAACAATTTGAGATTCTGGTTCAGGAGGGATATCGGACGGTAATTGGAGCATTGGGCTGTGTGTTTGCTAGGTTTAGCTAGGTTTGCTCAGTGTGCCTCTCTAGGGAATGCTGAACCCAAAGCCACTGCATTAAATGCCCTGGTCCAATGGGGTTCGAGGAGCCCCGCAAACTTTTTGTAGTATGGCAAGGAGAAGCCACCGGACCTGGGGAACTTACCTGACTGTGTCTTAATGCTAGCTGGAAGTCTAAGTCAGTGATAGGAGCTTCCATTGCCTCTGCATCCTCCACAGTAAGTGCAGGGAGGCCAGAGTCATCGAGGTAAGATCTGATCCTATCCCTCAATCTTTCTGCAGCTAACTGTAAAGATCGTCTGTCAAGATTGTACAGGGACTTATTGTAGTCATGGAAAGTTGCAGCTATGTCAGAGTTTAAAGGTTGGGTAGCCCCTGGTGGTGCCATAATTTGTGGGACAAAAGCTCAAGTGTGTTGGAGTCATAGTGACCTAGTCAGTGACCTGCCACATTTGTCACTATATTCATAGAAATCTCTATGGCACTTGGCTAAGACCCATGTAGCTTTACTAATCAACAATGGTCTGAGGGATTCTCATGTATCAATCAGAGAAATTCAAAGGTTATTTGTGGGGGAGATGCTTGTGGGATGTCTCTACTACGTATATTGTGTTTATTGCCTTCCCATGCAATACACAGGTCAACGTTTTCTGATGAGGTCCTAGCAAAATGGCTCTCCAAAGATTGTCTAGTTTCCTCTGTGACCAGAGCTTCCTCCAGGAGCGACATATTCAGTTTCTATTCCCATTGGAAATCTGTGGAGTGAGGCAGATTAATTTTAATCGAGACCAGGGATTGGTCCAAAAAAGTTATGTTGTTAATCATAGCTGCCAGGAGGATACCCAAGTCACAGTGTCGTAGAAAGAGATAGTCCAGTCTTGAATACACGTCTTGCGCCATGGAGTAGAATGAGATGTCCTTGTCATGAGGGTGCATGTATCTATGTGTCCGCAAAATCGGCCCGCGAGACGGCTGAGGAGCCAAAAGAAATATCTAGGCTTGAATCTAGTGCCACATTGAGATCTCCCCTAGCAATTACAACTCCTTCACTAAACTCCTCAATAAGCTCTAGGAAAGTGGCCAAAGCTTGAGCCTGTCCTGTATTAGGTAGATAGAGGAATGCAAATGTGTATACACACTCTGCTATCTTCCCCTTAACCAGAATGGCACGTCCATCAGTCTCACACCGTGGGTCCAGAAATGTCCATTGGACCGAATTAGAAATCAGGATCGGGGCACCACAGTAATATACACTCACCGGCCACTTTATTAGATACACCATGCTAGTAACAGGTTGGACCCCCTTTTGCCTTCAGAACTGCCTCAATTCTTTGTGGCACAGATTCAACAAGGTGCTGGAAGCATTCCTCAGAGATTTTGGTCCATATTGACATGATGGCATCACACAGTTGCCGCAGATTTGTCGGCTGCACATCCATGATGCGAATCTCTCGTTCCACCACATCCCAAAGATGCTCTATTGGATTGAGATCTGGTGACTGTGGAGGCCATTTGAGTACAATGAACTCATTGTCATGTTCAAGAAACCAGTCTGAGATGATTCCAGCTTTATGACATGGCACATTATCCTGCTGAAAGTAGCCATCAGATGTTGGGTACATTGTGGTCATAAAGGGATGGACATGGTCAGCAACAATACTCGGGTAGGCTGTGGCGTTGCAACGATGCTCAATTGGTACCAAGGGGCCCAAAGAGTGCCAAGAAAATATTCCCCACACCATGACACCACCACCAACAGCCTGAACCGTTGATACAAGGCAGGATGGATCCATGCTTTCATGTTGTTGACGCCAAATTCTGACCCCACCATCCGAATGTCGCAGCAGAAATCGAGACTCATCAGACCAGGCAACGTTTTTTCCAATCTTCTACTGTCCAATTTCGATGAGCTTGTGCAAATTGTAGCCTCAGTTTCCTGTTCTTAGCTGAAAGGAGTGGCATCCGGTGTGGTCTTCTGCTGCTGTAGCCCATCTGCCTCAAAGTTCGATGTACTGTGCGTTCAGAGATGCTCTTCTGCCTACCTTGGTTGTAACGGGTGGCGATTTGAGTCACTGTTGCCTTTCTATCAGCCCGAACCAGTCTGCCCATTCTCCTCTGACCTCTGGCATCAACAAGGCATTTCTGCCCACAGAACTGCCGCTCACTGGATGTTTTTTCTTTTTCTGACCATTCTCTGTAAACCCTAGAGATGGTTGTGCGTGAAAATCCCAGTAGATCAGCAGTTTCTGAAATACTCAGACCAGCCCTTCTGGCACCAACAACCATGCCACGTTCAAAGGCACTCAAATCACCTTTCTTCCCCATACTGATGCTCGGTTTGAACTGCAGGAGATTGTCTTGACCATGTCTACATGCCTAAATGCACTGAGTTGCCGCCATGTGATTGGCTGATTAGAAATTAAGTGTTAACGAGCAGTTGGACAGGTGTACCTAATAAAGTGGCCGGTGAGTGTACAGTGCCTTGCAAAGTTTTTGGCACCCTTGAACTTTTCTACCTTTTGCCACATTTCAGGCTTCAAACAGAAAGATAAAAAATTGAAATTTTTTAGTGAAGAATCAAGTGGGACACAATTGAGAAGTGGAATGAAATTTATTTGATATTTTAGACATTTGTAAAATATAATAAACTGAAAAGTGAAGCGTGCAATATTACTTGGCCCCCTTAAGGGGTATGTCTCTATCTTTTTTGCATATCGAGAGACTGAAATTCTTGCGCATTCTTCCTTGGAAAACAGTTCGGATGGAGAGCGTTTGTGAACAGCAGTTTTCAGTTCTTTCCACAGATTCTCCATTGGATTCAGGTGTGGACTTTGACTTGGCCCTTCTAACACCTGGATATGTTTATTTGTGAACCATTCTATTGTAGATTTTGCCTTATGTTTGGGATCATTGTCTTGTTGGAAGATAAATCTCCATCCCAGTCTCAAGTCTTTTGCAGACTCCAACAGGATTTTTCTCCAGAATGGTCCTGTATTTGGCTCCATCCATCTTCCCTGTCCCTGATGAAGAAAAGAAAGCCCAAACCATGATGCTGCAGCACCATGTTTCACAGTGGGGATGGTGTGCTCAGGGTGATGAACTGTGTTGCTTAAATGCCAAACATATCGATTGGCATTGTGGCCAACAATTTGGATTTTGGTTTCATCTAACCAGGGCACCTTCTTACACATGTTTGGCGTGTCTGCCAGGTAGCTTTAAGCAACACTTTCTAAGGATATCTTTGAGAAATGGCTTATTTCCTGCCACTCTTCTATAAAGGCCAGATTTTACAGTGTACAACTGATTGTTGTACTATAGAAATACAATCCCACCTCAGCTGTTCATCTCTGCAGTTTATCCAGAGTGATCATGGGCCTCTTGGCTGTATCTCTGATCAGTCTTCCCTTTGCTTGAGATGAAAGTTTAGAGGGGTGGCCAGGTGTTGGTAAATTTGCAGTGGTCTGATACTCCTTCCATTTGTATATGATCACTTGCACAGTGCTCCCTGGGATGTTTAAAGTTTGTGTATCCAAATCCAGTGGCAGGTCCGCTGACTCCGCTTCTTTTTGCGCTGGCAGTGGAGCCCCTGGTGGTGCTTCTTCTCACTGATGAGATTTACACTGGAGCCATGTATAGCTCACAGGATGAGAGTCGAGGGCTATATGCAGACAATCTTCTCTTATACCTGTCTAAATCTGAACCATTGCTATATACAGCTCTTGAGCTGATTGATAATTATGAAGATTATTCCGGTCCCCGGATAAACTTGGACAAATCCAGTGTGCTGTTTCTGAAAGAGAGCCCCCCTTATTCCTCTTATGTAATTTGTGGTACCCTTGCCGTGGTATTTGGTTTTAAATACCTAGGTATTGACAAAACAAAGGATATGTCTGTATAACACAAATGTTGCACCTTTGCTACCATATTCAAGAGCTAAATTCGATATGTGGACTAAACTTCCTCTTTCTGTGGCTGGCCACATTAATCTTTTTAAAATGGTGGTTCATATGTAAAGGCACGCCTTTTCTCCCACATGTCTGGACTCTCTTATGTTCCCCTTTATTTGGGGTTTGAGTTACAGAGGCCTTAAATTCTGGCCGGGATGGCCCTCCCGGACTTTTACCTCTATTATTTAGCTGGCCAGCTCCGTTTCCTTAGCTCCTGGTTGTCTCCTGATACATAGGAACCCCATGAACTGCATCTGGCCTCCAGTATTGGTGCTACTGACCTCTGGCATGCATTGTCTGCTCCCTGCCCACAAAGTGGGGTGTCTGGTGTGGAGAGATGCCAAAAATACTGTGCAAAATCAGGGCAGATTCTGGCCTTTTTGCTGCCTGAGGCGAAAATTTAAATGCTGCCCCCCCATGACCCATTTCTCACTGAAATTGCAGGGAAATCTTTAAAAATATCTACAAGCTGATCTGAATATGCTGACAGCATTAATAACAATTGATAACATACTCACATAGTGCCACCAGATCACTGACACTACAAACGCTGATGCTGTTTAAAGAGAACCCGTCATGCAAAATAACCCCCCTAAACTAAATATATTTTAATAAACTGCCATTAGAGAGCATTGCCTCTATCCCTTCATTGTCCCTCTACATGCCTGTAAACCTAAGCAATGAGGTCCTAAAGCTGTATGCAAATGACCTGTGAAATGTCCAATGAAGCATTAGCATATTCAAGCTGTCCACCTTATTCATGAGTGGGAGGCACAGCCACATCCCCAGTGCATGACTGACAGCCTGTATAATGATGTGAGGCTGTATAATGATGTGCTTCCTGGTGCTGGTGGCCACGCCCCCTGCAGCCTGTGTGTGCTACAGCAGCTCCAGGCAGCCATGTTACAGCAGAACATGTCAGATTCATGAGTAGCTGATGTCTGTGTCTCTCACCTGTATATTAGGAGGATGCAGCATGTCAGCAGATGCAGCACACACACTAGCCATGCTTTACTATACATTACACACAGACATTAGCAGGGGGAGGAGAGGGGAGTGGTAACAGGGGTGACATCACTGCCTCTGACCATGTGACCAACCTCATTTACATGATAAAAAATAGATGATTTTACAATGAATAATGTATGAAATAACTAGATAAAGGCTGGGATGGGATCCTTGTGAGCTGCTCCAACAGGTAGTAGTGACAGGACAAGTGACACAGACCTGATGACAGGTGTCCTTTAACACACTAGTAGTCAATAAGTGGCACACACATTAATGACATCTAGCATCTAGTACCTTACAGGTGACTGTCTGTTCCATCAGGAAAAGGACTTCATTGCAATTTCTCCTTGCCATAGTGTAATTACTTTAAGTTAATTATAAACAGCCCTCATAGATAGTATATACAGACAGTAGCCTGCAGTAGATAGTGTATACAGCCAGTACCCTGCAGTAGATGGTGTATACAGCCAGTACCCCGCAGTAGATGGTGTATACAGCCAGTACCCCGCAGTAGATGGTGTATACAGCCAGACACCCAGGCTTGTGGATAACCTGATTAGAAGCAAAGCTTCTGGCACTGGCTGCAAGTGACTTGGTTTAATCCGTGGTTAAAATCCAAAAAAATCTTGTTATGGTTTCAAAAAGTTAAAAGATCAAATTCATCATGATGAAATCTCATCTGTAATTTGATCTTTGAACTTTTTGATACCCTAATAAAGATTTTAACTATGGATTAAACCAAGTCACTTGCTGCAGCCAGTGCTCCTCTTCTAATCAAGCCATCCATAGTAGATATTATATATACTTTATATACTGCCAAACCAGTAAAAGCAAGAGAGCAGTGAAGTCCTAGCGCTGTAAGGGTTAACAAAGCAGCAGTGGCTATGTCTGCCCTGAAGATGAAGGTAGCTACTTTGTTAACCCTTAGAGCACTAGGGCTTCATTGCTCACTTGAGCCTGGGGCCCTCTGAAAAGTATATTGGGGTGTACATAGGTGGACTGTGCTGAAGTACTTGATCACTTACTCACAGGCTCCGCTCCTCTAGTTTCCAGTCCTCTCTGCTCCTCTCCTCTCGTCTCCGGTCCTCTCTGCTCTGGTCTCCGTTTGTTTCCGATCCTCCCTGCCACGTTGCTCTCCTCTCCAGTCCTTTTGTTTCTGCTAGTCTCTGGTCCACTCTGCATGGTGTTCCCTGCTCCTCTATGGTCTTCACTCCACCTCTCATCTCTGCTCCGCTCTTCCCCACTCGTCTCTACTCCGCTCCACTGCGGTCCTTTCAAGTGCCCCACAACCTTCCGGTCCCCTGTTACGGCTCTTCTTTCCATGGCTGCACTCCACTTCCACGTCACAGCACTTCCGCAGTTGACAGGAAGTGTGAATGGAAGTAAATGACCCCGCATAGGTGTGCAGCAGTGAGTGTAGTGCCGCTATCGGGCCGCTGGCATGCACCATCAGGAACCCTGACGGCAGCACTTACAGCAGTGCAACAAGGTGAATAGTAAATTACATTTTTGCCGCCTTCTTCAGGGTGACATCTGCCGCCTGAGGCGGCCCTGGTAAAATGCCTTTCACCACATTTATCAATGCTTTTTGACCTTTTTTTGGCATTTTTCCAACTTGCCCGACTAAGAGGGATGCAGCCTTCAGAAAACGGTCATGGTCTCAAGAGAAAGAGGTGTAAATTGTCAGTCAAATTTATGGTGGACAGTCCTAAATTAGGAACCGACAGTCTTATACTGCACCAGAATTCATCATCAAGGTGACAAATCTGGCACAGCAAAAGAAGTAGTGTTTAACATGTAGAGACTGGCGGAACCAGAAACAGATGTTAAACTAGCTCCCTTTGAAAGATTTGTATATAAAAACAGGCACCACCTTGGAAAATTTGGAATAGATGGTGTGACTCCCCTTTGACTTTGTACTCGGTGTCGACCCTATCCTCCCTGCTTGGTAACTTTTCTTGATATTGAATCTGCTACTTTCAGTTATTTTGTACTGGTATTTTGGCCGGATATTATAACCACACTGAAATATCTGATTAACGACATATCTATGCTTTGTATATGCTGTGCAAGTTTTTTGTTGTTGTTCTGCTCCTTGACATGTAACCCTTTTAGCGCTGTGTAAAGTACGTTTTGCCTACTCTCATTGTGTACATGTCCACCGATCCTTCAATAAATGAGTTTAAAAAAAGAAATATACACAGGGGAAAGGGGTTAGTACCACAGAGAGCCAATAGGTGTAAGACCTGTGTTTTTACCAAGAGGAAATATTTTCGAAGTAGCCATAGTAACAAGGAATTTATAATTAAACATTTTCTTAATTGTAACTCCATGAATAAATTATATTGTGCGAAAAGTGGTAGAAAACAAGATATTTTGAATATCTGAAAGACATTACAAATTCAGAAGAGGAACATTTGTCAGGTGTATACGAACATTTTGTTAATGTACATGGTGAAAATGTGTGTGCACTGCAATCTTTTACAATTGAAAGGGTATTCAAGCCCAAAAGGGGGTAACATGGTCTCTTTATTGAAGAACAGGGAAGCCTATTGGAAATGTATGCTGAACAGTGTTCACCCTTTAGGCATGAATTACAAAAGCAAATTCATGCAACATTATTAACCATGTGGGTAACTTGGAAAATATTTTGAGAAATATCTTGTGGCAATCTATTTATTCTCCCTTATACAATTGTTTGAAGTGCAAAACATTATTTTTAAAAAGTATAATTCTTCTATAGATTTACACTCAGATCGGGCGTGATCCTCCAACAATCAGGACCCTACAGCTTACATGACCGGTAAATGCGGATTGGCATTGGCCCGCAGTAGTATCAATGGATGGCCACTGAAGACCTTCTGCTGCATTCGTATAACCAGGAACGCTGATTGAGTTCATTGGGAATCATGTGACTTATGAAATAGGCTTCATTTGTGGTCATGACAACTAAAATGATCTCATTTTCGTTCTATAAGATCTGGGATTACTTATGCATTATTGTTATATTTTGATTGCAGCTGTTTTTAACAATGCCTGGTGTTGGTTTTTGTAATTACATATACGTATATGCATATGAATTGACGTCACACTATTCTATTTGTTTGCACCTTTCAGTTAGGGGATCCGTGCTCAGGACGATTAAAGCCACATGAATTTATGGGGTGAGCTGGTGTTTCGATTTGCGGTGAATGAAGGAATAGGTTTGCAAGAATCAACCAGTGACCCAAGAAGAGATGCCAAAAAAGAGAGAGAGCATAGTCAGCGATACCAATGAATGGGAACAAGAAGAGCAGAAAAAGTAAGAGAGGGAAACAAGCCCTAAATTCCAAGTGTCATCACGAAGGAAAGGATTCCTCCTGAGAAGGTGAAGGCGGGGAAAGTAGAAGGCCAAGGAACAGAGCTATGGTCCTGACAGGCATATATGGGAAGATTGTAAAGCATAAACGATTATCATCCCTTGCCCGAAGCTACACAGCTCTGGATCAGAATCGTGTACGCAAGTAGCAGTTGGTGGAGGGGCAATACTTAAGTTAGTATTAACTGATCATGAAAGTAACACAGTGAACAAAGTGCAAAATGTCAGCAAGAAAAGGGGTGTTCAGGGCAGGCTGTAGGGATCCTCAGTGGGAGCATGACTAGCTGGGCCATGTAAATAAATGTAATACAAGTAGTGGTTCAAGCAAGAGGATACCTACCTGTCGCAGTGCAGTCACCCATTGAATCGAATGCTGTACCAGGCACAGGATAGATGGCATGACCGCTTTGGTAAACAAACAGGGGCCCGGCCCTGATGCGCTAACTTCTAACTTCTCTTTTTGTTTTGGAAAAAGCCAGTTTTAATATAAAAACTCTTTGGCAATGTGAACACTTTTCTCCATGGGGACATGGAGGAGCCAGAAAAAGGGCTTCTGATGACAGGTTCCCTTTAAAAAGTTCCTACGGTACCAGAACAGTGGAGCCTCCATAAATTCCCATATTTTGGAGACTACGCCATTCATAGAATCTATCAAGGAATATAATGATAATTTTAACATCACAAGTATTTGCTAGTATGAGTGAATTTGCTCCCAAATTTTTAGTTTTAGAAGGGGTTAAACAATGTTGCCCATAGTTTGTTACCCAGAGTCTCTAGAATAGAATAATATCCCAGTCATGGTCAAAAACTTCTGTAGGGGGCGCATCGCTGGTTTTGGAAGGGAAGGAGTACCAATCGGCTTTTGGTGGGCAAATTTTTCTTGTACAGATTTCAGGTGCTATGGTGCGTTTGCTGAGTCCCCAAGATAGAACGACACTAAAAACCTCCAAAGAGTGACCCCATTTTGGAAACAAAATCCCTCAAGGAATACAGCAACGCTTGTTTTATATACCACATAGATAACATTTTACTTATGTTCTATGGGTCAGTATAATTACAGCAATATCAAATTTATAAAGCTTTAATGTTTCACTAATTTGGAGAGAAAACCACTTGATTTTTCAATTTGAATTTGATAATTTCCCCTCCTAACGTAACGTAACGTAGCGTAACGTTTTAGGTATTTAATGATA
Source organism: Engystomops pustulosus (assembly GCF_040894005.1). Lineage (NCBI taxonomy): Eukaryota > Metazoa > Chordata > Amphibia > Anura > Leptodactylidae > Engystomops > Engystomops pustulosus. The sequence continues at coordinate 133,935,670 of NC_092411.1, forward strand.
GAGTTGTTTTAAGGCTGTGGGGGATGAGTTGTACTTTTTATTGGTATCATGATAGGGTAAACGAGAACTTTTGATACCTATTAATGCAATTTTTTAGTTTGGTTGGAAGCGCAAATCATAATTACTGTTCTGTTTTTTAATTTTGTTCACTGGGTTTACTGATGCATTAGAAAAGTTGCTCAGAGCCCTTTGGAGGCTGTGTCTTGTACCCCGTAGCAGAACTAAAACATGAAAGCTAACCCTTAACAATACATTCATAGTTTTATTGCACATCAAGATTTAAAATGTAAAAAAAATAAATACTAATTTATACAATATAAAAAAAAAAATCACAATATCTGTAAAAAAGAATAGATTCATAAACATTACATACAACAGTAAAGAGATGTAATAGTCGCACTGTTTCTTCTTCACTGTTTCATCCTATTCAGGACATATCATATTCAGAAATACACTGGCGGCAGACATATTAATGTCATTGTAGTAATATCACTACAATCATGTAGTAAACCGGCTGACTTTTCTTCTGGATCAGTCTATCATTTTTCAGTATCACCTGGAATCCTTTGCCTTTAACACCGTGTACTCTTCTGTCAGTCTGTTTTTCTCGCCAAGCTTAGTTCGAACGGCTTCCATTAGGAGGGATGCAAAGGGAGTCTGCAACATAGTAAAAAGAAGACAAGTGACTTTTCCGTCCGTCCTGTGATTCAGAATATTGAATCCCTGCTTTTCTTCTCATCACTCCTGCACGGATCGCCCTGGTTACAGCAAAGGACATTGTGCTTTATCTTAAAAATGATCCCAGTACAAGAGTGAAATGAATTAAGACAAACACACTATTGAAGAAGTCATGCTTTAGTGATTATTTTAATGATGCAATTTGCAATCCTAGCAGGGCAGACATGCATCTTCTCTCAGATGATCAATATGAAGTTACAGTCATCTGCAGGTCAGTCACAGCAAAGAGACTGCAATATCTAGTTAGGGACATACCATTGTGAGCTTCTTTACTTGTAATAGCTGTGCCCACCCAACAAGCATCTACCATCATAGCTATTTAATGGTTTGGAGTTGCTGTTTGTCAATTATTAGGCAAAAGTTGGAATAGTAACTTGTCAGAAATATACCTTTAACTTGCGCTGCGTTTACAGGAGCTATGAGCTGTTTTGACCCTTCCAGGACTTCACCCTTTTTCATTTTCACATTTCTGTTTTTAACTTCCCTGATTTTTAAAAGCGATAACTTTTATATTTTAATGTTTACAGAAATGTGTGCAGGACAAATTGCACTTTTCAGTGGAACCATTGAATATTCCATGCAATGTACTGGAAAGCTGGTAAAAAATAAAAAATTGCGGTGAAATTGACAAAAAAACCCCACATTTGTGGTGTTTTCTTGTGGGCTCTGTTTTTACAGTTTTCATTTTGACACTTCCTCTTTATTATTTGGCAGCAGTCAGGTCAGTGAGAAGAGAGGAGGGGTCGGGGTAGAGCAGGAGAGTGTGCAGACCACAGACTGCACAGGAAAAGGAAGCAGCGATTCATGTGTAAACCTATGCCTTCTGAGAAGACTGTATGACAGACTTCACCATTGGTCAGTATGTATGAGAAAATTGTGTGTAAAAAAACCAATGTATATAATATTTATTAAAGGGGTATTCCCACAAAAACAAGTTTCTTAATTGTTCTTAGTATAACAAAATAACACATTCCCTAATTCACTGTTATGAACAAAAATACAGAATTTCACAGTTATAATTCCCACCTGACTCTATCAGTCCTGGTGTACACAATTTCAGTTGCCCCTAGACACTACCCTGTAACTTCTGACTTGGGGTCAGGGACGCCATCTTGGATTTATGTTTGATGACCGTGGTGCTAAACTTCTCCCTATGCTCCCTGCCTCTAGCCCCCCTGCAGATTAGGACGGAGCTCACAGACACTCACTTCCTGACTGCAAACAACACATTGTGAGGAGAGAAGCTGAAAGCTACAGGCAGATAAGTTATGCAGGGGAAAGGGGAGACAGGCACATATATATTGTGTAAACATCACTATGGGATTGAGATTTGAGAATTTTCTTTTGTGGGAAATCCCCTTTAAGAAAGTGTGCAGAAGTACATGCATTTGTCTGTGGACGACAAATGAATGTACAGTAACTGCATGCGTCTGTACATGTGTGTCCAAGTGTCTGGCATATTTCTGCATGTAAGTGTGGATGTATGTATACACATATTTGTAAATATATAAAGGATGTGTGTGACAATATGGATGTATGTTTCTGATTGGGTATGATCATATAATTCCATAGAGCAGATGATAAGTTTGTGTTTACGTCATATAGTGATGTTATTTATTAGAGATGTATATAATGGTATTATTTATATGTATAAGGTCCAGTTTACCTCTCCATCATGCCTCTCAGTCCTCCTGTCCCATCAATTAAAACAGTGAAACAGAGCTGCAGTCTGTGTAATTTTCCCCATAACAGAAACATAGCGGAAGGGGCATTGGTATATGTTTGGGGAAAGAATGGGTGAACGGAAGACATTTCGTTCTCTTTCTGTATTTAGTTTCCATTACGGTCTTCTTTGACATAAGATGATAATGGAATTTATTACCACTGATGTGAACCGGACCTTATAATCGATGGGTTTATGTACAGTATTTGGATCATATATAGTGATGACATATTACTAGGATATGCTTTATGAAGAATTTAACATCTACAAGAACAAGATTACATTCAACACTGGACTAAATTTCCACACATAGTTTTGCAGCAGCAGCTGAGTTGTGTTTCATGAGGTTCTGCAGCAGCAGCTGAGATATGCATTATGAGGTTCTACAGCAGCTGAAGTGTGAGTTATGATGATCTTTAGCAGTTGGTGTATATAATGACCTCCTGCTGCAGCTGGGGTGTGTATTGTGAGGGTTAAAGAGTCATATGACCCCCCCTCAGTGACACTGTTGATTTCTCTTCACACAGCCAAAGTCTGCTCACAGCCCCCACCTTTCTGATGGGGTGGTTTCCGATAAAGTGGAGCCTACGCACAGAACCGCTCACCTGCTCCGCCACCCTCAGGATTTTCTTCAGCCATTAACAGTGTCATTGAGGAGGGGGTAGCCTGACTGTATACTGCAGCTCCTTGCCTCCATGACTGGAACAGAGGAATCAATGAAAGTCCTTCTTAAGAATGATGTTTCTAATCACATGGATAGAGGAATCAGTGGAACATGTAAAAAGACATCTAACGGGTACTGTGTGTGGTTTGTGAGGAAGAGGGTCCCTGGTGATAGCTTCACTCTAAGCAGTGGTGGCCTAGGATATGGACAACCACTCATGTGGGTTACTTGCACACCCTTGTTTCTGAAATCAGTAGAGATGACAATGATGGCACACCCCAGCATCAGAGAATGGCTAGGCTTAATAAGAAAACTGTGGTTTGGCTATCCACCACAAAAGCATGAACATCACTGGATGAAATGGATGATGTTACAGCTGGAATAAGAGGACTCATCACTACCTTGTGCTAAAAGACTGGGCTGCTGGACCGCTTGACACCTTGAGACCTATAGCAGGTACTCCTAGTTGTCTTAATAGGTGAAAAACCTCTTTAAGCAAAATGCTTTGACAAAGGTTTACCAGAAGGTGGTGCTAGTGGATAATTTGAACACAAGAAGAAACTCTCAGTATATGATACAATACATTGTATGCCGTGTACCAGAATAGCCTGATGATAAGGAAATAACGTATGATAACTGGAGAGACTAGATTTAGTATAAATAATGTGTATAGGTTCAAGGCATGAAAACATATTGCCTTGTTCTTAACGTAATTATGCTTGTTTTCTGGTATTACTGGCTATCTGAAAACCATATTTATCAAGTTCACTGCTGCTTTCCCTCACAGAAATATAGCTATGCCAGGTAAAATAGGTGTACATATTTATCTACACTGATGTTTTATACTGGCACAGGTATGTTAGAATGGTTTGCATAAAACACTGTAAAATATGATGGAAAATGACAAATTCCTTGACCCTTGGAAAGAAATATTATTTAGAAGTTGCATCTTTTATTAACCCATCAGCGTTTTCACCAAATAAATTGGCCAATTTTGGTCATTTTTGGAATTCCTCAGGTGTTCTTTTTTAACCCTCTGTGGCTAATCAGGCTATCATATCACAAATATCTATTCTAACCCCATTATGTAGGGTTAATGAAGGGGAGACTTTTGAAAGGTACAATGATGGGTTAGAGAAGTGCAACACATAAAGAGAACCTATAGTTTGGTAGCAGTTCCCATATAGAAGGTTAATAACTTTACCTTGATTAAAAACGTGGAGCAGGGAGCTGAGGGGAGCAAAAGAAACAGAACACTGGCATATTCAGATTATAGACTTCTGTTGATGCCGGGTAGGATGCTGGACCCAAAGCTGTAAAGCTTCTGGGAATGGATGATGCCCCCCCTCCCCTCAGTATAGGAAGTGCCTAGGTTATGTACACGATAAGTTCTTTAGGTTTGTTCTTAAGGTGAATTTGTATGCAAGTCAGAACCTGTATTTTATAATTGTAACTATAGACAATTTTTTTTTTCCTAGTGACAATTCGATTTTCAAATTTTTTTGCTTGAATGGGAGCAAGGAGTTTCAGTAAAACTTCATTACAGACACCTTCCAGCTGATCATTGCAGCTTAGGACTAAAGTAACATCCAGAGAGCTTCACCTGAGGTCACAGTGGGCAGAGAGGTCTGTCTGTAACTAGGGGTCGTCTGTAAGTCGGGCGTCCTTAAGTTCGGGACTGCCTGTAATCCTATTCTATTTTTGTTTCTGCTAATAATAATATTAATAATTTGTAATTTGTGCAAAGTGTAAGCAAAAGTAATAAAAACCTGCAATGGTTGCACTTTTTCCTCTGATTGGTATTGGTATAATAGAACATTCAGATTGTACAATAAAACACTCCCTTAATGCACAGATTGTTGTCTTATTAAACGTGCTGTACAAAATACATCAATGTTAACAAATTACGAGTGCACCGTTTTCACAACAATGTTCAGTCACCCTGGTACTGTCACATTGGTTCCTCTAATTCCAGAAGCACGACCCAGCTATTTCTGACACCTGCAATAGTTAACCTAAGAGCAGAAGGGGAGAGGTTTTCCGTGCTGTACCGCTGTCTGATAACAGCTCACTAGTGTTTGCATCTAGCCGCGTTCTGGAGAGAACATTTTGAATATTAATGGTAGGATCCAGAGAGCTCAACACATAAAACAAATGTAGAAAAAATTCTAATTAAAGGAGAAATAAACCTCTTCAATTAAATAGTTCACATTTCAAGTACTATGTGATCCCCCAAAATAAATCTTAATGGAAGGTAACAATAAATGAACTAATGGTTCACTGAAGGTTGCAGACTCCCTGCAGTTAAACTGTAAAGAGCAATTACTGATTAGTAAATGGTAGCTTCCCACTCCCCATATTTTTATTTCACCCTCAACCATAAGGCAAGGCTGTAAAAAAAAAAAAAATTAAAAGTCTTTAAAACATTATTGTTCTGTCACCAAGGAATAAAATGAGCTTGAAAATGATCTAAAGGGATATGATGCAGTTCATTATGTTAAACAGCAACGGCAGTGGTTTCCTAGTGTTCATAAAGACTGCTCTATTAAATTTACCTCCAGTCAATAATTAGGAGTCCACAAATAAACGCAGGCAATTAAATCAATACTACTGGACAATTATGTTCCATAGACCTCACTCGGAAAGACGCTATATTTTACCTAGCTGCATTAAAAGGTCTACAGGAACAACCAACACTCTCACGGTTCTCATTAACAAAGGTATATAGGAATCCGACGTAAACACTCATCTATAGAGAACTGATATTCAACGCCAAGAGGAAAATTACAGCTAATATCACCAATGCAATTTTAGACAATAACACTGAAAACAGAAGGGGGTTATTATTTGCACGGTGGATATATAAAATTAGGAACATTTCATATTCAAATTATATTGTATGTTCAGATTTCTAGCTAATATTAGTTTAATAAGAGATTCCATAAAATATTACTTAATGTTATTCTAGAACTTATTGCATGGAGTCACAAGTTATTGTTTTATGAATCACAACTTCAGTGAAAAGTTTGAACGGATTTGTGATAAGTTAATGTCAATGTCACTGTGACCAATGCAAAGAAGATGCATTGAGGATAGAAACAGCGGGGAAATTCCAGTGTGTCACATGCTGGTTATAACGTAAGAGATGTTACATCAGATGACACAAACTGTATAGTGGCTCTGTTACTGCACAGTTGTAGGATTCCGGGATAAAAATTCTATTGTAAACAAAAGAAGAAAAATGAAAAGTAAGCAGCAGCAGGCAATGTATAAGGATAAGAGCGCTGCTTGTACGCACAGTGTAGTACTAATGATTTACAGTCAGCTTATGACATCTGCTGCCTAATTTCCCCCTCTCAACAGCCGCATGTATCATGGATACATATCAAATATTTCAATAGATTGCACACTATGTGGGATTATTTCACAGACAGAGAAAACTTACATGAAACAGAAGAAAAGTTTCGAGAATTCTTGTAAATGATGTCAAAACAAAAGCAAATCTATGGCTTGAGAAGCAGAGCTCTCACCTGCCAATAAACTGCCCTTGATCACTTGCAAGAGGGGATCCTCCCAGCTGACTAGATGTGTGGAGAAAAAGAGATACTTGAAAGGGAAGAAAAAGTATCACACAGGTCACAGCAGCAGTCTCAACTGAACCCTCTGGGATTTCAACCAGTCTCGGCCTTGTCATCCTCTATGCTGCTTTCCACTCTGCCCAGAAAATGTCGATAGGAAAATGTTTGAGGGGCCTCTGGTGGAAATTTTTTCATTCTTTCTGCATCGACAGGATGCCAAATCAATATTTAGTTCCCACTAACAAGCTGCTCGAGGTCTCAGTAGAAAATATTGCAGAGAGTGCGGGAAGACACAGTAATAAACAGCTGTCTGACTGTGAGGAAAACATGAATTGACTGGAAGCGGGTCCATAGTAAAAGGTCACCGAAACCCATGAACTCTTCAGGTGTCCCTATCAACTATGGACTTTAAAGAAGAAGAATCTGCTCCGGAGAGGAGGGGGGAATAGATCCTTCTTTTCAGCATGTATTCCAGACAGATAATTAAATTAGTCAATTTGCTAAGATTCTTCTTGTCTTTGCTTCTCGTTCTACGCTGTTAACTCGTTGTATTACAGCACCACTACAACACTTCAGCTTCTAAAAGTAAGGATATATATATACGAATATACAAGTCACTTGGCAATTAAAGCTATTTTTCCTCCTTTTTATACTGATCACTGTATTGTCCCTCACACTATTTTTTATTAAGTTTACAAAGGTAGTGACCATTGTGCGGAGTGTTTCTACCCTGAGGATAAGGATAAGATAGCCATGAAAGAAGAGGGGTCCAGCTATTTAATTATGTAAAGTTATTAGAGCTAGATTTCTTATCATTTGTTTACAGTTAGGTTACGTTCACACAACCGTTCAACCCTCCGTTTCTTAGCTCAGTAAAAATAAAATAAAGAACAAAGGTTGAACGTATCAATTAAAAATCCCATTGACATTAATGTAAATTTGACGTCATCCGTTGCGTTCAGTTATGCAAGTATTCCTTATGAATGAGTTTTTGTGACAGAAAAAAAATGACGATTGCTACAGCACATTTTCTGTTTGAAAAAAACCCACATGTACAAAGGATGACGGCCATAACAGATGTTATTTTTTAACTGAGGTAAGAAACTGAGATTTGAGTAATAGTGCAAAAATACACAGCAAAAATAGAAGATCCTACATATAACCTATCACACCACTGCCTACATCAAATGTTACAACTGAAAGCTTGGCTACAAATATATGCTGCTCCATTTAGTAACAGCACAATATAAGGTTTCTGGCAATCCGTGTCATAATAAACCATAACACAATGGCTCTATATCAAAAGGGATAGCAGAACATAGAAATCTAGAATGCAAAAAAGGGAAGTTTCCAGAATGACTTTTTTTTGTTCGTCATTCCAGCAGCAGTAGCATTTTGTCTGTTTATGGTTTCCTGAATGTACTCCCATTCTCTGAATACCTTCCAAGTTTTGTGACAGTGAAAGAGGTACATCAGGTGTGGTAGTATACTGCCTCCTGTGCTGTGGTCATCCCTCCTAACTACATGCTCAAAAAGAACCTGCCATGCAAATTAACCCACCTAAAATAAATACTTCATTAAATACTGTGATTAACAGCATTGCCCTTATCCCTGAATGGTTCCTTTCAATGGCTGCAATGTTAAAAAAAAAATCAGATTGTAAACTTATATTTAACCGATCTGAGTCCAATGATGTTAATGGGATCCTGCATATGCACATATATCACTGCACTTCACTGGCCCTTTACTTTTTACCTTCAGTGGTAGTAAGAAGTTGTACACAATCCCTTACTGGAACATTGAGAGGCAGAGAAGGAGACTCAGCACTGCTACATATTAACCACTCCATTAGAAAGAGGCAGAGAGAGAGCTGGCTATATGGCAAGAAATCAACCTCAAGCTGCCTTCAAGAATTGTCTTCAGAGAGTCCCATGTCTCTCCCATTCTTGAGGGGGCTAGGTTAGCAGTGTCAATGAAGAGGTAGGGTATAGAGACTGTATACTGCAACTCCCCCCTCCATGACTGGAACAGAAGAATGACTAAAAGGTTTTTTTTTTTTTTTTAGAAGAATGGAGGCTCTAATGCCATGGCAGAAGGCACCAGTGGAACATGTATAAAGACATTTAGAAGGTACTGTGTGTGGTTTGTGGGGGAGGGGTTTCCCTGGTGGCAAGGTATCTTCACTTGCCCCCTTTTCTGTAGCCCCCCTACTCATACCTCCTTTTCTCTTACACCTTACATTTAATGCCACCTTTACCTTAAATGCCCCACTTAGGGTATACCAAGACCTGTTATTCATCCACCCTCCCCAACTTAATGCACGCAGCTCAAACCTCCAAGAATAGCGGGGGCAGATTTCAGAATCAGTACACCATGCAGCAGAAACCTGTAATGTGCTAGTTGTCACTTCTTCCTGTGTCTGACTGACTATCCTTCTAGTTGGAAAGCTGTTCCTCTAGGAATATACTGTTTTGGATTTATTGAGCATCATGTTACTAGGCGTCTTAGAAAAGTCATGCCTTTACGGTTTGAGGCTAAATTTTTCTATTCCCTCTAAAAAAACGTAACGTATTTTTCGCACTATAAGGCGCACCGGATTATAAGGCACACCACCAATGAATGCCTGCTAAAATGTCTAGGTTCATATATATGGCGCACCTGATTATAAGGATGAATGACCAGAAGTTGGCAGACCTGTGCACAGTTCAAGGCAGCTGTTGTCTGTAAGTACGGATGATATATAAGGCGCAGTGTACTATAAGGCGCACCTTTGATTTCTTAGAAAATCAAAGGATTTTTTGTGCGCCTTAGATGCTAATTTTATAGCCTTCTAGTGTTTGAGACAACTGTTACCATAGGCAGTGTAAGTGTTAGTCAAGTCTTTCTACGACTGCAAGACTGCAGCACTTTTTATCATCATTAAATGTGGTCAGCATTTTTTTTTACATGGGGTGGGTGTTGCGTTTAAGAATTGCCAGGTAATTTCAGAGCACAATATAAAACTGGGAATCAGCTATGGTGGGGGGGAAGGGGGAGGGGGCTGTGTATTTAAAGGCTGTGAAAAAGGAAAAATGTTTTGCAAACGATGGGGAATCCAGCATCCAAAAAGTAGGAAAAGGGAAAAACTATTAAGACATGGTCAAAAATTTTATATTTCCAAGTTAAAAAATACATATAGTCAAAGAGGCATGGACACAAAAAAACAAAACAAAAAAAAACACGAGACAAAAAATGAGTGACAGCGGTGACGCGTTTCGGGCTATTGCATTGTCTTAGCCCTTAGTCATACCTTGTTTTGTTTTTTTGTGTCTCCATGCCTCTTTGACTATATGTATTTTTTAACTTGGAAATATAAAATTTTTGACCATGTCTTAACAGTTTTTCTCTTTTCCTACTTTTTGGATGCTGGATTCCCCATCGTTTGCAAAACATTTTTCCTTTTTCACAAATATGTCTCTTTCTGGATTTCCGGACCAGGAGTTTTTGGGGATTTCTGTGCACCTGGCCGTCTGACTGCTGTGAACTCCCACCGAGTCCAGGAGGGGTGAGCCGTTACCGCTTGTGTTTTTTTTCTTTTTCTTATGTATTTATAGGCTGTGGGCCTCTACCCTGGGACCATTGGTGGCCTTAATTCTCGAATTCATGTAATTCTGCTATAAATGTCTTACACTTTTAATGATAAATCATACAGGTATATTAAAGCAATGATGGTATTAGATTGTATGGTTTATTGGTAAAAATTTCTGTCAATGAGGAAGTAATTTTTCTTTTTTTTTACAAGCATGTCTTTAATTCAGTAGACAACTTTTATTCCACATGAAAAAAAAAGATATTGCTATTAGCTTACTTTAGCCTGAGGTATGTTTCTCTACGTACTCCTGAGAAGTGTGCTGCACTCCGCAGTGTTATGCCTTTTATGGATTGACTAAAACACACACATTTCCTCTCTGTGCTGCAGACAGTTGTCAACAGTATTAGGCAGACAAGGTTAAGTCCATAATCAAATATAGATATGGCTGGCTGATGGTAGCCTTACTGGTCTTCAGTAAGACACTATTATTACAGATAACAGTCTGTGGCTCGTGTGATTTTAGCATATCACGCAGATGTTCCATTCTAGTCAACAGGATGCAATAAGGCATGCTATTATTTTTTATACTGCGCACTTTGTTCTGATCTTTTATTCCATTACCTTTGTTCGTAAGAATTTCCTAAAATTACTTAAAAAGAAAAAAAGGTGTAAACCTACATTTTAACAAATGGTTTTCACATTTTTTCAAATGCAATGCAGCTATAAACTACTCTTGTGTCTTTCCATTTTAAAATGATATGTAGAGAAAAATGTATTTAGTGAGAAATGCTCATTATGTTAATGGATTGGAAACAAATCACTAAAAAAAAAAAAAAAAAAAACCCTAAGTATTATTACCAATACCTGTCCTTCAAGAAGCTTCATTATGTGGTTCATCCATTCTTTATCATATTCTACTGATCGTTTCACATTTTCTATTTCCTAATGGGAGGAAAGGAGACACAATAATTTATGACAGGTTTATGGACCTAGAATAAAAAAGGCATATAGCATTTAAAACACCTTGCATCAAAAGTGACCAGAGTGCTCCATGGATGCATTACACATCCTTATTTTGCTAATAACAAGGAATAATCAATAGCCGTGTATCTTTCATAAGCCTGAAATGGCTACATGGACCCGCTCCAGCTTTACCCAGGCAACATAAAGGTCGTGAGGTATGTTCCTTAAAATGCTGAGCCATCTAGCTTTCCATTACATTGCCTGCACAGAACACAGTGAAAACAATGTGCTGCAGTGGGATTCTAGGTGTGAATTTCTGGAAAAAAATATACCGCTTTGTGCTGCAGTGGGATTCTAGGTGTGAATTTATGGGAAAAAATATACTGTTTTGTGCATTTGTAGTGGATTAGCACTTGGCCTGTCTTCTGCGGCAATATGATAAAAATGTAACACACTGAGAATGGAAGTGGAGTGGTAGTTGTTTTTATAACATTTACGTGATAACCGTCATTTCAGATGATTTAAAAAAAAAAAAATGAAAAAAAAATTAATAAAAATACGCCCAAAGCCCCGTTACATATAAAAAACACATATAAAACATAAAAAGGTCAAAATCACCATACAAACACCACATGTATTGCCACATCTGTAATGACCGTTCCAATAAAACGAAATCTGTATTGAACCCACACGATGAACGGCATAAAAAGATTTTTTTTTAAAAACTCACTAAACATTATGATTTTATCTATCTTGTCCAAACTACAGCCAGGGAGAGAGCAGAAAGGGTTCACTGAAAGGGTTCACTGCTCACAACTGTGTGACAGGAGAGAGGGAAATATTATAATCTTGCAGATGTACTGCATTATTGCTAGATTATGTAAAGAGGAATAAATAATAAATGAGTAAGCCTTATCAAATTCACGTTTTTATTTATTTACTCACCTCTTCATCAGGAGCCTCTAATATATCACTGAGGTCAGAGTGCGAGATGTTGAGTATGCTGGCTGCCAGTGACTGGGCTCTGTGTACAGACTGCTTGGATGGACCACTTACAGTCTCTTGTAGTATTTTAGCTTGTCTAACATTACTTCTCAAATCACACACTTCCACTTGCAGTTCTTTCGCCAAGCTCTTTAAAAAAAAAAAAAAGAAAAAAAGATGAAAACATGATACTTAACATTGAATAACAATGTAAATAAGACCATCCCCAACCTAGTACCATGCTTAAAGTGGTTGTCTGGATTAAAAAAAATCCTAGGAGCCAAATGTCCAGAAACAAAATAATAAGGCTAACTTCTCCTTTCTCCTCAGAGTGCGGTCACACATTGCAGTCAGTTTTGAGGTGGTCTTAGGTGCAGTTTTGTCAATTTCACAGGTGAAAGACATGAACTGAACGGGTGAATTTGATTTGGAGGAGAAAGCTGTTCCACAAATGTCATTCACCTGTTGATTTGATGTCTTTCACTTGTTAAAATAAGTAACACCACCTAAAACCACCCCAAAACTAATTGCAATGCAGTTTTAACTGCAACGTGTGACCGCACCCTCAGGTGATTCAGTGCTACAGCTTATACTCCCAGCTCCCAATCATTGCTATCTGCCCGGGCGTTACCCCTACAGCCACCCAGCACTAAGAAGTGACATACTGTAGTTACAGGCTTAATGGTTCGCATCAAGCAATTGACCACAGAATGTCACCGCTCAGTCAGACAAACTAAAGGCACCTGTTTGGCACATCTGTTACCCCAAATCGAAGGTTCTATTCTCATTCACTGTTGTGAGTTGCTCTGCATGATAATATTGAAATAAGTTAGTGGTTCCTGTGAATTATAAACCCCCCTAGACTGCATTGTCGCCCTGTGAATTAAGTCGGCAGGTGTTCCTGAGCTGATCAGCACTCCCACATGATAGTAGGTTTGCCATTTTATTGAAACATATTGGTATTTTTTAAAATATTAATGCCTTTCCCCTTTCTATGGCACACCAATTATAAAGTGAAAGAAATGTAGAAAGGTTGAGAAAAGGAGCAGTCAACAAGGAAAGTTTGTTATCGGAAAAGGGTCCGACTAAACTTTGTCCTAAACCAATGGGAAGGTCATCCTTATTCTCAGTATTACAATAGCAATGAAACATTTCTAACTTCCAGTTCTCTGAATAAAATGTGTCTTTAGGTAAATCAGTCAAGTGTCTGAGAAACAGACTACCTTGACTGAAGTGGTTTAATAATGAAGCTTCTAGCCATTAAGACATTCACTGTATATTATGTGCTGCTCCTGGTGCACGCATCAGTAACCATATGCCAAATGCGAAGAGTGAGCGCTCAGCTACTGGCTTCATTCATTAAAATCCACAGAGTGTGTTATTCTGTTTACAGTCTAATAGATATTCACTGTCATTGTTCAGGCTTCTGATTCAATTTGCCTAAATCCCAGCTGTAGAGTAATCCTGATGGAGATTAAGTTAATTTATCACCAATATCTATTGTGTATTATCATCTGTAATAAAAGCATTGTCTGCCTCACAAAGGTGACACGCTCTTGCTGCTTTTACAATAACGACAGTACAAAGTGATGATGATTTTCTAGCTGGAAATTCCCATTAGATTTAAAGCTGTATATTGTCAATGAGCCTCAGCCAACGAAACTACAATCTGGAAAATACAGAGAATTTTTTGCAAAGAGGTTTCATATTATTATATCTCATAGAGTAAAATATAATCCTTTTGCTGCCCATTCCACTACCTACCATAAAAATGGTTTAAAAAAAAGCAACTTTATTTTCATAACGAGGTTTACATAGAAATCATAGGGCCCCATAGAACAGATACATGGAAAAGGCTCTCTTCTGTGCCGATCTTTGAACAATGGCATCTGTGTCTTAATGATGCAGATACCATTGATTCATTATGGCAGCACGGACCTGCCTTTCTTTGTCCTTTTGTTGGGTTCATTGTACCTATAGCCTATGGGTCCCCAGCTAAGTGCTGTTATCCTATAAAATAAACCTTTGGTCTCTGTATTCTCCTATGCAGCTATGACCAATTTATATTATTAGGTGTCTGCTGTGCAATCTAGCCCATTTGTCTGCCTATATTTTCCATATTAACGCTACCTATGTTACATGACCAGTCAGTCTCCTTTCCCCTTTAGTAGCTCTTCATATTGTTTATTTCTCAGCAAGTTTCGTGGCAGTACATATAATCCCTAGTAAAGAAGACAGATCAAAAACTTTTTCAGAAAGATCATTGCTGCACCATGAAGCAGTGAAAAGCAAAAAGGCAAAATTAAAAAACACAAGTGCAAAACAATTGTTGCACAGAAGGAAAAGGGTACTGTCAATCATAGCTCACTAGAAGGCGCCAGAAAGCAAAACTAGGTCCAGTAGGCCCCTCGTTCACAGTCCGGCTGTGTAAAAATGGATAATTTGCACATAAATAAAAATGTAACTTTTTTTTTGTGCTTATGGTGCAGGACACTTACTTTATGTGTAACCTATTAGCTGACAAACTCCCATTAATCTTTCCCTTTTACATAATAAAGAGGTCATGTTTAGCACATAGCTTTTATGAGAGGGAGTCAGCTTTAACCAAACAATTGCAGAGCTGTATCAAAGCAATGTATGCGTGTTTGTGCCTAGTAGCCTATAATATCAATGTAGCAGATGCATGTAAAATGCAAACAGTGTCTTTTGAGTATAATTCAAAGCTGAGCACTCAAGAGTTTGCTTGTTTCAGGGCAGCGAGGTGGATAGTCACAGCTTACTGATAAAGTAAAATGTGAGCCGTCTCGGGGGCCCAAGAGATGTCATGTTGAATAATGCTAGTGATAATACAGCATAGATGAGTGGCTCTGTCATGTCTAACAAGGCAAGATAAAATATTTTATATGACAGAAGGAGACATCCCCTTATCTCCTATAAATTACACAAATGTTCTTTTTACTACTGAGAAAGTGTCTAAAATTCATCAAAGCACAGTGGACCGATATCTGATATCTAAATTCCATTGTGGCCCACAGAGCTATTTGCAAATAACCGCCCTTTTTACAACCAACTCCCAAAAAAAAGTTAGATATCGAAATGGATATTGCACAGTTTGGTTTCCTTCTTGTTAACAGGGGCTTACTGCAAAATTTCTGCGCAAGCAGTAACACTCAAGGACACACACTGATCATTGTGCTAGTTCTCATTTATGCATGTAATAATTTCTATGCTAATAATCCTGTCTATCCCTCTCGATTAACCTTGTTGTAATATGTCAGTGATCTATCCAAATAAACACTAGCACTAATAAAGATGAAGGACCTAAGCAGCGCCTAGGTAAAGAGTGGGAAGGCAAGACGTTGTATAAAGAAGCAAGGAGTGAATGAGTCAATCATACCCAGATAGAGCCTTCAAGAAAAGTCAATCCTCACTGCGGACACCCCCACATAATATTAAGCAGCAAGATCATTCACTGCCTGCCATTAACATCTCAGGTAATGAAAGCAGGAAATTAAAATGACAAGGTTATCCTGGTGTAACCTCCAATAAATGCAGTTTAAAATATTTGGCGTCATAAAACCGCACTTCTATAAGCACCCACTGTGCACACATACCTAACAAATATTGTTAAAATAATATTGCTACAGTATGGCAGTATATGGGTGTTTTCCTCCTCATTCATTACAAGGTGCTTGCAACCGACCGCTAGCACCGATCGGGGGTGTTACGGTAAGTGTTTATTGCATTATACAGCAAAGACTTACCGGCTATGGAGAGGGCTCAGCCCGTGACCCCTCTCCATTCACCTGCAGCGTGATTTACTATTACGTCACACGTAGTCAAGGGGTTAATTGATGTTTTGGTCTATCCCACCTTCATCGGAAACGGATTGCTGGTGGGTAATAGGGGGGGGGGGATAAAAAAAAAAAAAAAGAGAGCCCAGCCCCTGGGGTGAGTATTTTGCAGAGCGTCTGTAGTATAAGAGGCCTGTGACCACAATTGGAGAGGATACTGGGAGAGGACCTGGGAGCAGTACAGTACAGCTGATAAGTACTTACCCCTCCTGCTCCCTATGCTGTGAGTGTCCTGACCTAAACGCATACAGTGTCAGGAATCAGGACACAGGGTGGAGGGCCAGGAGAGGGCACAGGCGCATTGAGAAATTTTCAGCTGCATTCACCACTACCTGGCCTACTGCACCAATGAATACTTCCATCAGTTTTGTTACTGAATGAAGCTTCTAGCCATTAAGACATTCACTGTATATTATGTGCTGCTCCTGGTGCACGCATCAGTAACCATATGCCAAATGCGAAGAGTGAGCGCTCAGCTACTGGCTTCATTCATTAAAATCCACAGAGTGTGTTATTCTGTTTACAGTCTAATAGATATTCACTGTCATTGTTCAGGCTTCTGATTCAATTTGCCTAAATCCCAGCTGTAGAGTAATCCTGATGGAGATTAAGTTAATTTATCACCAATATCTATTGTGTATTATCATCTGTAATAAAAGCATTGTCTGCCTCACAAAGGTGACACGCTCTTGCTGCTTTTACAATAACGACAGTACAAAGTGATGATGATTTTCTAGCTGGAAATTCCCATTAGATTTAAAGCTGTATATTGTCAATGAGCCTCAGGCAACGAAACTACAATCTGGAAAATACAGAGAATTTTTTGCAAAGAGGTTTCATATTATTATATCTCATAGAGTAAAATATAATCCTTTTGCTGCCCATTCCACTACCTACCATAAAAATGGTTTAAAAAAAAGCAACTTTATTTTCATAACGAGGTTTACATAGAAATCATAGGGCCCCATAGAACAGATACATGGAAAAGGCTCTCTTCTGTGCCGATCTTTGAACAATGGCATCTGTGTCTTAATGATGCAGATACCATTGATTCATTATGGCAGCACGGACCTGCCTTTCTTTGTCCTTTTGTTGGGTTCATTGTACCTATAGCCTATGGGTCCCCAGCTAAGTGCTGTTATCCTATAAAATAAACCTTTGGTCTCTGTATTCTCCTATGCAGCTATGACCAATTTATATTATTAGGTGTCTGCTGTGCAATCTAGCCCATTTGTCTGCCTATATTTTCCATATTAACGCTACCTATGTTACATGACCAGTCAGTCTCCTTTCCCCTTTAGTAGCTCTTCATATTGTTTATTTCTCAGCAAGTTTCGTGGCAGTACATATAATCCCTAGTAAAGAAGACAGATCAAAAACTTTTTCAGAAAGATCATTGCTGCACCATGAAGCAGTGAAAAGCAAAAAGGCAAAATTAAAAAACACAAGTGCAAAACACTTCATCGGAAACGGATTGCTGGTGGGTAATAGGGGGGGGGGGATAAAAAAAAAAAAAAAGAGAGCCCAGCCCCTGGGGTGAGTATTTTGCAGAGCGTCTGTAGTATAAGAGGCCTGTGACCACAATTGGAGAGGATACTGGGAGAGGACCTGGGAGCAGTACAGTACAGCTGATAAGTACTTACCCCTCCTGCTCCCTATGCTGTGAGTGTCCTGACCTAAACGCATACAGTGTCAGGAATCAGGACACAGGGTGGAGGGCCAGGAGAGGGCACAGGCGCATTGAGAAATTTTCAGCTGCATTCACCACTACCTGGCCTACTGCACCAATGAATACTTCCATCAGTTTTGTTACATCAGTTATGGAAGTGCTCACTGGAGACTGTCAGCATAGTGCAGACCGCAACTAATGGATTGACAGGCTGCATGTGGACCCCTGATTAGTTGAGATGAATGTGTCCTGCACTTCAAGCACTGCAAAAGTGACCAGGAAAACAGGACTGTCGAGTCGGTGATCATTTTGGTGGAGCTGAAGTTGAAATCGAAGTTCGGAAATTAAAGAGTCCGAGGTTTGGCTTACCAACTACACAGCCCTGGTGCATATGATCCAGATTTTATAGAACAAATGATATCCAAAGTACAGCCAAGAATGGAGAGCTGAAAAAAAAACATTTTTCACTGCAACATTGACAGTAAATATCTCTTGTTCTGTGACACATAGGAAACAGAATCCTGATGTGACATTAAAGGGGAGATCCTCCTTTTTAATAGGACATCAGGGGTCACTTTTCAGCAGTTTCATTACGTCTATGCATGCACATAGTGCATGGTTTAAGTAGATCATGTGGTACAATCACCAGTGGAATTTAAAGGGAACCTGTCATCAAGAACAGGCTCAATAAAGTATTCGCATACCCCTTTCAGTGTGCATTTTTTAAAAAGAAAAGTGCAGGGGTCTGCCACCTCCGACCGGTAAAAATCATTCTCACAACTTTTTCTGCCCACAAATTTTTCACTGCTAAATTTACCATGCAGTGAGAGGGAAGATCTAAAGACATACTGAGCTATCAATCAAAAGAAGGAGGCGTGGTTCCCGAGCAGACTTGAGAAAACATGACTCTTCTCTTCAGAAGATGGCTCATGTCTACTCATTTGCATATGAGAAAAACAGCTGTAATTAAGGTACAGTGCCTCAGTGGCAAATAATTTAGGTTGTAAGGGGGAGGATTCATTCTGGTGACAGTAAAGAGAGAAGAAAACCGGAGAGATAAAGGTCCCCAAATGCTCCATTCCTCTAAAACATGTAAAAAACCCTTATGTTTTCCAAATATCCATAAAAACAAAAGAGAACCCCTAAGAACAAATCTACTATAATTCAATTCTGGACCAGGATGTCTAACAGAAATGCTGCCACGCGAATGGAGACTAAAAACTGAGAAAATGTCGGCCAAAGTGAAGTCAAAACAATGAACTGTCACAAAAAATGTATTTTTTTTTACGTCATAGAAAGTATACCTTTACAAAGGTGACAAACTCATCAATCCTCTTATTGCCATGCAAGAGTTTGCTCTGTAACACCTCCAAGGCTTGCTCACTTTGCATTGCCAGGTTGTGCAGTTGTTGTGTAGCAGCCTTTTCCAGATCAGACATTATACGTTCAGCTTCAGCAACTTTATTTTCCAAGTCACTGACTTTTCCATTCTGCAAAGAACAGTCTTATGTTAAGAATATTAATTACATTAGCAGATAATTTTGACCTTACACAATGTCCACATTTTAGTAACAAGACTTTTTTGCTCCAAACTTCTGTACGGCAGAATGTTGTCCTTTTTTGAGGGGAGGATTTTATTGCATGGATTGCTTATACATGCATAATGTTAGAGTGAAAGGCTATGTACACCTTTGCCACCATTCGAGTTCTTCGCTGCCTCTTGTAAATTAGTATATTGGTACATTAGTATGTAAAGTGAAAAGGAAAGGAGACTGCAGAATCTTGTCTGTTATCTATTGAGATACTAGCTGTGCAGTATGAATGGAGATACAGAGCCGAAGTATGTTTGTGAAGTTTAAACAGACAAAAGAGAACATATGACCAGTGCTAACCAACGCCCAAGATGTAAAAAAGAGAATGCAATTTAGCACTGATGATTTATGAATGCACAACAAGAAAAGTTCAGTCTCCATAGTAATTTTTATACTTCTTTGTCACACAAAAGTACTGCTTTTTATGTTACAGTAGTTACTATACTATGTTTACTATTTTAATTGCTCAGACAATTTTTGTCCGGAAAGATGCCCAATTTGTTTTTGATAATTTACTTTCACATGTAGAAAAAAGGGTGATCTCTTTGTTCTTTAGGTAGAATCTACCAGTTTTGACCACACAAAACTGCAGAAAGCATAAGGTAGTTGAAACTGGAAACCTCACCTTTGTAAGTGTTTTTGGTAGGAGTAGGACTGTGAACAATACATTTACATTCCAGAATTGTAGCAGGACTTGGAGCACTCTGGGGCACTGGTGTGCGAGATCTCTTTGCTGAATACAGCACAGCCCACTCTGTTGCTCTAAGAGTGAGCAGTAGGCTTCTGGTTAGATATTACAGCAGTGGGACCTCTGAGTAGCAGTTTTAATGCAGAGATCTAAAAGGGCACTTCCCCAGTGCTCAAAGCTCAGTTACATCACTGGAAAAAAAATAAATCACATTCCTGCTGCTACTAACAACACATACAAGGCTATGATTTCAAGGGCCAATAAACTAACACTGTATCCAGTTTGGTAAGGCGAAAACTTCTGATAAATTCCTTATAATTAGAATGACACATCCCTTTTTGTTGAATACATAACAACTTTTAATAAAAACACATTGGGCATCCTGCTGAAACTATTTAGATTTTTTGATAGCACAGACATTTTTGTCTTTGCTATCAAAAAATCTAAATAATTTTCTCTTATAGTTACTGCTGTAAAACGGGGGAAAAAACCCAGTTATTTTAATGATTTTACTTCTAGCCCATACATTAAATTATCCTACTTACCTTCTTGTCCAGGTCATCTCTTATTTTATAGTACATTTGCTCATATTTTGTCTTTTCTTTGCTTATGATGCTGAGCCTCATTTTCAGTGAGTCAATAGAGGTCTTCTTCTGAGAACATTCCTCTGTTATTGCTTTTAACTGTAAAATAATGATAAGTTAACTCATAGTTAATTCTAGCACAGGGAAATAAAGAGGTCCAAGCCACTCTTTACAATATACAGTATATAAAACTCTATGAGACTATTACTATTACATAATGCACAGTAACTGTAGATGAAACCATTATAGCCATTGCAATTCCAATATACTACCAATAGAATAGATACCAAGAATCCAATGAATCAGTGGAAATATTATAATCATGCCTTCATGCTCTTCCACTTAGAAAGATGTGTCTTCTAATTACACATGCTGTATTATAAATGTGCAGACTATAAAAGTGCAAACTGGGCAGAGACTCTTGACATCACTCATAAATCACCTTAGGTCTACTCCTGTGGCATATTATGGGATCTTAATGTATTATTAATGCGCAACAACATGTTAAGAACTAAATGTTAATGAACAAAAAATGTGTGTGAATAATATATATACATATATATATAGATATATCTCGTGTGTGTGTATATGCATGTATGTGTGTAATATATATATATATATATATATATATATATATATATATATATATACACACACACACACACGCATGCATGCATGCATATACACAAACACACGACTGTGGGTTCAAAGAAATCATGCTCTTAAAACGTAGCAGAGGAAAAATGTTTCATGGAGAGAAGAAACGTTTAATGATAAAGCAGAGTTGATCAGTTGTATTGTAATCGGGAAGGCTTCATTGCGCTTGTCTGCGGTGCTGCAAATCTACGGTATCATGGAAATCTATGCTGCTGGTATGCTGGTAATTCTGGTCATTAGACCCACCTCCAGGTCACAATTTCCAACCAAAACTTTGGTGTAAAAATACTACTGAATGATACTGATGTAGGGACTGGACTGACTCAAATACTGCTAAATCTGTGCATACATAAATGAGTTAAAAAGAGGGGAAAAAACATAGGAACAACTCCCTACACGACAGTCTGCATAACTCTATGCAGCTGCTAGTTATGGAGGATCAACATGAGTAAAGCTTAACCTTTATTATTTGTTACAAGAGAATAGCTGATTCTCCGTTGACAAACACCACTTCACGTGTGACAACAAACACCCTTTACCCTTCTAATTCTAAACTGTACTAAGGGCAACATCGCTTGATTCTTATTACATGTTATTTTTCTATCACATTAATGGCTGTCATGGGAAGATGTTAGACGGTCTCCAGGGTATTATTATACCGCAGTTGCGATGCGCAGCACCACATTCCAAGGTGATTTTGTGAATAATAGGCTAAGGGAATAAATATACAGAGTGAATTACCTTCCTTTCAAGACTTTCCAACATTTCTTTGCTCGGTCTCTCCTTTTCCTGGTAGGTTTTCAGACGTGTTTTCAGATCCTCTATCAAATGCCTTTTCATGTTGACATCCCTTTCCATCCGAGCCACCCTAGAGAGAACGGGCCCACATTACTACTATACAATTCCGATTTTTACACTGTCCCAAAGAAGCAGATGTAGCTCGTTGTTTTACACATTTAAGACTACTATATGAATGACTCACAATGAACATTAGTGTAATGGAAGGCAGGGTGCATACACAGAAGCCTTACCATCTTCTTACCATTCTTATATAGCAGTTCTCCTAACCATGTCACATGTAAGAGAATGACTATAGAAAATATGTAAATGTAAGACTATAGGAATTTTACATTTTGGAAATCTTCTAACTAAAACCTCAGGCTTTTGTAAAATATAGTCTGTAAATGCATGGTCATAAAAATGTTCCTATTTTCCTTGGAAGACTCAGTAAATGCAAGAAATCATGAATATAGTGTGGCAGCTTAATCTGCAGGGCTAGACAAAACCTGACTGCTAAGGCAACTTTAAAACCATCTCAGTTGACAACATCTCTCATGAAGGCTGCGATCACCGAGCACTTCTGCTGTAACAATATTATACATTAATGTCTTACAATATTAAACTGTTGCCTGTATTTAACTTCCTGGCACCTAAGTAAGCAGGGAAGTACAGGAGGGAAATTATACAGTCTAGGAGGGGAGTCCTTTGCTTACATCTTTCTGCAGAAAATAATTTTTTTCTTAAAATTTCTTTTTTTTTCATTTTTTATTATTGTTTTCTTAAAATTTCTTAAAAACCCACAAAGACAAGATTCTTAAATATACTCAGGATAACAAAACAACATGTTCTCTAATTTACTGTTATTAACAAAAAAAAATCAGATATTTCAGAGCTGAGAATGCCATTATGTGTTATAAGCATCTCATGGATCTCATCAGCTCTCATCTCTCTATGTGTCAGATACTAGTGGATGTTCAGAAGCTAAATGAAAGTAATAAACCTGGACCATGATAATCTAACCACATTGTCAGCACACAAATCTGCATAGCACTAGAGGGATCATAATTTGTCAGTTCCTGCCCACACTCTGGAATTTTACATTGAGCAGCATAGGGAGTGTTAGGAGCTAAAACAGCAATAACACTTGGTAATATTGTAATGTAAAGAGTTATCTTTATTGTGTAAACATCACTAGGGGATTGAAATTTTCATGGGCAAACCCCTTTAAGTGCAACAGAGGGTTTGAAGGTCCGGAACCTACATTGTGTTGTGGTAGGCACCAAAACTTAGATCCAGATAGTGTTAACATAGGATGGTTTAAGGCACAGTATAGGTCACACAAGGAGAAATAAACACCTTAAAGGGTTATTCTGGGAATATGAACGTCTGACACAAAAACCCATAATCACTAGGGGATTGAAATTTTCATGGGCAAACCCCTTTAAGTGCAACAGAGGGTTTTAAGGACCCAAGTCTACATTGGGAGTCATTTACTAAGGGCCCGATTCGCGTTTTCCCACCGTGTTACCCAAATATTTGCGATTTGCGCCGATTTTTCCTGAATTGCCCCGGGAGTTTGGCGCACTCGATCGGTTGGTGGCGCATCGGCGCTGGCATGCACGCGACGGAAATCGGGGTGTGGCTGAACGATAACCCGACGGATTCGAAAAAACTGCCGCATTTAAAAAAAAAAAAATGGGCGCACGGGCCATACTCACATGCACCATGATGAAGACGATGAACTCCGGGGCACCTCGGCGGACTTCAGCGCAGCAGCGACACCTGGTGGACATCGGGCGCAGGACTTTCATGAATCGCCGAAAGACCCGAACGCTCGTCGGAGAAGCCACCGCTGGAACGTGAATGGACCGGGTAAGTAAATGTGCCCCATTGTGTTGTGGTAGGCACCAAAACTTAGATCGAGATAGTGTTAACACAGGATGGTTTAAAGGGGTTGTGTCACCATAGCAAATGGCTGTAATTGGGTCCAAAGCATTGTGACAAGTACTTTCACCATTTACACTTATTACAAAATATGCAGGCTTACTGAGATAACTCCTTTTGTCCTGGTTGCTGGCGCCCTCTAGTGGTAGCTGTGTCCCGTCCTGAGCAACAGCTGATCTGGCCGAGTCTGCGCACAAACATTCCACCAGCTGCTCTGCACTACAGATCACTCCACACTGAGAGATCACCTGACACACTACAGCCAATAGGAAGTGAGACATGGGGGCAGAGAGTTCAGCCGTCTACACCAGTGAATGAGGTGATTTCCACTGCTCCACAGTTGCTTCCAGCAGCAGATACAAGGTAACTGCAGCCATACATGACTATCTGCTGCACAGAGGAGTCCCCCCTAACATGGATCATAGCAATGTAGCAGCCCTCTCCTCCCTCCACCATTAGTCAGGTCACACAGGAGGCTGCAGAGATAACACAAGTAACAGGCTGAGCTCTGACCTCTCCTGATGCATCTCCTGTACTCTCCACCATTCACTGTCCCTCCATGTTACACTGCTCCCCTGCAGTCCTCCTCCTGTACTCTCCTCCATGCACTGTCCCTCCATGTTACACTGCTCTCCTGCAAAGGGGCCCCTGTCCCTGACTAGCAGGGAAGTAGCTAAAGATCAGTAACATGTGAGAAGCTGTCACCTATTTATCTATGCATCCATGCATGTCAGCCTGACCGACCATGATGCTGTGAGAATACATAGTACATGTGTCCTATGTGCAGTGTCCTGTGTAGTGTGCGGGGGGCCCCAGATTCAGGATTTCTGGCGCACGTTCTTCATGAATCTGGTGCCCCCTGCACTGCTTTGACAGACTGCACCAACTTTTTTTTTGGTGCACTTTTAACATGGGGCGTATGACACATTTCTATTGGACTTCTATTGGATCAGTAATGCAGGGACTATTTGAGCAGAGCAGGTGGAAGGAGACTCTGAAGGCTGAGCACTCTGTAGCGCTGAGGTGAGGCCAGTGAGTTGCCTCTGTCAGTGCTGTGCATGTGCCTGGCTAGGCCCCTCCCACATCTGCTTCTGTGTGGAACAGAGTAG
The DNA here is from genome assembly GCF_040894005.1 of Engystomops pustulosus. Classification (NCBI taxonomy): domain Eukaryota; kingdom Metazoa; phylum Chordata; class Amphibia; order Anura; family Leptodactylidae; genus Engystomops; species Engystomops pustulosus. The sequence continues at coordinate 133,960,768 of NC_092411.1, forward strand.
AGGCTGAACAAGCATCATAATAACAAATAGAAAGGTACTTTTACTTCCAGGTAACCATTACGAATAGATTTTTGAAATATTTTAACCTCTTTGACAGCTTTTTGCAGTCAATTGTTTCGTGGCATAACCCCTTTAAGGCACAGTATAGGACATACAAGGAGAAATAAACACCTTAAAGGGGTATTCCGGGAAGATGAACATCTGATACAAAAACCCATAATGCTATAAATAAATGAATATAACAAAACTCAATGTCATTAGTCACAAAATGTTATAGGCTTTCTAAAGTAATAATAATATTTCTTTATTTACATAGTGCCTACAGATTACACAGCATGGAACATAGCATGCCAAATTGGTCCCTGTCCCCATGGTGCTCACCATTTAAACAACCTACCAGTATGTTTTTGGAATGTGGGAGGAAACCGGAGTACCCGGAGGGAATCCACACAAACACGGAGAGAACATACAAACTCTTTGTAAATGGTGACCTGGTTGGGACTTGAACCCAGGACCCCAGTACTGCAAGGCAGAAGTGCTACCCACCATGCTGCCCTAAAGTAGGCGGAGTTACCTCCAAAATGGCCGAGAAAGGAAACTACAAGATCATTAAGTTTTCAGTAACTCCTCCTCCCTCTTATGCTCTGCTCTCAGTGATGATGTAAAAGACTGTCCTGCTCTGTTACCATAGTAATAATGTGTAACTGCCATCATTGCACATTACATCAATGGGATGACATCTCACCACAACACTGGCCATACTGGAAGCACTGCAACCAACCAACGACAGCCAAATGTAGTGATGATCACGTGACTTGCCCAGGCAGATGCTGAAAATGTGACGTGGACATGTGACCAGTGGCCATCTTCCGACCTGTGTCTCCTCCACAGGGACAAAATCATAGGACTAAATAAAGGGCCAGTAGCATTTTAATTCTTCATTAGAGTGTATGTCAACAGCATTTTTCTGCTAAGGGGAGCAAAATTTCGAATAACAACTATTTACATATTGGCTTATATTTTAACCTCTTACCGACATGTGACGCATAGGCTGAACCCGGTCCACAACCAATAAGTCTTTGCTTCATATTGCAGCAAAGGCTTACCGGTAACACCCGCGGCCGGTGCTAGCATGGACACTGCCATCTTGTATCGTTGCTCCCCGTGACGTCTTCAGGGAGCGGCGAACGATCGCCATGATAGCCTCCGCCATGATAACCCTTTCATTACAATGTGCAATCAGCACATTGTAATGAATGAGGAGGAAAATCCCATATACTGCCACACTATAGTAAGGCAGTATATGATAGGATTGATTAGACAACCTAGGGTTAAAGTACCCTAGGGAGTCTGAAAAGTAGTAAAAATAAGTAAAAAAAAAATAATCAAAAAAAACCTCAAAATTTCCCTAGAACTGATATAAATAAACAATTAAAATCATAAACACATTAGGTATCACCGTTTCAGAAAATGCCTTATCTATCAAAATATAACAACAGTTTTTCACTGCGTTTAACCCTATAACGGAAAATAGCGGCCAAAGTCGAAAATGGCACTTTTTTGCCATTTAAAAAAATTCAAGAAAAATGGTAGCATTAAAAATATCATCAAAAGTTGCAAAAAAAATGACACCACCCACCGCTCTGTACACCAAAGTATAAAAAAGTTATTAGTGCCATAAGATGGCAAAATAATTCTTTTTTTTGTAAAGGAGTTTTTAATTTTGGTATCCCCGTAATCGTACCAACTCAAAGAATAAAGTAGACAGGTCATTTGGGGCATACAGTGAAATCAGTAAAATCCAAGCCTACAAGAAAACGTCGCAAATGCGGTTTTTCACCAATTTCACTGCATTTGGATTTTCTCCCACTTCCCAGTACACGGCATGGCATAATAAATACCATCACTATGAAGTGCCATTTGTTACACAGAAAATAAGCCATAACACAGCTCTGTACATGGAAAAATAAAAAAGTGAAAGATTTGTGAAGGTGGGGAGTGAAAAATGAAAACACAAAAACAAAAAACGGCTGCGGTGGGAAGGGGTTAAGGACCCATTGGTATATAAATAATACTTATTCCTGGAATATGTCTTTAATGTTTATATGCAAATTAAAATACAAATAAATTTAAAAAACACCATACATTTCTTGTATGCAGGATCATTGCCCTTAGCCACTGTCTGCAGATATATCGTAATGCAAGTTAATAGGGGAATTCACATCTAGCTTAAGTTCATCTTTAATCCAGTAACAACACCTTGGAGAAAACATCCTTACTAATAAACATCTGGCTATAGGGTGAAGGAACATATATTGGGGCATTGGTGTTACTATGATGTAGGACGCAAGGTACTGTCTGGATCAAAGTACACATGAAAACTAGGCAGCTTACCTAAAAATCAGGATGGAGTTGTGATGGTACGTGTGATAAACAAACAGACATTATGAGAAGTCTGGCTCAGTTTATACACCTAATTGTTGGCATGGTTCATTCCAGAACAATGTACTGACAGTGTATAAAACCTTTTTGTACAAACCTGGTTTAAAACTGCCTAAATAAATGTTAAATGTGTCACTAGCAACTTCTATGTGTTTGTTCACATGTCTATGTCTTTACCCAGAATGGACTGAGAAAAAAAAATTGCAGCCTGCACTTTTTTAAATTTCTTATGTGTAAGCAGAACTGTAATAAAAGATAAACATTTTGCCAGAGACAACTGCAGATTCAGGTTTAGAAATGTACAGTATCATGCTTGTCTTCAGTTAGTAGTTCTACTATACCCTTCTAACTTACTTCTGCAAGCTGTTTTGCTTTATTTACAGACACCTTTATCCATAACCTTTGGAGACTGCAGAGGTCCTTCCATGTTGGTAATGAATCATTATAAGCACATATTTAGCCATTATAGGTCTACAGAGTCATTAAGTTTTTGCGCTCCCACGTACTATACCTCAAACCGTTTGAATACAGTTTTCCTTCTCTGGTAAGTGAGGCAGGCGTGACATTGATGTACAAAGAAACTGGTTGCCTTTATTCATAAAGTCCTAACAGGAGGTTGTATGGAACAATAGGAGATATTTCTAAGCTTACTAGTGCAAGTAAAAGGCTTTTTCATCAAGCAGAAGTGAAACGATAGTAGCCGAAGAACTTAAAACTACAAGAGAGATGATCTTTTCAACTTGAAATCTGTGGACATTCTCCCAGTGACCTCATCCAGGATTAATTTGCCATAACCATGCACCGGATAAAAATGTAATTAGTAATATCTAATTAGGGCAATGGCAAGCAAAAAAACCCATTTTCTATAGAATAAAGACACGGCAAGACCAATTTACATCAAAGTCCCATAACTCAAAAGGAAAGAAAAAAAAAGGATGAAGCAATAATTTGTAAACTATTACTGTACTTCTCAATTCCGCTCTTTTGAAAGACCCAAATCAATCCAAATCTAAACAAACAAAACTGTCCTTTTGCACTTGTTATATATATAAGCTTTGGATCTTAATCCAGTTTAAGCAGCTAAACCTTGACACGTCTCTCAGCCCCCAGGCAAAGAATTACTGTATCTGAGAGATTCCGCTGCTCTCGGCGCTGATGTGAATTTACATCGGGGTGATTAAGTCCACTCTGGGGTCTCAATCTAACTTTGGTTACTCCATCAAATCATTTATGGAGTTCACACAATTTGTGACCTTCAGCTGCACTTCCCAGCTTTCTTGTGAAAGCAGAAAATCCATCTGCGATATTAAACTTAAAACACAGAAACGAAAAACAAATGTAGAGAATTAACACTTCAAACTCTCTACCTCCCCTGACCCAAAATTCCGTAAGCGTTAAAATCTGTGAGAACGCTTGAGAATTATGGGCAGCTACTGCCACAAGGTGGCGACAAACTCTATGGATCACAGCGTACCGTTATGTGAAAATAAATACATTATATTGTACCTTTCCTGTAGTTCCCGAATTTGTTCTTCCTTTTCCTGTACTTCATTTTTCATGGCTTTAATTATTGTAGACTGTTTTGCCATTTCAACAGTCATATTCTGAGGGGGAAATAAAAAATAACACTTGTGAGCTTGGTTTAATCTATCCGGTAGGTCTTTACCAAATAGTAGGTGCCTCCCAGTGCTAGAGGGTTTAAATATACAATCACTTAATAAAAAGAGGTAAAAATACATGGAAAAATAGGTATAACGTTACAAACAATAACACTATTTTTTTTTTTTGCCTTGAGTTCCCAGTAAAGTTGGCTGAGGAAGAAACAGAACCCCATGCACTATGTTATTATTCATCATTAAGAGTGCACATGGACATTTACCTACAAAAAGGATCCATTATATGCAAAACTTCTATATAGATATGCAGTAATGTCTATGCTCAATAATCTGCAACATGAATTTCAGCATAAAAGGAGTTATTTTATTTAACATTATTTCCAGACACCCCCTCCCCCCATTCCATCATGACTGTCTGTAATCCACTAGACGACATATGTTGAAGTCCCTAACAGATACATCAGGAGGTTCCAGCCTACTAATGTAATCAGCCGGGCCACTGGGTAGTCGTACAATTCTAAGCAAGGCCCTAATGGGTGTAGAATTGCCCCCCAGCCTGTAAACTTTCAGTCACTGAAGTTTCAGGGTTTAGGCTTTATATGCCAGAAAACTGACTTACAAGCCCTAATAAATGTCCCCCAATATTTATATTTGTAGTTGTAACGTTTTGTCAAATTTGAATCCTATTCGTTACATTTTATTAACTCTTTGTGGAAGAGATAAAAATAGATTTAACTTTAATATATGATTTTTGTCAGAGTTTTCAATTTTTAACAAAAAGTAAAGAAACCATTATAAGAATTTCTACAATCTAGCCTTTATATATAGGAGCAGCCTAGTATGGGCATCTATCATTTCCTTTATAAGTTATAATAGTTTCCCACAAACTGTACCTTTTTATCCATAAGTCAATAGGCTTTGTACCTGTTATATACTTTATAGTCAAACTATAAAATGTTATGTTTCTTCTTTCACATCTTGTATATTTTACTACTTTTGCATTTGTTTGGCATTATCATGTTCAAAGAGCTATCACTTGACTAAGCTACTCTTGGCGTGCATGTACTGACTGCATCACAGCACAACTGTTATGTTTTTTTTAAACTACATGATGAGCATTAGTAAATTCATAATGAAAATTCAGACTGCTTCATTAACCCCTTCATGACTGCTGTACAGCTTACATAGGTCCCGATGCAGAAAAGATGTTGAAGTGGGCAACTTCAAGCGGCTGTATCTCCTGAACCCTGGCACGTAGAAACACAATTCTGGTGTCAACTAGGTTGCTAGGGTTCAGGAGATATAGCAGTTTGAAGTGTGCCCCTATAACCTGTCAGCTGAAGGCAGAATGTAAAAGAAGCTACAGGAAACACTTTCACTTTGCAGAAGTACATGCACCCTCTGCATCTGTAGAAAGGGGAAGGTTGATGTAATAATGCCATACATATTTATAACATATCTTGGTAAAAGTTACGACTTATTCCAAAAAACTTTAATTGGAAAAAGCTTATTTTTTTCCCACTTGTAGTCAATTGTTGGCAAATTTTATATAAAAAATGTAATTAATACAACTATCTTATCAAAGTTAAAGTTTCACATGTCATGAGAAAAACAAAGTAAAAATTGTTAAAATATGTAAAGCTTTTCCAGAGATATTTAAAGAAGCGCAGAATGTCAAAAATTGACCTGGACATTGAGGCATCAATCACCATTGGTAATGGTCAAAGGGAACTTGTCAGCAGATATTGACCCAATAAACCACTACCAGTATTTTGTGAAGCAGATTAATACCTTCCAGATCATGTTTCTTTCATGGCCCAGTGTTGTGGCATCATCCAGAAAATCAACTTTGAAGTGAGATGTATCATTCACAAGACTTCTGGAGAGCTGGTTAGTGATGCTTGACCCCAGTGCCAAACTCTCCTCCACCTTGACTTTATACAACAAATCTCACTTCAAAGTCAATTTGCTAAATAATGCCAGCCCGCTGAGCCACTAAAGAGAGTTGACCTAGAATGTGTTCAGATGCTTGACGGCTTACTGTTAGTGGTTTATAAGTTCTGCTGACAGGTTCCCTTTAAAGGGAACCTGTCACCAGGAGACCCATTTTTAGCACTCCCCCAGTCCCCACAGAGCATAGTACATACACTGCCAAAGTGTTTGTGTATAAAAAATTGGTTTTACAGAAAAAAAGATATGTTATATTGTACCTTTAGGCAGTTGCCCAATAGGCAGCTGCCCAATAGGAGGGTCTGGAAAGGAGCAGTCCCCCCACCCTTGGGAAACATGTGACCTTTTCAAATATATGAATAACTCCCCACACTCGGGATTGGCTGTAGAGGAGCAGGGGGCGTCGCTAAGCCAAGAGATGGGTGTTTTCATATATTTGAAAAGGTCACATGGAATAGCTGTTCCTCAAGGATGGGGGGAACTGCTCCTTTCCAGCCCCTTCTATTGGGCAACTGCCTTGTCACACAGCAGATGCTAATGAAAGGTACAATATAACATATCTTTTTTCTGTAAAACCAAATTTTAATACAAAAACACTTTGGCAGTGTATGTACTATGCTGTGTGGGGACTGGGGGACTGCTAAAAATGGGTCTCCTGGTGACAGGTTCCCTTTAATACCCATAGAGCTAGAGTGAAGTTAGTTTCTATGACTTCCAAAATGCACTTCCATGCTTTTTCTGTAACTACAGATAATATCTATGGGAGACTACAAACCCCTTCCTTAAAATAAAAAAGCCCTGTGACAAAAATGTATTTATTTTTTTTAAATATTGTTCTGATGTATATTAAAGGAAATCAATCATCAAAAACAAGCATGATAAAACAGGGTCCCTATGTGTTGTAGCTTCACTAGCTGTGACACTATACACCCTCACCTCATCTCTCTACCTGCTGTAATCTCAGGCATGGGGAAGAGCTACCGCACAGTGTAACAGCCCATGAAGCTTCAGCATGGAGGGATTTTGTAACACAATCCAGTTACCTTTGGCTTATTAGAATAGCTGAAGTTGTTTTTAAAAGGAAAGTCATGAAATATAAGATAATGGATGGCACCAGATTGGCACTTCCCATAACATTATCGGGGAGTGACAATCCGTTGCCATGACAACCCGGAGTTATCGGTCATTGCTTTGCCAGTGGCACACTAACAGATCTATAGCAAATACTCCATTATACTGCAATAAAGTACTATTGCAGTATATAGAATGAGCAGTCAGACTCCTCTAGGGTTAAAGTATCTGCCCTTTTCCCTAGAACTGTATAAGATCTGTATAACTGTATAAGATAAGTATCTCTGCACCACAAAAGTGCAGATCTATCAAAATATAAAAACGGTTGGTGTTGAATCCAGTAAAGGAAAATAGCATTATTTTCATCATAAATATATGTAACGCTGTATAATGTAAGGCTAATATGCTGGATATTGACTATGAATGCCACAATAGGCAATGTTGTCTAAATGAGTGCTATATTAGAAAACAAAAAAATAAGGAAGATGAAATAGAGACTGTCCCTAGTTCTATGTCATTTTCCTTTAAATCATTCTTTTTAAAGATTACAGAAAAGGAGAAAGTGAAAAAAAAATAATTCGTAAAGTTCAAATATTTCATTTATCCGGGGCTCTCAGGCATATTCATTTTATAAAAATGAAGCGGAGATAAAACATTGTGGCACAGCAGCGACAACCTGGTTGCCATTTGACCATGGCTTTTAAAGCATCTATGATAATTACATGAATAAATGATCTGCAGCAGACTGACATGTACACTTACTATACTGTTGGGGCATTCTGGCACTATTCATAGACCGAAGTAAAAGACTGGGGATGCTTTAATAAGAACGAGAACAGATGTTTAAAAGGGACAAAAGTAACAGGGATCATGTGTGTTGGAACAATCAATGAGCCAACTCAAGATCAAAACTAGACATGAAAGAATAAGAAACCTGAAAGCTTTAGCAGAAAGAAAAGAAGAAGAAAATACTAGATCAAAACTTCAACCTTACTAATGACCCCAACACATGTATGAGCTGCTGTCCAATTTCTCCCTTCACATCCGCTTTCTTTCCCATTGTTCTCAGATGTCCTGCAAAGCCTTAACTCCTGGTTAGCAGTGTCAGTAAGGAGCTCTTTAAGAAACTGCCATGACTCAAGATCATAGATCACATGGTAGCCAGGGCTACATGAGTACTAAAACCAGAGAATCCTCCCTCCTGGGCCTAATATCCCTACTTGCTACTATGGTCTCGGGCCCTCTGATCATGAACTGCTTCTTAAAAGGTAGGAGTTCATTCAGTCTTTGGGAAGGTAGCCTTCTTGACTTTCTCTCCTGATCTATATGTGCAAATACAATTACTCCTCCAGAAGATCTTGGTGAGCAGAGTAGTGAAAATAGTAGTCGTCATATGAATAGCAATGCGAGGAGTCTGGGACCATTACAAATGGAGATATCAGCAACGACCGGGATGCAGAAACACAGAAGTAATTTCCAATAAGAGACGGAGCTGTATCACACTCTCTAATATCACATGTTTTTACCTTTAGTCTGGACTGGAGTTGCTTCATTTCCATATCTGTGCTTTTAGATGGTGTTAATGGAGTCACTACAAGTTGATCTGAGGATACGGGGCTCACCATTTCTAGTGATCTTTTGGCTTGGACCAGCTGTTCAGTCGTCTGCTCTACTGTTCGTACCAGATTTTCCTTTTCTCGCTGACCATCAGATAAATCTGAAGATAACTTCTATGAAGTCAAAGAGAAAAAAAAAGGATTTTGAGATTTCATTGCAGTTTACAAAATCAATAGATTTCATAATTAAGTTAACCAATTAATACACTGTAGACGCCGGCAGGGGTTAAATGACCAAAACACAGGGGTCGCCTTAAGCCATCGGAGCCACGATTTATTGCATTTTTGGCGCGAATCAGGACAGAAATGTGATAAAACAAGCATACATTATGTACACACTAGTTGCTGCGGGACCTTGAATGACATCATTCAAGGTCTCGCTGCCCAGGTCACTATAGCACCTGTGGGGATCCTGGGGCAGATCTGGGAGGGAATTTTGTGTTGTGGAGAGAGGGAAGGTGGGTTGGGGGTAAAAAAGAGAGGGTAGACAAGTCCAAGGGATGGGATTCTGTTTAAGGAGGGGGCCAATACCTGGGGGGAGTTCTTTGTGAGGAGGGGTTAGAAGACATGGGGGCTACCTGAGTGAGATGAAGAGGAAGATAAGACCTGGGGTGGCAGTATTATAGTAATTATATTGTTTTACATAGGATGCAGTATGGTGGTAGTTATATTCTTGTACATAGAGGGAAGTAGTATAGTAGTTATATTCTTGTACATAGGGGGCAGTATTCTAGTAGTTATATTCTTGTACGTAGGGGACAGTATTCTAGTAGTTCTATTTTTGTACATAGGGGGCAGTATTCTAGTAGTTCTATTCTTGTACATTGGGCGCAGTATTGTAGTAGTTATAGTCTTGTACATAGGGGGCAGTATTATAGTTATATTCTTGTACATAGGGGGCAGCATTATAGTAGTTATATTCTTGTACACAGGGGGCAGTATTCTAGTAGTTCTATTTTTGTACATAGGGGCAGTATTATAGTAGTTATATTCTTGTACATAGGGGAAAGTAGTATAGTAGTTATACTCTTGTACATAGGGGGCAGTATTCTAGTAGTTATATTCTTGTACGTAGGGGAGCAGTATTATAGTAGTTATATTCTTGTACATAGGGGGCAGCATTATAGTAGTTATATTCTTGTACGTAGGGGACAGTATTCTAGTAGTTATATTCTTGTACATTGGACACATTGTAGTAGTTATAGTCTTGTACATAGGGGGCAGTATTATAGTAGTTATATTCTTTGTACATTGGGCACAGTATTGTAGCAGTTATAGTCTTGTACATAGGGGGCAGTATTATATTAGTTACAGTGCCTACAAGTAGTATTCAACCCCCTGCAGATTTAGCAGGTTTGATAAGAAGCAAATAAGTTAGAGCCTTCAAACTTCAAACAAGAGCAGGATTTATTAACAGATGCAGAAAACTTAGAAACCAAAAAGTTATGTTGCTCAGTTAAATTTTAATAAATTTTAAACATAAAAGTGTGGGTCAATTATTATTCAACCCCTCAAAACATCAGAATTCTGTTTGGCTCCCCTAAAGAATTAAGAAGTAGTTCAGGCACAAAGAACAATGAGCTTCACATGTTTGGATTAATTATCTGTTTTTCCAGCCTTTTCTGACTATTTAAGACCCTCCCCAAACTTGTGAACAGCACTCATACATGGTCAACATGGGAAAGGATCATTCCAAGGCCATTAGAGACAAGATCGTGGAGGGTCACAAGGCTGGCCAGGGGGTACAAAACCCTTTCCAAGGAGTTGGGCCTACCTGTTTCCACTGTTGGGAGCATCATCCGGAAGTGGAAGGCTTATGGAACTACTGTTAGCCTTCCATGGCCTGGACAGCATTTTATAAGTTTCCTCCCGTGCTGAGGCCAGGCTTGTCAGAAGAGTCAAGGCTAACCCAAGGACAACAAGGGAGGAGCTCCGGGAAGATCTCATGGCAGTGGGGACATTGGTTTCAGTCAATACCATAAGTAACGTACTCCACCGCAATGGTCTCCGTTCCAGACGAGCACGTAAGGTACCTTTACTTTCGTCATGTTAAGCGTCATGTTACAAGCGTCATGTTAAGGCTCGTTTACAGTTTGCTCATGATCACTTGGAGGACTCTGAGACAGACTGGTTCAAGGTTCTCTGGTCTGATGAGACCAAGATCGAGATCTTTGGTGCCAACCACACACGTTACGTTTGGAGACTGCATGTCGCTGCATATGACCCCAAGAATACCATCCCTACAGTCAAGCATGGTGGTGGCAGCATCATGCTGTGGGGCTGCTTCTCAGCCAAGGGGCCTGGCCATCTGGTCCGCATCCATGGGAAGATGGATAGCACGGCCTACTTGGAGATTTTGGCCAAGAACCTCCGCTCCTCCATCAAGGATCTTCAGATGCATCGTCATTTCATCTTCCAACAAGACAATGACCCAACGCACACAGCCAAGAAAACCAAGGCCTGGTTCAAGAGGGAAAAAATCAAGGTGTTGCAGTGGCCTAGTCAGTCTCCTGACCTTAACCCAATTGAAAACTTCTGGAAGGAGCTCAAGATTAAAGTCCACATGAGACACCCAAAGAACCTAGATAACTTGGAGAAGATCTGCATGGAGGAGTGGGCCAAGATAACTCCAGAGACCTGTGCCGGCCTGATCAGGTCTTATAAAAGACGATTATTAGCTGTAATTGCAAACAAGGGTTATTCCACAAAATATTAAACCTAGGGGTTGAATAATAATTGACCCACACTTTTATGTTTAAAATTTATTAAAATTTAACTGAGCAGCATAACTTTTTGGTTTGTAAGATTTATGCATCTGTTAATAAATCCTGCTCTTGTTTGAAGTTTGAAGGCTCTAACTTATTTGCTTCTTATCAAACCTGCTAAATCTGCAGGGGGTGAAATACTACTTGTAGGCACTGTATATTCTTGTACATAGGGGGCAGTATTATATTAGTTATACTCTTGTACATAGGGGGTAGTATTAGAGTAGTTATATTCTTGATTTCTGATTTTCATTTGTTGCTTAATAAATGATCCAAGATGACAAGATGAATAGAAATACAAACATAAAATCATTTTTTTTTCTGGATGGGAGCTTCAGAATTATCTTGAGTTTGTTCTATTGCCGACTTTGACCTGCTTCCCTACAATGTTGCACAGTAGTTTTATAAAATGAATCTAAGACTATATGCAAATGCAACAGTTTGTATAACAATGCACCATAAACTCATTCAAATTTGTGTTAAGAGCCAGAAAAAAAACTAATAAAAACTGTGAATTTAGCCTTTATTTGAGAACAATCAGATATATATCAAGTTCTTTATATACCATATTCATGTTGTTACACAAGTGAATCTTACACTTTGGTGTCTAGTATAAATAAATATTGCTTTAAAGTAAAACTGTAGTCTGTAGGTCTTACAGAGGAGGAATAAAATGGAGCAGCTGTTGTGGGTAATATTTTGTTGGATGATCTTCGGTTGTGTTTTCTGTTTCATTTCCTGTGTACACATCATGGCCAGTGAACCTCACTCTATATAACCTTGACTGGGGATTGATGTGCTTAAAAGGTAAAAGCCAAGCTGGAAGGGGATACAATAACAGATGCTGGTTGTTTATCTCCACTGAGTAGGACTTACCAATGTATCTAGCAGCCAAAGTGCTTCGGCTTCATTTGCACACATTTAGAGACTACTTTTATTAGAAATGTAATGAAAATGGCTACAAACAGCTAATTACTGTAAATACAGGCTCAATTGATATGGCTACACTGACTGCTGGAAGGGATATGCCACCATATACTTCTGCAGAACACTTCACCACAATGAGAAGAAAATGACCATGTTATTGAAGTAGAAATAAAAGTTGTTTTAAAGAAAACCTTTCACCAGCAACACTCTCCATTCCCTACAAAGGGCATTTTAGGTGATTTTCTAAATGTCCCACTGATACCTCTATCCACAAGAAACTGGTTAAAGTTGACCAATATCGACTACCGGTTGTCTCAGATGTCAAACTTGAATAGAAGCCTCAACACCAGGCACTGTAATTTCTCATTATTTCTGCAATATTTTTTTAAAGAACTGATGTGGACATGACAGTACTCTTTTGTATTGTTGAGATAGGACAAGGAGCAGGTAAGGGCAACTACCCGCCTACCACACATTCTATGTACTCCCCCTAGGGGAGTGCATAAATTAAAATACAAGGTTCCCTGAAATGCTCGGGTGACGTAGCCTTAGCACCTAGGAAAATTACCATAACTTTCAGAACTCTAAGTGGCATATAGAGTTATAATAAAAGAAACCCTGAACAACACAGGAAAAACACTGGAAAAACTGGCAGGGAATCCCTTATATATGAATATCTTCCTATATAATGAGAACTATCAATCAATGCTGGTCCTGGCAGGCAGAAGCTGGAGGGTAACTGGCCGAAAGACTCTTCAGCATGTTTTATCAGAACCAAAGAAATTTCCAAATATAATGAGAAACCTATCATTTGGTTACATTGTCATGAATCATCATTTTTAGCTGGTGACAGGTTCCAATAACCTGATATGCTAAATTAAAAAAATTCCTTTGTCAGCATTCTGACCCATTTCAGTAGTTTATAAAACTTTGTTTCACATAACCTGCCAGAAGCATGTAGTTATTCCCAGCAGTGGTTGAAGGCTTGGCAGCTACACTAGCCTGTGTGCCTGTCTCTCAGTGTCCCTGCATTCTTCTCAAGGCCCATGACAGTAAGAGGAGGGCCGGAGAGAGCTGGATGAGTGTGGATGAGAGAAGAATGCAGGGAAACCCCCCCCAACCAACCCCCCCATGGGACTCACCAAAAGCTGCTGGCAGGGAACCAGGTAATATAAAGTACTGAAATTATTCAGAATACAGAACAATGGCCTTTTTAAAATCAGGATAGCATCAGCTATTGGAACCTGTCACCAGCTAGAAATGACATTCCTGATGACAGGTTGACTGATGCTATCATTTGTAAATTATGTCTGGTGTGTCCGGGGCCTATTGCAAGACTAACAGGCAATTGCCAACAAATAAAAAATAAGGTAAACAGAGCTTTAGAGCCCTAGGACAGTAAACATAGTCCATGCTTATCTGTGGCTTAGCTAAATTCACATAATAGTGATTATAAATTACATGAGGTATTGTGGGTCTCCTGTTTCAACATCATTTAAGTATGTTCAAGTAAACCTGTGTAAGTAGACCTGAAGGTGTAGTAGTATATGCATTTCCCTCATCAGCAAAAGTTTGTCATTGTTATAGACTGGAACGGCAGTATCCATTGCAAACTTGAAATCTGCACCGATAAACTATGGTATTCTTATCGAGCAGTCACTTCCACCAAATATGAAGCATATGATGGGAATATAAAAAGTTCCAACTAAGGAGATAACTACTTGTTAAAGTTGAGCACTCTGCGGAGACCATTAAGAACCCTTTGACTAATTGGACATTGGTATATTAATTCTCTTTTTACTTAACAGCACTATTTTAACACCCGTTTGCACTCTGTCAGTAAAGCATATGAATGACATAATAATACAGAGCATGAATAATAAGGAGAAATAAAATGTTAAATTAGCATTTCATGTCATACTTAAGTGTCAAACCAGGAAAAAATCTTTAACTACTGGCATTGAACATTTATCTTAAACAATCTGACGTTGACAACTTATTGATGTGATTCTTCCTAATTACTGCTAATCGCCTATCAAATATATATATTTTACCATTTAAATGCGGTTGTCTAGTATAGAAGAGCGCCTCTGTGATATTTTGCTCCGGATAGACAGGGCAATTTAAATGGGCAGCACTATTACGGGGTCACCTTAAATAGGAAATGCTGTTAACAAAAGGCTTTTACAAATATGTTCAAATGATAAAAATGCCTTTAGGCGCTTAAATCATTCATCTGAAGACCAAATATAAGACATAACCTAAAAGTATTTAACCCTGCAACAAAATATTGCAATTTAGTACTGAAAATAGCTATACAACAGTTTTCAAGTTGTAACCTGAAGGAAACATTTCTTTGGACAAAATCCTCCTGTCCATTCCATTTTTAGCACTTCCCATCTCCAATCTACAGATCTTTTTAGAACACCTCAAATTTTCAAGTTATATTTTACATTAACACAATTGTAGTACAGGCGGTCCCCTACTTAAGAACACTCGACTTACATACGACCCCTAGTTACAAACGGACCTCTGGATATTGGTAATTTATTGTACTTTAGTCCTAGGCTACAATAAACAGCTGTAACAGTTATCACAGGTGTCTGTAATGAAGCTTTAGTGTTAATATGAATTCTTATGACAACCCAACATTTTTAAAATCCAATTGTCCCAGAGACCAAAAAAGATCTTTCTGGGATTACAATGATAAAATATACAGTTCCGACTTACATACAAATTCAACTTAAGAACAAACCTACAGACCCTGTCTTGTATGTAACCCGGGGACTGCCTGTACAGCAAAAAACTTTAAAATGTTAAACCCCTTAATTGTTTTACTCCCCACCCTTCAAAAGCCATATCCTTTTTAGTCTATCCATATCCTTTTTAGTTTTCAGAACTCCATGAGGGATGGTTATCTGTGAGGCAAATGTACTCCCTAGTGGCAGCATTTAGAATGCCAAGTTTTTGAGAGTTGACAGTTTGCAAGATTGATACCTGATATAACTTATAACAGACATAACTTTTTTGTATTTTTCATCTGACATAAGCATATCAGGGCTCATTTATTTTGGTAAAAGTTGTTTTCCCATAGATTAATTCTTAGAAAAAAATTGCATAATGACAAAAATGTATTAACTCTTTACTGTGATGGAGCAGAGAAAAAAAAAGGCTATTCAGTTAAAAAAGCTACACATTTCAACAAACAGTATTAAAAAAATGCTAAATTATTCCTCAATAAAAAGTGCATTATTAGGGTTTCATTATCGTGGCATAAGATAACGGCTACACTGATAGTATTTTGAAGCACTTTTTGATCACGGTTTATTACAAGTTTTTGGTAGGTAGCAAGCATTAAATTTACAATTCTGAAATAGTTTAAATTTTTTATGCCATTCAAAGTAGGGGTATAAAAACATAATATCTGTTTAGCCAAGGTTGCTACTGACCTGTTGTTTTGTAATTTATTCTATTTTTTTAACCCTTAATATAGGTACTTATGGGAAAAAGCAAGATTTTTCCAATTTTTTTAATTTATATTTACAAACTTTATTATAAACTTTTTTTTACTGTCCTACTAGGGGACTTACAGTAGGGATACTTTGATCCCTTATACAATATATTGCAATACTTTAATTTAATAATTGAAAGTTTTTCTTTCAGACACAGTATTGGACCTGATAGGCCTCCGTACATGGCACTCACATGGGTCTCTTTCAGACCTCTGGTTGACATGGCAACCCTTCTGCACCCTGTGATTGTATTGGGGGAGGGGGGGGGGACAGAAGGAACGAAAGTTTTTCATATGAAAACTGCCTAAAGACTTTGTACCAATATTTTTTAACAGCAATTTTAGATAAGGGAATTGTAATGTTTAAGCACTATCTTAACTTTAACACTTTTTAAACTTAACACTTTTGATAAATCTGCTCTACTAAGTAAAATGGTGGTTCATTTCACTTAGAAACACAATAAACAATTGCAGTTAACAGGCTATACAAACACAAAAAAAGAATAGTGGTGGAGTTGGGGCTCTTTTGCTAGTTTTCAGAAGCCCTTTTTGTACACCTCGTTGGACAGAGGTTCATCAAGATAAGGATTCCAAAAATATTGTAATTCAAGATTTTGTCAGAACAACATTAGGCATGTTTTGCTTATGGGATCAAATGTAAACCTTCTGAAGTGAACTTGGAATATCAGTTTACTTCAGTACTTACAGGTTCGGTCCAGTAAATCCTTCACACACGTGGAGTATGGTAAGTAATGGACTAAAGAGTATAATCTGGTAAGTTTAAAAGAATGGAAAAGGCAACACAGTCTCCAGACTTAACCCCACAACGACGCACGCCGTAATAGTAAATTTGTTAAAATAAAGTATAAAGTAGTAATTTGGGGCGCATAGTGAAAGATGTAAAATCCGTTTTTTAATCATTTTCACTGCATTTGGATTTTTTTTTCTGCTTCCCAGTATGGCATGGAATATTAAATACTATCACTATAAAGTGAAATTTGTTACACAGACACAAGCAGTCACACAGCTCTTTAAAAAGGCCAGGTCATTAAGAAGTTAAAGGAGTTGCCCACTTAACCTCATTTTTTTCTGTAATGTGTGAGGGGGAAGGATATTAGGTAATTTACCAACACAAATCTATTAAAAGCTCTGCACTGCTTTCTTGATATGTGAAGAGAAGCGCTCTGTCTTTTACCTCATCAGCCAGACATTCCTGTCCATAAAATGGCAGCAGATGAAGGGTCATGTGATCTCCAATTTTCCACAAACAATCGTCAGTTAGAGATCACATGACCCTCCATCTGTGGCCATTTTGTGGACAGTAATCTTTGGCTGATGAGGTAAGAGACAGGAGGCTTCACTTCACATATCAAGAAAGAGGTGCAACCCTTTCCCCGCCAAGGACGTATCTCATATGTCCTCATAGGGTGGCCAACGACCTATGTGACTTCAGAGGGCTATAAAATCTCCTCTGTGGCACCTAGAAACACACATTGATTGGCGCAGGCTATTCGCAGAATCCTTCATAAGCAAGCCTCTCCCTACACTCCCCGCTGGTTCTTTGTGCCCCATAGCCATTGAGAAAGCTTGTTACCTATGCCATGTGTTTATTCTGTGATTTCCTATTGTGACCCCTGTTCCGTTTTCAACTCTGATCCTGTGCTGCCTATCTTGACCTCCTGCCTGTCCACGACCACGATCTTGCCTCACGACTTTGTATTACACCTTGGCATCCACCGTGAACAGAGTCACTTCTGTGGAGTAACCAGGTTGTACCAACCCAAAGCAAGTCCAACCCGCTCGGATGCCAGTTAGACTCCACTCCCAGGTGTTTACTTGCGTCATCATCCACGGTGATCCAGTGGGTCCACTACCCCTGGTGCCTGACAGTGTGTAATATATTAATAAACACATTTGTATAGTAATGGCTAATTAATTGCAAAGTCAATATTTGCCTAGAAAATGAACTTTTTTCCCCCAAAACACATTTCAACTTCATTGCAGGCCTGCCTTAAAAAGAGCAGCTAACATTGTTTCAGTTATTTATCCATTAACACAGGTGTGGGTGTTGATGAGGACAGGGCTGGAGATCAGTCAGTCATGATTAAGTAAGAATCACACCACTGGACACATTAAAAGGAGGCTGTTGCTTGGCATCATTGTTTCTCTTCTGTTAACCATGGTTATCTCTAAAGAAACATGTGCAGTCATCATTGCACTGCACAAAACTGGCCTAACAGAGAAGAGTATCGCAGCTAGAAAGATTGCACCTCAGTTAACAATCTATCGCATTATCAAGGAATTCAAGGAGAGAGGTTCCATTGTTGCCAAAAAGGCTCCATGTCACCTAAGAAGGACCAGCAAGCGCCAGGACCGTCTCTTAAAAGTGTGTCAGCTCCAGGATCGGGCTACCAGCAGTGCAGAGATTGCTCAGGAATGGCAGCAGGCAGGTGTGAGTGCATCTGCACGCATTGTGAGGCGGAGACTCTTGGAGCAAGGCCTGGTGTTAAGGAGGGCAGCAAAGAAGCCACTTCTCTCCAGAAAAAACATCGGGGACAGACTGATATTCTGCAAAAGGTACAGGGAGTGGACTGCTGAGGACTGGGGTAAAGTCATTTTCTCTGATGAATCCCCTTTCCGATTGTTTAGAACATCTGGAAAACAGCTTGTTCGGAGAAGACAAGGTGAGCGATACCACCAGTCTTGTCTCATGCCAACTGTAAAGCATCCTGCAACCATTCATGTGTGGGGTTGCTTCTCAGCCAAGGGAATCAGCTCTCTCACAGTCTTGCCTAAAAACACATCTATAAATAAAGAATGGTACCAGAATGTCCACCAAGAGCAACTTCTCCCAACCGTCCAAGAGCAGTTTGATGATCAACAATGCCTTTTCCAGCATGATGGAGCACCTTGCCATAAAACAAAGGTGATAACTAAATGGCTCAGGGAACAAAACATAGAGATTTTGGTTCCAAGGCCTGCAAACTTCCCAGATCTTAATCCCATTGAGATTGACTTGTGGCCAATCATCAAGAGACGGATGGATAATCAAAAACCAACAAATTGTGACAAAATGCAAGCACTGATTGTGCAAGAATGGACTGCTATCAGTCAGGATTTGATCCAGATGTTGATTGAGAGCTGCCAGGGAGAATTGCAGAGGTCCTGAAGAAGAAGGGTCAACACTGGAAATATTGACTTCCTGCATTAAATCATTCTAAGTGTAAATAAAAGCTTTTGTTACTCATAATATGATTGCACTTTTATTTCTGTATGTGATAAAAACATCTGACAAACACACAAAGTGCTGGTGTAGAAATTGTCCAGGTAGAGTTGGTAGCCCTGGTCCAGCACTGGGTGCACCAAATCCCACACTATCTTCCCTGTAACACACCGGAAGGTGGGCATTCTGGGGGCACTGTAGTGGAGTCCTTCCCTTCATATACCCTGAACTTGAAGGTATACCCTGATGTACTTTCGCACAGCTTATACATCTTCACGCCATACACCTTTCCCTATTATTGGGCAGGTACTGGCAGAATAGAAGACTCCCTTTAAATTGTACCAGGGACTCATCACTGTGTGCTGTCGGTGTAGTGCAAAAACTAATGGATGGCTTCAAAGCGCATCCTGCTCATCGCCATGTGGAACATGTGGGAAGTGGTACAGAATGTCTGTGCTCCAGTAGTCCCTGATTGCGGGCTTCTTTACAATCCCCATAAGAAGTATTATGCCCCAATGCTTCTCCATCTCTGCTGCAGTTACAGGGGTCCCCAAAAAAATTTTGGTAAAAAAATTCCCTAAATAGGTAATTAAAAATGGGAAACTGATGCGGAAGAAATTAATCAAACATGCTGGAAATGTACAAATTTTACAACCCCAATATTTAATTTTTACACAGAATAGATTGATGATAAAAATCTTACGGTAAGAGGGCTGAAAATTTATTTAAGTGCCCAAAATACCTACGATAGGATGCAGATCTCCCTCTCTTTAAATATTTTATAAGAAATTAACTTTTTAATGCCCCAATAGGAGACTTATGATCCACTGCAATATTACTGTTTAGCACAGACAGCCATCCTAGCCTATTAGACTCATCATTTGGCGGGGCCTAATTGGCTTATGTAGTTGCTAGACCCAGATGTCATGATCAGGCCTGTCATACTGCTATCACAACCCACAACAATCCTTAGCTGCTGTGCTTTTTCCATTCAGGGTACCCAATTAGTTAATGTAGTAATCATTGCACATTACTAAAACAAAACACAAGAACTTGCTTTGTACCAGAGGATTCCACAGTTAAGATTCTACTGTCTGATTCCCACGAAGACTAGATTCTTAAATATACTCAGGATAACAAAATAACACATGCACCAATTACCAAAAATAAATCATTTCACAAATATAACCTGTATCCATCAGTCCTGGTGTATACAATGTTGGTTGTTCCTGGATGCAACCATAATTCTTCTTCTGATTAGGGTCGGGCTTGGCAGATTCTTCTCATGAATAACTTCTGTCTGCAGAATGCAATGTGCTCTCTGCCTATACCCCTGCATTCCAAGATGAGCTTACACACAGACACTTCCTGTCAGCAAGCAGCAGTGTGAGAAGACTTATTCTACAAGCTACAGATAAGATCTTTATAGCAGGGGAAAGAGTTATAGCAAAGTTGACAGTGTGTGTTTTAACTGAGATATAGCAGAGATGTAGTAGGGCTGAGTGTCATTGTGTGTTATATGCATCTCATGGATCTTATCATCTCTGATCAGTCTCATCTCTCTTTTTCTGTGTCAGATAATAGTAGAATATTCAGAAGCTAAATGAAAGTGTAGATAAACTTGGACCCTAATAATCTAAGCACTTTGTCAACACACAGCAGCATAAAGCACAGATGAATCATGTAGTGTCTTAGAGAGTTCCCACCCACACTCTGCAATTTAAATTGACTCTCACTGAATTATATGAGCTAAAAATGCTATAAAATTGTAAAGTAAGGGATTAAAATTTGAGAATTTTCTTTCATGGGAAAACCCCTTTAAGCCCTTTAGATAGGTTTATTCATTTTATTTAGAAAATTTTCATAATTGTGGGAATTGTGTAGCCAACCACATTATCTTTGCTCATAAGGAAAAGCTAACTATTTAAATGTGAAATAAACCTCCATTCTACAATTGAACTTTTTTCTCTGCGTCCACTTGTAGAAGCTTTTTATACTTGGACAGCCTATACAAACTATACTATTAGTAGCCAATCTTGAAAATGTAGGACACCATATTTTTCTTTGCATCATTAAGGATGATAATGATTTTTCTTTCTAGAAATACAATTACATTTTTAACAGGTGAGCTACATAATAGTAGATATTTTAAAGAAAATCTTTCATTGATTTAAGCTAATAAGTTCAAAACTAAACATTGATTTTTGTTGCACCTTAAAAACTTATGCATTAAGGAAACCTAAAATTGTCTCATTGTAGCTATATAGAATCAGGTTATGGATGTGAATCAAGAGCCCTGACATAACATGACAGTCTGAGTGCTTATGATGCTTTTCTCTCTGGATCCAGCAAAAAGCATTGACATTCCATTAACAAATAACCTTGTCTTCGCAAGTTGATAGGATGCTGGATTAGGGCAGTCACGTCCTTATCCACGTGGATACACCGTTCACAACCTGTTTCGTGCACAGTTTACCCTGGGAACATGATCCGAGTGACATTTCACAAATTCCTGGATAAATGTTGCTACACTCTGCCGGCAAAGACAGGCTGTGTCATGTACAGATCAATAATAGCACGGTGTTTTATCAGCTTCAATATACAAGGAGTACACTGTCTGGCAAAAGCCATGACCCTAGAGAATCTGACATATAGAAATGAAATGACCTATAAAATATGTCTAGCACACATAGCTGTGCTGGAAAAATCATAAGCTGTAGGATGGTGGCTTAAGGTTCTTACCAATATTTACACAATTTATACAATAAGTCATAAACCAGACCTTAGAAAAATGTACACTGCTAACTTCAATAACAGTTAAAAAACATTGCATACTCTGCTTTTCATACTGCATATTCTACTATCTCATGTGTGTGCATAATAACCCAAGTAATTATATTTGTATACTTTAAGATCATTAAATGCAGAAAAAAATTATATATATATATATATATATATTACATACATACACATATATAAAAACCGGTCTTGAATTGCATCACAATGTATAGTAAAGTCTGAGGTTGACACCACCCATAACTCTGTATGCAAAAGTATGACAAAGGGGGGAGAGAAAGAGAGAGACAGAGAGAGAGAGAGAGAGATTTGGCCCTGTAAAGTCCCAGGTAAGCAGAGTTTTGTCATGTAGTTAGGGCACCAAAGTACAGTCCAAAACTGGTCTCGTCTACATTTATTCATGTAGCAGGTACTTTACATTCAGGCATTATACAGTAAACAAAATTCTACCCGTCTGGGTGCTAACTAAACTGAGAGTTCCCCTAACTCACAACTAAAACAAAGACACCTGTAAGGACATCTCTGTTCTAGGCATGAAAGTCAGGGCTGTACTGTACTCTATCAGCCTTGTTCAGCAGCTTTATGTAGCCCGAATAGGCTGCTACTACCACCTGTGTCCAAGGTGCTGAACACCACAAAACCTGATCTAACCCAATAGGGAGGTGGATTGAACCTCCCCACTACCAGCCTGCAAACCCATTCCATATAAATCCAGCCCTAAAGAGTTTTAACCCATTAACAACCAGGCCCTTTTTTGTTTTTTTCATTTCCATTTTTCACTCCCCACCTTCAAAAATCTTTAACTTCTTTGTGCTGCCCACTGGCAAATGTTATGCAGGTTAAATGATGTTCATAATTTGTCCATTATGTTACAGATATTTATTTGCAGGCGCCATCTAATGGCCAAAGTTAATAACTACTTACATTCTGTTTTCCCCACCCACTAGCAGATACAAAGGATTGTGGGTAGGAGAAGGGCAGTTCCCTTCATGTCTACACAGAGAGAAGACCTATATTCAACCATCTTAACCCTTGTTGTAGTATAGCCGGTAAGGAGACTGTCTATAAGAATCTATAGCTACTAGCAGTTATAGGACCACTCTGTATAAAGTCTCTTATATGAAGTGTAATGTATAGATCTGTAATTGCACTGTAATTGCACAGATAGGCCCAACCTCATGGTCGGCCATGTTTGGTCCCAGACTGTATATGTATCAGCTTGTTTCCTGTTATATGCTAATGTAATGTATGTAACATGCTCCTGTTATATTATTGTACTATTCTAATAGATTGTACATTCCTGTTTTTCTACAGTTTCACCCTAATCCTACATCAGTTTAATAAAGCTACAGACTTTGAACCAGTCTCATTTGTTGAACTGTAGGAAGGCGTTTAACTGCCTGTCGAGCTCCGCATAGACCCCGGGGGTACGTGAAGTGGGGGCAGGACAGTGAAACGGCTGCTGGAAACAAGCGGGAAAGATTTAGACTACACAGAGGTCTGCTACTGTCTACGCAGTCACCTGCAAACAGGCAACACAGCAATCTCTAAACGGTCAAAGCATGTCACAAAGCCAAGCGTCTTCTATCAAGACAAGATCACGGGCCAGTTCCTCAAAAGCATCTACCACTAGCAATGCAGCCGCCATCGCCCGCGCAAAAGCGGAAGCAGCGAGGACACGGGCTACCTTTGCTGAACAAGAGATGCAGTTGAAATTACAACAAGCCTCCTTAGAAGCAGAGAGGGCATGACAACAAGCCTCCTTAGAAGCAGAGAGGGCACGACAACAAGCCTCCTTAGAAGCAGAGAGGGCACGACAAGCACAAGAACAGGCTTCTCTGGACTTAGAAAGGGCCCGCTTGGAAGCAACACTTGAGAAGCTGACAATTGAGAGGGAAGCAGCAGTTGCCATGGCGGAAGCTGAAATCCTAGAGGCAGCCGCGTTCTCTCACAGCGAGCCCAGCAGACACAGTAGCATGCCTGATCTGGAACAAGAACCCCAGGATACACTAGAACGCACTTCAGAATATGTCCTTCAGCATCCTGCGTGTAATCCTCAGACTACACATGAAACAAAGGTTACCAACTGCGAGTCAAGTCCAAGGCATCATATTTTATGTCAAGAAGCGGACCTCAGACCACAGTTCTGCAAGCAAGAGAATGACACAGCTCAAGTCAACTTCCCTGCCTACCAGAGAACCCAAGCTTCACCCCAGCATCCAGGAAGTTACTACACTCCCAGACAGTGTGGCACTGTGAAACCTAAAGAAGAAACTTCTGACAGGTATGGCTACACACCACACTCTCACCAAGGCAACCATTTGCCAACCTGTCTCAGCACAAACCAAGCCACAATAGACTTTGCTAAGTTCTTTGCTAGACGTGAGCTTGTCACCAAAGGACTTGTAAAGTTCAATGATCGCCCTGAGAACTATAGGGCTTGGCGATCCTCATTCCAGAGTCTTATAAGAGACTTAGACCTGTCTTCTAGGGAAGAGCTAGATCTACTGGTGAAATGGCTTGGAGATGAATCTGCTGAGCATGCTAAGAGGATCAGAGCCATTAACATAAACTATCCAGAAACAGGCTTAAAGATGATCTGGGATAGACTCGATGAGTGTTATGGCTCAGCAGAGGTTATAGAAAATTCATTATTCAAAAGAATTGATGACTTCCCTAGAATAGCTAGTAAAGGCTACCAAAACTTAGGGAACTAAGTGATCTGTTAACTGAACTACAGGTTGCCAAAGCAGAAGGAGATTTAATGGGACTTGCATTTCTTGACACAGCCAGAGGTGTCAACCCTATAGTGCAAAAACTTCCTCACAACCTACAAGAGAAGTGGGTTAATCATGGTTTTAAGTACAAGGAAATCCATGATGTACAGTTTCCACCCTTCAGTGTATTTGTGGAATTTATTACTCAGCAAGCAAATATCAGAAATGATCCCAGTTTTGATTTTACTCTATCCTGTGCCACTCCATCTGGTCTTAAACAACATAAATCTCCGGTAGCAGTTCACAAAACTAATGTTTCTTTTAAAAGTAATTCTTACAGGCCTTCAAGCTCCTCCCACCAGGATGGAAGATCCACGGACCCAAGTAAGCAGTGTCCCCTGCACAAGAAGCCACAATCCCTACTGAAATGCAGAGGCTTCAGAGAGAAGTCCATGGAGGACCGCAAAGCTTTCCTCAGGGAGAACAAAATCTGCTACAAGTGCTGCTTAGCAACATCACACTTCGCAAAGGACTGTAAGGTCAGTGTTAAATGTACAGAATGTGACAGCACAGATCACAACTCAGCTTTACACCCTGGGCCACCACCTTGGGCATCGTCTCATATAGAAAGTGGCCAGGAACAAGGTGGAGAGGAGGGAAATACTGAAACAGAGACACCAGACGTTACTTCTCAATGCACTGAGGTCTGCAAAGGACTTGTAGGTGGCAGGTCCTGCTCAAAAATCTGTCTTGTCAGAGTTTACCCAACGGGCTGCAAAGACAAAGCTTTCAAAGTATATGCCATTCTTGATGACCAAAGTAATAAATCTCTGGCTAGATCTACTTTCTTTGACATTTTCAACATTAAGGGACCCAGCTCTCCCTACTCCCTAAAGACTTGTGCAGGCACTGTTGAGACGGCGGGGAGAAGAGCTACTGGGTACACAATAGCGTCTATAGATGGTCGCACCTGCCTGACTTTACCAACCATAATCGAGTGTAACCAGATCCCTGATAACAGGTCTGAAATCCCTACACCAGATGTTGCAAAACACCAACCCCATTTGAAGCATATAGCTCATCTCATACCAAAGTTAGATCCTCAAGCTCAGATAATTCTGCTCCTTGGAAGAGATATCTTGCAAGTTCACAAGCCTAGACATCAAATTAATGGTCCTCACAATGCTCCATTTGCCCAGAAACTTGACCTAGGGTGGGTGATTGTAGTTGATGTTTGTATAGGTGGTGTGCACAGACCCACTTCGGTGAACAACATGCTTACCAGCACATTAGAGAATGGACGCCCTTCTCTCTTTCAACCATGTTACAGTAACATCTTCATAAAAGAGCTTCCACACAGCATTCCTCTACCCTGTCATATCACTAGCAACCTTTGTGACAACCATACTTGTACTAGTGACCATGACCACTTAGGATGCACAGTCTTCCAGAGAACAAAGGAAGACAATCAACTGGCAATGTCCTTTGAGGATAGACTGTTCTTAGAAATAATGGAGCAAGGAATAGTTAAAGACGAATCAAATAGCTGGATAGCACCTCTTCCCTTCAGACCTAAAAGGCAGTGTTTGCCTAACAATCGAGAACAAGTTTATAAACGCTTTGCTTCCCTTAGACGGAATCTTCAGAAAAAGCCTGATATGAAAGACCACTTCTTTACATTTATGGAAAGAGTATTTGAGAACTCCCATGCAGAGATAGCTCCAACCTTAAAGGATTCAGAGGAATGCTGGTATCTACCTATTTTTGGAGTTTACCACCCAAAGAAACCAGGACAGATAAGAGTAGTATTCGACTCTAGTGCCAAATTTGGGGGTGTTTCCTTAAATGATGTCCTACTGCCAGGTCCAGACCTCAACAACCGACTCCTTGGAGTGCTTCTCAGATTTCGCAGAGACTCTGTTGCATTTATGGCTGACATCCAACAAATGTTCCACTTCTTTCTTGTTAAAGAGGAACACCGAAATTTCCTTAGGTTCTCTTGGTTCAAGGACAACAACCCCTTGGAAGAACCCATCGAGTATTGCATGCGTGTGCACATCTTTGGTAATAGCCCTTCCCCATCAGTGGCTATATATGGACTTAAACATTCAGCCAGGGAGGGTGAGAAAGAATATGGTTCAGACGTTACACAGTTTGTCAAAAAGGACTTTTATGTGGATGACTGTTTAAAATCGCTACCTACAAATGAGTCTGCAATCAGTCTTCTTAAGAGAGCTCAAGAAATGCTTGCTAATTCAAACCTGAGACTCCATAAAATTGCCTCCAACAGCAAAAAATTGATGGAAGCATTTCCCTCTCATGATTACAGTAATGACTTAAAGGACTTAAGTACTGACACTTTTCCAATGCAACGTAGTCTTGGACTGCTCTGGGACTTAAAGTCTGACACCTTTACCTTCCAAGTCAGCGAGGAAGAGAAACCCTTTACTCGGAGAGGAGTACTATCTGCTATAAACAGCTTGTATGATCCTTTAGGGTTTGCAGCTCCTGTTACCATCCAAGGTAAAGCAATACTTAGAGATTTGACTCATGATGCCTCTGACTGGGATGAACAACTTCCCAATGAAAAGAAAGCACTGTGGGTAGAGTGGAAGGATTCTCTAACAAATCTCTCTCATCTACATGTTGCACGCTCATATGCCCCTGTGTCATCTACAGAGGTTCAGCTACAAAGACTTTATGTGTTTTCTGATGCTTCTATCAAAGCCATTGCTGCTGTGGCCTATCTTAAAACAGTAGACATTAAAGGACAATGTCATATAGGCTTCGTCATGGGCAAAGCAAAACTTGCACCACTCCCTGAGCACACTATACCGAGACTAGAACTTTGTGCTGCAGTATTAGCAGTTGAGCTAGCTGAGATGATCGCAACAGAGATGCATTTGGAGATAAAAGATGCTGTGTTTTACACAGACAGCAAGGTAGTCTTGGGATATATCTACAACGAAAGCCGACGCTTCTACATGTATGTCAACAACAGGGTTCTATGAATCAGGAGGTCAACTTTGCCAAAACAGTGGCATTTCGTTCCTACTGATCAAAATCCTGCAGACCAAGCAACTAGATCTGTTGCTGCCAACCGCCTTAAAGACACTACATGGTTTACAGGTCCTGCCTTTCTATACAGCTCAGAACACAGCACTACGCATCTTAAAACATTTGAACTTGTGGATGCTGACAAGGATGCAGAAATCCGTCCCAAGGTGTCGACACTACACACAGTGACTTCAGACAATTACCTTAAGTCTCACCGATTCAGCAGGTTCTCAACCTGGAAATCACTTGTTCGTGCTATCACTTTCTTAACCCACATAGCTCGTTCTTTCAAAGATACCAAGCTTGCTAATGTGAAGGATTGTAAAGGCTCGCACCTCTGCAAAAATGTTCATGCAGTGACTGAACTAGATCAGTCAAAGAATGTAATCATTCGGACTGTCCAACATGAAGTTTATGCTAAAGAAATTGACAGTATCATTAATCACAGACCTATTCCTAAAGATAGTGTCTTAAAGAAACTTGATCCCTTCATTGATGCAGATGGCCTATTAAGGGTTGGAGGCCGCCTCAAGGAAGCAAAAATAGACTTTGAAGGAAAACATCCGATATTAATTCCTGGGCATCATCACATTTCCTATTTGCTTGTCCGACATTACCATGAACAGGTAAAACATCAGGGCCGGCTGTTCACAGAAGGGGCTTTACGAGCTGCTGGACTGTGGATTGTTGGAGCAAAAAGATGTGTTAGCAAGTTCATTTTCAAATGTGTCACATGCCGCAAACTTCGGGGTATTTTCAAAACACAGAAGATGGCCAATCTTCCATCTGACAGACCGAGTACAGAACCTCCTTTCACTAATGTCGGGCTTGATGTATTTGGTCCATGGTTTGTGGTTACCCGACAAACCAGAGGAGGTCAAGCAAACAGTAAGCGCTGGGCAGTCTTGTTCACCTGTATGTCTGTCCGGGCCGTGCACATAGAAGTAATTGAATCAATGGACACCTCAAGCTTCATAAATGCTCTCAGACGCTTTATTGCCATTAGAGGGCCTGTGAAACACATTCGCTCTGACCGAGGCACCAATTTTGTGGGAGCAGCCAAAGAGTTACAGATTCCTACAAACCTGGATACTGTCAGTGTAAACAGATACCTAAGTGAACAGGGTTGCACTTGGACTTTCAATCCGCCACATTCCTCCCATATGGGTGGAGCTTGGGAGAGAATGATAGGCATAGCCCGTAGAATTCTGGACTCTATCTTCTTACAAGTGGGTATGGCCAGACTAACCCATGAGTGCCTTACTACTTTCATGGCAGAAGTATCAGCCATCATTAATGCCAGACCACTAATTCCAGTTACCAGCGATCCTGATGATCCGATGATACTTACTCCTGCAATGTTGCTTACTCAGAAGACTAAGACAACCTGTTCTCCAGCTGGAGAATTTACTACCAAATATCTCTATAAATGCCAATGGAGGCAAGTACAAAGTCTTGCCAATACCTTTTGGGATAAGTGGAAAAAGCAATACATCTCCACACTACAACCAAGAAATAAATGGCAGAAAACTAAACCCAACCTCAAAGTCGGTGATGTTGTGCTGATGAAAGACTGCCAGTCACACAGAAACGCGTGGCCTTTAGCTCTTGTTACTAAAAGTTTCCCAGGGGAGGATGGGAACGTCCGCAAAGTTGAAGTCAAGGTCCATGATCAGAATGAAACCAAAATGTTCTTCAGACCAGTAACTGAACTAATCTTATTGCTGTCATCTGAGGACTCTTATGGTGGCATCGATTGACGCCAGGCGGGGAGTGTGCTGCCCACTGGCAAATGTTATGCAGGTTAAATGATGTTCATAATTTGTCCATAATGTTACAGATATTTATTTGCAGGCGCCATCTAATGGCCAAAGTTAATAACTACTTACATTCTGTTTTCCCCACCCACTAGCAGATACAAAGGATTGTGGGTAGGAGAAGGGCAGTTCCCTTCATGTCTACACAGATAGAAGACCTATATTCAACCATCTTAACCCTTGTTGTAGTATAGCCGGTAAGGAGACTGTCTATAAGAATCTATAGCTACTAGCAGTTATAGGACCACTCTGTATAAAGTCTCTTATATGAAGTGTAATGTATAGATCTGTAATTGCACTGTAATTGCACAGATAGGCCCAACCTCATGGTCGGCCATGTTTGGTCCCAGACTGTATATGTATCAGCTCGTTTCCTGTTATATGCTAATGTAATGTATGTAACATGCTCCTGTTATATTATTGTACTATTCTAATAGATTGTACATTCCTGTTTTTCTTCAGTTTCACCCTAATCCTACATCAGTTTAATAAAGCTACAGACTTTGAACCAGTCTCATTTGTTGAACTGTAGGAAGGCGTTTAACTGCCTGTTGAGCTCCGCATAGACCCCGGGGGGTACGTGAAGTGGGGGCAGGACATTCTTTATTTTTAAACGTAAAGAGCTATTTGGTGGCTAGTTTTCTGCAGAACAAATTGCACTTCATAGTGATGATATTTAATATTCCATGGTGTGTGGAAGTGGGGAAAAAAGGTGGGTGATGGAAAGGTGGGCGATTTTAATTTTTATGGGTTTTTTTTTACTTTTTTTTTTATTTTTTACTATTTTTCAGACCCCCTAGGGTACTTTAACCATTGGTCGTCTGATCGATCCTCCTTATTCATTACTATGTGCAAATCGTGCATTGTAATGAATGGGTTAAAATGAGACAGCCTTGGGTCTTATTAAGGCCTTGCATAATAAGAAAACCCAAGGGAAACATATAGCCCATCCACAGTTAACCCCTTCAGCGTCTCACAATATACACATACATATATACACACAGTACAGACCAAAAGTTTGGTATATATATATATATACACACACACAGTATATATCTATATATATACACACATATATAATAATTACTAAAAATTGTAGATTCACAATGAAGGCATCAAAATTATGAATTAATATATGTGGAATGATAAACTAAACAAAAAAAGTGGGAAACAACTGAAAATATGTCTTATATTCTAGGTTCTTCAAAGTAGCCACCTTTTGCATTCATTATTGCTTTGCACACTCTTGGCATTCTCTTGAAGGGGAACAGAAGGTGAGACAGTCTAACAGCCTGTGTAGCAGGGAGGTGTTCAAGTAGCCACAGCCCCTCCGACCCATTAGTATCATTTTAAAAGTTGATTTTAAAAGGAAGCAAAACATGGATAACAAATATAAGATTACCTTAGCCACAGTGCCTGTATCTAGGAGTAAATAACCAAAATAATTATTGTCCCTGTGACAATTGGATTTTCAAAATTTTGGTTTATTATAGGAATAAGGCTCATCAATAATGCTTCATTACACATTTGATAATTCATACAGCTGATCATTGCATCCTGGGACTAAAGTACAGTAAATTATTAGCATTTAGTGGTCCGTTTGTAACTAGGAGTCTGGTGTTTACTGTCTGTACTATAAAATTAACATAATTTATAGAAATATTTTACAATTAAAAAATCATATGCATGATATCCCAAGCCCACCATCAGGCCCCTTCCATCTATAGCAACCCATCAACATCTTGTGATCCCATTACAAAGGGGAGGAAAGATTGTGTGGTGACAGAGGGTTTGCCTATCTAAACAATTGTTTCCAGGGTTGAGGTTTATCGTGGATGTTACAGAGGGAGCCAGGTTTATTAGTCCATGTAATGACCTGTCTATAATGTGCATAGGGAAACTAAAGGTATTCAATAATATACATGTACACAATGCTGCAGGATGGGGCTAACAGCAAAGAAAAGAAACTTTAATGCAAATAAGATTGTTATTATTACAAAATTTTGATTTCATGTTTAGAAATAATGCTGTAGTTTTCAATTTGCACATTAATGTTGAATAACTATGTCAACTAGTTATCAAAAGTGCTATGGGTCAAAAAAGGACAAAAACAATATTATTATTTCTACACAACTTGGTGAAAAGTAGTTCAAAATGTATTAAAAATTCTATATATGATACTATCTGCAGAGTTGAGACAATTTTCAGTGTATTAAAATTCAGCACTTTGCATGCTAAAGCTTTTGGCTTCTCTCAAAGTCATACGGTTCAACATTCTTGAATAGACCAATTACACCACCAGAAATCATAGACAAAGAATGGCAGGCGGCGTAAAGCAAGAGATTAAGTAGTAAAGCAAGGCACAGGATAGAGCTTATCAAGCCTGCTCTGAATTCCAACACTTGACCAAACACATGATTAGGTTGATTTGCAGATGTGAAGTATTTTTTACACAGAAGTTAACCATTAGCAGCAACAAAAGGTTTTTTTTTTTTTTTTTTTTATAAAGGCATGCATCAAATTTTACCAGGTACAAGTAGCTTGTCTACTTTGTATATACTTTTGTATAGCTCTCACTTCCACAATATCCTTATTTTTTAATAAGTTCAAACTTAAGAAATAGATTACAATTCTTAGCATGGTTAAAGTCCCCTTTAATAATAAGGGCATCTGCATATCTTGGGTAATAAAAAAAGAATATATCAAGCTTTTACCCCAAAAGATGTTTATAAGTCCAGATTCTTTGTGCAAGTATTTATTCCAACAGCACTGTTCAGTGCTATGAAAAAACAATAAAGGGGCATTTTAAATCGGACTCCATTACTGTCCCTCAATTCTTTGGTCACTGTTATAAATTATAGATTAAAATGCCCCCTCTTTGCCAGTCATGTGATGGGGGGAAACCAACTTGGCCTTATGAGATAACATAATTAGCACCTGCTCCCACTCCCCTCTGTGATTCCCCTGTCTTATCAATGAAATGTGAATTGGTTTCCTCTGTCCCTTCATTAGAATATTAATTGACCCAGACGTCATGACTGCAGCTTGCACCAGTCTGTGCCATGTGCAATTAAGAATATGGCAAAATTATACTTCAAAGAAAACAGTCATAATTCAAATATTTCAATTTCAACACATCTGTGATCAGCATCCTCTAATAGTCCTGTGGTGTCAAGCACCAAGGATTTCGGAGTAAAGGAGGCAAGACAATAGATATTACACAATTGGGCCAACATTCCATAATGGTGTTTGGTATTGTTATATTTATTAATTCATGCTGGGAAATGTGGTGGTCATATCTTCTTCACAAGAGACCCATGGAAGAAGATATGACATAATTTGGAAATATGTCCTCAATGTTCCACCTTGATTCAGGTGTAAACACACCCCTCTCACATGACCAAAGGGGCGGACTAGGTGGTTAGTTAAAAGTAATATGCCAGCATTCAACAAGTATCAGTTCATGGAGATGCATGGAGTTTGCTGGGTGGTCCAAGGTTTTTCATTGGTTTCTCCACAAATTGTATGAGGTCTATCTTTTCTTTTTATTTTAATGTTCGCTGTTATGTATGTCTGTTATTTTACAATTTTGTAACTATTATTGTGCCTATTTTGCATATTAAATCTTCATCTAATCTAGTTTTTCCTTGTGCTCTATACGTTCTCATAACTCTGGAGAGGTGAATTACCGCTAAGCCTTGTTCACTTGAGTGTGTCTGTGTGCTAGAAGTAGCTATAGATAGTGTGTGTCCAGGTGAACTATACGGCACCTAGAAGAGTGTGTATCTGGGTGTATGTGTGTGGTTGGGAGTAAGAATTAGCATAAGGATACCATTTGGGTAAATTGGCAGAGCTTAAGGGCTAATTTGCGTGGTTCCCTGGCGTAAGTGCACCTCGGGATTGAACTCCGGTGTCGGGGGTTTATAACAGTCACTATTCACAATGCATCAAAAATCCTAATGCTTTTCTCCATCCATCCGTTTTCCAGAGGATCTCAGGAGAGCAGACCCATAATTCAGATCACATAAAACTTAAATTTGAGTTAAAAACTATTTATTATGCTCACAAATATGTGAAGTTCAGAAAGCAGACAGAACACTTCGAGCAAGAAATCAACTACCCCAGCTGCATTCATGTGAAACCTCATGGTGAATGGCCCATTTTATAGTTGACAACAGCCTGGCGACCAATCATTGACCGAAACAGCCCAGCAGCAGGACTCAAGTAGAAATTTCAGCATCCACTTCCATCACTCTGCTGAGCTCACATGATCATCACAGCCGCCAGGCCAGCCACCCAAACAGGAACCCAAAGGTGCACAATGGTGTACAATACCAACACTGACCTGTTAGATTTTAATCTCTGGTAGCCAGACAGCTCCCTTTAAATCACAGAAAAAAGAAAGCAACATGCCCATGCAATATCACTGGTTAAAATCTGCATCAGAATGTTTTTCATAGTTTTTTCACATGGTGGAAAATCTATGCCAAAAACTCCACTATGAACTTACCTTTATATTGGAACCTAAACAAAAATAGATAGAATCCCATCATCTATTGAGCAAAAAGTAGAATTGTAGGGAAAAGAAAGGGTAAATGTAAGCATATAGAATTAATCTGTATAGCCTTCAATACAGTGGGCACTGGATGGCAGCCATCAGTCAGGTTGAAAAAAAAACTTCAAAATCTGTGTTACAACTTATAGAATATTTATAAATCTACTATCTACATGTGATATTGCCCTAGGGGACTTTTAGTGGATTAAAAAGTACTGACTAGAAAAACATCTGTCTCTGTCTGTACTATTCTGGCTTCTGCCAACAATACAATCTTTTGGGGATCATTGAGATATCTGGATATGAAAGATGCAAATTTTGTTAAAAATAAGCTGAAAATATAATGTATGCCATGTTCCATGGAACAGTCGCCTTCCTGAAGCTCAGTTCTACCAATTTCTACATTACCTTAAATGAAACAAATCCATTAAATATACTCTACTATTCTGTAAGGATATAATAATATTATTATAGGGACTTAAGTACAGCAATGATATAGCTAGAGATCTGACAAATAAGCATTATTTCTCACATGCCCAAGCAAATGTGTCACCAGAAAATCACTGCATTTCTACACATTCTCTACACATTTACACATTCTTAACTCCGGCTCCCAAGTGGAAGACGCCCTGTATAAAAAATGCACTGTAGATAAAAATGGACCACATGGCAACCCAGAGGGTAGTTCTCCCTCAAAACGTGTGGTCTGCTTGTTCTGAATAAATGTCATGAACCCAACAGCAGTCTGATGTGAATTCTATTGGAACCTTGTGGGCCAATTTTCAACCCCAGAAGTGCTTCTGCGGATGATTCTATCACTCCAGGACTAGGAACCTGTACCTTGTATATGGTTATGGTAAACCTCCATCCACATGGGATCCTTTCCTTACCCAAATTGTTCAAAGTACTACTATTTGAGATTGTGGTTTTTCTTTTTCTCTTCTTTCGAAACCGAACATAACCAGGCCATTATACATTGCATATTTTAAGAACAATTTTACAGAAGTAAAATACACCACCTGTTGCAGTTATTAAGAGAAAGCTAGTACCGTTGGACAAAAGAAACAATTGCTTGCATTCTGTAAAAAATATAAGGCATGCAGGGCAACATTGGGGTCAGAAAGATCCACACTCAGAATATGATGGATTTTCCAGCAGAAAATCTGCATTACATTTTATTATGTAAAAACATTTTATTAGATCAAATAGGAGACAGCAATGTTGGCAACTATATTTCCAGTTTCATTATAACGTACAGTAGTTTTGTTAGTGTAAAGAAATGTTCTCTTATACAGTATCCACATGTATACAATGACTTTATGTATATACTATATAAAAAAGTATTAGCTGAATGTCAGTCAAATTTGAAGATCGTGCTGAAAGGAAAAATATGGGATGCTTCACTAGAAGGAAACTTGATTCCAATAGAAACAGCAATCACTGTTAATGACAATAGGAGACAGAAGAATATGTAGAAGCGAGTGAATAAGTAATCTATGGATCCACTCACACAGACAGAAAAGACTTACAAAAGTTAGTTAAAAAGCAGCGTCTTTTAGGTAAATCAATTTCTTATCCAGCTATGAGCCATAATCAATGAGAAGCGCCAGACTTGTTTATAATGCATATCATACTTCACGTGCCAGATAAAGCTATTTCATGACCATGGAAGCCTTGATGACCGAAGCGAAATTTCACATACAGGAATGCTACAGTATAAAAGGGCATTTTCATTTTTGTTCCTTTTTTTAAAAAATTTCTTTGAGCGTAAGGTATAAGATCTATTTTTATGTGGATTTTACGTAAAGGAGAACGGTCCAAAATGAATAATAGAACTTTCTAAATAGGGGCCTCATTAGAGGTAGAATATTACAGCTCATATGTTTTTGCTCATAATGTACAGTTTGCACCCCATCTTGACAGAAAAGAAAATGAGAAATGTCAATATTTTTTCTGATTTATTAAGAAAAATTGGAATATCACAGTCATAAGGCTGGGTACACACATGGCGTTTACATTGTGTTTTGAAACACAATAGAACAGTTGAGAAGAGTACATTTGCCTAATGACATTGCTGTTAACAATGTGTTTACAAAAAACAATGTTAACCCATGTGTTAGTATAGCATTAGTACATGCATTTTGTTAATGAAATGTTAACACATGTTAACAGTGTGTTAATGGTTGCGTTTTGTGAATGAAAATGTTCACAACAATGTAATGTTCACAACAAGTAAACAGACATTTTGCTGTGACAGTCAAGAGACAAGGCACAAACTTGTCTATATAAGACCTCACAGCTCATTAAGCATGTCAGAGCACATGCGAATAATGAGGACTAAAGAACTGCCCAAGGAGCTCAGAGACAATTGTGCCTTCCAGGTTCCTTAGAGCACAGAGGTCTCCATAATCCTTAAATGGAGGAAGTTTGGGACAACCACAATTCTTCCTCGACCCGGCCATCAAGTCAAACTAAGAAATCCTGATAGAAAAGTCTTGGTGAGAGAGGTAAAAAAAGAAACCCCAAGATGACTGTGGCTGGGCTCTAGAGATGCAGTGGGGAGATGGGAGAAAGTTCCACAGAATCAACCATCACTGCAGCCCTTTACTAGTTGGAGCTTTATGGCAGAGTGTGCCAATGGAAGCTTCTCCAGGCACATGCAAGCCTGCATACAGTTTGCAAAAAAAAAAACACATTAAGGACTCCCAGACGATGAGAAATAAGATTCTCTGGTCTAATGAGACAAAGATTGAACTTTTTGGTCTTAATTCTAAGCGGTATATGTGGAGAAAACCAGCCACTGCTCATCACCTGTGAAATACAATCCCAACAGTGAAACACAGTGGTGACAGCATCATGCTATGGGTTATTTTTTCAGCTGACTGGGTGCAATTGAAGGAGAGATGAATGCGGCCAAGTACAGCGATATCCTGGATGAAAACCTCTTCCAGAGTACTATGGACCTCAAACCTCATGGTTTACCTGTTTACCTTCCAACAAAGCAATGATCCTAAGCACACCGCTAAAATAAAGCAGTGGATTCAATAAACTCTGTGACCATTCTGAGTCCTAACCTAAACCCAATTGAGCATCTCTGTAGAGACTTGAAAATGGCTGTCCACCAACTTTTACCATCCAACCTGAGGGAACTGGAAAGGATCTGCAAGGAAGAATGGCAGGGGATCCCCAAATCTAGGTGTAAAAAACTTGTTGCATCATTCCCAAGACGACTCATGGCTTTACTAGCTCAAAACATGCTTCTGCTCAATACTAAGCAAAGGATTTCAATACTTATAACCATGTAATATTTCAGTTTAATAAATTAGCAAAAATCTACATTTCGGTTTTTCCTCTGTCAAGATGGGGTGCAGAGTGTACATTCACGAGACAAAAATCTTACCAAATGGCCTCAATGAAACAAAGAATTTAAAATTTAGAGAGGTGTTTTCGTATGCACCGTAAC
Source organism: Engystomops pustulosus (assembly GCF_040894005.1). Classification (NCBI taxonomy): domain Eukaryota; kingdom Metazoa; phylum Chordata; class Amphibia; order Anura; family Leptodactylidae; genus Engystomops; species Engystomops pustulosus. The sequence goes on from NC_092411.1 coordinate 133,998,294, forward strand.
ATATGGCGCCAATATACTGCTAGTTTTAGATTTGCGTTCTCTTCAGTGGTTTTTCAGACAAGAAAAGGTCAATTCAGTTTTCCGTCACAGTAAAGGGTTAGTCTGTCTCAGTACCTAAAACTGTCCACCGATCACAGACAGCAGTGCAATCATAGCATAACAGAGGTGACTGTTCTGTTTAATTACTGTAAATAGTATGATTCATTGTTAAAGTGATAACAACATTGAGACATTAACCTCTTACTAAAACTCTATACTAAAACTGGGAAAAACCTATTGACTCGAGTATAAGCCGAGGGTGTAGTATACAGCCAGCCTGCCCCCTCATGTATACAGCCAGCCTGCCCCCTCCTGTATACAGCCAGCCTGCCACCTCATGTATACAGCCAGCCTGCCCCCTCATGTATACAGCCAGTCTGCCCCCTCATGTATACAGCCAGCCTGCCCCCATGTATGTTGAGCACATTTTAAAAAAATAAACTTAATTCTCACCTTCCGGCGATACTCAGCCCCGATCCTCTGCGGTGGCTCTCGATCCCGGGCAGCGTCTTCTGTCTTCTCTTGCCGGCGGAGGCACGTCCATGCGTTCTCCCCGGCTGTGCTCACTATGATGCGGCGGTGTCGCCGCTGATGACGTCACACCGCCACATCATAGTAAGCGCCGGCGGGGAGATCGCATGGACGCAACTCCGCTGGCAAAAGAAGAAAGAAGACAGCCGCAGCCGGGGATCGAGAGCCACCAACGAGGATCGGATGCCGGCGCCGTGGAAAGGGGGTGAGTATCGTCGGAAGGTGAGAACTAAGTTTATTTATTTAATGTGCTGAACTTCGGGAGCCGCCGCCGGGTATCGGGAGCCGCCGCCGGTGGATCCGGGCACCGGAGGGTGAGTATTAAATTTTTTTTTTTTAAATTGACTCGTGTATAAGCCAAAGTGAGGTTTTTCAGCACATTTTTTGTGCTGAAAAACTCGGCTTATACACGAGTATATACGGTAAAAGAAAAACTGCATAAACAGTAAACATCCAGTAAAATGTGTAAAACAACATTTTGTTGGAAAAGTTTTTTTCTTTTCCATTTAGAATGTACTTCTTGCCTCTGTAATATATGCTGATTTGGCATGTATAGTAATAGAAGACATTGCACCATAGTGAGTAATCGGTAGCGCTACTGTTACTTATCAAAGTGCAGACTCAGCGCACAATAGACAGAAACAACAGCTGTCCACCAAATAGCATTTGCCTCAGGAGGAAATCCATTCTCCTGACTACAACAGGGGAGACAAGTGTCTGTGACCAGATGGAAACTTGCAGAAAGATTCTTAAATAACATTGTTTATAGAATTACATAAGGTGCTATTACAGTATCTAGCATTACACTAAAGCACTAGGGTCAATTATCTACTCATTTGTATGGCGGGAATAAAGTGCATGTTACATTAATATTTCTCTGCTTGCTAGAGGCAGAGAAATCCAGAACTGAACATAAAAAGCACAATATTGATGTGCTTGGTGTCTTATTTAAGCACAGTAATTATTCCAGTAATAATCTTCCTGTTACATGCTAAGCAAAGTACATTCCTTACCTTTGCCATCTGCTTGCTGATTTGAAGTCTTTGGTGTGCCAGCTGCAGTTCAGACGCTAGTTTTATTTTATCTTTCTTCAACTCATTCACAGAGGCGATGGCTCTCTGCTTTCCTTTATGTAACACTGCAACTTGGTGTTGTAAAGATACCACTCGTCTCACCAACGATGTCAGTGATGGAGCAGGACAACTTTTCTGCCTTGGTTCTATTCTTACTAAAATAAGAGTAAAATATCTATTAAGATGCATTGTATATTGAATCCAAGTAAGCCAAAACACATTTGTGAGATCTATTTTTTAAACCAAAGACAGATCTTACTGCCCTTAAAGGGGTTGGCTACTTTTATACAACTTAACTAGGTAAATTACAAGAGCCAAATAGGGTTATCCATGCAGTAATGTATTATGTCAATTTATTTACTAAGATAGTAAGAAGTTATACAATTTTCTAATTTGCTTCAATGTAAAATTTTGCTGTCTTCTAATCCCAATGCAATGTTTTTTTAAATGCTGTAGTCCATAGACATGTCTCCCCTGGCATGGGCTAAAGATGGCATTAGTCATGTAACCCTGATATCTCCAGAGTTTTCTCACAGGTGAATAGTAGTTTCTAGAAAAGTGTAACCAAGATTACTGCAGCATCTGCTCCAAATGCCATGTGCCCCAGACTTAAAAGTTCTGGCCTTTTAGTTATTCCGCCACCCAAATGAAATTTCTGCCAGGTCCTGTCTGGAGCAGACTTCAGCTATAACCTGCACCAGGATACTGAGTGCCAAGTAAACCTAGTAGGCTGGGGCATCCCTGCCCTTTGTCTTTTTAAAAAAGTGGATTGTGAGAAGATGGGGGGGAGCCACAATATACTAGATGTGCACCAGAATTTGTGACTTTTTCATCTTAATAAATGCCTCTCGCCATGTACTGGCCTATTCAGTTACTTAGATGCAATATACAGGACTGACTAAGCAATAGGCTATATCATTCTATAGACAGATTACCAACTGTTACAAGAATTTTAAATACCCGAATTTTAAAAAATTTCAGGTTTTCAAAAGAAATTAAAAACAGGCGTATAAAGTAGACAACCCCTTTAAGAATAGCACTAAAAATGAAAAATATTTTAACCTGTCAGCATAGTAAAAATACCATTGTGTGAACATAGGCTTACAGGGGAATCAAAATCCTGACAAGGACATATATGAATATGTATATATGTCTATGGCAGATTAATGAAACTGAATGTGAATGCCCAGACGAGAATAACCCTTTTAAAGTTTTAACCCACCATCACTAACACCAACCATAGGTGGGCAGTCCTGGGCAACAGAAGACAGTCTAACACCTGACAGAAGGCTAATTAGCATATTAGGTGCTGAAATTACAGAAATGGCAGGGACTAAAGGAAATACAGGCGGTCCCCTACTTAAGGACACCCGACTTAGAGACAACCCATAGCTACAGACGGACCCCTTTGCCCACTGTGACCTCTGGTGAAGCTCTCTGGATGCTTTACTATAGTTACAGGTTGCAATGATCAGCTGTAAGGTGTCTGTAATGAAGCTTTATTGATAATTCTTGGTCCAATTACACCAAAAAATTTTAAACTCCAATTGTCACTGGGGCAAAAGAAAAAATTTGTCTAGAACTTCCATTATAAAATATACAGTTTCGACTTGCATACAAATTCAACTTAAGAACAAACCTCCGGACCCCATCTTGTTTGTAACCCGGGGACTGCTTGTAATCCACCTCTACCAGAATCCATGGAATAATACTTATTAAAGCATGAAAACAGCTGGAGATGCTTAAGGTGGTGAAAGATCTTCTTTAAGCTTTGCAGATGGATCTTTATTTTTAATAACATAAAACTGAATAAAATAAATAGAGTTTATGCTCATCAAAGAATTTTAATGTCTGATCACTTGGAGTAGTGATCATATTCTATTTCTCTATTACATTTAGCATGCCTTCACAAAGCATTTGCCAAATGTGACGCTCACTCACTCTAAATCATAAACATGGAGATTTATACCTCGCATTATTGGTGGGTTACTCTTCAATTTGAAATTGCATATTTTTCGGCTTGTCTTCTTCGATCTCCTGTCGCTCAGGTAATTCTTTAGAAAAGTAAAACAAAAATAATAGTTAACATGTAAATTGCTTCAAGACATTGTTTTTGAACTGTGCATAACAAATACCTTTCTTCTGCTGAAGGGGAAACAGCTTACATAGCAGCATTTCCAATCCACCATTAAGTTTGGTAAATTGCCAATTTTAGCAGAGAGCACTACCTTACAGTAGTGTAAAAAAGCAGTCAGATTATATCACCTCAAGAATTGTCTTTAAATGGTCAAAAATTATTCAACAAACTTTGGATAAAGCATTAAAAGCGGTATTCCTGGAATAAGTATAATTCATATACAAATGGGTCCTTAAAATACAAGCTAATATGTAATTAGTTGTTATTTAACATTTTGCTCCAGTTTGCAGAAAAATGCTGATGACATAGACTGTAATGAAGAATTAAAATGCTACTGGCCCTTTAATCAGTCCGTTCATTTCCTCCGCACGGTCCGCTGCAGAGCATACACAGGACAGAAGATGGCCGCTGGTCACATGTCCACATCACATGTTCTGCAGGTCATGTGATCACCACTAAGTTTGGCTGTAGTCGGTTGGTTGCAGTGCATCCAGTATGGCCAGTGTTTTGATGATGGCAGTTACACATCATTACTATGGTAACAGTGCAAGAAAACCTGTTACATCATCACTAGGAGCAGAGCATAAGAGGTAGGAGGAGTTACTGAGAACTAAAGGATCTTGGGACATGTAGTTTCCAGTGGCGGCCATCTTGGTGATAACTTTAGAGAGGCCATAAAGTTTTGTGAATCTTAAAATCAAACTATTTAAGCTCCATTTTGTCACTAATGACATTGAGTTTTGTTACATTCATTTATTTATAGCATCATTGGTTTTTGTATCAGACGTTCATAATCCCGGAATACCCCTTTAAATCTAAATACATTATATCGATGAACTGTGGCTCCCTTCTGCACTGCCTGTTTGACTCCACCTCCCAGCCACCATCCTAATGTGTATTTACTGTGAAATCTGGACAGAATTATTTCTTGGTATCCATTTTCCTGATAAATGGGGTTTCTGGGTACAAATAATCTCTATAGCGACGTGAGGGAGAGTAGTGCCTTCAGTCTATTCCCAGCAGCTTTGAGACAACAGAAACTTTAAAGACAAGCGTGTCAAAGCTGTTTGAAGATAAACATTACAAATGACAATGAACAAAGAATGATAACCCTCATGTACATTCATTGGATTAGTACGTTCTATAGTGGCTGTCGAAAGGTGAGGTATATTACAACAAAACATTTAATGGGAATATTCGCATGACTTTTGAAATACTGCATATTATTAAACTAGGACCAAGTCTCGCAACTTTTGGCTGAACAGTAGGGCAAATTTACTTACACTCTCTATATGTTGGACAGCCTTTATCAGACCACATTTTTCACAGTACTTGATACCTGGTGATAAATATGTCACCTTATAAGGTTATATAGTCTAGCTTTACACCCATCTGTGTATGCCTAAAAAACTGCTAAATATATTGTTGTTGCAGTTGAAGGAACTTCCCTTATGACACAAGCTATAGAAAAAATCTAAAATGTGTTTACAAAACTTGCAAAATGCAGTTCATGGCAAGTTTTCGGTGCAAATTATCACAGAATTAAGGTAATATATAGAATAAGTCAAATGAAGGATTTTTTTTACTAGGATTCTTCATAATTTTAAGAAATTCCCTTTATACCTACCAAGTAAGAATGATATACTGTAGGGTTATTCCTATCATGAAGATATCTCCAGATTATTGCCATGAAAAAAGGAGGTGGCCATGCATCTCTGCCTCTCCCTATTTACTTCTATTCTGTGGATATGCAATAAATGTACCAGATGGGCATACCCCTTTAAATTGTACTTAATGTGCCCGGTCCAGAGAATGCAGTAAAGGAGAGCAATTAGATTTGAATTAAACATATCTTCTATAATCAATTACATAAATTTGATTTTGTAATACAGTAACACAGATGAAGTTAGAGATAAACTAAGCATGGTGAGCTTTGAATGTAGCTATTGAATATATTATCACAAGGCCATCTCATCTAAGAGCTCCTCTATAAATGGCCCAATGAGAAGTATCACTGCATGCAATAATAATGAGCACACAAGGAATGTGACCTCGTGAATAAACAAGAATTTAAAGTGGCTTTTGAGGGTTTTTATGTGACTATTTATATGTTACCAGGGCCGGATTAAGGGTGGTGGGGGCCCCTGGGCGCAAAATCTGGTGGAGGCCCCCACTGAGTGCAGCGTGCATACACGTCCTCCTGCTCACTATCCACTATCCCCACAGTAACACAGCTACATACAGCCGCCTCGTCCCCAGTAACACAGCTACATACAGCCGCCTCATCCCCAGTAACACAGCTACATACAGCCACCTCATCCCCAGTAACACAGCTACATACAGCCGCCTCACCCCAGTAACACAGCTACATACAGCCGCCTCACCCCAGTAACACAGCTACATACAGCCGCCTCACCCCCAGTAACACAGCTACATACAGCCACCTCACCCCAGTAACACAGCTACATACAGCCGCCTCACCCCCAGTAACACAGCTACATACAGCCGCCTCGCCCCCAGTAACACAGCTACATACAGCCGTCTCACCCCCAGTAACACCACTACATACAGCCGCCTCACCTCCAGTAACACAGCTACATACAGCCGCCTCGCTCCCAGTAACACAGCTACATACAGCCGCTTCATCCCCAGTAACACAGCTACATACAGCCGCCTCGCTCCCAGTAACACAGCTACATACAGCCGCTTCATCCCCAGTAACACAGCTACATACAGCCGCCTCGCTCCTAGTAACACTGCTACATACAGCCGCCTCGCTCCCAGTAACACAGCTACATACAGCCGCCTGGCCCCCAGTAACACAGCTACATACAGCCGCCTGGCCCCCAGTAACACAGCTACATACAGCCGCCTGGCCCCCAGTAACACAGCTACATACAGCCGCTTCATCCCCAGTAACACAGCTACATACAGCCGCCTCGCTCCCAGTAACACTGCTACATACAGCCGCCTCACCCCCAGTAACACAGCTACACACAGCCACCTCACCTCCAGTAACACAGCTACACACAGCCGCCTCACCCCCAGTAACACAGCTACATACAGCCGCTTCATCCCCAGTAACACAGCTACATACAGCCGCCTCACCCCAGTAACACAGCTACATACAGCCGCCTCACCCCAGTAACACAGCTACATACAGCCGCCTCACCCCAGTAACACAGCTACATACAGCCGCCTCACCCCCAGTAACACAGCTACATACAGCCACCTCACCCCAGTAACACAGCTACATACAGCCGCCTCGCCCCCAGTAACACAGCTACATACAGCCGCCTCATCCCCAGTAACATTGCTACATACAGCCGCCTCGCCCCCAGTAACACATCTCCATACAGCCGCCTCATCCCCAGTAACACAGCTACATACAGCCGCCTCACCCCCAGTAACATAGCTACATACAGCCGTCTCATCCCCAGTAACACAGCTACATACAGCCGCCTCACCCCCAGTAACACAGCTACATACAGCCGCCTCACCTCCAGTAACACAGCTACAGACAGCCGCCTCGCTCCCAGTAACACAGCTACATACAGCCGCTTCATCCCCAGTAACACAGCTACATACAGCCGCCTCGCTCCTAGTAACACTGCTACATACAGCCGCCTCGCTCCCAGTAACACAGCTACATACAGCCGCCTGGCCCCCAGTAACACAGCTACATACAGCCGCCTGGCCCCCAGTAACACAGCTACATACAGCCGCCTCATCCCCAGTAACACAGCTACATACAGCCGCCTCGCTCCCAGTAACACTGCTACATACAGCCGCCTCACCCCCAGTAACACAGCTACACACAGCCACCTCACCTCCAGTAACACAGCTACATACAGCCACCTCACCTCCAGTAACACAGCTACATACAGCCGCCTCACCCCCAGTAACACAGCTACATACAGCCGCCTCACCCCCAGTAACACAGCTACATACAGCCGCTTCATCCCCAGTAACACAGCTACATACAGCCGCCTCGCTCCCAGTAACACTGCTACATACAGCCGCCTCGCTCCCAGTAACACAGCTACATACAGCCGCCTTGCCCCCAGTAACACTGCTACATACAGCCGCCTCATCCCCAGTAACACAGCTACATACAGCCGCCTCACCCCCCAGTAACACAGCTACATACAGCCGCCTCACCTCCAGTAACCCAGCTACACACAGCCGCCTCACCCCCAGTAACACAGCTACATACAGCCGCCTCACCTCCAGTAACACAGCTACACACAGCCGCCTCATCCCCAGTAACACAGCTACACACAGCCGCCTCACCCCCAGTAACACAGCTACATACAGCCACCTCACCTCCAGTAACACAGTTACACACAGCCGCCTCACCCCCAGTAACACAGCTACATACAGCCACCTCACCTCCAGTAACACAGCTACATACAGCCGCCTCACCCCCAGTAAAACAGCTACATACAGCCGCCTCACCTCCAGTAACACAGCTACATACAGACGCCTCATTCCCAGTAACACAGCTACATACAGCTGCCTCGCTCCCAGTAACACATCTATAGACAGCCGCCTCACCCCCAGTAACACATCGTTGTATCTACCTTCACCCCTACCAGATATGCAGTCCCATTTAACATACACCTCAGCCCGTACCAGACATGCAGCCCGCAGTTTATACAATTACACACATTTATACACTGATATATTCACACCTTTATATACACACATAAATTTCTACACTCATATGCTTGCACCCATATATATACAAGTATACACACACATTTATGTACCCATATACATTTATACACTAATACAGAGTATACACAAACACATACAGTATATATACATCACACATACGGCATACACACATATATATATATATATATATATATATATACATACATACATACATACATACATACATACATACATACAGTATACACTGACCATATATACATATACATGCAGTATAAAAACACCATATACACACATGCTGCATATACATACAGCAAATACAGACACATTCAGTAGATACAGCATTTTCACACACATATGGGAAATACACACACACACATTCAGTATACAGAACATATACATACATACCACACACACAGCATATAAACATACATCATATATACATATATATATATATATATATATATATATATATATATATGCATACCGTATTTTCCGGGCCATTAGGCGCACCGGAATATAAGGCGCATCAGACCGATGCGCCTTATATATGTAATAATTCCATATATAAGGCGCATCGGACTATAAGGCGCAGGGTCCGGGGGCGGAGCGGAGACCCGACGGGACAAGACGTGACGCCGAGACAAGACGCGGAACGCGGGGAAGGTGACCGGGGAAGGTGAGCGGGAGGTGGAGAATGGCATACTTACATAGATCCCCGCTACCGGAGACAGCAGATCTCCAGCGGGAACTGCAGACCGACGCGGCAGAAGTTGTTCGTGCCGCGTGGTCTGCAGTTCCCGCTGGAGATCTGCTGTCTCCGGTAGAGGGGACCTATGTAAGTAGGACCTATAGGGCGCACCGGACTATAAGGCGCACTTTGGATTTCCAAGGAAATCCAAGGCTTTTATGTGCGCCTTATAGTCCGGAAAATACGGTATATTTAAATGTGCACATATATATGCTTATACAAATATATTCATGTATAAATACAGTATATTCATCTATACACAGTATATACACATATAGATAGTAGATGCATATATACACAATATATACACATATACACAGTATAAGTAATAATTCCATATATAAGGCGCATCGGACTATAAGGCGCAGGGTCTGGGGGTGTGGCGGAGGTCCGGGGGCGGAGCGGAGACCCGACGGGACAAGACGTGACGCCGAGACAAGACGCGGAACGCGGGGAAGGTGACCGGGGAAGGTGAGCGGGAGGTGGAGAATGGCATACTTACATAGATCCCCGCTACCGGAGACAGCAGATCTCCAGCGGGAACTGCAGACCGACGCGGCAGAAGTTGTTCGTGCCGCGTGGTCTGCAGTTCCCGCTGGAGATCTGCTGTCTCCGGTAGAGGGGACCTATGTAAGTAGGACCTATAGGGTGCACCGGACTATAAGACGCACTTTGGATTTCCAAGGAAATCCAAGGCTTTTATGTGCGCCTTATAGTCCGGAAAATACGGTATATTTAAATGTGCACATATATATGCTTATACAAATATATTCATGTATAAATACAGTATATTCATCTATACACAGTATATACACATATAGATAGTAGATGCATATATACACAATATATACACATATACACAGTATATACAAATATACACTATATATAAACAGTAGAATCATATATACACAGTATATACATATGTACACTTTATATACACAGTAGATACATATATACACTTTATATACACAGTAGATGCATATATACACATATACACAGTATATACATATATACACAGATACACAGTATATACATATATACACAGATACACAGTATATACATATATACACAGATACACAGTATATACATATATACACTTTATATACACAGTAGATACATATATACACTTTATATACACAGTAGATGCATATATACACATATACACAGTATATACATATATACACAGATACACAGTATATACATATATACACAGATACACAGTATATACACATGTACACAGTAGATGCATATATACACATATACACAGTAGATGCATATATAAACATATACACAGTATATACATATATACACAGATACACAGTATATACATATAAACACTTTAGATACACAGTAGATGCATATATACACATATACACAGTATATACATATATACACATATACACAGTATATACATCATATATACACACAGATAAATAAATATGTAATGTATACTTACCCTTTTAGGTTGTTCGGCTGTCCCATCAGGAGGGTGTTCGGGCGGGGGGGAGTTGACGATGGCTGCTTGTTCCAGCTGGCATCGGGGGCCGCTGGGGACTGGAGGACTGCTGAATGTTCCCGTGCGGGGGGGGGTTGTTTGGGGCGTTGCGGTGAGCGGAGGACGGCTGAATGTTCCTGGGGGGGGGGGGGGGCGCTGTGAGCGGAGGACGGCTGTATGTTCCGGCGGGGGGGGGGGGGGCGCGGGGAGCGGAGGACGGCAGAATGTTCCGGGGGGGGGGGGGGGGCGGTGAGCGGAGGACAGCAGAATGTTCCGGCGGGGGGGGGGGGGCGGCGCGGTTAGCGGAGGACGGCTGAATGTTCCGGCGGGGGTGGGTGGGGCGGTTGAGCGGAGGACGGCTGAATGTTCCGGCGGGGGGGGGGGGAACGCGGGGAGCGGAGGACGGCTGAATGTTCCGGCGGGGGGGGGGGAGCGCGGGGAGCTGAGGACGGCTGAATGTTCCGGCGGGGGCTGGGGGGCGCGGGGAGCGGAGGACGGCTGAATGTTCCGGCGGGGGGGGGGGGGTACGGGGAGCGGAGGACGGCTGAATGTTCAGATGCTCAGGCGGGGAGGAGTGGGAGATGCGGAGGATGACTGCCTGTTCGGGCAGGAGGAGGGTGGCGGCGGGGGGATGCAGGGTAAGGCTGCGGGATGGGCGGGCAGGGGGCGGATGGCTCGGCCATGGAGCTGAAGGGCGGGGAGGCGGTAACTTGTGCCGGGGGGCGGACAGGTGGGCGGGCAAGACATGCAAGGGGATATCCGTGGAGGTGGTGACGTGTGCCGAGGGCAGGCGACTAAGGGGGCCGGCGGCTGAGGAGTCAGGGACCGGGGAACGCGATCCGGTGGAGGCCCCCTGGGGGGGCAAAATGGTGGGGGCCCCGGGGCTCGAGCCCCGGGAGCCCCGCCTATAATCCGGCCCTGTATGTTACTGTGACTTGGGATCATATTTTGTACTATATGGAATGAACAAATATTAATATGTTTCTTTACTCCTACAGTTTGCTTCCTTTCAATAAACAAAAGGCTGCTCAAAAAAATTACTTGTTTTCTATATCCTGAACAACTAATGAATGCTCCATCACTGGGCATTTTTACACGGGACTCTGAAAAGAATCAGCATTTGTTCAGCAAAAAAAAAAAAAGTCTTAAAAGGGAAGCTGTGTACGTGCAACCCTCCAAAATCCACAAACATTACTTTGTCTAGCAGGCAGGTTGAAAGCCCTCAAAGAATGTCTTTATAGGTGGGCGATATTGTTTAATTTCTCCAGGAAAAAAACATTATTCTTGGCCAAGATACAGTCAACGAGCTGGGGTAGCTCAACCATGCAGTCACATAACCCCACCTCCTGCCTGGCGTTTTCACATCTCACCCCGCTTCCTGCCTGACATTTCCACAGCACATACTGCCTCCTGCCTGGTGTTTCCACAGCCCACCCTGCCTCCTGTCTGGCATATCCACAGCCCACCAAGCCTCCTGCCTGGCATATCCACAACCCATACCACCTTGTCACTCTCCGGCTTGCCGGAGTTCTTGAAGAGATTTCAGCTCCAGCCCTGCTCTGATTATGCACCACCCATCAGTTGGTCATGCAGTTGTGGCATCGGGAATGCGCACATGATGTTGAAAAAGTGATCAAAATAATAAACTCTCTGCTATTTACAGATTGATTTCATGGTACACATAAACTTACTTTTATCCTCCATGTATGTGAAAATGCCCTGCTATTTCTTCCTTCTTCAGCACTGCTTTCCTCTGCAGAACAGCTTGAAGTTAGTTGGCCAGTTTTCCTAATTACTTGTCCCATACTTTCCAAAGATTCGCCACCCGCATCACTAAATAAAAATTCAGAGAGTTAGTATTTTATTACCCACTGCATTCTTAATCGAGACACATTTGATAGCTAAAGATGTGCATGAAAATGTACAAACAGGGACCCAATTTAATAGGGTAACTGGAGAATTTAATCTATACCGGATAGTAATTCTCAAAATAACACAACCCTTTTTTGATGTTGAGATAAAAGCTTGTAGCCTCCCAGCTTCAGAAAGTATGTTTTCAGCAATTTCAGTATGTTTTCCCAACTAATCTTTTAGGCACAGTTCACATTTGTGTCTGAGCTTTCCTGGGATTATAGCGTAAACTAAAAACGGAAGGTGAATGGAAGGTACTCTATTCACCTTCTGTTCCCCATAGACATTAATGGACCTTCCTTTACTATTTGTTATGCATCAGCTATTACTGGAGGAATTCAAGATGCTATATTTCCCACTACTAATAATGGAATGTGTAACAGAAACTCATAAAGTCAGGTGTGATCTTAGCCTTGATCTGCCACAGAGAAGTCTAGTCTAGAACTCAAGGCCCAAACCAGGTTTATGTTCCTCCTTTTTTAAACATAACGATCATACGGTTTGGCAACAAAATTTGTTAGTCTTTAGGAAAATCTGGCATGCACCAGTATAACTCGATGGAAATGTTATTTTATAACATATTTTGTTCACACCTCACAATAGTTAATATTATCAGTCTTTCCTATGTGAAATTTCTCAAACAATCTAGTATGATGACCTTCATGCTTATACAAGGACATCAAATCATCTAAATAACAGCAAAAACTTAATAACGACTATGCTATAAAAAAATAAAAAGACTTGTTTATATGTTTTTTTCCCATTTTTATCAAAAGCATCCAGAAGGAATAGCCCTAACTTGATCAGGAATTTTTGATGAAATGTTCAATTAAAGTTAGTACAATGACTGTGCATAAAACATACATGAAATAATTAGTGTGGATGGGTCTTAATTTAAGAGATGTTAAACAGCTTGTAGACATCTGGTAGGAAGCTGAAATGGGTCATTTAAAATTTATCTAACTAAATTAAGAGGGGAGGCGGCATTTCCTCCAGGATCGACATGTCACAAGATAACTAAATGGACTTACTAGGCTTGCCTGGGAATCCTTAGCTGTCAGTGGTGAATATGCAAAGGGCCAGCAAATTAAATCAACCTGCCAAACTGTCAATTTCAAGCCTCATGACTGCATGAAAATAGCATCACTGGAAGAAATCAAGCATTGCCTTCTTTTGGGCTTCCTGGCACCTATTCAACCGCTCATACAGTTGTGGCTAATTTTGCATGCAAATTTCAGTCAATAAGCTCAGAACAAGACCTCCCAAGATATTTCAAAGGATCTGACAGCGTTTTTTTCTGAATACCAAATCGACAGTAGTTGAAATTCAATATCCATTTGCCTGCACTTTGCATATGCACAATGTCCCCTCCACAGAGCAGAGTTAATGAGAGCCGTACCTGTCTTCGCTCACATCCTCCCAGCCGTCTTTGCTAAAGTTCTCAAACACGCTGCTCATAACCTTGATAGATTGATTAAGAAAAGCCTGGTGACGTCTCAGGGAGATCTTCCTGGCTTCATTTTGTTTAACCTTGGCTCCCAATTCTTTTCTTCGGCCTTGCCTATTCGCTTCTTTAGGGACAGCAGAGGCTGATGCGATGGCCTTGTCTAATGTGCGCTGTAGGAAGTGAACTTGCTTCATCAGTACCTGGTTTTCACTTCTCAGCTTGTTGCTGCCTGCCAAAAGTTTCTTCAGGGATGTGACTTCCCTACTCAGGTCATTGCTCTTTTCCTCCAGAGCCTCTCTGGCTTGGTTTACTTTCAAAACTTCCCAATTCATTTCCTGCATCTTTTGCTCTTTAAAATCTACATCTTTTTGAAGGCAATGAATAGATGTCTTTAGCAAGGAATTCTCTTCTATTAACTCTTCATTAGCCTTCTTCAATTTCTTAGCCACAGCCTCTAGCTCGATCAGTCTTTTTTCCAAACTGCTTACCTATTACAAATCACAGGGATTCAATGCTATGTGCAGTTCATTGCCAGAAATATTAAATTATTATTAAATAAATTAGCCATTGTTATTTAAAGCATAAAGATATGTAATAAAATGTATTGTTCTATTAAAAATGGGACAGCATTAAAAGAACTCCTAGAAAAAGGGGATTATAAGAGAAACAGAAGGTGCGGAAGGCTATTATTATTTCTATTAATAATAACATAGAAATACATTTTTATTTAATGCATGGATTCTAAATTCTGTTCACAAACCCATCATATGCAAACTTAGTTGATCCCTCTCTACACAACAGAACTTCCTAGGATTAGCCCTGCATTAAAACAACAAAGATACTTCATATAACTGCACAGTGAGTTCCACAACGCACTACAACAGCTGAAGAGGGAAAAAAATTCTGAATGCAGTGATGAAAAAACGCATTCGCGCCATTTCTTGTGGGAGTGGATTTTACGTATTTCACTGTATGCCCTAAATGACAGGTCTACTTCATTCATTGGGTAAATACGATCACGTGGCTACCAAATTTGTATAGGTTTTATAATGATTTCATACATTTACAAAAATGAAAACCTGCACAAAAATTTTTTTATTTATTTTGCCGTCTTCTTGCGCGAATAACTTTGGGCACTATTTTCTGTTACGGGGTTAAACGCAGTGAAAAAACTAGATTATATTTTGATTGATCGGGCATTTTCGGACGTGGCGATACCTAACGTGTTTATGATTTTTACTGTTTATTTATATTTATATGACTTCTAGGGAAAGGAGGGTGATTAGAATTTTTAGGTTTTTTTAATTAAATTTTTTACTTTTTATTTTTTACTATTTTTCAGACTCCCTAGGGTACTTTTACCCTAGGTCAGTGGTGGCGAACCTATGGCACGCGTGCCAGAGAGGGCACGCAGAGCACTCTCTGTGGGCACACGCACCAATGCCTGAACCACTGCCGGAGGCTCACTGGAACTGACCCTGCTCAGCCGATGTTCATGCTGTGAAGGTGTCAGGTCTCTGTGGAGTTTCCTGTGTGCCAGCGCTGCTATCTGCTCACAGCTAACACATGCCTCAGCATGCAGCAGCACGGAGCCGGCCACAGAGGTCAGAGGTAGCATGTGGGCGGAGTCACAGACGCTGGACACTCACACAGCATCTCCTGCATCAGTCCATGCTCTCCTCCCGCCTGTCATCAAAAAGAACTGAGGATAAGCTACAGATGCAGCACAGGAGTCCAGGCTGTGAGATGGCTGCTGGGTGAGCTCTCAGTTCTGCTCATTCCACTTGCATTTAGCCTCCTGTGTCACCCAACCCCACAAACAGCCCTGATGCTTATTCACTCACTGTACATAGGACTGCAGGATCCCAATCCCTATCAGACAGCCCTGTGTATGGAACAGCACTATTGTACTTACACAGGACTGTCTCCTTTACATGGAGGGAAAAGCAGCAGTCCTATGTAAGTTTCATACATAGGACTGCTGCCTCACCCTCCCTCAGGCAGTCCTGTAAAAGGTTTTACTCTGTACTTTTTGTGTCACATTGAGGGAAATACAGCAGTCCTAAGTAAACTATGGGACAATAGGCTGCAGCAGTCCTGTGTAAAATACAGCACTGCATGGTACAAAAGCCAATTTGAGTAACAGACTGCTGCATCTTATTGCTCCATAAGTTACATAGGACTTCTGTAGATAGACAGTTTTCATTCATTACATAGGACTGCTGCCTCTTCCTTCATGTAAAACAGTGATGTATAAGGTAGCAGTCCTATGCAAGAAAAGAAAGTTGGCAGACTGCAGCAGTCCTGAGTAATATATGCGGTCTGGTATCCCAGTAGCTCCCTATGTATGTAGTGAACTATTTTTTTTATTTATTACTAACCTAGGACTGCAGATTTTCTAGTTATCTATGTTGGCATTATTGGGCAGTTTGCATTTTAAAACGCAATTCAATTTAGAAGCACTAGAGAGGAGTTACTACTGATCAGGTACTGGCCCTGAGTGTGAATTGCCTTATTGGCACTTTGTGTTAAGTAGGTACATTTTGCGTTTTAGTTTGGGCACTCGGTCTCTAAAAGGTTCGCCATCACTGCCCTAGGTTCTCTGATTGATCGTACCATATACTGCCATACTACAGTATGGCAGCATATGGGGATTTTGCACACCATCTATTACAATGTGCAAATCGCACATTGTAATAGATAGCCTAAAACATGATAGCCTCGGATCTTTGTGTGATCCGAGGCTGTCATGGCAACGGGGACCGACGATTGGAGCCAAGATGGCGGCGCCCATGCGCCGCCGGCTCGCTAATGCTGCCGCCAGCTTTGCTTCATTTTGAAGCAAGCCCCCAGTGAGTATGAAGAGGGCTCAGCCCATGAGACTCCTCTAAGGTTGTAAAGAAAATAAACTATAAATAATTTATTTTGATTGTAATTGTCATGGTGACAATGAAGAATGGAATAAAAATGGGCACACAGTGAAGGTAAAATATTTAAAACACAGAAAATGAATTGCTGCCATTTAAAGGGTTAATAAAAAGTTGTTATGCACACTAAAATTATACCATTCAAAAATACAACTGGTCTTGCGACAAAAAAGCCCTCATCCAGCTACACAGATAAACAAAAAAAACTACAGCTTTCAGAACTTAAGATTAAAAAAAAAAATAACTGTCCTGACTCCCAAAACTGGTTGCACCCAGGAGGAACTTCCATGCCAACAGTGAAGACAGAGGAACGTCAAGTTATAGTGCTTTAAAATATATTGGGCATATAGCTATTCTGATTCTCGATCCTCAAACTACTATTCAGCATTTAAATATCTGAACTACGTAAAGAGACAAAAAAAGCCCAAATTTTAGTTACACACTTTGTGGATACACACTAAGCTAGATAGTGACAGTTTATATGAGTAACTACGTCTCATTCCCCTGGCTATGAGTTACATTACTATTTGGAGATCACTAAGACACATGTCAATGGATCATATGCAGTAGCATGTGCTAGCTTATGAGTTATTGTTGTATGAATTTGTGATTTTTAAATTTTTGGAATTAAAAGTTATATTTTAAGATATCCACTGTGCTTTAATCAAATATCTGAACTAAATTAATTTATTTGGAACCACAACCTTTTATTGCTGTACCTCTTTTCCTTGGTGGTTTAAAGGGAACCAGGGACCCCGTCACTAAAGACAGGTTACAGAAGCCCATAACTGCTGCATTGCAAATCTGCCTCTCTGCTTTCTCTAAGCATTGGTATTACAATATATTTATGTGTTATAGCTTACCTTGCACACTGACAGAGCCTATGTGTAGTCCCAGGGGTTGGGCTTTGGTTCGGATGCATTTCATAAAAACAACATGTGACTTGTCTGTGCTGCCACATCTAAAGCTTCACATCTAATGCTCCTCCCTTTCCCACAGTTGTCAGTTCACCAGGCTGTGACCTCTGTGAAGGAGCAGGAGGAAAGAGCTGCACAGGAGAACAAAGGTGAGGGCTAAGAGAGGAGAAGTCTGCAGCACAGAAAAGTCACATGTTTTTTGAAATGCATCCAAACCAAAGTCCAACCCCTAGGGGTTCTGTCAGGGTACAAGGTAAGTTATGACACAAAATTATATTGTAATGCAAATGCTCAGAGAAGGCAGATTTAGGAATGCAGCTGTAATGGGCTTTTGCAACCTGTCTTTAGTGAAAATTAGGTCCCTGGTGACAGGTTCCCTTTAATACTCTGTACTTTATAGCCAATTTGTCTTGTGCATGGTGTACCTATTTCCATTTCAGCAGACTTGCAAATCTGAGGAGGGATACTACAACATTAAGATAGACAGCAGCACCTTGAAACAATGATAATGCAGGGTCTCTCACATGGGCAACCTCATTCTCCTTATAGTCACTATAACTAAACTGTAGTCACAGATTACAGACCTTATCTCAGATCTGCAAATAACTCAAAACCAAGGTTCACATGACATGTCTATGGTGAGTAATATGACTTGCACCATATTCTACTGACATTTAGATGCATTTCTTGGGACTTATGTGGACCACACTACTTTTAGACACCTATTGCTACACCGGAATAATATAAATATAAATACTAAGGGACCGAGGACCGCACTATCGACGGATATTCTGTCTATTTCCGATTTGCGCCGCATTTAGCAGGGGATTTTGGCGCATCGGCGCAGACTTTCATGCAACAAAAATGGCGGGGGCGTTGACTGATACGGATTAAGATCAGGATTTAACATTTAAATTGTGTCGCAAGACAATGCACTTACATGCACCGGAAAGAAGATGGTGAACTGCGGCGGACCTGAGCGGGTAGCGGCACATGCAGGATATTGGGCGCACAATGTAAGTGAATCACGGCAGCTGTGCATTCTCTTTGGACAACGCACCTTTGGGAACGCATAGGGACAGGTAAATGTGCCCCAATGTGTGTGTGTGTGTGTATATATTTTATAGAGTGATAGAAATATAAACATATACACTTAGTTATAATTATACATTTATAGATTTTATAGAAGTTTCTTTCATTTTTCAGTCAGCTTTTTCTCTCAGAAATCACTGTTATAAAGTCATATACAAAACTAATTAAAACATCCAATCCTCTATGAATCAGAGTCCTACAAAGAAGACACCTTGCGGTCGTTTTTTGCCTAGGATTTATTAGATATTGACCAAGAATAAAAATTTCAATATTTAAAAAAAAACCACGAACTCCTGAAAGAAAACCTAGAATATTAGATCCCTTGGAGTTGTGTCCATGCATCCTTCAAAACTGAGAATCGTTACTGCACAACGCTGTCCCCTTAAGCTATTGGTATTTTAAATTCGTTTCAATGTTTTCCCTTTTTTTTCCTTCTCTATCTGCATAATGTTATACACTGCAAGTCAGTCAAGATGATTAAAAGAAAATAGAACATGCCTTCTGGGCTTAGACCCTTTCGTGGCAAAGTAGCACTTTGCATCTGCAGAGATGAAAATTTACCTGGCAAATAAAATTAGAGATGGGATATAAAGGCGATAACTTCCAACAAACTGGGTGACATTCCAGACTGCAGCAGCGAAATTATTCCAATTACTCAGCGCACCTTCACATAAATGAATGTGAGCACTTCCTGTTTGCTGAGTTATTATTTTAACATGATGTTTGTCATGCCATAATAACAAGATGACAGCATTCATTACCTGACCATATGGCATTTGTTAGGAGTACAAGCAATGAAATCATTTGCTCTAAATTACTGTATTTCTTCTACAAAATAACTTGTACATAAATGAAGACACTGCATGGATCTTTAGGTATGTAATTACCGTTGGTATATATTTTTTCACTCAAATTATTTTGGGTACAATTCTCAAGAGAGCAGAAACCACAGCTAACAGGCCACTTATTTATTACACATTTAATATCGTGGGTGACAGACAGGATCACTACAGAACACGTGTATTAACCCCCCTAACGCTAAGGCCATTTTTTGTTTTGCTTTCCATTTTTCACTCCCCACTTTCAAAAATCTAGAACTTTTTTTTATTTTTCCATATAAAGAGCCGTATGAGGGCTTGTTTTCTGTGGAACAAACTGCACTTCATAGCGACAGTTTTATATTCCAAAAATTCCAAATGCAGTGAAATTGGTGAAAAAACGCATTTGTGCCGTTGGCTTGGATTTTACAGCTTTCATTGCGCACCCGAAATTACATGTCTACTTTATTCTTTGGTCATCAGGGGGACACCAAATCTGTATAGATTTTTAAATGTTTTCATACATTTACTAAACTTAAAACCTCCTGTGTCATTCTTTGCGACACAGGAGGTTTTCAATGTTTCTATTTTTAGGACTGTATGACCTTTTGATCACTATTTATAGAATTTCTTAAATTTTTCAAATGGCAAGACAGCGCCATTTTAGACTTTGGGTGCTATTGGCGGCGATGGACAGGTTAACACTCCAGATCAGTGCTAGCACCGATATTGAGTGTTACTGGTAAGTTTTAATGCAATATGCAGCAAAGCCTGTGAGCCCTCTCCATTCACCCACAGTGTGACGTACTACTATGTCACGTTTCGGTAAGGGGGTATTGCGCAAATCATCCTATAGCACTAGATCAACGGCTGGGTCCCTAGTCATCCAAACCGACGTACAACTAAACATGTGAACTCCAAAAATAACAAAATATTAGACACAGAAAATGAAGTTATACCACATACTTATATCTCAATATCATTTTATTAATCATTGATAAAAATTCATAACATGTACG
This sequence comes from Engystomops pustulosus, assembly GCF_040894005.1. Taxonomy (NCBI): domain Eukaryota; kingdom Metazoa; phylum Chordata; class Amphibia; order Anura; family Leptodactylidae; genus Engystomops; species Engystomops pustulosus. Next base: position 134,019,128 of record NC_092411.1, read on the forward strand.
TAACATAAAAAAGAGCAAATTCCAAATAAGCCAGAGAAAATGTGTGGAAACAGACATGGATCGTATTAGGGAAGTTATTACTATACTACAAGTGTATACCCAAGTACTTTTCCTACCACATGCAATTTACTATCTTCATATCACAATATGTTACAAGCCTCAACAATCCCACCTTTTCTATGTCAGTATAATGGCCACAGTGTGCCTAGTGTTATCATTTGCATGCGGGGAAACAGGTATTTAGGTCTCCCTACGTCACTTACCCATGTTCGCACCACACAGTCCCGGCACCCTAATGCATGTTTTGCACATAGCTTTTTCAAGGGGAAATTATGTATTGTAGAGTCTGGCCAGATTGTGTGTGTGAAAAGCCTAAACATACAGGGGATATTTACCACGGCAGGCTCTGCCTGTCATAGAATTGTGCAAGAAAACCTTTGCCAGGCACTGGGTCAGGACAAAGCTATTGCACTTTGCCTGGTGCTTCCCCAAGTCAGTCCATTACGCAGCGCGGGATAGCCCATCCCCCGCATTTAATTGCCATTGCAACTACTTCATGGCTTGTACGCTAGAACAAACCTTTATTTAAAAAAAAAAAAACCTTCCACCAAGGTCTTTTGATTACAGTCGGTACCCTACTTAAGAACACCTGACTTACAGACGACCCCTAGTTACAAACAGACCTCTGGATTCTGGTAATTTATTGACCTTTAGCCTTAGGCTACAATAAACAGCTCTAACTGTTAACAAATGTGTCTGTAATTAAGATTTATTATTAACCCTGGTTCTTATGACAACCCATTTTTAAAAGCCAAGTGTCACAGAGACCAAAAAAATTTTGACTGGGGTTACAATTATAAAATATACAGTTCCGACTTACATACAAATTCAACTTAAGAACAAACCTGCAGAACCTATCTAGTACGTAACCCGGGGACCGCCTGTATACAGAAATATAGGCATCAGTGACTTTAGATTAATGCAACCTTTTCTTTACTTCACATTCTTTATTGGGAGCTAACGAAAGTCGACAGAATGAGATGATAATGACAACGTAACTATGAGGTAGAGAGCCTATTAACATCAAACTCTAAAATATGAGTTACTCACGGCGGAAGTACAAATCCACAGGAACGTCATCTGTGAAGGTACAACTTATAACACACACTTTTGCAAATAAGATGGGATAAAAATGGTGAACAGAGTGGTGAGGAAAGCCAGAGGGGTAGGTGGGGTAGGGGATGCCTTAATCCAATAATGTGGAGTACTCAGATGAGAGCATAAACTCCATCCATAGCCCCCACATCGGTTGACCTCCGCCGACAATTGTTCCATCTGTTACAGCGATAGGATTTCAGCAAATCACGCAGACGCCGCTGGGGTTAGTGCAATGATTTTAATAGGCTAGTTCACATCTTCGTTAGATCTTCAGTTACTTCCTCCAGTTATTGTAAGTGAAAACCAGGCGTGGACGAGCACAGAACAGGTGCAAGTCCTTCCATTATTCCTTACCTCTGTAGAATCACTGAAAGACTTAGGCTACATTCACACTGCCGTTGCCCGCCCGTACCGTACCGGGCAACGGCAGTGTACGGGGAGAGGAGGAGGAGGTGAGCGCAGCTCACCTCCGCCCCTCTCCATAGCGATACATTGCGCACGGCCCCGTATTACGGGAAAAGATAGGACAGGTCCTATCTTTTTCCCGGGTACGGAACGGTACGGTGCCGCACGTGTGCTGCACCGTACCGCTCCCGTAGGGTGCCGTGCGCCCATAGAAGTGTATGGGGGACGTATATCGGCCGTATATACGTCGGCCGTATATACGTCCTCCATACGTTCGTGTGAATGTAGCCTTACACCCTTGATTTATTGGGCCACCCCTGGTTTTTGCACAATTACTGAAGGAAATAACTGAAGACCTAACAGAGATGTGAACCGGGCCTTACAGCTGTAGTAATGTTCTGGCAAAACTGTTCCTTATAGGTTATGAAACACTGGGCTCCACAATTACATGCATTAAAAAATACTATTTTGCATGATAGATGAAACCAGCAATATTTACTAAAAGGGATAAGCAATGCTTTTATTGATTAATGAATGGAAGAGTTACATTATTCAATTATATTAAACAGTTATAAATGCACAGAATCAATACAATTGTGAATTGTAGAAAAGTGAATCTCAGCATTCCTAAAGAGATTTTACTTAAAATATTGTAAGTTGTACCTTGTTTAAAGTCTGTATGTTCTCTCCTGTACGTTTCTTTGGAGTACTGTTTCGAACATATTCCTCTTTGTCAAGTCTAAACAGCAACTCTATAAAAAAAAAGATATAATAATTAAAAAAAAACCACACACAAAAACACATCTCACAATTACAAATGGATGGCAGATTTACCATGTCATGAACAAACATTGCACACTCTAAACTATTCTGAATAAATTGATCTATTTTCTTGTCAAGTTTTTGGACAGTCTTTAAGCATTGACCCTTTTTTAAAGACTAGTGCCATACAATTACAAAGCCTTTGGAACATCACAGTGATTTCCTCTTTTTGTTATACAGTACGAACTTTACAAAGGTACAATGCGTTTGCAGGTTAAAGATACTGTACTTTTATTCCTGTTTTCATTCCTTTATAGACTGTACCTTCTTTTGCCTTGAAAGCAAAATTCATTGCCTTTTTATCTATAGTCTTGGCCAGTTTTATTCTATAGGTCTTGTCCCCCTGCTAGGAGGATCAGAGTGATTGTCGAACAAAGCAAATAGTAACAGAATTAGGATGGAGTAAAACTTTTAACTTTTTTTTTTTTGTGCTCGTATTCAGTTGAAATATTCCTCATTTTGCAGTGGAGAGTAAATCATTGCTTTGGCTGGAAAGCACATCAATTAATAAAATGTCTAACAAAATTAAAGGAAAATAGTGACAAAGAAAACAAGAGAACCCAATACACAACTTTTACTGATTTTATCACATTAAAATCTGAAGTAACAAATATTGTGCACAAACAAAAATTACCATATATACTCGTGTGCAAGCAGAGTTTTTCCGCACAAAAAATGTGCTGAAAACTCCAACTCGGCTTATACATGAGTGGATAAAAAAAATGTACATTTACATACTTACCATCCAATGGTTCCTCTTCCTAGTCTTCTTCCCTGGTAATAGAGCAGGCAGAGACATGTCCACCGATGCACACTAGGATATCAACAGAGATGACTTTAAAGTGTGCACAAATGCGTCTCTGCCACCAGTGAAGAAGACAAGGAAGAAAAGCTGCCGGAGCGTGGGAAGTATGTAAGTTTATTTTTCTATGCAAAGAGGGGCATGGCATTTCATTACTAGGGGGTCCGTTGCAGGGCATTTCATTTCTAGGGGCTCTGCTACAAGGCTTTTTTTTTCTGGGGAGGCTGCTAGACATTTCAATACTAGGGGAGGCTGTGACCAATGCATTTCCCACACTAGGCTTAGACTCGCGTCAATACATTTTTCCAGTTATTTGTGGCAAAAGTAGGTGCCTCGGCTTATACTCGGGTCGACTTATACTGAAGTATATGTAAACATGGTCTGGCTCCTGTTCTACCCTTTCATGCAAATTTAGGTTTCTTGCACGCAAACATATTTTTCTCTCTGGTCGCAAACTATGTCTTTTTCTCATTTTTTGCTTCAGTATTTTTGAAGTTTCTGAGCTATACAGCTGTCAAAACGGCCATCCATTGTTTATTCATTTTGGTGTTTTCACAAACACAGATGGCTGGTGATGATTTTATTGGAGCTGCTGCCCCCTGTAGTATATAGCCTGCAGGCCGTGCCCCCAATATAATGCCTGTACGCACCTTCTGATGCCAACCCCCCCGCCCCCGGGGAGGTTCTCTTCTATATAGCGATGCACCGGCATTGGCTCAGGCCCCCGTCCTTCACAGGCACCATGACGACAGCCGCTCACACTCCCTGCGACGGATGGTGCGGGTACAAGGGGCCAATGCCGGAGCATCGCTGTATAGAAGAAGGGGTGTCGGAAGGGCAGTACACGGTTTGTTTTTTTCTGGACTTGAGTATAAGCCGAGGTGAGGCTTTTCACATTTTTTGTGCTGAAAAACTTGGCTTATACTCGAGTATATACTTTATATACATATTATGCTGCACATTGTACATCATAATAAGTACCGTATATACTCGAGTATAAGCTGACCCAAGTATAAGCCGAGTCCCCTAATTTTACCACAAAAACCTGGTAAAACCTATATTTTTTTTACTCGCGTATATTTTTGTGCTGAAAAACTAGGCTTATACTTGAGTATATATATAACAGTGTGCATCCCATTAAGAATTCTACAATGGGGCCCTTGCTTTCCAAGTTATGCCCCAGGTTGCAGCAGGACAATGACACAAAGAATACTTCAAGATTGACATTGGCAAGAAATGGTTTGACACCAATGAATTAGAGTTGCTGGATTTGCCCCCATGGTTCCTTGTCCCGTGATATTAACTCAATCAACTCCTTCCCACACCTGCATGTTATAGTATGTCCTGGGGAGCAGTGCTTTAAAGCACCAGGGTGTACTATAACGTCCAGATCACACGGTCTCAGAGGCAGAGCCCGTGCAATTGCGGCAGGAGCCCAGCATATAGTGAAAGCTGGGCTCCTGCTGCAGTGGATGGTGTACTCAATGATTGCAGGCATTTAACCCCTTAGACGCTGTGGTCAGCGGTGACCGCAGCATCTTAGACGCTCTGACAGCTCCCCCCCTCATTCGCACCCCTCGCATCACGATCGGAGGGTGCTGAAGAATTGCCATGGCAGCCAGTGGCCTAGTGAAAGGTCCCAAGGCTATCAGATTTAACCCTGTTACTTTTAATCATGACCGGTCATGGGGTTAAAATAATATACTATGGGTACTGTATATTATTTTCATACCAGGTATGTGGATCCATTTTTTATGAATATAATTGATTACTTACACAAACAAATATCAAAGTGAACTTTATTAATATATTATCAATTCAAGCATTTCAAAAATGTGTTTATGCGATTTCTGGTTATGATAAAACTTCTGGAATGACAACCTTCCTCAACTACTATTTATGTTAGATTACTTCACTTACACAGGGGTGGAGAGAACACTTGTCATAGAAAATGTCAATTAAATCCAAAAGCTTTACGATCTTTCAGAGTGTCCTGTTGCTTCAAGTTTATAAATATATTTCAAGCTAAAGTACATGATCATTTTTTAATGACTATGAAACAGCCAGGCTATGCTTGTTGAACTAAATAAATAGAAATATACAGAACAAACAAATCTTTCTAGACATTCATGTATAATTATTTAAGTTATTTTTCAAATCCTTATTTTATATTATTCATGTTCTTCTAGTCTATGTGTAATAATGTACACACATACACATTACTCATTCATGGCCCTGAGGAATAACCCATTTTATCTAAACTAACTCTAAAAATCATACCACATGCTGAGAACAAAAATAACTAATGATAGTTTTACATTTACAAATAAACATTTTGAAAGATTTAAATATCTCAGTTGACAAAATTCAAGTTTAGACACAACACCAACATTTTGCTATCTTCTGGTGCAAATAAATTTTTTGTATGGAGCTGTGTGATGCAACGATTTGTGAGTTGAGATGATGTTTTCATTGAGGACTTTATGGGCTTTTGGTCACTTTTTCGGACAATTTGCGCTATTTTACAATACGGGGTTAAACACCAGGAATAACTGTTATTTCAGCCACAATGTCCCCCTCAGTATGTTCCACTTATCCCCTACAGCATGCTCTGCTCCCCCCCCTTACCGCGTGTTCCACACCTCGACCAGCATGTACTCCTCCTCCCCCAGCATGCTCTGCTTCTCCTCCCCCTCCCCAGCACGTTGTGCTAACAAAACTCAAAAAAATTTTTAAACTTGACTCACCTTTACCTGATCCCCCGAAGGTCATCTTCTTCTTTACTGCTGTGAATGACTTGCTCCGAAGCCGGCAAATGTGATTATATCATGTCTGCTGGCTTAAAAGCCACCGTTTACAGTCTTTGTTCACAACAGTAAAGAAAATGCTGACAGCTACCGCTTCGGGTGAGTGGGGAAAATTTTTTGGAGTTCTGTTTCCCTGCCAGGAGATGTGCCAAGAAAGCAGCACCCACACGTCACTGGTAAAGAGGTAACATTGATCAGAGGTGTAATGGTTGGCTGATTGCTGCAGGGGTTACCTTACTGAATCTTGCTTTAATAAGATGCCCCCCTCAACCGACATATTAGCCCCGGCTATTGAAAAGAAGTCCGTGGGATTAAAAATTGTCTTACATGCTGGAAAATACCGTAGATTTTGTTTTGTTTTAATGCCTTTGAGTGTTGATTTTCTGCAAAACCAACTGATATTATAATGGATACTATTTTGAGAGCTGTAGGAACTTCTGACCACTTTACAGTAAAATTTTTATGAGCAGTGCAATGACAAAAAGTATGGATTCTGATTTTTTTTTTTTTTAATTATCATTTGTACAGCAAGTTAATGAATGAATTTATTTATGTTGCAGGAAAGGGCAAACTTTTTTTTTTATTTCATCTTTTTAGGCTGGGATGTTTGCCTGCTCATACAATATACTGCAGTACTTCTGTACTGCATTATATTGCCAATCTGTATTAGACCCTTGCTATGAAAGGATGAAATGCAGAAGCAATCCTGGCAAAGGAGAGTAATAGAAACAGATTATTGTCTCCCAATGAGGTCATGGATGGTATTGAGCTGCTGTCATTTTGGAGTTGCGGTCAAGTTCAACTGCAGAACTAGTAGAGATCAAAGTCATCATCAACCACTGGTGTTGTAGCAGGTGTCTGCTGTATAATTCAGAAGACACCAGCTCCGTATGGAGAGCCCTCTTCGTGCACCCTTGAATTTACAGTGTGCTTTGGTTAGGGGTTAAGATTTATAATGATGAAAACTACTTTATCAAGGGCAAGAAAAAAAAAAATAGTTAATGGCAATACATAATTTGTAGAGTAATTATTACTAGCCACAGGCCTTTTTGTTGTGATCATGTGTAGCAAGCACATACTATTTAGCTTTTTGTTTGTTTCAGAGAATCTTATAGATTCAGAATATCTTACATTGTTTTCATGTGCATATCTTCTGTTACTTACCATAGATACTCGAGTATAAGCCAAAGCACCTAGTTTTACCAAAAAAAATTGGGAAAACCTATTGACTTAAGTATAAGCTGAGATTTTCAGCGCAAAATGCTTATACTCGAGTACATGCGGTAATTAATTCTTGCTTACAATATATGTAATGTGTGCAAGCGGTCAAAGAAAACACAGGAAAAATGTATTGAACACAATTTTGTACCTGCCAGAAAGTCTACCTAAAGAGATGTAAAATGTCCTTACTTGAAAGGCTAAAACCCAATAATAAATAGCACTCAGACACTCGCAGATTTCTAAAATGGACAATGCAAATACACAAGTGGCAATCTATAAGAATAGTAAGAGTATGCAAAGAAACAACAATGTCTGGGGATCATATTTGTTAATGCTAAAACATATTATTAAACTGGCGTCCATCCTATTCCATTAATGGATGTGTAGTTACTGGTAAAACATCTATGAATTCCCGCAAAGTTCATTTAAACCTATTTTATCATAACACACTTAAGGGGAAAAAGAATGATAGCTAGAAATGTGAAAGAAACATTCAGGCCAGTTCTCTACTTTAAAATGCACTGTACAACCTGTAAAGTAATATTAAAAAAGATGTCTAACATCTATATAAAAACAAGTATAAATAAGTTTTGCCTCCAACCAGTTCTACGCTAAATATGTTTACCTTCTAATATCCATATGCTACTGTCATTACTCTCATTATTTTCATTAATAAATTTCCTATCTAAATATCCAACTTTATAAAGTGGAATTCTGTCGACTAATGGTAAACAGCTCAGATTTGAAAGGATAGTCGCCTCCTTAATAACCTTACCTTCAACCTATGATGCTGCCAGGTCCTTCAATTGGTCCCTACTTCCCAACCCTCAGGTGACCCACAGGAAATGGCAGCCAGGCATCAAAAAAGATGTAGCAGTAAATCAGTGAGGCAAGTATTGATTTTTATTATTTTTAGACCCATGTTGTGCTATTTGTGAAGATTTCTATTTGTAAACTTTTTTCATTTGTGTGCAGAGCTATTTGAGGGCTTGTTTTCAGTGTAGCAAATTGTACTTCTTAGTGTCAAGTATTAATATTCCATGGCATGCGCTATAAAGCTGGAAAAATGGAAAAACAACTATTTGCTCCATTTTCTTGTGGGGTCTGTTTTTATGGCTTTCACTGTGACCACCACATGACACCTTTCCTTTATTCTTTGGGTTGGTATAATCACATAGATTTCAAATTTATATAGGTTTTATTTTGGTTACTTCCAGAAATTCTATGAGACCAGAGTTTCTGTGGGTAGTCGGCTCTTCGGTTGGTTGGTAGGGTATAGTATGAGGGTTCATTTTTATTGGCTATCATTGCGATGCATGTGTATCCATCCTCAGGACTAATTTAGCACTCTACCGTCATTGTCCCAAGCAATGTACATGTTAATTATTTGTTTTGTGTGTTCAATAAATTTGATCGGATTTAAAAAGATAAATGGTTAACACCCGGAATCAGTGCCCGCACCATTCATGGGTGTTAGCATAAGGTTTCTCCTGCAACCCTCTGCAACCACACCTGGACATTTAGGAATGCTTGAATGCAAATGCAAATATTAAGAGAAGTAAACTATTGCTGGAACTATGTTTTCACTGAAAACAGAGAACAGGATGTGTAAAGATGACACAAGGAAACAACCGATTATGTGGCAAACACAAGAAAGACTGAAGACTTCAGTATAAAGAGGATGATGAAACAGAATTCAATAGTCATCATTTATAAATAGTAATGCTATCATGCATGCTCCATCTTATAAGCTTAAAAGGAACCCGTCATCAGAAATTGGCCTGATAAACTACTAGCCATATGTTGCCCAAATCTTCTAGATCAAGTTTCTTTCATGGCCTGGTGTGGTGGCATCGTCCAGAAAATCAACTTTGAAGTGAGATGTAAATTAGTTTTATGAAGTCAAGGAAGTAGAGAGTTTAATACTAAAGTCAAGCTTTTTCTTTCTTCAGAACGCCCCCTTCACTGTACTTATGGTCCTGCGTCCTGGAAATCATGACAATCACATAGGTGGATGTGTTCAGCTGCAGAGAAAACTTGACTTCATTGCTGAACTATCCGCCTCCCTGACTTGATACAACCAATTAACATCTCACTTCAAAGTTGATTTTCTGGATGATGCCACCACCATGAAAAAATCATGATCTGGAAGATGTTCAGCTGCATGATAACATACTTGTGGAGGAATATTAGGCCAATTTCTGATGACCCGTTCCATTTAAAGAACAATATATTATATATATATATATATATATATATATATATATATATATATATATATATATATATATATATATATACACACACACACATATATTATATATATATATGAATGTTACATGTTAAAGCTGATAAGTCAATGGAAGTGATTAGCCTTGTTACAAGTAGTACGAACATTGTTACTGAGTGAATTTACTTTTTAGAGAATGGTCTAAATAAACAATTCCCATATCCATGCAGACCATTTCCAGTAGTTTTTGGAGACAAAGCAGAAGAAAGTATCACTTTGCACCACATATGTGCTGTCCTCTGGGTATAAACAGTGGCTGTGTTTGTTAGACTGAATTAGAGATTTCTTTTGTCTCAAAATTATGTCAAGACCAATTAAAAAGAAATGTGTGTAAAGTAAATTAAGCATTACTTAAAAGATGTTACCATCTAACACAGGTAAAACATGAAACGCACAGCAGGCTACAATAGGTACCATTACATTAATATCCTTGGTATCTCTAAGGTACCACATTTCTCAGTCGAGTCCCACAGCTAAACACAGCTGAATACATTTACATCTCACTACGTACAATGCAGTCAATGCTAATTCACTTTCATGGTTACTTTTTGAATGTTTTATGTGTTTTAAGTGTTACATATCTGGTGTTTTCACAAAACAAATATTTAAAGATATTTAAATGTATAATCAGCCATCCAGCACCTTTAATAAGGACAACAGTAGAAAGAAGAAACGCAGTCCAAATAAACAATCATCTACCAACACAGGCAAACAGGAGGCTTTATCCACTACACAAGATGATTCTTTTTTAGGATTACCCCCAAGCATCAAAAGAGAACCAGACGGGGCGGTAAACACCATTTCCGAAATCGAAAAAGACAAAACCACGAAAGGACGGGTCCTCCCACACAGAATCACGTCCAACAAGAAGAAATGACCCAATTGGCTGTGGTAAATATATCGTCTAAGACTCTAACCGATATTGAAATTAGTGTATTACAGAAAGGACTATCCTTCAGTCCATGGACTCACACCAACTGGTTTGAGTTGGATATTGACATTTGTAGATTTGTACGTAATTTAAAATTGAAGCATTGGTTCCATAATAGAGTTCCAATTAGCTCTAGGACTGTGAGTAGTTTAGACCCTAAACAATTTCACTTGTACAATAAGAGTAACTTTAGCCCACCTACTGATGTACCTGCTATTGAGGCATTTGCCACTGCTGTGAGACATGATATCCAACAATTACGTGAACAACACAGACATGTGCTCTCACACCACAATATGACCACCGCAGAGGTGATGACACTGGATCGGCTTGCCCATGACGACGACATCATCATTAAGCCCGCTGATAAGGGTGGTGCTGTCGTCGTCATGGACAAGTCGTACTATGTGGCTGAGATCCGTCGCCAATTAAGTGACGAATCTACTTATAAACGTGTCACACAAGACCCCAAATTTGAATTGGGACGAAGGATCAAATTCATTCTAGACATGGCGCTACAGTCTGGGACTATCAGTGAGGATATGTACAAATACTTGGTTGTTAACAATCCTGTTACCCCAGTAATATATATCTTACCCAAGATTCACAAAAATCTCCAACAGCCCCCCGGACGACCAATTGTCTCCGGGAATGATTCCATCTTTTCACATATTGCCATCTTTCTCGATCGCGTCCTTCGACAATATGCCACACATAGCCAATCATATGTACAAGACACCTCTGATTTCCTTACCAAACTCCACAATACTAAGATTAATGACATGTCTACTCTCATCCTTGCCTCTTTTGATGTCACATCACTATACACTTCCATCAGCCATGAGTTCGGCATGCAGGTTGTTGAGAGGGCTTTACGATTGTCTGAGTTTAAAGAACAAGAAATTGTCCTTATCATGAAGCTATTAGAACTAGTGTTATACAACAATTACTTTCTTTTTGGTAAAGATTTTTTTGTACAGTTGAAAGGGGTTGCCATGGGAGCAAACATGGCCCCCAGCTACGCTAACATGGTCATGGCGGCTCTAGAGGAGGACTCGATCTATGTATCACACCACTTTCGACATGTTCTTAAGTGGTGGAGGTACATAGATGACGTGTTCCTCCTCTGGACCGCCTCTGCTGATGAACTATGTGATTTCCATGCATTTCTTAATACTATCGATCCGGATATTAAATTCACGCTTATTTACTCTACAGAGATGGTACAGTTCCTAGATGTGCAGGTCATACGGACGGATCAGGGCCTGAGCACAGATCTGTACACTAAGCCGACAGACAGGAACACCATTCTGCGATATGAGAGCAGCCATCCTCGGGCCATGATCAATTCTCTGCCCCTGAGTCAATTCCTAAGAGTCAAGAGGATTTCCTCTGATGACAACAAATATCGTAAAAATATTGATACCATGATTTCTAAATTCCGCAACAGGGGATATCCTAAAAAAGTAATTGAAAAGAACTTGAATAGTGCCAATAATAAAAATCGCACTGAACTCCTGTCCTCTAATAAGACACAGGAATCTACCACTAGAGTTCCCTGTGTCACCACATTTAATGACAATAGTGACAAAATTTCTAAGATAATACGAAAACACTGGCGGATTTTGGCCAGTGAACCTTCTGGTGTTCCTGAATTTTGCCATCCCCCTTTATTTTCGTTTAGACGCTCCAAGAATATCAGAGATCGCTTGGTCAAATCTGATGTGGGTCCCCTTGGTAAATCCATCCAAAGGACCATCAGTGGTCCCAAAAAAACAGGTTGTTTCCCATGTCGCTCATGTATAAACTGCTCTTACGCCATTCGGGGCGACACATTTGTGCATAATGACATCACTTACCGTATCAAACATTATCTTGATTGTACTAGCGACTTTGTAGTATACAAATTATCCTGTCCCTGTGATTTACTCTATGTTGGTGAAACCACGCTGGAATTCAGGACTAGGTTCACGCAGCATAGGTACACTATACGAAAACGTAGATTGGATCTGCCTGTCAGCAGACATTTTACAGAAAAGGGACATAAGGAATCTCAACTTAAATTTCAGCTTATTGACCACATCCCTGTTCCTAGAAGAGGAGGAAACAGAGAATTGATGCTGAGAAAGAGGGAATTAGAATGGATTCACCGCCTCCAAACATTACAGCCCTATGGGCTCAATATTGAGTATAATCTGAATGAATTAATTTGATGGCTTTAGATTACTGCCTCATTTGCTTACTCTGTTCTGCCGTCTCTTTGATAATTCAAAGTATTAAGCATATTGTTATTTCTGAGGGAGATCCCCTCTCCAGCTATATTACTATTATTCATATATATTTTTTCATTTCTTTCAGATTCCTCCTTGGTGGGACCGTTTTCCCGAGTCGACACCCATATTTTTTTGTCTGCTACAATCGATTATACCCATCCGTGGCCCGATGGCCTCTCTCCTATTATTCTTCTTCTGACCCTGATCCTTATGCTGTTGGTCTGGGACGATTAGCGGTTGCACGGTGGACTGCTAATTCGCGGCCCCCCTGTGCTCCTCTAGTCCCTAGTGTTCACACGCACCCATAGGGTGAATATTGTGTGACTCTGACTATCAGCCTGGACATAGATCTACTTACCTTTACTGTACCTCTGTATAGTTGGCCATCGCCTAGGCTCCCGACTCCAACATGGCCGCCGCGGCTTAGGATGGCGCAGTGCGCATGCGCCTGCACGCCTCCTGCCGGTATCCGGCCCTAGCCGTGTGATACACGCTCCACTTCCGGTCTACTCCGGACCCTAAACACAAGCGCTTTTGAATGTGGTATGTTATTTTGTAGCAGGTACAAATGGGTTAATTCCTTTTTCATGAATGACTGCCGTTGACGATGGGGCGATCCTGCACCTGGAGGCTCTACTATTATTTTAAAGTCACTATTCACTGTTTGTTTCACACTGATATTGTAACTTGAATTTAATATACTCTCTAGAAAATGTAACACAGTAACTTGATCACTAATATGCTGTATATTTACTTGTATTTCACATATGTATACTGACCAATCGGAATGTGATTAGGTCTATTTATTTCACATGCTGGCCACTGTTTGTATGCTTGAGAAAGGTGAAATGCTCACCGAAACGTCGCACCTTTGAAATAAAGATCACCCTGCTTTGACTGCATACTGGAGTGCTGCTGTTTTCCTGAAACTACTATTGGATCCCTTGCCACGGAGTACACAGATCCTGCACCCAAAACTATACAGGTTGTGCTGCCTTGTTTCTCTTTGTCTAAAGATATTTAAAGATAGGTCACATAAACGTAAAAGAGTATACATGTACAAAGCTTTGCACCTTTGTATGGTATTATGAAAAGTGTGTCTCCAGTTGGGGTGTGAGACATACTTCAAAGGTCAGATTATATTGCGACAAAGGTATAAATTTAACAGTAAATTCCAAGTTAATTTTTTTTTTTTTTTGTCAAAACCCATATGTGTTATGTGAGGAGTGTGGATAGGGCCTTACTTGGTTTGTGGGACAACCCCTTTAATTGGTTATTAGGGCCTCAAGTGGCACTAGTATTGTGTTTCCTAATGTAACATTGGTGCACTGCGATTGAGCCTCAGCCCAATTTCCAGTGAAATGCATGTGAATGGAAACCAGCACCAGGTGTCTTACATTTAAACAATACAAGATGCCAGGTGCTGGTTACAGATCACATGCATTTCACTGGAAATAAATGTGCTTACAATCTATAATGATACAGAATAAGTGATGGTGCCCTCAAAACATTAACTTTCTTCTGCTAGAGCCACTGAAATATAAACTTGAGAAAGTTACTGATCATTGTCAGGTTGGATTGTCCATTTTTGCAGATAATCTTTCAAAATTCATCCAAAAGATCATTCCTCATTCATTTCTCATTTACATTTGAGAATATTTCATTGGTTTATTTCAGGTTTCTGTAATGCTACCTGAAATCGCCATATTAGAGGATTATATAATTGTACAGTTTGATAAAATCATGGAAGGAATATTATCTAAACTTCCAAAATATAATTAACTCAGAGCTACAATACTGAGTGTGGAAATCTGAAATAAGAAACCTCAGGATATTCCTCATTGAGCACTCATTAGACACATCAACAAGCTACAGGTTGGCATTGAAAAAAGTCTGCAATCTGGTAACAGGATACATGAAAGCACTTAACATCTATATTATACAGCACTAACCCTGCTTATGCTTTGGTTTTTGTTATAAAAACATTATTTTAAGTTGTATTCCTATCTGTAAATTGTCAGGACGCTATAGCTAATTTTGCTGACTGGTTGGCAGAGAATATGAGGTCACATTCTGTATCAGGTTGGTCAAAATGACCAAATAAATGAGGTTTCCAGGTGTACAAATATAAAAACTGTACCTTCTCGTTCTTGCTGAAGACAAACATTTAATTCTTGTATCGTGGCTTTATCTACTGAAGTCTGCACTTTAAGCTGATCTATTTCTTCTTCCAAGTTCAATCTGTAAGAGGTTCACATAATGGTCATTAAATCACTGCAAAGTGGCAATAAAATTTTAAGCGCAGAACATGTAGAATATGAAACCGTTATGTTCTTTACTTAGTGTAAGATATATTGCAGATTATTTCACATGATAAAGATTGAAAGGAAAAAATGGATTTTAAGATAGAAAAGGTTACCTATACCATATGATTCAAAAATTTTTGACAAATGGGCTAGTATCCTAAGTAATAAATGTATCCACACCTTTCATTGGCAAGTTTGGCGGTACTGTACATTACTTCTACAGGCAGTCCCCGGGTTCCATACAAGATAGGGTCCATAGGTTTGTTCTTAAGTTGAATTTGTATGTAAGTCGAAACTGCATATTTTATAATTGTAGTTATAGACTTTTTTTTTTGCCCCAGTGACAATTGGAGTTTCAAATTGTTTTGCTGTAATTGGACCAAGGATTAGCAATAAACCTTTACAGCTGATTATTGCAATCTAGAACTATAGTAAAGCATCCAGAGAGCTTCAGAAGAAGGGTCCGTCTGTAACTAGGAGTCGTCTGTAAGTCGGGTGTCCTTAAGTAGGGGACCGCCTGTATTTTATAGGGTCAAAGAATGGAATTGTTTGTTAGTGACATATAAGAAAAAAACATCAATTACATAAATTTTGTATTCCCTGCAACCACTGTGCTTTACAATGAGAAAAAAAAACTTTAGCCAAGATTTGATTTCTAAAATGATTATCTGACATCAGGTGCAATATTGTTTAAAATATTTTATCCTAGATGGGTTCATTATTCATAACAATGCAGTATAGATAGAACTTAATCATCAATATGCTCTTCCAAAAAATGAACCGCAGGGGACCTTGCTGCTGGGGTATATGTGGTAATGGAGTAGAACATAGTGGCATAGTGCTGCCCTCCAACAAAGGTGTCCTTGATTTTGCCCTTCCAGAGATACTAAATGCATCGAGTTTGTGCATTTTACCAAGGCTTTTGTAAGTTTATAAAGGACACTTGCAGTCAACATATTAAGAAAAAAATATATATGAAATAGAGTCTACCAGAGTCTATTTTACCATCAATGTTAAAGCATTAATACATATGTGTGTGGTTTAAGTAGCAGCAGGACTGTGAAAAATGCATTTATTATCCAGAATTTTAGCTGGACTTGGATCACTCTGGGGCTCTCCTCAAAATGCGGTGTTCTTTGATCTCAGCATTCATACTACGTCCCAGATCTTCCCTTCTGTAGTGATATCTAACCATAAGCCTGCTCCAGCTCTTAATCAGAGCAGAGAGGAGGGACTGTACAATAGTAGATGGAAGAGATCTCACACGAGTGCACCCCAGTGCTCCAAGTCTGGAAAAAATCCTGAAATACATAAGGATTTATTTTACAGTACAACTTCTACCAAGACCACACACAAAGGCATAATGATACAGCTCTGCAGAGATACACTTTAACCTTTGAAACAGGTAATCGATCCACAGCCCACCAGTTGGTGGTCCACACGTACGTAATGTTTGAGGCCTGCTCCGGCAGAAGAAAAGACCATGTGATTCACAATCATGGAGAGAAAATGAGCCAAAATGCTCAGAATTTTGCTTCTTCGGCATTCACTCACACACATGGCGGTAGGACTACTGTTAAAATTAACCCCAATGTATGCTTTGTGAAAGTCATTAAAAGTGAGAAGAAATACTTTTTCTTATTGAAAGCAGTAGAACTCCTGTTGCGTTTTTTGGAAGAAGACTGCCATGTTTTTCCAATATTTTCTACAACCCCTTTAAGTAAATATTAGTGGCTGAACAAAACTGCTGAATTTATTGGTGCCATTAAAGGAGCAGGAAATAGATAACAGGGAAGATTTAAAGAAGATTTGTCACCAGAATGTTACCACCCTGACTAACAATGCCTGCTGATAAAGAGTTACAAGTACTCCCACATCACCTACAATTAGCTGCCAGTGAGGCACTGTACCTTAATTACAGCCATTTTTGTGATATGCAAATTAGGTTCCATGTCTGATGGCTCGGACTCTACTCTGTCCCAGGCTGCCATTCTGCGTCTCTTCAAACCACTGCCACTGTCTACTAACATTCAACTACAGACATATAAAGCTCTAATTTCCTTCATTTAGGATCCATACACTAGAAAACCGTACACCATGTATGTGATCACATGAAATCACAGCACACTGCATGGAGGATGAGAAGGAGTAGAAGATCCCATACTTATGTGAGGTACAGTTTGCTAACATTAGAAGGTTAAAAGGACCTGAGATGATGTCACTCTGGTCACATAACATGAACTGCTGAATAGTAAGGAGGAATAAGGCATGGGGAGGAGTGGATGGGAGGAGTCAGCCAAGCAGGACACACCCGCTCTGTTGCTAGAAATTTAAGATAAAGATGATTGATATGGATATAAGGAAAACATGAGGTGTACTTTGACTAAAAAGTTGTGACCACTTCCTAACTCTTTTCTGTACCCCTGGGAGATTGGAGTGAATCTAAAATGAAGTGGGAGTCATTTATCACAGTTTTTTGTGCATGTCATTGTTTTGGCGCAGTTGTGAGACAAATGCTGTTTTGCGACTTTCCACTGTTCCAAATGAACATAAGACAGTGCATAGTCATTTTGACACAGACCCTGCCTGCACCAAATCCATTATTTGCATATAGACTAATGACCGACTTTCCAGCTTTCCATTTAGGCGCAAATTGAAGGCATTCCCTACCCAAGTCTATATGCTGTAACTCTTGATAGCTTTTTGCAACTTTATATGTGACTATGTCACAAACAACCTACATAGCATAAGATACTACATGAAAATGCAAGAATAGAGTGCTTGACATGTACAGATAAAGGAAAAGATCAAGGTGCCTACATCTATGAGTAAGTGTCCCTGGTTTATCATGTGTTAGATTTTAAGGGTAGATTTCCTTTAAGTGTCAAATTGGTACAAATATGAAGACACAAAACTGCAATAATACATACCCCTTCTGCTTAGGTTTATGGATTTTCATTAAAGTATAATAAAAAAGCTTACTGTTATCAATGGTTGTGCATGTATTCTTCTATAAAGTTTAGGAATACTGTTTTTAGGACTTATTCTTTTTATGTTTGGGCAGAGCTAAAGCAGGTTTGATACAGAGAAGCAGATACCTAGGATCACAACTGATGCTATGTTGCCTTAAAACTGTGATCTCACCTTGATACAATTGGCTCTTTCTAAAGAAATCGTTTTCAGTGGGCAGCTTCTAAGCTGTAAATAAGGCCAGGTAACGCCACTAAGTAAAAGAAAAACTAAATAATATCTGCATATACATATACACATGAATATAATTTATCCTGAAAGACACATGCATAAAGATTTTTCATTCCTTTCAACTTCATCTTCATGAAACCCTAAAGTGACTGACGTTAACAGTATGGTTTCAAGAATTATGCAAAGTCAAAATATTCACCATGGACTTGAGCAACAGAGATTTATGACTTCTAATACCTATTAGCAGTCTAGATGAATTGGAAATGAGCATATAAAAATGTATTACACTTCATTAAATCTAAAGTCTGAAATCATGTCTGTGGTGGTCACACTCGGCAGGGCACCGTTTTTCAAGTTGAGCAATGATTTTTCTTATTGATAGTGGATTAATGTGTATTTTGATTCTAAGCTGAAATATATCTTGTTGCGGAAAGAGAAGACAAAACCTAAGCCTTGTAAGACTGTACACGTAAGCTGTACATGATCAATATAAAAAAGGTAATATACAAATAAAGCCATGCCAGGACTGAAATATTGGACTTATTCCATGTAAAACATCTATTTATGTAACTTAAGTTTCCTCACAGATGTCTGAGATGCTACAAAATTCAGATAACCAGTGAATGTTGCATAAAAGAAAAAATAGAAAAATGTGTGAATGTATGAATAGGCTTTCTTATTGTTATAAAAATAATGTAATTATACACTCAAATCAGCACTTTTGTACATACTGTACAGTTACAATGGGTGGTCATGTGGGCGCAGAAGCTCGACATTATCACTGCAGTAGCCTCACAGTAAATATGGATTGTGTCTATTTAACCCTTTCTTTGCTGTGATCAATGTCCAAAAGCAGCATTTTAATGGCAAGGTAAGAAGGGGTTTCCTTCTCACTTCTTCTGCATTCCTATGTTCTGCAACCATTGTGTATGAATACAAACTGATAAGATTTTCAGAATCCCATCACATTTATATACAGTAAATGTAACTAGGGGTCCTTTCAGCATATTTGTGGAATCAAATCTTCACCAGGGTCTCTCAGTGGCACTGGGATTGCTGGGTACCATGGCAGCAAGGGCTCGTAAAGAGACCACAAGTTTGTCATGAATTAATGCCTATTATCATGTGCCAAACAGAGATCCTAATAGTCTGCTTTTCAGCTACCACTCACAGTTTCCAATTCAGTGCTGTACTCAGTATAAGGCTGCATTCACACGAACACAGCCGAACATGTGCTCGCCCACCCGTATCCAGGAAAAGCACATGTTGGCTTGCAGGGGGGAAGGATGGTTGAGCCCTGCTCACCTTTCCATAGCAAATAGAAGAGATATTTAGAGAGATAACAGAAACATATTATAAAATTTTGTTCATAATCCAATCACATTCATATACAGTAAATGCTGTAACAACTGAGTAAATGCTGTAACAACTGAAGGGTTCCTAACAGGATATTTGTGACATCAAATCTTTTACAGGACCTCTCAGTGACAGTTATTTAAAAAAGAAAAGAGAGAGAAAAAGGTAAAAGAGCAGTGCGCGACCGTGCTAAAGGTCCTAGCGATCAGCTTAAGACAAGAAGGTACAATATAAGATCAAATGGAAACTCATCAGGCTTTGTAGTCTCAATGGAATACCACACCACTTTCTTTATTTTAGCTGTCCCGGTTGTACTGACCTTGAAACCCTTTTCATTAGTAAAAATATAACGTTAAAATTACATAATTAACCCTCTAGTAACCCATTCTAATAAACAATGTTAACCCTTGAAAGGTTAATCACTAGTTACCAATCATAATTTGTATCTTAATAATATAAGCTTATGCATACAACCAATTCACTGGTGTAGAAACAAATGTTGCAATATCAGAGCTGACAGCATAGAATGTAAGAATTAAAAATGTATGTTTTGAAGCATCCACAGCATATACAAGTAATTAAAAAATAAAATAATACTAAATGCCTTAATTCCAAATACTATATAATCTGTATAAATGTGCTGTGAGAGTTTCAGATTAAAATTTTGAGGGGAGATTTATCATACGCCGGTGCCCCTTAGGCCTTAAGGGGTTCGTCGTTAAGGGGTTAAAAGGTGTGACTTTGGAATGTAAGTAATGAATAACGGAAATGCAAAAACCGAAATTGATGCAGTCATTGAAGGGCCACTTTTCCAATTTTTCTACACCACATCTTCCAAAAGTCATAATTTTCTGTCTATAAAGATGTATGAGAGCATTTCATCTGTATAAATGGTACATCGAGGAGGCGACATTTAAAGTAAATCTATTGGCAAAATCATCTATGATGAATCAGGGGCACTATCACAGCATATTACAAATGCAACTGCACTGTACTCTATAAACTGCAAAATAAATAAATAAAAAATAGGCATCAGAATAAGGCTACTTTCACATTGATGTATGCTTAGCCCGGAGGAGCTTTTGGCAGCGTGCTTAAAATTTTGCGACGCTGCACATGTGTGGTCACCATACCGCCCGGCGCCATAGGCGTCTATGGGGACGTATATTTAGCCGCAAATTTGAGCCTGTGTGAAATGGGCTTAAGGGGAGTAAAATTGGAAAAGGGTCTAGTCCTTCTTCAAATTATGAGAATTTAAATATTTTTTTTTTCACACTGGCCAAAGTGCTATCAATACATTACTGAGAAATAACAAAAAGGATTAAGGGATGGAAAGGGGACTGCTTTAACCTTAACAAGCTGTTTGAATCGTATTCACTTATAACCATATTACATGCACAACACATCCCCCATTTATTATTGAACTGTAAAAACTGCAATGCCAAAGCAAAGCAAAAAAAAATTGCAGTAACAATAATAAATGTTATACTGCTCCAAAGTATAAATTATAAAAGGTGTTAAACAAGTAAACTAACAGCTAGAGAGAAAAAGGTTTCCCAATGATGCCCCTCGAAACAATAAAACGTAATTCTCTTTTTCCAGGATGTGTCTAAAACTGTCCGATTTAAGGCGGATCAAAGCAGTGAGTGTCATGTTTTCATAAGCATGAGTTTTCATCCCAAACTTTTCCTCTGTCTGTAGCTAAGATATCTGTGTGATGGGGATAAGCACTAAGCCCAAAGGACAGGCGGTGCGCAGCAAGAAAGAAAGCAAACTCCCTTGTGCCTTTTGCAGGTCACTACCAAGGACCATGTTAGCAGATCCACACCAGACCCTTAACAGGCAGCTCTGCTGGTAGCAGTAATTAGCTTGGACAGATCTGGCTCGGAGAGTAGCAGCGAGGCAACATCATAATGAGCTCAGCTGGGATTAGCAGGACAGGGCAGGGAACCAAGAGAGCTGAGGCATTCTGCATTGCGTATGTATCAGGGAGATCAAACGAGCATGGCTGCCTAGGTTATCCCCTCACCACCTCGTTCCCGAAATGAAGCAAGGCAGTGTGGAAAATACTGACTAATGAAGAGCGACACCTCCAACAGATGAGAGCCACATTAATTAACACAATCCCTGAATACTTCAGTATTATTCCGGCTACTGATTTGCCACATGTGTCACTGTATGGAGAAAAAAACAAGGTTTAAAGGAAGACTTTATTATTGCCTAGCAGATATGTCCATCGCTGACAATTCAGGAAGTCAACTAAAAATGTGACTTTTTTTATATACTCCAACTACAGAAAACCTGTTGCATCAACTAGTCTCTGTACATGGAGGCAGCTGAATGAAATCTAGATGAATTAATAGCCTTGTGATAAAATATTGTTTCTTATTGTCGGCTAACTTCTGGAAAATATAAGCTCAGTATAATGATAGATGTAATGATATATTATTTCATACTTGATACGAAGCTGGCCCTGTATGATGAGCATGTTGCATAAGCTGAATCCCTGCAATCTTAGACAGCACTTTGATCTATTAGATGCTATAGAAGGGCACCCCTATGTGGTCATTTTACATGTAACAACACATATTTTGAATTCTGGCCGTTTATCATGTTAAGATATTGACCCAGATATATTGATGTGCTTGCGCTAGTTCTCTGTCTAACTGCGCTCTAAAAAGAACATCTTGGGAGCTTGCACATGTATTTATTATGTGTTTGTGTCACTTTTATGTCATGGGGAAAGAGAGAGAGGGGGAAGGGTCTGTACTCTCAGTTATGGAGGACCCTAGGAAATCACCTACTGAGTATAAACAAAATACAACTAGTGATTAAGTATATAAACTTGCTTTATTATTGCCAATTATTCACAAAAAGAGGTCTTATAAAGTATCTTGTAGATGCGATTGTCGCCACTGCACTGGTGGTCAGTCTGTGAATAGAAGAGGAAAGATGACTCAACATGTGCAGATCTATTTAGAGGTGGCCTCCGGTATGGTATAAAATATATGGCGAGGGCTCACCTTTTGTTTGGTTGTACGTGTTTGTCAAAGATCATCAATCCAAAGTGAAACTGTGAAACTCCTTGAGGGGCGGTAAAGGTTATTTCACCTTGACCTAGGTGATTGTCGAAGAAGTCGATTTTAGGTTTTGGATGAGGGTCCTCAAAGGGTACACAGAGTGCAGAAAAAGGAGGAGAATGGGTGAGTGATAGGTGTTAGTCCATATGGGCTTAGGTTACGTCTGACCAGGTAAGTCAGGATAAAGTCCCTACACAAGCCCTATTTTAGGACTGGATCTATCACACCCTAAATGCCTAGCCTCGGAACTCTGGTCCTATGTGACCAGAGTACCGACTGGAACCTGGCCCTGCGATAACTGGCCCTATTGTAGACCTATTCAGCAGGTATCGTCAGGTGTATTAAAAAGTCCTTTGACAACTATGCTGTCACAGATAAGTGAGAGAATTGTGTCATATATTGTGTGTCCCAATTAGGGTATAGAACCCGAGTCCCGACAAGGCTTGTTTCGCCCTATTGGGCTCATCAGGGGAACGCTGGGTTCTTCAAAAATGGTCCTATTAACAGACATTGCATAGGTACCAAGTTAGCCTCAACGGAGTCGAGGTGACAACAAAGTTTACAGCGTTATATGTAAACAGATGCACTTAAGTTCAGTCTTACCTTGGCACCGTAGGGGATAGCCAGGGAGTAGAAGAGGAAGCCAGGCCGTGTGTCGCTGTGTGCAGTAGCTGTGCGACTCCTAGTAACAGCCGTACTAACCAGTGGGTAGTCCTGACTGGGATTAGTGCAGGGGATTTAAAAAGGCGCGCCATGGCATAGGAGCCGCCTACTTCCGCCCCGGTCCCCCCACCCACCAAACGCCGACGTTGCTATGACGCTGGAGGAGCAGGAAGATCGGGCGCACGGAGGTGTGCGCCAAAAAAATTTCTGGCGCAGAATCGACCGAAAGGTACGACTCACTCATACGAACCCGCGGCAAAAAGAGTGTCATGGCTGCGCTTTGTCCGGCACTGTGCACCTAAAGGGGCGTGGTTGCGCTTAGGCTGCATTCACACTGACGTGTGCCCGCCGTACCATAGCATGGCGGGCACACAGCGGTGCCCGAGAGAAATGCAAAGCAAACGCCACCCCTCTCCATAGAAATACACAGCGCAAGGTGCCGTATTCCGCCCAAAGATAGGACATGTCCTATCTTTCTTGGGGCTACGGAGAGGTACAGTGCCGCACTTGTGCTGCACTGTACCGCTTCCGTATGGCACTGTGCGCCCTTTGTGGTGTGTGTGGGACATATATATATACACCGTATATACGTCCCCCATACGTGTGTGTGAATGTAGCCTTAGTTGGGGTTTGCAACACATTTATTACTGCAAATCGACACAATTGTGTCACACGCTGTATAATGTAAGTGCAAAAAAAAGAAAAAAGTGCACACTTCCCATAGCAGTGCAGACCATACCAGATATACCAGGAGTGTCAGTAGTTGGATCCATTGGGGATGGTGGCCAACACCTTTAATTGCTCAAACTTTAGAGAAAGTGGGGGCAATTTATCATACATTGGCGCTTTGTGCGCACCATGCCAGCCCACTCCGCCAATGATCATGCACCCACGCACGCCAGTTTGGCATGGGGGGGGAATAATTGCAATAACTGTCGGTTCACAAGTATTATATAGATTATTTTGGATTGTACGCCAAAACTCTGGCACAGAAATCCTGAAAAATACCCATCAGTGTATTTAAAACAAAAAGAATCAGTTGTTTAACAACTGTAGACTGACTACATAACCAAAACTACAAACTCCAAAGCAGGGAAGACAAACAGGAACAGCAACACAAAAATAGGCAGAATAATACAGTACTTGAAAATTTATGGAAAGACACAAAGCACCTACTTTTCAACTAGCAGCTTTTTATTTTCCCTTTTAAAGTGGGCTAGTTCATTCCAAACTGCATCTGAGTCTTCTTGTCTAAGTTGAGAGGGATCTGCACGGGTAGGCCGATTCTTGTGAGACTTCTTCCTATAGAGTTTGCAAAATAAAAATTCAACAGCAATGTTATCAAATTTCTATATGAGGGAAATATGACTGAAAAAATTACTAATCATCTTGCCACATCTATGTATTTGTAAGAAGGGTTATAGTAGTCCACTTGCTGATGATCTACAACGCATTTGTATTTGTATGAGAGCAAAACACTGAACAGGTCGAAAAATTGTTTAAAGGGGGTTGGCCAATAATACCAAACATTAACAGGTTAAGTATAAGACCCTAAAAGGGTTTACTATAGTTTTTTCCATTTGTCGTTGTTGCCGGGAGTCAGAGGTCACATGACCCTGGACAGCAGGACTGGGAACCTTCTAGCCTTACTGTATGCAATGTCCTCCATCATAACTACTCCCATGTCACTGGTGTTTTTTATGTAAAAAAGAAAATAAAGCAATTTGGTAAAAAATGGACAAAAGACTGAACAACTAAACCAACAGTGTCAACGTCATTGATTGGCCATGATGGCCAACAGCATGAAGGTGCAGCTGGAGGAATGTAGGAACATTTTATATTTTCCCTCCCCTAGGAGTTTCATGTGGAACTGGATAACCCCTTTAAGATAGAGTTTCATATTGCTTAACAGTTGCAGTAAAATCCCAATCCAAGCACAGTATTTGTCCTGTGCCATGTTGTCCTAAATTTGCTAGCATAAAAGAAAAAAAATGGACACACCATAGTTTAGTTCTACTTAAAAACTGTCAATAGCTTTAATAATCTTACATTAAACCTTTGCAATAGTTGTATTTGCATTTATACTCACTTCACTCGGCTCAAATTAATCAAAAGTACTGTATGAAAGCTAATAGCTTTTTAGGAACATAATTCATCAGATAAAGGGAACCTATCATAATGGAGGTCATTTCTACCTGAAAACAGTTTCCAATAGCCTATGGCATGTTAATTTCAAAAATGCCTTTGTAAGCAAAATGAATAAATACAGTGAAGCATGCGTTGAGTCTCAAGAGGTGGCGGGGAGTACAAAAAGCATGGGTCATCTTCCCTCTCTCCTTCCCTCCTCCTTAGGCTGAATTCAGGCGGCCGTTGGGGCTGACGTGTGCCCGCCGTGTCGTAAATTCAGCCGTACGTCTGAATTTAGCCTTACCGAAGGGAGCCAGATAATGTAAAACAGTTGATTAAAAAGCACAAGATTTATTCATATTGCTGACCAAGGCATTTTTGAAACGAGCATGCCAAAGGCTATTGGAAATGGTCTTATCTTCAGATAAATACTGTATATACTCGAGTATAAGCCGACACCCCTAATTTTACCACCAAAAACTGGGATAAACTACTGACTCGAGTATAAGCCGCGGGTGGGAATACAGCAAGCCCCTAGTAGTATACAGCAGCCCCTAGTAGTATACAGCAGCCCCTAGTAGTATACAGCAGCCCCTAGTAGTGTAGAGCAGCCCCTAGTAGTATAGAGCAGCCCCTAGTAGTATAGAGCAGCCCCTAGTAGTATAGAGCAGCCCCTAGTAGTATAGAGCAGCCCCTAGTAGTATAGAGCAGCCCCTAGTAGTATAGAGCAGCCCCTAGTAGTATAGAGCAGCCCCTAGTAGTATAGAGCAGCCCCTAGTAGTATAGAGCAGCCCCTAGTAGTATAGAGCAGCCCCTAGTAGTATAGAGCAGCCCCTAGTAGTATAGAGCAGCCCCTAGTAGTATACAGCAGCCCCTAGTAGTATACAGCAGCCCCTAGTAGTGTAGAGCAGCCCCTAGTAGTATAGAGCAGCCCCTAGTAGTATAGAGCAGCCCCTAGTAGTATAGAGCAGCCCCTAGTAGTATAGAGCAGCCCCTAGTAGTATAGAGCAGCCCCTAGTAGTATAGAGCAGCCCCTAGTAGTATAGAGCAGCCCCTAGTAGTATAGAGCAGCCCCTAGTAGTATAGAGCAGCCCCTAGTAGTATAGAGCAGCCCCTAGTAGTATAGAGCAGCCCCTAGTAGTATACAGCAGCCCCTAGTAGTATACAGCAGCCCCTAGTAGTATACAGCAGCCCCTAGTAGTATACAGCAGCCCCTAGTAGTATACAGCAGCCCCTAGTAGTATACAGCAGCCCCTAGTAGTACAGAGCAGCCCCTAGTAGTACACAGCAGCCCCTAGTAGTACAGAGCAGCCCCTAGTAGTACACAGCAGCCCCTAGTAGTACACAGCAGCCCCTAGTAGTACACAGCAGCCCCTAGTAGTACACAGCAGCCCCTAGTAGTACACAGCAGCCCCTAGTAGTACACAGCAGCCCCTAGTAGTACACAGCAGCCCCTAGTAGTACACAGCAGCCCCTAGTAGTACACAGCAGCCCCTAGTAGTACACAGCAGCCCCTAGTAAAAAAAAAAAAAAAAATAAACTTAACTACTCACCCTCCGATGTCAGCACGGCTCCCCGATGTCCCAGATCTCAGCGCATCCCGTCTTCTTTCTTCTCCGCGGCTCCTCTTCTTTCTTCCAGCATGGACGCGGCCATGTTTTCTTCTAGCATGCGCATACTATGACGCGGCCGCTGCTGACGTCATAGTATGCGCAGCCACGAAGAAAACATGGCCGCGTCCATGCCGGAAGAAAGAAGAAGAGGCGCGGAGAAGAAAGAAGACGGAACACGCTGACATCGTAAACCGCGCCGACATCGGGGAGCCGCGCTGACATCGGAGGGTGAGTATTTAAGTTTAATTTTGTAATAGACTCGTGTATAAGCCTAGGGGACATTTTTCAGCACATTTTTTGGCTTATACACGAGTATATACGGTAATAACCTTCCTGATGACAGGTTCCCTTTCATTTTCAAGATAAAAAAACACAGCAACTCACCTGGCTCCTTCATTCTCAGCCTGTTCCATATGTTCTTTAAGTGTCCTGTAAGCAGTCTGCAGTGTCAACAACCTCTGCTTACGATGCTCATGTGCTTTTCGAAGCTCTACATTTTCCTGAGCCTTGGGTAACAGAATGATAGACTGTATAAAACACTATATAAATACTTTATATTGTAATATAAGCAGAAATAAAAGGAGGTAAACCGTAAATAGAGTATTATCTATTAATTCCCTCTTGGCAATGTCAATAATATTTTAAGTTACAAGCGCTTTGATTAATTCCATCTAATAATGTAACAGTGATGAAAAGATGGTCTCCAATGTTGGCCTCCAATACTGTCCATATTCAGACAGTACTAAAAACAATAAAAAAAGCAGGTATGGGCTTTAGGCTGAAGTCTGGTTTATAACGCCAATCACAGCAGAGAGGATGTTCTGAGGTAACGAGAATTTGACTTCAGCGCTGAACTTTCTGCTTCCCTGACTTTATACAACCAGTTTACATCTAACTTCCAAGTTGATTTTCTGGGTGATGCCACCACACTGGACCATGAAAGAAACATCATCTGCGGTGGATGTGGACCAGTGCAGGGCGTTACAATACAAGCCTGAATGGTTGCTGTTAAAAATCATGATTCTATCTTTTCACATGCTGCTTGGGCATATGATAAATGTTCCCCAGTGAGTATTTAAGTCAAGCAAAGGTGTACATGTAAGAACCATAACACACAAAAAAATAAACTAAACTGGAATTTATAGATAAGCCAGCTAAGACTTGAACTCTTCGTTAAAAATGTATCTACAGAAACACAAAGGTGTAACACACACACATTTCACGGTGTCTACATTACAGTCAAAGTCAATTAGTGACAAGAAACTTGTGAGATGAACAGAAACAATTTTTATGGTTTCAATAAAGTTTATTGAAACAGAATAAGTAACTCATAATGCAAAAAATCAGGGTACCCACAGAGCGGGTAACATGTTTGGGTTGCAGCCCCATAAGCTGAAAGAGATAATGCTCTTGTGTAGGAAGGAGAAAAGATGGAGGGAAGGAGGGGAAGGGGTTACTCACCACTCTGTAAAAAATCAAAAAGTTAAGGAGTGTAGCTCCCTGGGCAAGAATCTGTTAGCTACCTTGGAGACAGGAAGAAAATGAAGGCAACCCTCTATAATGGATCCGTTAGGATCCTGTGGAATAATAGACATCACCTAGATTATTATCCAGGGCTCAAAGTTCTGCCGTATGACAAATACAGTTCACCTTTTCTACCCACATCAGTCTGAAAAGAGGAGTTGACGACTTTGGTCTAGCAACATAGAAAGTAATGCAACAGATAGGGAAAGATCCCCAGAGGCCCCACACTACTGTACAAGTCGCCGATGGCAGACCAGAGAGAGGCAAGTTTTCTACACTCCTACCATGAGTGTAACATGGAACCTGGGGCTGCATGGCACCTCCAACATTCCAGTGACAGCGAGGCAAATATGCAGTGAAGCCCAACAGGAGCCCTATACCATTGGGTGACGATTTACAATTCTTTTCTTGGATTTTACCATTTACAGATAACTCAAAATGTGAGACTTATCTCAGGCTTATTTACAGAATGCCCCATCTCTCTGACTATGACCAGATCTCTAATCTTATGCAGACACCTGTTGTCACAGAGAAGGGGACAGTTCCTCTAGACCAAGGGAAGCCCTAGATAATCCAGCAGTAGAGTAAGTGGGCCAGGTATAGTAACAATTTTAGTACTACGGTATTTTCTGGACTATAAGACGCACTTTTTAGTAAGAAAAAATCTTGCTAAAAAGTCCCTGCGTCTTATAGACCGGATCCACCACTGCCAGACCCTCCTGACCCTGTAATGGAGATCGGGTGACGCCCTGATATAGATCTGCACCCGATCTCCCAGAGAGGAGCCTCCGTGCTCTCTCTCCGTGACTGATCAAATGCTTCTTACATCACCACAGGTCTCATACTGCCATGCTGCGCTGGGACAGGGTGAGAAGAAGAGGAATGGGGAAAGTATGTGTATGTGTGTGTGTGTGTGTATAGCAGAGCTGAGTGTGTATGTGTGTGTATAGCAGAACTGAGTGTGTATGTGTGTGTGTATAGCAGTGCTGAGTGTGTATGTGGATGGATGATGCAGAGCCGAGTGTGTATGTGGATGGATGATGCAGAGCCGAGTGTGTATGTGGATGGATGATGCAGAGCCAAGTGTGTATGTGGATGGATGATGCAGAGCCGAGTGTGTATGTGGATGGATGATGCAGAGCCGAGTGTGTATGTGGATGGATGATGCAGAGCTGAGTGTGTATGTGGATGGATGATGCAGAGTTGAATGTGTATGTGGATGGATGATGCAGAGTTGAATGTGTATGTGGATGGATGATGCAGAGTTGAATGTGTATGTGGATGGATGATGCATAGCTGAGTGTGTATGTGGATGGATGAAGCAGAGCTGAGTGTGTATGTGGATGGATGATGCAGAGCTGAGTGTGTATGTGGATGGATGATGCAGAGCTGAGTGTGTATGTGGATGGATGATGCAGAGTTGAATGTGTATGTGGATGGATGATGCATAGCTGAGTGTGTATGTGGATGGATGAAGCAGAGCTGAGTGTGTATGTGGATGGATGATGCAGAGCTGAGTGTGTATGTGGATGGATGATGCAGAGCTGAGTGTGTATGGTGATGGATGATGCAGAGCCGAGTGTGTAAATGTATGTCTGTGTGACCAACAGGGATATTTTAATTGGTGTAAAATATATTTTTCCTTTTTTTGGAAGCCTAAATCTGGGGTGCGTCCTATAGTAAGAAGCGCCTTATAGTCCGAACATACAGTAGTCACAAGCCGAACCCATGCCCTCAAGATACCGGTCATGGTTGGGAAATTTTCCAGTAACCTCATGTCTCTCCCAGGGGGCAGCCAGAAGAAACCAGACATCTCAACTGAGGTTTGGAGATAGTATTCTATATCGACCCAAAGTTTCTCCTGTAGAATAACATCTAAAATTAGTTTAAAAATTGTTGACCTATGCTAGGGAAGTCGGGTGCCTAGTCAAAATACTATGCTTTCAGCGAGGACAAGACAAATTTAAATAAAAACTTTGTGACCAATCTATGCAGGTGTAGCAGGAAAGATAAGGGTAAGTCAAATGAAACAGTTTGGAAAACATGCAGAATATTGGACAATGAGTCCATCTTAAGTTTGTTCATCCTGCCAAACCATGATAGAGAAAGGGAGCTCCAGGTGATATTCTATGGATTATAGCAAAGGCAAGTTAAGGTCATGCAATTGATTGAGATAAACAAGAACCTGAATTTCTAGATATTTAATAAAAGAAGGGAAAAGAGGAATCTAGAGATTCAACTGTCGACGAGGGAGACGAAGGATCTCAGTCTTTTGGATATTGACTTTGAAGTTGCTGACACTACTATAAGAGTTAAATGGGTATTTACATTTTAGCAAATAAATGTTACTGTTTGTATAAAGAAAAGTTATACAATTTTCCAATATACCTTCCGTATCCATTCCTCACAGTTTTCAAGATCTCTGCTTGCTGTCCTGCTAAATAAAGCTGCAGTGTTTGTTTCCTGTGGATAGAAATCTGACCATGGTCACACAGTTGCACGGCTCGTTATGTCATTCAGCTCTGATTACTCTCTATAATACTAACAAGCCATGCACCTGTGTGACCAAGGTAAGATTCCTGTCCACTGGTAGGAAACATAGAAGCATCCTATAGAATGACAGCAAACTGAGATCTAGAAAACAGTTAATAATTGATACTGAAAGTATACTGGAAAATGTATAACTTTATAGTATGCAAAAAATAACATTAATTTGCTGAAATAGGAATACCCCTTTAAATTCCTGAATAACATTATAGGGGGCTAGTCAGGGGTCAGAGATATACAAAAGTAGATCGTCCACAAACAAGGACAACTTGTAGGAGGCCCTGAATCAAAGGTGACCCTACAAGGTGCAAGATGTATTTAAAAAAAAAAAATAGAGTTGAAAGGGGGCATCCCTGATGCATGTTGCTCCTAGAAGCGAAAGGGAGAGGAAAGAAAGCCATTCAATTGAACACTAGCTGACGGACTCCAGAAGTGAGATCTGATACTCTCCGTCATGTACCAACCGAGGCCCAACCTTGTAAGCACAGCATCCAAGAAACCCCAGTGGGATTTCGGCATCCACAGTCAGGACGTCCTGGAATGCCCTCAAGGTGGGATAGTATGTCAGTGATGTAAGCTGCATGCTCTTGGAAATTTGAGGATGTCCAGCTGATCTAACATTTTCTCTTGGGATGCCTCTATTTCTGCTATCCTGTGACCAATAGAATATATCTCTTTCTTTAAACCGGCAACTTCCCTTTTGAATGATTCCTCCAGTCTCATAAGCATAGGCTTGATGTGAACTTTCCAATCCCACTCATAATCTTGCAAATTGATCTGCAGGATAAGGGGAGCTAGACATGCAGCCCCTTTCAGGAGTGGCCAGGATAAGAGGAAGAGCCCTATGGGTAAATGATGGGCACGCTGCTGGAGCAGAGCCAGAGATCCCCTCTCCTGAGGTTAGAAACGGGAATACCTTTCCTGTGGGCTCTGGTAAGGTCTGTGATGCAGCATGCGGAGTACGAGCAGGAGACATGTGCTACAGTGGCATGGGAAGCGTGGGAGCCGAAGCTGATGAAGGAGAGGACGCCACCCTCCTGAAAGCTAAGCCAAGAGCATTGGATCCCCCCAAAGTGATCTAAGGAGCGTAGATAGCAAGTTATGCCAACAGATGTGACTTAGCAGGGACCTTCTTGCTCTTCCTCCAATGGACCATGCCAGGCATAGGCTGCTTTGGATGCCCAGAATAGATAAAAAGTGGAGATGGTCGGGAGCTCTGAGGCTGTGTCTTACCCCACCATCCGCCGGCCACGCAGTTGCAGTGGAATCTTTGTTTTCTTATTAATTAGTGAGGAAATAAGCAGTTTTCTATCTTTCTGCGCAGTAGTGCAATAAAGGGGGATATATATACAAAGCATAACTCAAACAGTCTTCTGACATTATTTATATCACATGTATGATGTGACTAAGACCTCATTCACACGCCCGCCTGTGGTGATGTATATGCGGCCACATATACGCCCCCATAGATGGTGATGGCGGCCTGGAGGGGGTGCGGTGCCACACATGCTCCATCTTTTCCCATGTGTGCCGCTGTTTTCTATGGAAGGTCGAGGGGTCACCTCCTTCTCTCCGGCACACGGCGGTATGCCCACCCTGCGGGCATACCGCTGTGTGAATGTACCCTAGGCCAACTAACAGGCTGTGCAGTACTGATGGTATATTTGATGCATAACTTTGTATTGTGGAAACTAAACAGTTTTAGTATATCTACATGATGGTGTAGATCTTGGCCCAAGAGATAAGTGGGTCTTCAGTTCAATTGGTAAGAATTAGGACTTGGTCAGAACTAATTTGCCATTCAAAGCTTAATGATTATACTATATCTAAAAAGTAAGAAACACTTGAAAATAAAATCAAGCACAATGTTGTAGTAAGGACCTGTTCTTTTTATTGAACTTTTGCCCGAACTTCTACTAGCTGTGTTTTACAATTCCTAGATACACACAAGTCAAATTTCCAGTGCATAAAAACACACTTAGTGAGATAACGCCATTGATTAGCTGAGTACTCATCTCCCAAGTGTCAAACAGGACAAGGAACTAGAGGTCAGTGACAACCCATGAAGCACTGGAAAAGAGAGCATCGGAGAAGCAGGTAAGCAAATTACTTAAAAATGCACCATCTGGTTTTAATTATAATTTTACAGGATCGACAAGCCCTTTGATCTTATTTTAGTCAGAAAAAAGATAGCTTATGCCATTACAGAAAATTGAAGTGTGGTCTAACAACTGAAGAGAAAGCTACATTTTTTTCATCATCTACTTTTCATATTCAAAATATTATAAAAAAATAACTGTATTTGAATCTACATTAAAAAGTACTGCTAAAGCCTAAGGTCTAAGTTTAGCATTTATCCTAATGAAATGCCCGTAGCTCAACTAGAGAACTATATTTGACTAACTGCAGAACCTGAGGTTTTAAGAAGGTAGGCAGAGGTTTATATAGATTTATAGCATTCACCTTAATCTGCAATGTCTTCTCTAAATGTTCAATCCGCTTTTCTGCTATCTTAAGCTTCTTTAACTCTTCCGATTCTCTGGAAAAACCCTTTGGGGACAAAGACCTTGAACGTTTCACAGGTTGCACCTGGAGAATAAAACAAGGACATGGTTGAAGGAGTTGAACATTGGATTATGAAAGACATGCAAAATTAAAGAACAAGTAATTGAGAATACTAATAATGAATTATAAAAAAAAGTCCTGCCTGGAATACTGGAGAAATAACAAGCAGAATTACCACAGTGCTACCGCTAAAGGTTTCTCTGTGACTCGTTAATGAGAATATTCATTTACATTTACATTGTTTCTTTCAGAATAATGATGTCCCATTAGGGAAGACTAAAGGGTTATAGACTCAGGAATGTAAGAAACCTCATTACAAAGGAGGGGATAGAGGATGGTCTAATTGCTCTATAAGGGTCCAAGGTTACACTTGATAGGACAACCGGAAACAAGAGGGAAAGGATTTTTTTCCCTTTGAAATAGTTTAACACACTGTGAAGAAGAAGGAACAATATGCTTGAGGAATATAAATACAACAGACAGCGCTTCTTATAGCGTAATGACCATATGGTCATTAACTATAATGTAGCTAACAAGAGACATGAATATGTGGATCCATTATATACAGCTTTGTATAACA
This sequence comes from Engystomops pustulosus, assembly GCF_040894005.1. NCBI lineage: Eukaryota > Metazoa > Chordata > Amphibia > Anura > Leptodactylidae > Engystomops > Engystomops pustulosus. The sequence goes on from NC_092411.1 coordinate 134,053,399, forward strand.
ATCTGGTAACAGATATATTAAAAAAAATAAGATTATAAAAACACAATGGCTTTTTGTACCATCTATGACTTTATCTTGTCTAACACACTGCCCTTTTACAGAATCAATGACATGGGCTCTATAGTGAAATTAAACTAAAAGAAAGAGTCATAAAAACGTCCCACACACTAAGGATGGTAAAATGGTTCATTTTCCCTGCATGTACCTTAATACATGATGTTTAAGGCCTTCAAGGTCCCAGTAATAGCAATAATTCTGAATACATTTACTAAAGCCATTGCTATGCAAAATAAACATCAAAATCAAAGTTAAAAAAATTATTTTTTTCCTACAAAAAAATAAAAAATGTATGAAGTAATACTGATTAAAATTCCATTCAGCCACTTGATGTTACATTTAATGGTAACAAAAACAATGTAATAACCAATAACAGTTGTGTTAATCTGTTACCTTGGATACTACTGTACATTACATTAGGTTAGCAGTAAAGAAGAAAGATCAGCACAATGTTTATGACCAAATATTTAGAAATTTTGATTCCCCATAATTAGTTAGTCTCAATGAAAAGGATTCAAATCTCCTCAAAAAATTAGTACTATTAAAAGTGAAAAAAAAAAAAAAGTTTCAAGATGCAACCCCCAAAAGACACAAACACAAGCCTCAAAAAGTTGTACACAAAGCTTGACAACATGGTGATAAATACCCCCAAATGTTTTTAGAGATACAGTTGAAAATATACACCATGTCTTGACACCATGACTATACACTGTTCTGCAAGTATCAAACCCATTTCTGCCATTGCACATCTATTATTAATAGTGAGGAAAAAACTGCTGCAATATCTTTCCCACTATTAATCAAAGAATGTGTGACGGAATCTGATGAATGCAGGTCTTAGCTTGGCTTAGGTCTGCTTCTTTAATCAACAATACTCGACAGTTCCTTTGCTATCCTCTTCACTGTAGCACACCTGAGCAGTGGTATGATAACTTATCTTCTCACTGTGGATTACCTGAATGGATCCATAGACTACAGAGATACACAGAAGGATATGGAAACCACATAGGGCTGTTTTCCCTGTTCATTCTGGAGAGAGCATGCAGTCGCCTGCATGAAATAAGGGTGGCAAAGGGGCCTCACCTATTGCCCATTAGTCCCAACCATCTCAGACTAACTATGATCCTGCACAACTTTCACTACACCTCAGTATGCACTGCTGACAACTTCGGTCGTCTGAGTCCTCCTTCGCAGTCATTGCTCTTTTGCCACCCTATCTACAAAGCAGGAAAGCTGTAAATCTTTAGTGATATCATAGCACAGACTACACACTTCATAAGTAATGCAGTGACACCACCATGTTACCTGCTGTCACTGATCTACAGTACTTTTGAAAAGTAACTGAATAATCAAACTATGACAAACTAGTTAGCTGAGATATGGCTCATGTGATCTAAACTCACCAGTACTGTATTTGTAGTAACCCTTTTATTAACCCCTAAGATCCTTTTATGCGAAAGACAAAACTAAATTTGGAAGAATAGATAGATATATGGGTTAAAAAAAAACATTTTATTTAAAAAAATTACCTGGGCCAGTTTTCAAAACCAGCTATAAAAGAAGAAGCAGCAGCATTCTGTCACTACCAGATAGAAGACCATGGGTAGATTACATCTTCTCCAATTTTCTGGTGGAGAAGGCATGTAAAGCAATATAAATCTTCAAATCTTCACCAGTTTGGAGGACCACTTTGGGCATCTGCAGGCTTAAAAGTCCAGGCCAGCCAAATTTACCTTTGTCCCCACCAGAAAATAGCAAAAATGTCCGCCAGCTCAGACCTGGCCTAAACAGGTTCTCCCTGGCAGATATTGCATCTGGATCTACTAAGAGACCTATTTTACTGAATACAGGAAGGGGAGAATTTTAAGACTGGCTTTTAAAACCCATGTTTATTTTATTTTTTTTTACCTTTCCTAGCCCAAGTATCTGGAAATTCTAGAAAACATCACGTCTTCTTTGAGTAAGCTTAAAGAACATGTAATACCAGGATGAAGACTGTATACAAATGAGCACGATGGGCTCCAGGCTCCATTAACCCCTCAAGCTCATTTGTATACAGTCATTCATCCTGGTGGCAGATGCCCTTTAAAGTAAAAGGGCCTGACCAAAATACCAAAATTACAGGCTTAAAGGAAATCTACCATCAAGCATGATAAACCAGGGACATTTACTCATAGATCCAGGCACTGTGACTGTGGTAATCTTCTTATATTTGCTATCCATTGCCTCCTTCCTTCTAAAATCAACTTTGAAAATCATGCTAATTAGCCAGTCAGGCTCGTGGGGGTGTTACCAGAGCCTCTCCCTGCGGTACCGTCACAGGCTGTTACAATGTGCAAAGAGCACATCCCCCTCCCAATGAATTCTGAAACTTCATCTGCGGCAGTGAGATTACATGAGGCAGAGGGAGGGAAAAGTGCTAATTGGTGATCAGAGGGGAAGGGTGTGGGAGTCTAACAGCCTGTGAAGCTGCAGCAATAGGGGCTATGGTTACAGCCCAGGGAGCCCAGGGCTCATTAACACCATTTTAAAAGTTGGTTTTAGAAGGAAGGAGGCTGTGGCTCGCTAATATAAGAATATTTATGGGCAAGTGTCTCTGGTTTCTATGAATAAGTGTCCCTGGTTTCTAATGCTTGATTTTGATGGTAGATTTCCTTTAACATTAGTAATAATTGTTTCTTAAGTCCATTAAGGTTTAAAAAAAAAAAAAAAAAGGCCTGGAATATTTTGACGTGGATGGGATTGAAAAAGAAACAGCGATTACAGCTTACGAGGCCAAAAACATTAGTGAGCTAAAAGTCATTGGGGGTCATTTACTTACCCGGTCCTGTCGCGATCCAGCGGCGCATTCTCCGACGTGGATTCGGGCCTTCCGGCGATTCACTAAGGTTGTGAGCCCGATGTCCACCAGGTGTCGCTGCTACGCCGAGGACCACCGGAGTTCACTAACCTATTCCTGGTGCATGTGAGTAAAGAGAAAAATAGAGAGCGGGGAGCACTCAATGTGTAGATTACCTCAAGAGTATGATATGGTGTGTGTGCAGTGTGCACTCACCTTTTGGCGTTGTGCTAATGGCACAACACATATAGTTGCATGTAGAATGGAACAGGATGCTGCCTCCCGGGCACAATTTCGGTAATGGTACCGATGGAAATGAATGCAGTGGAAGGTCTCTATTCCTGGAGACCCTATGAACGACCCCTCTGATCTTACAGAAGACCCGGTGCAATATGTTCCAAAAGTGGTTTATTAATACAATGGTTCCATAAAAGTTTTTTGAAAATAAAATCGATTATAAAAGACAAGACGCGTTTCGGACCCGTTGTATTACTGATGAAGGATCCGTTCCGGGTCCTAAACGCGTCTGATGCATGTGAGTGATTGATTTTGCGACACATTTTGTTTTTTAAATTCCGCAGTTTTTCCGAATCCGTGTGAAAGCCAGTGCCAAAATCCGATCGCGTGCGCCAAAATCGGCAGAATTCGACGCAAACCGGAAAAAGTCTGGAAACCCGACGAAAGTGCGGCCGCGGAGCCCTTAGTAACTGAGCCCCATTGTCTATGGTAAACAAGCTAAGAATCCAAAAAGAAAGCTGCCAGAAGGATGGATCTGGCATTGCATTATGTTTGCTGCAGCTCAAAACAACAAAAGGGTGTTCGGCTTGGTACTAAAGACTATCGTTAAAAAAAAAAATTGCAAGCAGTAGCAAAGTGAGTAGTCTTTGGGAGACATGAGAGCCATGTGGCTTATTTTTTAAATAAGAATACACTGTATATATGTAAATTAATTTGGGAGCTATGTATATATTTACAAAAAATGTAGGGCACAGTATGTATTTGAAATTCATTAGGGGGCTTTGTATGTAAATAAATTCATTTGTAGGTTCTGTACATGAAAAATTGATAAGGGGCACTGCATGTAGGCAATTAAGTAGGGTCTTTATATTCTGAAAAAATCATTATGGGTTTGGTCTGTATATTTATTAAGAGGCTCTGTAGGTAAGAAAAAAATTTGAGAGCACTGCATATATGTAAATCAATTAGTGGGGCTGTGTATATATGCCAATGCATTAGTAGGCTCTTTATATATGCAAATCTATAAAGAGGCTACGTATATAATTTAATTAGGTGGCAATATGTATGCAAACTTAATTTGATGGCAGTGTGTAAATGTACAGTGCCTACAAGTAGTATTCAACCCCCTGCAGATTTAGCAGGTTTGATAAGAAACAAATAAGTTAGAACCTTCAAACTTCAAACAAGAGTAGGATTTATTAGCAGATGCATAAATCTTACAAACCAAAAAATTATGTTGCTCAGTTAAATTTTAATAAATTTTAAACATAAAAGTGTAGGTCAATTATTATTCAACACCTCAAACCACCAGAATTCTGTTTGGTTCCCCTAAAATATTAAGAAATAGTTCAGGCACAAAGAACAATGAGCTTCACATGTTTGGATTAATTATCTGTTTTTCCAGCCTTTTCTGACTATTTAAGACCCTCCCCAAACTTGTGAACAGCACTCATACATGGTCAACATGGGAAAGACAAAGGAGCATTCCAAGGCCATTAGAGACAAGATCGTGGAGGGTCACAAGGCTGGCAAGGGGTACAAAACCCTTTCCAAGGAGTTTGGCCTACCTGTCTCCACTGTTGGGAGCATCATCCAGAAGTGGAAGGCTTATGGAACTACTGTTAGCCTTCCACGGCCTGGACAGCCTTTGAAAGTTTCCTCCCGTGCCGAGGCCAGGCTTGTCCGAAGAGTCAAGGCTAACCCAAGGACAACAAGGAAGGAGCTCCGGGAAGATCTCATGGCAGTGGGGACATTGGTTCCAGTCAATACCATAAGTTACATACTCCACTGCAATGGTCTCCTTTCCAGACGAGCACGTAAGGTACCTTTACTTTCAAAGTGTCATGTCAACGCTCGTTTACAGTTTGCTCATGATCACTTGGAGGACTCTGAGACAGACTGGTTTAAGGTTCTCTGGTCTGATGAAACCAAGATCGAGATCTTTGGTGCCAACCACACATGTGACGTTTGCAGACTGGATGGCACTGCATACGACCCCAAGAATACCATCCCTACAGTCAAGCATGGTGGTGGCAGCATCATGCTGTGGGGCTGCTTCTCAGCCAAGGGGCCTGGACATCTGGGCCGCATCCATGGGAAGATGGATAGCACGGCCTACTTGGAGATTTTGGCCAAGAACCTCCGCTCCTCCATCAAGGATCTTAAGATGCGTCGTCATTTCATCTTCCAACAAGACAACGACCCAAAGCACACAGCCAAGAAAACCAAGGCCTGGTTCAAGAGGGAAAAAATCAAGGTGTTGCAGAGGCCTAGTCAGTCTCCTGACCTTTACCCAATTGAAAACTTGTGGAAGGAGCTCAAGATTAAAGTCCACATGAGACACCCAAAGAACCTAGATAACTTGGAGAAGATCTGCATGGAGGAGTCGGCCAAGATAACTCCAGAGACCTGTGCCGGCCTGATCAGGTCTTATAAAAGACGATTATTAGCTGTAATTGCAAACAAGGGTTATTCCCCAAAATATTAAACCTAGGGGTTGAATAATAATTGACCCACACTTTTTTGTTTAAAATTTATTAAAATATAACTAAGCAACATAACTTTTTGGTTTGTAAGATTTATGCATCTGTTAATAAATCCTGCTCTTGTTTGAAGTTTGAAGGCTCTAACTTATTTGCTTCTTATCAAACCTGCTAAATCTGCATGGGGTTGAATACTACTTGTAGGCACTGTAAATTAATTAATTAGGGTTACCAAGCTTAATTCTGGTTCTTTGTTACTTTATGGAGCCTGTTTCTGGGACAGCCTTTGCATTTGAGCTTGGATCCAGCGCTGCATTTTGTGCCCTGAGCTTCGTTCTGGCGCTGCATTAGGTGCAGTGAGCTTGATTTGGTTTTGATGCTGCATTTTAGTAAATTTAAGAATACTATTCCATTATTTGAGTGGAATATTTGGAGGAAAGCTGCAGCATTGTTTTTTCTGTTTTTAATCACTGAGGGGGTGTAAACAGACACAAATGGAATCCATTAAAATAAATGCAAGTCAAAAAGCATTTAGCAGCATCATTACCGACAGTGGGTGCATACTGTGGACTTTGGTCAATCCATCAATAAATAGAAGCAAAAACCGCCAGCACACCGACAATTAAATAAAAAAATTTGAGGGTACTTTAGTCATCCAGAGTACAAAAAGGGGAGGTTTCGGTTCCTGTGCAGGAACCTGGAAATTAACTCATTTGTTGAAGTGTTTTAATGACATAATAACTAAGGTGGTTTGAACAAAGGGGTTCCCTGGGTCTTAGAGATACTGATGACCTATCAATGGAATAGATCCTCAAAATCTGATTGTGTGATCCTAGCTTAGTTACTCAGACCAGCCTCTATACAGAGAATGAATCAGTAATCTTTATATCCTCTTGGATAAATCATAAATATCATTAAGCAAGGTATCATTTTTAATTACGAACAATATTAAATAAACATTGGGAAAAACGTGTAGCAAAAACTGACAAACTGATTAAAGAAAAATGTACATTGAATAATAATTTCAATGTAAAATAAATTAAAAGGAAAAAAAATCTTCTGTTTTAAGAATGCTGAATGGCCTTGGAACAGTAGTGTCACAAACAGATTGGGATTTACAAATGCAAATTGCCCTCATTACAGCTAAACTCATTATGGAAAATGCATGCAGATGAACCACTGAAACCTGGTGTGCCAAAGACATTCCAAGCCAAACATTGGTCACCTTTGGCTCACAAATTTATTTGAGCAATGGGCACCAATTAGATGTCTGACCAGAAATATTTAGCCTCTCCACAATAAAGACAATAGGTGCAAGACAAACATTGGTTTTCATTTTATTCACAAAATAAGATTGAATAGCTCAAAAAATGTAACCAATAAAGAAAGTTTGTTATTTTTTTACAATTTAACACATTATGGCCCACATTTACTAAGTCCCAGGAGCCAATTTTCGGTCGGGCCTTGCACATTCTTTTCTGCTAGTATAGGTATTTAAGAAGTGCCTGTGCCACATTTGTTTTGCACACAGCCGTTTTGTGCCGCGGTTGCTATATTCTTCATGCGACACAGATTTCTTCACTGAAACGGGCGTTCCGGTGCCCAGTCCGACCGAGCACCAGATTTTACATGCAGAGGCCGACAAAAGTGTGGCACACGCCCAAAAAAAAGTGGTCCAATCTGTCGGGGCAGTGCAGAATGCGCCAGATTCATACAATGTGATGAGATCCAGGAGATTGATATAACGCACAATGACACTCTCAGCTCTGCTCTCACCATCCCCTGGATAAAGATCTTACCTGTCTGTAGCTTGTAGCTCTACTCTCCTCCTCCTGGAATGCAAGGGTGGGGGCTTGAGGCAGAGAGAAGCTCAGAAACTTGCCTTAGTGGGAATACCCCTTTAAGCCACAACACATACAATTGTATTCACAAGTAATTATTTGGATCTCTGTTGTACCCATACGGCCTTGTGTCAATAATCTCAAGTAGCACACTAAATGAAGGAACTACTAAGAAAACTAGGGCAACTCAAATGGTTTCCGCTAATAACTGGTCAGCTATCGGTCTGATTGATTTTAACCACGTACTCATTTAACCCCTTCCCGACATTTGACGTACTATTACTGCATGGCGGGAGGTGCATTCAAGCTTCTGGTGCCGGCTCCAGAACGGAGCCCGCGCCAGAAGCTGCGGGTGTCAGCTATATATTATAGCCGACACCCGCCTCCAACACCCGCGATCAGAGATTTCTAACCCCTAACACGCCGCGGTCAGGGGCATTTAACTGTAATTGGATACCCCCGCGGCGCTTACCGAGGGGATCCGTGCCTCCGATCGCAGCCCCGGGACTGCCAGTGCCCGGGGCTGCGCGATCTCCTTCCGGGGAGCCGGGTCCTGCCTTCTGGCAGAACCCGGCTGTGACACATGTTGTGGGCATGTGCAGCATCTGTATTACACTGTATTAGGTGAAGAATAGCTTGAACAAGCGATCAGTGGATCGCTTGTTCAAGCTCACCTGTAAAAGTAAAGAAAAAAAGGTAAAAGCACTAAATCAACACACTTTTTAATAAAAAGAATTAATTAAATAAAGTCAAAGTCCCCTAAACACAAACATTCCCTATACACATCTAATAAAGTAAAAAAAAAAAACGGAAAAATCACCAAAACCCCCCAAATATTTGGTATCGCCGCGTCCGTAACAATCTGTACAATAAGTGAGAAACATTATTGGACCCGTACGGTGAATGCTGTAAAAACAAAACCTGAAAAACTCGCCAAAAATGTACATTTTCATAAAATCCCTTCACAAAAATGTTCCAAAAAGTGATAAAAAAAAAGTTATGTGCACCAAAATGGTACCACTGAAAAGAACAACTCAACACGTAAAAAATAAGCCTTAAACCAGCTCTGTCAACAAAAAAATATTAAAGGTATATCTCCGAAAAGATGGCAAAAACAAATGAGATTTTCTTTATACAGGCAGTCCCCGGGTTACATACAAGATAGGGTCTGTAGGTTTGTTCTTAAGTTGAATTTGTATGTCGGAACTGTATATTTTATCATTGTAACCCCAGCCAGAACGTTTTTGGTCTCTGTGACAACTGGATTTTAAAAAATGTTGGGTTGTCATAAGAATCAGGATTAACACTAAATCTTCATTATAGACACCTTAGTAGTTTAGGACTACAGGCAGTCCCTGGGTTACATACAAGATAGGGTCTGGAGGTTTGTTCTTAAGTTGAATTTGTATGTAAGTCGAAACTGTATATTTTATAATGGAAGTTTTAGACAATTTTTTTTCTTTTGCCCCAGTGACAATTGGAGTTTCAAAATTTTTGGTGTAATTGGACCAAGAATTATCAATAAAGCTTCATTACCGACATCTTACAGCTGATCATTGCAGTCTGGGACTATAGTAAAGCATCCAGAGAGCTTCACCAGAGGTCACATGGGGCAGAGGGGTCCGTCTGTAACTATGGGTTGTCTGTAAGTCGGGTGTCCTTAAGTAGGGGACCGCCTGTAAAGTACAATAAATTACCAATATCCAGAGGTCTGTTTGTAACTAGGGGTCGTATGTAAGTCGAGTGTTCTTAAGTAGGGGACCGCCTGTATTCATTTTTTTCCTGTAAAATTGTAAAATATATAAAAAAACTATATAAATGAGGTATCACCGTAATCGTAATGATCTATAGAATAAAAATATTATAGTATGTTTAGTGTATGGTGTACGATCCCCAAAATATACAAAAAAAAGTTAACCCAAAATTGACAATTTTGTTTTCCTCCATACAGTAAAGATTTAATAAAATCTCATCAAAAAGCTACAGACCAACTAAAATGAAGTATTTGTAAAGTGCATCTCATGTCGCAAAAAATAAGCCCTTATATGTCCAAATTGCCAAAAAAATAAAGATTGTATAGCCATTATAAAGTGACAATGCATAATCTGCTTTGAATGGCGCAGCTTCCTCCTCAATGCCCTGGCGTGTGCCCATACAGCAGGTTACCACCACATATGGGGTATTGTTATACACGGAAGAGATTGGGTATCAAATTTTGTGGAGCGTTTTGGTATTTCATCCACTGAGAATTTGTACATTTTATGAAAAACACATTCATTTAGCCAAAAAAAATTTAATTTCGAAATTGCATCCGATTTTGTTTTAACCCCTGTAAACCAATTAAAGGGTTAACAAACTTCATAAAAGTTGTTTTACATACGTTTAGGGGTGCTGTTTCTATAATGGAGTAATTTATGGGATTTTACTTTTATTTAGGTCTCTCAAAGTGACTTCAAACCTGAGCAGGTCCCTCAAAAGCAGGATTTTGCTTTTTTTATGAAAATGTGAAAAACTGCACCTGACGTTCAAAGCCCATAATAGCTTACAAAAATGATAGTATGCATAAAAAACCACGGAGGCATAAAGTAGACATTCGGTGAATGTTAGTTATTACGTTTTCTGGTGTTATGACTCATGTGTGGAAGTAGAACATTTTGAATTTCGAAAATTGCTAATTTTTCCAAATTTTCACCAAATATCTGATTTTCTCATAAATAAATGCAAAACATACCACCAAAATTTTTTAACTAACATGAAGTACAATGTGTCACAAGAAAACTATTTCAAAATCACTTGGATATGTTAGAGCGTTCCAAAGTTATAACCATTTATAGTGACAAAGGGCAGATTTGAAAAAATGGGCCGTGTCAGGAAGGTGAAAAGTGGCTTCGGCGTTAAGGGGTTAAAGTAACTTAAGGGACTGATTTGGCAAACACTGTGCAGAAACATGTATGACTGCATTTTCAAAACATTTGTGGCTTGAATAAAAGGTCGGTAACCAGCACTCAGTATCTTGCATTTAACCCCTTTCCGCCAAGGCCCCTTTTCAATTTTGCGTTTCCATTTTTTAATCCCCACCTTCAAAAATCTAGAACTTTTATTCTTCCATGTAAAGAGTTGTATGGGGGCTTGTTTTTTGTATAACAAATTGCACTACACAGTGACTATTTAATATTCCATGTCGTGTACTGGGAAGCGCGAATAAAAAAAAAATAAAAATGCAGTGAAAATGGTGAAAAAATGCATGCCATATTCTTGTGGGCATAGATTTTATGTATTGTCACCGAGCTCTCGGCACCTATCGCCGGCCGGCTGTGCAAGACTTAGTGTCTGCACATGCGCGATAGGTGCCGAGAGCTTGGTGACGTCACGCCTCTCGGCACCTGAAGGAGGAATAATTAACCATCGGAAGCCACCGCCAGCCCGAAGATGGCGCAGGGTAGCACCGGAGGGCTCATTTAAATATGTAAGAAAATAGTTTTTTTAGCTAAAGTAAAGTTTGCCGAGCCTAACAAAACTATGTGCCGGCATCAGCATTAAGTAGCCTACCGGGTGGTCTGCTCGCGGGCAGTGGTAGGTTTCCTTTAATTATGCCATCATCTGCCACTACAAGCAAACAGCTCTGTACACCGATGCAATTTTTTGCAACTTTTTAAGACGTTTGCAATGCTACCATTTAGCACTGTACAGCCTTTTGGCCACTTTTTTTAATTAATATTTATCAAAATGCCCAAAAGTGGTATTTTCGACTTTGGCCACAATTTTCCGTTACTAGTTTTAACGCTTTAGAGAGATTTAGATATTATACCATACGTTGTCTTGGTCTAATTTCTTCTGAGCTCAACTCTGTGAGTTTTATCAGTTTGAGAATGTGTGAACAAGGACAAAACTTGACATCCCCATCCACCAGTAGCCCCATTCACCAATAGCCATAATTAATGTCCCTCCCCCTCACCAGTAGCAATAATTACTGTCCCCCATCACCAGTAGCCATAATTACTGTCCTCCCCACCCATAGCCATAATTAATGCCCCCTTCATCAGTAGCCTTAATTAATGTCTCCCATCCACCAGTAGCCATAGTTAATGTCCCCCCTCACCAGTAGCCATATCTAATGTCCCCCCTCACCAGTAGCCATAATTAATGTCCCCCATAGGTAATATCCCCCCAAATAGCCATGTCCTAACTTTCACCTATGCCCCCCCCCAAATAGAAACAGGGCCCCATATATTTAAGCAAAATAAAAAATTAAATTCTTACCTTATTCCGCTCCTTTTTCTCATTTTCTCATTCGCGCTTTTTCTCATTTGGAGACCCGGGGCAGGTGACGGGTGATGACGTGCCATTAAGCCTGCGTCGGCCTAAGTGATGGATGCGGTGGGTGGGTACGGCGGGTGAAGTGCGTGGGGTGGGTGGGGACGTTGGACGGAGTGGGGGCCCGTTCTCATTTTGAATTGTGACAGCTCCGGCCCCCCGGACCCAGCGCACGGACCAAATGCAGAACAGTTAGTGTGCTGTAACGGGAAGGCCCGCGGCTGTCACAATTTAAAACATCTGCCCGCTGTGCTGCGTGAGTTATCAGCGCAAGGGGTGGTGCTGGCCTCTGACTGACAAAGCCCCTGCGACCACGATCGTTACGCCCCTGCCTAGGTTGTCTGATTGATCCATACTACATACTACTATGTATGGCAGTATATGGGGATTTTCCTCATCATTCACTACAATGTGTGATTAGAATAGTTTAAAACCAGGCAGCCTCGGAGGCGTTTACAGGGTTATCCCCTGCGATTGGTGCCAGCACCAACTGCGGGTGTCACTGATGGGTGTTTGCTGTGTGAAAATGGTACTTGTGACCAGAGCCTTCTGTCAGCACAATATCCTTTTCCATCACTCTTTGTACCAGCAAGAGATTGAGCACAGACTAATATTTTCTGAAACAGGAACACTCCTTCATTTTATTTGTACAATGAAAACTAATACAATTTTCCAATATACTTTCTGTATCAATTCCTCATGATTTTCTAGATCTCTGCTTCTATGTTAACTTCCTGTGGATAAAAACCTGTCACAGAGGAGCATAGAGAGTAATCAGAGCTGAGTGACAAAGCAGAGTTTTAGATAACCATAAAGAATTGATGCAGAAAGTATATTGAAAAATTGTGTAACTTTTCATTATAAAACAATAACATTTACATGCTGAAATGGGTACACACTTTTAAGATCACATCAGCTGCTTTTGGAGGGGGGCTGCCAATGTTGCAAATGTAACAGTGCCATGGAGCAAAGGCACCTTTAACCCCTTCACGCTGATGCCCTGTTTGGTTTTTGCTTTTCCGTTTTTTGCTCCGCTTCTTCAAAAATCCATAACTTTATTTTTTCCATGTACAGAGCATCATAAGGACTTGTTTTCTGCCTAACAAATTGTATTTCCGAGTGGTGGTATTTATTATTCCATGCCGTGTACTGGGAAGCAAAAACCATGCCTAGATAAATTGGGACTGTTTCGGCGGCACAAGTGGTACAATAGACCATATAGGTGGCTATACTGGCATTCACAATCAGAAGGACTAAAACACACAGGAATTTTTTTTTTTTTAATGAAAGCACTATTTCTCTGTATTTAATTCTCAAACAGCAGCACATACATTTTTTACACAGCATTCAGTGAACACATTAGTCACCCAGTAGTGTACTGTATTTTTCGGACTATAAGGAGCACAAATAATCCTTTGATTTTCTCAGAAATCAAAGGTGCGCCTTATAGTCCAGTGCGCCTTATATATGAACCGTACTTACAGACAACAGCTGCCTGGAACTGTGCACAGGTCTGCCACCTGCTGGTCATTCATTCTTATAATCAGGTGCGCCTTATATATGAACAGTACTTACAGACATCAGCTGCCTGGAACTGTGCACAGGTCTGCCACCTGCTGGTCATTCATCCTTATAATCCGGTGCGCCTTATATATGAACCTAGACGTTTTAGTAGGCATTTATTGATGGTGCGCCTTATAATCCGAAAAATATTTTACATCAGTTTTCTAGTTTCATGTCCAGGGCATGATATGGGTTTAATTAATAGCTTATTTCCATAATGTCACTATATAGAGGCAGAAAAAGAACATAGCACTGAAGGGAAAATCTCACCATAGAGTGTGCAGACAGGTAGTAGCTTCTCAAAGTGTTCAATCTAAATGTTATAATCATGCCTTGTTACAAAATAGAACAAGCCTTTGGCAAACGGTTTAATCATTCTTCCAAGCAGTTGCAAAAATTATGAAGTAGACTTATTAAAAGTTAGTTCCTGAAATCCTAGTGGGAAAAGCTTTTTGATTCGAATAACCTGGAATTGACACAAATGCACCAGACAATAAAAGGCTTCTTACCTCATGTGTTCTCCCAGCCCTCAGGATGCTGCTCTCAAGTGCATCCCTTCTACAATTATTTACTTGTGTTAACTTGAGATCCGACGCTTTAAGTTTGTCCTGTAGAAATTTTATTTCTGATTTTTGTGAGGCGATTATGAGTTCCAGCTCCACAAGGGATGGATGTTCAAAGTCCTGCAGTAATTAAACTCATAATTAAAGAGGAAATTACATCTCACAATTAATAGATCATACACCTTTCAGTAAAGAGCCTTTATTTCTAAACTACAGTTGTTACTTTGCTTAAAAACAAGGAATGACATTTACATTAGTACTGTCCACTATGAAGTCGCATCACACTTTTATTCCTTTACAGAGGATCCTGACCACAATCATAACAATTAGAGTAACATTATTTCCCTAGATCTTTGGATTTCATGGACTTTCACTGAAAAGCCACACTTCACTCTTTAGACCACCGCTCCTCCCTATCATGTAACTGCCCTCCTGGCCTCTTTTCCAGCAATCAGTGTTGTTGTGTTCCCTCTGACACTACTGGATGCCTGTTGTAGTTACACCTTGTTGGACAGATGCTATACCTCTCAAACACAAAAACTTGTCATCAAAATCAACACGTATACATAGATCCAGGGAACTGTGATAGTGGTAATCTTTTTATATTATCCATGTTTCCTTCGAAAATCAACTTTTAAAATTATAATAAAGAGCCAAGAAATGCTATGGGGTGGGGGGGTGTTACTAGAGCCTCTCTGTGCTGCAGCTTCACAGGCTACCTCACCCTTACCCCTGCTCCCTCTACACTATCTTTGTCAGATACCAGCGAATATTCAGGAGCCATATGAAAGTGTATATGAACCTGTACCCTGATAATCTAACCACATTGTCAGGTCACAGTACTAGAGGGATTGTGAAGTATCTGCTTAGAGAGTCCCGACACGCACTCTGGGATTTTGCACTGATCAGCCTAGGGAGTGATAGGTGCTAAAACAGCAATAAAACTCAAATTGTGAAGTAAAGGGTTTATATGATCTTTATTGTGTTTACATCACAAGGGGATTAAATTTGAGCGTTATTTTTCATGGAAAAACACCTTTAAAGGAAACCTACCACCATGGATCTCCCTATTAAGGTAGATCGGGTGCTAGGTTCCTCTATCGTACGTGAGGATAGCCCTTTTAAGGGCTAATCCTCACACCCCCTGTATCTTTTTAAAACTTTAATTGTGGTAATATGCAAATTAGCCGGAGCGGAGGCTACACAGCGCCGCTACTCCACGCCCCCGTACCCTCTTTGAGCCTCTTACCGATATATCTTCAGCACGTAGCTACAAGGCTGCGCAATCTTGGCTCCAAAGCCAGAGCTACTGCGCAGAGCTCCAGCTTCACAGACGAGTGCGCACAGCTCCTTGTAGATGCGCGCTGAAGAAGTGTCGCTAGGAGGATCAAAGAGGCTACGGCGGCGTGGATTAGCCACGCTGTGTAGCCTCAGCTCCGGCTACTCCACGCCCCATTAGCCTCTTTACAAAATTTACATATTACTACAATTAAAGTTTTAAAAAGATATAGGGGGTGTGAGGATTAGCCCTTCAAAGGGCTTATCCTCACATAGAATAGAGGCACCTACCACCCGATCTACCTTGATAGGCAAGCACAATATAATAGCAATGGCAGGCATGGCACAGAGAAAACTAAACAAAGCCAAGTAAACAAAACACATTATTAGGTAAGGTGTACAAGTTTGAGGTGAGAAGGAGTCCCGTATGTATTACCCACTGGACAGGCTTCCTCAGGGATTATCTTGTTTAGCATTCATTTCTTGATGTGCAACCCTACTTTTTTAACAGTGACTATTCATTGGATATGCGAAACATGTAAATATATTTTCCGGGATGGGATGAAAACAATGCCCATTTTAGCTACCTTATAAGGCAGTCCCCTTAACATCAGGCATGACTTTTCAAGAATTCTAATGACATGATGTGGGATTAAAGCCAAATCAGTATAACTATTCCGGAGGGAACATATAACCAACTGTAGACAGCACGGTTTCAAACTCTTTGGATCTGGTCAGTAAATTGTAGGGAAATGGTTTAGCTGAGTGAGAGGCTTTTGACTAGGGTCGGGAAGAAAGGGCTTTACTTATTGAGCCTTTGACAATTATGCTCTTTCACACAACATGTGGCCGCCGGGCCGTAGGCAAGCACACGACAGCTCGCTGTGCTTCTTCTGCATAGGAAGAAGCACGGCAAGGCTGTACTTACGGGAGCCTGCTCTATCTTTCCCCCTGATACACAGCACAATGGGCAATACGTACAGTACGGTACAGGTTGCATATGCCCGTTTTCACACTAAAGGCCTCCTTGCGGTGTGTGGAGACTTACAGCCTTTGGCACTCCACTAAGGGATTCTGGGAAATATCAAAATACATTTTCCTGGATGGGAAGGCACTACGTATTATCCTTATCCTATCCTGGAAAGAATATTTGCATATTTCCCAGAATCCTCTAGTGGAGCATCAATGGCTGGAAGTCTCCACACGTCTGCATGCAAAAAAAAGTCCCTCTAAGGAGAACTTGTACTTCCCAATCCTATCTGTTGGATATGTAATTAGTAGTTTATTGTGGAAAGTGCAACATCCAGACCCCCTAACAATCATTGTCCAGCAGTCGTAACAAGGCACCACCACACTGGAGCAGCAAACAAACATCAGCCTGTAGGGGGTTTGCTAAATATCAAATATCAGGAGGCTGCTGTCATGGAAATTTGTCAAACAGAGAATAGAGAAATAAAAATTTTATATTACATTTATTTGAATTGCACAAAGTAGAAAAGGAGAAGAGTGACAGTGACAATTTTGCTCCGTTTCTAGTGTAGTTATGTGTTGACAAGCCCTACCCATAAACTTTGTATTGTCACAAATGGGTCGGTATGCCATATTAAATCCCCTCCCATGTGTGAAAAACAATTTCATAAATCATACCCATTAGAAGTGTGTTAAATTTAATCTGTGCGATAGATACTTCTGGCTGTGAGGTGGGGGATGCCCCTTTTTAATTCTCTCTCCATCTCCTGTCTCCTTTTTTCATCCCCTTCACCTCTTTCACATCGTCTCTCTATCTTTCTGTGTGCATACACAATTCTTTAGATGTTACTCAGTTTGCTTGAAAAAAAAAATGTGATAACTTCATTTTGCATACAGATGTTAACTCAAAAGTTGACTATACAAAAGATTAATATCATTGTACACATCAGTTTCTACAAGAGTATCTAAGTAAATAAAGAAGTCCCGGCACTCGCAAATGCTGATGATTAAGTTTTAATGTGCATCACTGCAATAACATCGATAGGAACGCGTTTTCGGCTCTGCACACGAGCCTTTGTCAACCATAAACAAACAGTTGTAGCAGATACACTTAAATAGAAGGTAATCCTTCACATACCCTGCCCACTGACGTTACATCCTTCCGGAATCCCGTGGTCCGAGGTGTGACGTAGTGACTCAGGTGTTCACATCATTTTGAGTGCGTTTCTAGAAGAGATATATAAGACAGAGAAATTAGGTCAAAGGAAATTAATCCAAAAGGACAAATAGTAAAAAGAACAAATAACAAAAAATAAAGAAGTCAAAGCATGCCCGAAAGGTCATAGTCTCGATTTAAACCTTTTGGTTCAAGCGTGTTCAATACGTGTATCCAATATGCCTCACGGCGACGAAGAAGAATTTTAACATTACCACCCCTCCTAGGGACTTCTACTTGTTCTAACACTTGGAATTTAAGTTGGGCAATGGTATGTTTTCTCTGATGGAAATGGTAAAGGATAGGTAACAATTCATTCCTGCACCTGATGGTAGATTTGTGTTTATTAATCCGTGTTTTTACCGGTTGCATCGTTTCACCAATATACAGGTAGCCGCAAGGGCATTTAATCGAGTAGATCACATTGTTAGAGTTACAGATATAAAAACCCTGAATTTTAAACACTTGTCCGGTGTGGGGATGATGAACCGTGTCACCTTTTAATACGTTGGAACATTCTGAACATGTTAAACATGGGAATGTCCCTTTTCTCTGAGTGGCCAGGAACACCTGTCGAGGTAGTTTGCTGCTCCCACCCATGTCTGCACGTATCAATTTATTGTATAATGATGGTGCTTTTTTATTGCAAATCAATGGGGGGTTATTAAATTCCTGTATATTAGGATAAGATGTCCTTAGAATATGCCAATGTTTCCTGACCACAGCATCAACCTTGACATTAAAGGGATGATACTGGTGACTGAACACAATTCTTTTATTCTTATCAGTTTGTGGTGTAGTGGTACCCCTAATGGCAGTATCACGTGCCTCCTTCAAAAGATGTTGAGGATAACCTCTATCACGAAATCTGAGTTCCATCTCATCTAATCTATTGTTTTTAATAACATCATCAGAGACAATTCTGCACACTCGTTGGAATTGTGACTTCGGTACTGACCTTTTAGTCGAGTATGGGTGATTACTCCTATAGTGCAGAACACTATTTCTGTCTGTGTTTTTTCTAAATAGATCTGTGCCAAGCGTACCATCTATATTCTTAGATACCGTCGTATCGAGAAAACTAATTTCCTTAGTGTTACTCGTCATGGTGAACTGCAGTTCGTCTCGGATTAAGTTAATATGTAATAGGAACTCATCCAGGGTCTCCTGTGGCCCCGCCCAAACGCAAAAGACGTTGTCTATAAAACGCCGCCAAACTTTGGCGTACTGGATATATAGCGTGTTATTAAACACAAAATCTTCTTCAAAAGCTATCATGTAGCAATTTGCGTAGGGCGGAGCCACATTCGACCCCATGGCCGTTCCCCTCTTTTGTAAATAGTACTCATCCTGTATCAGGAAATAGTTTTCTGATAGTACTATGTTGAGCATTTCCAGTAAGAATTGTCTTAGATCAACTGTAACAGATGGATCTTGGCATAACATCCTCTCGACTGCTGCACTACCCAATGTGTGTTTAATCGAGGTATATAGACTGACGACATCAATCGTAACTAGTAGATCAGAGGGAGTGATGTTGTCCAGTTCTTTAATGATATTAAGGAATGATGTAGTGTCTAATATAAAGGAGCGGCTCTGTTTAACATAGGGAGTTAGTATTTTCTCTAACACTTTAGAAGGGGGTGTGAGAATGGAATTGTTGGACGCCACAATCGGTCTACCCGGAGGGTTGACCAAAGTTTTATGCACTTTGGGTAGAATATAGAGCACGGGTACCACTGGATCATGATTTATTAAAAATTTCGCTAATTTGTTATCAATAAGTCCCTTTTGTGCACCCATCTCCACTAAAGTCATTAATCTATTCTTAATCCTGGAGGTGGGATTGGTATTGAGTTTCTCATAGGTATCATGGTCAGATAACTGACGATAAATCTCTTTGGTGTAGGCCACTCTGTCCATCACTACGATGGAACCGCCTTTGTCAGCCGGTTTTAAAATTATGTCATTGTCTGACCACAGTGACTTAAGAGCTCTATACTCATTACCAGTGAGGTTGTTGGATACAGTAAAGTCGCCAAGTTTTAAATGTTGAGTCAAGGTTGTAACATCACGTTTTACTACATCAACGAAAGTTTCTACAGGATGAAAGCGCTTAGGGGCGTTAAAGGAACTCTTATTTCTCAGCCCCAAATCATCTAGTTTCAACAGACTCATAGTAGTTACATTCTCACAAGATAGAACATTATCATGATTGGCAAAATATGCTTTAAGTCTGACATTTCTAAACAATTTTTGTAAATCTAAATCCATAAGGAACGAATCATAATGTCCAACCGGGCTAAAAGACAGCCCCTTTTGCAAAAGACTCATTTGAGCCGAGTCCAGATTCTTGGACGAGATATTGATAATCAAGCTGGGTACAGTACCTGTGATCTGGTCAGGGGTGGTTGGAGCGGTGGGATGGTCACCGTTGGTGGTCGGATCGATTGATGAATAATGTCCGTAGCGTCTGTGGTGGCGGCCCCCGCGGCGGATCCTCCTGGGGGTTCCCTGTAACCGCCCTTCCGAAAAGGGCGACGTCTGCCCTGATTTCCACTGTGTTCGCTGTTGGAACTTGAAGAACGATAACCACCGCGTGCGCCATATCTGGTCCCACCTCGTTGCCAACCTGAAAAGTCCCGCCATTTATAGACTCTGTTGAGCCTGTAGTCTTCCAAATCTCGGAGATATTTAATTCTCTTTGTTTCTTCGTTTTCCTTACGGTATTTATCCACCAAGGTCTCTACAGATGATTTCAAAGTCGTGAATTTGTCGGAATTCATGCAATCCTGTAGTTGTTGTTTAATAGATTCGGTTTTAACTTGTAATTCTTCAATGCCTTTTTGTAGACGTGATATGGTAAGTACCATTAAGTCCAGCGAGCATTTATTCAGAATTTTTTCAAAGTTATTACGAAATTCGTCTTCTTCTGAAAACAGGGTTGGTCGTAGATGGACTCTCAGACCTCTCGGTATACGACCGGCTTTATAATATTCAGCCAAGGTTGCTGAATGAAGTTGATAAGCAGTCAATTTCTTTAAATCCCTCTCCCAGTCTCGTCTCTTAAATTCACTTTGTGGGATATGGAGGAAGTCAGTCGGCACAGTTACCTGCGATATGATGTTTGCAGCTTCATCATCACTGAACGCAAATGTTGCTGACATCAGGACCCAGGTGCTCGTTCCGTGTAGATAATCAAAATCAAAAAAGTGGACGGCACTACCGGGAATGTGCGGTGCTCCGGGTACGGTCCAAGCCAATAAGTAAATTATTTACTTATTGGCTTGGACCGTACCCGGAGCACCGCCGGGTTGCTGATGTCAGCAACATTTGCGTTCAGTGATGATGAAGCTGCAAACATCATATCGCAGGTAACTGTGCCGACTGACTTCCTCCATATCCCACAAAGTGAATTTAAGAGACGAGACTGGGAGAGGGATTTAAAGAAATTGACTGCTTATCAACTTCATTCAGCAACCTTGGCTGAATATTATAAAGCCGGTCGTATACCGAGAGGTCTGAGAGTCCATCTACGACCAACCCTGTTTTCAGAAGAAGACGAATTTCGTAATAACTTTGAAAAAATTCTGAATAAATGCTCGCTGGACTTAATGGTACTTACCATATCACGTCTACAAAAAGGCATTGAAGAATTACAAGTTAAAACCGAATCTATTAAACAACAACTACAGGATTGCATGAATTCCGACAAATTCACGACTTTGAAATCATCTGTAGAGACCTTGGTGGATAAATACCGTAAGGAAAACGAAGAAACAAAGAGAATTAAATATCTCCGAGATTTGGAAGACTACAGGCTCAACAGAGTCTATAAATGGCGGGACTTTTCAGGTTGGCAACGAGGTGGGACCAGATATGGCGCACGCGGTGGTTATCGTTCTTCAAGTTCCAACAGCGAACACAGTGGAAATCAGGGCAGACGTCGCCCTTTTCGGAAGGGCGGTTACAGGGAACCCCCAGGAGGATCCGCCGCGGGGGCCGCCACCACAGACGCTACGGACATTATTCATCAATCGATCCGACCACCAACGGTGACCATCCCACCGCTCCAACCACCCCTGACCAGATCACAGGTACTGTACCCAGCTTGATTATCAATATCTCGTCCAAGAATCTGGACTCGGCTCAAATGAGTCTTTTGCAAAAGGGGCTGTCTTTTAGCCCGGTTGGACATTATGATTCGTTCCTTATGGATTTAGATTTACAAAAATTGTTTAGAAATGTCAGACTTAAAGCATATTTTGCCAATCATGATAATGTTCTATCTTGTGAGAATGTAACTACTATGAGTCTGTTGAAACTAGATGATTTGGGGCTGAGAAATAAGAGTTCCTTTAACGCCCCTAAGCGCTTTCATCCTGTAGAAACTTTCGTTGATGTAGTAAAACGTGATGTTACAACCTTGACTCAACATTTAAAACTTGGCGACTTTACTGTATCCAACAACCTCACTGGTAATGAGTATAGAGCTCTTAAGTCACTGTGGTCAGACAATGACATAATTTTAAAACCGGCTGACAAAGGCGGTTCCATCGTAGTGATGGACAGAGTGGCCTACACCAAAGAGATTTATCGTCAGTTATCTGACCATGATACCTATGAGAAACTCAATACCAATCCCACCTCCAGGATTAAGAATAGATTAATGACTTTAGTGGAGATGGGTGCACAAAAGGGACTTATTGATAACAAATTAGCGAAATTTTTAATAAATCATGATCCAGTGGTACCCGTGCTCTATATTCTACCCAAAGTGCATAAAACTTTGGTCAACCCTCCGGGTAGACCGATTGTGGCGTCCAACAATTCCATTCTCACACCCCCTTCTAAAGTGTTAGAGAAAATACTAACTCCCTATGTTAAACAGAGCCGCTCCTTTATATTAGACACTACATCATTCCTTAATATCATTAAAGAACTGGACAACATCACTCCCTCTGATCTACTAGTTACGATTGATGTCGTCAGTCTATATACCTCGATTAAACACACATTGGGTAGTGCAGCAGTCGAGAGGATGTTATGCCAAGATCCATCTGTTACAGTTGATCTAAGACAATTCTTACTGGAAATGCTCAACATAGTACTATCAGAAAACTATTTCCTGATACAGGATGAGTACTATTTACAAAAGAGGGGAACGGCCATGGGGTCGAATGTGGCTCCGCCCTACGCAAATTGCTACATGATAGCTTTTGAAGAAGATTTTGTGTTTAATAACACGCTATATATCCAGTACGCCAAAGTTTGGCGGCGTTTTATAGACAACGTCTTTTGCGTTTGGGCGGGGCCACAGGAGACCCTGGATGAGTTCCTATTACATATTAACTTAATCCGAGACGAACTGCAGTTCACCATGACGAGTAACACTAAGGAAATTAGTTTTCTCGATACGACGGTATCTAAGAATATAGATGGTACGCTTGGCACAGATCTATTTAGAAAAAACACAGACAGAAATAGTGTTCTGCACTATAGGAGTAATCACCCATACTCGACTAAAAGGTCAGTACCGAAGTCACAATTCCAACGAGTGTGCAGAATTGTCTCTGATGATGTTATTAAAAACAATAGATTAGATGAGATGGAACTCAGATTTCGTGATAGAGGTTATCCTCAACATCTTTTGAAGGAGGCACGTGATACTGCCATTAGGGGTACCACTACACCACAAACTGATAAGAATAAAAGAATTGTGTTCAGTCACCAGTATCATCCCTTTAATGTCAAGGTTGATGCTGTGGTCAGGAAACATTGGCATATTCTAAGGACATCTTATCCTAATATACAGGAATTTAATAACCCCCCATTGATTTGCAATAAAAAAGCACCATCATTATACAATAAATTGATACGTGCAGACATGGGTGGGAGCAGCAAACTACCTCGACAGGTGTTCCTGGCCACTCAGAGAAAAGGGACATTCCCATGTTTAACATGTTCAGAATGTTCCAACGTATTAAAAGGTGACACGGTTCATCATCCCCACACCGGACAAGTGTTTAAAATTCAGGGTTTTTATATCTGTAACTCTAACAATGTGATCTACTCGATTAAATGCCCTTGCGGCTACCTGTATATTGGTGAAACGATGCAACCGGTAAAAACACGGATTAATAAACACAAATCTACCATCAGGTGCAGGAATGAATTGTTACCTATCCTTTACCATTTCCATCAGAGAAAACATACCATTGCCCAACTTAAATTCCAAGTGTTAGAACAAGTAGAAGTCCCTAGGAGGGGTGGTAATGTTAAAATTCTTCTTCGTCGCCGTGAGGCATATTGGATACACGTATTGAACACGCTTGAACCAAAAGGTTTAAATCGAGACTATGACCTTTCGGGCATGCTTTGACTTCTTTATTTTTTGTTATTTGTTCTTTTTACTATTTGTCCTTTTGGATTAATTTCCTTTGACCTAATTTCTCTGTCTTATATATCTCTTCTAGAAACGCACTCAAAATGATGTGAACACCTGAGTCACTACGTCACACCTCGGACCACGGGATTCCGGAAGGATGTAACGTCAGTGGGCAGGGTATGTGAAGGATTACCTTCTATTTAAGTGTATCTGCTACAACTGTTTGTTTATGGTTGACAAAGGCTCGTGTGCAGAGCCGAAAACGCGTTCCTATCGATGTTATTGCAGTGATGCACATTAAAACTTAATCATCAGCATTTGCGAGTGCCGGGACTTCTTTATTTACTTATTGGCTTGGACCGTACCCGGAGCACCGCACATTCCCGGTAGTGCCGTCCACTTTTTTGATTTTGATTATCTACAAGAGTATCTGACTGACATCTGATGTGTATGGAGGCGCTCTATGTTTTCCCCAACAGCACCCACATGCTAGGGAAGAAAAAAAATCAATCAAATGATTGGAAGTCCAGCAACAAAGAAATAACTGCATAGCAAAATACTTTTGTGATGTTCTATCGTAACCTTGAGGAAAAGGAACTTACAGTAAAATAAGATCTTTATAAAACTTAAAAATTAAAAAAAAAAACACAGTTATATAGAGAAGTTCACCGACATCACAATAAGAGTTTGTCACCTCCATTAAATAGCCTTAACCTTTAACATTGCAGTGTCCATCCAGTGTCTTCACACATGTCACTTTTAGAGCCAATTAAACCAATATATAAACTTTAAACAATAAAGGTTACATGGCACAGGACCATGAAAAATGTCAGGATTGACTACAGCAATATATACGTGAATATATATACGTGAGATAAATATATATTTCATTCCTGATGTTGCCTACAAGTTACCTATGAGCGGTGTCGATTGTACAATGTATTATCATTTCTATAGAGTAAAACCTCAATCATACTCAAACAAATTCACTAAAGTGGGGTTTTCAATCTGCTAACTATGCATTCCATAATAGCTTGTAATTATTAAAAACTGACAAGGAAGCTCTGCCACCTGTGTTTATATGGAGCCAGGTAATGAAAAAACAACAACACTGTCATCACCTCTCAATTCCTGATTGCATTATCAAAACTGTAGCAGAGTTTGGCATCTGGGTGTGACCTTGTTAACTGCTAGGGTAATTAAGTTTATTCAGTGGGGAAAAGGGATGATAAATTATTAGCAAGAAGATTTTGTTCACATTTTATTAAATTGGCCTGTCAAAGGGTCGGCCAAATTACCAAGGGCCTCGTTTATTGGAGACCAGCCATATTGCCACATCTGTTACAATTATTTATAATTTCAGCAGTTGAAAACCAACTGAGTTAGGCATCCGCCATGTAAAGTAATTTACAAATTATCTGATGAGGGAGTGTTTTAGCTTTTCCCTCATTTCTAGCCAGCAGAAAGCCGCGCTGTAATTACAGAACACGATTAGGTTCTTTAGGGAACTTAACTTGCACTCGTAGCCATAGCGAGATGCAGCAAGAACATATGGAGGAGCTTGTGCTTCAACTCCCTGAAGCTCGTGACCCGCCTGCCGCTGAGCCCTTGAGTTGAATTTGAATGAGAGTGCCATGGCTAATGTTCTACACATGCACCATTTATGCCACAAAACAAATCGGATCACTGTTAATTATGAAGCAGCTATAATCAGGCCTTCACATCTGTGTAATGTGAGGCGCAGTAGGCTGTATTCCAGTAATGTATGACTACCTTTGGGTCACAAATTGTGAGCCATATTGCCTTGGTTGTAGTTTACTGAAATCTAAGTAACTCCTCTGATACAAGTCCAAAACAAGGATATTTTTATCCAGCTGTTTCTCCCGCTTTTTATTTTTAATTCTGTCTATCAGAAGAAGAGCTTTTCTTTATCAGCTATTGACCAGGGTAGTTAAAGCATATGGCACCAGTTCATTAATGAACATGAACACCAAGCACTCTAATTTAATGAATCCGCTTGAGCCATAAAAATCAGATTAGGTTTATGCCTGTCATCTACTCCCCTTCCCCTCTGCTGTGGTGTGAAATGAGTGTACGGAACTTAAATGTACTTGTCTTTTACAAAAAGCCATAACATCATCTCCCAAATAATGTATTAGCCCTTTTTGTGTAAACTGCGGGCAGGTGAAAAAACATCCACATGCAGCCGCCTTTTATTGCCGTTATTATGGTATTAATTGAAGCTGGGTCTAACATTTATCTTTTAGAGAACACAACCTGGCAACCACCTTCTCAAAAACACTTTATTCAATGAAAAATCTTCCTTATAGAAAAGCAGCTAAATATGTTGCACCCAGATGGCAAAGCAGCTCCAGTTTAATTAATCCACCTTAAGTCATTGAGTGTTCAGTATGGGTAATAACATTTTGAATAATTACAGACAAAAAAAGGCTCGGAATTTCATTAGTGAAACAAAGCAGAACCTCTGCGAACTATGTAGAGTAAACTTCCCTATAATTACCCTGTTGTGCGATAGTGGCTCGGATGCATAGGTTACAATGCTGATTGAGCAGCGCCTCGCTAGATGCTGTATTATACCCGCATAAAGCCACACAAACAATATGATGTGATGGCTTCATGTTGTATTTGTAAACTGTAGAAAACTCCAGTGCCCCTAGCAGGAAGACAATGCAGATATGAGCACATTTATATGTTTCACACGGTCCGGCAGTTAATAGTGTAGAATTGGGATTGTAATGGACTCTTTTTATTAGACAAACACAACATATACACACAATACTATACTTTAAAGAAATAGTTCCCTACTGCAGAAAATGAGCAAAATGTGTTCCTATAGAACACGTTAAAGAGAACCTTTTATGGGGATTTGTGACACCAAACCACCCACAGGCCCTTATGGACCAGTGGTTTAGTGTCCCAAATTGCACTTTAGCTAGTCCCTATGTGCCAACTATTGAAATAAAAACCTGTATACTTACCCAATAGGACCCATCACTAGGTAGGTAGAGGGACACTAGACCTGTTGGTGGTTTAGTTTCCCAAATCACACTGAAAGGTCCTCTTTAATAGAATGGACAATGAATAAAAGACACATATAGAAGGCAATCGTTACCATCAAAAAATTATGCTTGAAGTAATCCACAAACTATTTGTGAGTATTCAGATGAGGTTTAAGATCCAAAACCTGTCAACATCAAAACCATCTATTCTCCAATTTTAAGAATATGCAGCCTATAACTAAAGGGGAAAAGTCAATAAGGGAGATGTATCCCCACCTATTTTGCTTTCTTGTACTACTTTGAGACTTTTCTTTCTCAAATGACACAAAAAGGCCTCAACTGCAACAAAAAGATAAACATATGCCCCAAAATATTGTACCTCTTCCAGACTCTGTCAAGAAGATTGGGTAGAGTTCTGATGCTTTTTCACAAATCTGTCACCAGTTCCCACTTCCAAGAAGCAAGCTACAAACTCCTTTCCAGTTGGCATCAGGTAGCCACAAAATCGCAAACCCCGATTCCACGTGTTGGCGTTTTGAGGTTGAGAAAGGTACCATCCTCTACACATTCTTTCAAACACAATTACCAGCATTGACCTGCTCTCTGCTCTGTTCCTTCTTCATCAATGCGATGTCCCAGCCCAGATGTACAAACGTCCACTGGGCTTCCTAGTGGTGGCTTCAAGAGCCTGTGTTCCCCTACTATGGAAAATAATCTACTCCAACTTAAACTATGTGGATCCATAGGGTGAATTATATATTGCATATCAAGAATCTGACATCTTCTTTGAACCACTCCTATGAAAAGGTGTACTGCACATGGTTGCTTTTCAGAATACCCAAGCTTACTGAGAGCACCTACACAACAACTCTCCAGACCCCTGAGGCTCCAAGTTATTGATACCTCTACATCTTTGTATTATCTCATTTGACTGCTCCCACATTTCCTGCAAGCATAGCACATGTGTCCCAGCTTAAATCGTTCTCCTACAACCAATAAAATCAAAACCTTTCCTGCATGGGTCTAAGTTTGGCCTGCCTACTGGTGTATGACTCCACCCACCGACAATTGGCCCTTCCCATTCACGAGTATAGTGCCTCAGTGGCAGATAAGTTTAGATGATGTGAGAGGGACTTTTAACCCTTTAACAGCAGCTATAACAGGTGCGAGGGGTACTGAGCTCTGTCTGCAACTATTAATAGGAAACACAAGTAAACCCATTAATGTTAACCCCAGGACAGGGATCTAGACATTTCTGTAACATAGGGTCACAAGGTGGGTCTGGAGACTAATGCAAAGTACCAAGCATTGTGTCAGGCAGTCAGCGCAGATTCATGGTCAGGACTCAACTAGGTTATTATGGGAGAGCAAGCAATGAACTGCCCCTTTAAATATAATTGAAGCAGCACCCATGCCCTCAAAGGACTGGCTGAAGAGAGATTATGCATGACCACTGGACAGTGAAGTGACTAGCAGGAAGGATGATGCAGACCTGCAGTGTAAATCATGATCTTAACAGAAATAAAAATGCCAGGTGTTAACAGATTTGAAGCCAGCGCACATGAAGAAGAGGAGCTGCCCGGGGCGTCGGAATGGTGAGTACACAATTTATTTATATATATCAGAGTATAACCCGAGTGGGGATTGGCTTATACTCGAGTATATACGGTATATAATCCTGCATAAAAGTACTGTACACAAGTATACATATTTATTCACAGACACCAAGTTGCAACTTGCATGCGTTCCTACCGATCAATACTTAACATTTCAGCAATTTCTCACTGTGGCCAATTCCTGCGAAAAGCCAAGAGAAGTTTAAAAAAATGTTTTACCAGTTGCAACAGAATTCTATATTAGGAGGAGGCATACACCAGTTAGATCTTCCATTACAAATAAAAATATTCAATTCCAGCTAATTACAGCACTTCCGTGGATGCCTGGAGTACCAAACCGGTCTTTGATGTCAGCAGGTACATGTACAAACTTAAGATACAAGACAGCTAGACACTGACTGCATTTGTTCAGTAAACACAATTAAATATTTATTAATCACACAGGTAAAATTTGTATTCAAAAGAGAATACATTTCCAAATTAAATTTTCACATTGTGCTATATACCATTTTTACAACTGATTGATAACCATGTAATTTAGACAAGAAAAGGTTAGGATCGGTCATTGTCTACATAGTTTGCAAGATTAGTTTAAGCTTTCATCTTTAAAAATCTAGTCAAAATCACTTGGTATTCAAGTAGCAAAGCCTAACTGATAAGGAAGAGGATTGGTGGGGTGGTAGATCTGACATCACTTCCACTAAGGGAACCAAGAGATATTGTCGGATCTCAGACGGTTTTCCTTTGGCAAGTGAGGTTGTGGAGATGATGAATGCCATTTGTTAAAACCAATGTGGCACTGAAAAAGTTTCTGAAAGGGGTGTGATGGGATGGTAAAAGACACAGCTCCGTTGGATTTAACAACCTTTTTCACAACTTCAAAGCCAGGTTTCTGGCATAAAAGCTTGCTTAAATGGACTCTAGTCCCCTACTGAAGTAGGTGCATTCTAGAGCCGATGAAAATGCGGCCGCGGGACCCTTAGTAAATAAGCCCCAATATGTTTGCTTTGTGTTTCATTACACATTGCAAAGACATTGGGCAAAACCCATGCTAAACAACGGTTTTATATACATAGTAACTTATGTTTTACATATTTTAATTATTATTTATGTGTTTGTTAAAGAGCTTTGTCTGAGTTTGCAATGAGTTGCAAAACACAATGTAAATGCAATACATCAATGTGTAGGTGTCCAATGACTACCATGTTAGAAGTCACTCCATCTTCAATACATGGCATATCCTTAGCCAACTGACTCTCAGGTTGTACAATGCTGCTAGTAACCCTGCAGCCATCGTTTATGGCAGGTAAGTGGCTCTGTAATTGTACTATACAAATAACTATAGAATTAAAATAACAAATGCTATAAAATGATCTGACATGCTTATCTGCAATGGCATACAATGCATTCAGGACAATCTGTAACCTATAACCAAGACGTGTGAATGAAACCGTGGCAAAGTTGTCAGGGCCTTTTAGTGTGAGGGGTTGTACCCTAAACAGCCACTACACAGAAACTCAACCCCTTATCACCAACACTTGTTTTCAGCTTTATGACCAGACTCTACTTTTAAAAATCAGACATGTTTCACAATCATTGGTTATAACTTTGGAACGCTTTAACATATCCAGGTCATTTTGAGATTGTTTTCTCGTGACACATTGAGCATGCTCAGTTAACTACAGCTGGGTCCTGTCAGGGGACATGCCGTACCCCGCAGCTGTAGTATGGATTGGATCCGATCCAGGAGGAAGACACTTACATGTCGTGGTCATACTTGATTGCGGCATGTACGGGGTTAAACACCTAGGCTCTGAGCTTTTCCGATCTTAGGTGTTAGTGCTGGGTCTTGGGTTTTGATAACACGGCACTAGCAGGTTTTTATGTCCTGCAATATTCTTCTGACATGATGACGTAGAAAGGTGGCATGTCAGAAGAAGTATCCTTAATGACACAAAATGACATAAAAACACAATGCGGCAATCATCAAGGGGTTAAAGTGTGTACATTGAAGTTATATTTAAAAAAATCAAAGAATTGATGATGATTGAAAAATATATTTCATTTCCTCAAGCAACAAAGGTAAAAAATGTGTAAGCAAGAGTTCTTTTGATTTGCACGTGATTTGTCTACAAGAATAAATGGCAAGCCCTGCTAATAACTTCTTGTAATACAGAACACTTGGAGACAGCAATGTAATCCTTGCTGACATTCTTTGTAGAGCTCTTGGGTTCTGTGATTTGCAGAAGCAAAGTTGGAGTACAGCTGTATTTGTACATTCCGAAGAAAGTCTCACTCCTTGTGCTCTCTCTAATCCCAAATCAACGGTTTACTCTGGCACTGCCATTGTAAAAGATTTCCAAGTGGAGGCTCACAAGCAATGTCAGAAGAAAACAGACAAAACAAATACATGGAATAAATCCTCAAGTGGTTATGTAATTCCCATCCAGTGACTTTATACTAAATTCTATTTAAACAGGTGGCCAATATACAAAATGATATCATGGAGCTAAAGATGAAATAGCTATTCTGGCGTTATTGATTCTACTACAGTGCAGTAATCCATTTAAATGAAGTATCTTTTCTACAAAGAAATGAAGAAATGAAGAGAAAATGTTGGCTACCAGGGCCAGCTCCAGGCTTCAGTGGGCCCCTTTGCAGTCAACTCGAGTAACGGCATGGGTTCATTAAATATAGCCCAGCCCCCCCCTCGCCCCCAATACATTATATGCAGGCCCCTCCTCGCCCCCAATACATTATATGCAGGCCCCTCCTCGCCCCCAATACATTATATGCAGCCCCCTCCTCGCCCCCAATACATTAAAGGACACCTGTCATCAGGTCTGTGTCACTTGTCCTGTCACCTCTACCTGTTGGAGCAGCTCACAAGGATCCCATCCCAGCCTTTATCTAGTTATTTCATACATTAATCATTGTAAAATCATATATTCTTTATCATGTAAATGAGGCTGGTCACATGGTCAGAGGCAGTGATGTCACCCCTGTTACCCCTCCCCTCTCCTCCCCCTGCTCATGTCTGTGTGTAATGTATAGTAAAGCATGGCTAGTGTGTGCTGCATCTGCTGACATGCTGCATCCTCCTAATATACAGGTGAGAGACACAGACATCAGCTACACATGAATCTGACATGTTCTGCTGTAACATGGCTGCAGCCTGGAGCTGCTGTATCTCTCCTATACACACACAGGCTGCAGGGGGCGTGGCCACCAGCACCAGGAAGCACATCATTATACAGCCTCACATCATTATACAGGCTGTCAGTCATGCACTGGGGGTGTGGCTGTGCCTCCCACTCATGAATAGAGTGGACAGCTTGAATATGCTAATGCTTCATTGGACATTTCACAGGTCATTTGCATACAGCTTTAGGACCTCATTGCTTAGGTTTACAGGCATGTAGAGGGACAATGAAGGGATAGAGGCAATGCTCTCTAATGGCAGTTTATGTAAATATATTTAGTTTAGGGGGGTTATTTTGCATGACGGGTTCTCTTTAAATATAGCCCCCTCCTCACCCCCAATACATTATATGCAGGCCCCTCCTCGCCCCCAATACATTATATGCAGCCCCCTCCTCGCCCCCAATACATTATATGCAGGCCCCTCCTCGCCCCCAATACATTATATGCAGGCCCCTCCTCGCCCCCAATACATTATATGCAGGCCCCTCCCCCCCCAATACATTATATGCAGCCCTCTCCTCGCCCCCAATACATTAAATATAGCCCCCTCCTCGCCCCCAATACATTACATGCAGCCCCCTCGTCACCCCCAATACATTGTATGCAGCCTCCTCATTACCCCCAATACATTATATGGAGCTCCCTCCTCAGCCCCCAATACATTATATGCAGCCCCCTCCTCAGCCCCAATACATTATATGCAGCCCCCTCCTCAGCCCCAATACATTATATGCAGCCCCCTCCTCAGTCCCGATACATTATATGCAACCCCCTCCTCAGCCCCGATACATTATATGCAGCCCCCTCCTCAGCCCCAATACATTATATGCAGCCCCCTCATCAGATTTCACATTATATGAGCCCCCTTCCCCACATGGATTATATACAGCCCCCTCCTCATGTCCCATTCTTTACTAACAGCCCCTACACTAGTAAATGTGACCATTAAAAATAAAAGAATAATACTTACCTCAGTCTTCTGCTCAGGTCAGGATCTTCTCTCTCTGTCTTCCTTCTTCTTCCGGCAGCTACACAGCACTTCAGCCAGCGGTCACAGGTTCTGCTAGCGTCACATTCATAACGCGACGCTAGCACACAGGGGGCGGCCCTCGGCTTGATTGCATATTCCAGTCGCGTTCATAAAGCGACGCTAGCGGAACCTATGACTGCGGCCTGAAGCGCTGTGAAGCTGCCGAACTCAACACTAGCGGAACCTGTGACTTCGGCCACGCAGAGACTTACAGCGGCGTCCTGCAGCACACAGAGTACCGCTTTACGGCGCCACGGGTGGGCCATCCCAGCAGCTGGGGGGCCCGGCACTTACCCGGGTTTGCCGGCCCTGTTGGCTACACATGTATGGGTATGGACAGCCGGCCTGAGCGACTAGTGCGGGCATCAGTGATAGGCTACAGGCCAGCATAGTGAACTACATAATGTGTTACGTAGTAAAGTAAAAATTAAAAATAGAAGACTACCTACTGACGCCAGACCCCGGGGCTGCAGTAGGATGGATTGGATGAACCTATTAGTTGGTTTACTTTACGCCAGAAAGTTAGGACACAATTCTGTCAGGTTAGCAGTGTTTCTGGTGCACGGACCTTTTAGGTGCGAGGCCGAGCCCCTTTTGATGAGCTAGTCATAGGAGAGCCAGAAAACTGTCTAAAACCCTTTATATATGTGGTGCAGACAGTTTTTTAGTGAAAGCTACGACAGATTAATAAATCTACCCCAATGTATCTTCCACGACTGTAGCTGAAAGAAGAGCATT
The DNA here is from genome assembly GCF_040894005.1 of Engystomops pustulosus. NCBI lineage: Eukaryota > Metazoa > Chordata > Amphibia > Anura > Leptodactylidae > Engystomops > Engystomops pustulosus. Next base: position 134,086,755 of record NC_092411.1, read on the forward strand.
GATGGAGAGTCTTTAAACTGCCGTGCTGTGAGATCTCAGCATTGAATTTCTCCATAGCCCCTATCCCCTGCTCTAAGTAAGAGCTGTAGCAGACTTCTTGTTGAATACTACAACAGTAACTTAGAGCAGGGGGAACAAAATCCCTTCAGTGCTGCTACTTAAGAATCTTGACAGCTTCATATGGTTAAAACAAATATAGTTGCATGTACTATTAAAGGGAATGTAAGAAACTTTGTAAAATATCTTTTTAAAGAAAGAAAGAGATCATGTTAAATGCTGTCCACCAATGTATGTAGCAAAATTGAGGAAGTGCCCTGGAGATTTAGGTTTTGCAAGTGTTCTTTTGAATTAACCCCTGATATGGCCAGATTAGTTTTTTTTTTTTACATTTAATAGAAAACAAAAATGTTACTTCAATGTCACTGGTTGAGGGGTTGCTTTTTGTAAGCTGTATTTTTCATTTGCGTGGCCTATAACTTATTGACCAAATTTTTGTATGCAAAGTCAGATGGGTGCAATTACTTATATGACCGACCCAATAAAGATCTAACTACTTTTAAAGCTTAGAAAGATAAATAAATGAATTAATAAAATATAAATATTATCAACAATTAACAAATTTGATAAATAGTGCAGAATTATGCCTCATGCACATGAATGACTGGCAAAGGTGCTAACATGGGCACTTCTGGTCTAGTTTTAAGCCGTTTAGATTTTCGACACCATCCTTAAATGTACTCAAGAACTGCAAATAATGGTCATGGGAAGTCATCCTTTTTCCTACAGCTACCTTGACATTTCCTTGTTATTAAGTATTTTATAAGAAATTGTGGAGCTATATTGTGTCATTACACTCATGTTTATTGGAAATCTCCACTGTTTGTATATACATTTGCTGGAAAAAAATTCTGTGCCACTGTCTGCATTAAAAGAACTAATGTTCTACATTTTTAGTGTGGCAAAAATACTCATCGATGGTGGTAAAGAGATTTGCAGATTTTTATTTTAGGATATTAGAATATATTTTTACTTTGCCTCTCAATTCAATCCATTTGGGATGTGAGCTTAATTCAGTGAAGTAAGGGAGAGTAAAACATAAAATGCTGTTCAGAACAATGCGACAGCCATTAAGGAATGAACAGCTAATGGACTTCACAGTCACTGTACAGACTACTCTGTAACGTGTGCGCTGTTTACACAGTCAAGAGGTTAAAAGAAAAAGTCAATACTCACTATTGGAAAGCCTGAACACATATCTTGTAATATTGCTGGTCTGGTGAACCACTCATAAAATATAAACACATTACAGTTCCTAATGCTGTACCTGAGGTTCTTGAGGTGACATGGGTAATGCATTGAGGGCTTCTTGCAGTTTCACTTGCAGTTGACTAATATGCTGTTCCTTTTGATGTAGCTGCTCAGTAAGAGCAATATTACTTTGCCGCAGTTGAGTCTCACTGGACTTTGCCGTTTCATAACATGCATTCAAGTCATTATAAAGCTGATGGTGAAAACAATAATGATTATTATACATTGGTAGTATGGAGCATTACTGGAGGAAAAAAAGGAGAATTATTAAAAGGTACACTATAGAAAAATACATATTATGATTATAGTATGTTTTGAAAAGGCACTGCAAAAATTTAAGATCTTTCACAAAAAAAAAGAAACAATTTTGTTATGTGGTTCTTGAAAATAGGCCATTTGATAGATTAGATTGCGGGAGTCCACTGCTCGGCACCCATGCCATTCAGCCAGTAGTATTTACAAACATGTTTACTACTTCAATTTAATTCTTTTTTTTTTTTTAAGAGTACAAGTGGTCCCCGGGTTACGTACAAGATAGGTTCTGCAGGTTTGTTCTTAAGTTGAATTTGTATGTAAGTCGGAAATCTATATTTTATAATTGTAGCTTCAGGCAAAATTTTTTGGGTCTGTATGACAATTGGATTTAAAAAATGTTGGGTTGTCATAAGAACCAGGATTAAAGGGGTATTCTCGTCTGGGCATTCACTTTCAGTTTCATTAATCTGCCATATACAAACATTTCTTCAATTGGATGTTATTAAAAAAAATGTTCCTGTATGAAGATAATTTCTCATAAATGTAGTCATATGGTCCCTTAGAAACAAGACTGTGTCCTTGGTTACGGCCACGTCTGCTGGAGGGATTGCACAAAGAAACAAAAGTTTTTGTGTATGAAATGTCCAGATGTTGCTACATGTCGCACAGCCGTCCTGTGGTAATGATCGCTGAATCCAGGTGGTCAGGCAGGACTCTATAGCGCTAGTCTGGCCACAGCTGCCAGAGTGTGACATGGTCGTATCCAGGGAAGCCATCTCGTTTCTAAGGGACAACATGGCTACATTTATGAGAAATTATCTTCACACAGGAACATTTAATTACATCCAATTGGAGAAATGTTTACATATGGCAAATGAATTTAATTAAATGTGAATGCCCAGATGAGAATACCCCTTTAACAATAAAGCTTCATTGCAGACACATGTGATAACTGTTACAGATGATCATTGTAGCCTGGGACTAAAGTACAATAAATTACCAATATTCAGAGGTCCGTTTGTAGCTAGGGGTCGTCTGTAAGTCGGGTGTTCTTAAGTAGGTGACCACCTGTACTATTAACTATTCTCTATTTTTGTTTCCTATAGTCTTTAGTTATAACATAAGTCAGCAGAAACATTTGTAGCCCACCTCTGGTTATATATTATATATATTTTTTTTTTCCTTAATAATTGGCACTTTTCAAAACCAGACAACTTTGCTTATAACTTAAAAGAATAAGCAGCTGTTACTTCTTAGTGCTGCTTATTCTTTTAAGTTATAAGCAAAGTTGTTTTTACACACGTCCAGTTTTTAATGATGCAGTTTATGGTGCGCAAACCAGGAGGGGAATGTAAATAGAGGAGGAGTAGCAAACATAGGGGTAGATTTATCAAGTGTCTGAAAGTCGGAATATTTCTAGTTGCCCACGGCAACCAATCACAGCTCAGCTTTCATTTTATAAGTGGTCATGAATATTTTAAAGGGGAGCTGTGATTGGTTGCCATGGGCAACTAGAAATATTCTGACTTTCAGACACTTGATAAATCTACCCCATTATGTTCAAGACCTGCTTTTGGGTTCAAAAACTGCATCTGAAAAACTGAAAGTCTGGCTGAAAGTCAGGGTGATGCCACATGTTCCGTTTTTGGTCTATATTGAAGCATGCATTTTCAGTGCGTTTAATCATGCGTTTAATAGATAAAACAGGTTTAAAGGAGCCAAACGCATGGTAAACAGTAAAAAACGGATGCGTTTTAAAAAATGCATGCGTTTTTAAACAGACTGAAAACGCATGCTTTAAAATGGACCAAATGTGTGGTATCACCATTAGTCTGGGGTTTCTTTATCTCATCACTCTGTTCTGAAACTGTAGAGTTTTGGGAGAAGCAGCAGGAGATGGAATCGAACACAGTAATTTATTAAATATTATACAAATCCATATAATTATTGTGAATCCAAGAAGTGCACTTTAACACAGCATATTACAAAAACACAGACTAGCACATCATTGCAAAAAATATTTAAATGTTGGTTACTCAAAATAGTTTTCAGAGCGGAACAATATCCCATGTGTCACTTATGTCATGTAAAGGTATTTCTGCACACATAAATGTAGAAAGCTGGTATGGATGATGGAAATATGATTACTAGCCAAATGTCTGATGTGTGAATAAATAAAATTGCAAAAAGTAATGGCATATTAAAGATTATGTATATATTAGTAGTAGACTTGGGGAAAAAAAAACACACACACATACTTTTTGATATGAGATGGTCTCAGTGAAGTGAGCATCTTCCTGACTTCTCAGTACTTTTTGAGTGTCCATATTGAGTGTCTGCAGCTGTTGTACAAGTTCAGCCTGCTGAGCAGCATGTTCATTGCTTTGTTTATACAGATTCTGAAGTTCTTGCAGCTCTTTTCTGTTAACAGAAGCAAGGAACCATGGAATCAAACATAGGCAAGAAAGTTAACACAGAATGTTATGTATCACAACGTATAAGAGTCAAAAAAGGAGTTAAAATTAAGTGCACACAGTATTCACCCTTGGGTGCAATCACGGTGGTATAAGAATTTGGCATTTCATTGGCTACTTTATCCTAAAGTCCTTCTCTGTCCATGGGGTACTAGGCACCTGGACAGGGAGGGCATCAGTTCATGCAGTCAGAATGCAAGGAATTGTAAGCACATGGAGAACTACTATATGGGGTCTGGCGATTCTGTACCCATGGCCTGTGGAAGGATCCCTGAAAGTGCTATGTTATCGGTGGAAGAAAACCAAACAATGTTTCCTGGGCCCAATGGAACAAGGTCGTTATGAAATGGAGCCACCTAACAACAGCTAATGGTAATATAAAGTAGTACACACCTAGAAGTAGCCTCATAAATTGGAAAGACAGTAATTCCAGTACCAATTTTTATGTGTCATTGGCACTTGAGCCTAAAACGGTCACTAAAAATTTGAATGCATAAATCAAGAGTGCAGATATGAATAAGCCTAATAGTATAGTATACTTTGTTAATTAAAATTGTTTCTCCGTCCTTTCATTTTGCTTTTACCAGCGTGTATAAACCAGTTTTCCGCTGCAATGATAGCGGTTATAAATATATTTATTGAAGTCATGCATGTATGAGAAAAGCTGGTGGGTGTGCACCACTCACCATTGAAAATGACTGGTTGCACTGAAAATTCAGAAAGAGGTATCCCAGCACTCACGGTAGATTTCTATGCAATCAATTTATTAGCATAAGTTATAGACAGCTGTTTATAACTTATGCTAATAAATTGATTGCATAAAAATCTACCGTGAGTGCTGGGATACCTCTTTCTACGTTACCTGGCGGATACCTCGCCTGTCCTCGTGCACCACAACTAACGCGGAGTGCCTTCCTACCTGTATGTTGCACTGAAAATTCAGGCAGAAATAAGATAAGCTCTTTAATTTGTGGTGCAGCCATTCGCCACGTACACAGCACAGTAAGACACGGTGAATGCTGTCAATGTGAGCTCTTAGCGAGCCTCTTTTTCGGCATCTAGATTAGGACACATTTATGGTCATGTGCATGAGGCCCAAGATTTATCCAGGAAAAATAATGCCAATGTGTAAATTCTCACAGCTAATACTTTGAGTGATAAATTGTTGGCATATCATATGCAATTTGAATGCAGAAAAACTGTTTGCAACTAAACAGTTGTGGCGCCAGTTTACTATGTTCAACATTTTATTCAGTCTGTGTCACAAGCTACAGCTCCTTATCACAGTCGTGGGGCCTGTGTCATCAGCAATCTCATTATGACTTTGTGTGTCAACAGTTGAATGATGCCATTACAACCACTGAGGAATGGACAATAGTCAAGATCAAATAACAGATAAGATTACATAACAACGTTCAACTGAGCTTCTTCAGTATTTATACATGCTGAACTGATAGAGACAAAAGCACTGTTCACACATTGCAGTCCTATGGCTTTACTGGAAAGTATTCGTCAAAAAAAACCTAAGCCATTTTATATTTTCTAAACTAATTATTTTTTTTTCAATATACCCATTGTATTCCATATGGTGATCACCTGGATCAATATCCTGAGTCCACAGCAGTTTATACTCACGTTTTCTACCAGCATTGTACTGCATAACCTTGCTCACCTTTCCTTGAGACTTTACTATTATAATATAATATATAATAATAACTAGTGGAGATATCTCAGTAATAATTTACACAAGAACATTTCACAATAATGTCAAGACCATTGTCTGTCTGGAAACGCAGAGTGAGAGATGAACAAAAAAAAATGTGTAAGAATTATTGCATAATCTGCAGCAAAAATATATTACCGGGTAATATAAATATATATACAGGCAGTCCCCGGGTTACATACAAGATAGGGTCTGTAGGTTTGTTCTTAAGTTGAATTTGTATGTAAGTCAGAACTGTATATTTTATCATTGTAATCCCAGCCAGAACTTTTTTGGTCTCTGTGACAATTGGATTTTAAAAATGTTGGGTTGTCATAAGAATCAATATTAACACTAAAGCTTCATTACAGACATCTGTGATAACTGCTACAACTGTTTATTGTAGCCTAAGACTAAAGTGCAATCAATTACCAATATCCAGAGGTCCGTTTGTAACTAGGGGTCGTATGTAAGTCAAGTGTTCTTAAGTAGGGGACCGCCTGTATATCTCTATCTATATATATATCTCTAGAGGTTTATACTCGTACAAATAGTATGGAAAAGGGAGGTGGTGTTGTCTAGTCTTACTTTTAGAGTTGTCATGTAGTGATACACACATTAGCATGGGGCCTCATTAGTCACAATGAAGTGGCTAGTTGGCTTATGTAATTTCAAAATGAATACCAAGAACCTTCATTATTCAGATATTTTAACTGACTTTAGCAACAATAGATCATTGTAAAACATGTGGATATGTTCACTTTTCTGTTGGCAAATTCTAGAAGGTGTTGGGGGTCACTTATTTTTGGATTATAATCAAGGGTCATTTCTGATTGACAGGATCTGCTCTGCATGAAATTTACTTTTGCATAGCAGAGATGCTTCAATGCACATGAAATAACCGAGTAGAGAGAAAAAAAAAAAAAAAAAAGCAGCTAGGGATGTAAACTTGGAAGGTAAAAATATCCACATTTAAAGTGATTACTTTTGGGAGTTACTTAACAGATCTCAAGTCAATTAGTATATAAACCAAGCTGCACTTTCAAAAGCTCCTACTCTTTCTATGATGTCACCAAAAGTGAATTTGCTTAAGAGACAACTTCTCTCAATAAATGTTAGCAAAGTAGGGCATTTGACACGTTACATTTAAAGCTTGATTTCCACTCTTCTTTTTCCAGGTCCATTGACCTGCAAAAAATGTCACCAAACGTCAATACTCAGTGGGGAAACTGTATCCGTAAAATCATTAAATACCATTAGAGACAAATGGATATGTCCTGAGCCCTAGTACCTTAACAGCTGATAAATGGTTTAAAGTGAGAAGTGAAGGAAAAATAAAAAAAACTATTGGTTTTGTTAAATTGAATAAAAAGAAAGAAAACTTTGACACTTTAGGTGCTCTACCTGAAGTCAGGCTTTTTAAAACTTGAAGGCTAAAACTATCCGTGATATATAAATTTGGTTAGAATTAACAGTGGTCACTACACTGATAAAACGTATCTGTGAGTGATTTGCAAAACATTCTTGTCTTAAAAATGTTGATTAAAGAGGATGAGATAGGGAAAAAATATATATATGTTGCCCTCAAATGCGGTCAAGGTCACTTCTAGTCACTAATTTCTGGTGTCCCTTAATGCTTGGCCATACAGCCAACAGTGATGCATTTCAGAGGCTATACAATATTTCCTCTGTATTAAAACAATCAACAAAGTACAAAGAGCATCTTTCTGTGGTATAGGGCTATATTCCCACACAAACTGGATTCACTCACTCTTAGTAAGACATGAACTGCACACATTGCACACATCTGCAGGACTTGCTACACAACTCTTTCTCCGATGTTATTTCAATCCTGACGTCAGGAGGGTTCCAGTATATTGCACTTTCACCAATCTAATATTGACAACCTAGGTCAACATATTTATCCTAGAAAAAGCTAACTGTAATGGAATATTAATCCAACTCAATTAATTAACAGATACTTCCGTTTTTTTTAACACTATTCACAATTCTTTTCTGTGTCTTTTTTCCCTTGGAATAAATTAAAATAATAATACTTACTTTCCTGTCTTATACTGCACCAAAAGAAAATCTGGCGTTAAGACTGTCTAGTCTCACTCTAAGCCTCCCAAAAGTTGGCTTAGTTTTTCACCATAAACACCCCCAAATAGCCTGCTGGATAGCTTGTAGGTTTAAATTATACCATAATTCTGGTGGATTTTTTTTTAGTTTATTTCCTCCAGTAGGTCAGAAATATTGTAGATATTTACATCTATTGTACATGTGCCCATTAGTATAGGTGACAAGCAGTGGCGTAACTAGGAGTGGCAGGGCCCCATAGCAGGCTTCGGCATGGGGCCCCCTTCCCACTGGAAAATGATACATATTTGTATACTCACACATGCAAGTTACAATCACACATTTGTACACTTATGCACATATTCTCATATAGAGCATATACACACATACAATGACATTTACAAACACACAGCTTATATACACACATACAGTATATGCAGACACCATACACATACACCATATACACATCACAGATGCAGCATATATACATTGCATATATGTTATATACATATTATGATGTACAAAGTGCAGCATAATATGTATATAATGGTGCCCATCCTCCACTCTTTAGTGTGTCAGGTCGGATGCTGGGCCCCCCTGATAGTGTGGGCCCAATAGCGGTTGCTATAGCTGCTACCACTGTAGTTACGACCCTGGTGACATGTGCTCAGATTTGGGATATGGAGTGAATGTAAACAATAAAATTTTAATAGCGCACACACAACAGCACACTCTTATTATTTTCTCATGCCAAACCACCATGCAGTGTTTAAAGGGAACCTCTCACCACATTTTCACAAATACATCTAGTGAAAGGCTCTCATAGAGCCCTATTAACTAACTCACACCCTTCTTTTTAGCTAAAACTGCTTTCTTACATACCCATAAATCAACTCTATTTTATATTCTCTGGCATCACAGGGGGCATGTCCTGCTAGGCCGGCCCCTCCCATCTACTCCTCCCATGTCCCATGCCTCTTTTAAGTATTCAACACTTCATGTCATGTGACCGGAGTGAAGTCATCTTAGGTCATGTTACATCTGCAAAGTCTACATCAAGTGACTTACATACAAGTTTAAAAACTGATTTTTTTTATTTTTTTTTAAACATTGAAGCCATCGAAAGGAACCAGTGATTTAAATCAGTTTTTAATTAACTATTTATTTTGAGTTGGTAAATTTCAATTGCAGGTTCTTTTTAAATTGACAGTAACATATACACATTTGACATGGGACCCAATTCAGCAAATTTCTAAAACATACTGTGCATGAAGTGGAAACCAGATATTTCTGCTAGCAAAGGTAAAGCAGACCAAGACTTTAGAGCAAGAAATATATCTTTATTCTACAGATCTTACGTTGTGGAGATGTGCCCATAAAAGATTTTCAAATGTACACTTTATAATATTGAGCCTTCTACAGGCCATCCATACTGCTGCTCAAGTCAACGCTCTCTGTATAGGGTGAACTTTCTAAGAGAGCAGTCATTACAATCTACAAAGCAGAAGAGCAGCCAAACAGCAGGACACTGTATTTAATCGGAGGAAACCTGTCAAATCATAGAAGCTTTAATGGAACTTTGTACAAAAGGCATTTGGAAAAAAAGCTTTACACTACGTTAGATCTAGTTTCAACCTGAAATAGTGAGGTTACCTTATATTACTATTGGGAATGATTAGATAAAGACATGAACAGGGCCTTTATTCTTGTAAGCGTTTACCATAACCGTCCTCGATTTGTTCCTAACATACTGTAATTACAACTCAAGTCCAACGCACAGATCTTACATGGGGGACTGAGGTTATGCACCGTTTCAACCCAAATGACCATGCTTAATAAAAATGTTACTAAATAAATTATATACATTACCAGTTCCTAAATAGTAGTTTTTGCATTTTAGTTGCATTAACAATTATGATTATTACAGCATATGGGTTAAACTATGCTGATCCACTCATGGATGCAACATCTGTCCAACATTCATTGCTAAAATGTCATTTAGTACTTCAATAATGTAACTTTCCAGTCTCATAACCAAGCCTCACGCACCACAATAACAAAGACCTTAGAACTCACCTGAAAGGTCTTATTGTTTAGTAAACATTAAGTAGGTATATGGATACATTTACAACAAGCAGTTTCTATTGCCAAGGCATGTGTCAATACACTACATAGCACTGCCGGCACAGTGCCAAAGTCGACAGGATCAAATTCCTATCTGTATCATCTAGTTGTCAAATTATCTACACCTATTGCTAGAAAGGTAAAACAGGTGAACAGCACAATACAAAGTTCGAAGAACGGAATAGTTGTCTCATAAATAATACAAGTGTTTACTAAAATATGTCAGAATAAATTAAAGCTTTTATATTGCCTTTACAAAACACATGCATTAATGCATTGTTAACGCACATGTTAAAGGGGTTGGCCACCTTTCCACAAAAATTTTTAGTAATGCTGTCACATATTCTCTATTATCATGTAATTGCAGATGCTACTTGAAAGTCTCACAATAAGGTGCCATTGTTGTGCTGGCACCTCCAAGAAGAATCCTACCAGCAGCACTTGTGGTCCTCTGCTGCACTTGCTGGAGTGCAGGGGATTAATGCCAGTCCTTACCAAGTGGGGCGGCAGTCATCCCCGGACATTGGCACTACTACCATCCGCACTTGGTAAGGACTGGCTTTAATCCCCTCCAATGCTCTTCTACCTTTACTACATAGGCATCGGGCTCCTTAATACTAACACTGTTGAGTATATTGATTAACCCATACTGTTGTTTGCCCCATGTTGATTTATACCAGTCCTTCCCCATATGTAATGACCTTTTTGCACATTTCCTATGTCCGGGCATGACTGCCTTTCTCTGCTGTAGACCACTGTGATAACCCTGTCATATAGAATTCACAAAAATGTCCTTTTTAATGGTGTTTGTTAGTGTATATGTCTGCATTAATAAAGATTATTTATACATTACTGTACCATCGTTAATACTGTTTTGCCTTACTTTCCTCCTCTCATATTGAGAGGTACAATAGGTAATATATTTTCATAGCTTTCTCTAAGGCATTAGTTTGGGTGCGTGACAATCCACACAGGACCTGCAAGTAAACACTGGTACTTGTTTATATACATAGAGCTGTCCTTTTGTATATCCTGTATCTAACTTTGGCTTTAATGCATATTGTAGACTAGATAGATGGATAAAAACTTTAATAATACCCTAGGGGGGGGGGGATTGTAAACCACTTCAGCAGTGATGTAACACCAAGACGTAGACATTTTTAATATGTATATGCACAACAGAATCAAGGAAAGGGACTGTGACTGTCTGGTTTAGAAAACAGAGGGGAAGAAATCTGACAAAGGACAACTAGAATATGTGAAAGGTTAGGTTTCAATCTCCTACTAAATACAATAACTATAAGTGATCTGTCTGAAAAGGATATCACACAATGGTATACATATAAGTTTCAGAAATTTTACACAATCTCTCTTTCTATTGGTTCAAAGTATTTGAAAGGTCAGATAAGAATACAATGAGCTGAGAATAGTTAGAGTAACAAGAAGCTTAAAATTAAACTGCATAGAATATTAAAAGGTAAGAGATTATGTATCTGAAACCATAATCTTTCTTTAGACCATCTCCCTGCATATATTGCATCTAGTTGAGGAAATTTCACATTGCCCATTTTAGGATACTGGGAATAGAGACTTCTTTTAACTGATCCCTTTAAGCCTCCTATGTAGTTTCTATATTTTTGTAATTGTCATGAGGTTCCGATATTAGGACTAGAATATGATAATGAAATAAAGGCCACATACACTAAAGAGAAAGAGATAAGGGTTAAATTTGCCATTTACATTGCTGCTCTTGCATGTACAAGTAGGTTTCTTGTAATGTTATCAAACACAGGTTTTTTTTTTCCCAGATAATTTTCCATCTTTAGTACCAGGTTCAAACCTTCTTCCCATTTACCAAAGTGCCATTAAATATTACATATTTAGTTCCAATAAAGTACAATGATATAGCTGAGAAAATGATATATCAATTTTCTCTCTAGCATCAGTCACATTGGACAAAAGTTTAATGCAGTGAATCGGCACAAAGCAGCTGTCAGGTGAAAAAGCATTAAGCCAATGGCTATAGAAGATGTCAGGTTTGCAGGGGAGAATGCTTGGACTTCTGGTCCTTCCTCCGATGCTTCTTGTGGTGCTAGCAGCGTTCTCGGACATCCTGCGCGTCTCCACGCAGACTCCACCTCTCATCCGCTACCAGCGATCTCTGAAGCGCGTTCTGAGCAGAGGCTGCTAAGACCTCGCACTTTTTAGGGTTTGTGTTCTGGACTGCTAGGAGTTGTGGCAAATTTTTTTTTTCTTTTTTGTACACATTCGTTTAATTTTTGAAAATATATTAAAACGCAATAAAATATACCGGTATATAAATTTGGTATCACCGGGATCATACCGAACCAAAGAATAAAGTAGAGGTAGTATTTGGAGCGCAGAGTGAAAGTCGTAAAATCTGAGCCCAGACGAACGTGACGCACATGCGAGTTTTTTTCCAATTTTTCCACATTTTCCTGGCGGTGACCTCCATAACAGGAAATGGCGCCCAAAATGTGACTTTTACACCATTTTCATGACATAAAAAATGTAATAAAAAGTGATCAAAATGTCCCACAGTCCTCAAAATGATAGAAATGAAAACGCTCATTTCGGAAAAAATGACACCTCCTCCAGCTCCGTACATCAAAGTGTGAAAGAGTTATTAACGTCAGAAGATGGCAAAAAAAATATTATTTTTCGTAATATTTTGAAAAAATATCAAAGCACAATAAAAACCTATATAAATTTGGTATCACAGCAATCGTACCGAACCGAAGAATAAAGTAGAGGTGTTATTTGGAGCGCAGAGTGAAAGTCGTAAAAACTGAGCCCACAAGAACGTGACGCACACACGTATTGTTTTTTCAATTTTACCACATTTGGAATTTTTTTCCGGCTTCCCACTACATGACAGGGAATAATAAATAACATCAAGGGAAAGTAAAATTTGTTGCGCACAAAATAAACCCTCACATAGCTCTGTACACGGAAAAATGAAAAAGTTATGAATTTTTGAAGATGGAGAGCGAGAAATGAGCGAAAAAACCCTTAAGGGGTTACGTTCTGGGAATGGAAATAAAATCTGCTGTAGATCAACTTAGGCAATTTTATAAATTTTTTGGTATGAGTGAATACAAAGTTTGATGAATACAAAGCCCTCTTCATACACCAATGTGTGCCCATTGCCTTACGGAATTCTAAATGTTAAAGGAGTATTCTCATCTTCACTTTTAGTTTCATTCATCTGAAACAAATTGTTTTTGCATGCGACATGGTCGGGAGTTACTAGATGTCCCACAGCTGACAAGTGGTAATGAATACTGAATCCATGCGGTCTGGTCCTTCAACAGAGTATGTCTGGCCACCGCTGCTAGAGTAAGGATGCTGTCATATCCAAGGACAGCTATCTTGTCTCTAAGTGATGCCATGGCTACAGTTATAGGAAATTATCTTCACACAGGTACTTTTTTTTTTTTTTCAACATGCAATTGAAGAAATGTTTATATACCCCTATAAAGGACATCTATTACCAAGATCAAGGATTGTAAACCAAGCACATGGACGCTGGTGTGTGCCCCTCTGGCAGAATCTGCTCTCCTTTAAGATTCCTATGCCCTTTTTTTTTAAGAAAAAAGGACTTAAACATTATGCAAATGAGCCTGCTCCAGGTTCCATTAACATCTATGGACCCAGGAGCCCCCCATGCTCATTTGCATAATTTAAAAGCCTTGTTTGTAAAAACCAGTGAATAAGAAGCTAAATGAAGAGCAGATTCTGCCAGAGGGGGCACATACCAGCACGTCAGTGTTTACAATCATTGATCCTGGTGGTGGACGTCCTTTAAGGAAGATATGCATATTTAACATTTGTTTAAGATACAGTTCCCTTGTTTGTTCACATTAAAGGGGTAATCTAGGAATAAGCATATTTCATATACAAATGGGTACCCAAAATATAAGCTAATGTGTAATTTGTTGTTATTTAAAATGTTGCTCCTCTTAGCAGAAAATTCTGGTGACAGACTGTAATGAAGAATTAAAATGCTACTGGCCCTTTAATCAGTCGTTAATTTCCTCTGCGCGGAGAAGACACAGTACAGAAGATGGCCGCTGGTCACATGTCCACATCACATGTCCTGCACCAGCCTGGGCAGGTCATGTGATCACCACTATGTTTGGCTGTAGTGGGTTGGTTGCAGTGCATCCAGTATGGCCAGTGTTTTGGTGATGGCAGCTACACATCATTACTATGGTAACAGAGCAAGAAAGTCTGTTATATCATCACCGGGAGCAGAGCATAAGAGGGAGGAGGAGTTACTGAGAACTAAAGGATCATGGAACTTGTATTTTCCAGTGGCGGCCATCTTAGTTATAACTCCACCTACTTTAGAGAAGCCATACATTTTGTAAATCATAAAAACAAACTATTTAAGCTCTATTTTGTGACTAATGACATTGAGTATTGTTGTATTCATTTATTTATATCATCATGGGTTTTTGTGTCAGACGTTCATATTCCCGGAATACCCCTTTAAGTCCAAGCACCCAGACAGAGTCATGCCCTATATGCCTTCAGAGATTTTATCAAAACTGGTAGGCAGTGTTTTACACCTCCTCACCTTAGTCTGGTCACATCCAGCTCTTTCTGTGCCAGTTCAGTCTGCTTGACAGCAACTTGGGAGGACAGGCCATTTATTTTATTATGCATGGCATCCATCTGGTTTCCAGCTTCTTTTAAATTCAGTTCTAAAGCCTATATAAAAGTAATTGGGAAAACCAAAGGAATGAAGGAAGAATAAAATTAGGTTTTAAGATCTCAATTATGAAATAGCTTACAAATGCGGAAACTTACTTCATAGAAATATATTAAAGTGTGAAAAACTAAAAGTTTTATATTTTATACATAACAGAGTGTATTGCACATGCCTTCCAGAAGCCGCTTAATCCAGAATTTCTTTTTTTACTCCTTAGCCAAGATAATCCACCTGTGCCTGAACCTTGTTGATGAATTGCACCAGAGTAAAATATAAAAGTGAATCTTCTGTTCGCTTCCTCCATATTTGCATTCATAACATATGTATTCTTTAAGTTTTATGTTAGAATGAAGTCTGTTATACTGTTTAATGATTAGACTTTAGAATGGCTATTTGATGTCAGCTTCCTGCTTTGCCGCATTAATTTTTAAAGAGCTGTGGGTTTTAAGTGTAGGAATTTAAATGAATGCAGGTCCCAGCTGGCATGTTTGAATACATAAGTTGTTATCACAGCAAATAACACGAAGCATAAGTGCACGCCACAATGTAGTTTGAAGAATCATGTGAGGGAACCCGACCGCTCTGCAGCATACCTGAATTTTGGCATCAATGCCAGACTTCTCTCCTCTCCACTGTGCCTCCTGCTTCCGTGCTTTCTCCAGGTCACTGAGCAGGTCGGCACATTTCTTACATAAACGCTGCTTCTCCTGCTCCAGATTTTTTAAAATGGCTGCCCTCTGCTCCTCTTCTTTTTGTAAATCCACCTCAGTGCTCTGTTTGACAAAGTCATGACAAAATCAGAGACGACAAAATAAAATTCCTAAGCGAGTGACCCCCCCAACTATGGAGCCCAACATGGTGTAAAGATTATGCGTTCACCATGTGATTCTAGTCAAGCAGGTGGATGGGATTTTTTTGAACTACTTGACAGCTCGGATGAGCACACATATGCAAGGAATCCTTTAATTGATCAGGATTGCCTTTGATGATGTCCCCAGCTATTTTTGAGACCCGCGCAGACATATCATTCCAGACCTCAGCTTTATCAATTAATAATAGAAGTCCCATCAGAATGTAATTAAAAAGAAGCCACATATTCATACTACTTTCCACAGCTCCATATCCATCATTAAGTATTTATTTGCAAGTTATAAGCCTCAGATTTTTCGACTTTAAAGGAGGAGTACGAGTTGAGTGTATAAGGAATAACTGCAAAGCTGAGGAACGCCTCGGGCAATTCTTCTACAGCATATGTCCCTTTCTGTGTCACTCTCGATGTCACAGCATGAAGCACAGCGTTTCATAGCAAGGCAGCTGGAAAGTATGTATAAAACAAGGTACCTGGAGCTTCTCACTTTTATCTTTTAATTTCTGTTGGAGGTCATCAAGTTGCTGTTTGAGCAAAGTATTTTCTTCATCTACAGCGATCTTCCTCTGCACAAGGTTGTTTATCTCCTGCTGCTGTCCTAAGGTTCTCTAGAACAAAAGTAAAATACACACAGTACAGCCAGTGCTCCCCAGTACTATGCCAGAGACATGAGTTTTCAGAAATCTTAGTATTAGATGGAAATACTAACATTTAGTACAAATACAAGTACAAAAAGAAGGACCTCTTTAGGCAGAAATATACATGTTAAAGAGGGCAATTATGGAGACAGCTTTGACTGTTGCAGACTATAGGAATACACAGTTACAGCAAATGAATGGGAGTTACCCCCTCCACAAAGGCCTTTGCACTAGGATTCAAAATGCAATGCAAATGCTGCCTGTGATGCTGACTTAAGGGGTTAAGCTACAATTTAAATATGAAACAATGCAAGGAATTGCACTGAATGGGTTAAGAACAGTTAAGCATCAATCACCTATAAGCAACATTGTGAAACACTGGAGACTTACAGTGGGTACAGAATATATTCGGACCCTTTTAAATTTTTCACCCTTTGTTTCATTGCAGCCAACTGGCAAAATCGAGAGTTTCTTTTTTTTTTTCATTAATGTACAATCTTCACCCATCCTATCATAATATTATAGTTTATACGGTTGAAAAAGACACATGTACATCAAGTTCAACCAAGGAAGGGAAGGGATTGGATGAGGAAGGGGTTTAGGGGAAACAATTCTATATAACATAACAATCAATGTTATTTAGGTGTAAAAAGGCATCTAGATCCTTCTTGAAGCTCTCTGCTGTCCCTGCTGTGACCAGTGCCTGAGGCAGGTTATTCCACAGATTCACAGTTTTCAAAGTAAAAAATGCCCTGTCACCTCTGGTGATTAAACCTTGTTTTCTCCAGACGGAGACAGTGCCCCCTTGTTTTTTTACTTGTACCATTTACTTGTACCATGCATATATTTATATAAATTAATCATGTCCCCTCGTAGTCATCTCTTTTCCAGAATAAATAAATCTAGTTGTTTTAATATTTCCTCATAACTAAGACCCTCCATACCCCTTATGATTTTTGTGGCTCTTCGTTGAACCCTCTTCAGCTACAGAGCATCCTTTTTATGGGCCGGAGCCCAGAAATGGACAGCATGTTCCAGGTGAGGCCGAATCAACGCCTTGTACAGTGATAATATTACATCCATATCCCGAGAGTCCATACCACTTTTGATACATTCTTCTTGCTGGCTTTATAGGCAGCTGTTTGACATTGCATGCTGTTATTCAGTTTACAATCTACTAGTACCCCCAGGTCCTTCTCAACAAGGAACTCTCCCAGATTTACTCCCCCAAGGACATATGTTGCCTGTGGATTATTAGCCCCCAGGTGCATAACCTTACATTTATCCACATTGAACCTCATTTGCCAAGTGGAAGACCAAACAATCATTTTGTTATCTCGCAGCCTGTGAACATCCTCCATAGTCTGTATTACACTACGCAGCTTTGTGTCATCTGCAAAAATAGACACAGTGCTATTAATTCCTACCTCTATATCATTAATAAATATATTAAATAGTAGTGGGCCAAGCACAGAACCCTGGGGTACACCACTCATAACTGGTGACCATTCCAAGTAGGAATCCTTGACCACAAATCTGGATACGATCTTCAGCCAGTTCTAAATCCAATTGCAAATGTTTCCTTCCAAACCAATAAAGCTTATTTTACCCATCGGCGTCTATGAGGGACAGTGTCAAATGCCTTTGCAAAGTTCAAGAACACAATATCCACAGCAGCTCCTACATCCAGGCATCTGCTCAGCTCTTCATAGAAGTAGATATGGTTAGTCTGACAACTTCTATTCTTAGTAAGCCCATGCTTACTTATAATACTATTTGATGTCACATACTCCAGTATATAGTCTTTTACTAACCCCTCCAATATTTTCCCCACAATGGAAGTTAAGCTTACAGGCCTTTAATTGCCTGGCGACGTTCTAGAGCAGTGATGGCAAACCTTTTAGAGACCGAGTGCCCAAACTACAACAAAGACCCGCTTATTTATCGCAAAGTGCCAACACAGAAATGTAATTTGTGATTTATACTCCCTTCTCTGTCACAGTTTTCATTGATACCAGCACCTGAGGCACCAATAAAGCAGAAAATAGTCCCAGGTAGAGCTGTCACTTTAAAATAGCTCTGTGCACAGCAAGTCCAGGCTGTCTGTGACTGCAGGAAGATATCTGGAGTCATCTCTGGTGATGGCCGAGTGCCCACAGAAAGGGCTCTGAGTGCCACCTCTGGCACTAGTGCCATAGGTTAGCCATCACTGTTCTAGAGCCTTTTTTAAAATATTGGCACCACATTTGCCTTGTGCCAGTCACTTGGCACAACACCAGACATTACGGAATCCCTGAAGATTTTAGACAGTAAATTGAGTGGTATACACACATAAATAATATCAATAAATATATTACACATCCCAGAAAAAATAAAACAGAAGTGCAAATAAATTGCCATACCTACACCTAAAAATGTTTTTTTTTTCTACAGTGTTCGGAACGATGCAGAAAATGCTTACAATGACTCATGCTGCTTCTAACAGCAATTAAAAGTAGGTATAATTAGTATGTGCACACCACATCCAGTAAAGCAAATTATTTATTGATAGCCATGCATAAATAGATCCATTTCAGAGACCTCCCCTACGACAAGTCCTATTAAGGATGATCATCTGGACATATTTATGACTGCTAATTAATAATTTATAGGGATCATCATTGCAGATTGTTGCCCACCTGCATAAAATACTATAAATTATTATAGTACTATTAGAACTTGAGATAAGGAACTTTGGTTAAGCAAAACGAACAAAGAGGTAAAGTATCTCACATAAGAGTGTGTACCCCTGAACTGAGCTGCAGTAGCGTGGTCAGTAGCATAAAGCAGTTTAACAAGACAGGCTAAACTCTAAACCTGCCTTGGTCAGAGGTTAAAGGGGGGTAGGGAGGAAGGAAGTCCAATGACCATACACCGAGCATCAAATCGCTCTGCACGACTGTCATCCCAGGAGGAAGCCTTCAGCAAACTATTTCTACCCTTTCTAGTGCATTGTTTGCTGAAGACAAGCAGACCAAGGACATGAATTATTAGAAAGATGTCCTGTGAAAACCAAGTGATGTGCCAACACGTACTGTGACATGATGAAACAGCTTGTGACCCCCCTCCTTTTGGAAACTGAGCACCCAAAACACATCTCCATGAAACTGAGGGTAAAGGTGCTGGTTAGTGTTCAGTGGATCCGAACAACAAAGTTTGGATTCATGACCGGAACCTGCAACATTTTACGTTGGTTAAAGGGGTGGCAGTTCTTTAAATCGCCAGCAGCATTTGGATGTCTGCGGACGAGCACCAACTTTCGCGGGGGCTGCAATTTGGGGCGGGGGGGTTACTCCCTGAGGACATCATCGCCCCCCAAATATGGCGGTGCTGAACACTAACAACGGGTCAGTGCAGGTGCACCCCAGCAGTGACATTTAAACAGTCAAAGAAAAACTAATATACAAATAAATCATGATAAACCAGAGACTCTTTACTTATACATCCAGGCATTGTGACGGGTTATTTTCTTATATTTATTATCCATGGCCTCTTCCTTCCAAAATCAATTTTTAAAGTTATGCTAATGAGTCTGATTGGCTCTATGGGTGTTTTCAGAGCACTTCTGTGATGTCTTTCCCTTGCTGTAACAAGGAGCAGAACATGTCTCACTCTCCCCCTGCCTATGTAATCTAGCAGCAACAGGAAGTGCAAGGGGAGGGAAGAACATCTCTGCTCATTATAACAGCCTGAAAGGCTACAAGACTGGGGGGCTCTGGAAACACTTCCCAGAGCCCATCAGGCTCATTAGAATATTTTGTGTTTATTTTAGAAGGTAGCAAGTCATAGATAAGAAACATAAGAAGATTACCACAGTCACGGTGCCTGGATCTATGAGTAAGTGTCCCTGGATTATCATAATAGATTTCAATGCTAGATATTCTTTAACACCCCAAGGTACCTGAACAGGATTTTAAAACCCAGGGTTTTTGGCCTCCCATCACAGATTATTATAAAGTTAATTCTACAGATGGTTGAAAAATCTTCTCTACGGCAAACTCTCCAGTAATTTCACAAGAGGTCCCCCATCTGCAATGACTAAGATTTTGAAGGCATATTTCCCACCAAAACTGACCTCCATTATCCAAATGATGCAACGCACACTCTCTAGATAAATTACAGCAGTAAAATCAATCAATACAAACCTCTTCTAGCTCTTGTATCTTGCAGTCCTTCATTTGTAAGATTTCCAGAACTTTTCGGTCTTTGGTCTCTGCTTTATTTTTTTCCCTGATGAAAAGCAAACAAGATTTATATTAAACATAAGTAACTCTAATGTGTAAGTTACTTTTGTTTATCATTGGCAATGAAGGTCTTGAAAAAAAAAAAAAAAATCAGAGATGGCGATACAGATACAGACGGTCCCCTACTTAAGAATACCCGACTTACAGACGACCCCTAGTTACAAACGGACCTCTGAATGTTGGTAATTTACTTAATTTTAGCCCCAGGCTACAATGATCAGCTGTATCAGTTATCTGAGGTGTCTGTAATGAAGCTTTATTGTTAATATTGGTTCTAATGACAATCCAACACTTTTAAAATCCAATTGTCACAGAGACCAAAAAACAGTTTGGCTGGAGTTACAATTATAAAATATACAGTTCTGACTTACATACAAACTCAAATTAAGAACAAAGCTGCAGAACCTATCTTGTACGTAACCCGGGGGCCCGCCTGTACAGTAATGTTGATGCATATCGGTTTTTTCTTCATTTATTGACTCTGCAAATGAGACTGCATTTAAAGGAAAATCTCATTTTCAAAAGGGCATCAAACTGATACCTCCATGTGATTCCAGACACCACATTGATGCAGAGAAGAAACACCTTCTATTACATAATGATGTGAGGATTTAAATAGGTCTGGTGCTCAACATTTCAATATAATGCTAGTACCCCTGAAGACACCACATTGGTGATATAGCCAGTTTGTCTAAATTATGAGTCTAGATATGTTCCAAGAGTTAGCTATATTAATAAAAAGGATTTAGCAGATCACAATCGCACAGATTCACACAAGAATTGTCAATATATCATTGACACAGTATCTTCAACATATTCACTATGTGGTATTTGTAAGTAGATAATATTGAACTGCTCGATTTGAATAAGTCTGCATTTATGCAAATTGCTTTGTAGGGAAGTGATGTCACTGTTCTGGAGGAATACATATGTGCACCATACATTGATCAATTGTGCTTGAAACGTTTCTGTGTGCCAGGTGATTAAAGAAACACCTTCTTCTCATCAAGAATTGGAGTGCTGCTGCTTTTTTGTCTTCTGAATCTATCTTCGATTTGGGGAACCAGGATCATCAAGGATACGTTAACCCATTAAGCTAATTGCTAACCAAACGTAATTTCATTTTTGCTGCCTTCCACTACTGCAAAAAACTTAAAAGGGGTTTTCTCAAATTTAAAAGGTTTGCAATTTTAATCAGATTTATTGCTGTATTTGGTCCTATTACTCAGTGATGGTCAGTGTAAATTTTGTGTGGGCAAGGATTCTGTAAGCAGAAACTTCATGATCCCTCTAGTGCTATAAGATGCTATGTTTGAAATGTGGTCATGGTTCAGGGTTCATCACGAGATGGATATAAGACACAATGACACACAATCAGCTCTGCTAGGTCGACCCCTCCCCTCGGATCGAGACCTTATCATCTTTGTACTGCTGATGCTCTCTCCTCTACAGCTGCTGAGAAAAGTGTAGAAACTCACTGCTGCTACCCTAAATAAATTTAAAGGAGACCTACCATCAGTTGGCTGACTATATACAGGGGTGGGGGGACAGGGGCTGGCTGCAACCCAGTATATGGCCAGCTAGGTCATTCTCCCCAGTATATAGCAAGCTAGCCAATGCCCCCAAGTATATAGAGTCAACCACTTTCGCCCAGTATATAGCTAACCAGCCCCCTGCTCCCCAGAATATAGCCAGCCAGCTCCATGCCCCCCAAGTATATAGGCAGCCAGCTCCATGTCCCCTCAGTATATAGCCAGCCAGCCCCATGCCCCCTCAGTATATAGCCTGCCAGCCCCATGCCCCCTCAGTATATAGCCTGCCAGCCCCATGCCCCCCCCAGTATATAGCCTGCCAGCCTCATGCCCCCCCCCAGTATATAGCCTGCCAGCCCTCAGAACCCCAGTATGTAACCAGCCAGCCCCCTACCACTCAGTTTATGGCCAGCTAGCCCATGCCCCCCCCCAAGTATATTGCCAGGCGACCCCATGCACCCCCCCCCTCAGTATATAGGCCCCCCATTTGACTACTTTATGTTCTATTGGTAGTTTGTGGTGCTTTACATAACAATCTTTATTCTGGATGGCAAGTCTTCTGCCTTTTGTTTCCTCAGTGCTTATCTGAGAGTTGTTATTGTACATGTGCAAGATTTCAGGCAAGAGCCAGTGACATCATTGGTACTCCGAGCACCCAATAGACTACAAGCTCATTAACATATATCAAAAGTTGTTTATTGGCCAAAATCGTCCTTGCTAAGGGAAAAGAAACTAGCTGCCTAAAAACAGTACCTGGAGGGAGGTGGAAGGTGAGTGTTGATGGTAGATGTCCTTTAAGAATCTTGTCTTCATGGAAGTTCAGCTAACCCAATCACACACTGTGATGCAAAATGTTATAAATCAACTCTGGGATATGCATTTAGAAAACGGGGGCCCACTGAACCCCTTCCTGTGGCCAGGTTAAATGAAGAATAGCCAAGTCTATTTCCCTATCGATTAGAATGAAGAATAGCTGCAAATATATTTTATTCAGCACCTTTCTTCTTATTGAGCAATGTTCAATAATAAAGAAGATCATGCTCAACCTGGCGCTTTATTAATTTGTGGTACAGTGGACCCCAGTTCTTTTGATCCATAATTAGCTAAATATTGCTTAAATTGTGGATAGAGAATAACTTGTGAACAGAAAACCCCTTTAAGTCTTTAGAAACTATGAAATCAAATTATTGGTGCAATAACGGAAAAAAAAGAAGATTTCGAAATAATGCTGAATGCAGGAATAAAAGTGAAAGGAAAAAAAAAAAAAGAAATGACACATGAGCCCTTTTCTTCATTTAAAAGGACCTCTACAACCAAAATAAAGTATTGTAAACCAAGTCCACTCACATGCTGGTATTTGCCCCTTGTGTCAGGTTTTGAGGTTTTGCTTTTCTTTTAGCTTTTTATGCCCTAGTTTTAATTTAAAAAAAAAAAGTTTAAAAAAAAATTATGCAAATGAGTCCGAGGGGACCCTGGCTCAAAAGATGTCAATGGAGACTGGAGCACCCTCAGGCTCATTTGTATAATGTTTTAGAACTTTTTTTCTTAAAAAACAAGGGCATTCGAAGCTACAAGTAGAGCAGATCCTGCCAAAGGGGGCAAATACCAGCACGTAAGTGTTCTTTGTTTATAATCGTTCACAAATTACTTAAAATTAAGATATGCCTTAAATTAAATGAAGCTTTCTATGTTTATCCTCAGTACAGCTGTCCAAATTTTCATAGAAGTTAATAAAGTGATCACACATGCAACTTATAGCTCCAATCACACGCTCCAATTCGGTAATCCAATTTGTCCTCATGGAAGGAGACCCCATTAATTTCCTGTTATTAACAGGGCCGGATTATAGGCGGGGCTCCCACCATCTTGCCCCCCCTAGGGGCCCCCACCAGCTCGCACCTCCCGTGTCCCCCCTCATGAGCGGAACGCCGCCCTCCGCCTCCGGGCATAGGTGAGCTCCTCCCCGGCGATCAAGCCCCTACATAAACTGCCCGCCCACTCATCCTGCTGCGTGGGGAGCCGCCCCCCGCCACTGGTGACAAGCAACCCCGCTCAATCCGATTCCCAGGTTAACATCGCCTCCGGCTCCCCGCACGGCTCGCTCTCCTCTCGCTCACCACCCCCCGCTCCGCTCGCTCACCACTCCCCGCGCTCACCACTCCCCACTCCGCTCGCTCACCACCTCCCGCTCCTCTCGCTCACCACCCCCGCTCCCCGCTCCGCTCGCTCACCACCCCCCGCTCCCCGCTCCGCCGCTCGCTCACCACCCCCCGCTCCCCGCTCCGCTCGCTCACCACCCCCCGCTCCCCGCTCCGCTCGCTCACCACCCCCCGCTCCCCGCTCACCACCCCCCGCTCCGCTCGCTCACCACCCCCCCCGCTCCGCTCGCTCACCACCCCCCGCTCCCCGCTCCGCTCGCTCACCACCCCCCGCTCCCCGCTCCGCTCGCTCACCACCCCCCGCTCCCCTCGCTCACCACCCCCCGCTCCCCGCTCCGCTCGCTCACCACCCCCCGCTCCCCGCTCCGCTCGCTCACCACCCCCCGCTCACCGCTCCTCTCGCTCACCACCCCCCGCTCCCCGCTCCTCTCGCTCACCACCCCCGCTCCCCGCTCACGCCCCCCCCCCCGTACGAAACATGCACCCGGCAACCCCCCCCCCCTCCCCGGCAACCGACCGACTTCCTGGCGAACAAGCACCGTCAAGACCCCCCACCCGCCCGAACAAACAGGCACCCGGTCAACCCTAACAGGTAAGTATATACATATGTGTTTTTCTGTGTGTGTATATACAGTATATACTGTGTATATACAGTGTATACAGTGTGTATATACAGTGTATACAGTGTGTGTATACAGTGTGTGTATACAGTGTGTATATACAGTGTGTATATACAGTGTGTATATACAGTGTGTACTGTGTGTATACAGTGTATACTGTGTGTATACAGTGTATACTGTGTGTATACAGTGTATACAGTGTGTATACAGTGTGTATACAGTGTGTATACAGTGTGTATACAGTGTGTGTACTGTGTATACAGTGTGTATACAGTGTGTATACAGTGTGTATACAGTGTGTACTGTGTATATACAGTGTATATACAGTGTATATACAGTGTATATACA
Source organism: Engystomops pustulosus (assembly GCF_040894005.1). Classification (NCBI taxonomy): domain Eukaryota; kingdom Metazoa; phylum Chordata; class Amphibia; order Anura; family Leptodactylidae; genus Engystomops; species Engystomops pustulosus. The sequence continues at coordinate 134,111,883 of NC_092411.1, forward strand.
GTGTGTATACAGTGTGTATACAGTGTATATACAGTGTATACTGTGTATATACAGTGTATACTGTGTATATACAGTGTATACTGTGTATATACAGTGTATACTGTGTATATACAGTGTATACTGTGTATATACAGTGTATACTGTGTATATACAGTGTATACTGTGTATATACAGTGTATAGATATGTGTGTACATTTTTATATATGAATGATGTGGTTTTTGTATATTCTCTCTCTCTCTCTCTCTGTACATATATATGTTTTGTGCTGTCGCCACTGTATGTAGCTGTGTTACTGGGGGCCAGGCGGCTGTATGTAGCTGTGTTACTGGGGGCCAGGCGGCTGTATGTAGCTGTGTTACTGGGGGCCAGGCGGCTGTATGTAGCTGTGTTACTGGGGGCCAGGCGGCTGTATGTAGCGGTGTTACTGGGGGCCAGGCGGCTGTATGTAGCTGTGTTACTGGGGGCCAGGCGGCTGTATGTAGCTGTGTTACTGGGGGCCAGGCGGCTGTATGTAGCTGTGTTACTGGGGGCCAGGCGGCTGTATGTAGCTGTGTTACTGGGGGCCAGGCGGCTGTATGTAGCTGTGTTACTGGGGGCCAGGCGGCTGTATGTAGCTGTGTTACTGGGGGCCAGGCGGCTGTATGTAGCTGTGTTACTGGGGGCCAGGCGGCTGTATGTAGCTGTGTTACTGGGGGCCAGGCGGCTGTATGTAGCTGTGTTACTGGGGGCCAGGCGGCTGTATGTAGCGGTGTTACTGCTGGGATAGTGGAAAGGAAGCAGGAGGACGTGTGTGTACGCTACACTTATTGGGGGCCTCCACCAGATTTTGCGCCCAAGGGCCCCCACCAACCTTAATCCGGCCCTGGTTATTAATAACTACAAAAGAGAGTTGAACACTATTGTGAAATTTTATGGATTTTTTTTTACTTTTTCAGGTTTTAAGAAATTAAGTAATTCCCACCCTAAGGTCACCTACAATTAAAGGGCATCTGTCTGCAGAAATTGACCAAATAATCCACTACCAATAGGTTGGCAAGCAGCTAAACACCTTCCAGATCGTGTTTCTTTCATGGGCCAGTGTGGTAGCATTATCCAGAAAATCTACTTTGTGTAAAATGGTTGTATAAAAGTCAGGGAAGTGGAGATTTAAACACTGAAGTTAAGCTCTCTCTTCCTAAGAAAGCCCCATTCACAGTAATTGCATGCAGAAACATCACTAAACAGATCTCCTGAAGTCCCATGCATGTTTTCAATAACAGAGGTCCATACGTTGACTCTCTGCCTCCGACTGTATACAATCAATTTATCAATTTTATCTCACTTCAAAGTTGATTTTCTGGATGATGCCACCACACTGGAATATGAAAGAAACATGACCTGGAAGGTATTAATCTGCTTCACAAGATGCTGGTAGTGGTTTATTGGGTCATTTACTAAGGACAGGTTCACTTTAAAGGAAATCTACCATCAAAATTAGGCACACTCATAGATCAAGGCACTTAGGCAATCTTTCTACATTTCTCATCTTTTGCCGCCTTCCTTCTAAAATCAACTTTTAAAACTATGCTAAAGAGCAAGAAGGTCTTCAGGGGGGCACTACCAAAGACACCCTGTGCTGTAGCATCACAGGCTGTTAGACTGTCTCCACCCTCTGCACTCCCCACCTGCCCTCTGCATGCTGTTATCTCAGTATGAAGGAAGGAAAGTGCTAGTGCGCAGTGTAACAGCCTATGAAGCTACAGCACAGAGGGGATCGAATAATGCTCTCCCAGAGCCCCTCAGGCTCATTAGGATACTTTTAAAAGTTGATTTTAGAAGGCCGTGGATAACAAATATAAGAAGATTACCACAGTGCCTGGATCTAAGAGTAAGTATCTCTGATTTATCATGCTTGATTTTGATGGTAGATTTGCTTTAAGCCTGTAATTTTGGTATTATGGTCAGTATTGTGCATCAGTGTTTGTAAGCCAAAACCAGGAGTGGAAACAGTTTAAACATAAACATTACATTTTAAAATTGTCCATTTTAACAAAGCGCTTCCTACAAAAATGAAGAGACATCTTTAGAAAGATTTTTTTTTTTTTTCAATGAGAAAATTAGTCAAACAATTTATTTGGGGTTTGAAGCAGGGGCGTCTCTAATGTCTGAAAGAAGCCAACTTGCATACATTTTCCCAGAGAGCGTGGCGTCTTTGCAGAAAAACAGTATCCCCTGACAGCTACTATAGCATATCAAAAGTAAAACATTTACTATAGCAAAGGCTTTATTAAATGTTAAATATAAAATTCTGTTTTAAAAAAATGACAACAAATGAATTGCTAGAAGCCCAAATTATATTGCCTGCTGTACTGGTTTACATTCTTTAAAATAAAAAATGTCCTACTAAAAAGGCCGAGAGATTAGGGGGGGAAAAAAACACCAAGAAATTAGGCTCTGTCAAGAGGTTTATGAAGATCAATGACTGAAACAAACTCCTGTTTAGCTAATTAGAAGCACTGATGTACTATAATGACTTGAGCTACGGATATTTGCAGACTTCTTTAGGATGAAAAATGGAGTAAGGAGATGCTGTCAATTTGTAAAACTTTTAAGCACCAATCACTTTCCCCTGAGGCGAACATTTTAAACATTTAACCGAGCAGCACTGAGCCACAAGAATTATCCATATTTAGTTTTCATCATCTCCCCAAATCTGACAATTTATTCCACATCATTAACAGACTATTTTTCTAAGTGTTTGAGCACATGCTACAAGTTCACAGATAAGATCGCATCAGGTTTTCCTGGGTCCTGGCCCATTTTTAATGAGATGCCCAAAGATGAAATATTATAGACATAGAATAATCATTATTTGTGAATGACTTGTGAAGATTGGTTGGGATCTTGACAAAAACATATATAACAATAGTGCATAAAAAAAATATATAATCAAATGTTAACACAAAAAAATGTAATTCATGATTTTTATAAAAAAAACTGGATTGAATGATTTGTCATCACTTTACAGCTTGAAAAGAACATCTGTCATACACCGGTATAGCAGAACCTCTGTAACTAAAAAACTAAATGATATTGTTGTTAATGGAGCCAAGTGACATCAGTAGACAAAGTTGCTTAAAGGGAACCTACCACCACAAATCTACAGCCTGTGCAGCCCCGGCTTCGGAGCAGTGACCGCGCAGGTCTGCGCATGCGGAGACGGCAGGATCGTCGGACGAGGACGCGCAGCTACGAGCAGCTGCCCGACGAAGATGGTGAGTAGGAGGGGTAAAGTGGCTACCGGGGCGTGGAGTAGCCGCCTCATGTAACCTCAGATGCGGCTACTCCACGCCCCAGTAGCTGCATAATAAAATTACCATAAAAGTCAGATAAAAGTTACTAAAGAAGTGCGGGGACGTGAGGATTAGCCCTTAAAAGGGCTATCCTCACGTCCCATTGATCCACCTACCACATGATCTACCTTTATAGGTAGATTTGTGGTGGTAGGTTCCCTTTAAATAAAAATAGCTCTGCGAAGTCACAGAAGAGTACCCAGCGTTCCCCAACCCGATTCTCCATGAATCAAATAAGCCTGCCCCACAGAGGACACTACACCATTTCACTAGCCATCACTTCAGTGCCTAGTGTGGTGGCCACATCCAGAAAATCTACCTTGAAGTGAGATGTAAATTGTTTGTATAAAGTCAAAGAGTTTAAACATTGAAGTTAAGGTTGGGAGCTCTGAACGTCTCCTCTGTGATTGACATCATGCAGAGGACTTCAGGAGATTTGGTTAGTGAGGTCTCTGGATGCAGAACCATCATAAAAGAAACCTGATCTGAAAGGGGTTTAGCTGCTTGGCAATATACTGTTAGTGGCTTATTAGGTCAATCTCTGCTGACAGATTCCCTTTAAGACAGTAAAGGCACATGGACAATTATTAACACTTGGTGTGCCAAAACGTACCCACATTTTTTCAAAATGACCAAAATAATTCTGCCAAAAAAAAGTCATCATAAAGAAATCCTTTTTTTTTAACCCCTTCCCGACATTTGACGTAATAGTACTGCATGGCGGGAGGTGCGTTCCCGCAAAATGCAGTATTATTACGTCAAGCTTCTGGCGCCGGCTCCTGAACGGAGCCGGCGCCAGAAGCTGCGGGTGTCGGCTATATATTATAGCCGACACCTGCCTCTAACACCCGCGATCGGAGATTTCTCCGATCGCGGGTGTTAACCCCTAACACGCCGCGGTCGCGCTGACCGCGGCGTGTCAGAGGCATTTAAATGTAATGACAGGGTAATCGGACCCCCCCGCGGCGCTTACCGGGGGGGTCCGCTGCTCCGATCGCAGCCCCGGGACTGCCGGTGCCCGGGGCTGCGAGATCTTCATCCGGAAGCCGGGTCCTGCCTTCTGGCAGGACCCGGCTGTAAGACACTGGGCATGCGCAGCATGCTCAGTGTCTTACATTACACAGTGCAATACATCTGTATTGCACTGTGTAACCTGTAAAATAGCTTGAACAAGTGATCAGAAGATCACTTGTTCAAGCTTAGATGTCATTATCTGTAAAAAAAAAGTTAAAACAATAAATAAAGGTTTTTTAAAATAAAAATAAATAATAAAAGAAAGTGAAAGTCCCCCCAAACACCACATTTCCCTTTACACAAGTAATAAAGTATAAAATACACTAAATCACAAAAAAACCCCACTTATTTGGTATCGCCGCGTCCGTAACAATATGTACAATAAATCCTTATCATAATTGGACCCTCTAGGTGAACGTGGTAAAAAAAAAACCCCAAAAACTTGCCAAAAATTTAAACTTTTTATCAAATTGCTTTACAAAAAATGTTCTAAAAAGTGATCCGAAAAAGTTACAAGCGCCAAAATGATACCACTGAAAAGAACAACTTGTCACGCAAAAAATAAGCTCACAACCAGCTCCGTCAACCAAAAAATACTATAGTTATGCCACTATAAAGATGGCAATACTAAAACAAATGCAATTTTTTCTATTCTAGTTTTCCTTCAATAAAATTGGACAAATAAAAATAAAACTATATAAATGAGGTATCACCGTAATCGTAGTGATCCGTAGAATAAAGATAATATATTATTGTTATGCTACAGTGAACAACCCCCCAAAAAAATGCTAAAAATCCAAAACAAGAATTGATGATTTTATTTTCCTCCACACGAAAAAAGTTAATAAAATTGCTTTGATAAGCTAAACACCCTCTAAAATAAAGTTTTTTTTTACAGTGCATCGCGTCTCGCAAAAAATAAGCCCTTATTTGTCTAAATTGCTTAAAAAATAAAGATTGTATAGCCTATTCCCAACGCGCGTTGTAATAGAACGGTGCGGCGGGTAGTGACTTGCCAACACCGGTCAGACACAGTGATCGGGGTAAGACTGCGGCTGTTCCTGACAGCCATCCATCCTGCCCCATGGACCAGAAGGGTTACGTCCCCCCCACACACCCCCAGTTTATTATCGCTGCTATTGGCTCATCAATTCAGACGAGCCAATAGCAGCGAATTTACTTTTGACGTCAGTAATACCGGTCACCATGTCTGTAGACACGGTGATCGGGGCAGGGTGGTGGCTGTTCCTGACAGCCACCGATTTTACCTTGTGGTTCAGAGGGGTTTTGTTGCGCCCCTCTGTCCATGTTTGCCGCTATTGGCTGGTCGATTTGGTCCAGCTAAAAGCAGCAGTATTCGTCACAATGGGCATTGCTAGGCTGAATAAGAGCAACACTTGGCGATAATTTCCCTACAAAAAACGAAGATATGGTACAAAAGCGCTGGCCGTGCACATTGTACAGATTACGCTGTACAACTCTTATGTGCTGTTCCAATGTGCAGGTCCTGCCGTATCATTTCTCCGTTTTCAAGAGGAAGATATTAGGAAACTAATATTGGGACAAGAAGGACGGGGCCCCTGTACCTCTGGTTTAGATGTTCCTGTATTTTGTCAGGGCAGCATTTTCACGGTAAATTCTGCTGCTTCTAAAGGAAGGACTCAGAAAAGAGTTTGTTCCAAAAGAGGAGTTAGGATGGACACTATATACTAAGGATGGACACTATATACTAAGGATGGACACTATATACTAAGGATGGACACTATATACTACTAAGAGACCTGCGACAACTCCAAGTGTGACAAAAGTTTAGATGGTCCCCTGGTCTATTCTACCTCCTTATACGCAACACATTCACAATTCACGCCCAACCTGTTGTGAATTCAGTAAAATGAATAATTTAACAACTGTTATGTCCCGTTGCTCCCTATACCCCTCCATTATTTCATAAGGGTGCCACATAACGGGCACTGAACGTTCCAGAAATAATTGCAATTTCCATCTTGGACTCCATTGCACATCATATTTGGAAACCACCTATATGTTCAAATGCTCATTTCACGACGTGTATTACACTACACCACATATTACACCTTGCTAAATTCCCCAAGGGGTGTACATTCAACAATTAGGGTCACTTTTCGGGTTTTCCTCTGTTTTGGTACCACTACGGCTCTCCAAATGTATCCTGACACATGTGAAGGATTTCTTGCAAATTTGGCCTCTAAAAGACAAACATCCCTCTTTTCCTCTACTGTGCGCCCATAAAGCATTTTATATGCACATGTGGGGTACTTCTACACTCAGGAGAAATAGTGTTACACCTTTTTCGGGGTTATTTAATATATTATCCCTTGTGGCTTACAAAAATTAGGAGTAAAGTGACATTTATAGGAAAATTTTCACCTTTTTAATGTTTAGGGCCTAATTGGATCATTCACCTGTAGGGGCAAATACATATATTACACATTGCAAAATTCTCTAAGGGGTGTGTGTTCAAAAATTAGGGTCACTTTTCGGATTCTTATCTGTTTTATACCACTAGGGTTCTCCAAATGCATGTCAAACATTTCTGGCAAATTTGGCTTCTAAAAGGCAAACATTCCCCTTTCCTTTTACTGTGCGCCCATACAACATTTTATATACACATGTGAGGTACTTCTACACTCGAGAGAAATAGGTTTACACATTTTAAGGGGTTATTACATTTTTTTTATCCCTTGTGGCTATAAAAAATTAGGGGTACAATGACCTTTATAAGAAAATGTTCACCTTTGTCCTATTTAAGCCCTAATTAAATCAAACACCTATATGGACAAATACTCATATTACACCTTACTAAATTCTCTAAGGGGTGTGCTTTCCAAAATGGTGACACTTGTTGGGGTTCCCCTCTGTTTTGGTACCACTACGGCTCTCTAAATGCATCCTGACACATGTAAAGGATGTCTGTCAAATTTGGCTTCTAAAAGGCCAACGCCCCTCTTTCCCTTCTGAGCTTCACTGCGTACCCATACAACATTTTATTTGCATGTGTGGGGCAATTTTATACTCGGGAGAAATGCTAGTACACATTTTTTGGGGTTATTTTATCTTTAATGCATTATGGGATACAAAAATTAGCCGTAAAAGTGACTTTTTTGGGAAAATGTTCATCTTTTTCCTTTTAGGGACCTAATTGAAGCAAACACCTGTGGGGGAAAATATACATATTACACCTTGCTAAATTCTCCAAAGGGTGCACTTTCCAAAATGGTGACATTTGTTGGGGTTCCCCTCTGTTTTGGTACCACTAGGGCTCTCGAAATGCATCCTGACACATGTAATGGATGATTGTCAAATCTGGCTTCTAAAAGGCCAAAGCCCCTCCTTCCCTTCTGAGCCCTACTGTGTACCCATACAACACTTTATATGCAAAAGTGGTGCAGTTCTGTGCTTAGGAGAAATAGTTTTACACATTTATGGGAGTTGTTTCATCTTTTATCCCTTGTGGCTTACAAAAATTTGGGGTAAAAGTGACTTTTTTGAGAATATTTTCACCTTTTTTCCCTTTTGGGGCCTAATTGAATCAAACACCTGTTTGGGCAAATACACAAATTACACGTTGCTAAACTCTCCAAGGGGTGTACTTTCCAGAATGGTGTCTCTTGTTGGGGCTTTCCTCTGTTTTGGTACCATTAGGGCTCTCCAAATTCATCCTGACACATGAAAACTTTTTCAGCCATATTTGCCCTGCAAAAACGAAACAACGCTCTTTCCATTCCAAGTGCCCCCCTGTGCCCGTACAGCAGGGTACAGTGACAAAATGGGCATTGGCATGCTCAGGAGGAATTGCCCTAAACATGGTAAAATGCATTTTCCTTTTTAACCCATTGTGAAGGTGCAAATTTTAGTGTTCAATGAATCTATTGTAAGATAAAATTACATTTCTGTAATTTCACTTTCATTTATCTTTCACCCTCATGAAACGCTCAAAGGGTTAACAAAATTCCCAAAGGTTGTTATGAATATTTTGAGGGGTGTAGTTTCTAAAATGGTGTCATTTGTGGGGGTTTTCTATCATGTAGGCCTTATAAAGTCACTTCTAACTAAACTGACCCTCCAAAAGTAGGTTTTGATGATTTTCGTGAAAATCTGAAAAATTGCACCTAAAGTTATAAGCCTCCTAGCATCCTAAAAAAAGGAAAAGATGTTTGAAAAATGATGCCAAGTTAAAGCAGACATATGGAAAATGTTAGTTATCAAGTTATTTTAGTGATATGACTAACTTTCCAAAAAGTAGAAAATTTTGAATTTTGAAAACATTGTTTTTTTCAAAATTTTTGGCAAATTTCCATTTATTTCATAAATAAATACTAAACATATTGATAAAATTTCTCGACCAACATGAAGTACAATGTGTCACGAAAAAACAATCTCAAAATCAACTGGATATGTTAAAGCGTTCCAAAGTTATAACCACTTAAATAGACACATGTCAGATTTTAAAAAATGGGCCGTGTCAGGAAGGTGAAAAGTGGCTTCAGCGTTAAGGGGTTAATATAAATTTTTATTAGATACAAAAATATAAACAAACAATATCCAGAAAATCTTATAGCATTAACAAATCTTGTCTGCAAACATCATACATGATATCCCAGATTTATTCCAACACATATTTAAATCAAGCCAGCCTCCCCCCACCTTAATAATACAATACACTTTAAAACCCGTCATCTACCAATAGTTGTCCAGGGCAACCTTATGGGATTACCAGGTTTATTTGCAGTCGTTCTAACCATTGTAGACGTTTCTTCCAACAAGTATTTACAACCACCCATATTCCCAACCCCCCCCCCCCCTCCCCCCAGCCGGGACAGTGGGAAAAAAGAAAAAAAAAAAAAGCAAGAAAAAGAGAGAAAAAAAAATTATTATAAATCAGTCTCTCAAAGTTCCTGAAACCTTTGCCCTCCTACCAGCCAGATCTTTTTCCAGATATGGAGGGAGCCTTAAAGAGATCCTTACTCACTCCAAAGAAACAGACAATGAAATCTGCTAAATGATAATCATCATGAGAGTATCACCAGTCCCTTAGGAAGTTGCACATTTCCTTGGCATCCAACTACATTGAATGTAACTTTACATGGTAAAATTAGAAACCCTAACTTTAAAGGAAATGAAAATGAGCTAACTTGTGACATGGTCTTAAAAAGATAAACATATAACACAAAATTCACTTAGATATCAGAAACACTTGTATGAAAAATTTTGTATATGCAAAAATGGTGGATAATAAGCACACAGTATTTACTGTTTTGCCCACAGTTTGTACACAACATTAAAGATTTGGCAAGTAAATGAAGATGCTTTTATAATTTTCCTGATTTTCTTGACTATTGATTTTATCTCTATACCGCTATTCAAATTACTAAGTCACTCTTCTCTCCAGGGGTCAGATTGTGTTGAAGAAGGCCAAACAATAGTAGAATAGCAGCCAATTAAGAATTTGGCCTGAAGACAATAAATCCTGTCATCCAACAATATTGATATCACGAATTAACATATTGCTTATGGCTTGGAAAATTTATAAAAAAAAAAAAAAAAAAGAAAAAAAGAAAAAGAGAGAGAAGTATGTTTAATATGGGATCTTCAAAAACCGATCAATTATATTTTCACCTAATAGCTTTATTTTCTTAAGATTTAGAAGGAAGAAAATAAGTTCAGCATAAGCAAACAGATGAAGCTTTTCCCATGTACTAATGGCTGCACTATGGAAGCCAATGGCTGCACAATTTTGGAGACAGTGCTGTAGTTATAGCTGCAATTCAATGAGCAACTTAAAAGGGGTAAGATTCTTTAATATACTCAGGATAACAATATAGCTATAATTCCAACCCGTCTATCAATCCTGGTATACACAATTTTGTTTTCTCCTGGACCAGACTGTAAATCATCTGACTTTAGGGTCGGTTTGACATATTGTTCTCCTGTCTGATGCTGCACTGAGCTACTTTCTGCACTCCAGCCCCCACCCTTGCATTCCAGGACAAGCTCAAACATAGACTTCCTGCGAGCAAGCAACTCATCATGAGGAAAGTAAAGCTACAGACAGATAATGTCTTTATCCAGGGGAGGGGAAGGGAGACATATAGCAGAGCTATGTGTATTCTTTGGCTGTGATAGCAGAGCAGAGAATGTCATGTGTAATATACATCTCTTGAATCTCATCTCTCATCTCTGATCTGTCTCATCTCTCTATGTGTCAGGTACTAGTGAATGTGCAGAGGCTGAATGAAATTGTATATAAACATGGACCCTGATAATCTAACCACACTGTATCTTACAGCACTAGAGGAATCATAATGTGTTTGCTTACAGTGTCCCGGCCGACACTCTGGGATTTAACACTGACCATAGACTAACTATAGGAGTGATAGGAGCTAAAAAAGAAATAAAACCGAGTACAATTGTATAGTAAATAGAGGCGGTCCCCTACCTAAGAATACCCGACTTACAGACGACCCCTAGTTACAAAGGACCCTCTGGATGTTGGTAATTTGCAGTACTTTAGCTTTAGGCCAAAATGATGAGCTGTAACAGTTATCACAGGTGTCTGCAGTGAAGCTTTATTGTTAATCCTGGTTCTTATGACAATCCAACATTTTTAAAATCCAATTGTCACAGAGACCAAAAAAATTGTCTGGAAATACGATTGTAAAATAACAGTTCCGACTTGCATACAAACTTAAGAACAAACCTACAGAACCTATCCTGTACGTAAACCGGGGACTGCCTGTAAATATCTTCATTGTGTAAACAACCCTAGGGGATTTGAGAATGTTCTTTCATTGGCAAAGCCCTTTAAGGTAGGAAATCAAATGAAATGACTAAAAGTTATCTGTAGCCAAAAAGAATGCTTATTTTTGCAGGTTTGTGTGAAGTTTGCTTTAAACAAGTCCAATTACTTGTGGATATGAAGGGTCTCCTCTTTTAATGGTCTGGTTCCAAAAATACTACTTACATACAGTGGGTTAAAAGTATTTCTTCATTATTAAATGTTACAGCCGCAAATTTAAATGTATTTTATTGATGTTTTAACAGAAAGAGCAACACAAAGTATCAAGTACAGGCAGTCCCCGGGTTACATACAAGATAGGGTCTGGAGGTTTGTTCTTAAGTTGAATTTGTATGTAAGTCGAAACTGTATATTTTATAATGGAAGTTCTAGACAATTTTTTTTCTTTTGCCCCAGTGACAATTGGAGTTTCAAAATTTTTGGTGTAATTGGACCAAGAATTATCAATAAAGCTTCATTACAGACATCTTAAAGCTGATCATTGCAGTCTGGGACTATAGTAAAGCATCCAGAGAGCTTCACCAGAGGTCACAGTGGGCAGAGGGGTCCGTCTGTAACTATGGGTTGTCTGTAAGTCGGGTGTCCTTAAGTAGGGGACCGCCTGTATTTGTGAAGTGTAAAAATAATTACCGGTAAAAATACCCTAGACAGTGCACTAAAGATGTTGGACCCAGCGAATGAGGTCATGGAAGTGGGAGGGCTAGACTAAACAAAGAAGGAGGAGAGGTGCCAGACAGACAGAGAAGTAGGGGCGGCTTAACACAGGCATGTTACAGCAGCGATAACACACATTGTGAATCATCCATCTAATTACAGAATTATTTATTCTTTTCAGAAAACTAACCATAGAGTGGCTACTACAAAAATGACTCTCTGCAGCTTATTTGGGAACAAAGTATTAACCATAAAGCTTCCTTGCAGATACCTTAAAGTTGATCATGGCAGTCCGGGGGTAAGACTTTGTGCACGTATGCTCGCCCGCGCTACAGGAGATGCACTGGCGATGCACTGGCGATTGCGGGCACAGAATGGTGAGCACATGTTGTACTCAGCGTACCAGGGCTGGACACTATACCCATCTATTGTGTTGTATATCCGGTTGGATATCCGGTTGGATATACGTCCCTTAGACAGTGTGCATGTGGCCTAAGTTATAGTAGATTACAAGTATAAAGAGAATACACAGTGGGCAGAGATATCTGTTTGTCACTAGGGGTTATCTTTAAGTCGGGGAATGCCAATACTCAGAGGTCACACTAACGTTTCAGAAGGGGAATACCTACTCCTCTCACTGTTTCAGCTGAGGAGTATGAAATTTTCAGTAATACAAAATATATAACTCCATAGTGTTAATAGACATTTATTTATACAATAAAATAATTATAGCCCCTGTTTTTTTGTAGCCACTTGAGACATAGTAATATTACATGAGGTATTTAACAAGTAATGCACAACTTTGTTATCATGTCCTCAGAAATTTCAACCTACAGAGTGGGCCAGGGTTGGCGCAAACCTCAGACCCTCCCCACAGAGCTGGCTGTGGCTGACGTCGGCACTAGACCCCCCTCCCCCAATAGAGGGGGCCATGGCTGAAGAGGGGTCGTGCAGGCTGCCACAGACCGCCTAAAGAACGAGTCGTGGCTTACCCCTGCCACAGCCCCCCCCCCACACCCGGGGCTAAAGTCATCCACAGAGCTGGCCGTGGTTGACGTCGGCAGAGGCTGACGCCAGCTCCAGACCCGCCAGGGAGGGCTGCTGCTTATGCCAACCCCAGAATCCCCAACGGAGCAAGAGAGTTAAAAAAAAAAAAAAAAAAAAGGAAAAAAAGAAGTGTTATGCCCTCAATCCCCCCAAAATAAATGAAATTAATTTATAATACATTTTCTTTTTTACTTTTTTGTTTATTTTTAAAATTAATTAAAAATTAATTAAATTAATTTAAAAAAAAAAAAAAAAACAGGGGAACATGTTCCCTGCTAATCTTATACACTCACCGGCCACTTTATTAGGTACACCTGTCCAACTGCTCGTTAACACTTAATTTCTAATCAGCCAATCACATGGCGGCAACTCATTTGCATTTAGGCATGTAGACATGGTCAAGACAATCTCCTGCAGTTCAAACCGAGGATCAGTATGGGGAAGAAAGGTGATTTGAGTGCCTTTGAACGTGGCATGGTTGTTGGTGCCAGAAGGGCTGGTCTGAGTATTTCAGAAACTGCTGATCTACTGGGATTTTCACGCACAACGATCTCTAGGGTTTACAGAGAATGGTCCGAAAAAGAAAAAACATCCAGTGAGCGGCAGTTCTGTGGGCGGAAATGCCTTGTTGATGCCAGAGGTCAGAGGAGAATGGGCAGACTGGTTCGAGCTGATAGAAGGGCAACAGTGACTCAAATCGCCACCCGTTACAACCAAGGTAGGCAGAAGAGCATCTCTTAACGCACAGTACGTCGAACTTTGAGGCAGATGGGCTACAGCAGCAGAAGACCACACCGGGTGCCACTCCTTTCAGCTAAGAACAGGAAACTGAGGCTACAATTTGCACAAGCTCATCGAAATTGGACAGTAGAAGATTGGAAAAACGTTGCCTGGTCTGATGAGTCTCGATTTCTGCTGCGACATCCGGATGGTAGGGTCAGAATTTGGCGTCAACAACATGAAAGCATGGATCCATCCTGCCTCGTATCAACGGTTCAGGCTGGTGGTGGTGTCGTGGTGTCATGGTGTGGGGAATATTTTCTTGGCACTCTTTGGGCCCCTTGGTACCAATTGAGCATCGTTGCAATGCCACAGCCTACCTGAGTATTGTTGCTGACCATGTCCATCCCTTTATGACCACAATGTGCCCAACATCTGATGGCTACTTTCAGCAGGATAATGTGCCATGTCATAAAGCTGGAATCATCTCAGACTGGCCGCAGTGGAGCGTCATATGTACTCAGGTCACATGACTTTATATGGGAGCCGCAAGCTGGCCCGGCAGAGTATGAGTGGGCTGCTTTATGTGTGCTGCGATGCTTGCAGGATCAACCTCTACCTGTACTAGAAAAGATATTTCATAACCTGAGGGTGGTGTTGGTTTAGTGGTGTAAAAGCTGGTGACAGTACATGATCAGGGAAGAGAAAAGTCTCAACTCAGGGGTAGAAGACCTGATTTGTCCTTAAAGGAACACTCCAATAAAAGGTAATTCATTGTGCAGGGCCTGAAGGGAGTAGTACGACTCATTTTCATTGCCTTTTCATAAACTTGAGGATGTTAATCGGCACCATGCACTGCTTAATTTCCTCTATGTTGGTGCTGCAAAAAGTCACATTTTCCCCACAGATTATAGCGGATTACAGAAAGATCAAGCAAAAAAAATTGTGATCAACCTACTGTTGCCAAGAGAGCCTTCTGACAAGTAAAGCTTGACCAAAGCAGAGAACCCCTTTATTCTCTAATGAACATTCAATTATAATTATATAGAACACAACCTAAGTATGTTTCCATGTTCAAAAAGTTTATGTGTTACACTGTAGCAAGGTTTGTTTTCAGTACAGACAGTCCCCGGGTTACGTACAAGATAGGGTCAGGAGGTTTGTTCTTAAGTTGAATTTGTATGCGAGTCGAAACTGTATATTTTATAATTGTAGATCCAGACAAAAAAATTTTTGGCCCCAGTGACAATTGTAGTTTAAACATTTTTTGCTGTAATGGGACCAATGATTATTAATAAAGCTTCATTACAGACACCTTATAGCTGATTATTACAATCTGGGACTATAGTAAAGCATCCAAATAGCTTCACCATAGGTCAGAGGGGTCTGTCTGTAACTATGGGTTGTTTGTAAGTCGGTTGTCCTTAAGTAGGGGGCCGCCTGTAGAGACCTTTGTACAGTATAAAGACATGGCGAGACACAAGGCATGTTCCAATAAGTAACTTCTTTCAATATACAAGAACTACATGAACTCCAAAATCTTCTGTAGATACCAACCTTTGCCTATAGTTCTATTCTTCAATATCCCAGAATCTACATGTCAAGAACAGTTATATAACAGTTACTAACTCTGCTCATGTAAACTGTGTGATTACAGCCCCAAGCACTGCTTTACTATTCTGGCTAATAGAGGCAACCCATACCAGTAAAAGCATGCATAAGTGAATACTGAGATGCAGAGCCGCACAGTTTGTGGAATGTCAAGATTCCCCTAAAATAGAAATATCAGGTTGTCATCTTTGGCATTTTTTTAAATAGAAAAATATAATCCTCTTAAAGAGTTTTTGAGAAAGAAAAAAAAAATCAGCATTTGTGAACAGACTGCTTTAACATCTGCGCTCCACCAGGGCATCCCCTGAGGAATGTTAAATGATGCCTTCCTGTGCTGAATAAAGTGCTAACTTGCACCTTGAATCTCAAACTGTGTCCTGAGCAGCCATCCAGTTGGTACAACACCAGCTGAAATCCCAGTGGCCACTGCTCACTCAGGCTTGACTGCAATTATCATGTCAATATTTTGTGCTCCAATATGCAGATATGCACACATGCGGCCTGCATAATGCCCGGCTCCATGGAATGTTGACTTGTGTTTGATGCTAGGGGAATTTTTAATGAAAAGAGATATTCACATATCATAGGATACAGACAATTGCCGCTGCATAGTGTCTTTTTCTTTAGAAACCAGAACTTTTATTAAGCAGGCAACCGTTTTCTATACATAAACGTAAGGCGGAAAAAAACCACACACACACACACACACAGAACTAACCGATGTTGCATATTAGAAGTACCGTATTTATAGGCCAGTGCGCCTTATATATGAACTTATACAGAAATGTACTACAGACAAGATGTACTGTACATTTACCAGTGTTTAATAGCTCCATCCCCAGAAATTTCCTGCACCTTCCCACACAGTATACAGGGTCCCTAGCTCCTGAAGTGCCCTGGCACCACAACTAACATTGTGCCCATCCTGCCCTCCCCTAGCACGGAGAGACCGGAGCTGCCATAGTGCCGACCACGAGGCAATCATCATCATCATCAGTAAACAATCCCCCATACCTGACAGCCACAGGGGAAAGGGAAGGAGCCACAGGGAACCCCACAGAAATAACACCCTGGCTAAGGAGGGAAGGAGAAGGGGCAGAGGGAGACCGCTTAACCCCTGCTGCATCACACTGCATTAACCCTCAGCAGCCCATACCTCTGAGATCGGAGCTCTCTGACACGCTGAAGACAAGTTTCCCGGGAAGTGTAGCTGGCTTGAACACTGTGCACAGGTCTGTCACCTGCTTGTCATTTTTAGGTACTGCATTTGATCCTGCGCCTTATAGTACTAATACTGTCTTAGCAGGCATTTATTAGAGGTGCGCCTTATAGTCCGGTGCGCCTTATAGGCCGAAAAATACGGTAGCTAGAGATACATCCGTATTTAGTCACAGTCTAGTAAATTCATGTAAGGCGCTTCTTAACTGCTTTGTTACCTGTTACCTCATTTACAATATACTGTGAGACCCACATTTTTAATTAGATTGGTGTAAAATCCCTTAAACTAGTAGAATAGAGAAGTCATGGGAGATGTTACACAGATTTTTTCAGTAATTGATAATTATGCAGTCAGTCAGTGTCACATAAAGGCTTAAAGGGTATCTACCACGAAGATAAAAGACTGTATGCAAATGAGCCTGAGGGGCTCCAGGCTCCATTAACACCTAACGAACCTGGAATAAGAACATCTATGCAATATTAAAAAACACTAGAGATATACACAACCTGGATTTTGTTGCTATCCACTTGATCTAGGCGTCATGCTCAGTATACGGACAAACACATTGATGGCATAGAGAATTTAAAGTGAACCTGTCAACAGGTACGTCCTTTTTAGCTGGTGAAAGCATCCAATAGCCTATGCTATGCCGATTTTAAAAATGCCTTTGTCAGTATTCCGAATACTGCCACTACATTACAAAAAAACTTTCACATTACCTGGCAGAAGAAGATTTTGTTTCAGTCTTTTCATGCATGCTTCCTTTCCTCCACATTTACCCAGCTCCCTCCAAGTCCCAGGGAAGGGGGTGCAGCCTGTGTCTCAGTCATAATGCATTCTTCCTCTACTCCACACCAACCCGCTCACTCCTTTGTCTGCCCAATGTACAGAAGGGTGGCGAGGGATGGAGCTGGATGAGTGTAGAGGAGAGGAAGCATGTATGATGAGACTGAAACAAAGGCTGCTGCTGCTCCCATTTCTCCAGGACTTGAAGGGAGCAAGGTAATGTGAAATAAAGTTTTATAAAGTAGTGTCAGTCTTCAGAATTCTGACAAAAGCAGCATAGCATAGGCTGTAGGTAACGGTCACCAGCTAAAATTGACATTCCTGGTGACAGATTTGCTTCAGAGTAAAGGCTGACATGGCTAGATTTACTGAATGCTAAAAAGTATACGAGGATTGTTCAGATATATAAACTGAGCTAGAAAAATGGATAAATGTTAAATATCTTCCTGTTACAAAATAAGACAGATTTCCCAACTACCCGTTTCTCAAGATATATAGATCACATAACCACAAACCTGATAAAATCTGAAAGGAGCGATTCTATGTTATAACACAATACCAAATTGTTCTAGGTGCTATAGAACCAATAATAGGGAAATCTAAAGTGATGATCCCCTTTCAGCCTCTCAGGCTGCATTTACATCTTGTTTCTGCCGTCCCTTGTAAGAGTTCCTGAGTACCGAAGGCATGTCAGGATCAGTGGTAGTGGATCATCTGGACAGCCGCAGACGATGATGTAAGCAAACACCTGGGACCGTAGTCTAAGTGGCACCCAGTTTTCACATGAGCTCTCCGCAAAGCAGACTGGACTTGCTGTGGCATGGTACCACCAGGTCGTTCCACAGGCGCAACTTTGTCCGCGGTGATGGCCAAGGCGAAGTACAGAATCGCGTGATCAGAAACTCGTGATCGGAGACAGACAGGAGGTGGAGACAGGCAGCACGGAATCAGAGTCAGGGACATAGCGGAAGGTCAGGACAGGCAGCACGAGATCGGAGTCAGGAACGAATCGAGGTCACAACGGGAAATCACTATAAACGCAGAGGACATAGCAACAAGCTTTCTCAATGGCAATGAGGCACAAAGATCCGTCAGGGAACACAGGAAGGGGCTGAGAATTTATCAGAATTGTCAGCCCGCCAGTGCCAATTATTGGGGCACCGGACCGCCGGAGCCAGCGCGGGAGAGCGGAGAATTAAGCCCAGTGGCAGGGGCACATATAGGAGAACGGGTGCGCCTCCGACCCAGATAGTGTGTCACAAGAGCACCCATGACAGGGCATTTTGAATTCACTCCTGGCTAAAGTTCAAAAAATGCATGTGTGAATCCAGCCATAGTAATCAAGTGTCAGAAAATTTTACTAAAGACACCAAGTTTAACAAAAACTGAATGGCCAAGTTCCTGTTTTGCACAATAAATTATAGAGCATTGTTAAAGCACATAAGAAAGCAACTCAACAAGTATATCAAAGTTTTCCTTCCAAGTTTGGAATATGCAAATGACTCCAAATTAATTCAGTTTTTACACTGTCATAGATTTCTCAAATTAGGATAAAAAGTGAATAGGGCTGAGCAGAGTACAGTAATAAAAGCCTCCCGTGCAGAGGATCGGTCCAGGTGGATTTACTCGAGCTCTTCCCTCTACCTATTCTATGATACAATCACAAAGCAACAAAGAAAACAAGTGACCCTGTTTGCATATTACAAAGATCAATAGTATTTCAAGTAGTTGGAAAGTACATTATAGACTGTTACAATGGCTTGATAGAAATACCTGGAGGTTTTCAAGTGTCCCCAAGGCTTCTACTCATTTGCACAGCAAAGACGTTCCTTGTTTTGCTATTTATTTCTGAATATTCAATCTAACTACTCACAGGAACAATATAGTGAAACAGGGTTTCTGCTTGTACTACATATTGAATTCAAGCAAGTCAAAAACTAGATGATGGTTTAACCTCTGCTTAGTAAACTCTACTGTAAATCCGCCTAAAATTTTTGTTCTGTGCTGTATAGATGCTTTACTACTTAAAGGAAACCTGACACCACATTTTCAAATACACAGCTAGTGACAGGTTCCTATAGCGTCCGATATAATACTTGACATCCTTCTTTTAGCTTAAAATGGTTTCCCATTACATCCACATAAATCAACTTTATTTTAAAGTTTATAATATAAAATAATATTATATACATATTATAGAATTCAGGCAGGGGGCTGGCTGCCTATATACTGGGTGGCAGGGGGCTGGCTGCCTATATACTGGGTGGCAGGGGGCTGGCTGCCTATATACTGGGTGGCAGGGGGCTGGCTGCCTATATACTGGGTGGCAGGGGGCTGGCTGCCTATATACTGGGTGGCAGGGGGCTGGCTGCCTATATACTGGGTGGCAGGGGGCTGGCTGCCTATATACTGGGTGGCAGGGGGCTGGCTGCCTATATACTGGGTGGCAGGGGGCTGGCTGCCTATATACTGGGTGGCAGGGGGCTGGCTGCCTATATACTGGGTGGCAGGGGGCTGGCTGCCTATATACTGGGTGGCAGGGGGCTGGCTGCTTATATACTGGGTGGCAGGGGGCTGGCTGCCTATATACTGGGTGGCAGGGGGCTGGCTGCCTATATACTGGGTGGCAGGGGGCTGGCTGCCTATATACTGGGTGGCAGGGGGCTGGCTGCCTATATACTGGGTGGCAGGGGGCTGGCTGCCTATATACTGGGTGGCAGGGGGCTGGCTGCCTATATACTGGGTGGCAGGGGGCTGGCTGCCTATATACTGGGTGGCAGGGGGCTGGCTGCCTATATACTGGGTGGCAGGGGGCTGGCTGCCTATATACTGGGTGGCAGGGGGCTGGCTGCCTATATACTGGGTGGCAGGGGGCTGGCTGCCTATATACTGGGTGGCAGGGGGCTGGCTGCCTATATACTGGGTGGCAGGGGGCTGGCTGCCTATATACTGGGTGGAGGCTGGGACCAATGTATTTCCCACCCAAGGTTTATACTAAATAGGTAAATAGAGTCAATAGTTTTTCCCAGTTTTTTGTGTCAAAATGAGTTACCTTGGCTTATACTCAGGTGGGATTATACTCTATGATTATACCTGTATCATCCCTTAGGGTGATGCCACACGTCACGTTTTCGGTCCGTTTTAAAGCATGAGTTTCCAGTCAGTCTAAAAACACATGCATTTTTGAACGTTTACCTTGCGTTTGTCTGCTTTGAACCAGTTTATCTTCATTTCTAGAAATGCAGGCAGCTGTGAAACAGATTAAAACCAGCCAAACGCATGGTAAACATTCATAAACGCATGAGTCCTTAAATGGACTGAAACGCATGCTTTAAAATGATCCAAAAACGTGACGCGTGCCATCACCCTTAGGATGCAAGTGAATCATATTTAATTTGTGGTTATCACATGATAAATTATCAACAAAGTGTGCCATTTCAGCCAAAGCGGCCTTCGTCAAGAACAATAGCTGTGTAGGGTACATAGGAGGGCTTAGGGTGTGGTATGGCACTGCAGGAGGTACTTCTGTACTTGCAAAGAGAGGCTTTATTCACAGGCATCCTCAGTATCCTCACTTTCACTCATAAAATGGTGCAGTTTCCAAACAAAACAAAGGAATTCAAAGAATTCCTTGTTTTATGTAAAGCATAACACTGATGTTGATTATTTTTTATTTTTCCCAGGATTGTCAAAAATGTCTCAAAACCATCTCTTAGAGAGAGAAAAAAGTCAGGTGTTAACCTGTCTCTTGAGTTTACTATGTTGCACAATTTTTTTGTCCTGAAGGATGCTGTATGAAGATGGCTACACAACTTCCTATATGTTCCTTAACCCCATGGTGACCAATATCAGTTGCGCCTTGAAGACCAAGGCCTATTTTTCAAAACTTGTGTCACTTTATCCGGTAATAACTTTAGAACACATTAATTGACCAAGATGGTTATGAAAATGTTTTTTTGACATGTCGTACTTTAAGTTAGTGGGATATTTTGGTTGATCTATTTAACATTTATTTTTAAAAAAAATGCAAATTTAGTAAAAATTTTGAAAGAATTATATATTTTCAAATTTTCTGTTTTGCAAACTGATAGTAACAATCTTATTACTCAAATTAAACTAACATTTTCCATATCTCGGGTTTGTGTTGGCATCATTTTATAAGTGTCCTTTTGTTTTATCACGATATTGGAAACATTACAAATCAAACAGAATTCTCTCAAATTCTTAAGGAAATTTTAGAATCCAATTTTTTAGAGACCATTTTATTTCTATAGAGGTTTTAGAAGTTCTGAAAAGCCCCCACATATCACCCATTCTAATAACTTCACCCCTCAAACTATTCAAAACAGCAGGTAGGAAGCTTGTAAACCCTTTATGTGTTTTACAGAACTTTAAAAAAAAAAAAAAAATGAAGGTTTGATTTAGAATTTACTCATTTCATCATTAATTTCTTCATTTATCCCTAAAATTTACCGACATAAGCTGAATAATAGTAGAAAATGCATCCACGAATATATTGTGCAGTTTCTTCCTAGTACCAGGATATCCCACATGTGGATGTAACCTGCTGTCTAGACACATGGTGGGCGCAAAAGGAAAGCCCCGAGACATGTTTATAGAACCCCTGAGACAATGTGCATACATGGCAACGTTTTGGTTGCAATCCATAGGCTCCACCTGCGATATGGAGGCAAGATTGTATTTCTTTCGCATTTTCGCAAGGTTACCTCACTGTGTGATCATGGGTGGAACCTTTGGATATCGCTTCAAAACGCAACCAAAATCCCACATGTAGGATGCAGCCTCAGGTACCACAAACCATTATCCCAGGGAATGACTCAATTTTGTAAACTTTTTATCATGTCATACGGGGAATTTTAACCCCTTGCCTCTAATGGCTTTTTCCATTTTATTTTCTGTTCATCAAAAAATTGTACATCCTAGTGACAGAACTTTATATCCCATCCCTTGTACTGGGAAGTGAAAATAAAATGCAAAATGGGGTAAAATTGATAAGTAACCACATTTGAACCATTTTCTTGTTGGCTCTGTTTTTACACCTTTCACTGTGCCCTCCAAATGACATTGTTTTAGGGACTGTGCCACCTTTGGATCACCGTGTATTCAAATTTTTGTAAAATGGCAGAGAGTGGCAATTCAGACACCAAAAAAATTGCTGTTTATATTTTAATAGATTGGGAATTTTGGGACGGAGTGATACCTAATATGTTTTTTTTCCACTTTTTAAAAAATGTTTATATTATTTTATATGTGTTGGGAGCTTTTGAGACATTTATATTTGGCTTTTTGGACATGAATTGTATTTTTAATTACTTATTTTTTGAGTTTTTTTCTACTGTAATGGTGAATGAAATAAGAGATCATCTGATGACTTGTTCATACTAATGCACTGCAATAACCATGTATTGCAGCACATTAGTAATGTATGTACTTGCATATTCTGACAGGCAGACTGCTTGGGCGCCAGAGGCTGGATTAAGCAGGCACATGCCAAGGACAGACCCAGGGGACCTTCAACAGGTCCCTGGCTGTCCAGCACAGAAGACAGCACCTCACAATGGCATTGCAGGTGTCACTTGGAGGAAGGAGAAGGCCCCCTTCCTTTACCAGGTACATAGGTCCTGTGGTCACAAGCGGTTAAACAGTCCGGATCTGAACTTTTTCCGATCCGGACAGCAGGGACCTGGCTGTCATATGACGTCCGGGTGTCTGTTCTTCCCTGCATTGGGACCTGTGAAGAACTTAGGCTAGGCTGAGGGAGAAACCGTCGGCCTATCCTAATGTCCCTTAGAGACCAACGTAGGAACCCATATGGCTGGTCACTAATGGGTTAATGAACCATCAATGGACAAAAAGGTTTATTTACAAGACTTCTTTCTTTTCTATTTAATGTTACAGCAACTAGCGATGGTCACAGTCTTACCTGTCCACTACTAATGCAATGGCCTGCGTAACATCTGGATTGGATACTTGAAGACGCTTCCACAGTGACCATACAAATTCTTTGTCAGCCTGCATAGTGAAAAAGGGATTAGTCAATTAGAAGGAAATAAAAATAATGACAAAATGGTATAATGCAAATCATATTATTGACTGTATACAATCTGAGGAGTAGTGCTTAACAGAAAATGAAAGTGTCTTAGGGTGAAAGACTATGTGGTCAGACTATGCCAGTATAAACTGGCCACACTAAGACCTTATGCACACAACCGAATGTTAGAACTTGAAGCACACGGCTGGGTGGAGAATGGAGGGGTGAGGGGCTTTTTCAGTGTGGCCACCCAGCTTGGTCGCGGTGCGAAGGACACGGTGTGCTCACCAGAATGACCAGATGTAACAGACCTCTATGGGGGTCATGGTCAAGGTGCAATTTGTGCGAGAAGCAACAAACAAAAGGTATGACTACAAAGATCTCCAGGGCTGCTATCTAACATTTATGGTGGAAACTGCCTGTGGGCTCCCTCTAAGACTGTCTATTGCAAGTTTGCACTGTATAACTATTAGACAGGATTAAAAACCTGCTCTATTGTAATTCTGATCGGGTAGGTCATAAAAGGACGAAGATGACGGATGGTGACCGATAAGCTACTAAAAACATCTCCGGACAGTCAAAAATTCTGAATAATAAAATATGCTAATAATTAGACTAAAATAAGATACATGCAAAATGTCTGATAAAACAACAACATTTAATTAAGGCCTTGAGGAATTTGTGTGTAAGTTTCCAGTCCATCTTTCCAGTCCATTGTTACATTCTTTTTCCTTCAGCAAGACCTCTTCCAGTATGTGCTCCCACTGTAAATAAGGCATGTTTAGCCATCTTAATCAAAACTAACTTAAATGCTTTTTTTTTTTTTACAAGTCAATACACTAAGCTGGCTGTGAATGGGCATCTTTAGTAGCTCTGGCATCCGAGTATTTATTTCGCTTAATTATTAAACAGCTTTTCAAACATCTTGGCACAATTAATAGAGACGCTAAAATTGCTCCCTGAATGGTTACAAGAGCCAAACAACATCTTTTGAAAGAAAGCTCCGTATCCCGTCTGAAATTGGCACAGGAAGCAGGTTTTCCAGCTGTCCAGGCCTGCGAGGAATCAATCTGCAGCCTACCTAAGGATTGTCGAGCATACTTGTTTCACGCCTGCTGATCAGAGCACAGGTCTGCGCACTAGAAGTTTATCAGCAGCATATTAGAAGGAAAACATTTGCTGTACCCGCTGTGCTGACCATGGAGCAGAAACAACATTGCAAATGTATGGAGACACTTAACACAACATATTGTATAGACCAAGATTGATAAGTCATTAAGATTATGACAATACAAGTCCAAGTAAATTACTAATAACCTTACAGGAATGTTTCTATAATCGCCAACATTTTATGCAAAATTAGTAAAAAGACAAAAGTAACCCCTTCATGACCATCTTACCCTTAAGGACCAAGCGACTTCAGGGCTTTTTTTTTTGTTTAAAAATGCCATATACTGCAATACAAGAGTAGGAATGATCACACCCTTAATAAACCCTAGATGGTCTCAAAAATAGTAAAAAATAAATAAAAAAGTTGAAAACAAAAAAAAAAACCTAAAAATTCAAATCATCCCCCCTTTCCCTAGAACTGATATAAAATAAAAACAAACTGTAATAAAAAAAAAAATCACAAACATGTCAGGTATTGTTGCGTCCCAAAATTGCCCGATCAAAATATAAAAACTGTTATTTTCGGAAAAGAACGGAAAATAGCACCCAAATGTCAGAAACACCACTTTTACATCACATAAAAAATGTAATTAAAAGTGATCAAAAAGTTGTACAATTCTCTAATTGGCAGCAATGAAAATGTCTGCTCATCAAAAAAAATTATGTTGTACACCAAAGTATGGAAAAGTTATTAGCGTCAGAAGATCATACACACCTGTATAAACGTGATTGTACTGAACCAAAGAATAAAGCAGAGGTGTTATTTGGAGCGCACAGTGAAAGTTGTAAAAACTGATCCCACAAGAAAGTGACACAAATTTGATATTTTGATCAATTTCTCCACATTTGGAATTTTTTTTCCAGCTTCCCAGTACAAGGCATGGAATAAAAAATAACGTCACTGAGAAATAAAATTTGTCACACAGCCCTGTACATGAAAAAGTTATACATTTTTGAAGGGTGAGAATGAAAAATTAACAAAAGAATGCTGCAACGTAAAACGGCTTTATAGGACACCAGAATTCTGATTGTAGGTGACATGGTTCAGGAGTTATGAACGTTTGAAGTGGGTCACTGTCTTGACATCTATACATGGGGCATGTGCAAATATGACATAAATATGGCAGCCGTGAAGGGGTTAATGGTTCCTTCACACTAGCGAGACCATAATTTGCTCACAGTCGGTGTTGTTCGTTTTTTCACATCTGGATGAAAAGCTAAAATTAGATGGCATTTCTCTAGTATCTTGTAAGAAATAAAACAGTCCGCTTCCAGTGATGGAAGGTGTAGGTGTGAACTGGGCCTAACGCTCAAAGTGGCTGCCACATGTAGTCAAAGTGAGATTTTGGAGATAAAGACAGCAATTTCATTAAAGAAGAATCATATGGTCAAGCAACATATAGAATCGCCACCAAAGCCCTGTGATTGCAATCTTATTCATTTGTGTCGGTAAATATAACCCTTACAATTCAGTAACTCCAATCTAGCACAATTAAAAAACGTATGATCAATTTACTGAACTCCACATCTGTCATTTAATGTTACAGGTACATAGTATGTATATTTCACTCATCATACAGGGATATCAAGCAAATACATACTCAGCTTGCCTTCCTAAGAAGTCTATTTTTATCAGTGGTTCATTTTCCTTTTTGCGAACAGTTAATTTTGAAGAATTTTTTCTCCATTTTCTCCATTCGCTTTGTGAATGACATTATTTGCAAAAGAATATGTCTTATCAGCTTCCTGAAATAAACACAAGACAGTTTGCAGATAAAACTCTCCCTATTAGATAAACTAGAGCAGCAGCTGTGAATATGTCACCCGCTACTAGCGGCTCCAGCAGTTCATCCACAAGGCGCATCATCATATTGAATTATAATAAATGAGAGAACATTTCCCTTTCATCATTTCCATTTAAAGAATTTCCCTTTGTGTTGTTCCCATTAATAATGGATGCAGCTAAAGAAGGAGTTACTGTGGAATGGAAACTGACAAAAGAGGGACGCTTAGGCACGCAGCCGTACCACTGAGACTGGATTGTTATTCGGGTTCTGGCAGTTTAAAGAAAGTTTGGAAGATTGAGATCACAGACGTCTTCGTGCACATTCTGATTAAAGAAGAATAAAAGGCATTCTTTGTAATCATTTATGGCAGCTACCTGTTTACTCAATGGCTCGGGTTAAGAAAGCAGATATACGCAAAAAAAAAAAAAAAAAAAACAACACAGGACATTGCCAAAAGAAGAGTCATTGTTCCTTTGTTGCACTGCAGAGCATGCAGGTTAAACAGTACTCATGCATTCATTACAGAAGTACAGAATTTGTTCCCTTAGTATATATAGAACCAAGCATGGACTCTTCCAATTCTACTCTGTAAACGTGTAACAAGGCAAAAACAAAAGAGAGACAAAGTTTACGTCTTCCTAGCTAGATGAAATTACTCTGTAACCATGTATCACCAACGCTTATCCTCAAAATTAGTATGGAATCAATAGAAGAGGTTACAGTGCACCGCCGATCCTGCACATATGATCAGTGCCGTCCGGCAACTGCGCAAGAGTCAGGAGGCAATAGTATACGAGAAAGGAACATGAATGCTGTAAACAAAAACTGCTGAGGTTCACTTAACCCCTTATCACCGACACTAGTTTTCAGCTCAATGACCAGACTCGATTTTTCAAATCTGACATGTCTCACGATAATTGGTTATAACTTCGGAACGCTTTAACATATCCTGGTGATTTTGAGAATGTTTTCTCGTGACACATTGTACTTCATGTTAGTTATAAAATTTAAGTGATAAGTTTTGCGTTTCGTTCTGAAAAAAAGTGAAAATTTGGCAAAAGTTTGTAAAAATTCTTCATTTTCCAAGTTTGAAATGTTCTGGTTTCCAGACAGGAAGTAAAACTACCCAAAAAGTTTGATAATTAACATTTACAGAATATCTGCTTTATGTTGGGATGATAATTTATGCTTCCGGTCATTTTTCTAGGATGTTATGAGGCACAGGACTTTAGGTGCGATTTTTCTTATTTTCATGAAAATTGCCAAAACTCACATTTTGAGGGAAAACTCAGCTTCCAAGTGACTTTGAAAGGCCTAAATAATAGTAAAAACCCATAAATTACCCCACTATAGAAACTTCACCCCTCAACGTATGTAAAACAACTTCTATTAAGTCCATTAACCCTTTAAGTGTTTCATATGGGTTAAAAAATATGGACCTGCGATTTAGAAACTAGAATTTTTTTGGAAATACATTCATTTAGGCCAAAACTGACATTTTCTGAATAAATTAAATGATGAAACGCACTGCAACGCTTGATGCCCAATTCCTCCCGAGTGTACTGATACCCCATATGTGGTGGTGACTGCTGTACGGGCGCACGGCCGGGCATAGAATGAATGGAGGCGCCATTCACAGCAGATTTGTATTGTCACATTGTACGACCTATAAATTTTTTTTTTTTTTTTGGTAATGCGATCATATGAGGGCTTATTTTTTATGGGATGAGATACAATGTATAAATAATTTATTTTGGGAGTCTAAAGCTTATTCATGAGATTTTATTAACTATTTCAAGGGGGACACAAACAAAATCATCAATTTTTATTTTGGATTGTTAGCATTTTTCCCCCCCGCTCACTGTAACGTAAAAATAATATTTTATCTTTATTCTCTGGTTCACTACGATTGCGGTGATACCTCATTTATATAGTTTTTCTTATTTTTGCTCAATTTTCCTGAGCAAAACCAATATTGGAGAAAATCGCATTGTTTTTACTATTGACAACTTTTCAGGGCCATAACTTCTGTATTTTTCTGTTGTCAGATCTGGTTGAGGGCTTATTTTTTGCGAAAACAGTTGTTCTTTTCAGTCGTATCATATTAGGTAACGTAACTTTTTTTGATCACTTTTTAGAACATTTTTTGTGATGGTGTATATTGTATATTATGGGAAGTTTTTTGAGTTTTTTTTTTACATAGTTCACCGAGCGGGTTCAATATTGATTTATATTTATTGTACAGATTAATACGGACACGGTGATACCAAATATGTACGTGTTTTTGTGTTTTATTTACTTTATTTGCATTTTATGTGTTACTGGGGAGATTATGGGACTTTTATTTTATTTATTTATTTAATTATATTATAAAAAGATTTAATTTTTTTTTTTTTACTTTTTTCCATTTTCTACTTCTTGGCTTGAATAAGCGATCATCCGATCGCTTATTCAAGCCTTTACACTGCAATACACTTGTATTGCAGTGTATAGTGAAAGTAACTGAGCATGCTGCGCATGCTCAGTTACTTACAGCCGGGTCCTGCCAGGAAGGCAGGACCCGGTGAGAAGAGGAGCCGACAGACCCGGGGCAGCGGCAGGAGGGATCGGATCCCCCGGTAAGCACACCGGGGGGGTCCGATCCACGGGGGACACACTTGCACGCCACGGTCATGCTTGACCGCGGCGTGCAAGGGGTTAAACACCCGGGATCGGAGTTTTTCCGATCCCGGGTGTTAGTGCCGGGTCTGGGCTGTGATATCACAGCCCGACACCGGCACCAGCGAGACCCGGTGTCCCGAAAACTTCTTCTGATGCGCCGCCGTAGAAAGGCGTCGCATCAAAAGAAGTACCCTTAATGACCGCCGTAAAAACCCGATAGGGCGGTCATTAAGGGGTTAAGCTAGGACCACATGTCGTTATTTACATACGCTGTAAGGACACATCAGGCAGATTCCAGATGTGTCCTTACCACATACGGCACAGACGTATCCCCCTGTATGCTTATTTTACCATGTAGAGATCTGTATGAGAGCTTGTTTTTGGCGTAACAAATTGAACTTCGTAGTGACAGAATTTAATATTCCATGCCGTATACTGGGAAGCTGGAGCAAAAAATCCAAATGCAGTGAAATTGGTGAAAAAATGCATTTGCGTCATTTTCTTGAGGACTGGGTTTTTACGGCTTACACTGCGTGCCACAAATGACACATCTCCTTTATTCTTCAGGTCAGTGCAATTCCGCAGATACTAAATCTGTTTTAATGCATTTTAAAAAATTCAAACCTTCTTTACAAAAAAAAAAAACAAGCTTCACCTTCTAGTGCTAATAACGTTTTCATACTTCAGTGTACAGAGCTATGAGCAGTTTCAATTTTTGCGAGATGAGTAGCTACTTTCATTGCTACCATTTTGGGGAGTGTACGGCCTTTTTTTATCACTTTGTACACAGTTTTCTCTTTGTTACAAAATAGCAATAAAGTGGCGTTCCGGACCTATGGGCACTATTTTTTATTACAGGGTTAAACTCTGTGAATAACTTATTATATTTTGATTTAACATGTTTATGATTTTTACTGTTTATATCAGTTCTAGGTAAAGGGGATAATTTTAATTTTTAGTTTATTTTTACCTTTTTTTTTTTTCAGTCCCCATAAAGTGCTTTAGGTTGTTGATGGTACCATATACATCCATACTACAAGTATGGCAGTATATTTGGGACTTTACTAATCAGTGTCACATTGTACCAAATGGCCAGAAACCATACAACCTGGGGTCTTAAAAAAACCTGAGGCTGGATCGTCGCTCACCGATTAAAACCTGCGCCTCCGGTTTTTGCAACATGCAGCAAAAAGACTGTAAGCCCTCTCCATACACCTGCAGCCGACATATGACATACTTATATGTCTCAGTAAGGGGTTAAATATTGGACTCATATCTTTATTTTAATAAGTTGCTCATACACAAGATGGGCGGTACAAAAAAAAAAAAAAAAAATTACTAGGGTTGCCCAAAAAATGGAAAAAAAAAAAAAAACTGAAAAGGAGAATTATTCTCACCGTTAATTCGGTTTCCATTAGTCCACCATGACGGCCCCAACTGGAGGATGATCCTTGACCTCTGTAGGGACAGGAAGCAGAGAGGTTAAATACCCCACCCCGGCATCCGTACACCAGTGGCTACCAAATAACTACACCGGCCTTGGATGCAACCCATTTATTGTATGTTATCAATGCACACAGAACAAATAGGCAATTTTAACTTTTTCAAATTACAGGGTGGGAAATATATATGGGCCGTCATGGTGGACTAATGGAAACCGAATTAACGGTGAGAATAATTCTCCTTTTCCATAGCGTCCCCCATGACGGCCCCAACTGGAGATGTACCAGATAAATATTTAGGGTGGGACAACAGCTTGTAAGACCTTCCTTCCGAAGGACTGGTCTCTAGCACTTTGAACATCTAGCCTATAGTGTTTGGCAAAAGTTAGGTGAGTAGACCAGGTAGCTGCTCTACATATGTCCTCTAATGAGGCGCCCCGTTTTTCCGCCCAGGAGGCTGCCACTCCTCGGGTCGAGTGGGCCCTAATAGTCCCTGAAATGTCCAGGTTGTTGGCATCATAAGCTTCTTTGATGACTGTTCTTATCCACCTGGCGATGGATGCCTTTGAAGCTTTTCTGCCCTTGCACTTTCCTTTAAATTGTAGGAGAATGTTGTTGTCTTTTCTCCAGGATTTGGTAACTTCAAGATAATGTAGAAGGTATCTTCTGACATCTAGCGTATGCCACTCCTGTTCTTTGGGATGTTTTGGATTCTGACAGAAGGAAGGCAGAATAATCTCTTGGTTACGATGAAAAGATGAAGCTACTTTGGGAGTAAAGGCTTTATCTAACATTAGTACAATCTTATCTTCACATATTTTAAGATATGGTTCTTTAATAGACAAACTTTGGATCTCACCCAAACGCCTAGCTGTTGTTATGGCTATGAGAAAGGTGAGTTTTAGCGTTAATTCTCTAAGCTTGACCGACTCTAGAGGTTCAAACGGTATTTTTGTGAGATAATCCAGTACTAATGAAAGATCCCAATTGGGGATATTCTGTTTTATTTGAGGTCTTAGTCTAGCCGTAGCTTTGACAAACCTTTGGATCCATCTATTTTCGGCTAATGGGGTGTCGAAAAAGGCACTGAGGGCTGAAATTTGGACTTTTAAGGAATTCATCTTAAGGCCCTTGTTAAACCCTGCTTGTAGGAAGTCGAGCACCTGTGAGACATTAGGGGACATTTGGTTAGGAGGAGTCCTGCCACAAAAAGACACAAATCTTCCCCATATCCTGGCATAGATTTTGTGGGTAACTGGTTTGCGGCTCGCTTTGAGTGTGGAAATTACCTTGTTTGATAGTCCCCTGGATATCAGCAATCGCCTTTCAGGATCCAAGCCGAGAGCCGGAGAGCCTGTGGATCTGGATGGTAAACTGGACCCTGGAACAGAAGGTTGTTTAGAGGTTCCAGCATGACAGGTTCTTCCAATGCCATCTTTCCTAGCCACGGAAACCAGTTCCTCTTTGGCCACCAGGGAACAATGAGTATAACCTTTGCTTGGTCTTCTCTGATCTTCTGAATCACTCTCGCTATGAGAGGTATAGGAGGAAATGCGTACATTAGAGGTCCGCTCCAGGACTGGCTGAAGGCATCCCTTTGGCAAACCGGAGTATTTGGATCCAGAGAGAAGAAATGAGGAACTTTTGTATTTTTGCTGGTGGCAAAAAGATCTGTCACTGGTTGTCCCCATTTTTGTATGAGACTTGAAAAGATGTTCTCGTTTAGACACCACTCGTTGTGGTCTATCGTCTGACGACTGAGATAGTCCGCTATTTGATTCATTTCTCCCTTTAGATGGGTGGCTGAAAGAGAGCGGATGTTGGTTTCTGCCCAGATGAATATCTTGTCTGAAAGACTGAGGAGATCGGGGTTCCTGGTACCCCCCTGATGACGGAGATAAGCCACCGCGGTGGTGTTGTCTGAATAAATTCTTACATGTTTTCCCCTCAGGCTTTGAGCACTTGCTCTTAAAGTCTCTAGTACAGCTCTCAGTTCTCGGAAGTTCGAGGAACGGGATCTGGTCGAGGACGGCCAAAGACCTTGAACGGGAAGGCCTGCTATGTCCGCTCCCCATCCTGACTGACTTGCGTCCGTCCGGATATTTATCACTGGCCAGGGATGCCATGATATTCCTCTTCCCAGGTTGGAAGTATTTATCCACCACTCCAGGGATTGCTTGACCCCTTCCGGAATTTGGATCTTTTAATTTAGATGTTGGGGATCTTTGTCCCAGGAGGCCAATATCTAACTTTGAAGGACTCTGGTGTGACTCTGGCTCCACTGTACACTCTGTATGGAAGATGTCATAAGGCCCAGTATCCTCATGGCTTCCCTTATCGTGCAATGACTTCTTTTTTGAAACATTATAACATGTTGCATTAGTCTCGTTGCTTTCTCTGGTGGTAAGAAGGACATCTGCTGGATCGAATCTAATAACGTTCCTAGAAACACAACCTCTGTACTTGGGTTTAGTTTGGACTTTTCCAGGTTTATTATCCATCCTAACTGATGTAGGATCCTCATTGTGAAATCTCGGTGGTGTATAAGCTCTTGTTTCGAACCGGCCACCAGTAACAGATCGTCCAGGTAGGGGATGACTAGAATCCCTTTCCGCCTCAAGAAAGCTATCACCTCGATCATGATCTTTGTGAATGTCCTGGGGGCCGAAGAAATCCCAAAAGGCAGCGCCTTGTACTGATAGTGGACCTCTTCTCCCCAAGGTGATCGCACTGCGAATCTGAGGAATTTTTGAGATTTTTGATGTATTGGCACATGGTAATACGCGTCTTTCAGATCTATCGTACACATAGACGCTCCTGGTTGGTTCAGAACGGCTGCCGAGCTCACTGTTTCCATCTTGAACTTCCGATATCGTATGTACCTGTTCAGATTCTTCAGGTTGCATATCATACGGTGTCTGAGGTACCGGGATGATGACATCCAATTGAATGAGCTTTTGTATCTCTGACCACAGTGAGTTTGAGAGGTTTTCTGAGGGCTGTTCTGTCAAAACAAATTTTCTGGGGGGAAGAGAGGTTAGTTCTAGATGGTAACCTTCCCGAAGAATACTTAGTATCCAGGGATTTGATGTTATCTGAGTCCACTGGAAGTGGAACTTCAATAGTCTTCCCCCCACCCTGGCGTCATTGTTTTCTAAACGCTGGGGCCGAGTTGCTGGCACTGAGAAGGAAGCCCCCTCCTCTCCCTCCTTTAGGGTAGCTCCACCTGCCCTGTTTGCCTTTCCCTCTAAAGGGCTGTTTTCTGTCCTTAGAGTCTCGAAAGGGCTGCTTTCTTTGGTTACTTCTGGATTCCGGAAACCCTTTCTTCATGTCCGCCGATTTTTCCAAAAGCGTGTCAAGTTCAGAACCGAATAGGTATTCCCCTTCAAATGGAATACCACATAATTTTGACTTCGATCTGAAATCACCAGTCCACAGGCGAAGCCAAAGTGATTTTCTAACTGAATTTGATAGTGCCCCTTCCTTGGCACATATTCTAACTCCTTCCGCCGAGGCATCTGCGATGAAGGCGGTGGCTGCTCTCAACGTTGAAAATGTACTCAATAGCATCTCCCTAGGAGTACCATTTCTAACATGACCTTCCAGTTCGGTAATCCAATGAAAGAGAGTCCGTGCCATGGATGTTGTGGCAATATTTGATTTTAGATTCAACATGGCACACTCCCATGTCTTCTTTAGAAGGCTGTCCGCCTTTCTATCCAGGGGATCTCTTAACTGGATTGCATCCTCAAACGGGAGGTCCGTCTTCTTGGTCATTTTTGTGACCTGGATGTCTACTTTAGGGGTAGCGTTCCAAATTTTGGCTTCTGTTTCATCAAAGGACAGACGATTTTTAAATTCTCTAGATATGGAGATTTTGTTCTCCGGTTCTCTCCATTCTTCTAGTATTAGTTCCTTAAGAGTGTCATTTATGGGAAACACTCGCCTCTTCTTAACTTTAAGAAGTCCGAACAATTCACCCTGAATAGATTTGGTCTCTTCTATTTCCTCAATTTTGAGGGTATCCCTCATAGCTTTTAGTAAGGGTTCCAGATCTTCGGATGCTAACAAATATCTCGACTCCATTTTACTTGCTGAATTTGAGGGACCTGGCTCCATATCCATAGACTCCTTGGTCCCCTCTGAGTCTGATGTATAATCCGACATGGATTCTATAACTCTTTGTTTTTTATGTGGAGGCTCCTGAGGTATGAAAGCTGTTATGGATGATGCTATAGATGTTTTAACTTCTTCCCTGATAAAACTACGCATTTCATCCACAAATGAGGTTCTCTCTTCTCTGAGTAGATTATCTACGCAGGTTTTACAGACCGGCTTTTTATAGTCCGTAGGGAGTTTCTCTAAGCACATATTACACTTTTTGGAAGTGGTTTTCTTTGTGCCGGACTGATCTTTAGCTCTCCCTTTATCCTTCTCCTTTTCCCTGGGCTCCTGCCAAGGAGAAGGAGAGGTAATTAGTCCTTAACCGACACCTCATGTGATAATATAAGGACATGTGGGTGACCCACCACCCTATTCCCAATTGACCCTACTTACAGGGTTCAAGGATATGAGGTCCAGACTCGAAGCCTCCATGCCATGTGTCTCCATATTCCCAATTGTGGGACCACTGATATCAGCAAGCCTAAACATTTATAGAAATGTGAGATAGACTGTGACATTTAACCAAGTGGAATATAACAAGGGAGTACCTGAGGTATCTTGAGGGTTACACAGCACAAGCCCCTAAGAAAGATATACACATGTCTAAATAGACCTGAATTGTATATAACACATATGACACAAATGAGGCAACCATACAGCATGTTAACCGACCTTGTTGGCTGGAAAATGCTCAGAATAGCGTCCGATTTTAGCGACTACTCTCGTCAGGACCAGAGTGCGACTATTAGACCTCAGATCAACGTGAATACCTGCTTTTTCAAGCTTACCGCTCCACGCTCCTGCTTCCGGGTCGCGCCATCGTGACGTCACATCCGGTCCCGTCATTTCCGGCGGAAGTCGTCACCAGAGTCGGACGGCCCACGTGACTTCCGCGATGGACACGCTCCGGGTGTCCTTAGCTGCGCAGAGCCGCGGGCAGAGCCAGAGAAGAAGGCATCTCTGTCTTGTGGCAGAGGATAGGACCGAAGTCCGATCGAGGCCGAGACTGCCTTAGGGTAAGGGACGATTCCCTGCGCCACACTGGTCCCCCCTCACCGTCCCAACTACTGGGGATGAGGAGAGACTTCTCTCTACTCCCTGCCCTGTGTAGGGACAGGAAGCCACTGGTGTACGGATGCCGGGGTGGGGTATTTAACCTCTCTGCTTCCTGTCCCTACAGAGGTCAAGGGTCATCCTCCAGTTGGGGCCGTCATGGGGGACGCTATGGAAAAAAGGGATTTTCTGATTGGCTGTGCCACCCTCACCAACTGCAACACACTTCTTGGGTGTATGCCAACACTGAAAGGAAACTCAATTCCAGGCTCAGGCAAGTCATCTCTCTGGCCAGTGATTTGCTGAGTGGCCTCCCATAATATTTCCTACAAAAGCAGCGCATCCATATTAGTATGTAACGCATTATGTTACCCCAGCAAAACGCATTTAAATATATTTTTATATTCACCACAAAATTTAGCCCCTTCCCCCAAATAATCGCAAGAACAGAGTGTCTAAAATGCCCCTTCATTCATTTCTATGACACTGCTATCTCATAAGAGAATGGGGTCGTGCAAATGCAAATCTGCCCATTCATTTTGGTGGTAATAAAGTCCCATTGACATAAATTAGGCAGTTTCCATTAGCTATGGGAGAAGTTAATTTGTCAGCAAAGCCATTTAATAACATTTTACTGTGCATGGGTGTGACAGACTACCTTCCCATCACATCAATGTATATATATCTGAAATGTGAGTACACATCCTTTCATGTAACAACTCTCACCTCATCAGCCAGATATTCCTATCCATAAAATAGCTGCAGATAGAGGCTCATGTGATCTCTGTCTTGCCATGAATAATTGCCCTGCCATGACCTTATTATAGTTTTCATGAATATAAGTTGTTTACACACAAAAGAGAATTATTAAATTTCAATCCCCTAGTAATGATAACAAAATAAAGAACATTCTAACCCCTTACTTTACAATTTTATTGCTGTTTAGCTACGATCACTCTCTTGGAGTGTAAAATTCCAGAGTGTGGGTGGGGACTCTAAGTATAAACATTATGACCCTTCTAGTTCTGTGGGGTGACAATGTCATTATCAGGGTACAGGTGATTCCCCCCAATCACTTATCTCCTGGTAGTTTGCAGCTTCTCTCTGCTCATAATGTGCTGGCAGGAAGTGAATCAGCTTATGTGGCAGTGTGAGCTCCATGCAAGCACTGCAGGGGGTGGGGCCACAAGCTCAGTAGAAATACACAGAAATTGAGCAAGCCAGCCTCACAGAGAAATCCAAGATGGCTGCCCGACCCGGAAGTCAGAATTTACAGGGTCATGTCTAGGAGCAACTGAAATTGTGTACACCAGGACTTTTTGTTAATAACAGTGAATTAGAGAATGTGTTATTTGGTTATCCTTAGTACATATAAGAAATTTGTCTTCATGGAAATAGCCCTTTAAGTTCTTGGCTGGTGATTTCTCATGGAAAGAAAAGATCACATAACTTTCCATCTGCAGCCATTTTATGGACAGGAATGTCTGGCTGAAAAGGTAAAAGACAGGAGGCTTCACTTCACATATCAATAAAGCAGAGAAGAACTATTAATAGATGTATATTGGTACATTTTCCTGCCCCCCCCCACCTACACACAACATACATGAGGTAAAGATGTAAAGCCCTTTACGATATGGATTACTGGAGACATGACCTGTTGTCTTATAGAGAGTACATTGTCAATTGTGTCTTGCCTACAATCAAGCTTGGTTGTGTGGTGAGCTACATTGAAGGAACTATGAATTTCAGGACATACAGTGACATGTGAAAAACATGATCTCTACCCCTTACAGAAACTAGGCTGCAGGGCAGTATCCAACATGATAACCACCGAAAACACAACTGCTTCATAAAAGAAACTGAGGGTAGCGGTTCTGGACTGGCCAAGCAGTAGCATCCTCAAAATGGAAGGTGGAGAAGTGCAATGTCTCCAACATCCACCAGCTCAGTGAAAATGTCAAGC
Organism: Engystomops pustulosus; assembly: GCF_040894005.1. Lineage (NCBI taxonomy): Eukaryota > Metazoa > Chordata > Amphibia > Anura > Leptodactylidae > Engystomops > Engystomops pustulosus. Next base: position 134,149,394 of record NC_092411.1, read on the forward strand.
AGGAGTAGCTGTAACCTGTGAAGTTCTAGTGAACTCTATGCCTAAAAGAGTTAAGCCAGTGCTGAATAATAACAATGCCCACACAAATTATTGACATCTTGGGCACAACGTGGCCATTATCACTTAGGGATGTCCTCACCTTTGTTGACAGTGGTTTAGTCAGTAGTAGGTGTATGTTAAAGAAAATCTACCATCAAGCATGATAAACCAGAGACACGTACATGTAGATCCAGACACTGTGACTGAGGTATTCTGCTTGTATTTGTTATCCATTTTCTTCCTCATTCTAAAATAAACTTTTAAAATCAAGCTAATGAGCCTGAAGGGCTCCTGGAGGTGTTACCAGAGCCCCTCCGTACTTAAGATTCAGTGTAAGGTTGTTACACTGTGTCCCCTCTCCCCTTGCTTCTTCAGCACTTTCTCCCTCAGTATGTTTTATGTAATCTCCATGGGCCTCCGTAGGCAGATTCACTTTACAATCAGGCTAACAAACACAAAGAGGTTTAAAGAGGATGACCACATACGACACATTAGGAATACAAGTGTCTAGAGAACCTGCTATTTTACACAAGTTACCTGGCACTGGGACAGTTCTTCTGTTAAATTGGCAACTTCTTCTTCAAGTTGCAGTATGCGTTCCTGAGCATTCTGCTTGGCAGCCATTTTCCTACTTTATAACTAAATCTGCATAGGAAAAAAAGGGATTATTAGGTTAAAAGCTACTGTGGTGATTCGGCATTTACACACATAAACATGTGGGGCAGATTTATTAAAAGTATCTCAAGGTTAGACTGTAAGTCTTGTGCTGCACCAGATTTATCAGTGTGTTATGATGCATGACAAATCTAGCGTATTGCAAGACTGGTCTAACTTTGCGCCTCCTATTGGTTGGTGCAGAAAAATCTGTATTTTGTGGCAACTTAGGCCATGCAGTGAGTGGGGGAGTGGATTCACGTCCTCCGTCGGCTCACTGAGCACGTCTGGCTTCTTGGGTACACAATGATATTGGTGCAGGGCTTGGTTCACAGATCGTTCATCAATGAATGACTGATCCAACCTAAAGGCCACAATGTCACTTATGTGTAAGCCCTTGAATTACGTAACCACATTTTGTCAGCCGTAACTTTTTCATACTTCAGTGTACGGAGCTGTGTACGGTGTCGTTTTTTGCGGGATGGGATGACATTTTCAGTGATATCATATACAAACTTTCAATCATTTATTAAAATTTTTATTAGAGGCAAAATTGAGAAAAAGTGGAGATTTGTGGATCAGGGGCGCTATTTTCCGTTACGGGGTTCACCGCCAGGAATAATTGCTTTTATGTCTTTAAGAACAGCCATTTTGGGACGTGGCGATGTCTAATAGGTTTAGGATTTTACTTGTTTATTTATGTGTGTGATTCAAATTTTTTGCATTTATCTTTTTTTTTCATAAATGTATTTTTTTTATTTTTTAATATTATTTCAGCCACTCTAGGGTACTTAAACCTTAGGGGTCTATTGCAGTACAGGCAGTTCCCGGGTTATATACAAGATAGGGTCTGTAGGTTTGTTCTTAAGTTGAATTTGTATGTAAGTCGGAACTGTATATTTTATCATTGTAATCCCAGCCAGAACTTTTTTGGTCTCCATGACAATTGGATTTTAAAAATGTTGGGTCATCATAAGAACCAGGATTAACAATAAAGCTTCATTACAGACACCTTTGATAACTGTTAACTGGCCAGCAAAGCCCTCTCATATATTTCAATGTACAGACCTGTATGAGGCTCACTTTCTGATGAAAAAATAAAAGCAATTATTTTCTTAAAGGCTTCAATTTTACAATTTTTACTGTATGGTCCAAATGACACATCACCTTCATTCTTTAGGTCTGTAAAATGATGGATATAATACATTTATTAGGGCAGCATGGTGGCACTTCTGCCTTGCAGTGCTGGGGTCCTGGGTTCTAGTCCTACCCAGGTCAACATCTGCAGAGATTGTATGTTCTTTCCATGTTTGCATGGGTTTCCTCCCACACTCCAGAATTAGATTGTGAGCCTCATGGGGACAGGGATCAATTTGGCATGCTTTGTGCAGCACTGCGTAATCTGTAGGCGCTATATAAAGAATTATTATTTATGAAACATTGTTGTGTTTTAACTACATGACTGTAATGCCATGACTTGCGCTACTCACCTAGAGAAAATTACTTCTGGTGCCACAAACACATGCAGGAAAGGTCACAGAGCAGGAACCGGACCCTGGACATACCTTATAGAAACCAATGGGGCCATGAGATAGCCACTGTGTGTGGCTAGTTCACGGCCAAAACATGTCTACGTGCATGAGGCCCGAATTTAATTAAAATCCTTCTGGGAATAACAAAATTCTCTGTATCACCATTTACTGGCAACAGAACTTTACAATATTTTCATTAAAATCTTTATGGGAGGCCTAATAACAACAATTTAGCTTTTTTTTCTGCATCATGGATATGGTTATGTCCACTTGGGATAACCATGTTTATATTGAGACACATGGATTGCTGCAGGACCAGTTGACGCTTTCACTGATTGACACTGATGGAGTAAGGGGAAAGGAGTGAGTTTATGTCAGCACTTATGCATCTCCACTATGCCTTTAATGTCACAGCCAGCGATGGCAGAAAAGGTTAACAACCACAATCGATGCTACCCACCCTGTATGAAGGAGACTCGATTTGTACGGTTCAAACCTCTGTTATTATTTAAAAGTTAAAATTACGTAGTGCATAACTTACTGTTGATTAGTATGGTTGGAATGATCATCATATTATATGTATGAATACAAAATGAATCCTATTGTCCGTGACTAAGTACTGTATATTGCATTGCAAGTATGTATGTATGCTTTTTGGCTTCAATAAAGATGGTTAAAAAAAAATATTGCATAAAAAGTGCTGGGTTACTTCTTTATGTTAGATCCTGAGTGTAAGGACCCAGTGGAGCACGGTATCTCTGTGCACATTACTACACCGTGTGAACACTGCCTATCCACTTATGAGGGAAGCCATCAGTAAAGGAGATGTATAGCAGCAGGGAGCACATAAACCATGACTATTAGCTGCCACAATACCTCTCTCTCTTGGGAAGAACGTTCGAGCCAGACTGCAGTTATGGGTCCGTGCGGTAGCGCCGCCGTTATTGGAGGGGTATAAAGTATACGCTAATAACACATACTGGATCAGCCGGAAACAGCATTATCTACCCTGCTCTGACTACAGTTCCCCGCTTGTCCAGCCCGCCTTAGTGCAGCCAATCAGCAGGCAGACGCAGCTCAGCGCTCATCTCTAGCAGTGACAGAGGAGAGGGGTGATTGGTGGAAATTTCGATGTTTATGGTTACCAGCGGTTGTCACGAGCGCTAGGGAGATCAGAAACACGCAGCCTCACTGCTGCTATTGTAGATGACCTCCGATGACGTCATTACCATGTGACTCGTATGGGAGGAGCAACTCAGGAGTCAAATGTCAGGAGACAAGCTGTAGAGGGAAGTAATGCACAGGCTGGCAGTGGATGCTTGCTCTGTGACATGTGAGGAGGGAATGTGGGCTGCTGGCAATATGTGACATGGAAGGGTTGTGGGGGATGACACAGTGAGTGTGTTGCGGAGGGGGGACATGTGGGGTGTAGTGAGTGTAGCAGAGGGAGACTTGAGGGGTGTAGTGTGTGTGTGTCACAGAAGGGACAGTGTGTCGTACAGGGGGTGTATTGCGATGTAGTGTGCATGCGGTGCGTGACACCCTAAGGGTGAAGACACACATGGCGTTTTTGGGCCGTTTTTACTAAGTGCGTTTTCAGATCGTTAAAAACGCATGCGTTAAAAAACGCATCCGTTTTTTGAAAACGCATGCGTTTTTGTCCGTTTTTCCGAAATTGCGCAATGAAAAACGGACAAAAACGCATGCGTTTTCAAAAAACGCATGCGTTTTTAAAAAACGGATGCGTTTTTTAACACATGCGTTTTTAACGATCTGAAAACGCACTTAGTAAAAACGGCCCAAAAACGCCATGTGTGTCTTCACCCTAAGGCTGGTGCCACACGTGGCGCTTTTGTCTGCGTTTGCGAACGCAAACGCAGACAAAGTCGCGCCCACCGGGGCGGGCCTCGGCCCGATCGCATCGGCGTTTCTATGGAAACGCCTGCGATCGGGAACGAGACGCCGGTGTTTCGCGTTAAATTAACGCCTGCGATCGGGAACGAGACGCCGGTGTTTCGCGTTAAATTAACACGAAACACCGGCGGCTCGTTCCCGATCGCAGGCGTTTCCATAGAAACGCCGATGCGATCGGGCCGAGGCCCTCCCCGGTGGGCGCGACTTTGTCTGCGTTTGCGTTCGCAAACGCAGACAAAAGCGCCACGTGTGGCGCCAGCCTAAGGGGCTTGTGGGGGTGCGTGCTGTGTGTGGCACCCTATGCGTCATGTGGGGGTGCATGCATGTGTGATGTGCGTGGCACCCCAGGCGGCATGGGGGGGTGCGTGCGTGATGTGCGTGACACATTAGGCGGCATGTGGGGGTGTGGGCTGTGTGTAACACGCCGGTGGGCAAAGTGTCGTGTAGTGTGATGGTGAGGAGGGAATTGCAGGAGGGGGAAGTGATGTGACAAGAGTAGGGAATGTGGGAGATGTAATGTTACACGTACGGAGGAGGCAAGGGGGCATGCGTGCTTTGTGTGAAGGAGGAAGGCATGGGGGTTAGGCTACATTCACATGACGGTTGGGGGACATATATCCGGCTCCATATACGCCCCCATAGGCCGGGAAATGGGCAACGTACACTCACCGGCCACTTTATTAGGTACACCTGTCCAACTGCTCGTTAACACTTAATTTCTAATCAGCCAATCACATGGCGGCAACTCAGTGCATTTAGGCATGTAGACATGGTCAAGACAATCTCCTGCAGTTCAAACCGAGCATCAGTATGGGGAAGAAAGGTGATTTGAGTGCCTTTGAACGTGGCATGTTTGTTGGTGCCAGAAGGGCTGGTCTGAGTATTTCAGAAACTGCTGATCTGCTAGGATTTTCACGCACAACCATCTCTAGGGTTTACAGAGAATGGTCCGAAAAAGAAAAAACATCCAGTGAGCGGCAGTTCTGTGGGCGGAAATGCCTTGTTTTTTTTTGTTTTGTTTTTTTTTAATTAAATTTTCTTATTACAAAAATCACACACATCTAACAAAAGATATATCTACTAAAATACCCCCCATACACCTACCCCCAACCCCCTCCAGTCAGGGTCACAAAAAGAGATAGCAACACAAAAAAAACACAAATATCCATAGGAACCAGAAACAAGGGGGTCTATTGTTGCCTTTCCCACTCCTTTAATTTTGGTGGTTCTTGTGACATGCATCTCCTGACTAGTAGATACCTTGCTATAAATAATGCTCTTAATATCCATTTGATTTTACGAGGTGCCTTCTAATTTCGTCAAACTACCTAAGATCATTACGTCCGGGGTATCTGGTATGTCGATCTGTGTAACCATTTTTATCCTTTTGTGGACTTCTTCCCAAAAGTCCATAATTGGTTTGCAGTTCCAGAGCATGTGTAGTGAATCCACATTTTTCTCCTTGCATTTACGGCATTCTATCTCTTTCCCTTTTTTTTATATTTACTGGTCATCCAGAGCATCTCTGAACGCACAGTACGTCGAACTTTCAGGCAGATGGGCTACAGCAGCAGAAGACCACACCGGTCTTTCCCATTTTCCATTGCGTCCCCCATGATGGCCCCACTTGGAGACATAACAAATTATAATTTCAGGGAGGGACAACAGCTTATAACACTTTTCAACCAAAAGCTAACTCTTTTGTGTTCTGTAGGGCTAACCTATAGTGCTTTACAAATGTCAACTGGCTAGAACATGTTGCTGCCCTACAAATTTAATTTATGGAGGCTCCCCTTTTTTCGGCCCATGAGGTTGCCATGGCCCGTGTGGAATGTGCTCTAATCGTCTCAGGTATTGACATTTTTTGAGCTACATAAACGTCTTTAATAACAATTTTGATCCATCTCGCTAGAGTGGATTTTGAAGCTTTAGTCCCTTTATTTTTCCCGCTGAACTGCAGAAGGATATTTGAGTTTTTCCGCCATAGTTTTGTTGCTTCTAGGTAAAAGAGAAGAATTCTCCTGATGTCTAGAGGGTGCCATTCTTCTTCTTTTGTAGATTTCGGGTCCTGATAGAATGTAGGTAGAATAATCTCCTGGCTTAGATGGAAGCTTGAGGAAACCTTGGGGATACATTTTTTTTATCAAGCATTAATATTACTCTGTCTTCAGATACTTTTAGGTATGGTTCTTTGATAGACAATGCTTGTATCTCCTCCAAACACCTAGCCGATATTATGACGAAAAGAAATGTTAACGTTAGTGTTAATTCTTTAATATTTTTTGAATAGGCTCAAATAAAGGACCAGTTAGATAATTTAAGACAATAGTTAAATCCCAGCTTGGGACAGCTATTGTTATGGTAGGTTTAAGTCTGGAAGTAGCTTTTATAAACCTCTTTACCCATTAATGATCTGCCAGAGGACTATCAAAGAATGCACTTAATGCTGATATCTGGACCTTCAGGGAGCTGATTTTTAGGCCTTTGTCGGAACCTGCTTGGAGGAAATACAATACCTGGGAGATATTAGGAGAGTTCTGGTTAGGAATCTTAGGTCCACAGAATGAAACAAACTTATTCCAAATGCGAGAGTATATGGCCTGAGTAAAAGGTTTTTGACTTGCCTTTAAGGTAGATATGACCTTGTGAGACAAGCCTTTGATTTTTAGCAATTCCCCTTCAGGATCCAAGCTGACAACTGGAGAGCATGGGAATCTGGATGTAGTACTGGTCCTTGGAATAGTAGATTTGCACGAGGAGGGAGGCGAAACGGTTCTTCCAGAGATAGCCTCCTGAGTGATGGAAACCATATCTTCTTTGGCCAGAAGGGTACCACTAGAATTACTTTTGCCCTCTCTCTTTGAATCTTCTGTACCACTTTTGGAATTACCGGGATTGGTGGAAAGGTATACATTAATGCCGCATTCCAAGGATGTCTGAAAGCATCTTGTTGGTTCATAGGTGTTGAAGAAGAAAAATACAAAATTTGTATTTGTGCGGGTTGCAAATAGGGCTATTTCCGGGACTCCCCATCTTTGGGTTGTTCAGGCACCATTCATTCTAGTTGATAGCTTTTCTGCTGAGGTAGTCTGCTATTGCATTTTCTTCCCCTTTCAGGTGGACTGCAAATAGGGATAATACATATGTCCTTTGCCCAACTGAAGATTTTTTCTTATAAGAGAAGAAGATCAATATTCTTGGTGCCCTCTTGGTGGCGTAGAAAAGTCACTGTGGTAACGATGTCTGAGTATATTCTCACATGGTGAGATTTCATTAGATCCCCACTGACTTTCAGGGCTTCCCATACCGCTCTCAACTCCCGATAATTGGAAGAGCGTCTCTGTATGAATAGTTACCATTTCCCTTGAGGAAGGTATCCCTCGAAATTTGCTCCCCATCCAGACAAACTTGCGTCCGTCTGGAGTGACAACAGAGGCCATGGATGCCAGGCTACCCCTTTTTCCAGGTTCTCCTGATGCGTCCACCATGCTAAGGTTCCCTTGATCTCTGCAGGGATCTTTATCTTCCAATCCAGGTGAGCCGGCGTTTTTTTCGCAATTTTTGTGACCACTTCAGGAAAGGAGTTCCAGATTTTTGATTCTTCCTCATCAAAGCATAGGCGATTTTTAAATTCCCTTGATAGAGAGATTCTATTCACTGGTTCTCTCCATTCCTCAAGGATTACATCCTTCAGGGTTTTATTGATTGGAAAGACACATCTCTTTTTTGCTTTAAGGATTCCAAAAAGTTGTCCTGAATAGATTTTGGTTCTTCAATCTCTTCAATTTTAAGCATGTCTCTCATGGCTTTCAATAGTGGTTCTAAGTCCTCTGACATGAACAGGTATCTAGACTCCATCTTAACTGCAGATGTAGATGGAATAGAGTCTAAATCTAAGAGTCCTTGACCGAACCCTCTACCAACTCTACTTCGGACTCTGATTGGTATTCTACTCTTTGCATTTTTTGTAGAGGCAAGAGGTTAGCTAAAGATGAGGCTAACAAACATTGAACCTCCTTCTTAATAAAGGTTCTCATTTCGTCCATGAAGGATGATTTTTCCTCTCTCAAGAGGTTATCAATACAGTCCTTGCAAGCTGCTTTCTTATAGTCATTAGATAACTTGTTAAAGCACATATTACATCTGCGGGAGGTAACTTTTCTTTTCCCCGCATCTTTAGGAGGCAGATCCTTCTCTTTCGGTTCCTACCAACAGAGAGGGAAAATAGTATTACTATTCAAGAATAGGCATAAGTAACTTGTGTATGTTAGGATATAACCCACAGTAACACATAGACACCCCGAAACCACTCACAGGAGCTATAGGCGGGGGATCTATAGACACAGCCTCCATGGCGCAAGATTCAACGTTGCCAATGGTTATACACAGCACCTATGTATACACATATATATATAATGGCATATTCCATATAGCCGTTATATATATATAGAGGGTATGCGACTCATACTTGCCTTGAACACACAGAACCGTGAGGTTAGGCAATAAGGATGGCCAGATATGGTATAGTCTGAAAAAATACACAGTTATCATATATTACTGAGCCATCATACATTATATAGGGGTGTGTCCATTGTATAGGTACCTTAACTAAGCCAATGAGGATTTCAAACGCAGGAACATTAGACCTCAGATCACTGTGCGTCCCCGCTATGCTTTTAATCTTAACGCTCCACGCACCTGTTTCCGGACTCCACGACTGGATACGTCACTTCCGAAGCACCGCCGGAAGTTGTCACTGGTGGCCGCCTCGGTAACGTCGTCGCCATTTTGTTGAAGTCCAGGTGTCGTTAACCTCACGGGGTCGCGGACAGAGCCGAACTCCCGGCCCGAAATACCAACAAGGAAGGGTCGTCTTCACCGATCGCTGTCCTGGACCGGAGGGGTAAGAGGAAAATCCTCGCGCCACACATGCTTCCCCCTCACTGTCCCACTTGGATGAAAGGACCGGAGGAGAGATTTCTTTACTTCCTGCCCTGTGTAGGGACAGGAAGACACTGGAGTGTAGATTCAGGGGGTGGGTATTTAACTTCTCTGCTTCCTGTCCCTACAGAAGTCAAGAAGTCATCCTCCAAGTCGGACCGTTATGGGGGACGCAATGGAAAATAACAATTCTCGGACAATCCCAGTAAATATGGAACAAGGATCCCTCAGGAGAATCACACCTCCAACACACGTCGCAGTTTGTAGAATTAAGCTTATGTAGCAACTGAGGGGTGTGATACCAGTTAAGTAAAATTCTATACTGATTCTCTTTATATACAGGAGACAAAGAGCCCTTAGGGGAGTTGGTCCAGATCGTCTGCCACGTTTCGTGAGGGATACTTTTCCCCAACCACCTTTCCCATTGAGCCATACTGGTGTGCTTCGGGGCAGGGCCGTGTATCTGGGCCAATAAAAGCCTATATATATATATATATATATATATATATATATATATATATACTCACCGGCCACTTTATTAGGTACACCTGTTTAACTGCTCGTTAACACTTAATTTCTAATCAGCCAATCACATGGATTGAAAGGATTGTGTTTTTAAAAATGCAATGCTGGATGTACGTTAATTTGTAAAAACTCAATCATCTTCTCCTTGCTGTTTGTGAAAATAATCACATGCGTTTCAAAATGCAGACCACAATTGCGTGCGTTTTCACAAACGCAACCTCTTTAAAACTGCAGACAAAAAAAATGCAGGGGAGAAAACGGCAAGTTAAGACACTTTAACCTAAACCCCATTGAAAAAAGCCAATATGCAAATTTAATGCGTTCCTCAAGGATGCAAAAACGCCATATATGTCACCGAACTAAGCCATGATAAATGTCCCAGTATGTGTGAGTAAGTTGCAATGTGTTCTAGAACTCTTATGGGAAATAAAATAGGAGTTGATTAGTTGGATTACAATTTATGACTTGCTTCTATGAGAGCTACATCTGTAGTACTACAATCTAGCCAACGGGCTGAGCCCTCTTCACACAAAGGTGTGGTTTGCTGCATATTGCAGCAAACTCCCATTGCTAATATCCGCAATCAGTGCTAGCTGAATACTGTGTAAAAATGCCATATACTGAAATAAAGAAGTATTGCAGTATATGGTAGGAACAATCAGACCATCTAGGGCAGTGATGGCAAACCTTTTAGACGCCGAGTGCCCAAACTACATCCAAAACCCACATATTTTTCGCAAAGTGCCAATGTGACAATTTAAACAGTAACTTATTACTCCCTGCTCTGTCACAGGTTTAAATTGTATAGGCACCCGAGGCCACCAATACAGTAGAAAGAAGGAGAAAAAGCTTTGGTTATCATTGTAGCTTCTTTCTAGGGTCCTGGGCTGCCTGGGACTGCAAGAGGCCTTAAGTCCTGTCTGGGGAAGTCTGCGGTGGGGTGATGGCACGGGTGCCCATAGAGAGGGCTCTGAGTGCCACCTCTGGCACCCGTGCCATAGGTTCGCCACCACTGATCTAGGGTTAAAGTAACATCCACATGCTGTGATTTCGTGTAATCACATACATGGTGTACAGTTTGCTATTCTTAGAAGGGTAAAGGACCTGCGAAGATGTCACTGGTCACATGTCATGAATGTAACACTAAACGGAGCCGGTGCCAGAAGCATGGGGTGGCAGCTGTATGTTAAAGATGTTAAAGCTGGCACTCGTCTCTAGAACCTGCGATCGGAGTTTCCTCCGATCGCGGGCATAAACCCCTTTTCAAGGTGTGCAAGGTTCTGGTGCGCTAAATAGGACACCCACCCCCTGCGGTGTCCAATCCTCCGCTGTCATCCCCGGGGTCTGCCAGTGCCCCGGTGATACGCAGCTTCTTCCGGGAGCCGGGTCCTGAGCAGCATGCTCAGTGTGTCACATAATACAGTGTAATACATCTGTATTACACTGTATTAGGTGAAGAAGAGCTTGTACAAGCGATCAGAGGATCACTTGTTCAAGCCAACCTGTAAAAGTTAAAAACACTGAAAATAAACATTTATTAATAAAAATAATTAATTAAATAAAGTTAAAGTCCCCTTAACACAAACATTCCCTATACATATTTAAAAAAATACAAAATCACCAGAAAAAAACCCACATATTTAGTATCGCCGCATCCGTAACAATCTGTACAATATCTCAGTAACATTATCCGACCCTCTTGGTGAGCAAAACCTGAAAAACTTGCCAAAAATGTACATTTTTCATTAAATCCCTTCACAAAAATGTTCTAAAAAGTGATCAAAAAAAGTTATGTACGCCAAAATGGTATCACTGAAAAGGACAACTCAACACACAAAAAATAAGCCCTAAACCAGCTCTGTAAACCAAAAAATATTAATATTAATATACAGCAGGTTACCCTCACCTATGGGGTATTATGACACTCAGGAGAAATTGGGTATCAAGCTTTGTGGACCATTTTGGTATTTTATCCACTGAGAATATGTACATTTTTTGAAAAACACATTAATTTAGCCAAAAAAATGTAAATTTCAAAATTGCATCCTATTTTGTTTTATCCCCTGTAAAATAATTAAAGGGTTCACAAATTTCATGAAAGTTGTTTTACATATATTAAGGGGTGTAGTTTTTATAATGGGGTTTTACTTTTACTTAGGCCTCTTAAAGTGACTTGAAATCTAAGCATGTCCTGCAAAAGCGTGATTTTGTGTTTTTTATGAAAATTTGAGAAATTGTACCTAAAGTTCAAAGCCCCATAACATCTCACAAAAATGAGAGAATGCATAAAAAACCATGGATTCATAAAGCAGACATTTGGTTAATGTTAGTTATCAAGTTTTTTTGCTGTTTTGTCAACGTATGGAAAAAGTATAATTTTCAATTTCAAAAATTGAGACTTTTTCCAAATTTTCACCAAATATCCGTTTTTTTTCATAAATAAACGCAACACATACCACCAAAACAATTTCAAAATCACTTGGATATGTTAAAGCGTTCTAAAGTTATAACCACTTATAGTGACACAGGGCAGATTTTTTAAAAAAATGTCAGAAAGGTGAAAAGTGACTTCGGCGTTAAGGGGTTAAAACAACTAGAGTTATTAAGTCTGGAAAAGAGACAACTAAGAGGGGATATGATTTATGTAAATATATGAATGGTTATTACAAAAAATATGCTGGAAAGTTGTTACAGATTAAATCAAATCAAAAAACAAGGAGGCACTGTCTCTCTTTGGAGAAAACAAGGTTTAACCACTAGAGGCATCAGGGCTTTTTTACTATGAAAACTGTCAAACTGTAGAATAACCTGCCACAGGTGCTGCTTACAGTAGGGACAGCAGAGAACTTAAAAAGGGTTTAGATGCCTTTTTACACCTAAATAACATTGACGATTATGTTACATAGAATAGTTTCCCCAAAATCTCTTCTTCATCCAATCCCTTTCTTCCCTTCCTTGGTTGAACAAGTTAGTTTATATACACTGATTGTCTTCTTGTCCTATTCCAGGGAAAGAATAGGGGTAAGGCTGTGAGAAAAGTAACCTTAGCTCACTGGATTAGAACCTCTATTGCCACCTGCTATCAGATCAAACACTTACCAAGTCCCAGAAGGTCTCCAGGCTCTTCCACTCGTGTAGTCTCAGCTTCCTAGGCAGTATATGCCTTAGCTTCCCTAAACCAAATTTGTAGGGCAGCCACCTGAGCGAACCCTAGTACCTTTTTCCATCATTATAAATTGCACATTGCTTCTGGTTATGATTTGTCTTTCAGTCGAAGTTGCAGTTGTCCCCCCTTAGAAATACACTTCTCTGTGAAACTGAAGCTTGGGGGTGGAAACATCATACTTTGGGGGTGCTTTTCTGCAAAGGGGACAGGAAGAGAGGAAGATCAGGAGGAACATCTTCCTTCCTTTAGTAGGAGCATAATAGATGGGCTATGGCTGGGTCCTCCAGCATGACAATGACCCAAAAAACACAGCCAGAGAAAGTGAGAAGTAGCTTGGTAAGGTCCAGTTGAAGTTCCTGGAGTGGCCTGGACAGTCTCCAGATCTGAACCCAATCAAAAACAATGTTGCCCTTCAACATTCAAAAACATGAAAGTTCTGTATGGAGGACTGGGCCAAAATCCCTGCTGCAGTATGTGCAAACTTGGTCAAGAACTACAGATAATGACTGACCTCTGAAATTACAAACAACGGATACCAAATATTAGTTCTGCTTTCATGCAATAAAATGCACATTTTTTTTTTTTAAATCAGAAACTTGATTTTTTCATTCTGTCTCTCATTACAGTTGAAGTGCTCTAATGATAAAAATTACAGACCTCTTCATCTTAGTTGGTGGGAAAACTTGCACAATTGGCAGTGTATCAATTACTTATTTTCTCCTCTTTTAGGGTACATCTCTTACATGACATCTCTTACATTTTTTCTGCCAGAAATAAGTGTCACAGCCCACAGTGTGAACAACTTATAATGCAAATCACTGTGCATGTACAAACCAATGTAACTGAAAGGGAGGCCGCAACAGCTTTTAATAATTTTCATATTCCAAATGATAAAGGTCCTGCTTGCAAGGCACTGCTGGAGGTAGAGTCATTTAGATATATAGGGTGGCATATATTATGGCTTCTGTGCCAGGAAACTGGTCTAGAAGCCCTGAAATAATTGCAATTGTACCCCATGGTGTGAAGGGGAGCGCCCAACCGGTGGAGTGGTCTACCGCAGGGTGTGTCAGCCCGGTGCCTGCACACTTGCTACAATTAGTGACCATTTACGCGAAGGTACGGCTTGGTGTACAAATATATGTTGCACAGCCCAGTAGCGGAGTAATCAAGAAGCTGAGGTGTCTTGATGTATCTGACGGCACCGAAGTTGCGTCATACTCTGGCACAAGAATGCTGATGTTTGGTAAACATCCTTCATAAAATGTATGGTCTTAAATAAACTAGGTGACTAATGTGATGTTTTTGAGATGTGACCTGGGGACTTTTTATCTATTTTTGGTTATGTTTGTAGCACACAATACATCCAATTGCTCAGAATCCCAGCAGCAGGATAACCCAATAGTAGTGTTCAAAGCGGACTGAGGGGCACTCTACAAGGGACTTCTTATTCACCAGTTGTCTTTAGTTTCCATATACTATGCATGTTTTTATCTAATAAAATATATATGAATACATTTTAGTTAGGGAGCAGTTTTCATGATCCCACTTAAAACGGTTATTCCTGTCAGCATTCTGAACCCATTGCACTTCTGACCTCCTATGACATCTCTGGTAATAATCAGTACTTATCAGAACATAAATCTATACTCAATTGTATTTCTTAGCACATACTATACATGGATATTAAGAAAGCACCATGATACAATTTTCAGTCTTGGTATGTCAGATAACAATCAGTGTCCTTTCCAATATGTTTGTAAAATATGGAACATTTAGTTGTCACTTTTTTCCTTTTCCTATGCAATTATGCTACCAATGTCTCTGGTATTAGAGACATCAATGTCATACTGCATATCTCTCAAACCTCAGTGGATTATATGAATATACAATGTAGTTAAATTATTAAGCAGCTTGGCTACTTCTAGCATTGATGATATATTTTTTGCTAAGGAAATTGTCTCAAGTGCAATGTTTATATTAAAATCACCCTGACTTTAAAGACATCCCTCCTGTGGTTAGACATGGTGTCATAATTGGGCCTGGGAAATGATACAGAATTCTGAACATGAAGGCACCTTGAGGCAAATGATGTTCTACATTATGATAATTAACTAAGCTATATGTGTACAGTCAGGAATTATTTGTTCATAACGTACCTGAACTCTAGCACCTTCAAGTCAAAGAGTATACACAATTATTCTTAGAAAATTTACCTGCAAAGTGAGTGTTTGGGGGAAGCAAAGATCATATGTGTCCAACCACCATTTCATTACCAGCCTTTTTATTTTAGACATCCTATCACATGACAAATGAATTTGAAAAACTTTTTGATATCCTCAATATACATTCAGTGAAAAATCTTCAAATGGTCTCCTCTTCGGGAATAGTACTCCATTATCCATAGGTCCTGAGAAAGATTTTTAATTCCACCATGACCAACCTCTAAAAGAACATGTTCAATCCAGTTTTAGGTGGCTCAAAAAAAGTATATGCAGGGTCCATTGCAATGTTTTAAAGGAGCAAGTACTTCGCAAGCTGCGCGAAGGTGCCCAGGTGGCATTCTGGAGTGAAACCCCTCAAATCCATCTCGACCTCTCTAGCACTACTCTGCAGAAAAGAATAGCTCCCACTGCTTGAGCTCTCCACCAACATTAGAACCCTTACACCTGTGGCTTCCCTTTCTGCTTGATGGTCTGACACAGGGTCGCCAATATACCGCTTTATTCTCCCGAAGATATTTCAGATTTTGTTGCTGATCTGAATATTCAATATCAGACTGGGCTTCGGGTCCTTCTTCATATCCCAGAGACCTCCTCACCAGAGCAGCAGAGGAAGAATCCACTCACACCTACTGCTGGCAGTGTATTACTTTGAACAAGGGATCAGATCATTACTTATTCAAGTCCTAGAGTGAGACAGTAAAAATGTAAAAAAAATTACAATTAAAATAAAAGTCCCCTAAATGCCCCATAAATGACCTGCACATAAAAAAGTGAAAATCACTGCACAAACAGTAAATATATTACCGTGTCTGTAACAACCCATGAAATAAAGTCATCACAAAACTCTTGGGACAGTAAAAAAAAGTGATAACATTTTTTTAACATAAAAGAATAATATAAAACAATGATAAAAGTTCCCTAGATGCTCATATATTATAAAACTCCCACATATAATAAAAAAGTCAACAAACAATCTGCACATATACGGAATTACTGCTTCCGTAACAACCCGTACAATAAAAATATAATTACTGATCCCGAAAAAAAAAACATGCTGAGCATTAGGATTTTTGTACATTCAACCAAACAAAAAAGCAATATTCCACAATTATTCCAATAAAAACTCTAAGCCCTAATACAGCTCAATCAACAAAAAAAATATGTTATGCCACTTAGAAGATGACGATATAAAAGCAAGCAATAAAAAAGCTATATAAATTGGATATTACGATAATCATACTGACCCATAAATAACATGATATATGAGCTATACTCTCTATAAAACAAAAAATAAAAGTAAAAGATTTGAAAAATCGGGCTGAGTTCTCAAGGTGAAAATAAGCTGGTCCCTAAAGGGGTTAAGGAGACGGCTTTACCTACAATCTCGGCCAAGTCCAGGCCCTAGAAGCCCTGTTCACAGTAGAAGAAATTGTGCATGCTATTAAATAATAGTTCGAACTCTAATAGGTTCACGCCTCGGCTCTTTAAGGCCTCTAGAAAGGGTCTGTCCATGGACCTTTAATGGGATCTTTGACTCTGCTCCCTATGCTCATCAATGTCTCAACAATGTTATTACAGTTATTCCCAAACCAGGAAAAGATTCCTTACAATGTTTCAACTAACACCCAATCTTGCTGATCAACTTGGACGTTTTACACCTTGGAAGCTTTACACCAAGTGTTTAGCGAATTGCGTAATTCTGCTTATTTTTTGATTGTTTGCTTAGCATAATCTGCTAAATGTAATATTCTGACTAGTATGCTACTGCATTTAGACATTGAATGGATATAACGTCAAACTCTCTTCGTCTCTTCTACAGGTATATATCTCTGATTGCTGAATACATTTTTCACCCATGTATTCTGTCTTTTAACCCAGTCTCACCTTCAGCAATGGTATACAGTCATGGCCAAAAGTTTTGAGAATGATACAAAGTCTACTGCATCAGGTTTTATAATGGCAATGTGCATATACTCCAGAATGTTATAAAGAGTGATCTGCTTAACAACAATTAATTGCAAAGGCAATATTTGCCTAGAAAATTAACTTTTTCCCCCAAAACACATTTCAACTTCATTGCAGGCCTGCCTTAAAAGGAGCAGCTAACATCGTTTCAGTGATTGCTCCAATAACACAGGTGTGGGTGTTGATGAGGACAGGGCTGAAGATCAATCTGTCATGATTAAGTAAGAATCACACCACTGGACACTTTAAAATGAGGCTGGTGCTTGGCATCATTGTTTCTCTTCTGTTAACCATGGTTATCTCTAAAGAGACACGTGCAGTCATCATTGCACTGCACAAAACTGGCCTAACGGAAGAGTATCGTAGCAAAAAAGATTGCACCTCATTCAACAATCTATTGCATCATCTAGGAATTCAAGGAGAGAGGTGGCATTGTTGCCAAAAAGGCTCCAGGGTGCCCAAGAAGGACCAGCAACCGCCAGGAGTGTCTCTTAAAAGTGTTTCAGCTTCGGGATCAGGCTACCAGCAGTGCAGAGCTTGCTCAGCATCTGCACACACTATGAGGCAGAGACTCTTGGAGCAAGGCCTGGTGTCAAGGAAGGCAGCAAAAAAGCCACTTCTCTCCAGAAAACACCATCAGGGACAGACTGATAATCTGCAAAAGGTACAGGGAGTGGACTGCTGAGGACTGGGGTAAAATCATTTTCTCTGATGAATCCCCTTTCCGATTGTTTGGAACATCTGGAAAACAGCTTGTCCGGAGAGGACAAGTTGAGCGATACCACCAGTCTTGTCTCATGCCAACTGTAAAGCATACTGCAACCATTCATGTGTGGGGTTGCTTCTCAGCAAAGGGAATCGGCTCTCTGACAGTCTTGCCTAAAAACACATCCATGAATAAAGAATGGTACCAGAATGTCCTCCAAGAGCAACTTCTCCCAACCGTCCAAGAGCAGTTTGATCAACAATGCCTTTTCCAGCATGATGGAGCACTTTGCCATAAAGCAAAGGTGATAACTAAATGGCTCAGGGAACAAAACATAGAGATTTTGGGTCCATGGCCTGGAAACTCCCCAGATCTTAATCCCATTGAGAACTTGTGGTCAATCGTCAAAAGAAGTATTGATTGTGCAAGAATGGACCGCTATCAGTGAGGATTTGGTCCAGGAGTTCATTCAAAGCATGCCAGGGAGAATTCCAGAGGTCCTGAAGAAGAAGGGTCAACACTGCAAATATTGACTTGCTGCATTAACTCATTCTAACTGGCAATAAAAGCTTTTGTTACTCATACTCATAATATAATTGCACTTGTATTTCTGTATGTGATAAAAACATCTGACAAACACACATAAAAACCAGAGGGCAACAGATCATGTGAAAATATAATATTTGTGTAATTCTCAAAACTTTTGGCCATGACTGTACTGTATACCTGT
Organism: Engystomops pustulosus; assembly: GCF_040894005.1. Taxonomy (NCBI): domain Eukaryota; kingdom Metazoa; phylum Chordata; class Amphibia; order Anura; family Leptodactylidae; genus Engystomops; species Engystomops pustulosus. Next base: position 134,167,788 of record NC_092411.1, read on the forward strand.
TAATTATCTTTGTATTGCATGTGTTTATTTCTCTAAAATTTTACCCTTTTCTTTTGTAACTGATTTAATGCCCATCTTTGTCCCTCAATGAGTTTGTATTTCTCTGTTTAGAACTTAATCCACATGTGTTAAGTCTCCTAGATTAATTGTTTTACGAGCTAAATGAGGGTCTGGTTTTTTGTCTTCTTTGGGTAGAAATTTAGTGGTAGCATAGGATGCTTGCAATCTTTTATTGTTTGCTTAGCATAATATTCTGTATGCTACTGCAGTTATTACATTGCTCACACACTCTATACACTTATGTAACCATACCAATAACTTCTTTCTCCTTCTGTTTGCTGCAGGAGACATCTCTGCTATCCTGGGCCCATCTTCTTCTTATCTTAACACTTGTGTATCCCTTCTTCTCCTTCTCCTCCACCCGTGACCCCTTTTAAAAGTGCCCTATGGAATGCATGCTTTGTGGGCAATAAACTAGAATATGTTCATGACCTTTTTCTTTCTAATCCTTTAACCTACTGGCCATTACTGAAACATGGATCCAGCAGGATTACTCTGCCTCAGTTGCAGCATTGTCTTATGGTGGTTTACTCTTTTCTCACTGCTCAAGACCTAGGAATAGGCAGGTAGGAGGGGTAGGCATACTACTCTCTACATGATGCACTTTCCAGGTCATTCCTCCTGTACCCTCTCTTACTTTCCCATCATTTGAGGTTCACACTCTCAGACTTTTCCACCCATTTTCTCCTCATGTGGCTGTAGTATACTGTCCTCCCTCACTTTTTATCCTATGAGATTCCAGCCATATAATGGGAGACTTTAACATCCCTATTAACACTTGTTTCCCAACCCGCCTCTCAGCTCTTGTCACTAACTACTTCTCTATGTCTTTCACAACTCTTCGATTCCCCCACTCATAGTGAGGGAAACATCCTAGACTTATTCTTCTCCTGGCTTTCTTCAAAATCTAATTTTACCATTTCTTCCTTTCCACTTTCAGACCATAACCATCTTTCTTTTACTTCAAATAATCCTTTACCTTTTCAGAATCCTTCCACCCCTTGATCATATGGCAATCCGTGTGCCCTTGATACTCCCCATCTCATAGAAACCTTACAATCTGCACTGACCCCCATCTTCTCTTTCACCTGTGCAAATCTGACTACTAACCACTATAATCATACTGTCAAAAGCGTCCTAGATGAGATGGCACCACTCTCTATCCGAAAGTTTCCTTTGGCAGTGCTACAGGATTGCCAAAAGTCTGTGGAGAAAATTGTGCACACTGCAGACTTTTTCTACACTTCAAATTAATGCTCAAAACCTGTAATTCTGCCCTTCACCTTGCTAAACCGGTCTATTTTACTAATCTAATATCCTCTCTCTATAACAATCCCAAAAGGCTCTTTGATACTATTCACTCCTTACTAACACCAAACATTCACCGGTCACAGACCTTGGGGCTGAAGATCTGGCCACCTACTTTAACCCCTTACAGATGTGCGCCGTAATAGTACAGCGCACGTGGGTGCGGGTACATGGAGAGGGCTCACGGGCTAAGCCCTCTCCATAGCTGGTAAGTCTTTGCTGCATTTTGCAGTAAAGACTTACCGGTAACACCCACGATCTCGTTTTAACCCATTCATTACCATTTGCAATTTGCACATTTTAATGAATGAGGTGGAAAATTCCCATATGCTGCCATACTTTGGTATTGCAGGATATGGTAGGATCAATCAAACAACCTAGGGTTAAAGTACCCTAGGGAGTCTGAAAAATAGTAAAAATAAAAATAAGAAAAAGTAAAAAAAATTATAATAAAAAAACATAAAAATGCAAAGCATCCCTTTTCCCTAGAACTGATATAAAAATAAACAGTAAAAATCATAAATACATTAGATATTGCCGCGTCCCAAAATGCCCAATCTATCAAAATATAAAAACAGTTTTTCACTGTGCTTAACCCCGTAACGAAAAATAGGTCCCAAAGCGGGTCAAAGTGGAAAATGACACTTTTTTGTCATTTTGAAAAAATGTTAAAAATTCAATAAAAAGTGATCAAAAGGTCATACAGTCCTAAAATGATAGCATTAAAAACATCATCAAAAGTCACAAAAAATTACACCACCCACAGCTCACAACATTAGTCCCAGAAGATGGCAAAATCTAAAATAAAATTTTTGTACAGCATTTTTGTCATGAATCTCTTTACGTCTAAAAATAAAAAAGTTATAGATTTTTGAAGGTGGAGAGTGAACAATGGAAATGAAAAAACAAAAAAGGGTCAGATCATTAAGGGGCTAAAGATAAAATTGATAGCATTCGCCATGAAATCATTTCTGAATCCGCTCACCCCACTTCCCTCCTGTACCTTAGCTTGTTTGCCCTTTTCCTTTGAGCCAGTCACAGAAGAAAAAGTGACCAGGCTCCTTTCCTCTGCTCGACCCACTACCTGTATCAGTGACCCTGCAGTCACTTCTCACCTTACTAAAAACTTCAACCTATCTCTCTCTTCTTGTGTCGTCCCCTCTTCTTTCAAGCATGATCACTATAGCACTGTAGCACTATAGCACTGAGGCAGCAGGCCCGCTGTCTTGGAGTTGTGCTGGACTCCGACCTCTCCTTCGCACCATATATTCAATCTCTAGGTCGCTCTTGCCGCATGCATCTCAAAAACATCTCTAGCATCCACCCATTTCTGACAACTGAAACTTCTAAAATGCTAATCGTTCTTCTGATTCACTCTCGACTAGAACTGTAAGTCCTACTAATTGCCCTTCCACTCACTAAACTCTCTCCTCTCCAATCTATTCTTAAGGCAGTAGCCAGGCTTGTCATTCAGACAAAACGATACACAGATGCCTCCAGTCAGTGCCAGTCACTGCACTGGTTGCCTGTCTCCTTCCAAATTCAGTTTAAAATAGTTACTTTTATCCACAAAGCTTTGCATAATGCTGCACCTCCCTACCTCGCATCTCTCATCTCAGTCTATCGCCCAACCCCTGACCTTTGATCTGCCAGTGACATTCAATTAATCTTTACCTTAATTCGAACCTCTTATGCACGTCTCCAGGACTTCTTCCAAGCTGCACCAATTTTCTTGAATGCCGTTCCCCGGGCTCTCAGACTAATACCCACCCTCACTCCTATTGTTCCATACAACTCTTTGTAATCTGTAATGTAATATTTGTATATGTCACCTATCATTTGAAAAGCACTACAGAATTTGATGGCGCTTTATAAATAAAGATTATTATTATTATTATCATCATTTATTTGATCAGGTTGTATTTGTCCCGAGCAGGGAGGCCAAGACAGGACTCTAATATTTCTATATATATCCTGCTCTCCATCTTTACCATGGAACATCTGGCTGTTGCCTTGAAGGGGAACCCCAGTGTGCGCGGTCTGTTCCTTCTCTCTTGGGAAATGAAAATCGTTCTTCTCATCAATGACCTAAAAATGGACATTCTTCCCAGGCTTCTATATCTCTTGCAGGCACTCCGGATCACCCCCTACATTGCTTTTTCTTCGATGTGCTCCACCTTTGGGCGATTTATCTAGGGAGGTCCAGGATCGGATATCCGATTCTCACGAGACCCCAAGAAAAAGCCGATGCTGCTCTCCCAGATGTGAAGTTCTATCATTTGTTCTTTAACAGGTAGTAGATTGGCAATACCACAGTGACTCAAAGCAATGGGTCTGTATTGAAGTGTCACTCTTGGCTTCCAAAATTTGTAATTTGCTGTGGCTTCTTCCCTCTGACAGGCCTCAGCAGGGTCAAACCTGCCCAATCACAAAAGACTTTTTAACCTCTTTCATAAATGCCTGCATCACGATATCCTTTCTACCAAACTGGGCCCTCTGTCTTCTATCCTTCAAAACCCAGCATCCCCCCCCCCCAAGACAAACAGCAAATAGGTTTCTGTGTTGGTGCTCCACTGAGAATGTTAGGCTTCATCATCTCTTGCAGAGCTCCTCGCTGTCTATTGTTGATGGCTTACTTTGAATCCTCTTCCCCGGCTCGACTTCTCTCTGAAATCTACCAGATGTTAATTGATACTTATATCCCCGCCTACATCCCCCCCCCCCGATTCACAGAGACATTGAGTGAGGAATTGCTGTCTCTGCCCTCTCCCCTGAGGAACTCTCATGTAATCTCAGAAACTACCTCTGCCCTGTGTAGCTAAAGAGAAGAACTACAAACTCTTTTCAAGGTAGTACTAGAGTCCAGAACTTCTCTATCATTTCTATTCCACACTCCCGGATACCTGCAGGCATTGTTGGACTGGCCCAGAAATAAAGCTTCAAATTTGGTGGAATTGTCACAAGGTGAAACCTTTTTGGGGTGCAGTCTTCAGAATGTACTCCCAAGTGGCAGCACCAGTGGTGGCAAGCTCGCAGCTTGACCATTTGTCTGTCATTCCTGGTCCTATAAAATTGGTGAAACGGGACATGCTTAGATACCTTTTGACCACTGGCGAAGTCCACATCCTCCCAGTGTAGTAGAGTGGTCCACAATGTTAAAGCCATCCAGCAAATGGAGTTACTAATTGCAGTTTTCTCTTTGATTGTTTTCTTAGCTCGGGTACAATTTTTAGGACTCTCAACCCTACTGCAATCTCCTTGGATAGGTGTGGTAATTTTTTAAAGGGTATTTAAAGGGGTATTACAGGAATAGGCATAATTCATATTCAAATGGGTTATTAAAATATAAACTAATATGCTAGTGTTGTGGTGAGACCCATCTCAGTAAGGTAATGTGCAGTGATGGCTGTTACACACATTACTATAGTAACAGAGTAGGACAGTCTGTTATATCATCATTGAGGCAGAGCATAAGAAGGAGGACAGTTACTGAGAACTGAAGGATCATGGGAGCTGTAGATGGTGGCCATCTCGGAGATAAGCAATTATGGGAGAAGAGCCTTAGTAAGAGAGGTACAGAAGAACCCCAAGATCTCTGAGGCTGAACTCCAGAGATGCAGTAGGAAGATGGGAGAGAGTTCCACAAAGTCAACTATCACAGCTGCCCTCCACCAGTCGAGAGCATGGCTGGCGGAAGCCTCTCCTCAGGGAAAGACAAATGAAAGCCTGCATACAGTTTTCAGAAAAACACATGAAGGACTCCCAGACTATGGAAAATAAGATTCTGTGGTGAGATGATTGATGAAATGAGATGATGATTGAACTTTTTATGTGCGGTGTGTGTGGTAAAAATCAGCTACTGCTCATCACCTGCCGAATACAATTCCAACAATGAAACGGGGTGGCAGCATCATGCTATGGGGTTGTTTTTCAGCTGCACGGACAGGACAACTGGTTGCAATTGAGGTAAAGATGAATGTGGCCAAGTACAGATATATCCTGGATGAAAACGTCTTCCAGAGTGCTCTGGACATCAGCATTGGCCGAAGGTTCTCCTTCCAACAAGACAATGACCCTAAGCCCACCGCTTGTGGCTTCAGAACAACTTTGTGACCATTCTTGACTGTCCCTGACCTAAACCCAATCAAGCATCTGTGGAGAGACTTGAAAATGTCTGTACACCAACATTCACCATGCAACCTGATGGGACTGGATAGGATCTACAAGGAAGAATGGCAAAGGAACCCCAAATCCAGGTCTGAAAATTTGCATCATTCTCAAGAAGACTCATGGTTGTACTAGCCCAAAAGGTGCTCCTACTCGATACTGACCAAAGGGTCGGAATACAAGTGACCATGTGATATTTTCATTTTTCTTGTTTAATAAATTACGAAAAAGCAAAATAGGGGAAGGTGAAAAAAGTGTGCTAAAATGTAACTTTTAATTGGATCACATAAAACCGCACTAAAGTGTCATGTGCCTAAAGTGCAAGTGTCAGGAATAGAGTGTAATAATCCTAACCACAACGTATCCTCAAAGGACTTAATAAATAGCAAATCCGCCCCAAATAAGAATCAAAAAAGAGCGTAGGTCTTACCGTGATTCAGGCGTACATATGCTTACCGGGCAGGAGGTCAGGGGTAGCACAATGAGACACTGTCCCAATGTAACCCCAAATTACTCCCGCCCTGACAAGGGCAGTCCACAGCTGACCCTATAACAAATATGCATGCCCCCTGTTTATTGTCAATATTCCCTGACGCGTGTCGTCAAAAAGATGAAGAAGAAGAGTTGGTGATGTTAGGCCCACTTAAAGTTTTTCAGGGCCAAATAATCAATGGCATGCAGCTTATGTCTGGGCTCGCTGTAAGCTATAGCCCAGTTGGCACGTTGTACTGCTCGTCCCCGCCCCTAGTGGTGGGTTCCGGGGACCTGGAGTGTGCAGTGAGTGGCTACTTTACGTGGGCCTAACATCACCAACTCTTCTTCTTCAATCCCTCTGAGGAGTCATCTTTTTGATGAAACGCGTCAGGGAATATTGACAATAAACAGGGGACATGCATATTTGTTATAGGGTCAGCTGTGGACTGCCCTTGTCAGGGCGGGAGTAATTTGGGGTTACATAGGGACAGTGTCTCATTGTGCTACCCCTGACCTCCTGCCCGGTAAGCATATGTACGCCTGAATCACGGTAAGACCTATGCTCTTTTTTGATTCTTATTTGGGGCGGATTTGCTATTTATTAAGTCCTTTGAGGATAAGTTGTGGTTAGGATTATTACACTCTATTCCTGACACTTGCACTTTAGGCACATGACACTTTAGTGCGGTTTTATGTGATCCAATTAAAAGTTACATTTTAGCACACTTTTTTCACCTTCCCCTATTTTGCTTTTTCGTGTTTTAGACATTTATATTAAGGGTGAATTACTTCGATTTCTATCTATCTGGCTCGATTCATGTTTAATAAATTAGCAAAAATATTAACATGTATGTTTGTTTTTTTTTCTGTCAAGATGGGGTGTAGAGAGTACATTAAAGGGGTTGTCCGAGTTTAAAAAAAAAAAATATATGTGGCCGGGAGTGGGGTTACTAAAACAATAAAGCTGTACATACCTCCCGGTGCCCTCCCGTATCCAGCGCTGCTGTCGCTCCGGTCCGGGCGCCATGTAAACAAACATGGCCGCCGGAGCAGCGCTGGACTCAGCTTCCGGCCGGCCGTGGCCGGGTACGCCTATCCGTCCCTATACACTGCATTGTGTATGGGGACCGGAAGGTTGTCGCATCCGGCCGGAAGCTGAATCCAGCGCTGCTCCGGCGGCCATGTTTGTTTACATGGCCCCCGGACCGGAGCGACAGCAGCGCTGGATACCGGAGGGCACCGGGAGGTAAGTACAGCTTTATTGTTTTAGTAACCCCGCTCCCGGCCACATATATTTTTTTTTTTAAACTCGGACAACCCCTTTAAAGGTGTTCTCCTGCTGCAGCAAGTTGGCTCTCGGCTATCTTCATTACCTCCATAGAGATGAACGGGGCATACCCAACAGGCCGGCTGCTCTGATCATCACACGGTGCGACGGAGGCACAGCAGAGCCCTCGTTCTTGTGATTCCTGTGGTCCCTTCACTGCTGATAAGGGCCTAAGTTGTTACGACGGGAGAAACCCTTTAATGAGCAAAAAAGAAAAATGTTCGGGATATTACCAATTGGCTGCAATGAAACAAAGAGTGAAAGATTTATAGGGATCTGAATTCTTTCCGTACCCACTGTAAATGCAGCGCTAAAATTTAATCCACTTATGTACAAAAAATCCTTTGATTTTCTAAGAAATCAAAGGTGTGCCTTATAGTCCAGTGCACCTTATATATGAACCGTACTTACAGACAACAGCTGCATTGAACTGTGCACAGGTATCCTTTTAATCAGGTGCACCTTATAATCCGGTGCGCTATCAGTGCTCCCACTTACTCCAACTTCAACACCCACCTGGCCTACTTCTTATCCAGTGCCACAACATAAGTAGTGCTGTCCAGAGTGTAAGTAGTTGGGGTGCCCACTTGCCTAGAAGCTGTGTTGTAATTGGGATTGCTGCAAACCCTGTAGCTGTTAATGGAGTAGTTCTAAAGTAAGAATATTTGGAACATCTAACTGTTAACTGTATTACTGCAAAGACACCTGGCATAGACCACTAATTCAGAAGTGGTCATGAAGAAAAGCAAACAGTGCATAACTGCTACATTCACAGCACTAAATTCCACATTACAGAATATAGTTAGGTCATGTTCACTTCTTGCCCAGGGCGTAATCTCTATCATCACAGCGGGGCTTGTTGAAGAGCATATGGAAAGATCAGTGTATTTTGGCTGCATTTTGAGCCCTTTCTTTGAACTCTTGTGAGTTTCAGCAGTGGCTGTTTTCAGATGGCAGCAGGAGATGTCTACTTGAGTGCACATGGAAGCTTTGTGACAGTGACTGAAACCCTGTTTTTTTATTATTGCTATTGTCTAATTCCTGTGTTCAGCTACTTTAGCATCTTGTAAATAAATGGAAAACAACAAAATTAACCATGATGTCTGAAAATGGACTATTTTTAACCACAGTCTTGAATTTTTCATTCTTTTTAACCATTTGCCTCTGCAGCCTGTTTTGGTCTTAAATTATGAGCCTTATTTTTCAATTCTTAGATGTTTATTTTTATATGTATAAGGCTAAATCGACTTCCCTTCCCCTTTCCATGCCCCCCCCCCCCATGTAGGGGGTAGTAGACAACTAGAAGACAAACCATCCTTAAGTCTTAGTTTAAACACAGAGCCAAGATAAACTACCAAAAAAAAAAAAATCCTGAATGTTTCATTATGTTTGTTTAATATGTTTTTTATGCATCTCTCATTTTTGTAGAATGTTAGGGGGATTATAATTTTGGTAGCGATTTTTCATATTTTAATGAGAAACCCCAATGGGACCTGCTCAGCTTGCATATGACTTTCAAAAGCCTAAATAATAGTAAAAACCCATACAATGCCCCTTTATTAAAACTACACAAAAAGCACCAAAATTTGGCACCAAAAATCCCAGCATCTCTTGTCTTTTTCTGTACCCTTTATGTTTATTGGTATGTCTGCTTAATTCCGCATCAAATGTCCCAGCATCTCTTGTATTTTTCTGCACCTTTCATGTTTATTAGTATGTCTGCTTAATTAGGCACCAAAAGTCACAGCATCTCTTGTCTTTTTCTGCACCTTTCATGTTTATTGGTATGTGTAAATGCAAATCTGTTTCCCTGCACTCACTGGAGACTTCCTGACTCCTTTCTGTGTCTCTCCACCCTCTTGATTAACACCTGGTAGTTGTTACTAATTTGTCCTGGGTATATTAATAACAGACTACAGGTCATACCTGACCTCGGTCATGCCCAGTGCATCTTTTTCCAAGTGCAACTATTTTTAAGTGCAAAAGAATTGTACCAGAATTGAACCAGAAGGAAATGAAGGGACTTTATCTTTAAGAACTTGTCTAATTCTTGTCTTTCAAAATGTTATCTGAAAAGCACCATTACCTCTTTCCTCCATCGCCTCTTCTCCCTCTGAATCTTGTGCACTGGTAGAGGCACTAAGGAAAAGATGCAATGCCAGGATGGCTCAACTGCAGGTGGCTGCCTGTGCAATGGCTTCGGCTTTTGACACCCAATAAACCCTGCGGCACCCACTTGGCCTAACAGTCTCCACTAGGCAGATCATTAGCAGCACTGGCTCCATGTTGCACAACTGGTTGTAACAGAGTGCCGGGAGCAGATCCTGGCAGCCAACAGCGCTAGTAGTGGCTTTATTGAAGCACCTGAAATGTTAGTGATCACAACCACAGCCTTACCGCAAGTCAGGAGGAACGCTGCACCAAGGCTCCAGTGGCAGCCACAACCAGGCAGCTTAAGCGCCAGTACGGTGTCTCTTCTGCCAAACCAATACCCACAACAGTACACTACGAGTTCACCACAACACTGTTCGCGCCGTATCGGCATGTCTGTTTAGTCTGTGTCTATGTGTTATTGGAACTGGTATATTTTTGTACCATAATTGCTTCCCATTATGTAATGTATTTTGTGTTCATGTAACCTGTATTGTGCTGTATTTCAATGTACTGTAACTATGTTTGTATGCAACCAAGGAACCAGCAACATGTAAGAACGCTCCTCTAGAGGTATTTATGTATTCGAATTGTTATAAATGTCTCTAACTGTGTAACAATTGCCGGAACACTATGTACAAAATAATTTCCCCCCTGGGGGGATCAATAAAGTTGTATTTTATTGTATTGTACTATTGTATGAAAAACCAAGTTCAAAGAAGACCTATCACCAGATTTTGACCACTCTGGCTAAAAATGCCTGCTGATAAAAGGCTACAAGTCCTCCCCATATTACTTGAAATTAGCTGCCAGTGGGGCACTGCTATGCAAATGAGCTTTTCTGACTTATGTCTGGTATCTGTGACTCTTCTCTTTCTCAGGATGTGAACCATTCCCGATTATTGTGACTGACAGCTCTGTGTCTCTTCAATTCACTGCTCTGGCTCCTTGTACTTAGGGATTAGGGACTGTCTGCTAATATTCAACTACAGGCATATAAAGCTCTATGTACAGATGGGAAATATTGTATCAATATTTCCACACGGCGCCTTGTGTTACATTCATAACGTGACCAGAGTGAGATCATTGCAGGTCCTTTAGCCGTCTAATCATAGAAAGCTGTACACCATGTATGTGATTACATGAAATCACAGCAGCCTCGATGGAGGATGGAAAGGAGTAGAAGTCCATGGAACTGTGATTATTATTTCATAAAGATTATTATAACTGTCACCAGTAAGGAGGCATAAGACATGGGGAGAACTAGACGGGAGGGGCCAGACGGGCAGGACACCTCTTTGATGCCAGGTAATATAACATAAAAGGTGATTTATTTGGATGTAAGAGAAACAATTTTTAGCTAAAAGAAGGGTGTCAGCTAGTTAATCGAGCTCTATAGGATCCTGTCACTGGCTGTATATGTGAAAATGTGGTGGCAGGTTCCTGTTAAGAAGTTTATTTACCCTATAGATGTTTCACCAGGGTTAGAAGAAAATGGAGGTGTGATTTAGAAATTATAATTTTTTTTGGACAATTCTTCATTCACACTGGATTAAATGACAAAAAGAGCCACAGAGTTTGATACCAAATTTCTCCCGAGCATGCTGAGACCCCAAATGTGGTGGTAAACTTCTGTATGGGCACACAGCAGATTATTGAAGAGAAAGAGCACCATTAAGAGCAAATTTGCATTCACATTGTACTGGTTATACATTTTTTGTCATGTGGGGCTTATTTTTTGCAGGATGAGATCCACTTTTCAGGTACATTATTTCGGAGCATCTATAATTTACTAATGAAATTTTATTAACTCTTTCTTGGTGAAGAAAATGAAAATCATCAATTCTTGTTAACGATTTTTTATCTTTTATTGTTTTGTTATTTTTTATCTTTTATCAAAAAAATGTTATTTGTATTCTATGGGTCACTACAATTACGGTGATACTTCATTTACATAGCTTTTTTTATTTTTGCCAAATTTTCTTGAATAAAATTAGACATTAGAGAATTTTTTTTTGTTTAATTTAGCATTACCTTTTCAGAGGCATAATGTAACAAACCTGTACAGCAACTGCACAACCACAATCGGACTGGGTAAGTGGCAGTGATTCCTAACTAAATCAAAAGTCGCTGGATGGTGGAGCGAACAGGCAACAGGAACAGAGCTAGACCAAAGTTCACACTAGCACACAGAAACGCATCATGCCAAAAACAAACCTGAGACAAGGAAAAGGGGTTACACTGGAAGATACACAATACTAATGGGCAAACAACAGATATCGACAGACAAGTGGAGTCAGACAGAACCGGGTCAAAAACCAACAAGGTACAGAATAATATAGGGATAGAATGGTTGATAACATGTAGCTGAAGTCAAATACACAGAATAGAAAGCAATGCAATAGCACTAGATAGCAAAGAAAAGACTCAATAGTTAGCCCCTTCTGAAGGGACTGGTCAGAATATAAAACGAGTAATGGACACTACCCCCAGCACTGACTGGTTCAGTCGTCCATCACTCAAGCCACAGCTGCACACAAAACTAGCTCAAGCTCATGAAAGATCCTGAAAGGGAGCTGTCAATTAAGGCAGCCTAGGGTGTGGTTTTCAGGCACAGAAGCCTGAAATCTGATCCTATTTAGAGCAATTTGCAAGTTCTGACACATTAATTTGTTTTTTTGGTTGATAAAGCTGATTAAGGGCTTATTTTGCTAAAAAAGTTTTTTCTTTTCAGCAGTCTCATTTAGTTTTGATCATAACATGTTTTGATCACTTTTATGTTATCATCTTTTCTGAAAAAAAAGGATTTTTTTTCTGCATCTCTGTGGCCTGCCCTGATCGTCTGCTTGTGCCTGACTCCGACACTGCCTGCTGATTCTGTACTTTGACTTTGGCTGCCACCAGGGGCTAGTCGCACCTGTAGTACCTGTGGCACCACGCTGCAGCTAGACCATTTCGCTTTGAAGCGGGCTCTGGTAAAGACCGGGTGCCACTTAGATTTCAGTCCCAGGCTAGTGTAATCTCCCACAGTGGTCCATAGGGTCCACTGACACTGAGCCCTGACAGTAAAATCCGGCCATGGACCCTGCCAAGGTGCCGCTTATGATACTGGTTGATCTTACCAGCGTTGTCGCCCAGCAGTCCCAGCGGATTGCTTTGCAAGGAGAGCTGCTAGGCCAAGTCACTGCCATGCTACAACAGCTGCTTGCCACTCAGCACCTACATCAGGCTCCAGCGAATACTCCAGCGACCACTCATGCAACTTCTCCTGTCAACCCCGGCTTGTCTACTTGCAGCAGAACTATTGATGCCCGATAAGTATGATGGGGACCCCAAGCTATGCAGGGGCTTTATTACACAGTGCTCATTGCACATAGAACTGATGCATTCACAGTTTGTCACCAAACGCTCCAAGTTGGCATTTATTATCAGTCTCCTCTCCGGGGAAAGGCCTGGCCTGGGCTACTCCTCTATGGGACAGGGGTGAGCCAGTTCCTGGCTGAATTCGGCTCAGTGTTTGAGGAACCCGCACAAGCCACCGGACTTGTCCGCTGGCGAGTATGCTGTCAAGTTCTGTACCCTGGCTTCTGAGTTCTCCTGGAATGATGCGGCCTTCTCAGCGACATTTAAAAATGGATTGTCATCTCAGGTCAAAGATGCATTGGCTGCCCCTGACCTGACGGCTACTCTGAAGGTACTCTTATCACCCTGGCCACTCGGATTAACATGCGGTTCATGGTGCTGAAGAATTGCATCACAAGCAACCACAAGTCCGGCTTCCATGACTTGCTTGCTTGGCTCATGTTTTCCAAAGGCCGCTCCAGCTTCCGGCCACACTGTCTGCAGAGTAGCCTATGACCTAGCCTGACTCACCATCCACAAATGTTCCAGACGTTGTAAGGAGAATCTCTGCTCGTGTTGTGCCAGCCCCAAGCACTTCATTGTTGCTTGCCCTGTCTGTCCTTAATGTACGGGAAACACCAGCACCTGGGGCTCCTGGGAGAAGTGTCCCTAGGTGTGAATACAGCTTCTTCATGCCTGACAGTTCCTGCACTCCTCAGTGTTGTTATCTGCACTCCTGTGAAAGTCTCAGCCTTTTTGGACTCTGGTTCTGCAGGGAACCTTGTGGATGCCACCCTGGTCTCTCGGCATCACATTCCGGTGGTTCCTCTCAAGCAACCTCTTTGTCATTTCAGCTTCTCTCCGATCCGTTCCGGTAGTGCACTGAAACTGTCTGTCTTCGAGTAGGAGTTCTTCACAAGGAAAAACTGTCCTTCTATGGGTTGACACACTCCACCTCATCTGTCCTCCTGGGTCTTCCATGGTTGCAACTTCATGCCACGGTCCTAAACTGGAAGACCGGGGGAAATCCTGTGTTGGGGTCCAGAATGCCAGTCATGCGGCATGGTGGCACCTCTTCCTGTCTTGACTTGCTCTGTGTCTCCCAAGTCCTTGGAGGCTCTACCTGCATGCTACAGGGACTTTACTAATGTTTTTTTCTGCATTGTCCCCATGATTGTCCTGTGGATCTCCTACTGGGTGCCTCTCCTCCTAGAGGTCGTGTCTATCATCTTTCAGTTCCTGAGATGGCTGCCATGTGCAAGTATATTAAAGAGAACCTGAGAGTTTGTATACAAGTCCTCCTCTCCACCTGGCGCAGATTTCTTTTTTGTAACCAAGAAGGAAGGCTCCCTGCATAGACTATCGCGGGCTTAACAAGGTCACGGTTAAGAACCGTTACCCTCTGCGATTGATTACAGTGCTCTTTGACCATCTTCGCGGTTCCAAAGTGTTCTCCAAGCTGGATCTTCAGATCTGGATGCGCAAGGGTGATGAGTGGAAGACAGCATTTAACACTCGTGATGGGCATTTCAAGTATCTAGTGATGTCCTTTGGACTATGTAATGCTCCCGCTGTCTTCAAGGAATTTGTGAACGGCATCTTCAGAGATCTTCTGTGAGTGTGTTGTGGTCTTGGTGTTGTTCTTGGCCGCCTCCGGGTTGATCATCTCTACACCAAGCTGGAGAAATGTCAGTTTCAGCAACGAAGCCTTCCTTTCCTCGGCTACATAATCTCAGACAGAGGTCTCCAGATAGATCCTGCTAAACTGTCTGCAGTTCTAGAGTGGCCACACCCAGAGGGTCTTCGAGCCATACAGAGGTTCCTGGGTTTTTTGAAGTATTATCAGCAGTTTATCCCCCATTTTAACACTCTGGTGTCTCCCATCGTGACACTCACAAAGAACAGTGCCAATCCCCCTACCTGGCCCACTGCAGCTCAAGAGGCTTTCTCCAGGTTGAAATCTGCCTTTGCCTCAGCTCCTGTTCTCACTAGGCCTGATACAGAAAAACCCTTTCATCTTGAGGTGTATGCATCCTCCGTAGGAGCTGGAGCGGTGCTCACCCAGAAGGGGACTAAGGGCCAAACTCTCACATGCGGTTTCTTTTCCAGGACTTTTTCTCCCGCAGAGAGAAATTACTCTATTGGTGACAGAGAACTGTTAGCCATCAAACTTGCCCTGGAGGAGTGGCGGTATCTACTGGAGGGAGCTCTCCATCCTCTTTGTGTGTATACTGACCACAAGAACCTCCTGTACCTCCAGACAGCCCAGTGCCTAAATTCTAGGAAAGCTCGTTGGTCGTTGTTCTTCTCGTGTTTCAACCCGTTGATCCATTTCTGTCTTGCGGAAAAGAATGTCAAGGGTTATGCCCTGTCTCGTGCTTCGAATGTTGTTGGAGAAGAGTCAGTCCCTCGGCATATCATCTTAACTTGTATTTGCAGCTCCGGTGGATCTTCAGCAGCTACCTCCCAGCAAGACGTATGTTAGACCTGCACTTCGCAAATGTCTGGGTACCCAGGGGTGCAAGGTTCCGTTGCCCTCATATGCTGCTACTACAGGTGGCCAGACCTGGTCAAAGATGTTCAGGATTTCATGAGATCCTGCTCCTCCTGTGCCCGTAACAAAGGCTTTCACCTCAAACTGTCTAGACTGTTACTTCCATTGCTGATGCCCAGTCGCCCGTGGTCTCATTTGACTATGGACCCTCTCTTCTGGCAAAACTGTCATGTGGGTGGTGATGGACCAGTTTTCCAAGATGTCCCATTTTGTTCCCCTTCCAGGTCTTCCGTCTTCTGCATGGCTTGCTAGTTTGTTCTACCAGCATATCTTCTGGCTGCATGGACTTCCGCAACACAACGGGTCCAGTTTGTGTCCAATTTCTGACGTTCCTTTAACCAGCTGCAACTAAATCTGGACTTTTCTTCTGTTCACCACCCTCAAACGAATGGTCAAGTATAAAGGGTGAATCAGACTTTGGACTTTACCTGCGACACTTCCTCTCAGCCCATCAAGATAACTGGGCTGATCAGCTACCATGGGCTCAGTTTTCCTACAATTCCCTGGACTCTGGGTCTGCTGGCGCAGCTTCGTTCTTTTTTGTCAACAGTAGAATTCCTCATCCTCCTCTTCCGATGTCCACTTCCTCCGATGTCCCTACGGTAGAAGATTTGTTGCAGGACCTCAAATCCATTTGGGAACAGACCCGCCAGTCTCTTCTCTGAGCCACTGATCAGTCCCAGGCAGATAAGAAGCATAGGACCCCTCCTGTCTTCTCTCCAGGGACAAGGTGTGGTTATCCTCCAGATTCGTACGGCTGAAGATACTTAGCTACAAGCTTGGTCCCCGCTTCCTTTATATTTTTTATGTAATCAAACGTATCAATCTAGTGGCCTACAGACTTCGCCTTCCTCCATATGCGCATCCCGAACTCTGGTGAAGACCAGGTGCCACTTAGATACCGGTCCCAGGTGTCGGCTAGTGTCATCTCCTGCGGTGATCCAGAGGGCCTGACAGCCGGCAGGAAGTGTCTGTGTATGTGAGTTCCTCTTGTAATGCAGGGGAGAGGGGAAAACAGCATGCTGCTTTGTGCAAACAGGAGAAGCTATTCATGAGAAGAATCTGCCCTACCATAATCAGAAGATTTACAGTCGCACCCCGCGGCAACCAAAGTTGTGTACACCAGGACTGATAGAGACAGTTATATCTGTGAAATGCTGTATATTTTGCTAATAACAGTGAATTAGAGAATGTGTTATTTTGTTATCCTGAGTATAAGAATCTTGTCTTCATGGGAATACCCCTTAAGAACACCTGACTTACAGACGACTCCTAGTTATAAACGGACCTCTATGGACCTCTGCTCAAGTTTCTAAGCATGGTTATCACTGGGCTTCAGGCTCTAACGTAAATACCAAGAATAAAATCAAATCCAGGAAACTTTAATAAAAATATGAAAATTTTTATTGTTAAGGAGTATATTCACATCCAGCATATAGGCATTAAAAAGTAGACTAGGGGTTAAACTGTACTGTATAGTCTTGTGTACTAAGGAAAGGTAGTATTTATCAGTAAATGCTGGTACGTCTATTTCAGAGAATAGTTAAGATAATAGAGTAAGACAGAGTAATAATAATAATTCTTTATTTATATAGCACACACAGATTAGGCAGCGCTGCACAGAGCTTCCAAAATCGGAGAAAAGAATAGAGTAAGATACTTTAATCCTGTAATAGCAATAGTCTTGTGTAGCACATTTAATGTCGATATTATTATGCTTGTATTTTGAAAAAATTTTCAATTAAAATTTAAGTTTAAAAAAAAAAAAGAATAGAGTAAGATAATGCATCAGGTGACTTGCTTTCATGACATCAGATGTATCTACGAGCATACTATATATTATTGATAAAAAGTCAGTCATTTTCTAATTTAATATGGTATTTAATTTGGCTTTGATAATACATACTTGTTTTTACACAATTTAGAGCTGACTAAAACAAATAAGGGCATGAAATCCATTGAAATGGCCAAGATTGGGTATTAATTGTTTACTGAGAACTGGTATAAGAAGTATAACACCTAATTAAGCAGCATGGACTAAAATACTGCATAAAGCTGCATATTGTCATTATAGTGAAACAAATTTGCTAAATCTCTATGCAAAGCACATTCAAGTCATACATCAGTTGAATTTCTCATAGAACCAAAGCTTGCTGTGGGTGTCAATATCGCCAACACTGAGCAGCAGATAAAATATACATAATGTATTCATTTGTCTTGTTTCAGAGTCAGATAATGTAACAGGTGGTTTCTGTAATTTCCCTATGGACAGTGCATATTTTTCCAGTAGTACATTTAGTATAAAGATGACATATCCAATGTGTAGCCCTATTGATCTGTTATATCTGTATGCATAAGGGTTTGTGACTGGCATACTTGTCCTGAACAATTAAAAGCTAGAAATCTAGTGATATTGTATGAGTAGTATGAGAGAACTGCTTGCTTTAAATTATTGCTGTGAATTATACATACACAAAGCCATATAGGGGTTTACAGGATATGTCCCTCATTTTTTGTCCCTTAAAGGGATATTCCCATTTCGGCAAATTAATGTGTGTATACTGAAAAATAATACAATATTCCAGTATGCTTTCTGTATTAATTTCTCACAGTTTTCAAGATCTCTGCTTGCTGACATTGTATAGAAAGCTTCTATGGTTACTACGAGTGGACAGAAATCTGTCCATGGTCACACAGGTGCTATGTGACCATGAACAGATTTTTGTACACTGGCAGTAAACATAGAAGCTTCCTATAGAATGACAGCAAGCAGAGATCTGGAAAACCACAAGGTATTGATAGAAAATGCATATTGGAATATTGTATACCTTTTCATCACCCAAACAATAACAATTATTTCCTGAAATGGGAATACCCCTTTAAGGACTAAGTTTTTAAGAGGATAGCCATTTTCTTTCCATTTTTTAACGATCATACATAACCAAAGCTATGTTGGTTCTTGTGAGGCAAGATTTTTTTTAATGACATGTTGGGATGACTATAGATATTTCCGCGACTATGTTCTACTTTTCGCAACATTCAGTAGTCATACTACCAAATTGATAACAAACATTTACTGAATGTCTGCTTTACGTTTGCATTAATCATCTCATTTTTGTAGGTTGTTATGAGGCTTAGAACTTTGGGTGCGATTTTTTACATATTAAAAAAAAAATACAAAATCATACTTTTTAGGGACCTGCTCAGCTTTCAAGTGACTTTTCGAGGCCTAAATAATAATAATAGCAAAACCCCATAAATTACCCTAAATAGAAATTACACCCCTCAACGTATGTAAAACTATTTTTATGCAGTTTGTTAATTTAATTGTTTCACAAAATTGAGGTGCAATTTTTAAATTATTATTTTTTTGGGCTAAAAGAATGTATTTTTAAAAAAATGTACACATTCACAAAGGATAAAATACTAAAACACTGTGCAAAGTTTCATACCCAATTTCCCCTGAGAAATACTGTGATGCATTGTCACATTTTAGAGGCTATAGAATCTGGCCAATTCTAACATATGAGGACTTTTTTTTTGTGGGATCAGATACTTTTATTGATGAGATTTTATTAACTCCTTAAAGCGAACCAGTCAGCAGGGATGTGATTTTTATCCGGTTACCGGTTCCAATAGCCTATGCTATGTTGATTTTAAAAATGCATTTGTCAGCATTCTAAATCATTTCTGTGGTTTAGCATGTGATGAGTGCCATGGGGGAGGGTCTAGCTGCAGCCTATTTGTGCCTGTGATAGTCTCCACTCCTCCACACTTATCCAGCTCCCTCACCCCAACAAGCAGGTGAGAGAGGGGAATGGTGTGGAGAAGAGGAAGAATGCAAGAGGAGACACTAGGTGAAACATTGTACAGCTACCTCCTCCCCAGGGAGGAGAACCAGGTAATGTAAAATGAACTATTATAAACTACTGAAATGATTCAGAATGCTGTCAAAGACATTTTTAAAATCGTCATAGCAAAAGTTATTCAAACTTGTCACCAGCTAAAAATGGCATTCCTGCTGACAGCTTCCCTTTAGTGTGTGGAGGAAAAGAAAACCATCAATTCTGGTTTCAGATATTTAGCATTATTTTTGGGGGACTTTCACCATACTAAAATTTTATATTGTTAGGTTGACCTGGAGGACAGACAGATGACACAGACAGTGGGCCCTGAAAAGAAATGCAGTCCCCAGCTGTCCCTTCCTATTGCCTGGCCTGATAGTTGGGTGTGGACAACTGGCAGATGATCCCTCCTTAAATCTTTGTGCACACAAAAAATACAAAAAACAAACAACACAATAACATGGAGTGGAAAAAGCGGTCAGTAGGAGCAAACAATCACAAAATTGCAATCTAATAGAGATGTCAGAGAAACAAGCCAGAGATCAGAAACCAGGAAGTTAGCAAATCCAAGAAGAGAGCAATGTGCACAGGACTTGACAAAGGTTTGACGAGCAAGTTATGTAGCCTGTGCTTGACCCTTAAGGGAACGCTATGCCCTGCCTTAGGTGGAAAGAGCAAGCAGCCACAGGCACACATCTACCACCACATTTAGGGGTGGAAGACTGTCACCAAATGCATGCTCTTTTGGTGATATTTTGGGGTAGCAGACATTCCAGAAAGTGCCAGGAGAACTTCCAATTAATGTCTGAGGTAATGAGCATGCATTTGGTGACAGTCTACCACCCCTTTAATTCTTGTTCTTATCTTTATTCTATGGATCAATACAATACAATATTTGCCCAGTTTTACTGAAGAAAATCTCAAATAGACAATATCTCATTTGTTCTAGCCTTGCCATCTTTTCAGTGGCATAGCTATATTATTTTTCTGTTGACAGAGCTGGTTGAGGGCTTATTTGCAGGACAAGTTGTTCTTTTGAGTGGTACCCAAACTTTGGGGCACAGAACTTTCACGAGACACGGCACACACTGCTGTAAGTAGTTTTTATTAGACTTTATTTTTCACGCATCACCATGGTTACCCAAACTTCCGAGCCATGGGCCACTGTAGTGGCATAACTGCACTCTCGGCCTGACAAGCTGAACTTCTGGGTGGGCAGGAGATAACAACTGGGATTGTGCGTGCAGCACATGCTCCCAGCATAAATATACATACCTATTACTCTTAACTGCCTGACCCCTATGACTCCTATCACAATGTAAGTATACAGGCCTTTAGGTTTCCTCTTACTTGATCCTTACCCATATATATAGCTTCTACAATTCCGGGACCTCACCCCTGGTTCTCTCTCCTCTCTGGCCTCCTCTTCTCCTCTAATTCCCCTCATTATGTACTTTGTTACACCCCACTATTGATGCTATTACTCTTCCTTTAATCCTGTCATTTATATCCTGCCTTTGTATATTATATATAGACATATATATATATATATATATATATATATATATATATATATATATACCGTATATTCCGGCGTATAAGACGACCTGGTGTATAAGACGACCCCCCTACTTTCCTGTTAAAATATAGAGTTTAAGATACATTCGCCGTATAAGACTACCCCTTTTCGAACGCATACAAAAAAACGGTAAAAATTAAAATTATGCCCCCCTCCCAGAAGCCATAATTAATGTCCTGCCCCCCCTCAATAGCTATAATTAATGTCCTGCCCCCCCAGTAGCCATAATTAATGTCCTGCCCCCCCAGTAGCTATAATTAATGTCCCGCCCCCCCCCAGTAGCTATAATTAATGTCCTGCCCCCCAGTAGCTATAATTAATGTCCTGCCCCCCAGTAGCTATAATTACTGTCCTGCCCCCCCCAGTAGCTATAATTACTGTCCTGCCCCCAGTAGCCCTAATTAATGCCCCCCCAGTAGCTATAATTACTGTCCTGCACCCCCAGCAGCAATAAATAATGTCCCCCACCACCAAACAGGGCCCTATATATTTAAGCTAAATAAAAAACATAATTCTTACCTTATCCCGCTCCTCTTCGTGCTGCCTCTCATCAGGGGATCCGGTGCAGGCGACGGCTGATGACGTGTCTGCAGGTCAGGTGCCGGGTCATAGACCTCAGCAGACCCGGCGCAGGCAGACGCGTCACATAGCCTGCGTCAGCGAAAGTGATGGGTGTCAACGGCGGGTAAGTAGTGTGAGGTGGGTGGGACAGGAGCGGATCGGGGGCCCGTTCTAATTTTGAATTATGACAGCTCCGGGCCCTCCCTGATCCAGCGCACGGACCAGATGCAGAACAGTCCGTGCGCTGTAACAGGCAGGCCCGCGGCTGTCACAATTCAAAACATCTGCCCGCTGTGCCGCGCCGAGTTATCAGCGCAGCGCAGGGGTCAGGTGCGGGCCTCTGACTGACCGGCAGCGGAGCTTCGGTGGATCGTGGGAAAGGTGAGAAACATTACCGGCGTATAAAACGACCCCAGACCAGATAGAAGATTTTAGAGTCTTCAAAAGTCGTCTTATATGCCGGAATATATGGTATATATATATATATATATATATATATATATATATATATATATTATATATGTATTTATATATATGTATTTAGTCATTATTGTACTCAAGCCCTTTTTTGTTGTTTTATTTCCTAGAGTCACACCAGCTTGTCAAAGGTCGTACCAACCAAAACGTAGACTCCTTAATCAACAACATTGTTCATATATTATGAGTTTATTCTCTGTGATTGCCTAATACCTACTTTCAGTAAGTTACAGTCGGGTCCTGCCTGGAGGCAAGGTCTGACATGTGAGGCCATCAGGCAGACCCAGGGCTCTCAGGCAGACCCAGGGCACTCATCACACCACTGGGGCTGCCGAAGAAGGATCTGATCCCAGGGTAAATGGTACAGGCAGTCTACGAGGCAGACATCCTACTAGACACCTCATCTGAATGGGATCTAATAGGTTGTCCTACACAGCAAGCCTGGAGGCCAATGCAAAGCTTCCAGTTGCAATTGAATCAGCAGCCCTCAATTGCAGGATCCAACTATATAAACTGTATAAATTGTTTTTGGTTTATATAAACTGTCTGGATGGGTTCTCCCACTGATCTTGGCTTTTAGAGCTGGTTCCTGGCGTGAGAAAGTTGTGCAGTACTTAGACTTGCCTATCGTAGAACCCATCAGCCTAGCCTATAACCTCTAGGTGACAGATGTAGTGACAGACTTGGGTGGTAACTAAGGGGTTAAAGGGAACCTACCACCACAAATCTACCTATAAAGGTAGATCGGGTGGTAGGTGGATCAATGGGACGTGAGTATAGCTCTTTTAAGGGCTAATCCTCACGTCCCCGCACTTCTTTAGTAACTTTTATTTGACTTTTATGGTAATTTCATTATGCGGCTACTGGGGCGTGGAGTAGCCGCATCTGAGGTTACATGAGGCGGCTACTCCACGCCCCGGTAGCCACTTTACCCCTCCTACTCACCATCTTTGGCGCGCAGCTTCTCGTAGTTGCGCGCCCTCGTCCGACGATCCTGCCGTCTGCGCATGCGCAGAACAGCAGGCCTGCGCAGTCGCTGCTCCGAAGCCGGGGCTGCACAGGCGCGGGCCTGCTGTTCTGCGCTTGCGCAGACGGCAGGATCGTCGGACGAGGTCGCGCAGCTACGAGCAGCTGCGCGCCGAAGATGGTGAGTAGGAGGGGTAAAGTGGCTACCGGGGCGTGGAGTAGCCACCTCGTAATGCAGCTACTCCACGCCCCAGTAGCCGCATAATAAAATTACCATAAAAGTCAAATAAAAGTTACTAAAGAAGTGTGGGGACGTGAGGAGTAGCCCTTAAAAGGGCTATCCTCACGTCCCATTGATCCACCTACCACCCGATCTACCTTTATAGGTAGATTTGTGGTGGTAGGTTCCCTTTAAGGAAGCAAAGTTATCTAAAAACTGCGTATCTGATGTTTTTTAGCTTCTCAGTTGAGTAAAGCAATTAAGTTTAAACTTGAGGGAACACAAATATCAGAAGAAGAAAAGTTCTGGGCAACTGGATGCAGCTTTCAAAAGGAGTTTTTGTGGTTTTGGGACATAAGGTAACAAAGGGTTATTATGTCCTCGTTTAGTCCAATCAAAAATTTATAAAATGTCCTCATCTTCATTTATCTTATCTTCATGGCATCAGGTTTTCTGTTATAAACTGAATGCCGCCAAGACAATGATTGAATGTAACTATTATTATGTTCCACTATGTATGGCATGATAAATCGGTGTAAAAATAAAAAATACATTTAATAATAAAAATTATATCATTACCACTTTAACCACGTTAATCCAGTTCTGAATAAATGTTCTAGAGAAAATGTGAGAACAGACATGTATATAAAGGCTAGTTGTTCTCCTGTGTCAAATTCTCTTTATTAATGTAATAAAATTAAGGTACCTGTACATCTTATTCTTATGGTGCTATTAATTAAGACATATGGGTCAGGTATAATAGGCCCACATTGACTTCTAACTCTGTAATCCTTAAATGTTGCTGGTTTATACTGGTATAGTATATATTATATAAGATAGCCTTATCTATTCACAGTGAATCATCGCAGGCAAATGAAATGAAAACAAAATGCTTATCTATAATAAAAATCTAATTTGCTAATCTTGATATGTCTACTTATCATAAAACATACAAAATATATCAACCAAAAAACGGATTGTATCCTAAAATAACAATCTATTAAAAATAGATGCTAGACCACATATTAGATAAACATAAATTTAAACACTTCATATAAAGTTTACAAAATAAAACATGAAATATTAAAAATGCAACATGTCATAATTCACTCGGTCACATGTATAGTACCAATAAATAGGTATACAGTGTATTGATTATTTATTTGAGCGTTAAATATATACATCCAGTTATTGTGAGCATTCACTAGAAATTATTCACAAGTTAACTCTACACCACAGCGAGTGCTCAATTCTCAATGCAACTGTGCCATGGTTTTAGAGGGATTTTTCCATCGCTTTAAATGACACCATATTGCAAAAGTGTGCCATCAATGTGTCTGACCTCCGGGATCCCCACTTATCCTAAAAATCATAAAATCACATCTAGCTTTGTGCATCCCCTTTCTTTCTTTTTCATGTGCAGTGGTGCTTACAGCCACCTGCTTGGCAAAGAAATATAGCACAGTCCACCTCAAGGGAGTGGGTCTGGGATGTTGTGCAATGCACACCCTGCATCCTGTATTGCCAGGATGTAAAACTCATTGCCCCCACATAATAGTCAAAAGTCAGAGTGCCTCCCTCCATAGCAGCCCCACAGCAATCTCTCCTCTCGTGAAAAAAATAAAAACATTTAGTCACATTTTCTCTGCTCCCCAAAGCTACCACAGTTGGCTTTTTGACACCTGTGAGCAGGGCCGATGCTAGCATATTTGCTGCCTGAGGCGAACATTAAAATGCTGCCCCCCCCCTCTCCCTGTTAAGTAATTCCTTAAACTTTACTAACAATTAACAACCCTACAGACAGCTCCCTGACACTGTGTAACTGACTACAGGATCTGAGAGGCATTAGTGGCATCTAGTACCTTATAGATGACAATCTCTCCCATCAGTAGAACTTTATTCCGGGTTCTCCAATCCATGACGTATCACTGCTGAATTCACGGCCGGATATCTTCAGCTCCATGCAGCATCTCCACCCGGCGTCCCTAAAAATACCACAGTCACTTACAGTATAAAGTCTCCTGGATAACAACACTGTGCTCCTAAATAATATATACCCCTCACAACACAACTGACCGCATGCTACCCCACATATAACACATCCCTTCATTATATAGGGATAAAATCTTGCCCCACATATACAGTCCCCTCCCAGCTTAGTAATATACTGTATCCCATATACAGCCCCTGCAGCTAAGTAATATACTGTACCCGATATACAGCCCCCCCAGCTTAGTGATATAGTGATATATAATATAACCAGCACCCACCAGTATAAAATGATTCTGGCCCCATATAATATATATAGCATCCCTTCAGTATAAAATAATTATAGACCCAAATAATATAAATAGCGTCCCCCCCAGTATAAAATAATTATAGCCCCAAATAATATATATAGCGTCCCCCCAGTATAAAATAATTATAGCCCCAAATAAAATATACAGAACCCCCCCTAGTATAAAATAATTATAGCCCCCAAATAATATCTATAGCATCCCCCCAGTATAAAACAATCATAGCCCCAAATAATATATACAGCATCCCCCCAGTATAAAATAATTATAGCCCCAAATAAAATACATAGCATTCCATCATCCCCCCCAGTATAAAATAATTATAGCCCCAAATAAAATACATAGCATTCCATCACCCCCCCCAGTATAAAATAATTATAGCCCCAAATAAAATACATAGCATTCCATCATCCCCCCCAGTATAAAATAATTATAGCCCCAAATAAAATACATAGCATTCCATCACCCCCCCAGTATAAAATAATTATAGCCCCAAATAAAATACATAGCATTCCATCATCCCCCCCTAGTATAAAATAATTATAGCCCCAAATAATATCTATAGCATCCCCCCAGTATAAAACAATCATAGCCCCAAATAATATATACAGCATCCCCCCAGTATAAAATAATTATAGCCCCAAATAAAATACATAGCATTCCCTCATCCCCCCCAGTATAAAATAATTATAGCCCCAAATAAAATACATAGCATTCCATCATCCCCCCCAGTATAAAATAATTATAGCCCCAAATAAAATACATAGCATTCCATCATCCCCCCCAGTATAAAATAATTATAGCCCCAAATAAAATACATAGCATTCCATCATCCCCCCCAGTATAAAATAATTATAGCCCCAAATAAAATACATAGCATTCCATCATCCCCCCCAGTATAAAATAATTATAGCCCCAAATAAAATACATAGCATTGCATCATCCCCCCAGTATAAAATAATTATAGCCCCAAATAAAATACATAGCATTCCATCATCCCCCCCAGTATAAAATAATTATAGCCCCAAATAAAATACATAGCATTGCATCATCCCCCCAGTATAAAATAATTATAGCCCCAAATAAAATACATAGCATTCCAGCATCCCCCCCAGTATAAAATAATTATAGCCCCAAATAAAATACATAGCATTCCATCATCCCCCCCCAGTATAAAATAATTATAGCCCCAAATAAAATACATAGCATTCCATCATCCCCCCCCCAGTATAAAATAATTATAGCCCCAAATAAAATACATAGCATTCCATCATCCCCCCCCCCCAGTATAAAATAATTCTGGCCCCATATGATATATATATTGCCCTCCCCCCCAGTATTAATTTTTAGCCACATTTAATTAATTAAAATACATGAAAAATAATAAAATATCTACTCACCTGCAGGCAGCTGCTCCCTCGGCGAGCAGCTCCGGTCTTCACCCGGTTCTCCTGTGAGCCGCAGCTCCGCACAGTGACGCAGGCGAGTGATGTTATGACGCCTGTGTCACTGCTTAGAACAGAGGGAAACAGCAGCCAGAAAGGCACGGCGTCGCCCCGTGTATAAATCGCGCCTGTTTCTTAAAGAGACAGGCACAATTTATTTAGCTGGGGGGGGTCGATTCGGGCGTTAATGGACGCCCGAATCAGCCACTTTAGAGCGGCAAATTTCGCCGCCCTTTACAGGGACCCACATTCTGCCGCCTGAAGCGAGATTTTCATCTCGCCTCATGGCAGATGCGGCCCTGCCTGTGAGCAACGGTTGTACATCGTCTACTGGTTTTAGTAATGGTGCATACAGCCGCTGCACAGAGAACTAAAGAAGAAAACTGCTGTAGCTTCAAGGGGCGTGGAAAGATGAGTATCAGAGTGCACTGCCCCTATGCTGCTCTCCCAATTAACGCAGCATAGCGGCAGGAAGCAAGAGCCAGGCCACATTTGGCATGAAGGCCTACTGTTTGTCAACTATGCTCTGTTGTATGCTGAATGGGAATGATCTGGCTAGTTCTATTTTGACACATTTGACTGTATGTTCCCCTGGAGGTAAATGAAGCTAGAGGTGTCTGGCAGCAATCAATAATACATGAATTCATGTTCACTAAATTTCTTGGAGATAGCAGTACTGTTAGATAGAGCAAAATGAGGTATAGGGAAGGATTTCCTTAGTTTCACTGCAAGCTACATAGTCACCATCCTGCCTTCTTATTTGTATTGTTGAATAAACACAAAAAGAAGTAATCCACAGAAAAAGTTTTATAGTGGTTTTACGATGGAAATTATTGAAACATGCTTATGTATTTTCAATCATACATTGGTGAAGATTGTCCAATTTCGTTGCCCTCTCCCCCCTTATTCCAGCAGTGGAGTTTGTTCTATAAACCCTGACATTCTGAAAGATCAGGGAGCTTAGGGTGCGTTCACACGTTCAGTTTTTTAGATGCAGCTTTTGAAACCAAAAGCAGGTGTGGGTCATAATAGGTGGTAACATATAATTGAGAGAAGCTACTCCTCCTACATTTTCCCTCCACTCCTGGTTTGGACATCAAAAACTGCATCTGAAAAACTGAACATTTTAACCCACGCTTACAATGACCATCACACAATTTTTACCAGAATACACATTTTCAAGAGCCCTGTAGGCAGTTTTATCCAAATATGTTCATTCAATCTTGACAAGAACAAACAAGTATATCCCATTCTTTTTTTATATTCTTCCTATTCCAGTTCTGCTTCGAATCATTAGGGTGAGGTATGTTATTTATCAGGACTGAATTGATCCTACAGTGTTCTGAAAGGGATCAGATTTCAGGTTTCTGTGCTTGTACCAAGACCCGGGGCTAGGAAAATAGCTGCCTTTCAGAGTTAGTTCCTTTAGTTAGTTCAGTTGTGACATGAGTGATTGAAGCTTCTGAGTGCGGCGTCCAGGAGTGTCTTCATGCATCTGTCCTGTTCTAATTACAGGTTGCGGTTATTACATTCATTTGACAATTTGGCTGAATGTATTCCGTTGCTGTTCTGGGTATCCAACCCCTGCTAAGTTTTGTTTTGACCATTGACCTCTTTCTATTCAATTCTGTTCCTTGCCGCCATCTTGGATTTGACCAAGTTCTGCTGGACTCTGTTTGTCTGTCTACTATCTGTTTGGCCCTCGTCTATTCATCTCTACTGGTGTGACCCTGCTTTCCCTGACTCAGACTTGAATTCAGTTATTGTATTTTTGAATCCTTGCGGAACACTGGTTTGTCTGTTTATCTCTGACATATCATTACCTATGCGCTCCCCCTTCTAGCAGCTGCTAGACAAAGTAAGTTTTCCCTCTTATCTTGCATGGTCTCTAGAGTTCATTAGCAGGTTCTGTACAGTGGTTAACCATGTAGTCAAGGCCCTAGTTTGCAGGGACGTCACAGGATTAGTTCACCAACACTTACCTAGTCTGACAACTTACGACAAGCCGATTGTGGTTGTGTTGTTTGCTGGTCAGGTCTGAACAGGTTCTTGACAGTATTGTATTTCTGTTTTTTTATTGGACCTTTGTATTGTTCCTGGTCTATGCGTGGTTCTGAGGATGCACCTTTTTAAGCCCTTCACACTCCGTGGCGGATATATGGTATCGCCGCATCCCAAAATGCCCGATCTATCAAAATATAAAAACGGTTACAGCCGGCGGTGACCTCCGGAACGGCAAATGGCACCCAATGTCCGAAACGCGACTTTTACACCTTTTTACATGACATAAAATGAAAACGTCGGCTCAGTTTGCAAAAAATGACATATAACACAGCTCTGTGCACCAAAGTATGAAAAAGTTATTAGGGTCAGAAGATGGTAGAAATTTTTTTTTTTGTACACATTCGTTTAATTTTTGAAAATGTATTAAAACACAATAAAACCTGAATAAATTTGGTATCACCGCGATCATACCGAAACAAAGAATAAAGTAGAGGTGTTATTTTGAGCGAAGAGTAAAAGTCGTAAAAACTGAGCCCACAAGAACGTGCTGCACATGCGTTTTTTTTTTTTTCAATTTTTCCACATTTGGAAATTTTTTTCCGGCTTCCCGGTGCACGGCATGTTATAATAAATAACATCACAGGAAAGTAAAATTTGTTATGCATAAAATAAGTGCAACATCCCCCACCGGGGCCTAGCCCTTTGCGTTGAGGCCTGGAGTCAGCCGGGGCCCGCGGTACCGGAGTGGCTGGCGGTTGCGGCCTAAGCACGCTATTGTCACGGTGCTTGGTACGGGGGAACCGGAGGGCTGTCCTACAGCCTGGCAGGTCTCCAGCAGGGTGGTGTTGGCAAGAAAAGATGAGGGAAAGGCTGCTATAGCGGATCTCCCTGGGGCAACCCCTTAATGTCCCGAGTGTGAGTCTCTGGGTGATGGACAGGGTGCCGGTGATGAAGGCAGCCGTATTAGCAGGGACCAGACGGAGACAGAAGTTGAAGAAAACAACTTACAGTTCTTTATTTGAACCGGCAGGAACCGCAGCAACGTGCCTTTAACAGGTAGATGGAGTGCTGAGATGTGAGTTGGAGGGAGCCTCAGGAGATAGTTCACCAGCCTGGAAGTAGAGGGCAGGCTGGGAGGCAGCTGTGTCCTGGTAGGAAGCTTCAGCTTGTCCTGTAGGGCTTCAGGTATCACCTTTAAAGGTAAGATGATACCCCTTTTCCTCACTACACTAACTCTAGTCTAATGCTCCACTCTTCAGAGGCAGGGGCTAGGCTCTTCCTGCTCTGGTATGGGCTAGACAGAGATTTCTCACTCACTCACTGATCTCTAGGATTCTCCTACACTGGAATCTCCCTAGAAAGACCCAGAACATTCCTGGCCAGGGAGTTTTATTACCTCCCTTTGGTCAGGTGGTGGCTGCTCCTCCAATCACATCTCAGCTTACAGAGCACAGGATGTCACACATATCATTGGACAACAGCATCTTGCATCATACAAAATACTTAACCTCTGCCTTGCCAGGCAGGATTCACCACTGCAATACCGCTATATCCTATCAGGACCATGTAGTGTAATGGGATTACATGCAGGTGGGACGTATTCGCAAACCCTACCTCGCCATTGTATCGGCGAGGGTGTTGCATACCCCGGGGGCAATTGAAAGAGCCGCCCTCGGCTTGACTACAGATGGTTTGGGGCACAGAGGGGGCTAAGGGCACTTCTAGGAAGTGCAGGCTATGTGAGATGTAGGGACAAACCGCCCATGGTCCTGGAGACAGGCACCTGGGTTGGTGTCGGACTAAGACAAAAGCATGTAGCTGTATGACAGTTGGTCGCTGACGCCATTAAACCGAACTGTACAGTAGGAAAGGTGTGGTGTCATGTCCTGTAATCCACTCCTTGCACCAAGGCCTGTATATTTGTTCTATCAACACTTCTTCCCTGGCGGCAATTATATAGTGTGTGTATATGCATTACATTGGCATATGTGACACGAGTACCTCCTGACTGGCATCCTTACCCATGTATGGGTGGCATCCAGGTGCTAACTGTGTAACACCCCCGGTCCCCTTAGGACCCGCAGTTTACGGACTACCCCCACGTGCAAACCTCAGTTTGAGGGATCAGGTAGCGGTCAGTGTTTTACATAGAAAGACGGTCCGACACAGCCACACTACAACCTGAAAAGCCTATGAAAGGGTTAATGCAGACTACTGGCATATATGACAGTGTGCAAACAGGTGGTAAACTCACATTGGCTTAGGAGCCCAATGGGTACACATCTTGAACGTTACAAACGTTACAGAAGTAGATAGGCTACTCAGGGTAGCAAGATAGTAAATGTCTCTTTCCTGCAAAGAAAAGGCATGGAAGTGCAAACATAATGTCCGTACCTAAAAAGGAAGGCATTAAGTGCAAAATGATAATAAATTACATGGCAACTTTCCCCTGGTAGTATCTGGCAAAAGTCTCTCAGAAGGTCTCTAATGACAAAGTCCATCTTCTGGGTACAGCCCTTGATGTGGGGGGAAAAGTGCAATAAAGAAGCAAAGGGTCTCCTCTAGTGTAGAGGGACAGAGTCCTTTGAAGAAATCTCTGCTGTGGCAGAGGAAGGGGTGCTATCATAGCACAGGGCAATAATCAGTTCAAGGTATGTCTCTTGACTGAGATAAATAAGGGTAAGGGTCTCAGGAAGGTCTCTGGCTCTTTGGGGAAAGGACAGAAATATACAATATGTACATAGTACAGTACCTGAAGTGGGCTACAGCCCTTCAGGGGTTACTCTGCATCTTCGCTGCTCAGGAGCAATGGCTGCAGGCATGGAAGCAGGAACTGCAGCAGGGACATCATCAGCCTGGGTGAAGAAAGCAGTGTTGAGATCTGTCACCTGAAGACATCTGGTGGTAGACACTGGAACTGCTGACATGGAACACCCAGAAGCTGGAGCTGGAACAGCAGGGAGGTCATCTGCGGCGGCAGGCATCTCAGCAAAGGAAGGAGACAGGCACTTCTCTGGCTGACCTTCTGTAGCTGGGGGCGCTGTGGAGCGCATGATGATGACCGCAGGAGCTGTAACTTCTCCATTGCTGACAGCTGAAGGATTGTTGTTCCTGGACTGACCTGCAGCTCTTGGGGGCGCTGTTGCGCTGGCGGTGGTAACCTCTGTAGCTGGCAGGGCGTTCTCACCGGACAGCCTGGGCCTCTTAGCAGGTGGTCCTGGATACTCCGCAGGACGGTCAGCAGCATTAGATAAGGGGTCAGGCCCCTTTAAGAGAGTCCCTTTTGTAGCCGGGCCTCCTATGGGGAGATGTTGACCCTCTGCAGGGAGGCCGGACTGTACCCCAGCCGGGGCTAAGGGAGATATAGTCACAGTCACTGTGATATAGGCCCTGGGGGCCATGGTACTCACATCCGCGGTGGTCCTCAGGAGGTCCGGAATCGGAGGAGGCAGCCGCTGTGGAGAATCCGCCATTGAAGACTGCGTACGGGAGACAGCAGTAAGCGGTGCAGCAGAGGAAGGTGCCCGAGGCTCGTGGGCAAGCCATACGACACTTGGTTCTTCATCTCGGAGGCTGTGCGGCATGTCGGCAGGACAGAAGACAGCACGTGGAGAAATCCAAGATGGCCGATTAACCTCTCTGATGCTGGATGGCGGCTGCGCTGACTCTGAGGTACCTCGTGGGCTCTCACTGGCGTTGCAGCGCGGGAGAGTTTCGCGCCAGAGGGCGGAGCTTAAGTCTTTCCCGCCAGGAGCTGTGGCGGGCTGAATTTTCTGCTGCGCCACAGCGCGCTGAGGCAGGATTCGCGCCATACGCGCAGGGGGCGGAGCTTAGCGATGTCTCTGGGTTTCCCGCCAGTGAAAGTTTTGGCGGGCTGGAATTACTTGCTGCGCCACAGTTTCTGAGTAAAATCTTCAGGCGCCGCAACGCCGGATGTAGCAGAGCTGGTACAGTTCTTGCAGGAATTAACCTCTTGAGTGCTGGAGCGATGCTCGACAGCACGTGGCAGCATTAACACAGTTCAATGTAGAAACACACAAATACTTGAGCCTAAACCCGGATGGCAGCAGGGTTAGGCAGCACAGTCTTTTTAATAAAGGAAAGTCTTTAATGCCGTAATAAGGCACAGAAGTATCAATCCTGTTCGTGACGCCACTTGCAACATCCCCCACCGGGGCCTAGCCCTTTGCGTTGAGGCCTGGAGTCAGCCGGGGCCCGCGGTACCGGAGTGGCTGGCGGTTGCGGCCTAAGCACGCTATTGTCACGGTGCTTGGTACGGGGGAACCGGAGGGCTGTCCTACAGCCTGGCAGGTCTCCAGCAGGGTGGTGTTGGCAAGAAAAGATGAGGGAGAGGCTGCTATAGCGGATCTCCCTGGGGCAACCCCTTAATGTCCCGAGTGTGAGTCTCTGGGTGATGGACAGGGTGCCGGTGATGAAGGCAGCCGTATTAGCAGGGACCAGACGGAGACAGAAGTTGAAGAAAACAACTTACAGTTCTTTATTTGAACCGGCAGGAACCGCAGCAACGTGCCTTTAACAGGTAGATGGAGTGCTGAGATGTGAGTTGGAGGGAGCCTCAGGAGATAGTTCACCAGCCTGGAAGTAGAGGGCAGGCTGGGAGGCAGCTGTGTCCTGGTAGGAAGCTTCAGCTTGTCCTGTAGGGCTTCAGGTATCACCTTTAAAGGTAAGATGATACCCCTTTTCCTCACTACACTAACTCTAGTCTAATGCTCCACTCTTCAGAGGCAGGGGCTAGGCTCTTCCTGCTCTGGTATGGGCTAGACAGAGATTTCTCACTCACTCACTGATCTCTAGGATTCTCCTACACTGGAATCTCCCTAGAAAGACCCAGAACATTCCTGGCCAGGGAGTTTTATTACCTCCTTTTGGTCAGGTGGTGGCTGCTCCTCCAATCACATCTCAGCTTACAGAGCACAGGATGTCACACATATCATTGGACAACAGCATCTTGCATCATACAAAATACTTAACCTCTGCCTTGCCAGGCAGGATTCACCACTGCAATACCGCTATATCCTATCAGGACCATGTAGTGTAATGGGATTACATGCAGGTGGGACGTATTCGCAAACCCTACCTCGCCATTGCATCGGCGAGGGTGTTGCATAAGCCTTCACACAGCTCTGTACACGGGAAAATGAAAAAGTAATGGATTTTTGAAGATGGAGAGTGAGAAATGAGCGAAAATACCCTGCGTCCTTAAGGGGTTAAAGCTTACAAAGATATCCTGGAAGAAAGGCAATAAGGAAAACACAAAATACACTGGCCCAGATGTATGAAAACCAGTGCAATCTGCCGTAGTGCAGTTTGCCTCATTAATGTGCATTTTGCACCACAATATTTAATAGTGGCGGACGCTCCTAATTAAACTTGTCTGTTTTCATGATGTGACCCAGTTGCACCTTTCTTTTTTTCTGGTGCACTTTGCTTCATGCTGTTGCGACACAATAGTGTCTAATCACAGTAACAAATGTGCTGCAAACTAGGAACACACACTAATGGGCCCCTATAGGTGCACAGTTTTGAACAGTTAATAAATACATGTACAAGCTCCAGAGACACTTTTTTGTGTGCAAACTTTTTGTGCATTTTTGTAGCGGTAATCTCCCTTTTTAAAAATCTACATTACAGCAAGCAGGGCAATTCATTTTGCGGTCTTCCACTAACATCTTTGAAGTCTTGCACCATGGAGAGCATAAAGACATCCTCGGGACAATCCTCCTAACGGTGTTTCAGTTGCTCCAGCACCTCAGACTCTGCAGCAAGGTTAACGTTTCAATGCTGCAGGCTGTTTTGTTTTTTTGCTGCAAAGTTTTGGTGGTGGTGGTGTGGGTGAAGACGGTTGGGTTGAATGGTCCTGCGCCTGCTCTTCAAATGACTTCACACTCCAGGGTTTCTGTAGTTGAAGTGTCCTCAACATTATCAGTAGTTCTATGGAAAGAAGAGTCAACATTTTTGTGCATATCAAAACAGCGTTCATGCATAATGGTAGAAGACGTTTAATCTAAAGGATTTTGGCTAAAGAATTTAAAAACTCTCCTACGTCCATCACTGCATCCAAGAAATGCACGTAATCAGTGCAAATGTACGGCTTCTTGGCTGCTTTCCCACTACCGCTTCGTCCTTCCTCACTCTTTTCCCATTTGTACTGGTCCCATATGGTACTCAGTCTGAGCACATGGCTGCAGGAATCAGATAATGCACATACCCTCAGGAGTGGGGTCTGCACATGGCTGAAGGGCATGCAACTTGATAGGGACATTGTGGGACAACAACACTCACCAAGCGCTCCAGGCTCAATGTTTCTTCCATTGCTCCACTCCTCATGGAAGATGATTGTTGTTATTTCCTGTCACTTTTTATGCTTCTGGACACGGTCATTAAATGTGTATTTCATGACCAGCGCTTATCCCATAGAATGGGATTGGCCTTGATGAGAACAAGGAGGCGCTCCATAGATAGTGATATAAAGACATCATGTCTTTCCTATCTTGTCCAGACTGGAAAACAAGACAGGAACCAGACAGGAAGGTCCTCCTACTGGTTCTGGCCACCCTCCCCCTAATTCTGTTCACCTTGGATATGGCACATTTATAGGACAGCATACGGTGCACAACCATATGCAGCACGTATTTAATCCATATTTATACATTCCCATTGACATGTATTGGCCATACGGCACCGATATACGGGAGAAAATAGGACATTCTCTATATTTTTATACAGCCAGCATATGGTATGGTACCGTGTTAACCACGGCAGTATAAATGGCTGGATCTATTGTCCATTGAAATTAATATGAAATGAAAAATGTAAACAAACGGTACAGTATGGGTGGCATACGGCAATTTTCATACAGTCGTGTGAATGTAGCCTTAGTCTGTTTGTTGCAATCCTGTCGTAAATAAGATGTCTCTGATCGTATATCAATCTGTTGCTTTAAAAGTTTTTTTTAATATCCTTTGATGATCACTGCCTATTGTGTATAAAATGCTGTAAATTTTCTGTTTCATGCATTACATCATGCCTGACGGAGAGAACTAGTATTCTCGAAAGCTGGCCTCAAAAAGGTATCGTCTGATTCCTTCACTCTTCTACAGAATCGGAGATACAGGCAGCTAAGACATGGTTGGAAATACAATCGGCATACAGGCGGTCCCCTACTTAAGAACACTCGACTTACATACGACCCCTAGTTACAAACGGACCACTGGATATTGGTAATTTATTGTACTTTAGTCCTAGGATACAATAATCAGCTGTAACAGTTATCACATGTGTCAGTAAAATCCAACTGTCAAAGAGACCAACAAAGTTCTGGCTGGGGTTACAGTGATAAAGTATACAGTTCCGACTTACATACAAATTCAACTTAAGAACAAACCTACAGACCCTATCTTGTATGTAACCTGTGGACTGCCTGTATAAAGATCCAGATCCAGTTCCTGCCTACTTTTTTAAAATCAACAATACACTTTGTTCAAGGGAACATGAGAAAGGATGTACATTCAATAAAGCATATAAGGATTGGTCTTGCAGGACTCAATGTAGAAGGACCATAAAGCATCAATCCAAAATGAGCATACATAAGCCATAGCACAAATAAGCCATAGCAAACAGAGAGTCTTCTCCATGTGGCCGTAGATGCCATCAGATTTGAGCACGAACAAACAGGAGTATCAATCAGACTGTATAACGGAAAAAAATAAACATAACAAGTAATGGTAGTAACAAAAAAACAAACAATATATGGTACCATGCACCTGCATCTTACCACCACCTTGGAGTCCAGCTCTGTGTGTCCAGTTCTGTAGCTCACAGAACCATAAGGATCATGGGATCTGAAAGATAAGATTCTGAGATTCAGAGATTAAGCTTCAGAACCAAAGATAGTTTCTGAAGTACACTACCCATGCAACTACTAAACTTGACTCACCTCATTTGAAAATGGGGCGAGAAGAGTCACATTTGCCTAATTTGGGGGGACATTTTTTTCATAGGTAAACAGGTGAGATTGCATATTAAAGAGGGAATTCTAGAAAGGCCATTCATACCTGAGGCGACAAGTAGTTTAATGGGGATTACATTTTAACTGTTATTCCAGGTTTGTTGTTATTTCCTAAATTACACACAAAATTCACAGCAGTGAAATCCTACCTCATTGACGTCTATTCAGCAATGAGGTGGAAGTTCTACAAGACTTGTAACAATGACACCCAAATTATTGTGAGCTTACTAATTACCTAATTTGTGAGATATTCATTCTGTATATAATGTGATAATTTCCCATGGGGCCACAATAGGCTTTATTGTATTTGTCACAATCTGATGTCAACAGAGAAACGCAGCTGTGGAGCAAAAGTTATTCCTCTGTTGTCTAACACTTGAATGCCATTTGCTTAATAACTTCCTTTTTAATAGCATGATAAACAGAAGCCATATAAAATGAACTGTACGTCTAATACAAAATCACTTACGGTAATTAAGCAATTATGTTATAATAAAGCGAACAATTATTATCCAATTTAGCCCGCGAAGAGTGAGCTCAACCAACAATTGACCTAAGAGAAATGTGATTTTTTAAAATATCTTTACCTAGTTCCTAAAGCGTTACAGCTCATTTTGATATTAATTATTACTGTTACACAAAGCTGGTGACCTTCATTATTAAAAAATCTGCAAAAGCCAAGACCCTTTTCCTAACAAAACCTTTCAGTATTGAATATAAATAGTTGATACAGTGCTGAAGCTAAGTAAGTAAGTTAACAATGAATACAATATTAATCTCCTTTGACATGGTCTATTGTACATCGCTAATGGAAGAAGAGACATGCAGTAATATATTAAAGACAAGCCCTGGTTCAAGATTATTCTGTTGTATTGAACAAACACTATTTTAATGGGTTATTATGGACCATAAATAAAAAGGCTTATTTACAATACTTGTTCTTGGCACATGGGTGACTTTTTCATAAAGCTCCTGCTCATCATTGATCTTATATGTTTTCAAATATCTAACAATTTTATTCCTGTGCATTCTTGATGGTCTTACATTAAGAAGCACAACCGGTTTATATTAAAAATGCACACTTTTCTAATAATTGGGGATTTTTCTCAATTCTGAAAAAACAGAGTCACCTGTTCCAGCATACCGGTATCCCCTGGAAAGGTGTTCTGTTGTACTGTTTTGTATTCTCTGTTTTACTAAATTTTACCAAAATCTGTAGTCCAGTGTGTGTAAATAAGGAGTAACACTGTTTCTGGTCATTAGGTGACTTGTAATATTCATTTTGAAATGGCTTTTTCATCTGCTGTGACCATCCGTAATTAAACACTGCAAGACAATGGGTGCTGGTTACAGATCTCATGCATTTCCATGACCCGCCCGCATTTGTAAATCAACACAAGGACACAGGGTTCCAAATCAGGCAGGTTACAAGGTTAGATACAGCTTTCAGTTTAGGCAGGGGTTCCCATTTATCCAGTTCCTGGACTTATCCCTAGCAGCTGAATGGCTAGGCCCTGCATCACTCAACCCCTTTGTCAGGGTCGCCTTAAGGGGTAGAA
Organism: Engystomops pustulosus; assembly: GCF_040894005.1. Taxonomy (NCBI): domain Eukaryota; kingdom Metazoa; phylum Chordata; class Amphibia; order Anura; family Leptodactylidae; genus Engystomops; species Engystomops pustulosus. The sequence goes on from NC_092411.1 coordinate 134,206,153, forward strand.
TGCTGGGCCTCTGTTCACAGGGCCTGACCACTTTTGCAATGAGAGGGGTGCCTGTCTGAGTTTGGCAGTGTCAGAGGATCCAAAGCCCTGCTCTACCAGCCTCCGCTCATCACTGCAGCAGGGTTGTCATCAGGTAAGTCAGACTGGGTTATTTCACAGGGGCCTCCATCACAAAAGGAAACCCTGTAACTATTAAACCTGCTTTTGCACAGAGGAAAATGGGGCTTCATACTTCGCCCTTTTTTTGTACATTTTGTGCATTGGTGGTAATTTAATTGTTATGGTTTTTTTTATCCTAATAAACAGTTTAAAAAAAATAATGGGGATTTCTGCAAATACTTTTACGAACAACAGAAGTCTAATGAAAGGGGAACATGCATATCGGTAAGACAAAGGGAATAGATGGTAAAGCAGGGATTCCATTTACTATGATTTCTAGGTGTCGTTATTTTATTCAACAACCGAATGCAGGGACAGACACCACTAAAGGTAGTGTAAGCCTAGCGGTACTCATAAAGCTATGTAAATTATATAAAATAATTACTGATACAAAAGTAAGACTCACAGCTGATCTGCTGCCATGTTTCTGTTGTTCTGAACACAAAATATTGCTTTTGGACTTCTGGATTATTTAACACCTTGCCGACCGAGGATGAACTATATTGTCCTCGCGCGGCAAGGGGTGTATGGAGAGAGCTCACGAGCTGAGCTCTCTCCATACACACCGGGTATTGGCTGTATAAAACAGCCAACACCGGCCTGTCACTGCCGTGGTGGTGCTGGCACCGACCGCGGCACCTATCTTACCGTTAAATGCCGGCCGCCATCTTGGTTGGGCGATCACCGCCCCCCCCTGGAACGTCATTGGAGGACGGCGAGCGGTAGCTATGGCATCCTAGAGTCTCACTGAGACTCGTAGGCTTGCCAGGTGCAATGATTTTAATAGCCAGCAGAGGGCAGGCTATTAAAAATCATAGTAAAATTGGTATATACTGCAATACAGTAGTATTAGCAATCGGACCCTGCAGGGTTAAATTACCCTGGAGGATCTAAAATAATGGTAAAAATTTTTTAACAAATTTTAAAAAATATGAAAAAATAGTAAAAAAAAGTAAAAGTTTAAATCACCCCCCTTTCCCTAGAATTGATATAAATATAAATAAACAATAAAAATAATAAACACATTAGGTATCATCGCATCCCAAAATGTCCGATCTATCAAAATATATTAGCGATTTTTGCCAGCGTTTAACCCCTCCCAGAAATTGCCGCCCAAAGTCGAAAATGCCACTTTTTGCCATTTTGAAAAAATATAAAAAATTCTATAAAAAGTGATCAAAAGCCCATACAGTCCTCAAAATGAAAGCATTAAAAACGTCATCAAAAGTCGCTAAAAATTACAACATCCACTGCTCCGTACACTGAAGTATGAAAAAGTTATTAGTGCCAGAACATTTCAAAATGAAGAATTTTGAAGAAAACATTATAAAAACTGTACAAATTTGGTATCCTCGTGATCGTACCGTACCAAAGAATAAAATAGACATGTGATTTTGGGCGCTCAGTGAAAGCTGTAAAATCCAAGCCCACAAGAAAATGGTGCGAATGCATTTTTTCATCATTTTCACTGCATTCTAAATTTCAACACACAGTAGCCTTCGGTAATACACTCCCCCCCCCCCCCCCGCCACAGTAGTCTTCAGGAATACACTTCCTCCACAGTAACCTTCAGTAATACCCCCCCCCCCCCACAGTAGCCTTCATTAATACACCCCCCCACAGTAGTCTTCAGTAATACACACACCCCCAACAGTAGTCTTCAGGAATACATTCCTTTATTTATATAGCGCACACAAATTCCGCAGCGCTGCACAGAGCTTGCCAAATGGGTCCCTGTCAATTTACCAGTATGTTTTTGGAGAGTGGGAGGAAACCGGAGGAAACCCACATGGAGATAACATACAAACTCTTTGCAGATGTTTACCTGTATGGGACTGTATTGAACTGTATGGAACCTAGGACCCCAGTGTTGCAAGGCTGTAACCACTGAGCCATCGATATATAAGCCACTGATATTTCAGTTTTTCTTGTTTAATATGTTAGCTTTATATCTACATTTCTGCTTTTTTGTGTCAAGATGGAGTGTACATTAATGAGCAGAAAAAAAGAACTTTTTTGATCTTACTATTTGTCCACAATGAAACACAGAGTGAAAAATTTAAAGGGAATCTGTCATCAGAAATTGACCTAATAAACCACTACCAGTATGTTTTGAATAAAACCTACTTTATCCCCATTAATTGGAAAACAACACCAAAGGAATTTTTTTTATACATTATCTTTTATTGTGACAATTTAATAAAAAAACATTAAGAGCAGCAGAAAAGTCTGAAACAGACAGTTAGTTACCCCAACAAATAGCATGCTACATTAGGTGCAAACAGGATATATTTGTTTATACAGCTATGGGAGGTATATCATGGTCAGGTAACAAGATGAACGGCGTCCCGATCTATAACAGAGAGACTATCTATATACAGTGTGCAGGACCTTATTGCACTGACCAAGAAGTATGTACAGCTAACACTCACCCATGTTAAGTGATGGCACCAACGTAGCCGGGGTAACACTGTTCCTAGGAATAGCCAAAACACGTGTCGGGGCAAGCATTGAGGTCAAGCTCTCCTCACAATGAAGGATGTGTCTGGATGCAGGACCATCAATTACAGTGAAGAGGGCTTTCTGAAGTGAGGAATGCTTGACTTCAGTGTTAAACTCTCTGCCTCCTTGAATTATTATACAACCAAATTACATGTCACTTCAAAGTTGATTTTCTACCAATGCCACCATGTTGGGCCATGAAATGGACATGATCAAGAAGGTGTTCATCTGCTTGATGACATACTGGTACTGGTTTATTAGGTCAAAATCAGCTGATATGTTCCCTTTAAATGGGTCCAAATACTTTCTGTACCCACTGCATATGACTGCTACTTTAAAAGAAAACCTACCACCATGGATCTACCTATTAAGGTAGAAAGGGTGGTAGGTACCTCTATTGTCCCCTGTCTTTTAATAACTTTTATTTCCCTAATATGCTAATTTTCTAAAGAGGCTGCTGGGGCATGGAGTAGACATACCGTATTTTCCGGGCCATTAGGCGCACCGGAATATAAGGCGCATTAGTCCGATGCGCCTTATATATGTAATAATTCCATATATAAGGCGCATCGGACTATAAGGCGCGGGGTCTGGGGGCGTGGCGGAGGTCCGGGGGCGGAGCGGAGACCCGACAGGACGCGACGGGACGCGACGCGGAGAAGAGACGCGACGCGACCCGAAGACGAGACCCGACGAGACGCGGCGACGCGGGGAAGGTGAGGGGGAGGTGGAGGAGGGCAGCGGACCATACTTACATAGGTCCCCGCTACCGGAGACAGCAGATCTCCAGCGGGAACTGCAGACCACGCGGCACAAGTTGTTCGTGCCGCGTGGTCTGCAGTTCCCGCTGGAGATCTGCTGTCTCCGGTCTCCGGTAGCGGGGACCTATGTAAGTATGGTCCGCTGCCCAGCGCCATACATAGGGCGCACCGAACTATAAGGCGCACTTTGGATTTCCAAGGAAATCCAAGGCTTTTAAGTCCGGAAAATACGGTAGTTGAGGCTACACGGCTACTCCACACCCCAGTAGCCTCTTTGACCCTCCTACCAGATATCTTCGGGCGCCATTTCATATATAATATAGTCATATTACCACTGGCATCTTTTTCACCAGTTATGCCTCTATACATTATATAGTGACTATACTTGTATAGCCCAGCCTAGTCCAATTCACCAGTGAGGCAGTGCGGAATCAGACCATGTGACTAATAGACATGACATCACTAGCATGGAGAGCGGAAGTGAAGCTTGCTGGAGCACTACTGCTTCAAGCAGCTGATCCGTAGGTGTTCTATGTGTAAGAACCTCTCCAATCTAAATATCCTGAAATATCCTGGGGATAGGTCATACATATTTTATTGATAACTGAAAAAATTTCCAAATCTAGTTTTAGTTGTAACATATACCCTGTTTCCCCTAAAATAAGACATTACCTGAAAATTAAACCTAGTACAATTTCTTTGTGCTAGTGATAGATTGGAGCCAATGATTCCAACAGAAATTAAGTCACAAGAAATTCAGCATGAAATTTAGAGTTTGGATGTTGGAGAAATTGTCGATTTTTTTGTTCTTGAAAAATAAGACATTGACTGGAAATAAGACCTAGTGCCTCTTTAGGAGCAAAAATTAATATAAGACACTGTCTTATTTTCGGGGAAACATGGTAGTTTTATGTGTTTATTGTGCTTAGTGTAACTAAAAATGATTGTGATTTAGACCTAAAGTACTTGAATAACTGAATTAAATAATGTGATGTGGATGCTCACACAAAACTTGTGTAGGTTGCTGCAAAATCACAGCATTTTTGCAGCTTTGAAAGTGTCATATCAACAAACATAATGGTAACACAGCCCTGAGAGTTCTCATTTAGTATGGCATTTTGTTGCCACTCACTCAGCAGATGTTGTAAATGTTTACATAGGTCTCTTCGAAGCTTTGATCATTATGCTATCACTCTGTTTGTGCTCACAGGTGACTTATCTTTTGCAAATTAATTCACTGTGACAGTGTCTGATAAATGCTATAGACAGAAACTTAATCAAGTGAAACCCTGGGAATCAACATACACCTTGGTTAGGTCTCTCACTAAAACATGTATTCTTTTTATCTCTGCATTTGTAACACAGTACCACTACATGATGTATTTTGTATTATAAAAGGCAATTTGAAGTGAATCTCTAAATTTAAGCAACATCATGGGGACTAAACTTCTTAAGTGTCGCCATGAAATGCGATGACAACACTTAAATGACAGTGCCGCAATCTTGGATCAATGCAAGCCCCGTGTGACGTTATCAGGGGCGTCAACCAGTTATTATGACAGTTGGGGTTCTCAGCAAAGGTCCTTGTCTGTTATATTAGGATCTTTTAAAGGTCCAATGATTTTGCAATATACTGCAATACTGTAGTATTACGGTATATTGTGTCAGTGATTAGACCACCTATGGTTCTAGGACTGTAGGGGGCCTAGAAATAGTGTTAAAAAAAAAAGTTTAAAAAAATGTAAAAAACATAAAAGTTCCAATCAACCCAATTTTGCTACAACACAAATAAACAAATACAGACATGTTAGGTATTGCCTATCAAAATATAAAAACGGTTATTCCAGGAAACAGAAAATAGTGCCCAAAAGTAGTAGAATTGAAAATGTCCTCTCAGTCCGCAAATAATAAAGCCTTACACAGTATGAAAAAGTTATTGTCATCAGAATAGGGCGAAACTAAGAACATTTTTGAGTACAAAAGGTTTAAATTTGGTAATTTCTTGATATCTACCCAAAGAATAAAGTAGAGCTGTTATTTGGAGAGTACAGTGAAAGCCGTTAAAATAAAGACCACAAGAAAATGGCGCAAAGTTTTAAATTTCATAGCATATGTATTTTTTTGCAGCTTCCTAGTGCACTTCATGGAAAATAAGCCATCAGACAGCTTTGTATGAAGAAAAATAAAAAAGTTCTGAATTTTTGAAGGGGAGGAAGGACATAAAACAGAAACATAAAATGAAAAAAGTCCATCAGTGGTAATCCATCGTCTATAATATGGTATCTCAGGTAGTAGTTCCCAGATGCAACTTCACCTCATACAGAAAAACCCCATAAAATACATCTAATAATAACACTGCACACAAATTATTCTTACAGTTATTTATCAGAACCTTGAGAAGGCACACAATGACACCCTTCTGTTGGCTTAAAGGGAACTGTCACCACAATTTACCTACCGGAATTAACTGCTATTTTACATAGGGTTATATCAACACATGCCCCCCCATGTATTTATTTTCCATTTATCTTCCATGTTAGTTAAATTTAGAACTATGGGTATGAGGGTGAAATGTTTTAGGCATTAGCTGAAGAGTCTTGGCAGATTACTTCCGGACTGTGGCTCCATAGCAATATCAACACTTCCAACGCCCTGTGCATTCTCTCATCCTTCCCTCTTCAGCTACGTCACTTCTGGGTCCAGCAAGATATGGAGCTGGAGCAGCTGGACAATATAAGCAAATGTAAGGTGTCATGTGTGGGCATAGCACTATATAATATAGCAGTTAGCTCAGGTAGGTAAATCATGATAACAGATTCCATTTAATAAGCACAGTGATGTACAGCAACAATGTAGGGATTTTTATACTCAATAGGGGGGATTTATCGTAATCGTAATAAAAAAAACTGTCTGCAGTACATTGCACTCCTAAAACTAGTTCAGCAAAAGTGGTGTGATCTATGAATAGTAGACGTGGGCTTGCACCAAAAAGGTCCATGCCCCAAAAGTAATGCTGACCCGACAGAATTCTGTCCTTGTTTTCTGGCATAAAGGAAGCCAACTAATAGGAGGTGCAAAGTACAACTAAAAAGTTTGTCCGTCGATAGTCTTGACACACCGGGATCACCTAGGAAAAAAAGTTACAATTAGCACCACGGAGCGCGAGGACAAGATGTCTGGTGCTCCTGGCTGCTAATTATGCAGCTCCTGGCTTCTACTATTATACACCTCGCCACCTATGAGGCAGGTGCGACGGTGTGCAGCCATGAGTGCTGGACATCTTGTCACCGCATTCCGTGCTGCTATTTATAACTTTCTTTTCTAGGTGATCATGGAGTGTCAAGACTATCGACGGACAGCTCCAAGATCAAGATGAAGAGAGTATTTCTAGCGTTTTTTTTTTTAGTGGTTGATTTCCTTTAAACTGTGACAGATTTATGGAACAAAAGGAACGATAATCCAGCAGCTAGGCTTGAGTATAAAGTGCAATAAAACTTCTATTTATTTCATTATTTTAAAAAAGGCATAAAAAAGGTACCATCATACAGGCGCTCACGGACTTCTCCCAGCCTTAAAGAGAACCTACCACCACGAATCTACCTATAAAGGTAGATCGGGTGGTAGGTGGATCAATAGGACGTGAGGATAGCCCTTTTAAGGGCTAGTCCTCACGTCCCCGCGCCTGTGCGGTCACTGCTTCGAAACAGGCGCTGGCTTGCTGTTCTGCGCATGCGCAGACGGCAGGTTCATCAGATGAGGGCGCGCAGCTGCAAGGAGCTGCGCGCTGAAGATTGTGGGTAGGAGGGGTAAAGTGGTTACTGGGGCGTGGAGTAGCAGCGCCGTGTAGCCACAGCTGCGGCTACTCCACGCCCCAGTAGCCGCATAACAAAATTAGCATAAAACTATAATATAAGTTCACAAAACAGCGCGGGGACGTATTAGCCCTTAAAAGGGCTATCCTCATGTCCTATTGATCCACCTACCACCCGATCTACCTTTATAGGTAGATTCGTGGTGGTAGGTTCCCTTTAAAGGGCCAGCGTCCTCCTTATTTGCTCTGGCATTCCCGGCTCGGCAATATAGCCTGGCGACTCCCAGCATCCCCGGCCGGATCTTCATGTCTTGTTACTGAAGAGAAAGCCTTCCGTGTTCCTGAGCGTTTCTATACGCCTCCGTGTGTTCAGTGATTCCCGTGTTCCGTGGTGTTCCTGGTGTCCGGTAGCTATCCTGTTATCCTGTGGCGGTTCTGGTGTCCTGTGGCGGTCCTGGTGTGCTGGTGTCCTGTGGCGGTCCTGGTGTCCTGTGGCGGTCCTGGTATCCTTTGGCGGTCATGGTATCCTGTGGCGGTCCTGGTATCCTGTGGCGGTCCTGGTATCCTGTGTCGGACCGGTAATCCAGTAGCCTTCCGAAGTCCTGTGGTCCTGCCATCCGAGGTCCTGCCATCTGAGGTCCTGTGGTCCTGACATCCGAGGTCCTGCCATCCAAGGTCCTGTGGTCCTGCCATCCGAGGTCCTGCCATCCGAGGTCCTGTGATCCTGTCATCCGAGGTCCTGCCATCCGAGGTCCTGTGGTCCTGCCATCCGAGATCCTGTGGTCCTGCCTTCCCGTGGCCCTGCTTGCCCCATGTCCCTACCATGGCTGCCACCACGGGCCTAGTCGCACCCACGAAGCGACCTGGTGACTCCCCGCCGCAGTAAGACCATCCTGCTTTGCGGGGGGCTCTGGCGAAGACCAGGAGTTCACTTAGACTCCGCTCCCGGGTTGCAGGTAGAATTGTTATCCCCCGCGGTGGTCCAGGGAGTCCACTGCCTTGCACTGCCTTGCCTGAGATTGTGACAGCAAAGTGATTGGGACAAACCAGGGCGTCTGTTACAAGTGTTCTGTTAGAAGTAAATTGTCTCTTTTTAGCCTATTATGCTACAGTGAAATACCGCTAATTTCACCATGAGGAGATTCATTACAGTAACAGTGCATACAGCTGTTTTAGAGTGGGAAGATAAAAATATATAGGTATAATAAAGTACCAATGTTATTGAGCCTAGGTGACAATAGCAGGATACTGTTCTCTATCGATTCTAATGAGGCAGGGGTACACTAGACTAGATTACAGTCACATAGTTACTTCTAATGGTAATATGGATAAACTTGCAGTGCATCAGGGGATTGGTCTGATATAAAATGTGATGCAACAACAATGATAAATCCTTACTTTTTGCCCTGCAGCTAATTTTCCCCATGCTCAGGCAATTTTTTTTTACCAACCTTTATAAATCAGCTCTCTGAGGATTTTTCAAGGTATCTCAAAATTGTAGAAAACATATTGAACACCTTCACTTGATTGCAGTCCCAATCTGCAGCATTCCAATCAATACATGAATAAAAAGTCTCCCATGAAACCTTCAAGAATCATCATCTAAACATTTGCGCTTGTGCTGAAACTTGCCTCCAGCACAACACATTTTTATGACTTTCAGAAAATAGCTGGCCTGCAAGCAAATTTCATAAAAAGATTTTGTACATCTTTATCATTTCCATCTTGGTACAAAGTTCCCTTTGCCTCTATTTATGGGGAAGTGCATTCTTTAATTGCCGTGGACTGCAAATATTATATTTATCAAATATAATAGTCATGAGGAAGTCATATAAGTGGTTACAATTCATGACTATTGGATTGTCTTATTATTGTCAGCTATATGTAATTAGCGCAATTCTAACAGTTAATCTTCATTTCCCATTTTTTTGTTTCTAAATATACACATATATAGGAAGCATGAAATGCTGTGCATTTATGGGAAATGTGGGAAACAACCTATGTAGTTGTCATATACCAGATCAATAAAAACCTTTCATGTCTGTAAAATTCTAACTTATCTGTGACCAGGACAAAGCTATATTTTTACAATTTAAAGCTGACTCTTTTTTTCTATACAATGTAGACATGCTTATTAATTTGACACTTTCAGCATGTTTACAGGCTCCAGAATCGCCAGTTCCCTGGCCTCCCGTAACGTTAGCTGGCTTGTAAGAAATCTTTTTTTTTTTTTTTTAAGTTTTTTATTCGTTTTTTCAAACAAGTACAATAATACATTATACATATAGTGTATTTCTGACATTTTCATACATAGCTTTACATTCATTGGCTTTTAAGGATAACATCATAAGTGAGTATTATTGTTATTACATGCGTGCTTTTGACATCATCTGCAAGTTGCGTATAAACCTTTTAACATTTTGGAGTAATCTCACGCAGGCGCGAGAACTTGTCCAACTTGAATACTTGGAAGGGGCATGGGAGGAGTAGATGGGAGGGGCCAGTCGAGCAAGAGTTGCTCCCTCTTATAAGTTGATTTATAGGTAAGTAAGGGAAACAATTTTTAGCTAGAAAAAGGTAGTTAATAGGGCTCTTTGAGAACATGTCACTAGCTGTATTTGTTCACTTTTAAGTTGAATTTGTAATGAAGTTGGAAAAGGTACTATATATTTAGTAGGTGTAAATCCAGCCAAATAGGTTTTTTGGTCTCTGAGACAATTGTTTATTAAAAACATTGGTTTGACAAATGAACAGGGATTAACACAAAAGCTTCATTGCAGACACTTTACAGTTGATTATTGCAGCCAGGGACTAAGGTACAGTAAATTTCCATCACCCAAAGAGCTTCACCAGAGGTCACAGTGGGCAAAGATGTCCTTTTGTAACTAGGGTTTGTCTGTAAGTTGTGTGTCCTTCAGTTGGAGACTGCCTGTATATGCATTCTGTATATATGCTTTCTTCTGTTCAAATTACTGAGAGATGAGTTGCAGAAACACAGCTTAAACAATATCCAGTGATGGTACTGTAGCTATAGTTATGGTTCTGTTCTCCGTGTTGATTCCAGCTGATAACCTATGCTAACTACTAACATCATCTAAATTGTGAAAGTTATGCTCATCTTCATTGCAATTAAATTACCCCCCCCCCCAAAAAAAACTATAATATGCTATACTATGTTTACTATTATCATTAAATCAGTATATTGCCAAATGCTGGATCTAGTTGAATGAAAAATCAAGAAACACCCTCATGCTAAAATTAAACAAAACCAATTCCAGAAAAACAATTCAAAGCTGACACAGTTGTTTGTGATGTTTACTCTGAGTGAGTAGTTTATGTTTCATACAGATCAGAAATATTTTTCCAAAATGTGTCAGTGGCATAATATAAAATATCAGGTACTAAAGGTCAAATTGATTCTAATTCTCCAAACGCCATCTACTGACTGAAAATATATCACAATATACACAGTTTAGCAATAGAATCCCCTGTAAGGCTTTTTGTGTACTGTTTTGCCCAATTTATGAGTACTCTTGAAATCCTTCACAATCTCATTTGACTAATTTCATACAATTTTTTTCATCAGGGTTATGGGTATGCTAAGCATTAGGGTTTGTTAAAAAAAAAACATAGAAAATCAACAAAACAAAATAGAACTTTTTTAAAACAAAAATCTGCACTCCAGACTAGACTAGCCAGGGTTGTTACATGCCAATTTTCAGAACGATAGGAGTAACATAGGTTCGGATTTATTTGACCCAAAGTTTTGGAAAATTCACGAAGCTTCAGTAAATCAAATCTGGAATGCCAGATCTTGTGCCTTTTGAAAGTATTCCGCCCCCTTGTACGTTTCTACCTTTTCAACCATAAATATATATAAATTGTTAGTTTTTGGAGAAGAATCAACAAGTGGGATACAATTGTAAAGTGGAACGAAATTTATTGGATATTTTAAACTTTAGTAAAAAATAATAAAACAAAAAGTGGGCGCAATATTATTCGCCCCCCTTAAGTTAATACTTTGTAGTGTCACCTTTTGCTGCAATTACAGACTCAAGTCGCTTGGGGTATGTCTCTATCAGTTCTGCACATCGAGAGACCGAAATTATTGCCCATTCTTCCTCGGAAAACAGCTCAAGCTCAGTGATGTTGGATGAAGAGCGGTTTTGAACAGCAGTTTTCAGCTCTTTCCACAGATTCTCAATTTTATTCAGGTCTGGACTTTGACTTGGCCATCCTAACACCTGGATATTTTTATTTTTGAACCATTTTATCGTCGATTTTGCTTTATGTTTAGTATCATTTTCTATTTGGAAGATAAATCTATGTACAAGTCTAAGGTCTTTTGCAGACTCCAACAGGATTTCTTCAAGAAGGGTCTTGTGTTTGGCTCCATCCATCTTCCCATCAAATTTAACCATGCTTCCTGTCCCTGCTGAGGAAAACAAGGCGCAAATGATGCTGCACCACCACGTGTGACAGTAGCAGGGCCGGATTAAAGGAGGTGCTCCTGGGGCTTGAGCCCCGGGGCCCCCACCACTTTTACTTTTTAAGGGGCCCCCACCAGTTTCCGACAGTCAGCGACTTAGCTCAGCCCGTGGCTGCCCGCATTGCACATAGGGGTCTAGGATGTCAGCTGTGTCAGTGAGACACAGCTGCCATCGCTGGGGGAGAATGCCGATGCACTGTTTTGGTGGCAGCAGGTTGTGATGGGACGCCGGTGGCTAGTGATGACATCAGGCTGTCGGCGTCCGATCACTACATGCTGACGCCAAAACAGTGCATCGGTGATCTCCCCCAGTGATGGCAGCTGTGTCTTCAGTGGCCGGCGGCTGCCTGAAGAGCGAGGAAGAGCCTGCAGCGTTGTGAGATCACTGGAAGGGAAGGTGAAGTAAGTATGAAGTTTATTATTTTGTGGCCATTTTCTACAGGGGACTGGTGGCTAAATTCTACAGGGGACTGGTGGCTGTATACTACAGGGGTCTGGTGGCTGTATTCTACAGGGGGCTGCAGGCTATATACTACAGGGTCTGGCAGGCTATATACTACAGGAGACTATATACTTCCAAAAACATTGTGCCACTGGTACTCTTTCCATTTCAATATGATCACTTGAACAGTGCTCCTTGGGATTGCTATCACAGAGAGGGTGTATTTATACAGAGACTATATTTATCATCAGCAGTCATTTAGAACAACATTGGATCATTCAGAGATCCTCACTGAACTTCTTGTTCAATGCGTTTTTATTAAAGTATATAAGACACAAAGGTCCTGGACACAGGAATTCACTTTTTATTATGCATAGGCTAGCATCCCAGCAATGGGACTCACTGAATTTCTGGAGTTTGCAGCACTGAAATTAAAGGGGCCGAATAATATTGCACTACCCACTTTTCAGTTTATTATTTTTTTTACTAAATTTTAAAATATCCAATACAATTCATTTCACTTCACAATTGTGTCCAACTTGTTTTTTCACCAAAAAAATTTACAATTATATATCCTTATGTTTGAAGCCTGAAATATAGCAAAAGGTAAAAAAGTTCAAGGGTCCCGAATACTTTCGCACTGTAAAAAATCTAGAAATTATTAAATCAATTTATTGTAAACAAAGACTTTAAACAAAAAGATTAATGAATGAAGAATGGCTACGGTAATAAGAAATCTTTATTTCTATAACACCAATATATTTCATAGCGCTTTACAGATCACAGGTTACATATACATATAAAATAAGACATTTCAGAACAAAAGCATGATCAGATTAAACAATAGTATTGTGAGGGTCCTGGTCATAAGAGCTTACATTGAATGTATGTTCTTCTTTATTATGTACTATAAGATTCAAGGTCATATTGCGAGTTAATTATCTCCAGCCTCATGCACAGCTCTATAACATGACCTATTTCAATGGACCTGCCGTACATCTCTATGCCGCTGACCTATCAACAGAGCTGAATAATCATTGTTTAGTCAGTGTAAATTTCTACAGAAGGATCTGAGCCCCATTGTTGGGCTCACATCCATAACCAGCAAGCCTCAGAGGCTTACAAATTATTACCTGCAAAAGAACAGTTTTGACAAGCTGTAAAATTGATCATATTGCAATAAAAAGTTATCATGTATGGCCTTGTCATTGAATTTTATGCTTGGTCCCCCTGAAATGTCTTACTATAGTAGTCACAGGCTGCAACATATAAAATCTGCAATGTACTGTAGTATAAGTCAATCAGCGGCATATAGATCATAATGCTGTGCTTTTATGAAGATGGATGACACTTGCGGGTGACTAGAATTCCCTTCCATTGTGCAGCACCACATCAACTCTTTAGATTACACATAAAATCTCTGTCAAACAAAAAGAACGGATGGTGATCTTTTAAAAACAAAGATTAAGTTAAAATGTCCTGAGTTTTATAGCCAAGCCTGCAGTAGACCACACGTAATTCTAGTAAACATGGCCGGATAAACTAAAAGCAGACACTAATGGTAGTGAACTTTTGAAAGTCTGTTACTATGAAGGATTATAACTAGGGACACAGCTTTACGATACATTTTATTCAAAGATAACAACAACTTTCTTAGTTGTGACTGCCACAAGTGAAAGCCACAAGTTCATGTAAAAATGTATAAGAAAAATATAGAAATCCTTCCGGGGTATAGAAAAATAAAATTCTTATACATTTTCCCCAGCCGCTGCTTCCAGCAGTGAGCTCCAGTCCTCCGAGTGAGGATATAGACATATACACACAATCCGCTGTGGTCGCTGCCGTATACTGCTGATGCCAGTGTATAGCCACAGCAGTGATTTATGTATACAACTCCCCTCTCACTATACCATCTAATTTATCATATCGAAACACATAGGCAATGTTAGAAGTGGCAGCTGAAAAGGAACACAAGTTGAAGTGCTCTGAGATATTGATAACTTGGATAACTAATATATTCCTTCCTTTCTACAAAAGCCACTAAACTGAGTGCTGCAGTATGTAAACACAGACCTTCAAGGGAGGCGGAACTAATTTTCCAGCATAGTGAATACAGCTATTAGTTTATTAGGAGCTGCACTTCTTTAATTTGGTTAAAAATTTACTTTAATCTTTATGAGAAGTGTGACGGGGACATCACTAGAGTTCCCCTGGTCCCTATTGATCTGCCTCTCTCCCCTCCTCTTCTTTCCATCTCCACTCCCCCTCACTCTACCTTTTGTTATCTTGCAGCAGAACATACTCTGTGCTGCAGGAGCGTTCTCAACCAGGGTTAAGAGGGTTAGGATTTTAGAATTGTAGTCAGGGGCATGGCACAGACTTTGCACTGGCCCCTGCTGAAAGCCAACCGGCAGCATTAAGGGTAAATACAGCTATAAACAAGTGGTAGATTTCCCTTAAATTTTTCTCTTAAATCCAGTTACTCTGACATCTCCTTTCTCCTTGCGTAGATGAGTTTGACCTTGACAAAGGCGAGCCATTGCCGAAACGATGCCCACAACGAACACTAAAATTTTTGTATAAATTATTTCAAGTGTGCTTATGGAGATATATAAATGACAGACACACACACACACACATATATATATATGTGAATTTATTCAGGTTTTACAGTGTTGTTGGACAATATGTTTATTATAGTCTTTATTCAGTACTATATGTTCAGTAAAGGATGCAGGGATCCAGTAACATGTCAGCTCTGTGTCTTTCCTCTGTGTTTTGCTCTGCACAAGATTTCTGTACAGCAACAACTGAGGAAATACTGATTGGCTGGGCTCCTTGTGCTAGTGCATGAGAGGAGGGCTCAGAATTATGGGAAGTGAGGAAAGCTGCCCTGGCCTCAGTTCCTTTGCTGATGTCACATCCAGAAAGTGCCTGCTCACTTCAGAAGACGCCGGAGAGGATTTTGCATGTAGGCATAGGCTAGAAAGAAGCCAGCAGCATGATATTGTTGGAATTATTTTTAAAATGTCTCTCTTGTTGTGCTAAAACAATTTTCGGTCAGGTAACTTTATCAGTTATGTTTTAAATTCCTGGGTGCTGAAGAAATGACATTACTTGGAAATATATTGCTAACACCTCTTTATTGGGTTACGTTGCTTCTTTTATTTATGTACAGTGTATAGTTTTTAGGAACCATTCAAAAGTCTTGTCTGATGTGTCCTTATGTCTGTTAGGGTATATGGACATCATAAAGGGGAGTATAAAATTCAGAACTTTCCTCCCATCTGAGCCAGAAACTTTTATAGGACTAAGGCCATCCTTGAATAACCTAGACAGTCATTTGAATAAATATACCTTCTTAGGAGTAGCTGCAGGTGTGGGATCTGACTGGTCAAAGCTTTCTGTAAACAAATCATCTGTAAACGCAAGGTGCTAGGGCTGTGGATATGATTAAAGGGGTCCTCTGAGATAAGACCTACCTTTGAACACTATGCTCATTCTTTGAATACTATTATACAATTTGCATAAAGTCAGTCTATATCTAAAGCTGTAAATGATTTGCATTTCATATCTTATATGTATACATCCTGTGTAACAGTCTATTGATATGTTTGACACAGCTAAAATCTCCTAGCTCATGTGGTGTTTCAGTGTCTGAATTAAGTTTGTGTTGGTGATTAGCATTCTTAGTGGGGTTATCCTGACAGCAGACAGCAAGCGCTGTACAGTGATCTGCCTTGCAATATATTACAGTGGAGCAGCTAATCTATGAGGGGTATACCAAAATGAACCATGTGCAACACCCTCGCCGATGCAATGGCGAGATAGGGTTTGCGAATACGTCCCACCTGCATGTAATCCCATTACACAACATGGTTCTAATAGGACATAGGGATATTGCAGTGGTGAATCCTGCCTGGCAAGGCAGAGGTTAAGTATTTTGTATAATGCCAGATGCTGTTATCCAATGATATGTGTTACATCCTGTGCTCTGTAAGCTGAGATGTGATTGGAGGAGCAGCCACCACCTGACCAAAGGAAGGTAATAAAACCTCTGGCCAGGAATGTTCTAGAGTTCTCTCAGAGAGATTCATGAGAAGAGGAGAATCTTAGAGATCAGTGAGTGAGTGAGTAATCTCTGTCTAGCCCATGCCAGAGCAGGAAGAGCCTAGCCCCTGCCTCTGAAGAGTGGAGCATTAGACTAGAGTTAGTGTAGTGAGGAAAAGGGGTATCATCTTACCTTTGAAGGTGATACCTGAAGCTCTACAGGACAAGCTGAAGCTTCCTACCAGGACACAGCTGCCTCCCAGCCTGCCCTCTACTTCCAGGCTGGTGAACTATCTCCTGAGGCTCCCTCCAACTCACATCTCGGCACCCTACCTACCTGTTAAAGGCACGTTTGCTGCGGTTCCTGCGGTTCAAATAAAGAACTGTAAGTTGTTTTCTTCAACTTCTGTCTCCGTCTGGTCCCTGCTAATACGGCTGCCTTCATCACCGGCACC
Source organism: Engystomops pustulosus (assembly GCF_040894005.1). Taxonomy (NCBI): domain Eukaryota; kingdom Metazoa; phylum Chordata; class Amphibia; order Anura; family Leptodactylidae; genus Engystomops; species Engystomops pustulosus. The sequence goes on from NC_092411.1 coordinate 134,222,822, forward strand.
CTGTCCATCACCCAGAGACTCACACTCGGGGCATTAAGGGGTTGCCCCAGGGAGATCCGCTATAGCAGCCTCTCCCTCATCATTTCTTGCCAACACCACCCTGCTGGAGACCTGCCAGGCTGTAGGACAGCCCTCCGGTTCTCCCGTACCAAGCACCGTGACAGTAGCGTGCTTAGGCCGCAACCGCCAGCCACTCCGGTACAGCGGGCCCCGGCTGTCTCCAGGCCTCACCGCAAAGGGCTAGGCCCCGGTGGGGGATGTTGCAAGTGGCGTCACGAACAGGATATTTACTTCTGTGCCTTATCCTGGCACTAAAGACTGTACTTTATTAAGAAAAAGACTGTGCTGCCTAACCCTGCTGCCATCCGGGTTTAGGCCCAAGTATTTGTGTGTTTCTACATTGAACTTTATACTGCTGCCACGTGCTGTCGAGCGCCGCTCCAGCACTCAAGAGGTTAATTCCTGCAAGAACTGTGTCAGCTCTGCTACATCCGGCGCTGCTGCGCCTGAAGCATTTACCTCAGAGGCGTGTGGCGCAGCAAGTATTTCAAGCCCGCCAAATCTTCACTGGCGGGAACTCCAGAGGCGTCATTAGGCCCCGCCCCCTGCGCGAGTGGCGCGAAGCACCGTGGAGGAGGAGCTGGAGCTTGTGCGGCCGGCAACGAAGAGGGTTAATCGGCCATCTTGGATTTCGGCGCAGGCCGCGCCTGAAGCCTGCCAGCAGTGTGCGCCTCATCTGGAGTTCCGGCGCACGTGTCCTGCGACTGGAGAACACCGCGGAGCATCACTGAACCCTGCTGCCTGCCGGACATCGGGAACGGAGACCTTCGTGCACCGGAGCTGTCCTGTCACCGCGGCTGATCCTGAGTGAGTACCGCTGGGGAAGTTAAAGGGGGGTAGAGATTGTTTCCGACGCTAGGTTATTGGCTCACCTCCCAGGGAATAGTGACTGTGTCTTAAAGTGCCCACGTCCCATTCTAGCCATCGCCCATAGCAACGGACATTGTGTAACCCTACAGGCTTCCCTCAGCTAGGCCAGTCATGTCCGCCCAGGACGAAGATACGGGACTGGCGCAAGTCCCGTCCCCTGGTCCCTCCTCAGGGTACCGGAGCATGTTAAGTCCTCCAGAGAGTCCCTTCAGCCCTGCTACAGCTAGTGTCCCTGGGACTCCCACCATGATGCCTCTGACTATGCCCTACTATCTGGGGGCCCCCTGGTTACCCTACTACGAGGGAGAATCACATACTCTCCCTGAATTCAGGGACAAGTTGTTAGCCACCTTCGCCTTGCTCCCATTCACAGAGGAACAGAAAGTGGGCATCCTCATCGGGCAGTTGAAAGGACCCGCTCTCCGGGAAGTCAAGTCTTGGCCCCGAGAACAGTGTCAGAATGTGGTCCAGATTCTTGATAGGCTACGTAACACCTTTGACAAGTGTACTGTCTCCGAGTTGAAGCAGAAATTCTTCGGGAAAAGACAGAAGCCCCAAGAGTCCCTCCGAGACTTTGCCCTCTCCCTACAGGAGACATGGAAGGCCATCACCTGCCTGGAGCCCAAAGACGCTGAAACCTCTGATCAAACCTTAAGGGAACAATTTATTAATGGACTTGTTGATAGAAATCAAAGGTGTCAACTAAAGATCATCTCTTCTCAACATGCCCAGGCCTCCTTCCTTGAGTTTAAGGAAACTGCCATTGACATATTAGGGGACCGACCGCCTACTGGACCGCAGAAAGAGCCTGAGTCCGTGGAAATGGAGGAATCTGCTCTAGCTTGCTATCCAACGCAGTCGACATCACCTACTCCTGCGGCTACGGAAGTTGCTGACTTAGCAGGACAGGTCTCTAATCTGGCGGACACCCTGCATAAAATCCTCGATCGGTTGACCCAGGTGGAAGTGACTATCTCCGCTATGAGGAGGAAACCTCCAGAGAACCCGGTACGGTCAGCTACTCCTCGTGAATCTCCGACTAAGCAGCGCCCAAAAGAGGCGAAGTCGTTAAGCACCTGGAGTCAGAAGAAACCCCGCCAGCGGTGCAGCTACTGCCATAAATATGGGCATGAAGAGAATGATTGTCGTCAGTTAAACGACAAACCCTTGGAGCTAAGGGACGACCTCCAAGGGAAGAACTTGTAAGTCCCCGAGATGCTAACTGGATGCCCAGGTTCGTGGGGACTCGCCCCATGGTTCATGTAACCATCAATGGAGTTACCCTACCGGCCTTAATTGATACCGGCTCTCAAGTGACCACCCTCCGGAGTGCTGCCTTCGAGAAATGCCGAGGAAAAGCATCCCTAGTCCAGCCTCCAAAGGCTTACTTGAACATTATTGCTACGAACGGAAAACCTGTACCCATCCGCGGCTACTGGGAGCCCACGCTAACCATTGGAGACACTGAGTAAACCAGACAGGGCGTAGTGGTGACACGTGTGCCCGAAAACGGTAACTTCTCCCTGGTACTGGGTACCAATGTCCTCCGCAATTGCTACCCTGAAGTGCTGAAGGCTCTCCACGACTCCCTGCCAACAGTGCCCAACGGTTCCCGGAAGGTAATTCAAGAGACTATGCAGGTTCTAGCGGCGCAACAGAAGTTTGCTGGCCCTAATGGAGAAATCTGCAGAGCCCGGATCAAGGATCCCCAACCTGTCCGCCTTCAACCTGGGACTGAGACGTTAGTATGGTGTCGAGCCTGCATGGGCGTCCAAGGTCAAGACTACCAGGCGATAGTAGAACCTCTACCAGCTGATGAAGACCTGCCCATTCTAGCCGCCAGGAGCCTAGTCACTGTATCCCGAGGACAAGTACCCATTCGATTACTAAATGTGGGAGACTCCCCAGTGGATCTGAGAAAGTACCAAGCCGTAGCCACTCTCTTCAGTGTCCATCCTGAAGACTTGGTGGAAACCTCTCTGTCTGCCTCCCAACAGTTGGAAGTGAAGCAAGGTGCTGAAGATGAGCCTGCCGAGCAATCCTGGTGGCTTGAGCTCAATATTGGAGATGACGATTTTACTCCTGCAGACCAAGTACAAGGTGTCCTGGAGGTCGTTATGAAGCACCACCAGGCCTTCAGCAAACACCCACTGGATTTTGGGCAGACTACTCTGATCCAACACACCATCCCTACTGGCTCTCATCCTCCTATCAAGGAACGATACCGGCCCATACCTCCAGCCCGCTACCAAGAGGTGAAAAAGCTGGTACAAGAGATGAAGACAGCCAACGTTATCCGGGAGAGTCACAGCCCATGGGCTGCCCCGCTAGTCCTTGTGAAGAAGAAGGATGGAACCCTTCGATTCTGTGTTGACTATAGGAAGATCAACAATATCACCCACAAGGACGCCTATCCTCTGCCTCGAATCGAGGAATCCCTCGCAGCCCTAGGGTCAGCTGCCTACTTCTCTACCCTGGACCTGACCAGTGGCTACTGGCAAGTGGCCATGGCGCCGGAAGACAGAGAGAAGACGGCTTTCACCACCCCAATGGGCTTGTTCGAGTTCAACAACATGCCGTTTGGGCTATGCAACGCCCCAGGCACATTTCAACGGCTGATGGAGAGATGTTTGGGTCATCGCAACTTCGAGACCGTCCTGCTATATTTGGACGACATCATCATCTACTCCAAGACTTATGAAGACCACCTCCAACATTTGGCTGAAGTCTTCCAAATCCTGACCCAACATGGGTTGAAGGTCAAGCCATCCAAGTGCCACCTGCTACAACCTAGTGTCAAGTACCTGGGACATGTGGTGAGCGCTCATGGAATTGAGCCAGATCCAGAGAAGATTGCAGCTGTCCACGACTGGCCTACCCCATCAACTGTACGGGACATCAAAAGCTTCCTGGGATTTGCCAGTTATTACAGGCGTTTCATCCCGAAGTTTGCCCAGCTGGCGGCTCCCCTGCAAGAGCTCCTAAGGGGCCTGCCAAAAGAGAGCCAACGTTCCCGAGTATCCATTGAGTGGACGGCCGAACGAGAAGCTGCCTTCCAGATGCTCAAGCAACGGCTGACTGAACCTCCGGTGTTGGGATATCCAGACTATAGTCTGCCTTTCACCCTATACACTGATGCCAGCAAGCAAGGTCTAGGGGCGGTATTATCCCAGCTCCAAAACGGAACTGAAAGGGTCATAGCCTACGCCAGCCGTTCCCTCCGAGAACCGGAGCAAAACGACCAGAACTACAGTTCCTTCAAGTTGGAGTTTCTGGCGTTAGTCTGGGCTGTGACCGAAAAGTTCAAGGACTACCTAGCTGCATCATCTTTCACTGTCTTCACAGACAATAATCCTTTGGCGCACCTGAACACCGCTCGTCTTGGAGCACTGGAACAACGGTGGGCCTCCAGACTTGCCAATTTCAGCTTTACCATCAAGTACCGGGCTGGTAAGACCAATGACAACGCCGACGCTCTGTCCCGTCTCCCTGACCAGTGGGAGGGACCCTCCACGGATGCTCAGTGGGAAGATGTGGAGATGCCAGCGTTCTATGCCCGGTTTGTGCGTCAAGATGCCCAGAGAGTTTACTCCCTACCGACAGAGGCAGCGCCAGCTACTCCTCAAGAAGAGTCAGAGCCCCCTGCGGAAAAGGACCTCTGGATGAGTCTTCAGGCTGATAGCCGTGCCATAGGAGAAGTAATGGACTATCTCTCTAGTGGGCGAGTGCCTGAAAGAATCCGGCGCAGAAGAGCTGATGGAGAACTGTCTCAATTGTGGCGCCAGAGAAAGGCTCTGAGCATGCACCAGGGTCTGCTAAAGAGAAGAACTCTGGACCCTATCACTTATGATCGGATATACCAGATTCTGATTCCCAGGAGGGACGCCAAGATAGTACTGGAAATGTACCATGACCAGTCCGGGCACTTTGGCGCTCAGAAGACTGAAGCCACCCTCCGAAGGCGATTCTTCTGGGTCAACATGAAGTCCGACATTGAAGCCTGGTGTCGAGAATGCCCAGCCTGCGCCATCGCTCGAGGAGAGCGACACAATCAAAGGGCCCCTCTACGTCCCATTGTGAGCCAACGGCCCTTGGAGATCCTGGCATTGGACCACGTGAAGTTGGAGCCCAGCAGATCCGGTCACAGTTATGCTCTTACGATCATCGACCACTATACCAAATTTGTGGTTGCAGTACCTGTCAGAGATCTGTCTGCAAGGACTACCGCAGCGGCCCTGTGGAAGAGCTTCATCCTCCCCTATGGCTGTCCGGACCAGATCCTTACAGACCAAGGAACAGCATTTGAGTCCCAAGTCTTCCAGGAGCTGTGCACTCTATATGGCTGCAAGAAGCTGAGGACCACAGCTTATCATCCCCAAGGCAACGGGCTGTGTGAAAAGATGAATCAGACTCTAATCAATATGCTGAGGACTCTGACCCCTGCAAAAAGGGCTGACTGGCCAAAACTATTGCCCGAATTAGTGTACCTGTACAACAATACCACTCATTGCTCCACAGGATACACCCCGTATTATCTGATGTTCGGGAGACACGGCCATCTCCCTGCTGATATGACCTGGGACATGGAGTCCCCTGATTCCCAGTCTTTACTCCCTCAGACTGACTGGGTTCACGAACACCAGAGGCGCCTGGCGGATGCCAGAGAAGTTGTGGATCTGCGGTTGGAAGAGGCCCGAGAGAAACAAAAAAGGGACTTCGATCGTAATGCCTGTGCTGAGCCTTTTGCCCCAGGAGATCGAGTGTGGCTGCGCAACAACCATCCTACCAGTAAGCTAGATGGGCGTTGGGAGCGTGAGCCATACCTAGTTAGGGACAGTCTCTCCCCTGAAGTCTACGAGATTTCAAGAGGAGACCGTCCACCACTCCGGGTACATAGGAACCGGCTGAAGAGATGTCTTCGTCCTTTTGCCCCTATGTCTACACCTCTCACCTCGACCCCCAACTTACAGACCTCCTTGTGTTCACCTACCCCCAGTTTCTTGGAACTTGTGACTGTGCCTCAATTCTGTTTTGTTTCCACTCCAGTAAGAGGTACCTCGCAGAGACCATCATCCCCACCGCAGTCTCCAATACTGCTGCCTGTGGAGGATGATCCGGCTCCACTGTCTGCAACCCCTGAAACATCAGAGCCAGCTGAGACTCCGACTCCAGCGCCTGAATCAGAGGAGGACGATGAGGAGATTGTTATCTTCTCCAGGCCGGAACTTCGAAGGTCTCAAAGGGAGACAAAAGGAAAAGCTCCTGCGTACCTGCAGGAGTACCAGCTGGTGACCCACAGGAGCAGGAGGCAGGTACGTTTTTCTGAAAACCGAAGTACATACCACCGAAGAAGATGCTGACTAACCCCTGAAGGGCTGTAGCCCACTTCAGGTACTGAACATTGTACATATTGTATATTTCTGTCCTAACCCTATTGAGCCAGAGACTTTCCTGAGACTCTTACCCTTATTTATCTCAGTCAAGAGACATACCTTGAACTGATTATTGTCCTGTGCTATGATAGCACCCTTCCTCTGCCACAGCAGAGATAATTTCTTCAAAGGACTCTGTCCCTCTACACATAGAGGAGACCCTTTGCTTCTCAGTGCACTTTTCCCCACATCAAGGGCTGTACCCAGAAGATGGACTTTGTCACTAGAGACCTTCTGAGAGACTTTTGCCAGATACTACAAGGGAAAAGTGGCCATTGACTACTATTTTGCACTTAATGCCTTCCTTTTAGGTACGGACATTCTGTTTGCACTTTTTATGCCTTTCCTTTGCAGGAAAAGAGACATTTACTACCGTGCTACCCTGAGTAGCCTATCTACCTCTGTAACGTTTGTAATGTTATAAGATGTGTACCCATTGGGCTCCTAAGCCAATGTGAATTAACCTGTTGCACACTGTCATATCTGCCAGTAGTCTGCATTAACCCTTTCATAGGCTTTTCAGGTTGTAGAGTGGCTGTGTCGGACCGTCTCTATATAGTACAATGTTTCATTGTGTCACATATGCCAATGTATGCATATATACACTATATAATTGCCGCCAGGGAAGAAGCGTTGATAAAACAAATATACAGGCCTTGGTGCAAGGAGTGGATTACAGGACATGACACCACACCTTTCCTACTGTACAGTTCGGTTTAATGGCGTCAGCGACCAACTGTCATACAGCTATATGTTTTGTCTTAGTCCGACACCAACCCAGGTGCCTGTCTCCAGGACCATGGGCGGTTTGTCCCTACACCTCACATAGCCTGCACTTCCTAGAAGTGCCTTTAGCCCCCTCTGTGCCCCAAAACATCTGTAGTCGAGCTGAGGGCGGCTCTTTCAATTGCCCCCGGGGTATGCAACACCCTCGCCGATGCAATGGCGAGATAGGGTTTGCAAATACGTCCCACCTGCATGTAATCCCATTACACAACATGGTTCTAATAGGACATAGGGATATTGCAGTGGTGAATCCTGCCTGGCAAGGCAGAGGTTAAGTATTTTGTATAATGCCAGATGCTGTTATCCAATGATATGTGTTACATCCTGTGCTCTGTAAGCTGAGATGTGATTGGAGGAGCAGCCACCACCTGACCAAAGGAAGGTAATAAAACCTCTGGCCAGGAATGTTCTAGAGTTCTCTCAGAGAGATTCATGAGAAGAGGAGAATCTTAGAGATCAGTGAGTGAGTGAGTAATCTCTGTCTAGCCCATGCCAGAGCAGGAAGAGCCTAGCCCCTGCCTCTGAAGAGTGGAGCATTAGACTAGAGTTAGTGTAGTGAGGAAAAGGGGTATCATCTTACCTTTGAAGGTGATACCTGAAGCTCTACAGGACAAGCTGAAGCTTCCTACCAGGACACAGCTGCCTCCCAGCCTGCCCTCTACTTCCAGGCTGGTGAACTATCTCCTGAGGCTCCCTCCAACTCACATCTCGGCACCCTACCTACCTGTTAAAGGCACGTTTGCTGCGGTTCCTGCGGTTCAAATAAAGAACTGTAAGTTGTTTTCTTCAACTTGTCTCCGTCTGGTCCCTGCTAATACGGCTGCCTTCATCACCGGCACCCTGTCCATCACCCAGAGACTCACACTCGGGGAATTAAGGGGTTGCCCCAGGGAGATCCGCTATAGCAGCCTCTCCCTCATCATTTCTTGCCAACACCACCCTGCTGGAGACCTGCCAGGCTGTAGGACAGCCCTCCGGTTCCCCCGTACCAAGCACCGTGACAGTAGCGTGCTTAGGCCGCAACCGCCAGCCACTCCGGTACAGCGGGCCCCGGCTGTCTCCAGGCCTCACCGCAAAGGGCTAGGCCCCGGTGGGGGATGTTGCACATGCGTTTTCTATTAGGAACTAACAATCTAAAAGTAGAGGTGGATCAGAATTCTGAAACAGTGGACAGGAGCATTGCAAGTAATGTACTATTTTACATGTACCCTGGCCTACCCGATACAGTGTCGTATTACGAATCATTGCTCCAATTAGATTGCTGTGTCCCATAGACCCTTATCACCTATATGCACCATCGACTGTCTATATTTGGTATTGCAGCTGCATTACAACTGCCTGGGAAGGAAACGTTTATACTGTGACCAATAGGATGTCATGTTAATTTCCTATTTTACAAAGGTCATGGTTTGATTTTCTCTAACTCTAAGCCCAGGTGAAGTTTATATCCACTCCCCCTGGCTGGAAAATTAAAGTTCTTTCAGAGACTAGGTGGAGATCCAGTCATAAGCAGATGTGTCTGAGACTCTGAGACATACCAAAGCCTGCTTTGGAGTACTGACTTTTACCTTGGCCTGTTTCCTTCGTCAAGTTGGTGTTCTGGAATAAAGGAACTGATCCCTGGAAGCTGCATAACATCAAGGGCTTCCCCTCTACCATCTCCCCGGGTTCCTCACATAAATATACATAGGGAGCCACAGCAATTTCCCTCCTTTTCTTGCAAACCACTTGTTGGACAACTGCCCAGTGTAGACAAAGCCTGTTCCACCAGTACCAAACCACTGTGACCCAGGCTGCGCTCAAGCCAAACACTCAAGTCGCATTAGAATCCAGCTGCCCATAGCCCCAAAAGGTCAGTCCCGGTGGGGGATGTTGCAATTACACCTATATATCTGTAAATTAATGGGAGAAGTTGTTGCTCCTGAAAGAAAAGAAAAAGGAGCATAATGCAACTAACACACTCTGTGTAAGGAGTAGGTTAAGCCATAACAGCCTTGTGATGTTCAGATATGTCACATGCTGTTATGGTGCTAATACATTACAATCATTTAAATTATACATTGACAGGCAGCCTATTAAAATCCTCATATGAATGTGGGGCCTAGTAGGCTTATTTACCAATACATGGCCTCTGATTATCATAGAAACTATCAAACCCTCTCTTACACAAGACAGCCTAGCAATTGCTCTGCCCAGCATGAGAGACCCTTACACCAGTTAGGTTAGGTGCCATAGAAACGTAACAGTCTAACCTATGATCCATTAGTGATAACCCGTATTGGCGGTTACTAAGGGGTAAAATAGATAACATTTCTCACTCACTGCGTCACTTATTGAAGGATTTAAACAGAAAAACTAGACTTTTCTATTTATTTCATGGGTGGGTAAAAATGAAATCAAGGAGTCATTATTATCACAGAGAGTAATCAACCCCTTTAAATTCATGGCCCAAATCTCGGTGTAGAGCAGAGGGATTTGATTTCCTAGAACACTGGGTTGACTTTTCATTGGGATACAAGATGTATTCTGCAGATAACTTGCACGTAAATGGAAAGAGATCTACTTTGCTCGGGGAGAAGATCCTAGCATGTGTGGAGGAGTATTTAAAATTAAACTAGTCCAACAACCCTGCAGATGCATAGGGTAGGTAGTTGTTGCTCCAAAAGTAATCGCAGCTGTAAATCACTGCCTGGTAAAACAAGAGTTAACAGGTGGATTGTTAACCTAGCCTTTTCTTAGTGGCGTGGAGGCAGCCAGGGCCCAGAATACTGGAGTGGTTGACTAGTGCGGCCTTTGGCACGCTGTGGTCACGGTACTTGGGAACCATAGGGCTGACCTAGAGCCTGGCAGGACTTCAGCAGATGGTGTGTGCGAGAAACATGGAGGGAGAGGCTGATGCAATGGTTTTTCCTTGGGACTACTCCTGAGGTGTCTGTAGGATGAATAACTGAGTGATGGATGGGGGAGCATACGGTGGTAAGCAGCCTGAATCCAGGGATCAGGCAGGCAACGGTCAAACTATTAATAGCAGGTTTCAGCAAGCTGGTGAGCTGGTGAGACCTGTTCTGCAGTTACTCTCAGCCTGGTAGGAATGGATCTGAGTCCTGGTGATGGATCTCGTCTCTATTAAGGTAGATTGGGTGGTAGGTGCCTCTATTGGTCGTGAGGATAGCTCTTTTAAGGGCTAATCCTCACGTCCCCTATATCTTTTTATAACTTTTATTTGCCTAATATGTACATTTTCTAAAGAGGCTACTGGGGAGTGGAGTAGCCCCAGTAGCCTCTTTGATCCTCCTACCAGATATCTTCGGAAAATAAAAGTTATAAAAGGATACAGGGGACATGAGAATTAGCCCTTAAAAGGTCCAACAGAGGCACCTTTTCAACTGATCTACCTTAATAGGTAGATGCGTGGTGGTAGGTTTCCTTTAAGTCTCTGGACTTGCCTTGGTTGCTTGGCAAGGGCCTGAGAGACCTGTGGTTCCTGGTGTTAAAACACTTGCTATCACAGACCATGGGGTCTGGTTCTCTCAGAAGACCATGACTTAAGACCATGTGTTTCTGCCCAGCAGGGGTTTATATACTCCCGTGGTCAGGTGGTAGCACTCCTCCAATCATCTTCCAGCTTGCTTTAACAGAACATAATTGGACAACAGCATTATGCATTGGTACATAGGCAGGCAGTGGCTACAGCTGCAATCAATAAGGTCTTCAAGCAGTAGCTTCTAGATGAGTTGCTCAAGCTCACCAGATAGATTCTGACATGCAGAGGGTGCTATTCCCAACTACCACCTTGCCTATGTGTTGGCAGAGGTATTGCACAATGATATCCTTTGTGCTAATGTAAAGTAAGCTGGAAGCTGGTTGGCCAGAGCCTCCATCTCACTAGGTGAGTCTAAAAACTCCTTGTGGGCGGGAGCACATGGTCAGACCCAGGGAGGTCCTTGTCTTTGATCTTAGTCAGCTGAATGAGAAGCAAGTCCAGGATGCAGCTCCTGCAGAGCTGCCATCCAGACACACTACCAGGAAGCAGAGGTGTCTCAGGACACCTGCCAGACACCTTGGGCAAGTCAGGAGACTAAGCCCCGTAGCAGAGGTCCACTGTCCGGACTCGGCTCCATCTACAAGTCCAGCATGAAGTTACTACCAGGCTGGAAACAACCCTTCCTGTGGACGAGCTTTTTCCTACCAGCTTTCCAGCCTGATGAACCTACTTCTGTTGATGTTAGGCCGTTGCCTGCTGTTTCAGGTCAAATAAAGAACCATATATGCACCACATGCCTCCTTGTGAACCCTGGATCTGGCTGCTTCACCATCATGGGATTCCAATATACACCTAAGGGGTTGCCCCAGGGAGAAACTTCCTTCATCAGCCTCTCCCTCTGCTTTTCTTGCATACACCACCTGCTGGAGACCTGCCAGGCTGTAGACTATCCTCCGGTTTAAATATCAAGTACCATGACCATAGTGTGCTTCCAGGTTGCTTTACAATAACATAAACGTTATCATTGATAATTAACATTTCACACTTTAACTCTTGCTTTACCAGTCAGTGGTTTCAGCCTCAATTACTAAGTTTGGAGATGTCCTAGAGAGATAGCCAGTCTCCATAACAGCTCGTAACATGGAGAGGGCACTATTCGCAACAACTACCTACCCTAAGCATCGGCAGGGTTGTTGCAAATTCATGACCTCCTTCCTTCTAAAATCAACTTTTAAAATTATGCTAATGAGTGAGAATGGCTCTGGACAGCTGCACAGACTCTGCAGAGCACTCTCACTGTGTGCTTTATAGTGATGAGCTGATTCAGGTTTGGCTCAACCTCCCACCACGGGCGTGAACTCTTTAATTGGCGCTGGCAAAGTAGATAGCGCCATTTAAGTCAATGCATTGATTTAAATGCAGCTGGTGAATTTACAGGGTGTGGAGGGTTTGGCCCGGTAGAGACCGTGGTAGCGGGGTGCTGGGATGCAGTTCAAGACAGTGACACCAAGGTACAGTCCAAACAGGTCTCGCCTGCGTTTATTGCAGCAAAAATAAACCAGCCTTTACATTCAGGTATTTGAATAAACAAAAAACCTACCCGTCAGGGTGCTAACTATACAAATAGTCCACTAACTCACACTACACAAAGATCACGTGGCTGCTCCAGGCACAGAGGTCAGGGCTGTGTCCTCTCAGCTTCCTTCCACAGAGAGACAACACACTCAACTCTGCTGAGTGATTTTATGCAGGCTCATTAGTCTGCACCCATCACCTGTGTCCAAGGTGCTGGACAAACCCTCCTCAGCACTAAGGCCTTGCATAGAAGCAAAACCTAGGGGAAACATACCGCCCATCCACAGTTAACCCCTTCAGTGTCTCACAAGGGGTATTAAAAGGGTTAAATGTAAGAAATTTCCTCTGCTGCCATGAGGTTACATCAGGAAGAAGAAGGGGTAAGTGCTGAGGGAGCAGGGTTGGGTGAGATAGCGTAACAGCCTGTGAAACTGCCACACAGAGTGGCTCAGGTAACACCCCCAGGAGCCCTTCAGGGTCAGAAGCGTAATTTAGAAAGTTGAGTCTTAGAAGGAAGAAGGCCATGGATAACAAAGAAGATTGCCACAGTCACAGTGCCTGTGTCTTTATCATGATGGATTTTCATGATTAATTTCCTTAAAGTATCTTACAATTTATTGCCCTGATTTGATATAGCCTCTGTTATAAGGGCACACAGCATGGAAAGAAAAATCATGCTGAAAGAGTTCTTTAATATTTACTTAGTGACATTTAAAGAGTAACTGTCATTTCAGATAATTTTACATAATGGGGGTCATTTACTAAGGGCCCGATTCGCGTTTTCCCGACGTGTTACCCGAATATTTCCGATTTGCGCCGATTTTCCCTGAATTGCCCCGGGATTTTGACGCACACGATCGGATTGTGGTTAATCAGCGATGGCATGCACGCGATGGAAATCGGGGGGTGTGGCTGAACGAAAACCCGACGGATTCGGAAAAACCGCCGCAATAAAAAAAAAAAAAGTGTTGCGGGACTCGCGCTTACTTTTACTAGGAATAGGCCGGTGTACTTCAGTGCATTCTGGCGGGCCTCGGGGAACTTCAGCGCAGCGGACCCGAATCCAGCGCAGAGAATGCGCCGCTGGATCGCGAATGGACCGGGTAAGTAAATCTACCCCATTGTGTGCTGGGGGGATGTTTTGAAGATTTTTCTAATAAAAAGATTGAAAAGTGCCCATTAGGAAGGATGTTTCTTCTCCATTGTCAAGGCTGTCTACCAGGGTGAAGATGGAACTAGATTTCTTTATGACGTATATTAGAAAAATGTCCACCACATTCCACCTGGCACAATATTTTAAAAGAATCTCAAAAGGCTCATTCTTTAATACTTGTTAAATAGTAAAGTTTATTGCTTGTCTCCAAAACTATTGATCAAAAGAAGTTTAAACTCAATCAAATTTAGCAATATCTATTTTCTACTTTCCATTTTCTAAAATAATTTTTTTCTGATTAATTTCATCAAACTCTCCTGTTAAATTTATTAACAAACTCTGATAGTCACGCCCTCATCGATTCTATACAACTGTCTTTTATGTGTCCAACAGAAATTTGGCTTGCTCCATCTGACTCCCTTTCTTACAACCCCAGACACTTTCCAACCTTTATCTTCCTAATCCGTCATCTAGACCCCACCAATATTTCTGATCTCTACTGAAGACTTTGGGGCAGATTTACTTACCTGGTCCATTCGCGATCCGGCGGCGCATTCTCTGGGGTGGATTCGCGTCCGGCCGGGATTCATTAAGGTAGTTCCTCCGACGTCCACCAGGTGGCGCTGCTGCGCTGAAGTTCCCCGGAACGCACTGGAATACACCGAGCCGGGCTAAGTGAAGGTAAGTGCAAGCTCCGCGACACATTTTTTAAAAAAAATGTGGCGGTTTTTCCGAATCCGTTGGGTTTTCGTTCAGCCACGCCCCCCGATGTCCGTCACGTGCATGCCAGCGCCGATGCGCCACAATCCGATCGCGTGCGCCAAAATCCCGGGGCAATTCAGGGGAAATCGGCGCAAATCGGAAATATTCGGGTAACACGTCAGGAAAACGCGAATCGGGCCCTCAGTAAATGACCCCCTTTGCCTCACAATTCTAAAAAAAATACACATCATAAGGGAAAGTTTCAACCTCTAATCCTTGAAACCAACCCATGATATCAAATGTCACACCGTTTAAAGGACACCTGTCGGCTAAATAAAATGGACTAGCTGCACATTCTAATGAAAGAATCTTCATAGCCCTCTTCCAGTTATGTCACTGTAAAAATCCTAGTTTTTTCGGAACATACCAAAAAGCTGTCCCAACCCTTCCTCAACCTGGAGCCTACAAAATTACCATTCCACGTCCTCATCATCTTCCCCTTGGACTACTGCAATGTTCTTTCAAAAAGTAAAAAAGTGCTCCTCTCTTATCTGGACATGCCAGGGTTACCTAGAAAAAAGACTTATAAATTAGGAGGCCAGTTTGTGGAGACGAGATGCTGCTAATTATGCCCGCACCCTACATGATGTCCCCTCACTATCCAACATGGGAGAGGGTAGCATCTATCATCCAAGAGGTGTGAATTCTTATCCCCACACTCTCGCCTGCTAGGTGATCCCAGCATGTAAAAGATTAGAGAACACAAGTGCCAGGATCAAGATAAGGAGGACCGGTAAGTATCTGGTTTTTTTTTTTTTACTTTTTTGTCTTTAACTCTGTACCCATTACACAGTCAATTCAATTTAAAACAGTAGTCATAGTTACTAGTCACTTACAAAGCCATTCTGAACCTGATCCCTATTTATCTCTGAACTAATCAGCCAATAAAGTCGTAATCACTGTCCTTTTAAAAGGTCTACTACTTCACTCTATTACCATCTGCTCTTCTCACAACTGGACTTCTCCTGTGCATCCCTCATAGTATGGTACTCTCTATTTATATTTGTGTTCCACACTATCCAAACAGATATTTATTTCAAATAATTTCTACAGTGGACTATGAATTTAAAAGGAAGTGTCCTATAAACATAATAGAGTAGCATTCCCCTGCCTAACACTTCTTTATTACTAATTACTAATTATTTGATATTTAAAATTTTGCTGCTGTCACGGGTGCTCCCACGATCCATGTCGCGGATCGCGGGTACACCCATGCTCCGCTGCCTGCCAGTCCCCGCTCCCCCAGCCCTCACTTACCTCTCCTGGCTCCTGTCTGTGCTCCGGCTCCCGGCGTGTAGGCCGCACGCCTCCTTGCCTGCAGTCGCACGCTCTCACCACTAGAGGGCGCGCGCGGACTTCTCAAGTATTAAAGGGCCAGCGTCCTCCTGATTGGCTCCTGCTAATCCGGCTCGCCCTTATAATCCGGCACCTCCCCTTTCTCCCTGCTGGATCTTCTGCTAGGATCTCCTATGGTTTCCATGCCAAGCTTCCCTAAGCCGTTCCTGTGGAAGAGAAAGCCCATTAGCGTTTCCAGACGCTTTCCTGTGTTCTCCAGCGTTTCCAGACGCCTCTGTGTCTCCTGTCTCCAGCGTTCCCATACGCTCCTGGTGTGTCCTGTCTTCCAGCGTTTCCAGACGCCTCCGTGTCTCCCGTCTCCAGCGTTTCTATACGCTTCCTGCTGTGCCTCCCAGGGTTCCAGTCCAGCGGTGTCTGCAGTCCGTGCCAGTGTCACCAGTGTTCCTCTGTGTTGCTGCTGTCATCCCAGGCTTGGACTGTTTCCTGCACATCTCTGTACCTTGGCTGCCACCGCAGGACTCATACCATCTCCTGCGGTGGTCCAGAGGGTCCACTGGTCCACAGACTCCTCCCTCCGGACTGTTCCCATAGAGACTCTTTCCGTTGTCTGTGTGACCCGTTACAGCAAGATCCGGCCATGGACCCCGCCAAGGCCATGGATCCTGTCAAGGACATGGACTGTTCTAATGACTCTGACCAATTGCTGGCAGAGGTCCTCACCCAGCAGTCTCAACTGATTTTTTCTTGGAGAAAGGATCTGGGCGGGGTTACCACCATGCTCCGACAGCTGCTAGACTCCCGGCTACCGCAGACTCTACTTCCGCAGCTTCCCAGTGCTGCTCCGGCTTTCCAAGAGCCACTCCAGCCTGCCTCCATGCCTCTGCAGCTGTTTGATTGCCAGCAACCTCAAGTCCGGCTTCCATGTCGGCCTCGCTTGGCTCCGGTGTTCCAAAAGCCGGCCGCCATGCTTCCACCGCTTCCAAGTTCTCCACCGGCCTTCCCAGAGGTTGCTCCAGTGTCTCCACCGGCCTTCCCAGAGGTCGCTCCAGTGTCTCCACCGGCCATCCCAGAGGTCGCTCCAGTGTCTCCACCGGCCTTCCCAGAGGTCGCTCCAGTGTCTCCACCGGCCTTCCCAGAGGTCGCTCCAGTGTCTCCACCGGCCTTCCCAGAGGTCTCTCCAGTGTCTCCACCGGTCTTCCCAGTGACCTCTCCAGATTCTCCGGCTTTCCTAGAAGCCACTCTGGCCTCCGGCTTCCAAGAGCCGCTCCAGCCTCCGCAGCTTCCTAAAGCTGTTCCAGCTTTCCAAGAGCCGCTCCTGCCTCCGCAGCTTCCCAGTGCTGCTCCAGCCTCCCAAGAGCCACGTCAGCCTCCGGTTGTACCGCTTGCAGAGGAGTCTATGGAAGTTTGTCCTGTCTCTGCTTTTCTCCTTAGGTGTTCCGTCACCGAGATGAATTGGAGGAGGCGAAAGAAGAGGCTGAAGAAGAAGAGAAGAGGGGTCCTAAAGGAGGGGGTACTGTCACGGGTGCTCCCGCGATCCATGTCGCGGATCGCGGGTACACCCGTGCTCTGCTGCCTGCCAGTCCCCGCTCCCCCAGCCCTCACTTACCTCTCCTGGCTCCTGTCTGTGCTCTGGCTCCCGGCGTGTAGGCCGCACGCCTCCTTGCCTGCAGTCGCACACTCTCACCACTAGAGGGCGCGCGCGCGGACTTCTCAAGCATTAAAGGGCCAGCGTCCTCCTGATTGGCTCCTGCTAATCCGGCTCGCCCTTATAATCCGGCACCTCCCTTTTCTCCCTGATGGATCTTCTCCTAGGATCTCCTATGGTTTCCATGCCAGGCTTCCCTAAGCCGTTCCTGTGGAAGAGAAAGCCCATTAGCGTTTCCAGACGCTTTCCTGTGTTCTCCAGCGTTTCCAGACGCCTCTGTGTCTCCTGTCTCCAGCATTCCCATACGCTCCTGGTGTGTCCTGTCTTCCAGCGTCTCCAGACGCCTCCGTGTCTCCCGTCTCCAGCGTTTCCATACGCTTCCTGCTGTGCCTCCCAGGGTTCCAGTCCAGCGGTGTCTGCAGTCCGTGCCAGTGTCACCAGTGTTCCTCTGTGTTGCTGCAGTCATCCCAGGCTTGGACTGTTTCCTGCACATCCCTGTACCTTGGCTGCCACCGCAGGCCTCATACCATCTCCTGCGGTGGTCCAGAGGGTCCACTGGTCCACAGACTCCTCCCTCCGGACTGTTCCCATAGAGACTTTTTAGTTCCGTTGTCTGTGTGACCCGTTACAGCTGCCTTTAACAGAAAAATTTTAAATGTTGTAAAATGGACATACACTGGAATAAAGAATTAAAATGCTACTGCACCTTTAATCAGTCCGTTGATTTTCACCTGGTGGAGTAGACACAGGACAGAAGATGGCTGCTGGTTGCATGTCCACATCACCTGTCCTGCACCTGCCTGGGCAGGTCATGAGATCATCACTGAGTTTGGCTGTAGATGGTTACTTCCAGTGCATCCTGTATGGCTCACCAGTGTTGTGGTGAGACATCATCTCTGTAGGGCAATGTGCATATATGGCAGCTACACATACAGCATTACTATTGTGATAGAGCAAGAGAGAGAGCAAGAGAGTCTGTTAGATCATCAGTGGGAGCAGAGCATGAGAGGGCGGAGCTGTTACCGAGAACTGAGGGATCATGGGAGTTGATCTAGTGGTGGCCATCTTGGAGATAACTCTGGATACTTTAAGAAGCCCCAAAAAAATTTGTGAACTATTTAAACTCCGTTTTCTGATTAATGAAATTGAATTTTGTTGTATTCATTTATTTATTGCAATATTGTTTTTTTGTTTCAGACATTCATATTCCTGGAATACCTCTTTAAAGTTATACACTACAACTTCCTTACTTCTTAATAGTTAATAATAAATAGTTTGTACCCTTAATGATCATGAAACCTCCAGTCTCCCTAGAAGATTAAACCTTTAAAATAATTGCATTTTATGTTTTGAAATAATCATCTTCTATATATTTGTTACTGGCTTGCAGTCAATTGCTATAATAAAATGTTTCTTTTTTTTCTGAATTTAAGTGGAAACATATTTAAGATGTCAACATCTGCCAGTAAATGAAGAGCTGACCTTTTTACATATCATTAATTCTTGCTTATTTCTTAAAAGTACATATAGGCAGTGCTGAAAATAAAAATAGAAATGTTGTTACATATTATATATTGCTCTAGAATATATTAACTACTGATAAAAAAGTTTCTTCTGTATTTCTATTATTTTTTCCTGTACAGCGTGTTTCTAAAACTTGTGTGTAATAACTTTCACACCATTGCGTTTCCTTACTTTTTATCTTACTGCTCTTAGTCTGTGTGTTCCCAAGTTAAGCCCCTTGTACCCTGCTCCTTTAAAAAAAAAACCTCAAGAACTCTGTGACCAGCAGCTGTGAGCTAAATAGTTTGGGACTCTGCTGCATGAAGGCATGAAGGCATTCTGTTAGTTTAGTGGCCTTAAATTAATTGATAGATACCCTTTAAAGGGGTTATCCTGGATTAATAAATACATTAGGCCTGGGCTGGGCTTTTTAAAATAATAAACGCACTATACACTTCAGAAAGACTGAACACTACAGGAGCATAAAGAAGAACGGAGAAACTGAGAAACTTTAGGTAGTATTCCAAGAATAAGCATAATTCATACAATGATATCAAGTTTTGTTGTATTCATTTATTTATAGCATTATGAGTTTTTGTATCAGAAGTTCATATTCCCGGAATACTGGGAAGCATGTTACAACATTTAATATTTTTATCTCAACTATTAATTTCTGCAATATGAAAAATGTAGTTCAAAGATTTAGTTACCCTTTAAGTTTGTGGTTGTAACATTTAAAAATCATGAAAAGTTAAAGGGGTATGAATATTTTGGCATTCAACCTTATACCCCCACAGAATCAAGAGAAAAAAGGGAGGGGAGCTCAAGGAAAATGATTACCTTATATACTTGAGTATAAGCCCACCCGAGTATAAGCCAAGTTACCCAATTTTAACACAAAACTGGGAAAACCTATTGACTCGAGTATAAGCCGAGAGTGCGAAATGCATTGGTCATAGCCTCCCATAACCTGCCAACCCCTGTAGTATATAGGCTGCCAGCCCCTGTAGTATATAGCCTGCCAGCCCCTGTAGAATATAGCCTACCAACCCCTGTAATATACAGCCTGCCAGCCTCTGTAGTATACAACCTGCCAGCCCCTGTAGTATATAGCCTGCCAGCCCCTGTAGTATATAGCCTGCAAGGCCCTAGTATATAGCCACCCAACCCCTGTAATATAAAGCCTGCCATCCTTCTGTAATATATAGCCTGCCAGCCCCTGTAGTATTTAGCCAGACAGCCCCTGTAGTAAAAAAAAAAAAATTAACACTGTACTCAACTTTCCAACGCCCCCCCCCCCCCAGGTCCTCTTCTGCTTCCGATGCCGCCTCGAGTCCTTCGGTCCTCTGCAGGTTCTTTGCTCCTCTTCAGGACTTCATGCTCGGCACACAAAATGGCGTCAGACGCTTGCCTATGTCACTGTTTGTGAACCACCGGCATCGCAAGGGGATCCGAAGAGGAGAACTTCCCTAAGAGGAGCCACAGAGGAGCGGAAGAACCCGAAGAGGATCCAAAGGACCCAAGGCAGCACTGGAGCATTGGAAGCAGAGGAGGACCTATGGGAGACGTTGTAAAAGTGAGTACAGAGTTACGTTTTTTAATAGACTGTGCTGAAAAACTTGGCTTATACTCGAGTATATACGGTGTGTAATTATGCACACTCGTATTTTTCTCTTTCTAAGCTTAAAAGATATCCAGTTGCTACACACATCCTATAGCTAACATTTATTATTATATAATAATATCATATTACCATATATACTCGAGTATAAGCCTAGTTTTTCAGCACAAAAAATGTGCTGAAAACTCAAATTCGGCTTATACTCGAGTAAAAAAATATATCAACACTTACCTTTCTGGCTTTCCCCGCTGCTGGCTATATACTGGGGAAGGGGGCTTGCTATATACCGGGGGCAGGGTCCGGCAGGCTATATACTGGGGAGGCTGTGACCAATGCATTACCCACCCTCGGCTTATACTCGAGTCAATAGGTTTTCCCAGGTTTCTGTGGTAAAATTAGGGGCGGCTTATACTCAAGTATATACGGTATATATTCATCATATACCTTTTACACACAAAAAGCTCTTTATGCCATGATTGTATGCCATAATTATTAACATGGCTTACCAACAAAGGATAAAAGTGGTGTAATACCGTTAAGCAAAATCTAAATTCTTTTTGGTTGATGAATATGAGATTGAATTTGAGATTGCTGGGGTCAGACACCAATCTCACTTTAATTCCATAGATAGGTGATGATTTTGGGTTGCAGATCTAAGCTTCCCAGTACGATAACTCCAGAGAGCAAATGTATTTCTTCTCCTCAGGGGCATACCACCCATGTGGCGACATAAGGGGTCCATAACATATTACGTCATAGTGTGTGTGCACCTGCAGGGAGGAAGACAAAGGCGCTGGGAGAACAAGCTGGAGGGAAGTATAGAGTTGGTATAGAGGAAGTATAGAGTCTTTTGCAGGGGGGCTCTGCAGTGGACATTACATTAAAGGGGACTCTGCTTTGATAATTTCATTAAAGAGGAGCTCTGCTGTGATCATTTCATTAACCCCTTAACACTGAGGCCCTGTTTTAATTTAGCATTTTAATTTTTCCCTCTCCACATTCAAAAATCTAAAAATTCTATTTTACTTTTCCATGTAAAGAGCTGTATATGGGCTTATTTTGTGTGTAAAAAATTGCACTTTACAGTGACAGTAATTTGTATTCCATGTCGTGTACAGGGAAACAGGAACAAAATCCAAATGTAGTGGAATTGGTGAAAAAACGCATTTGCACCATTTTCTTGTGGGCTTGCTTTTTATGGCTTTCACTTTGTGACCCAAATGATATCTCTCCTTTATTCTTTGAGTTGGTACGATCACTGGGATATCAAATTTATATAGGTTTTATTGGGGGACATGTATCTTTATTTCTGCTAGTTAAATTGTCTCACTTTTGTTGTTTTTGCGACTTTTCAATGCAACTTTTGCTGTTGTTTTTCAAGTACACCTTGGTCTGCACCTTGTGCAGTGTGCCTTATGTATCTTTATTTTCCAGATGTTCCGTACGACCTTTCACTTATGTATCACATTTTTTGTTAATTTTTGCAACTTTTTAGGCGCAAATCTGCACCTGCTCCAGGGCAGGTAGAAAGAAAGATTTTCTTTTCATGGACCCTGTTTTAACATGTAAATTGGAATTATTGTACATGCTTTAAATGTTTAATGTTTTTAAAATTCATAAATTTTCTCATTTACATTTTATTTTCAATTTATTGCTTACTTCTAAGGGTAAGGTCACAAGTGGTGTTTTGGTTGCGGTTTGAAACAAATGACAACAGCTGAGTAGAGATGATTTGCCTAATTACATTACTGTTAACATTAGCATTTACAAAACGCAATGTAAATATGATGTTAACACATGCATCAACACCATGTTAACACACGCATTAACAATGCATTAACATGTGTGTTTTGTAAACCCAAATGTTAACAGTAATGTAATTAGGCAAAAAGCAATGAAAATGCAACCAAAACACAATGGGGCTTATTTACTCAATTTTTGGGATTTGCGCCGCTGTGACAGGTATTTGAGTGTTTGATTGTACAGTACAGTAAAGCATGCAATCAGATTGTGGCGCAGCTGCGCTGGCTTTCATGTGACAGCGGGCCGTCAGACAATCCAACTGCTTCGGACTGAGCGCGGGATTTAAGATTCAATTTGTGTCACAAGACGATGCACTTAGGCCCCTTCCACACTGGCGTTTTTCACGCGCGAGTTCTGCGCTTGCATTTGACGCGCAGAACTTGCATTGCACTCTGTCCCATTGTATTCAATGGGTCTTTCTTCATTAGCGTTGGTTTTCACGCGCGTGCTTGCGTTCGTTTTCACGCGCGTCAAAATCGCAGCATGCTCTACTTTTGCGTGTCACGCGCGTTTTTCACGCCCCATTCAAGTCTATGGAGATGCATCAAGAACGCATTGCACTCGCAATCATTGCAAGTGCAATGCGAGTGCAATGCGAGTGCAATGCGTTTTAAACGTAAGGGTTGCTAGGTGACCAGAATAACAGTATTTCCCCTGCTCGAGAACGATCATTTAATTTAAAAAACACAATGAAGAACAGTGAAGAATAGAATAAAAACAGTGAACACAGTGAACACAGGATCATTTAAGAGAAAAACACAGTGCAGAACACAGTGCAGAATAGATTACAGATGTTCGGCACATCTGCTTACTTGTCGGGAGATACGCGCGGAACGGTGCGCCCAAAATAGCATGTGAAGAACAATATATATGTGTGAAGAACACATTGCAGATGTATTTAAACATCTGCAATGTGTTCTTCACACACATATATATTGTTCTTCACATGCTATTTTGGGCGCACCGTTCCGCGCGTATCTCCCGACAAGTAAGCAGATGTGCCGAACATCTGTAATCTATTCTGCACTGTGTTCTGCACTGTGTTTTTCTCTTAAATGATCCTGTGTTCACTGTGTTCACTGTGTTCACTGTTTTTATTCTATTCTTCACTGTTCTTCACATCTGCTAACTTGTCGGGAGATAATATACACGGGGAACAGTGAAGAATAGATCGCAGATGTTTGCAACTTATCAGAAGACATTATTTTTCAATTAAATAACACATTTTAATCCCAAACCATGGTCCCTTTGAAAAATGCTCGAGTCTCCCATTGACTCGCGCGTGAAAAACGCGCCGAAAACGCCAAAAAAACGCTAACAACACGCGCATGAAAAACGCAAAAACGCTAATTACTCCAAGGAAAAATGGAACAAAAACGCAGCCAAAAACGTCAGTTTTTCACGCATTGCACTCTGACGTGAAATGCAACGCTAGTGTGGAAGGGGCCTTACATACACCAGGAAGAAGAAGGTGAACTCCAGCGGACCTGAGCAGGGAAGCGACAGATTCAGGATATTGGACTCACTTCTTCATGAATAGCGGCAGATGTTCATTCCGGTCAGACAATGAACTTTCGGGGATCGCGCAGGACGGGTAAGTAAATTTGCCCCAATGTCTGATCTCACCTTTAAGACCACTTGTGACCGCAGCCTTTTATGTCATCATCTCCCTGGGGTGTGACTAGAGTGCTTAAAAATGTAGGACACAGCATCAAATCCAAAATTTACAGTAGCGTCCACTCTTGTATATAACTACCCCCCTCAGGTGGCTTGTGTTCATGTGGATTTGAGACATTTGCAACCAAAAATCTCAAAAAGTAGCTGAAATTTGCGCCTGCCAGGACATGTATCACAAGAAAAACGACATGATCATATATAAGGCGCTAAAAAGACCTTCCAAATGTCTCAATTATATACCAAAGGAAAAAAAAGCTATGATACATGCCCCCCCCATTGTGTTTTTATACATTTAAAAAATTAAAACCTTTTATACAAAAAAAATTTCTTCGAGCGCTAATAGCATTTTCATACATTGGCGTATGGAGCTTTGTGATGTCATTTTTAACAGGATGAGCTGACATTTCCTTTGCTATCATTTTGTGGACTGTACAACCTTTCGATCACCTTTTATAAAAAATTTTCTATGTTGCAAATGATTCAGACTTTTTGTGCTTTTTTACATTACGGGGTTCAACGCTGGGAAAAACTGTTATGGTAATTTGATAGATCGGACATTTTGGGATATGGCGATGTAACATGTTTATGATTCTTACTGTTTATGTATTATGTATTTTATTTCAATTCTAGTAAAGGGGATCATTTTAATTTTTATAATTTTTTGAAAACTTTTTTCATTTTATTTTACTATTTTTCAAACCCCTAGGGCAGTGGTGGCGAACCTATGGCACGGGTGCTTTATAGGGGGCTCTACATTTCATTAAAGGGGGCTTTTCTGTGAACATAACATTGCTGTGGACATTAGATTATAGGGGGTTCTGCTGTGGACATTTCATTAAAGGGAGGCTTTGCTGTGAACATTACATTAAAGGGGGCTCTACTGTGGACATTATATTAAAGAGGGGCTCTGCTGTGATCATTTCATTAAAGGGGACTCTGATGTGATAATTTTGTTAAAGGGGGCTCTGCAGTGGACATTTCACTAAAGGGGGGCTCTACTGTGGACATTACATTAAAGAGGGATTCTGCTGTGATCATTTCATTAAAGGGGCTCTGATGTGATCATTTTGTTAAAGGGGGCTTTGCTGTGGACATTACATGAAAGGGGGGCTCTGCTGTGGACATTTCTTTAAAGGGGTCTCTCCAATGGACATTTGATTAAAGGGGTGCTCTGCTGTGGACATTTCATTAAAAGGGCTCTGCTGTGGACATTTCATTAAAGAGGGTTCTGCTGTAGACATTATGTTAAAGTTACCTAAATTGAACATTACCACTAAGCACAATATATAAAGGGCACCTGTCACCAGGGGCCTCATTTTCACTAAAGACAGGTTGCAGAAACCTATTACAGCTGCATTGCAAATATGCCTTTCTGCTTTCTCTAAGCATTTGCATTACAATATTCTGTGTCATAACTTACCTTGCTTCCTGACAGAATCCTCTGTGCAGTCCTAGGGTTTGGCTTTGGTTTGGATGCATTTCAAAAAACAACATGTAACATGTCTGTGCTCCAGACTAACCAGATCTAAGCCCCCCACTTTTGTGCACCTGTACAGATCCATCCTCTCCCACTGATGTCAGCTCACCAGACTGTGACCTCTGTGAAGAAGCAGGAGTGAGGAGCTGTACAGGAGCACAAAGGTGGAGCCTGAGAGCCAAGGAGTGAGCAGCACAGGCAAGTCACATGTTGTTTTTTGAAATGCGCCCAAACCACAGCCCAACCCCCGGGACTACACAGATGATTCTGTCAGCGTGCAAGGTAAATTATAACACAAAATTATATTGTAATGAAAATGCTTAGAAAAGTAAAAAAAGGCATAGTTGCAAAGCAGATGTAATGGGCTTTAATGAAAATGAGGTCCCTGGTGAAAGGTTCCTTGACTGTGGGGGGCGTCTTTCTATAATTGACCTCAGACAGCAGAGAGGCTAGGTTTACCCCTGTTCCTCCTTATAAATAGTTCTTTTGGTATGCATCATCAAAGATATTCTTGCCTATGCAATATAATTGACAAAGCTATTGAACTTGTTCAGCTTAATACTACATTCACTAAACCATGGCTCAGTGAACTGTCTCATTATGTATTTATATTTACAGTTTGTGCATTGATAAATAGGTGTGAATGTATACATTTACATCTTGAAAGTAATAAGATTAGCACATCTTAGTACATCCCATAATATCTGAATGTCACTGTCCAGTATCACGTGATATAATGATAGAAACAGTATTTGCCAGAAAATGGAAGAGTAAATAAGTAGTATATTACTCAATAGGAAGCCAGATTTAGGGAGACAATTCTGCCCCCTTGGAATGATGAACCAGAGAACAGTCAGATGTCACATCTGTGATTGCTAACCCACTGCCAGAAGCTGAGAAACTGCGCTAGAGAACAGTAGGCTCTAGTGTGGATATCTGATGCCAGCGTGTATTTTATCCTAGTGATGATGGATGGCTAGGTCAGTTACTAGCCGTATTACTTTTCCTCTTGGTGGCATGCAGCCTGCTTCTCGTGTGCAGCTCTGTGACCAGCTCTTTCCCCCCGTCATAATTATCTCGACTTGGTTATTTGTCTTGAGCATTTTGTGTGCCTCTGTTGGTAACTGTAGAAATGGCTGCTGTATTAAATTAGCTGGAAATCTGAATCCTGATCTGGACAAGAGGAATTTGGAACATAACCATCATTTTCCTCTAATCTAACCTGCTAAGAATGATCCACTGTTCTTCAAGGCCCATGTTTTTTTATTTGAACAAGTTAGTTTTATGGACATTAAATTTATGAACTATTCCGCTCTGTTCTCTTTTAACCCTCCTGCTGCTATCTATCTCTGCAGTATGCAACATTATTTAATAACTGGGTATTCAAGATGTGAATTTATTGGTTCATGCAATGCAGTTATTTTATCTTTCTACTAAAGACCACTCAGTTTGGCTATCCCTCACAAACCACACATGGTACCTTGTTCTCTGTTTTGAATGTGTTCAATTGCTGGTCTTATCCTACAAAAAATCCCTTATTGGTATCTTAGTGTGATGTCACAACAGGTATTGTAATATAATATTAGGTATTATGGGAATTATAATGTCATAATGGGCATTTTGATGTCACAGTTGGCCATATTGATGTCATAGAAGCACATTTTTAAGGACATTGTGAAGTCACAAAGGGGAATAGTATAATTACAAGGTGGCATTGGGATGTTATAAGGGGCATTGTGATGGAGTCTTGTGATATCACTTTTTAACAACCTTGTGATGCCATAATAGGCATTGTGATGTCATAATAGGACAAAATAACTTTATTATGAGATGTTGTGAAATCATATAAAGTAATTGTGATTATAAAGGCAAATTGTTAGAATGGAAAAATAACACCCAGCACCAATCCACACTGTAAATCTGAAAAATGTCTGATAGAGTATTTATTAATTCGAATAAATATCAAAATAGCTAAATAGTTGATACACTCAATTATGGATATAATCAAGATAAATTAAATTAAAATATATAAAGAACATGTACACGCTAGACGCTTTTCAAGGCCTTCCTCGGCTTCAGTAGCTACTGAAGAAAGAGCCGAGGAAGGCCTTGAAACGCGTCTAGCGGGACTTTTTTACTGTGGTAACGATCTGGACCATTCTGCGCATGCGGACATGCACTGGGAAGACGCCGAGACAACTCTCATCATTGCCAAGCACGCGCAACGGTGCCAACGGTTCCAAGGAGAACACATTAGCCCTATGGGGAGACAGATTTCAAGGAAGACACATCAACTGTATGGGACAACCGTGAGTGAGAAATTTTTATGCACGTTTTGCTATGTCCAGTGACAGTTTGAGATTTCTTGAAGTATACAAATCTAATTTGATACAAAGATCTTACTTTTATCCTAGTTGGTGTACCCGAAGTCTGCACAAGGCCCTATTTCCCTCTTCAATTAGAGGGTACAGGAGAGACTATTGTATCTTAGGATTGTTGCTTTTTAGATACATTGGGGCAAATTTACTTACCCGGCCCATTCGCGATCCAGCGGCGCGTTCTCTGCTCTGGATTCGGGTCCGGCCGGGATTTAAGAAGGCAGTTCCTCCGCCGTCCACCAGGTGGCGCTGCTGCGCTGAAAGTCATCTCATCGCGCCGGAATGCACCACGTCGGACCAGGTGAAGGTAAGCGGTCCCCAAGCGACACTTTTTCGGGTTTTAAATGCGGCGGTTTTTCCGAATACGTCGGGTTTTCGTTCGGCCACGCCCCCCGATTTCTGTCGCGCGCATGCCGGCGCCAATGCGCCACAATCCGATCGCGTGCGCCACAATCCCGGGGCAATTCAGGGGAAATCGGCGCAAATCGGAAATATTCGGGTAACACGTCGGGAAAACGCGAATCGGGCCCTTAGTAAATGACCCCCATTGTTGCATTTGAGATTCACAGTATCGGTCTTTGTCAATTTGAATG
This sequence comes from Engystomops pustulosus, assembly GCF_040894005.1. NCBI lineage: Eukaryota > Metazoa > Chordata > Amphibia > Anura > Leptodactylidae > Engystomops > Engystomops pustulosus. The sequence goes on from NC_092411.1 coordinate 134,250,937, forward strand.
CCTACCGGGGGCAACCAACAATCAAAGACTTATTTATAACATCCTATGGTCCAAGATCTCCATTTTATATTCACACCTAATACCCACGGTTCCTCTATTTTATATTCTCGTGTCTTTTCCTATCCAGCATTAATGTGCACTTGGGCCCTTCAGTGCCATTTTTGCCTTTTTTTAGCCCAGCCTGTGATTTCAAATACTATGTACATGTTCTTTATATATTTAAATTTTTTTATAAGTTTTAGAATTTATCTTGATTGCATCCATAATTGAGTGTATCAACTATTTAGCTATTTTGATATTTATTCGAATTAATAAATATTCTATCAGACATTTTTCAGATTTACAATGTGGATTGGTGCTGGGTGTTATTTTTCCTTTCTTGTCTGATTTTTGCTAACACAGTTAAGCACCTGTATTCCATCCTTAGCACACTCACTGTCCTTTTGTCTACTTCACTACACGAGTCTATAACAAAAAAATTACCCACTTAAAAAAAAAATAAACTTAAATACTCACCCTCCGATGTCAGCGTGGCTCCCCGATGTCGGCGCGGCTTACCGATGTCCCCGATGTCAGCGCGTCCCGTCTTCTTTCTTCTCCGTGGCTCCTCTTCTCTCTTCTATCTTCCGGCATGGAGGCGGCCATGGTTTCTTAGTGGCCGCGCATACTATGACGTCAGCAGCGGCCGCGTCATAGTATGCGCCTGGTAGAAGAAGAGATGGCCGCGTCCATGCCGGAAGAATGAAGAGGAGCCGCGGAGAAGAAAGAAGACGGGACGCGCTGACATCGGGGACATCGGTAAGTCGCGCCGACATCGGGGAGCCGTGCTGACATCGGAGGGTGAGTATATACGTTTATTTTTTTTAAGGGCCGTGGGGGCAGGCTGGCTGTATACTACTAGGGGCTTGCTGTATACTACTAGGGGCTTGCTGTATACTACTAGAGGCTTGCTGTATACTACAAGGGGCTTGCTGTATACTACTAGGGGCTTGCTGTATACTACTAGGGGCTTGCTGTATGCTACTAGGGGCTTGCTGTATACTACTAGGGGCTGCTGTATACTACTAGGGGGCTGCTGTATTCTACTAGGGGGCTGCTGTATACTACTAGGGGGCTGCTGTATACTACTAGGGGCTGCTAGAACCTATAATAAACTACTGAAAATAAGGGAGGAAAAGGGGTAAGTCTAATCCAGAAATTGTAGGGCTAATTTAGTATGCCATAATGACCTCCCAAAACATATACACCATTAAAGCCCAAGGCTAAGAAACAATACATATAAACCAATTGTATCTTCCTATGACAGGAAGATAGGCCTAGGACAAAAGACACGTATTGCAATATATAATCAATTAAGAGACAATGTGGATACAAAAAGAGACGAGGGCCCACTAGTTTGTGTAAAGTATATTGGAGTGTAGTGCCTTAGGGGTTACCTTATGGCCAGGGCCACTCACGTAACGCACATAGATTGTTATAGTCCAAAAACTGGATAAACATAAATGGGTACCCCTTACTTGAAGGGGAGATGGACACAAACAAAATTCAAAGTATTCATTAAAAATTGAGAATTTTATTGATACAAAAAGACAAAAATTGTAGATATAAGAAGCCGGGCCACTGGAAATGGCTCCGGTGTAACGATGTAATAATGTACAATACAATGTTGTCATAAGTACATAAAGAAACAGTGGTTTGGCACAGATACAGAGGCGGACAAACACGGCAGACAGAGGGAGTATATTTGAATAAATCAGTATAGGGCTAACCATAAGGGTATTGTTTTTATACTGTCTCCACAGGGTGGTTCACTGTGAGAGACCCAGGACAAATCCTTAAAATATCTCTAAAAGGGTTAGTACTGGTGTATATGTATGTTTAGAGGTTCTTACCAATGAAAAGTGGTGCCGAACTCCGCTGCCGAGTTTGAACCGCGTCCCCGACGCGCGTTTCGGCTCTAGGGGAGCCTTCGTCTGGCGGATCCCAGGTCCAGGGTGACTCCAACTGATTATGGGTAAGATACCCTGTTCACTTTCAAATGTTTTAGGGATTAGTGCAATGTAATTGTATATATATAGGTCTAAAGTTTATAATGATATGTATTTAGTAAAATTATCTGACCCTAGAAAGATGTAAACATATTGGCCTTTCCCCTATATGTCCAAGTGGTGTTACTCCTTTATCTGCCTACCATCATTTGTGGCTGCATAATTTTAACTTGGAAAATTAGTTTTACATTGTTTATACATTGAATTAATAAAAAATTTACTTGATTATATATTGCAATACGTGTCTTTTGTCCTAGGCCTATCTTCCTGTCATAGGAAGATACAATTGGTTTATACTAGGGGCTGCTGTATACTACTAGGGGCTTGCTGTATACTACTAGGGGCTTGCTGTATACTACTAGGGGGCTGCTGTATAATACTAGGGGGCTGCTGTATACTACTAGGGGGCTGGCAGGCTGTATACTACTGGGGGCTGGCAGGCTGTATACTACTGGGGGGGTTTGACCAATGCATTTCCTACCCTCGGCTTATACTCGAGTCAGTAGTTTTTCCCAGTTTTTGGTGGTAAAATTAGGGGTCTCGGCTTATACTCGGGTCGGCTTATACTCGAGTATATACTGTAATTTTTCTTTCTTTTTTCTAAATTGTTATAATGAAAGGGGGCAGTATGCTGTCATAAGGGGCATTGTGTTGCAAATGGAAATTATTATTTCATAATGGGCATTCTGGTTCACAATGAAGCATTGTGATGTTGTAATGTGGAATTGTGATGTCACTAAGGGCAATTCATGTCATATTATGCATTTTGATGTCCTAAACAGGAATTATAATGTCATAATGCACTTTTTTATGTCATAATAGGGCATAGTGAAGTCATAGAAGCACATTTTAAAGTTATTGAAGGGCATTGTAGTCTGATACTGTCTGTCAGATGTATAATGTAACTAGCAAAAGTGGTATCTTAATGGCCCAAACTCCTTACATAAAATCCCCATTAATAGTGCATACTATTTGTGAATCTAAATTAACTCCTGTCTGCCCGCCCCCTGACATAACATGTCAGCGGACGCAGGTCTGGAGTCTGCAGTGACGTCTATGACAGAGTCCCTAGGGTGAACGGAGAAGCGCTTAATACAGCATTGCACTGAAGTAGTGCAATGTTGGGTCTGATCAGACCCCGTACAGCACTGATCAGCATAAGTGGTCATTTTCCCCTGTAACTGGGACTCTTAGGCCTCTTTCACACTTGTGTTGCAGATCACATTAGAGTCTGATTGGGTGCGATCAGGGTTGCGATCAGGGTTTAGTCAGGTAAAAACTGACATTTTTCATAAAATTTTAATCAGTTTTCAGTCAGAGTTTGTTCAGTGTCTCAGTTTTTCCCGTGAAAAGGACTCAGGACTGCGGTCTATATTTTCTATGGCAATTGATGTGTGAAAAACTTGATTTTTGATTGATGTGTGATTGCACTTGCATTGGACTTGCATGTGTCTAAGAGTGCAATGCGTTTTGATGCATCTCCATAGACTTGTATGGTTCGTTTCTCACGTGCGTGACTTGCGTGCATGTGTGCATGAAAAAGAATGCAGGTCTGAAAACACCCATTTATTACAATGGGTCAGAGTGCAATGCAGAGTGCGTCAAAAGCATATGCAGAACACGTGCGCCAAAAACGCAAGTGTCAATGGGGCCTTATAGATGCCCCAGTTACAGGGGAAACCTTGTAAAAGAAATGAAATGTAAAAACGCACGCACACAAAAAATATTAATAAACATTAAAAAATACACTCACATTTCCCAATACTGTGTAAAGATAAAGAATCCCCGCTACACTACAAAAAACATTGCCACAGTTGTCCTGTTTGCCCGAGACTATACATATTATATATCAAAATGACCAAAACAAAATAGGGAATTAATTAATAATGTACATTTTGAGTTCATTTGAAAATTAAAAACATACGTTACTAAAAAAGCACCTTTTTAACCACTTTTAACCCCCCAAAAAGAAGTTAGGGCTTCGTCATTAAGGGGTTAAATTTTTTTTACATTACTTAGAGTAATTGCTACTTTAATTTCTAAATGTTTTTTGTCATATTCTTTCCTGGATTTTTGGTGTGAATTATATTATGTTATAGCCTATTACGGGCCGCCATATATCTGTTGGACAAGTACTTTATTAGTTATTGTCTCGTACCTTTTCAGTTTTTGAGAGTTGGAATTTATGGCAGTGTATAAGTATGACACTTTTGACAACGTCTCAGCACTTAAGGGCAATGTTTAGAAACAATGTATGGCTTTTACTAATCGGTAACGTATTACACTCTAGGCTGTGTAGTTTCAGTTATGTTTATGGAGTATTACAAGCAAACTGATTCTATAGCTTTTTCGGAGTAATGCATGTGCAGTATATTTTGGCTACTCTATATAAGTGTTGTGTACACGAACAAACTGATCAGTATTTCACAAGCATTTCATAGTATATGTGCACATCAATATATTACTGTAACTGTTGTTGGTTAAAAAAATCTTCATTGTTTATTGCAAATATACAAACCTTTTTAGCTAATACAGAGTTTAAGTTATTGTTCTAAATATGTGCTATTGCAGTCCTTTCTGTAACATATTTCAAGGATTTAGAGTTGTTTTTCAACTGTATCCTTGTTTAACCTGGCAATTTATGAACTGTGGCTAGAGTCACCCTTGTTAATTGACGTCTAGGACCTGCAATCAGGTTTGGCTGGGGTCATTTGAGGGGAGGGTTTAAAAATATAGAAATAACTTCGTAAATAAACTGGAAAACATCCAAAATAGTATACAGGTATATTTGAGGCATGTCTGTATTTATTTGATGTGGATGGAGCTTACACACACACATATATATATACACACACACAGTATATTAACTGTGTATGAAATCAATCTTGGAGAGTGACTTTGAAATCCCAGCATATTTTTGTACACAAATTAGATATAACTTATTTTATAGAATACTTGTATGCTTTATTATAGCTTGTAAGATACCATTAATTTTACAATGGCATGCAATACTTAAAGGGGTATTCTCATGTGAGCATACACATTCAATACGAATCATGTGCCATGTATATATACAAATTTTTTCAGTTGCATGTTATTAATAAAAATGTACGTGTGTGAAGAATAATTTCCCATTAATGTAGCCATGTTGTCCCTTAGAAACGAGATAGCTGTCCTTGGATACAACCACCCCAGCACCCAGATAGTGGTGGCCAGTGATGTGCTATTGATGTGCCTGACCACCTGTATTCAGTGTAGATTAACACAGAACAGCTGTGTGACATGATTTTAGAAGAAAGGACGCCATGGATAACAAATAGAAGATTATTAACGCAGTAAAGGTTCCTGGATCTATGAGTAAATGCCCCTGGCTTATCATGCTTGAATTTGATGGTAGATTTCCTTTAACCCCTTAAGGACGCAGGGTTTTTCTGCTCATTTCTCGCTCTCCAACCTCAAAAATCCATAACTTTTTCATTTTTACGTGTACAGACCTGTGTGAGGGCTTATTTTGTGCGTAACAAATTTTACTTTCCCGTAATGTTATTTATTTTAACATGCCGTGTACTGCGAAGCTGAAAAAAATTCCAAATGTTGAAAAATTGAAAAAAAACCTGTCACATTCTTGTGGGCTCAGTTTTTTCGACTTTGACTGTGCACTCAAAATAACACCTCAGCTTTATTCTTTGGTTCGGTGCGATCGCAGTGATACCAAATTTATATAGGTTTTATTGTGTTTTAATACATTTTCAAAAATTAAACGAATGTGTACAAAAAAAAAAAACAGTTTTTGCTAGCTGTGTGAGGTGTCATTTTTTGCAAAATGAGTCGACGTTTTCATTGCTACCATTCTGAGGTCTGTGCGACATTTTGATCATTTTTTATTTCATTTTGTTATGTGATGCAAAAAGGTGTAAAAGTCGCATTTCGGACATTTCCCGCCTCGGCCGTAACCGTTTTTATATTTTGATAGATCGGGCATTTTGGGATGCGATGATACCTAATATGTTGGTGATTTTTACTGTTTATTATGTTTTATATCAGTTCTAGGGAAAGGGGGTGAATTGAATTTTTAATATTTTATAAATTTTTTTTTATTTTTTAAACTTTTTTTTTCCTACTATTTCTTAGACCATCTAGGGTACATTAACCCTAGATGGTCAGATCGCTCCTACCATATACTGCAATACTTCTGTATTGCAATATATGGCATTTTTGCAGCACATTCATTACAATGAGCCACTGGCTCATTGTAATGAATCTGCAGAAGCCATGTAGCCTCGTGTCAAACGAAGACCTGAGGCTACCATGGCAACTGATCGCCGCCCCCGATGACGTTCGGGGGCGCGGTGATTGTTATAAACGGTCTTTTAAACGCCGCCGGCGAATTTGCCGGCGGCAATGAAAGGGTTAATAGCCGCGATCGGTGCAAGCACTGACCAAGGTTATTAGCGGTGGGGGTTTTCTGCAATATGCAAAAACCCCCACCCTTGTATGAAGAGGACTCAGCCCGTGAGCCCTCCTCATACACTCCTTATACCTCTGCGCCGTAGAGCTACGGCGCAGAACTACGGCGCAGATCGTTAAGGGGTTAACCTTATTGACTGGTGGTTTATGGATCCAAATATCACTATATAATGTTCATGGTTTAGTAAAATGAGTCTTATCAAATTAATCTGTGCTGCTACTAGTGTTTGTTTAATTCTATTATGAAGTTAGGGAAGTACAGCCCAGCTTTCCTGCATTTGCATAGGAAGGTGCCCTGTTCTAGGTTCAATGCAGAACTGTGCCTGTGTCAGAAGGTCAGGGACAGACTGGAAATCTAAAGTGACCCTGGAAAAAAAATCTAAAATTGGCTTCATACCATAGGTTGGATAGGTGCAAATGGGTGTGACTGATACTGGGTCCTGTGTGAAAAAATGTAAGTACTGTAATACTTCCTCGTATGTGCAAAAATATAACTGCTATAATACTGTGCCTTATGAACAAGAATATAACCACTTATAGATTGTAAGCTCTTGTGAGCAGGGTCCTCACTCCTATTGTTTAAAATGGCTATGTTATTACTCTGTAATGTCTTATTTTGTTTCTATATGTATCCCATGACTTGCAAAGCACTGCAGAATATGATGCCACTATATAAAGATTTATTATTATTAGTATACTGTCCCATACGTGCAAGAATCTAACTACTATATTATTGTTCCCTTGAATCCATTTATGACCTATTTCTTTCTAAGTCCTTTAACCTGATGGCCATCACTGACATGTGAATACAGCAGGATGACACTGCCTCCATTGCTTCGCTGTGCTATGATGGCTTGTAATTCTCACTCCTCTAGACCTGAGAATATCAGAGAGTCATAGGCAAACTACACTCACCGGCCACTTTATTAGGTACACCTGTCCAACTGCTTGTTAACACTTAATTTCTAATCAGCCAATCACATGGCGGCAACTCAGTGCATTTAGGCATGTAGACATGGTCAAGACAATCTCCTGCAGTTCAAACTGAGCATCAGTATGGGGAAGAAAGGTGATTTGAGTGCCTTTGAACGTGGCATGGTTGTTGGTGCCAGAAGGGCTGGTCTGAGTATTTCAGAAACTGCTGATTTTCACGCACAACCATCTCTAGGGTTTACAGAGAATGGTCCGAAAAAGAAAAAACATCCAGTGAGCGGCAGTTCTGTGGGCGGAAATGCCTTGTTGATGCCAGAGGTCAGAGGAGAATGGGCAGACTGGTTCGAGCTGATAGAAAGGCAACAGTGACTCAAATCGCCACCCGTTACAACCAAGGTAGGCAGAAGAGCATCTCTGAACGCATAGTACGTTAAACTTTGAGGCAGATGGGCTACAGCAGCAGCAGACCACACCGGTTGCCACTCCTTTCAGCTAAGAACAAGAAACTGAGGCTACAATTTGCACAAGCTCATCGAAATTGGACAGTAGAAGATTGGAAAAACGTTGCCTGGACTGATGAGTCTCGATTTCTGCTGCGACATTCGGATGGTAGGGTCAGAATTTGGAGTCAACAACATGAAAGCATGGATCCATCCTGCCTTGTATCAACGGTTCAGGCTGGTGGTGGTGGTGTCATGGTGTGGGGAATATTTTCTTGGCACTCTTTGGGCCCCTTGGTAAAGCTGGAATCATCCAGTCATAAAGCTGGAATCATCTCAGACTGGTTTCTTGAACATGACAATGAGTTCACTGTACTCAAATGGCCTCCACAGTCACCAGATCTCAATCCAATAGAGCATCTTTGGGATGTGGTGGAACGGGAGATTTGCATCATGGATGTGCAGCCGACAAATCTGCGGCAACTGTGTGATGCCATCATGTCAATATGGACCAAAATCTCTGAGGAATGCTTCCAGCACCTTGTTGAATCTATGCCACGAAGAATTGAGGCAGTTCTGAAGGCAAAAGGGGGTCCAACCCGTTACTAGCATGGTGTACCTAATAAAGTGGCTGGTGACTGTACTCCCTCCATGGTGCGCTTTGCAAGTCATTCTTCCCTTACCCTTGCTCACTATCCCTTCTTTTGAGGTCCACATCCTCATTCTCACTTCTTGTAGCTGTAGCATATCATCCTCATAGCTCACGCTACCAGATCCTTGACCACTTTGCTTTTGGGTTCCTAACTTTCTGTATTTAGCCAGTATGCAACCCTATATAGAGGAAACCAAGACCAGCCAAAGTGTATTATAATACAGCAATAAGAATTTTATGAGAAGGCATCTTGTGGTGTCCTTGGACAACCTGAAATACACATTCTGGTAAAAAGAATTTTACACTTTCCTGATCGTCCTCAGGCAGGCCATACAATTTGGATTTAGCAACCAATAAGTTAAGAGGTTGGGATAGCTGAAGCCAACTTAAGCACTTTTGCCAAAACAGATTGTCAAGTACTTTCTGCTATAAGATTGTCAAGACTGTACTGTTTTATGAAGGTAGATGATGAAGACCACATAGTTTCACATATTTGCTGCAAAGATATATGGCCCAACTCTGTCTATGATGCTGCTGTAACATGGCTGTATTGGTCTTTATCATAAAGTGATTGGATTCCTAGCCAACAAGGCTCCACTGGCTTTTTCACCCTTGCTGGTGAACATGGTTCCCACGCGTACCATGTTATATAGGTAGCAGGGCATTTCCTATATAATGCATAGCACATATGAGGGCTCAGTAATACGGTACCATGTTATATAGATAGCAGGATGTCTCCTATATAATGTACAGCACATACAAGGATATATTGAAGTAATGTTATATAGATAGCAGGGTGTCGTCTATATAAAGCACAGCACATATGAGGACATATTGGTGTCATGTTATAGAGATCACAACTATATCATGCACAACACACACATAAGAGGACATGATAAGATATTATATAGATAGTAGGGTATCTTCTATAAATGCATAGTCCTGTATGTTTACCCAGGCAAATTCACACAATAAAAAGCACATGTGAAGGGATACATGGTATTTATCAGGTTAGGTGAACAATGCATGCCCTATAATTTACAGACTGAAATCACTACATTTGGCTGCACTTGGTATCAGAAAATGAAGAAATGGATTACTTCCAAGATCGTCTAATAGAACTAATAGACTTTATTGAATACAACAGTTGTCTATGAACAATATATCACAACCAATAGAATTACTACACAACATAAAGTTTTCTAGGAATACGATACTCGCTATATGATCATATTGTTTTATGATTTGGAAGACTACTTAAAAGAGGAACCACAATACTATATTCATATACTCTTTTTCTTGATATCTATCTACAAAATTAGAGACCAAGATTAGAGATCAAGAGACCTGAGACATTTTCTTTTCACTTTCCCTAATGACTATGAATTTACTAAAATATTGAACACAATGTTAGATAAATGTTGGAAAGCATTATTCTTTTGATTAAAGATAAGGGAGACTCACTCTGTCATGAAGCAGTAGGGAGGATAAAATATATCACATTGAAATTAACCAAGTTTTTATCTCATGAAGATCATTTTAAATTCAATTTATACATTAATAAAAACAACACAAATTCACATTCCACTGATAATGCTAACCAATCATGTTGGTCAAACACATAGAAAAGACAATGCATGGTACATATATTGAAACAAGAACAAAAATATAGGTAAGAACAATCATAAAGTGTATCACAATTCTATGGCTACTCCTTCCCTACAAGTTGATAAATTTATACATGAAAATAGATGCAATCCTCAAAACTGATCTAACAGATACCCCAAACTAAACGATAATTTCAATCACCAGGTATTCCCCTGCCATCTCATCTCACTAGTTAGAGAAAAGAAAGAGGTAGATAATTTACTGATACTGTACGACAACTCAAGAACGATATTATTAGGCTTTCCAATCACAACTCTCCAGTCAATACCCCGTAAAAGATTAGGAAAGGTTTCCCACACCCCGTACCTGTGCACATGCTGCTGCTTGGTATAGAATTAAACGCTGTTATAAAAGTACAATTACTGATATATAGCACACTCACAACTGTACACAACCAATGTGTTATTAATGTATTATATCAAGGGATAGGGAAAAAGAAAGGGAAAGGTGTGTGTGTTTTGTAATACTTAATTTTTACTTTTTACTTTTTACTTTTTACTTGATTATTGGGATACACAAAGGTCCCTTCATAATTTCGTAAATAGAAAAATACATTTATTTCTGAAAGTCACCAAAGTAGATGTATAGATTGTTGGACTAATAACAGATCAGTTATGTCCCTATAAGTCCTTAATCTGTATTATATATATTTCAATTTTCCCCACATATGTTTGAAAAATACAATTCTTCATGAATCTGGTGCCCTCTGCGCTGCCCCGATAGAGTGTACCAACTTTTTTCTTGTGTACCTTTAACAAAGGGCATGCAACACAATTCTGTCGGACTTTGCATGATAAATCTGGCTCACGGTCCGACTCGACACCGGAACGCTTGTAATTTGTGTGATATGAAGAATAGTGCAGCAGCGCCACAAAAGGGTCGCGTGCAACACACAAGTGTCTCAGACACTTCTTGAATACCTGTGCAAATGTGCAAAGTCCCCCAGAAAACTGCTGCATATCCCTTTGTAAATGTGCCCCAATGTGTTTAGATGCCAGGGATTCAAAAGGGTTGCAGACTATGTGACTATAAATTTTATTTGTGAATACTGCCACCAATTCGATAATGCAACTCAGTATTAGTTAGGTGTTAACTATTAATGTCACCGCCAGACTGAGATCTGTGGTGGCCGCAAAAGTAACAGAGCACCGCCGCACTGAATATTGTAGCCATGTAGGTATGAAGACATTACCCTGTTACACTGCCTGGTGGAAAATAAAAGTTCTAAACAATGTATGTACAACTAAGCTATTTTCACATCATTATGCAAAATTTCCAAAACATATTTGAGTACATTTAGGGCTTTGCGCCAGTTTTCTGGTGGACTTTGCACATTCTTTTTAGTGCAAACTGTTTGCACAGGTATTTAAGAAGTGTCTACACCACAAATATGTCGCATATGACCGTTTTGTGTACTAGGCATCATGGGAAACAAATTAGGGGGTGTTCCAGTGCATATTCGGACCGTGCGCCAGATTTACCATGCAAGTCTGACAGAAGTGTGTTCCACGCCCCATGTTTAAGATAGACCAGAAAAAAAGTTGTGCACTCAGTCGGGTCAGTTCAGGGAGCGCCAGATTAATGAAGAACGGTACCCTCTCCATGCAGCGCGACCCGACCGCCGCCGTGAATACACGGCGGGCGGTCGCGAACTGGTTAAAATGGCACATTGGCACATCGTGGTAAATAAATGGGTTTTGCTTGTAGTTTGGGCACCCAGTCTCTAAAAGGTTTGCCATCACTGCTCTATGATAACTCTCCTAGCTGTGATTCCGTGGGCCATCCACCTGTTAAAAAATTTTTTTCTCTTTGGGTCAGAATGATAACAGGGATTCCACATTTGTATAGTTTTTAAAATAACAAAACAACACAACAACGATTACCAGTACTAGCAGTAACAGAGGTCACTTAAGGCCTAATCATAAAGGTAACTCCACTATGCCAGAGCGGTCAGAGGTGGCCCTCACAATTATTGAATAAATACCAAAAACTAAACGAAAAGAGGAAAATCCATGCCAATAATAATATTATAAAATAGAGAAACTTTATTGATAACAAATTAATTCTTTAAAATGTACTAAAAAATTCCAGGAGAGACAATGCATGAACAACCCAGGTAAGGGTACACAGCTGTATATAGAGTAGTGCAAAGGCAGCGCAGCTCCTAATGGCAGTAATGTGTACTGCACCACATAACAAAAACTCATGCCCAGACACAGAAGTTAAGCAAGGGGTGAGAAAGACCAGCAGGTTGAAACGCGCGTCGGGGGCTGAACACCAGGTACTGTGGTCCACATGATTTCCCTTTCACAGATCTTCATCCTTGTTTGGGTCTGATACTTTTTCAAATAACTGCATGTTTATTTGTAGTATTTATTTGCTTAACTTCTGTGTCTGGGCATGAGTTTTTGTTATGTGGTGCAGTACACATTACTGCCATTTGGAGCAGCGCTCCCTTTGTACTACTCTAACCCCTAACCCCTTACACGCCGCGGTCAAGCATGACCACTTACCGGGGGATCCGATCCTCTTCTGGGCAGCTCCGAGGACTGGCATGTGCCCCGGAGCTGCCCGGTCTCCATGGCAGTCAGACCCCTTCAGGGTCTGACTGTAAACTGTCTGAGCATGCGCAAGCTTGCTCAGACAGTTTACACTGCTCTACAATAAAATAGTATTGTAGAGCAGTGTATTGAACTTAAACCAGTGATCAGAGCATCACTGGTTTAAGTTCAAGTATGTATAAGTAAAAATATGCAAAAACACTTAACACTACACATTATAATAAATAAAAAATAAATACATAAAAATATAAGCCCCTAAAATGTCACTTTCCCATAAAAAAACTTAATAAAGTATAAAAAACATAAAAACACAAAAAACCCTGCATATTTGGTATTGCCGCGTCCGTAACAATCTGCATAATAAAACAGAATTGTTACTGGACCAGAGACGGTAAACGCGGGAGAAAAAAACGCAAAAAACTTTCCAAAAAAAGATCATTTATAATTAATACCCTATAAAGAATGCTCTAAAAAGTGATTTAAAAAATTTTATGCACTCTAAAATAAGCCCACTAAAAAGAACAACTGTTCTCGCAAAAAATAAGCCCCTAACCAGATTTGCCAGCCAAAAAATAAAAAAGTTATGCATATAAAAAGATGGTGATGCTAAAATGAATAAGATTTTCTCCAAATTAGTTTCTGTTCAGTACAATTGAATAAAATACACAAAACCCCCATATATTTGGTATCCCTGCGTCCGTAACAATCTGTATAATAAAACAGAATCATTATTAGATCCACAAAGTGAACCCCGTAAAAAACAACCTAATTTAAATGCTACTGGCCCTTTAATCAGTCCGTTAATTTCCTCCGCGCGGTCCGTTGTGGAGCAGACACAGGAGAGAAGATGGCCGCTGGTCACATGTCAACATCACATGTCCTGCACCTGCCTGGGCAGGTCATGTGATCACCACTATGTTTGGCTGTAGTTGGTTGGTTGCAGTGCATCCAGTATGACCAGTGTTTTGGTTATGGCAGTTACACGTCATTACTATGGTAACAGAGCAAGAAAAGCTGTTATATCACCACTGGGAGCAGAGCATAAGAGGGAGGAAGAGTTACTGAGAACTAAAGGATCATGGAACTTGTAGTTTCCAGTGGTGGCCATCTTAGTGATAACTCCACCTACTTTAGAGAGGCCATAATTTGTGTAAATCAAAAAATCAAACTATTTAGGTTCCGATTTGCGACTAATGACATTGAGTATTGTTGTATTCATTTATTTATATCATCATGGGTTTTTGTGATAGATGTTCATATTCCCGGAATACCCCTTTAATTAAATCTCACCAATTAGCTATAGATGCCCCAAAATTATGTACCAGAAAAGTGCATCTCATGTGGCAAAAGAAATAAGCCCCTATAGGTCCTCTATAAGAAAAAAGAAAAAATGTATAGCCTGTACAATGTGACATAGCAAATCTGATTTGGATGGCGCCTCCTTCCCTTCTATGCCCGGCCGTGCACCCATACAGCAGGTTACCAGAACATATGGGGTATCCGTGTACTCGGGAGAAATTGGGTATCAAACTTTGTGGAGCCTTTTTTCATTTAATCCATTGTAAATGTTTAATTTTTCACCCAAAATGAGTGTATTGTGAAAAAATATTACAATTTGCAGACTGCACCTCCATTTTGTTTTAACCCCTTTAAAACACGTAAAGGGTTAACAAACTTCTTAAAAGTGGTTTTTCATACATTGAGGGTTTCCACAATGGGGTAATTTATGAGTCTCGCTATTATTTAGGCCTCTCAGTGTCAATTAGAAGTTGAGCAGGTCCATCTAAATACTGGTTTTGGCAATTTTACAAAAAATGTGAAAAATGGCACCCAAATTCTGAGCCTCATAACATTCTGGTAAAATATGTGGAATCTTAAAAAACCATGCCAACATAAAGCAGAAATTTGGGAAATGTAAGTTATGAATTTATTTGGGTTCTTTGACTATCTGCATCAAAAGTAGAGAATTTAGAACGTTGAAAATAAAGAATTTTTCTAAATTTTTGCCAAATTTGGTTTTTTTTCATAACTAAATGCAAAAGATTTCATCCAATTTTTTAAACTAATTTGAAGTACAATGTGTCACGAGAAAACAATCTAAAAATCCCCTGGATATCTCATAGCGTTCCAAAGCTATAACCACAGACCAGATTTGAAAAATGGGGCCGTGTCCTTTAGGCCAAAAGATGCTGAGTCCCGTAGGGGTTAAAACCATCGTAATGTTTACAATATCACAAAAAAAAACAAATGAGGTAAGGTTTGCTGTGGATTATACAATCTATTCAACATGTATGGGGCAGGATCAGTAGCACTACATGTTCACTTGGGGAATGTTTTATAACTGGTGTAGACATATATTAAACTTATAAGCTTTTTTTTTATTCTCAGCGACATAAAATTCAGCTTCTGCCGTTCCAGTGATCTTTATCTTTGTAACTGATATTTCCTTATCTTAATCAACTGACCGCATAACTTTCTCCCTATTGTCTTGTCACGAAAATTTCTGCTTCTTCCTTTTTGTTCGTTAAATAATGCAAACAGATTTTCTGTTGTGATCCCTTGAACTCCCCAGTGTGTGGCGATAATTTACAGTTTGTGTCATCCTTGTGCCAAGACAGGTAAACGCCAAGGGAAACAAAACTCAGGACACTACCTTCAAACTTCCATTCACAAAAGAACAGACTTGGCTTTATTCCACTGCTATTCCAAAAATGTCTGGTATCCCCTTAGTCCTGTGTTTATGCTTTGTGTGCACTGAGATATTTTACACCAGCTCTACAGATAAAAAAGGAAGGAGCAGTTTGACAGTCAAATGTACGTGGAAACTCAAGTTCCAAAGAGACTCATTTTTCTAGGAAATACAACCTGAATGCTAACTAAACTTAACATAAGCCTCCTAAATATTTGGTGCGATGTAGGCAACTGCATTGTCTCTTGGAGCCAAAATAGTTAAGTTGCATTTAAAGGTGTCTCATTGGGGGATTATTTTTCTTTTTGCCATTGGCACAATATTCTATAAGGCCCCCGTTGAATTTAATATAGTTTTGAGGGTCTGGGGAATTTATTGATCTCTGTTAAGAAAGAAGAACATTGCATGCCTCATACTCTGATACAGTGAAAGAGGAATGCAGATAATTACTTTGGAAGGGGCATTTGATTAGATATAAGAGTTTCCATTTACACAAGTCTTTGAAAGCTGCCTTAATTAAAGGAAAAATACTAAATTGACTGTTTTAATGGATGGAATTGGTATCAAGATTGCAGTAAAATCTTAAGGAGACAAGTAAATTGATGTACAGAAGGTATATATATATATATATATATATATATATATATATATATACACTACCCCTAAAGAGTTTGGGGTCACTTAAAATTCCCTTATTTTTGAAAGAAAAGCACATTTTCTTTCAAAGAAACTAAATGAATCATACATACACTATATACATTGTTAATGTGGTAAATGACTATTCTAGCTTCAAACATCTTGTTTTTAATACAGTGTTTACATAGGTGTATATGCCCATTTCCAACAACCACCACTCCAGTGGTTTAATGGTACATTGACTTTGCTAAGAAGCCTAATGAATGTTTAGAAATCCCTTGAAAAGCCTTGTTCAAGTTTGCTAGCACAGCTGAAAGCAGTTTGGCTGATTAGAGAAGCTATAAAACTGACCTTTCTTTGAGCTGGTTGAGAATCTGGAAAATCACAATTGTTTGCTCCATGAAACTCTCACAATGGCCAGAAAAAAACTTCCATGTGAGACTCGACAATATATTCTTGTTCTTAGAAATGAAGGCAATTCCCTGCGACAAATTGCCAAGAAACTGGAGATTTCTTACAACAGTGTGTACTACTCCCTTAAGAGGAGAGCACAAACAGGCTTTAACCACAGTTGAAAGAGAAGTGAGAGGCCAAACTGCACAACTAAGCAACAAGAAAAGTACTTTAGAGTCTCTAGTTTGAGAAACTGGCACCTTACATTTCCTCAACTGGCAGCTTCATTAAATAGTACCTATCAAATGCCAGTGTCAACCTCTACAGTGAAAAGGCAACTCCAGGATGCTGGCCTTCAGAACAGAGTGGCAAAAAAAAACCCATAACTGAGACTGGCAAATAAAAGGAAAAGATTAATTTTGGCAAAAGAATACAGTCATTGGACAGAGGAAGATTGGAAAAAAGTGTTATGGGTAGACAATTCTAAGTTTGAGGGGTTTGGATCACACAGAAGAACATTTGTGAGATGCCAAACAACTGATAAGATGCTGGAAGAGGGCCTGACGCCATCTGTCAAGCATGGTGGAGGTAATGTGATGGTCTGAGGTTGCTTTGGTACTGGTAAAGTGACAGATTTGCACAAGGTCAAAGTGATTTTGAATAAGGAAGGTTACCACTCCATTTTGCAATGCCATGCCATACCCTGTAGGCAGCGCTTAATTGGAGCCAATTTCATCCTACAACAGGACATGACCCAAAGCACACCTCCAAATTATGCATGTACTATTTAGGGAAGAAGCAGGCGGCACTGCAAAAATACTTAATCCTGGGTGCAAGCCAACAAAGGAAGGCAATACTCCATGTGAATTGATACAAAGAATTCAGCAACACTCCATGTAGTGAATGAAAAAAAGAGGCTTGACAAAGGCTTCATGTAGAAGCTGAAACGTTGCGATGTGTTTGGAATAAATCTACTTTTTTTTCATTCACTACATGGAGTGCTGCTATATATATTTTGACACACTGAAGGGGTTAACTGTGGATGGGCGGTATGTTTCCCCTGGGTTTTCCTACTATGCAAGGCCTTGGTGCTGAGGTTTTGTTGTCCAGCACCTGGGACACAGGTGGTGGGAGCAGCCTAATCAGGCTGCATAAAGCTGCTGAGCAGAGCTGAGAGCATTGTCTCTCTAAAAGGAGGCTGGAGAGTGCACACAGCCCTGACCCTTGTGTCTGGGGCAGCGACGTCTTTTGTGTTTTAGTGATGAGTTAGATGAACTCTGTTTAGTTAGCACCCAGACGGGTAGGATTTTGTTTGTTTGATGCCTGAATGTAAAGGCTGTTTTATTTTGTACCTGCTGCTGCAATAAACGCAGGCAAGACCTGTTTTGGACTAAACTTTGGTGTCACTGTCTTGGACTTCATCACGAATCACCGCTACCACGGTCTCTACTGGGCCAAATCTTCCACAATATATATATATTTTAAAATATTAATATTAATATATATATATTAAAAGATTGGAATAAACAGCAGCACAATAGCACCTTAGGTAGAAACAGAAGAAAACTTTGGGTGCTATCCTGCACTCTCACCAACATGAGTCCATAAGTATTAAAAGGAAAAATGGCAGCACGCCATTGTAGTGAAACACATATTGTTTATTCCACCCTCTGCAACATTTCAGCTGTTTATATATATATCTGGACCGGGGATCACATGGTCTACCTTTTAGAGGTTCCTGGTGGAGTTCAGGACAGGTAGCATACATGTAAAATCAATATTAACCGCTTCACACTCTGCCTCTAATATATCGGACGCTGAGCGCAGTGACTTATGATTTTATGAAAAATTATGATTTTTACCTATTCAATCCGACAAAAAATGCTATAAAAATTGATCAAAAAACATATGTACTCCGGAATGATACTGGTGCAAAGTCCAACATGTCCCGCAAAAAACAAGCTCCGTTGGCTCCGTAGCCAAAAAAATGTAACAATGTTATGCCACTTGGAAGACGGCAATACAAAAATGATAGATTTTTCCCCACATTAGGGTTTTATTTGACAAATTTTGTAAAATGTAAGAAAAAATATTCATGTATGGTATCCCCGTAATTGTATTGACCCGTAAAATAAAGATAACATGATTATTAGGCTAAACGGTGAACACCAAAAATAAAAGTAAAAAATCCAGTACAGAATTGATGCTTTTCTACTCCTGCCCTCTAAAAAAAGTTCCTAAATTTTCAATAATAGGTGATACCAACCCCAAAATGGTAACACTAGAAAAAGCTTCTGATCCCACAGTAAAAATTCCGTCACATGGCCCCAATAACAAAAAAGCTTACAAAAGGGGCCAATGAGAAAACTAAAATCCTGGCAGCTGCAGGGCGCTCCTTCCCTTCTGCGCCTCGCCGTGCCCCCATAAAGCAAGTCACGGCCACATGTGGGGAGTCTCTGTACTCAGGAGAAATTATAGAACAAATTGTATGGTGGGTTTTCTATTTTTATCTTTTGGAAATGTGTAAATTTTAGGGCTAAATGAAAGTATAACCGGCACAATTTGACCATTCTAAATTTCACCTCCATTTTGATTCAATTACTATGAAGATCTCAAGGGGTTAACAATCTTCATAAAAGCTGTTTCTGATAGCTTAAGGGTGCAGATTTGAAAATGGGTTGGTTATGTAGGGGGTTTTGATGCTAAATATGTAAAATTTCATTCAAAACTGTATTTATCCCCAAAATAGTCAATTCTGAAAATCCAGAAAATCGCTATTCGATTTTTAAGCAGCGTGACATTCAAATAAATTATCCAGAATGATGAAAATGTAAAGTAGACAAATGTTGTTCAGTAATTTATTTAGGTGGTAAATCTATCTGCTTGAAAACGAAATGATTTCGAATTTTGAAAATGGCAAAACTTATCAGCTAAACTTTACGACTAAAATCAAGTACAAAATGTGGGGAAAAAATAATCTCAGAATCGTATAGATAAATAACAGTGTTCAAAAGTTGTGTATACTACAATGGGAGCAGGCACTACTATTAAAGCAAGGCTGCCTGAAAAAGAATGCAATGCCGCTCTGCTCCACATCCCTCCCCATCTGACTTGGCCTGCCTGTTGCATTGGATTTCACCTTCGTTTGGATAGGTATCATTGATGCACTGCCCTACAGAGCGGCATTGCATTCTTTTTCAGGCAGCCTTGCTTTGATCAGGTTTTATCATATCCAGCATCACTTTGCTATTGACTCAACATTGTCTATATTTTTTTTCTACACTTTTATTTGTAGTCTGGATACCTGGTGTCTTCATGTACATTTACTATTATATTCTTTAATATTGTCTGTACGTGGGAGGGACTATAGGGCTCATCTGCCCTTGGCAGCCAGATACACCTTCAGGTGTGTATCTTTTTAAGTGTTTTTATTTTTTCTTGTCCTGTTCATATGTGTGGTTGTTATTTACAATTAATAAATTTTGTCATTTATGGTTAGTCCTTTGTACGTATCCCATCTTTTTCTTTTATGTTGTCAGTGTTCAAAAGTTATAACCATATAAAGCAACGCATGTCAGAATCCAAAAAATCGGGCTGAGCCTTAAGATACAAAATGGCTGCGTCCATTTTACCTCTTTAATCTGCTTTAATCCTGTTTGAGAATTAAAGTGTAAGACAATAACAACTGGACTCTCACGGGTGCTCCCCATATCTTGGGTTCCCCCTCCACAGGCACGGCGCTTGCACTGCTTACCTCTCCCCGCTCTTGATCCTCGGGTCATGCGCACGCGTCCCTGTCTCCTAGGCTTCAGTGAATTTAAAGGGCCAGTGCACCATTAATTGGCGCAGGCCATTTCCCAAAATTCTACATAAACCTCCCTCTCCCTGCACACTCTTCAGGATCTTTGTGCCTCACAGCCTTAGAGAAAGCTTTCCTTATGCCCTGTGCGATTATCCTGATTTCCAGTTGTGATCTCCATTCCATTCCTGACCATGCTCCTTTGCAGCCCATCCTGACCTACCGCTAGATCCCCGACTCTGATCCTGTGCTGCCTGTCTCGACCTTCTGCCTGTCCTCGACCACGCTTCTGCCTCACCATTTTGGCCACCACCGTGGGCAAAGTCAAAGGTTAGGGATGTCTGTGGGGGTTTTGGTATATTGGGCAACAATCCTTATTTTGCACTGGGTCCCAACGAAGTCTTGTTACACTACTGCTAATCTACATGGGAACAAATGAAAGTTTACAATAATCTGGAAATATAGTGGTATTACATAATAATTCATTTTTATTTTAGCAAACTTCTTTATTCCTTTAATGATTTAAGGAGGGTACATAGAGAGGTTTTATAAGTCTAAAATGAAAGTAATACAATGATAGCAACATAAGTAAAATTAATTAAATTAATTAAAATGGCTATTGTTATGCATGATAAAAACTAAATGAAATGTGGATACTTTGGCCCTAATGCACACCTAGTTACTAGACCAAATGTTATTCTCTGCCCCCTCTGTGTTTCCTCTGCCTCACAAATAAAAAATGTTAATTGATGTAGACCTAGTGTCACGTTCCTACATGTGTGTCTCATGTCTTTAAAATGGCTGCTTAGGAATATGTCAAAAATTTACTTCAAAGCCAGCCCTGTCATAATCCATAGATCCCTGTCGATGAATGTATGTATGATCGGTTTCCTCCAGTGGTGTCAAGTTCCAAGGATTTCAGAGAAAGAAAGCGAACAAAATAGGTATTAGATAATTAGCTAAATGTTTCATAATAGTTTATGGTATTGCTAGATTGTTAAATTCTTGCTGAGGAATGTGCTGGGCATATTTTCTCCTTTGTAGACCTCTGGGTGAAAATTTAACATGTATAGGAAATATGTCCCCTAGTCCCCATCTTGGTACAGGTGTGGCCACACCACTCACATGACAAAGGAGATGGGGTTAGGTAGATATTTAAAAAGAATATTCCTGTTGCTGACCCTGAGTAGATGCTGGTAATGGAACCCAGCTTTAGAAAACTGTTCAGGATTTTATCTCTTTTTCAATATAATCCGTAAAATTTCTGGTTTTTATCCCTTTTTGTTTTTTTTTACTGTTTTGCTTTTATATGTGTCTGTTTCTTCTTTATTTACTTCTACTTGTTACTAGATATATTTCCATACATTTGAAGGTAAATTACCGTGTTACTGGGTAAATTGTACCATACCTAGGGGAGTCTGTAACTGGGTGTATGTCCCTGATGTAAGCATCCCATAGGCCGTAATGAACGTACGCTGTTAGCAAAATGTAGTGTATGACTATATAGGTGAGCAGTGTGGCTCTTTGAAGTCGCATTTCATTGCCATGTTTAGGCGAGTATGGTGGTGCTGACCCTGCACTGCTTGTGTAGTTCGAAATAATGGGGCAGATTTATCAAGCTGTCTCAAAGTCAGAATTTTTCTAGTTGCCCGTGGCAACCAATCACAGCTCAGCTTTCATTTTACCAGTGCTCATGAATATTTTAAAGGGGAGCTGTGATTGGTTGCCATGGGAAACTAGAAAAATTGTGAAACAGTTTTGATCAATGAGACCTAATGCATTTCAAGTTTTCATTTAATTCAAAATCATTGAAGTCAGATTTCTATTATATATGGCAAAATCCAATAAATGACAAATTAAGTGTACTTTGTTTGTGAAGGACTTGATGCCCGGTCCTATATATTGTGCACCTAACCTTTTTCATATTTCACTTTTCTGACATGTGTTGTGCTGCTTGAACTTTCTTGTTGTATTATATGTGGCAGATAGGAAAACTTAAAACATCATAAGAACCATTCCACTCAATCACACTTATTTGATCAGTATTTTTTCTAAATATAAACATCCTTTGGTAGACATCACGCACTGTAAAAAAATCTACAAAGTTTAGCAATGTTACTTTGTAGCCATATTTTGAAAATAAAGGTATGTTTTGCTGAAGCCGTAAGCAACTGTAAAAGTTGAAAGCCTTACAATCACAACATGAATCTTTCTCTGGGCAGTGACATTAAATGCAGGCTACAGAAACATAATGTGTGTCTGTTGTCAAAGCTACAAATCTGCTCTATGCCTTACAAATAACATGCTGATACATAACTGCGGCTTGTAAATATCAAGTTTAATGGCTGTATAAAATGATTGTATTAAGAAGCACATCAAAGTCAGCAAGATTTGTTTCTGTTTTCTAAATACAATACTTTTAAAGCTCCTGACAGAGCCCTATTTTTAAATGTCACTTTATGTGGTGATAAATTTTGAATACTTTAACATACCCAGTTGATTTTGAGATTGTTTCTTTGTGACTAATGATGAGCGGGTTTGAGGGGTTCGTCCGAGTAGCAGGAAAAATTTGGGTTTGGGTCCTGGACTTCGGCACAAATTTAAACCTGAACATGAACCACATTGATTTGGCTTTAAAATGTGGGTAGTGGGACTAGAGGGCTAAAAAATAATTTGTTAGGGAAAATGATAACATAAAATAAAATATATCATAACATAAAAAATAAAGAAAAATCATAAGAAAATAAATTTAAAAAAAATTGTCCCAGCAGTTAAAGGCGCTATGGTTGTTTAGACCTAGTTATTCTTATATTGGTGAAAGAAGTATTCAGAGACTGGCACAACCAAGTCGAATGGCATCCATGTCTGGTTCATCTTGATGAATGTTGGCTGTAGATAGCTGGAACCTCAAGGCGATGAGAACACCACCGGCAATTGAGGACTCTCCGATAGCACCCTTGCTTTCGGGCAGGACAACACAGGGCACAGAGTACAAGCTCTGGCCACATGTCCCATTTCCCAGTCCCAGTCTGTCTCCAGGTACTGTGTGCCATTTCCAATGGTGGTGAAGATTGAGGTGAATTGTGGTCATGCTCACTCTCCCTCCCGAGGTAGTGCTGGTGTTCCAATTGGTGAATTCCTCTTCCTCCTCCCTGTGCTGCCAAGGAGCTCTGAATGTTGGATGTGAACTCTGCCAATAGTGCTCTGAACAAATGTGGTGGCCTAGCTGTTGATGGTGAAGAGCAGTTATTCACTACTTCGATTCACCTGGACGTTCAGGAGCTGGAATTCAACAATTTTCTACTGCTGCCCACACATCCGGTGAGGTGGTGGGTGGGCAGGTCAGAGTTCCTCTGCAGTGCAGCAGGGTGTGAAAGCTGAAAATGCTAACACATGCCACTCACTGTAAGCACCAGCTCTGTCATGTCTGGGTATATGGCCACAAACCTTTGCACCACAAGGTTCAGCACAGGTACAAGGCAAGGGAGGTGCGTCAGCCACGGTCAGACTAAAGCTGTAAAAATCTTCCAGCCATAGTCACAGACCCCCTTGCCATGCTTGAGGTTCTGATTTTTTATGAACAGGCAAATCAGTTTCAGCATGGCCTGCTGCCATCCTCGAAAAACTAGTGATGCATGTGCTGCACTGACTGGATGAAGAAGTAGGAGAGGAGGAAGCGGAGTAGGCGGAGGGCAAGAAGTAATTTCTGGCAATCTGTTTGAACCGAATGTGACCTAAAGCGCTTCCTGCCTCGGGATCAGCCACCATTACATTAACTTAGTGAGCAGATAAGAAGATGTAACGTCCTTGCACATGCTTTCAAGTCCACGTGTCAGATGTTAGGTGCATCTTGTGACAAATAACATTACACATTGCTCAACTAATTTTGTTCACAACTTGTGTATGGCGTGGATGGTCTGCCGTTAAAAGTAGTGTTGGCTGGGAACTTCATACTAAGGGATGGCTGCCGCCTGCAAATCTTTAAAGCCAGCAGTCTCCACGAGCTTGAATAAGAGCATTTCAAAGGGCAGCAATAAGGAAATGCTCTTACTCATTCATTTTTAAAAAATTGCAGTACCGTTTCAGAATATAGGTGAAATAATTAGAAGGACACTACAGTGATAGTGTATGCTAATACTGAAACAAATAAAAGTGTGAAGTAACACTGTTGCATACACGTCTAAGATTTAACTTAACACTGGATGATGCTGGAACTGCAAACTATACTGCAACATAACCTTTAAAATTTAGATTCAACTGCAGACTATAATGCAAAGGTGTTGTTCAGATTTTGATGCAAGTGCAAACTATAATGTGACACCACCTTTCAGATTTTGATGGAACAGCAAACTACAGGCAGTCCCCAGGTTACATACAAAATAGGGTCCGGAGGTTTGTTCTTAAGTTGAATTTGTATGTAAATCGAAACTGTATATATTATAATTGAAGTTCTAGACAAATTTTTGTCTTTTGTTCCAGTGATAATTGGAGTTTCAAAATTTTTGCTGTAATTGGACCAAGGATTATCAATAAAGCTTCATTACAGACACCTTACAGCTGATCATTGCAGTCTGGGACTATACTAAAGCATCCAGAGAGCTTCTGCAGAGGTCACAGTGGGCAGAGGGGTCCGTCTGTAACTATGGGTTGTCTGTAAGTCGGGTGTCCTTAAGTAGGGGACCGCCTGTATAATGATAGTGTGCCTTTACGTTATTGCTGGATATTGCAGGAACTGCAAATTATACTGATATTGTTGCTTTAAGATATTGTTGGATGATTCTGGATGATGTAAACTATAATGCCTTTCAGATTTTGATGGAAAGGTAAACTATACTTCAACAGCGTTTTTCAGATTTTGATGCAAATGCAAACAATACTGATAAAGTGCCTGAATATTGCTGAATAATGAAGGCAAGGCAAAATATACTGCAACAGTTTTTCAGATTTTTATACAACTGCAAACTAAAATGCAACACCACCTTTAACCCCTTAACGACCTGGCCCTTTTTCGTTTTTTCATTTCCATTTTTCACTCCCCACTGTTAAAAATCTATACCTTTTTTATTTTTACAAGTAAAAAGCACTGTGATGGCTTGTTTTCTGCATAACAAATTGCACTTCATAGTGACGGTATTTAATATTCCAGTCCGTGTATATTTTGTTTTGTTTTTTTTTTTAATTTTACTTCTCAAAAAGAAAACAATTTCTTTGTATTACTATATTATGACTTCAGATGAATTTTTAAAAGTTTTAAACTTTATACTTTATGTACTTTATAAAATTTTAATTTTGCTTATTTTTCAGGCCTTTTCAAGGTACTTTGCCTCCTGTGAGAGCTCCAGCCTTACCCTGTTCTCATCATGCTGCTCTCTGCATATATACACAACTTCCTGTTTCTCACTCCTTCAGTCCGTCCTAAAGGCAGCCTCCAGTGTGTTTTTTTCTCTCAGTCCATCTCCCTGCCATACACAAGGAGATGGGAGGGAGGGGAGCAGGATAAGTCATAATCTCCTGCTGCAGGTCCTTCCTATTTATCAGTGGTAAGATCCTCCAGAGTCTGCACACAGCACTAAAGGAAGCATCAGGGATGGTGATTATTCAGGGAATATTATTAAGGTAATAATGGCACATGGCAATTTATGTTAACCCATTAATGCTGAAGCCACTTTTCACCTTCCTGACACGGCCCATTTTTTCAAATCTGCCCTGTGTCACTATAAATTGTTATAACTTTGGAACACTTTAACATATCCAGTTGATTTTGAAATTGTTTTTTTGTGACACATTGTACTTCATGTTGGTTGAGAAATTTAATCAATATGTTTAGTATTTATTTATGAAATAAATGGAAATTTGGCAAAAATTTTGAAAAAAACTATGTTTTCCAAATTCAAAATTTTCTACTTTTTGGAAAGTTGGTCATATCACTAAAATAACTTGATAACTAACATTTTCCATATGTCTGCTTTAACTTGGCATCATTTTTCAAACATCTTTTCCCTTTTTTAGGATGTTAGGAGGCTTATAACTTTAGGTGCAATTTTTCAGATTTTCACGAAAATCATCAAAACCTACTTTTGGAGGGTCAATTTAGTTAGAAGTGACTTTTTAAGGCCTACATGATAGAAAACCCCCACAAATGACACCATTTTAGAAACTACACCACTCAAAATATTCAAAAAAACCTTTGGGAATTTTGTTAACCCTATGAACGTTTCATGAGGGTGAAAGATAAATGAAAGTGAAATTACAGAAATGTAATTTTATCTCACTATAGATTCATTGAACACTAAAATTTGCACCTTCACAATGGGTTAAAAAGGAAAATGCATTTTACAATGTTGAGGGCAATTCCTCCTGAGTATGCCAATACCCCTTTTGTCACTGTACCCTGCTGTACGGGCACAGGGGGGCACTTGGAATGGAAAGAGCGTTGTTTCGTTTTTGGAGGGCAAATATGGCTGAAAAAGTTTTCATGTGACAGGATGCATTTGGAGAGCCATAATGGTATCAAAACAGAGGAAAGCCCCAACAAGAGACACCATTTTGAAAAGTACACCCCTTGGAGAGTTTAGCAACGTGTAATTTGTGTATTTGCCCCAACAGGTGTTTAATTCAATTAGGCCCCAAAAAGGAAAAAGGTGAAAATTTTCTCAAAAAAGTCACTTTTACCCCAAATTTTTGTAAGCCACAAGGGATAAAAGATGAAACACCCCCCATAAATGTGTAGAACTATTTCTCCTAAGCACAGAACTGCACCACTTTTGCATATAAAGTGTTGTATGGGTACGCAGTGAAGCTCAGAAGGGAAAGAGGGGCTTTGGCCTTTTAGAAGCCAGATTTGACAATCATCCTTTACATGTGTCAGGATGCATTTGGAGAGCCCTAGTGGTACCAAAACAGAGGGGAACCCCAACAAGTGTCACCATTTTGGAAAGTGCACCCTTTGGAGAATTTAGCAAGGTGTAATATGTGTATTTTCCCCTACAGGTGTTTGCTTCAAATAGGTCCCTAAAAGGAAAAAGATGAACATTTTCCCAAAAAAGTCACTTTTACGGCTAATTTTTTGTATCCCATAAGGCATTAAAGATGAAACAACCCCAAAAAAATGTGTACTAGCATTTCTCCCGAGTATAAAATTGCCCCACACATGCAAATAAAATGTTGTATGGGTACGCAGTGAAGCTCAGAAGGGAAAGAGGGGCGTTGGACTTTTAGAAGCCAAATTTGACAGACATCCTTTACATATGTCAGGATGCATTTAGAGAGCCGTAGTGGTACCAAAACAGAGGGGAACCCCAACAAGTGTCACCATTTTGGAAAGCACACCCCTTAGAGAATTTAGCAAGGTGTAATATGTGTATTTGTCCATAAAGGTGTTTGATTTAATTAGGACTTAAATAGGAAAAAGTTAAAAATTTTCCTATAAAGGTCATTTTACCCCTAATTTTTTATAGCCACAAGGGATAAAAAAAATGTAATAACCCCCCAAAATGTGTAAAGCTATTTCTCTCAAGTGTAGAAGTACCCCACATGTGTATATAAAATGTTGTATGGGCGCACAGTAAAAGGAAAGGGGGATGTTTGCCTTTTAGAAGCCAAATTTGACAGAAAT
Organism: Engystomops pustulosus; assembly: GCF_040894005.1. Lineage (NCBI taxonomy): Eukaryota > Metazoa > Chordata > Amphibia > Anura > Leptodactylidae > Engystomops > Engystomops pustulosus. The sequence continues at coordinate 134,278,838 of NC_092411.1, forward strand.
GTTTGACATGCATTTGGAGAACCCTAGTTTAGGGAGAACCCTAAACAGATAAGAATCCGAAAAGTGACCCTAATTTTTGAATGCACACCCCTTAGAGAATTTTGCAATGTGTAATATATGTATTTGCCCCTATAGGTAAATGATCCAATTAGGCCCTAAACATTAAAAAGGTGAAAATTTTCCTATAAATGTCACTTTATCCCTAATTTTTGTAAGCCACAAGGGATAATATATTAAATAACCCCAAAAAAGGAGTGAAACTATTTCTCCCGAGTGTAGAAGTACCCCACATGTGCATATAAAATACTTTATGGGCGCACAGTAGAGGAAAAGAGGGATGTTTGTCTTTTAGAGGCCAAATTTGACAGAAATCCTTCACATGTGTCAGGATACATTTGGAGAGCCGTAGTGGTACCAAAACAGAGGAAAACCCGAAAAGTGACCCTAATTGTTGAATGTACACCCCTTGGGGAATATAGCAAGGTGTAATATGTGGTGTAGTGTAATACACGTGGTGAAATGAGCATTTTGAACATATAGGTGGTTTCCAAATATCATGTGCAATGGAGTCCAAGATGGAAATTGCAATTATTTCTGGAAAGTTCAGTGCCCGTTATGTGGCGCCTGTTATGAAATAATGGAGGGTTATAGGAAGCATCGTAACCTAACAGTTGTTACTGTTAGGGATTTTTATGCAGGGCCCCAACAGCCCTCTTGACTTTTGTAAGGTGAGTCCTAATTAACCCTTTCATGATTGAACATAGAGACCAAGACATACGTCAATCTCTTAGTCAAGATCTTCTTCCGTTTTAATAATCAAAATGCATAATATATAAGAGACAGAAGAGTCATCAAAGGGGTGTGAATAGTATACTGCAAAGCTATTGGACATCAGCATATTCTGGGAAAAAGTGAATTAATTGTGCTCAGTTCTCAGAGACCTTGTACACAGATATTGTTTATACTAAGAAGAAGATAAGTGGCTCCAGAATCATATTATTATGCAGCTTCGAGGACAGACTGGCTTCTCATTAAATGTCAAAGGCTATTAGCTGACAGGCGAGCAAACAGGTTACATAAAATGAAGTTTGAATCATGACATTAACTTGACAATGGTCAGGGAACATGGCCGCTGTATCTAAGATGGCGGACAGTAGTCAAGATGGCGTCCGAAACCAGTGCGACCTCCTTAACAATTCCCCCCTTTTGAGCTTTGCTGGCCTGTAACTCCATCCTGAGCGACCTCCTCAAGCTCCAGGTACCCACAGGTAGGCTAAGCCCGTACCTGCTGGACTTGTTAACTCTTCACCAGATCCCCTGGAGGCTGGTCACTCAGGGGTTACAGGCCCGCACACTCAAATCACATCACTGAGTCCCCATAGTCCATAGGTTTGTAAACAGGCAGCATCATCCTCCGCTCCGGGCACTTCTCCTGTCGTGGTTCTTACCGCTTGGACGGCCATCTGGGACACGGTGGACTTGATGAGGGGGACCACACAACACACCATAAGTGACAAGAGCAAAATCACAATCCCCAATATCACCCCCACTTAAAGGAAACCCTTCCAATCCCCCAACCACAAAGTGAAGGGCAAAGTGTCCACCCCAGAGTTTCTCTTGAGTTCCCTGGACAGTCCTTCAATCTTTTCACGAGCATGGGTAATGGATCCATAGGGGGCGATGTCATCCGGGATGTACATGCAACAAGCCACTCCCACCATCTTACAGACTCCTCCCTTCTCAGCAAGGATCATGTCCAAAGCCATGCGGTTCTGGGAAGCATCTCCGATATAATTCACAAATCTCTGTTGATTACAATAAAAAAAACTGTTACCCAACCAACATCTTTGCTCATAGCTCTCTGGGGAATAATGGACTCTAGACCTGTCCATATCTGATTGTGGGCCTTGTACTCATCTGGGACCCCCCTTGGTGCTCCCACTGTATTCATATAAACGTTGTCATCTAGGTGCTTCTCTCCGACCTCCAGAATCCTTTGGGATTCTCTACCTTTTCTTATGTGTCTGATCAACCTTATCCCTGGGGAATACGAGGAAGGAATGTGCAAATTTTATCACAGCACACTCACCTTCCCAGCCTCTAGGCCTGACCTGACTCTCCTATCCCCACAAATCCTGTACACATCAGACACTGCTAATACAGGGTTACCTGTGCTGTCAAAGTTATAGAAGGTCATTGTCTTGTTGCACCAACCGTAGGTAAAGTCTCCTACCCTGGTGGCATCCTGGTTTACTGCCATCAGCTATAGGGTCTGTGGGAAGTAGGGGCCTAGTCTGGGTGCACAGCCAAAAAAAAAGTACTTCAAAGGGGGACAATCCCATCTTTCTGTTGGGGGTGGTCCTAACTGAATGGTGGGCAGCAGGAAAGCACTCAGGCCATGGTTTCCCTGTTTCTTCCATGGCCTCCTGGATCTCTAACTTAAGAGTGCCGTTTAGTCTTTCAATCCCACCACTAACTTGGGGATGCTGAGGGGTGTTCAGGGCCTGTTCTACACCCAGGAGGGACAAGGTTTCAGGTCTTTACCTGTCCAGTGAAGTGGGTTCTGCGACCGGACTCTTTGGTCTCTGGAAGTCCAAACCTGCAGAAAAATCTCACTCACCAACTTCTTTGCCTCAGCTCTGGCAGTAGCCTTGGTCATGGGAGAAGCTTCTGGCCACCCTGGAAAGAGATCAATGCACACAAGCACGTATTCCTGCGTACCACTTTTTGGTAGCTGGATAAAATCCATCTGCAGTCTCTGGAAGGGATACAGTAGCTTAGGTGTCACCTTCTGTGGGGTCTTTACCACCTTACCCAGGTTGTGGCGGGCACAGACTATAAAGGCTTTCACTAGTCTAGTGACAGGGGTAGTAATGCCCGGGCAAACCAATTGCGGTTTATGAGCGCTAGCATGGCCATTTTTGATATGTGTGTGTCCGTGGGCTACTTGACTTACTGTCGGGTGCAGGGCTCTGGGCAGGCACACCCTCTCTCCCAGCATCCAGGTCCCATCGGCATCTGGGCTCCAGCTTTCCTCCACTCTTCCTTCACTTCTGATGACACTCGGGCCACCAGGGACTGGAACACCTGTGGATCAAACTTTTAGCTCAGAACTCACCGCTGAGACTTCAGGACAGTCTCTGGGCTCCATCGGTGCAGCTGCCTTCGCCATCCTGTCAGCCACATACTTGCCCTTGGCTTGTGGAGTCACCAAATTGTGTGTGCTTTTACTTTTATTATCCCCACCTCTTGTGGAAGTAAGAGAGCATCCATTTGCTCTTTAACCAGCGTGCCATGCTTAAAGGGGGTCCCTGCAGAGGTGAGGAAATCTCTAGCCTTCCATAAGGGTTCATAGTCGTGTTTAGACCCCAGAACTATACCTTGAGTATAGATATTTGCCCTTTTACCTTCCACCAGCTGTAGCACTTCCCTGAGTGCCGTCACTTCACCTCCTGCGCTGACCTGTGTGGAGGGAGTGGTTCTGCTTGTACTACCTCATGTGCGCCACTGACCACTGTATATCCAGTGTAGAACCGTCTGTCTTCTCCTGCAGACCTGGAGCCATCTATGAGAAAAAACTCAACATCTGGGTTAATCACCCTTCTCCCCCCCCCTCTCTGAATCCTGGAACACTGGCGATAGAATGAAGGATTCAGAGCTGTGCACCTTATCAGTGTGTCCTGGGGCATCAGGAGTGCACACTGGAGTCTGAGCTGTCTGGCCTTTGCTCACATGCTTGGGCTGTACTTGGGTGAGGACACTGTGCAAGGTATGTGGGGTTTGCACTGTAACTGAGTGATCTAGGGTCTAGGATCAACTCACTGGCCTTGCTGAGCAGATTGCTGGCTGCACCTACTAACACATGAGGGGCTCCCCTCACGACTGAGTCTAACCGGGCCTAATAGTGGGCCACTGGGGAGGCCACCGCGTTCCTGGGCTAGGACACCTGTCTCCTAGATACTCCGTGCAAAATAAAATAAAAGGTCTGGTTCAGTGGCATGTGCCTAAGGCCAGGGCAGACAGGATTTGCCAGCTTAAGGCTATGGAATGCATCAATTACCTCCTGACTAAGGGCAAATGGGGAAGAGGCAATTCAGTCAGAAAGGGGCAGCATTGGTCTGGAGGCAGCAGACCTTATCCCAGGCTGCAGGAGCTGGCCAGTCCTAGAATCATGTGAAGAGGCTTAGGGCCTCAGGACAGGGGCACATTCTGGACTGCCAGCTTTCTTCCCTCTGCCAGGTATCTGCCTGTGGCTGAGAAGCAGTGGCCTAGGAAGACCACCTTCTCCTGGCAGTACTGGAGCTTGTCTTTGGAAACTTTGCAACCCTTCTGGAACAGAAAACACATAAGGTCAATAGCTGCATCCTGGCAAACAAAAACAGTAGGTCCTCCGCATACTGTAAAGGAGAACATCCAGTAAGGGGCTAGTCTGCCAGTCTATTCCCTGTAGGGCCGTGGGGTATTGGCTGGGTGAGTTTTACCCCCCCCCCCCTTGTGGGAATCTACATCAGATATACTGGAATACTGAACTGGTAAAGGCAAATAGGTCCTGGCAATCCTCATGTAGGGGCACAGAGAGGAAAACATTTGCCAAATCAATAACAGTGAATAATATGTCACTCTCAGGGACTGCTGCCAGTTTGGGCTAGGGACCACTGGGCTTCAGTACACTCATTAGCAGCTTAGAGGTCTTGGACCATCCTACATGTATCCGGCTGTTCTTTCTGAGTCTTTTCTTGACCGGGAATGGGCTAAAATCATCATCGGACTAGCAGGGGAGAGTTCTACAATGCAAGGCGATAACTCTGTGTGGGGGGGCTGTTCAGAAGGGGGACTGTTCTCGCTAACATCCTTGTCCGTAACCACCCCTTGTCCTGCCCTGTGGGGGCCGTCTCCGCTACTCACTAAAGTAATGTCTCCTCCCCGCAACGCCCACTTGGGTTGGTCGGTTGAGACTTCCGGAGATGTTGTCAATCTCCCTTCGGCGTGGTCTGTGAAACATCCTCTATTCCCTCTGTACGTCAATGTGTCAGAGTCCTCCACCACATCTCCAGCCCAGTGTTTTGTGCTACCTATAAGGTTCTGGCCAGACTCCAACGTCTCAATAAAATCCAGGTACACTTGTGTTGATTGTTAATCAAAAAGGAACAAAAGTCAGTCATAGGCTCTGTAATACAGTTGGGGGGCTCATTCTTGCTTAGTCTGTTCATGGGGTACACAGGAGGACATCACATCATACTGTATTCTTGTTCCACAACCAAATAAATTCCTTCAAGTCTTTTTTAGATTGTCAGGGAGAAGTCTAAATGCAGCGATCTGCCCCCTTCTGTAAACAACTTCAGCTTACTGTAGCGTCAAGGTCAGAACAGAACACAAAGTGATAACACAGCTCAGACAGAGCCCAAGATTTTTGGAGAACTTCAGCGTCAAGGCCATGTACATGTCAGTTCTTCACAAAACAAAACGCAGCTCCAACAGCCCCCACCCTTCTGTTAACCCCTTAAACGCCAGAAAGCAGGTACCGGAGACATTGTAACACTTTTTCATAGTAATTTTTCTCTAATTGTCGAATCAATAAATTTTAATAATAATCAAACAAACAACATCCCTCACTCAAAGACTCCTAGCAGAGGCCCAAAACGGTGAAATATCACCAGCCGGCATTTGTTTTCAAACGTCTGCTCAGAATCCAGAGGGGGGGGTTCAGCTGTTATGGCTGCCAACAGCAATCAACTTTCAGGGACTTGAAGGGAATATAACTTAAAATGGCCGCCACTGAAAAATAAACTGTCTTAAGATGGCCGCCACTGAAGAATGGTAGAGCGTGTCATCTTCTCTAACCACCAGATACAGGGGTGGAGTCTGCATTACAGGGGCCATTTTTCACTCCAAGGAAAATATAATTGAATCTATTTTTCTCAAATTCTTTCCACATCAAAAACTTTGAAATGTCCCTTATCGCCTGTCTCTTTCTTCAATGGGCACTTTGAAGGATTCCTGTCCCTCTGTCAAAGTCAGAGGCTATAAGTGTCTGTTTCCAAAGTTTTCTCACTTGTACAATCATCAGATCATCTGACACATCCCAAAACCTTCAATATTACTTTTCATTTCAACACAAAACTACCAGCCCTTATTTCCGATTATGTCAACTTGCACTTTTCCATCAGTCCTACTCAACTCCACCACCTTCTGTCTACTTACATCATCTTTCCCCTCCATGTGGGACACAATCTGAGTAGCTTTTCTAGGTCCGCACCCTTGGCTTACTTTACTTTGCTTACTTCCCATCACAAATGTCTACAACTGCAACACTGCCAAACCTGTCCCCCACAGATACAACGAATCCGACACCTTGTGTGACCGACCCCAAAGAAACTAGATACCAGACTTCCACAGAGGACTCTTTACCAAGTCTCCCTTATTGACTCTTAACCAAATCAACTCTCTTTACTGAACTACTCTCTCCTTGACTCTTTACCAAGTCAACTCTCTTACTGACTCTTTACCAAGTCACTACTAGTTCTTACAGTCATCCACAAAGTCGTTCAGACTCCAAAATGAAGCTAAACGCACACTTGATCAGAGTGGGTCTCCGCTGCACGTGCACAAATTGAGCTCTATACCTCTATGGGTAACCCTATTGACACTAGTCAAACAGTACTATAGACACTATGATAATCTGACAATCACAACAAAGTATCTCCTACTTTAGCAGTGCGGACCTCTAAGGGTTACTCCCTCCCGTCCCACAGTTTCAGCTAACATCACAGACTGTCTGACATCCGTCTCTGTCCAGTCTCTGTCCATCACCTTACAAAGTGGTTCTTTGCCAAAAACTATGAGCTTAGGTTACAGTGAACAACAGTGGCAAATACATAACACAGAGACAGTCTTACCCGGTCCGTCCAACCAGTGAACCAGAAGTGACATATCAAGGTAGACAATAAAAAACAGCTTACCCTGAGAGCTCTCTGGTCAGTTCTGTTCACCGAGCCGACGGGGACACTTCACGGAGGATGCCTCGGTGTTGTTGTTGTTTACTTCTAAGCCCAACCAGGGACACGCCAAATATTGTTAGGGATTTTTATGCAGGGCCCCAACAGCCCTCTTGACTTTTGTAAGGTGAGTCCTAATTAACCCTTTCATGATTGAACATAGAGACCAAGACATACGTCAATCTCTTAGTCAAGATCTTCTTCCGTTTTAATAATCAAAATGCATAATATATAAGAGACAGAAGAGTCATCAAAGGGGTGTGAATAGTATACTGCAAAGCTATTGGACATCAGCATATTCTGGGAAAAAGTGAAGTAATTGTGCTCAGTTCTCAGAGACCTTGTACACAGATATTGTTTATACTAAGAAGAAGATAAGTGGCTCCAGAATCATATTATTATGCAGCTTCGAGGACAGACTGGCTTCTCATTAAATGTCAAAGGCTATTAGCTGACAGGCGAGCAAACAGGTTACATAAAATGAAGTTTGAATCATGACATTAACTTGACAATGGTCAGGGAACATGGCCGCTGTATCTAAGATGGCGGACAGTAGTCAAGATGGCGTCCGAAACCAGTGCGACCTCCTTAACAGTTACAATTATTCATTTTACCGAAATTAATTCACAACAGGTTGGGCGTGAATTGTGAATGTGTTGCGTATAAGGCGGTGGAATATACCAAGGGACCAACTAAACTTTTGTCACTCTGGAGGTGTCGCAGGTCTCTTAGTAGTATGTAGTGTCCATCCTAACTCCTCTTTTGGAACAGACTCTTTATTGAGTCCTACCATTAGAAGCAGCAGAATTCACCGGGAAAATGCTGTCCTGGCAAAACACAGGAACATCTAAACCAGAGGTACTGGGGCCCCGTCCTTCTTGTCCCAATATTAGTTTCCTAATATCTTCCTCTTGAAAATGGAGAAATAATACAGCAGGACATGCACATTGGAACAGCTCGTAAGAGTTGTACAGCATCATCTGAACAATGTGCACGGCCGGCGCTTTTGTACCATATCTTAGTATTTCGTAGGGAAATTATCGCCAAGTGTTGCTCTTATTCACCCTAGCGATGCCCATTGTGACGAATATTGCTGCTTTTGGCTGGACCAAATCGACCAGCCAATAGCGGCAAACATGGACAGAGGGGGGCAACAAAACCCCTCTGGACCGCAAGGCAAAATTGGTGGCTGTCAGGAACAGCCGCCACCCTGCCCCAATCACCGTGTCTACAGACATGGTGACCGGTATTACTGACGTCATAAGTAAATTCACTGCTATTGACTGGTCTGAATTGATGAGCCAGTAGCAGCGATCATGTGGGGGGGACGTAACCCTTCTGGTCCATGGGGCAGGATGAATGGCCGTCAGGAACAGCCGCCATCTTGCCCCGATCACTGTGTCTGAACCGTGTTGGCAAGTCACTACCCGCCGCACCGTTCTATAACAATGCGCGTTGGGAATAGGCTATACAATCTTTATTAATTTTTTAAGCAATTTAGACACATAATGGCTTATTTTTTTGCGAGATGAGATGCACTGTAAAAAAAACTTAATTTTAGTGGGTTTTTAGCTTATTGAAGCAATTTTATTAACTTTTTACGTGTGGAGGAAAATAAAATCATCAATTCTTGTTTTGGATTTTTAGCATTTTTTTGGGGGGTGTTCACTGTAGCATAACAATAATATATTATCTTTATTCTACGGATCACTACGATTACGGTGATACCTCATTTATATAGTTTATTTCATATTTGTCCAATTTTATTGAAGGAAAACTAGAATAGAAAAAATTGCATTTGTTTTAGTATTTCCATTTTTATAGCAGCATAACTATAGTATTTTTTGGTTGACGGAGCTGGTTGTAAGCTTATTTTTTGAGTGACAAGTTGTTCTTTTCATTGGTATCATTTTGGTGCTTGTAACTTTTTCGGATAACTTTTTAGAACATTTTTTGTAAAGCAATTTGATAAAAAGTTTAAATTTTTGGCATGTTTTTGGGTTTTTTTTTTTACCACGTTCACCGAGGGGGTCCAATTATGATTAGGATTTATTGTACAGATTGTTACGGACGCAGCGATACCAAATAAGTGGGGTTTGATTGTGATTTAGTGTTTTTTATACTTTATTACTTGTGTACAGGGAAATGTGGTGTTTGGGGGGACTTTCACTTTCTTTTATTATTTATTTTTATTAAAAAAAACCTTTATTTATTTATTTTTACTTTTTTTACAGTTACTGCCATCTAAGCTTGAACAAGTGATCTTCTGATCACTTGTTCAAGCTTTTTTACAGGTTACACAGTGCAATACAGATGTATTGCACTGTGTAATGTAAGACACTGAGCATGCTGCGCATGCCCAGTGTCTTACAGCCGGGTCCTGCCAGGAGGCAGGGACCCGGCACCGGGATGAAGATCTCGCAGCCCCGGGCACCGGCAGTCCCGGGGCTGCGATCGGAGCAGCGGACCTCCCCGGTAAGCGCCGCGGGGGGGTCCGATTCCCTCTTGTTAAACTTTAAATGCCTCTAACACGCCGCGGTCAGCGCGACCGCGGCGTGTTAGGGGTTAACACCCGCGATCGGGTGTTAGGGGCAGGTGTCGGCTATGATATATAGCTGACACCCGCAGCTTCTGGCCCCGGCTCCGTTCAGGAGCCGGGGCCAGAAGCATGACGTAATAGTACTGCATTTTGCGGGAACGCACCTCCCGCCATGCAGTACTATTACGTCAAATGTCGGGAAGGGGTTAAAGAGTGGCCAACTACTTTAATGTTATGGATACAGAAAGTACTATTTGGATAATGAGCTGGAATTAACATTAAAGGAGAACTCCCTATTTTTTTTGATTTCACAATGTTAATTTAACCTAACAATGTTCCATCAGATGGTAACATTCTTTTTTCCCTTTGACTCCAAGCACTATAATAACGTTTTCACACAACCTCAGTTTATATTGTCTTTGCTATTGTGATCTCAGTTTTCTCACCCCTCGCCTCCAGATATGTCTGCAGCACAATCCTGTCATCTGCAGTGCAACTCCCAGAATGCCTTTGACACAAGACCGTAGGTGCTTTTAGATTTGTAATTTTGATCTGTAATTGGAGTCTGTGAGTCAGAATGAGAAGGATGTGACATCAACATGTGATTCTAGTGCCATTTTTTATATTTATGAAAGACGTGGTTAAGTACTTTCCTTAAAGTGAACCTGTCATCAGGAATGCCATTTTTAGTTTTTGCCAGTCTCCAATTGCCTATGCTATGCTGATTTTAAAATTGCCTTTATTAGAATCTTGAATTATTTCAGTACTTTATAAAACTCTATTTCACAATGCCTGGCTCCCTGCCAAAGCATGTGGCGAATGTCAGGGGAGGCAGTGAAGCATCCTGTGTGCCTGGGTCTATCTCCTCATGCATTTTTCCTCTCCTCCACACTGGAGACACAGGCGCCCAGGCAGTTGTGCCACTGACATTACTGGTAACAGGTTTGCTTTACATGCTAAACTGTTCTGTATTTCAGTTCTTTTGTCATAAGAATTCATGTATTTTGATGGTTTTGACTGAGGCTGCACTGTTAATGAATTTCCATACTTGTAACAATGATCTTATACTTAAAGTGGTTGTCTAAACATGTCTTCTTAGTTCCAAAAACAGCACCACACCTGACTATGGTTTCTGCCGGTATTGCATCTCAACTGTATAGAGATAAATGGATCTCAGTTGTAATTTTTTTTGGAAGAAAGTAGCCATGCTTTTTAACCTCTGGACAACCCCTGTAAGCCTATCTAATGGCTACAAGGATTATATGTCCTGTATATGCTATACATTCACATATAGCTATTGAACAGTCCCAGCTGTGCTCCTATAAATATTAAATATACACATAAGATATGAATTATAAAATCTTGAAAGACTTTTTCCAGTAAATGAACTCTAAAAATAATAAATTCTCATGTCTATTGTCTAGTTCTTGAAAGGTTTTTGTCTGCGTCTCACATATTTTATTCAAGGACAGTGATTTGTCCCAAAAAGATCTTGCAGTATAGACTAATATATATATATATTTAGCATATGTTCATGTGATGGAAATACACATTGAGAAATATTTTTGCTAAGATAGTTAAAGTAGAAAATAAGGACTTAGGAAAAAATTAATATCTTATTTATTCACAATATGTTTTTCTAAAAATAAATTAAAAAACAATAAAATAATAGAAAACCACATACTTTAATTCAAACCATTATATGTAAACAAATTAGGATAAAAAACTACTGACACTTTTCAACTTAGAACTTCTTAGAAATTCTCTGGAATGTGCTATTACAGACACTTAGGTTACCCCCAATATACATATTCCCTTATCTGAATTTCCACACATTCGCCCTTACTTTTCAGGTAATTTTTCTGGCTGCGACACAGTTGCGCCTAATTTTTTCTTTGTGGTGCACTTTGGTCCATGCTGTTGCAACAGAATTGTGTTGCATATCAGTTATAAATGTGTTGCAAACTAGCAACACACACCACTTTAAGTGAACAGTATTAAAAAGTGCCGGACACAAATAACAAATACATGTGAAAGCACCGAATACACTTTTTTATATGCAAACCAGGACAAAGCCTGGTGGAGCCATGTGTTCCATGGATGTGTCTCATGCGTATATTTTATACAGCAATGTTACATTTCAGTATTATTCAATGTGGCCATGCACATTGGCATTTATTTCACAGGTCCATATCTGTGTGTCACGCCCACTGTTTTTTTTTAAGCAACTATATAGAACTGTGAAAAATGCTGATGCCACACAGTTGCCATCCATATGCCATTTGTACTTGCAGATCAGTTGCTAGGTAATACAAAATCAAGTGAAGAACAAGCCAATTACATAATTTGCCAGCCCCTGCAATTACTGCAATGAGCAATATGGCTATCCATTTACATGGCCGTATTGTCCACCATACCGTACCATGAGCGGGGCGTATAAAAATATAGAGCGTGTCATATAATCCACCGTATTTCCATTCTGTACGGCCCATAGAAGTCAATGGGAACTTATAAAATATGGGCTAAATACGTGATGCATACGGCTGTGCATCGTATGCTGCCGTATATATTTGCAGTATCTAGGTGGGAGGTGCATTGTGTCAGCCAACCAATAGCCAGCCATCCACCATTTACCAGCCCACTGTACTTTATATGGATACGGTGCCCTATGGTGTCATACGTTGCCACACGGTTGCAATAACTATGTACAAACAGAAAAGACCATACAGTTGTGTGCATGAAGCCTCAGGCTGATGACCATAATCAACCCTTTGCACAAAGGGATTCCTTGGAGAGGAAGGAGTAGGCAGACTGATACCAGGTTAATTCAGCCTTATATATACTAGCCAAATTTAATGAAATGTTGCTGGACAATTGCAAAAGCATTTTATGTGCCCTATTCCTTCATATATTGTAAGCAAAAACATATATTGTTTTATTTGGTAAACTTGCATGATTTTGCTTGTGAATGTGAATTCTGAATGGAAAAATCTCATGGGATATGATAGTGATTTATACATAAACATTATCATTGTTATTTGACACTGTAAAAAAAAAATATTCAAACCATGTAAATCATGCCTAGCCATTTCACTTTATTAAATATTACAATTTAAATCATAGTACAGTATGTACAAGATATAATAAATCTGATTTGAATGAAATAAAGGGCATTATTTATTACACTTTTGTTACTTTAAACCTTTGTTAAAATGTATGATGTTTTGTGGAAACTTTATTACTTCCGAGGAACAGCAAGGATAAGTAAATAGAAAGGATTTTGCCTTGGTTGACAGAATATAACTGTAGCCATTGCATCATTACCATGTGCTAGTCTGCTCCATACACCTTTAAAAACTATACTCATTAGACAAAATATTGTTTTGCTATAAGTATGATTGTCCCAAGGAGCAGCTGGGCACAAAAGCTTCCAGCAACTTCTTCCACAATATATGCTCCCATGTGTGATGGGATCTATTTTAATTTCCAGCAGCACTGAAATAATACAGACATATCACAGCCGACCCAAAAATCAATATAACTGAAGCAGCATAGGTATCTTATCATAACACACACAAAGGCAATCTTTTGTCCATTTTTTGTTATTACCCACAGCTTGTTAGTGTTGATGGTCACTGCAGGGAATTCCCTTAGGATCCACATATGGATCAAGCAGTTTTTAATTTTCCAGCTTGGGGGCAAGTAATACATGTTGTATATTTTTCAAGTAAGCAACATAGATTAAGTTAATGGCTGTTAGGTTTATACGTATTTGTTTCAGAACAAACACCCTTTCATGGCCTGTTACCTTTAATTTTGGCTCATGAACATGAATTTCTGGCTCACGGTTCAAAAATTAGAGAGTATCACTAAGGGGGAGCTCTAAGAAAAGCTCTTAGCACCGTGTGCAAGTGTCAGTAGTGAAACATAGATGTCAGCAAGTCTTTGCCTCTGTTAAGACACCACATTGAAAACTCTTTTACAACCAAACTTGTTGCCACCTTGTAACATTCTGCAGTTCTCCAACTCGTTTCATAACACAATCGTTCCAGCAGCACAAGGATTTTTTACTTAAAGCGAACCTGTCACCAGCAATGTCAATTTAAACTAGTGACATGTTCCAATAGCCTATGCTATTCTGATTGTAAAATGCCTTTTTTAGCATTCTGAATAATTTCTCTAATTTATGTAGGTTTAAATTAGTTACCCGGCTGCAGTCTGTGTGTGCCTGTGTCTCCTCATGCATTCTTCCTCTCATCCACACCATCCCAGGGAGCAAGTTAGTGCTGATTAATGAAATGATTCAGAATGCTGACAAAGGCATTTTTCAGATAAGCAAAGGAAAGGCTATTGGAACCTGTCACCCACTAATAATCACATTCCTGGTGTCAGGTTCCCTTTATAGCACACCTGCTCATCTAATTTATGACTCTCTTTTTTGCTATTTTTCCGGTGAGTATTTTGCACATTTTATTGTTTGTCAAAATTACTACAAAACTATAAAAGGTTTAAACAAGTAACTGTCTAATGCATTATAATCTTGGACCTCCAGAAAGAATTCCCCATTACTCCTACAATGGTAGGTATTTAATATATCGATTCAAGAAGGCTTAATAACAGTAGATCCAGTGGAGAATCTTGAGATTCCAAAGTTGAGGATAGCTGCTGATGTTCACAATGTTTTCAGCTAGATGTGTTCACCATTAAAGTGTTTTACTATATTATATATTATTTCACTATTTTTAAAAATTACAAAAAAGGTGTAATCTCAGAACTCACAACTAATAATAACCCCTTTTAAATTGATAAATCACATAATAAGAACTTTCAGACAAACAGACAACACAAGAAGGCAGTATAGATTAAAATTATGGACAATACATTGAACTGAAATAAATAAAGTAGTTCCTTATGGTATTTCTATATTAGCCACATAAATAAGATACATTCTTCCCTGCAATCTAGGGTCCATTTAATGAATTCTCTGTTCACCAGGTTCATGGACTCTTCACATAGTATCAAGTCACAGATCATGGTTCTCCTATTTTGCTTCCTACATCATTAACTTCACTCTTTCCCTTTAGGCCTTAGTTCATGAATCTTCAGTTTGCTCATTAAGGCTCATGCAATAGACACAAAGCACATTTTCTCCATCCATGACTCTTCCATGTGCTTAAATTCCCCCCTCAAACTCCTCTGGGAGAGGTAGATGATTTTTATTATTATAAACCCTCCTTTAGGGCTTTGGCACTTTTGCACAAACTCTGAAGACTGTGACAGCTACAATTGTCATGGCCACAGACTCAGTTGTTTTAATAAGGGAGGAGATGCTAGCACAACATGACCCCCTGAAACAGCGTGCCCAGAAATATGCCTCAAAACCATTCAGTTTTAATGGAAAGTTAATACAAGGGCTTCTGATGGTAAGCTCATGTATTCTTCATTGTTATTCGCTTGATTGATTTTATTCTTTCACAGATTTGTTATGCAGTATCCAATAAAATTATACTAGCTAGGATAATATTAATGAAAAATGCTAGTTAAGAATACAGAAGACTTTCTATTTAACTAAATCCTATGGGGGTATTCATCAATTGTTTCACAGAGTCCGTTTTATTGGTGCACAAATTGTGTGGCTTATTAGGCCGGGATTTTAGACTGTGATGCAAGGGCTTAAAAAATTGGCGCATGACTGAAAAGTGTCTTAAATTACTCCATGTTCATGTAGGTGAAATAGATGGAGCCTGCTTTTTGTAAGTCTAATTATGTGGCAAAAAAGTGTGTTATAAAAAAGTGTTGGGAAAATAGAAGTGCAAAAAATTGACAGGGTTCAAAAGGTGCATCCAAATAGAGAATTGAGCAACAAAAAAAAGTATGGGGGTCTAAAAGAAGCTCAAGTGTGTCGCTGCCAGATCCAGGGGCATAACTACAGGGGTATCAGCCATAGAAGCATAATATGTCATATAATAATGAGTGTAACAGTGTACATCTTCCACAGCAGACAACTGAGCTGGCAGAGAAATGTTGGGGGAGGGGACAGCAGGACGGAGAATTACGAATCTCTTGCCTCTGCTTTGTACTGTCTACTTTCCCCATGTGGTCTGCAGCTACTGGGCTGCATGAAATCACATGTGGACTCTGACACTCCCTGAAGACTGCTGACAGTGACTATATACATGTTTGTATATGGTGTGTATATGCTGTATGTGCGTGTATTTGCTGTGTGTGAAGATGCTATACGTATGTGTGTATATGCTGTATGTGTATGTACCATATCTATATGTGTGTATGATATCTATATAGTGAATGCAGTATGTGTGTATATGGTGTATTTATACTGTATGTCTAAGTATATGATGTACATATACTATGTGTATGTGTGTATGTAATAAAGGGCGTTTATTAATTTTGGTGCAGGGTGGCTCTGCAACTGTGCTATTTTTGTCAGTGGGATGTAAGTTTGTGGCACAAGGGATTAATGAATTGCCACCCGGACTAAAAGGTTTAGAACTTCTTAGACTTGCTTTTAACTGCTCTCCTTTTGCGCCACAAATTGCACCTAAATACGAGTTGGAGAATTAGAAGCGCCACAAAACTGTTGCATTCACATGCGGCACCACAATTTTGCACCCAAAAATTTTCTGCAGCACCTAAGTTGCAAATTGTGCTCTTCTGAAAATCTCATATTACAAGTTTCTGAAGCAAAAAATTGGTGTATTATGAAGTTTTGTGTCAGCTGTCAAATAACTTAATGGGGGAAGGGAGTTAAGTGCAAATTTTGTAGTTGTCTTGTTAGCTAAATGGCCTAGAAACTACCCAAACTCCCTGTTCTGCCACTATGCAACTCATCACACTGGACTTAAGGTGCATCGCAGTCGAGGGGCAAAAGAAAGCCACCACTTGTTGGGCTTGTAAGGCCCCTGCACACAAATTGTATTAGGACGTGTGGTAGCGGTTCTTTTTACACTTAGCATGTCACAGCTAGGGTTTTACCCAGAGTACTCTAGTTACACCACTGGTAAGGCCCTAAAAGAACCCTATGTAACTATAAAAATGCCCTCTTCAACTTTTAAAGAGCATGTAACTTTTTTATTTGTGTTTTTTTTTTAAAAGAAAAGATAGCATCTAATACCTGCTATTCTATGGCAGTACTGATCTTGGAGGCTTTTTACAAAAAGAAAAGATGATAGTACAATAGTCCAACCGCTGAAGCGTATCCTGATCAGTACATACTGGGGTACTAGGGTTTTCCACTGGACACATATGTCCATGGGGGCTAGCCATTTCAAGCAGATGGGAGTTCCTCTGCTATCCACCTGCTCCAAAATATACTAAAATCAATAGCATTCATTTCTTTAAGATACAGATGCTATTGATTCCAAGAGTGCAACACTGGACTCCTTTTCTGACCTCTTGTGCAACAATATGTGACATATACAGTGCAATCCTGCTTCCACACCAAGAGTGAGAACTCAGTGGAAGCATGAGAAAGGTCAGTGTTTTTATTATTTTACAAAGGGGGCACTGTATACGTTGGTTTTCACTGCATATATTTCAGTTCATAGGGAGACTGTGTATATGTTAATTCAAGGGGTACTCTTTATATATAATTTCATGGGGACACATGTATAAATACACAGCTAAAAATAAATAAATAAAGGGAACACTAAAATACCACAAGCTAGATCTCAATTCATGAAATATTCCACTTACAATTCTTTATTCTTTATTATTCTCGATGGACTGCATTGAGAACAATAGAACACAAAAATGATAAATGAAAATAAAAATGAATATTCTATAGAGATCTGGGTTTGGAATGATGTCCAAAGTTAAAAATCTGATTTTAGGCTGATCCAACTTCAATTGAAATGCCTCAAGACAAGAAATGAGGTTCAGTAGTGTGTGTGGTTTCCAACTGCCTGTATGTTCTTTTAATACACACATGGAGGTCTGTGTGGTCCTCCAAAGAAATGCCACCCCACACCATTACTGACTCATTCCCAAACAGGTTCTGCTGGAGGATGTTGTAGCATAATGTTCTGCTTCGTGTGCTCAGCGTGAATGTCTAATCTGCCAATCTTGGTGTTCTCTGGCAAATGCCAATCACCACTGCACAATAGTGGACTGTAAACACAACACTGACTTGTGGACGCTTGGTCATTATACCACCCTGAAATAACGAAAGAATGCTGACCACACACTTTCACTAAAATGCAACAAATTTATTCCTAAAAACCATACATGTGTATACCTGAATATAAAATCAGTAATATAAATACATAAAAATGCATATACAACAAACTACTAATAGTACAAAATTTTATTAGTATACCAACTGGTATATATTGCGGATAAAAATGTTTGCATATCTGACTGGAGCTCCAGATGTAGCAACTACTCCACTTTCCTTCAATGGGATGTTTGACAAAATCTCCTTCTTTAGTGTTGCTTTTTTTCTCTTGATAGCATAAAAAAAGGATCCTCCGATTAGAATAGCCCGCCGTTCAGACCACTACGGCTGCAATTATTCCTCCTCCGTTTCCACCATTCACTACAGTGGACCGCCAGAAAAAACATGCACGAAGATCGCGTAGTATGTCTTGACAGTTGAATTTAATGGTATAAAATCTACTTACAAACAATAAATACATATGCGCATATAAAAGCTTAAATGGGACGCCAGATGAACATGTCTGCCTGACCCTGAGTTTCGCCAACCTCGGCTTCTTCCGAGGCGTTGCTGGCGTCTAGGCACAGTCCCTTTTTATAAATGTTATCTTGCTTTAGTTGCATATTTTACATAAAAAAAATTAACATCTCTCAAGTTAAATCTAATAACATTATCAAGAAACAGAATATTAAATTCATAATTACATGTCTGCCTTATCTACACAAATGCTTCTCAAGTAGTTTTACAAATTCATTTATAGGAATCCACCCCTAGATGCTATCTGTTCAATCCCGGATCATAGTGGATACATACACCCATGTTCTTATTTATGGATCTCGTCCAATCACATCATCAGCAGGAAGTACAAAAGCGCCTATCAGTGCTCTAACATCTGACACACCTTCTCTTGCATGCCTCCACCCACCTTCATTAGCAGGAAGTAAAATTGCGCCTATCAGCGCTCTAACATCTAACACACCTTCTCTTACATAGAGTCTCTTCAACCATTCATGAATCTCATCCAATCACGTCTTCGGCGGGAAGTACAAAAGAACCCATCAGGACTCTAACAACTACCACACCTTCTCTTACGTAGAGCCCCTTCGACCAATGACTGTCCTTCCAGTTCCCAACAATTCCACATACCATTCTCTATTATACATTATTAATGTTTATATTGATTCTCTTTCAAACCCAAACCTACTAAATCAATTCCCATATTTTAAAAACTGTTTTCTTTCGCACATTGCAGCTATATTTATTAATCTTATTGTGATTTAATGACCTCACAGTATATCAACGTATTGTACTCTATAATGCCATCCTAACAATCTTCCTTTCCTTTCTCTAATGCATTTCATGCTGTGATCCCCATTACTGCCCCATTGATTCTACATAGGCTGATATTGTTTTATATTGCTTCACAGATGTATTATGTGTGACATAACCATGTGTTATATTACTTCACATGTGCATTATGTGTGGTATAACTATGAACTATAAAATGGTCCTTTGTGCATACCCATGTAGTGTAGCCTTAGCTTTAAGTATAGTGTTATATCCAAGATCTGCTGCTGAAACAGTACTTGTTCCTCTACACTTTAGTGTATTTATCGATAAATCGTGCTGAGTTATCGATCATATTTAGATTATATGACAATGCAAATTCACTAATACTATCTATTATCATATTTACAACAATTAACACTCATTCAAAAAACATATCAATTCAAAATCTATGTTCAGTCCCCCTGGTGATAAAGTGCCCAATTTGTGTATCCAATAACCCTTGATGTAAATATGATCTTCGTGCATGTTTCTTCCAGCAGTCCATTGTAGTGAACGGTGGAAATGGAGGAGGAATAATTGCAGTCACTCATTGGAAGAGAGTGGAGAGTGGATCTGGAGCTCCAGTCAGATAAGAAAACATTTTTATCCTATATATTTTAATTGTGGGACTTTATTTCTGGATTGGTCCTGGACAGTTTGAGGCTCCTTAAGAGTGAAGAGTGCAACAAGGTACTGTAGAAAGATTTTGGTATATATTGCAATGCAGGCCAGACTACAGGTAGAAAGTCACAAAGGGCCCTAGTGACTGTAGTACCTAATGGTCAAAATATGCGGGCATGATGGATATTGCCAGATATATATGTATAAATGTGTTAAGCTTCCATGCGATTAAGCAATATAGTATTGTAAGATGTATGATTATGACCCATACAATCCAAGTGGTGTATGCTTCTTCTCCAATGGCGTGTTTTTCAGATAACAGTGGCTTGATAGTGTTCAAGAACTACTTGGAACAAATCTTGCTTGGAAAACAGATCCACGTCTCAAATGCGTTGGTCGAGAATTACTCACAATTAACTGTCCTGAGGTGATAGGAATAATCATGGAGTTTCATTTGCCTCCATCACAATGGTGCAGCAGCAAGATAGAATCCAGACAACATGGAGTTATGGCGTCCCAAGCTTGTCTTTGTGCATGTATGTTCTGTACTTGTTAGACCGTATTTACGATACGGGGCGTCCTGTTTGCATGGATGGAAGCTCAAGTGATTGTTGCATACTCCTCGGCATGTTCCAGACGTGTTTCAGAGCAAATCTCAACTCTTTCTTCAATAACGCTTCTGTAGGGTTTCAGTCACTTTAGAAGGGCACAACAAGGTTTTGAAAATAAGAAAAGTAAGCTGTCAGTTAAATATGGTTTGTAGGATAATTAAGGAAATTATTATAACCAAAACAAATTTTTATTATTTACATTTTTATTATTTGCTTTAAAATATTTACAACTTATTAAATAAACTTAAAATACTACTATTGTACACATGGTTATATTCACAAAGGACTACACAATGACTTTAACATTTGGGAAATTGTGTTTAGGAAATTGACTTTAAAATCCTGAGGCCATCAACCATTATAGGCAAAGTTACGACTGGATGTTCCACTAGATTATGGGGCAATTTTTCAACCTTTTAGAATTCTCTATGACTGTTTTTTGACTGTTGTGCCAATAGTGGCTGTAATGTTGTGGTAGGTACTGTGGGGAATTGCTCTGGTAAATGACTGGTAGCAGTGCAGGAAGCAGTGACACACGCAGGTTTAAAAGTCCAACTTAAGTGTTTATTCACACTTGCAAAACAGAATACAAATTCAGCCTTGGCTTAGGCACATGCAAAAACATTACAAAAGTAATTCCTGCCCGGCTAGGCACTGTCTAATACATTTGACGGACCCTAGCTATCCGGGTACCAGGCTGCCTGGCACACGCTCTTGGCCAGCAGCAAGACAGGAGACCCTCAGTTACCTTTGCTGTGAGAATGCAATCTCGCTTTCAGCTCTCCAGGTAGGGCCTCTCCTACTGCTTCTGGCCTGTAGATTAAATCAGGCCCTAACGAGGCCTGAGACCCGCACCTGTGGGCAATTCACAAACCCAGGACCGAAGCCCGGGTGGAGTAGGAGTCCCACTACCAGCCTACCCCTACTCCATAATAAGCAGGCCCAGTACGGACATTACAAATGTGTCTGTGTTAGCTAGGCCAACACAGACAAAACAGACTATTCCTGCTTATCATGTCTGCATTAACCCTTGGGTTACTGCAGACAAACCCAGGGCTTTTACCACCAGCATTTCATCTGCCTGTAGGACAGATAGCGGTTTTCCCACACAATACCTCTTACTTTCTCACATACCCTCCCCCTCAGTTCAGACCCACGGGGGCGAACTCCTGACATTAAACAATGCGTTCGGGACAAGGCATCCGCATTGCCCTGTAGTTTCCCGGCTCTGTGCTCCACCGTAAAGCTGAAATTTTGGAGGGACAAGAACCACCTAGTGACCCTGGCATTCTTCTCCTTAGTTCTACTCATCCACGTGAGAGGAGAGTGGTCAGTTATGAGACGGAACTGTCGTCCCAGCAAGTAGTACCGTAGGGACTCTAATGCCCACTTTATCGCCAGACATTCCTTCTCTACGATACTGTAATTTTTCTCTGCTGGCGTGAGCTTCCTGCTCAGGTAGGTAATGGGGTGTTCTTCTCCATTCACCTCCTGAGACAGGACAGCTCCCAGTCCTACATCTGACGCATCCGTCTGCACAATAAACTCTCTCTTGAAGTTTGGCGTAATGAGGACGGGGGATCCACACAATGCAGACTTCAATGCCTGAAAAGCCCCTTCTGCTCGTTCATTCCATCGCACCATGACAGGCCTTTTACCCTTCAGCAGGTCTGTCAAGGGAGCGGACACGGTGGCAAAGTTCGGTATAAACCGTCTGTAGTACCCGACAATGCCCAGGAACGCCCTGACTTGCTTTGTGCTCACTGGTTGAGGCCAACCCTGTATAGCGTCAATCTTGTTGACCTGAGGTTTAATTATACCTCGACCGATCACATACCCCAAATAGTGTGTCTCCTCCATTCCCAGCGCACACTTCTTGGGGTTTGCAGTCAGGCCCGCTACCCTTAGCGAGTTCACTACGGCCTGTACCTTGGCCAAGTGACTCTCCCAGTCTTGGCTGTAGATGATAATATCATCTAGATAGGCGGAGGCGTATCTCCTATGTGGCTTTAACACTATGTCCATTAACCGTTGAAAGGTAGCGGGGGCCCCATGAAGCCCAAACGGTAACACAACATAGTGAAAAAGGCCCTCAGGGGTAACAAAGGCTGTCTTTTCTTTAGCCCTATCTGTCAGGGGTACCTGCCAATATCCTTTAGTTAGATCCGGGGTGGTGAAGTACCGAGCACCCCCTAGTCTCTCAATAAGCTCGTCCACCCGGGGCATGGGATAGGCATCAAACTTAGACACCTCATTCAATTTTCTAAAATCGTTGCAAAATCGCAACGTCCCATCCGGTTTGGGAATTAGAACAATTGGACTGGCCCACTCACTTTTGGACTCCTCAATAACCCCTAGCTTCAGCATCTTCTGAACTTCTTCTGATATGGCTTGTC
This sequence comes from Engystomops pustulosus, assembly GCF_040894005.1. Classification (NCBI taxonomy): domain Eukaryota; kingdom Metazoa; phylum Chordata; class Amphibia; order Anura; family Leptodactylidae; genus Engystomops; species Engystomops pustulosus. The sequence goes on from NC_092411.1 coordinate 134,301,502, forward strand.
TACGAGCTTCAGGGACTCAGTACGGCCTTAATCTTACCTTTACCCCTGGCTCAGTGACAATATCATGTTTAATTACAGATGTGTAGCCTGGCAACTCTGAGAACACATCTGTATTTCTTGCTACAAACTCTCGAGCCTCTCGCTGTTGCTCTTTGGTAAGGGTATCGGCTATTCGCAGTTCTGCCTCCGGCACAGGCTTATCTGCAGCCTGTGAGGGTAGCGCAGGAGGTGGACTAGCCAGAACCATCTCTGTATGCAGACTCTCTCTGTCTTTCCAGGCCTTCAACAGATTTACATGATAAGTCTGCTCGGGTTTTCTCCGTCCGGGCTGACGTATCCTGTAGTTCACCTCTCCTATTTTCTCTATAACCTCATACGGTCCTTGCCATTTAGCGAGAAACTTACTTTCTACAGTGGGGACTAGCACCAACACACGATCACCGGGACTAAAGCTCCTTACTTTTGCTGACCTGTTATAAACCCGGCTTTGAGTTCTTTGTGCCTCCTCCATATGCTCTTTGACAATGGGCATGACGGCTGCCACCCTGTCCTGCATATCTGCGATATGGTCTATTACACTTTTGTGGGGGGTGGGCTCTTGTTCCCATGTCTCCTTGGCTATGTCCAGGAGACCCCTGGAATGTCTGCCATACACTAACTCAAACGGTGAGAACCCAGTAGAGGCTTGTGGGACCTCTCGGATGGCGAACATTAAATATGGCAATAGTACATCCCAGTCCTTCCCATCCTTGTTTACCACCTTTTTTAGCATACTCTTTAAAGTTTTGTTGAACCAATCCATCCGTCTGAGGATGGTACACAGAGGTGCGTAACTGTTTAATATTAAAGAGCCGACATAGCTCCTTGGTGACTTTTGACATAAAAGGAGTCCCCTGATCTGTGAGGATCTCCTTGGGAAGTCCCACCCGGCAGAACATGGCAAACAACTCTTTAGCAATTAGTTTCGCAGAGGTGTGCCGCAGTGGGATGGCCTCAGGATATCGGGTAGCATAGTCCATGACTACCAGGATATGCTGATGCCCCCGAGCAGATTTAACTAAAGGACCGACCAAATCCATGGCGACCCTTTCAAAGGGTACCTCAATAATGGGCAGAGGTACCAACGGACTTCGAAAGTGTACCATGGGAGCATGCAATTGACAATCAGGGCAAGTTTCACAATACCTTTTTACCCTATCATATACTCCTGGCCAGTAAAAACGCTGCAAGATGCGTTCCAGAGTTTTTGTGGTACCTAGGTGCCCTCCCATCACATGCTTATGTGCAAGGTCTAACACCATCTGACGATATGGCTGAGGTACCATTAACTGCTCCCGGGTTTCACCGTGGACCTTATCAATGCGGTACAATAACTCCTGATTTACCACCACACGAGGGAACAACTTATCCGCACCTGGGTGCTGAGGTACGCCATTAATTTCTACCACATTTTCTCTGGCGCGGACCAGAGTGGGGTCCTGGAGTTGGGCAGTACCAAAGTTGTCACGGGATACCTCCAAATCAGACAACTGCGGTCCTGTCACTACCTCCTCAGTTTCGCCTGCCATAACATCTAGGGGAAACATTACACTTCCATCTTCTGTGGCGGTCACCCCTACGGCAGGAACTCCAGAGTCTGGGTCATCAGGCTCGGCTTCAGAGATCTGACCAGACAACACAGGAGAACAACCCCCCAACTCTTGGTTTCCCCGCCATAGAGTCCAGAACATGGGGAAGTCCCGTCCCAAGATAAGGTCATGGGGCAAGTTCTTGACAACCGCTGCCTCATGTAGTGTCTCTCCACAAGAGGTCTGGAAGTTAATAACTGTGGTGGGGTAGTCCTTTACGTCCCCATGGATGCACAGGACTCCAATTGTGCGCCCTGTGACCGCCTTGGGGTCTGTGAGGGACCCATTAATCAAGGTCACCCGACTGCCTGAGTCCAGCAGGGCCAACGCTGGATGCCCTGCCACAGTCACCCGGCACAGGTGGCGCTCATCAGCAGAGTCGGGGCTAATAGCTGTGTAGACAGGGGCAGCATAGAGAGAAACCCTTCTGGCGGAACTGCAGTCCATGGGCTCTGAGGAATTGGGGCAATGGGCTGCAATATGACCTGGCTCATGGCAGGTCCAACAGGTGGGAGCCTCCCCCCTCCTCCTCCCCTGGGGTACTTCCCGGACATTGGGCGTTGTCCTGCCCCGGGAATTTGTGGGTGACAAGACCTTCCGTGCCTTAAGGCCTGTCTTGGTATAATGGGCTTTCTTTGTTAGGGCCTGAGTGGCACAAAACCTCTCCACCAACCCCACCAGCGCATCGGCATCAGACGGGTCCCCGTGTCCCACCCATTGTTGGATCTCACCCGGCAAGGCCCTCAGGAAATGGTCCAAAACAACCTTCTCGACCATCTGGGCTGGGGTGGATGTCTCCGGCTGGAGCCACTTGCGGACCAAGTGAACAAGTTGGTGCATCTGCCCCCTCGGTGGTAGCGCCTCCTGGTATCTCCAGCTATTCACTCTTTGAGCGCGTAGATGCTGATCCACTCCTAGTCGGGCCAAGATCTCTGCCTTTACCTTGGAGAAGTCCCGGGCATCCTCCTCGCTCAGGTCATAGTATGCCTGCTGGGGATCAGCGACGAGGAAGGGGGCCAACACCTCTGCCCAGTGCTGCTGTGGCAACCTCTCTCGGGTGGCCACCCTCTCAAAGCCTGTCAGATAGGCCTCCACATCATCCTCAGCGGTCATCTTGGTTATAGCTTTGCGGACCTCTTTCCTGGCGTCCTTCACCGTCATTGCTGGGACAGTCCTTTGCTGAGCAGCGGTCAGGGCTGTTACCTGCTGGAGCAGCAATCTGTTTGTCTCTTGCTGCTGCACGTTGGACTGGACAAGCTGCTTGATTAACTCCTCCATGGCCGTGGCTTGCAGCTTCAGTGCTGTCCAGGACATGCACTAGTGTATACTTCACTGCACTTTGCCCGCATCCTCCACCATGTGTGGGGAATTGCTCTGGTAAATGACTGGTAGCAGTGCAGGAAGCAGTGACACACGCAGGTTTAAAAGTCCAACTTAAGTGTTTATTCACACTTGCAAAACAGAATACAAATTCAGCCTTGGCTTAGGCACATGCAAAAACATTACAAAAGTAATTCCTGCCCGGCTAGGCACTGTCTAATACATTTGACGGACCCTAGCTATCCGGGTACCAGGCTGCCTGGCACACGCTCTTGGCCAGCAGCAAGACAGGAGACCCTCAGTTACCTTTGCTGTGAGAATGCAATCTCGCTTTCAGCTCTCCAGGTAGGGCCTCTCCTACTGCTTCTGGCCTGTAGATTAAATCAGGCCCTAACGAGGCCTGAGACCCGCACCTGTGGGCAATTCACAAACCCAGGACCGAAGCCCGGGTGGAGTAGGAGTCCCACTACCAGCCTACCCCTACTCCATAATAAGCAGGCCCAGTACGGACATTACAAATGTGTCTGTGTTAGCTAGGCCAACACAGACAAAACAGACTATTCCTGCTTATCATGTCTGCATTAACCCTTGGGTTACTGCAGACAAACCCAGGGCTTTTACCACCAGCATTTCATCTGCCTGTAGGACAGATAGCGGTTTTCCCACACAATACCTCTTACTTTCTCACAGTACCCATATGATGCAGAAGGAACCGACACTGGATCACTGGACTGCAGACTCAGAGACAACTTTATTCCATGCTTCTCCTTGCTCTGTCTGTAACAACTGCCTCAAACCAGACTGCTCCTCCTCCTCAGTACATCACTGTTGCTGGGCAGAATATGCAAAACACATTAACAGTAAACATATTAGCAGAACACATATAACAACATCACAGTGGCATGTCCTCGGTAAAAGGGGAAAGTTGTCGATAAAAGTCCCAACAAAAATTGGAAGACTTTTCTTCCCCAATTAATTGTAGGTGCAAGTACAACTAGACAATTCAGCATCAGACACTTTAAAAATGCTGGTGCAGTGTAAGAATGTCAATGTAACTTTGCCCTGCCTAAATTATAAATGTGTCCCAATCTGTCTTTATTTTTTTACAGTGTGTCTTCATGCTCTGGCATCAATATATAGTCAAAACTCACTTTTGGTAATCATGAGAGCACGATTTAGAAGGTACAGTGAGTTGTGTATATGCTGTGTCACCTAGCCATCTGTTGAAATCCCCCAGGTGACTTTAACAAAATGTTGTGTGACTGGCTGTAGTGATGTCCTCCTGTAAACATGTCCTCCTGTAGTGATGTCCTTCTGCTGACATCACCCAAAAGGTGTCATCGGGCTAAATTCTAGACATTGCTGGAGATAGGAAAACAGAAAATGGTAGGTAGAATAGTTCCTCTGTTCATATTAAAGGTTAATAAACAAATATAGCTGGACAACCCTTTCATTTATTGTGAATATTATATGAAAATATGACCCCTAGATGGTGCTATTTTATTTATCATGGGAAAGAGTACATATAGCAATTATTGATTCATTAGAGATTGTATTTAACACAATAGAGTAATTATTATTATTATTATTATTATTATTATTATTAGTAACACAACATAAAATAGTATCTTATAACTTTTTTCATGTAGTAAGTGACAATATGTGACAATAAGTGACAAATCCAGATCAAGTTTCTGGGATATCATGTAGCATGTTTATTCTTTCTTCTTCACAGTGTAATCTTTTTGACATAATCATTAAAAACAAAATGATAAAAAAAACTATGACAGGAAAATACATAGACACTAAGCAATAACTAGGTAAAAGAAGTTCCCCCTCTTGTGGTACTATGTGAATTATAATTCCTCTTTTCAGGTTTAACCAGTTGTTATTGTGTATCTGATATGTTTTTTTTTGTTACATCTTATATTAAACATTATATTATTACATTTATAAAGTATTTGTTTAAAAGAAAAAATTATATATATATACACTCACCGGCCACTTTATTAGGTACACCATGCTAGTCAGGGCCGCATCTGCCATGAGGCGAGATGAAATGCGGGTCCCTGTAAAGGGCGGCGAAATTTGCCGCTCTAAAGTGGGCGATTCGGGCGTCCATTAACGCCCGAATCGCCCACCAGCTAAATAAATCGCGCCTGTCTCTTTAAGACACAGGCGCGATTTATATGTGGAGCGATGCAGCGCCTTTCCGGCAGCTGCGTCGCTCCGTTCTAAGCAGTGACACAGGCGTCATGACGTCACGCGCCTGTGTCACTGTGCGGAGCCGCAGCTCACAGGAGAGCCGCGTGAAGACCGGAGCCGCGCTCCGAGGGAGCAGCTGCCTGCAGGTGAGTATTATTTTATTATTTTTCATGTACTTTAATTAAATGTGGGGAGGTTTCATGTTATACTGGGAGGGGGGGGTACTATATGGGGCTAGAATACGTTTAATACTGGGGGGGGGGCGCTATAGATATCATATGGGGCCATAATTATTTTATACTAGGGGGGGGGTGCTATATATATTATTTGGGGCCATAATTATTTTATACTAGGGGGGGGAATGCTATATATCTATATATATTATTTGGGGCCATAATTATTTTATACTAGGGGGGGGATGCTATATATCTATATATATTATTTGGGGCCATAATTATTTTATACTAGGGGGGGAATGCTATATATATATATATTATTTGGGGCCATAATTATTTTATACTAGGGGGGGTGCTATATACATTATTTGGGGCCATAATTATTTTATACTAGGGGGGGGGGTGCTATATATATTATTTGGGGCCATAATTATTTTATACTAGGGGGGGGGGGAATGCTATATATATTATTTGGGGCCATAATTATTTTATGCTAGGGGGGGGGGGACAGACGCTATATATATCATATGGGGCCATAATTATTTTATACTGGGGGGGGGGGGTGCTATATATATATATCATATGGGGCCATAATTATTTTATACTGGGGGGGATGCTATACATATCATATGGGGCCATATTATTTTATACTGGGGGGGGAATGCTATATATATATATATATATATATATATATATATATATATATATATATATATATATATATACTGTATATACTGGCGTATAAGACTACTTTTTAACCCCTTAAAATAATGGCTACAGTGGGGGGTCGTCTTATACGCCGGATATACGGGGGCCGCACTGTGTGAGGTGTTTTTTTTCCCCGTCAGCGCGCAGAGAGACGCTTCCTGGGACCGCCGCGCATGCGCGGCAGTCCGCCTCTCACAGTCATTAGAAGAGGCTTGGTACGCGCTGACGGGGCGGCGCGCTGTATGCTAATGCAGCCGCCCTGTCACAGCGGTCGGCGTCACAGAGCTGGGGGTCACAGGCGGCACTTACAGAAGCATGTCGGATCTTCATTAATATCGCAGCTTAGAGTTATGATCACCAGGCACTTGCTCTCTTGTTTGTTTTGCAAAGTTTTAAGCAGACTTTTTTTCATTTGGGAGAGGGGTAGTCTTATACAGTGAGTATATACCAAATTCTATATTTTTAGGGCAGAAGTTGGGGGTCGTCTTATACGCCCAGTCGTCTTATACGCCGGCATATACGGTATATATTATTTGGGGCTATAATTATTTTATACTGGGGGGGTGATGCTATGTATATATTATTTGGGGCTATGATTGTTTTAATACTGGGGGGATGCTATAGATATTATTTGGGGCTACACTTATTTTATACAAGGGGGGTGCTGTATATATTATATGGGGCCATAATTATTTTATACTAGGGGGGGATCTGTATATTTTGTTTGGGGATTTGGGGCTATAATTATTTTATACTGGGGGGATGCTATATATATTATTTTGGGCTATAATTATTTTATACTGGGGGGGTGATGCTATATATATTATATGGGGCCATAATTATTTTATACTGGGGGGGGGGATGCTATATATTATATATCACTATATCACTAAGCTGGGGGGATGTATATGGGATACAGTATATTACTAAGCTGGGGGGGATGTATATGGGATACAGTAAATTACTAAGCTGGGGGGATGTATATGGGATACAGTATATTACTAAGCTGGGGGGATGTATATGGGATACAGTATATTAGTAAGCTGGGGTGGCTGTATATGGGGTACAGTATATTACTTAGCTGCAGGGGCTGTATATGGGGTACAGTATATTACTAAGCTGGGGGGGGCTGTATATGGGATATGGTATATTACTAAGCTGGGGGGCTGTATATAGGATGCAGTATATTACTAAGCTGGGAGGGGCTGTATATCGGGTTAAGTATATTACTAAGCTGCAGGGGCTGTATATGGGATACAGTATATTACTAAGCTGGGGGGGTGTATATGGGGTAGAGTATATTACTAAGCTGGGGGGCTGTATAAGGGGTACAGTATATTACTAAGCTGGGAGGGGACTGTATATGTGGGGCAAGATTTTATTTAAGCTGTAGGGGATCTGTATATGGGAGCTGTATATAATTTAATTGGGGGGTGAATAACGAGGCCTTTAAATACATGAGAGCAGGGATATATAAAAATAAATTTATATACATATATATATATATATTCATTAGGGGGTGCTATATATTTATTAGTTATAGGATACAGATTACTTTGCATCATGTAAACCAAATGTTGGGGGGGGGGGTCTGTATTAATAAATTGGGGGTGTTGTATATTGATTGGTGCTTAGCATGCTATAATTCCACTAGACTAATTCAGTCGTGATACGTCATGGATTGGAGAACCCAGATTGAAGTCCTTCTGATGGTAGAGATGGTCATCTATAAGGTATTAGATGTCACTAATGCCTCTCTGATCCTGTAGTCAATTACACATTGTCAGTGCTCTGTCTGTAGGGTTGTTAATTGTTAGTAAAGTTTAAGGATTTACTTAACAGGGAGTGGGGGGGGCAGCATTTTAATATTCGCCTCAGGCAGCAAATATGCTAGAATCTGCCCTGATGCTAGTAACGGGTTGGACCCCCTTTTGCCTTCAGAACTGCCTCAATTCTTCGTGGCATAGATTCAACAAGGTGCTGGAAGCATTCCTCAGAGATTTTGGTCCATATTGACATGATGGCATCACACAGTTGCCGCAGATTTGTCAGCTGAACATCCATGATGCAAATCTCCTGTTCCACCACATCCCAAAGATGCTCTATTGGATTGAGATCTGGTGACTGTGGAGGCCATTTGAGTACAGTGAACTCATTGTCATGTTCAAGAAACCAGTCTGAGATGATTCCAGCTTTATGACATGGCGCATTATCCTGCTGAAAGTAGCCATCAGATGTTGGGTACATTGTGGTCATAAAGGGATGGACATGGTCAGCAACAATACTCAGGTAGGCTGTGGCTTTGCACCGATGCTCAATTGGTACCAAGGAGCCCAAAGAGTGCCAAGAAAATATTCCCCACACCATGACACCACCACCACCAGCCTGAACCGTTGATACAAGGCAGGATGGATCCATGCTTTCAAGTTGTTGACGCCAAATTCTGACCCTACCATCCGAATGTCACAGTCGAGACTCATCAGAGCAGGCAACGTTTTTCCAATCTTCTACTGTCCAATTTCGATGAGCTTGTGCAAATTGTAGCCTCAGTTTCCTGTTCTTAGCTGAAAGGAGTGGCACCCGGTGTGGTCTTCTGCTGCTGTAGCCCATCTGCCTCAAAGTTCGACTTACTGTGCGTTAAGAGATGCTCTTCTGCCTACCTTGGTTGTAACGGGTGGCGATTTGAGTTACTGTTGCCTTTCTATCAGCTAGAACCAGTCTGCCTAATAAAGTGGCCGGTGAGTGTATATATATATATATATATATATATATATATATTATAAAAAGTTAGATAACTTTCCAATCTTCTTTACTTATCAATTCCTCACAGTTTTCTAGATCTCTGCTTGTCATTCTTTAGAAAGCTGCTATGTTTACTTACAGTGGGGAGAAATCTGTCCATGGTCACACAGGTGCGCGGCTCGTTATGTCACAAAGAGTAATCAGAGCTGTGTGTTTTAACGAGCCGCGCACCTGTGTGACCATGGACAGATTTCTCCCCACTGTAAGTAAACATAGCATCTTTCTAAAGAATGACAAGCAGAGATCGTGCGGCCTGTGTGGCCATGGTCAGATTTCTGTCCACTGGAAGTAAACACAGAAGCTTTTTATAGAATGACAGTAGTATGGTGGCACGGTGGCTGAGTGGGTAGCACTTCTGCCTTGCAGTGCTGGGGTCCTGTGTTTCAATCCCACCCAGGCCAACATCTGCAACAAGTTTGTATGTTCTCTCTGTGTTTGCGTGGGTTTGCTCCGGGTACTCCGGTTTCCTCCCACCCTCTCACACTTTTGAGCCCCATTGGGGACAGGGACCAGTTTGCCATGCTTTGTGCAGCGCTGCGTAATCTGTAGGCACTATATAAATTTGGATCCAGTTATTGTATTTAAAGAGGTTGTATGGTCCCTGAACCTCCAAAACAAACTCATGGGTCTGATAAATACACCCTCTATTGCTAAAAATACAATAACTTCCACTAAAATGTTGTGGTAATTGTTATTTTTACTTATTAGCAGGATGTGTACATTAAAAATTAACTTTTATTCTTTATCGAGTAGAATATTCCCAAAAGGGTAAAGTGCAGTATCAGCTCGCCAGTCACCAGAACTGGGTAGAAAGAGCCACACAAACTTAAATCATTAAATATGTTTCATTGGTTCAAATGTAAACATAAGCAAAATATTGTTTACTGACAATTCAAGAGGGACCAGCAAGAGAGTAATTAAATTGGATCTCACCAGTCTTGTGCGTGATCGATCCAGAAACGTAGGGCCTAGTAATCCCTACACTTGTATGATCACCTGGTGTCCCCGTTGCTCCTGTCCTAACAAGGACAGTCCCAAAACTGTCCCTGATAGCAGCTGTTAATCCCTACTTACTGAGTGTTATATGCTTCCTACGCGTTTCATGTACCATAGGATACAATCATCAGGGGATAGATCAGAGAGGAAATAAGCACGTTAAGCATGTTATTTTTACCAAAAATGACCTCTTTATTCCTGCAGGCAGGAACCAAGAAAGCAAGATGGCCGCCGCACTACAGGATGGTGAAGACTGCAAGTGGCAGTGAAATTAGTGAGACTCCTGCACTCATCAAAGTGTCAAAACACCTGAGATAAGTTGGACGCAAATTAGCGACTGAACCAGGTGCAGTGAAACAGAGATAGAAAAAAGATCAATCAGCCCCATTGTATATATTATTTCAGAAGAAAATGTAAAAGTTTTTAAGTGACTGCCCAGGAGCAATACATTTTTGTCAGCAGCAAGGAATTCAATTACAAAAATAAAACCTTTATGGACCCCAGAGTCTTCTGTTGCTGGTGGTCTCAGTTTGTATACAGAAATTGCGACAGTGAATTCATGTCAATGGCATATGACTACAGAAGCTTATCACTGGCCATAATGGTATGCTGATAGGCCACTAAAAGGTTACAACAGGTACATGCATTGGAGGTGACTTTTTATGCATAATGATACCCATAGCAATCAGAGCTGAGGTACTGGCAATTTTTAAAAAAGAAGAAGGGAATATAAGTTTAACATTATTAAAAAGAAATTATGAGTTCAATTAGGGCTGATTTTCACATCTGTTTTTTTTCTCAATTTGCTATCAACGTTTCAACATTTCTATGACTAAGCCCTCAATTATAGTTTAATTTAGAAAGAATAAAGGATGCCGATAACCCCTACAGGAAGCAGACACTTTTAGCATTCAAGACATAGCAATTTTTTCAATGATTTTAACATGGAGTTAAAAGCCAACATTTTTTTTCCATTGTAAAAAATCATTCAGTTTTGCAATGCCATCTTATTCAATTTTTTTGGAAGATTTTTTTGTCAACAGTTTGGTGAACTTTTAATGACCACTTTTTTATTTTTCATTTTGAAGGTGAGTTGCACAAAAGTGTTTTTGATGGGATAAAGGGGGATTTTTTGTTCCAGAAGGGGAAAGGAAGGTGCGTTTAAAGACTGAGACATCTAAAGCCTACTATGAAGAGAAATTAGCCGTGTAAATGATTAAATAATTGAAAACATTTTAACAACAAAGCCAGTGTAGCAAGAACATTGACTCAGCTGTGCAAGCACCATGATATAACTTTACTTTGTAGTGGGCAATATGCAGTCTACCAAGAATACACTACAGACCCAGTGTAGAACCATGCGCCTGCATATGATAAATCCCCACAGTATCTTTATATATATAGATTCAAATGAGGGCTTGTTATCTAAAGAACACATTGAGGGGCATTTATTAATTTTGGCGCAGGCTGGCGCTACATTGTTCAGTGGGATATAAGTTTGTGGCGCAAGAGATTAATAAATTGGTGCACAGACTGAAAGGTTTAGAATTCCTAGACTTTCTTATAGATGCTTCTATAGAAACGCCAAAAGACTGTTGGATTCACATGCAGCGCTACAAAAAAAAGTTAAGAGTGTCGAAAACACCAGTATTGTGGCGCCAACACTTCATAAATTAAGGAGCAAGAGGTGCAGAAAGAAAAAAAAAAACAACGCCAGTTTTCTGTTTGAACTGCCATAATAAATGACCCCCTCAAAAAGAGATAAAATAAGTGTATGCCCACCCGCTAGGCTGTGTCCTCAAGAAATGAATGCCATTCTTGCCTGGAAAAGATAGCTTAATCCGGTTCCAAGTAAAATGAAAATTAGCTAAAAGAAAAAAGAAATTCCTTTGGCAGTGTCTAAGTTAAAAAAATGTAGCAAATGCTTTTATATAAAAATCCATTAAACTAGCAGGGAAAACACACATAAAATGGTAATGTGTTTTGGACCTAACAGTCCTTACTCATACATAGGTGACAGCCCCACGGCGGTCTTTAAGGGTACTTCTTTTGATGCGACGCCTTTCTACGGCGGCATGTCAGAAGAAGATTGCAGGACATCGGGTCTCACTGATGTTGGTGTTGGGCTGTGATATCACAGCCCAGACACGACACTCACACCTGGGATCAGAAAAACTCAGATCCTTGGGGTTAACCCCTGATACTCCTGGGGGTTTAACCCCCGCGGTTTGTAAGTGTGCCCCCGGTGGATCGGACGCCACAGTGAGCTTACCGGGGGGGTCGAATCCCTCCTCCGGCAGCCCCAGGGTCCGGCGTGTGCCCCAAAGCTGCTGGCTCCTTGTCACGCCTGGTTCCGCCTCCTGGAAGGACCTGGCTGTAAGTAACTGAGAATACGCAGCATTACTTACATTGTACACTGCAATAAAAGTGTATTGCAGTGTAAGGGCGTGAACAAGCGATCGGATGAACGCTTGTTCAAGCCCAAGAGAGGAAAAGTTAAAACATTTTAAAAAACCCTAAACATCATTTCATAATAACAATACAATAAATAAATAAATAAATAAAATAAAAAGTCCCATAATCAGCCCAATTACATATAAAATTCATATAAAGTATATAAAACACAAAAGCAATAAAAATACATACTACATACAGGTATCACAGCCTCCATATCAAATTGTACAAGAAATCTAAAACAATATTGAACCCACTCGGTGAACGACAAAAAAAAAAAACCCTGAAAAACTTCCCATAATATACAATTTTTAATCAAAAACCCTCACAAAAATTTTTCTACAAAGTGATCAAAAAAATTTACGTGCCCTAATATGATACAACTGAAAAGAACAACTATTATAGCAAACAATAAGCCATCAGCCAGACCTGTCAACAGAAAAATAACATGCTTCTGAAAAGTTGTCAATAGAAAAACTATATAACTGAGATATCTCTGTATTCATATTGAACCAGAGAATAAATATAATATATTTATTTATGCTATGGCGAGTGGGAAAAAAAAGTGCAAAAAATCCAAAATAAAAATTGATTTTGTTAGTATCCCCCTTGAAATAGTTAATAAAATCTCATGAATAGGCTTTAGACCCCCAAAATTTATTATCTACACATTGTATCTCAAATAATAAGCCTCAAATGTTCGCATTACCAAAAAAAATTTAAATTTTATAGCCTGTACAATGTGACAATACAAATCTGCTCTAAATGGCACTTCTTTCATTCTATGCCCGGCTGTGTACCCATACAGCAGTTACCACCACATATGGGGTGTTGATACATTCGGGAGAAATTGAGCATCAAACTTTGCAGAGCGTTTCATCATTTTATTCATTATGAAAGTGTCATTTTTGGCCTAAATGAATGTATTTTCCCCAAAAATTCAAAAGTTTCAAAACTGCACATCCACTTTGTTTTAACCCATGTGAAACTCTTAAAGGGTTAATGGACTTAATAGAAGTTGAGGGTTGAAGTTTCGATAGTGGGGTAATTTATAGGGTTTTACTAGTGTATAGGACTTTCAAAGTCACGTAAAGTTTGAGTTGTCACTCAAAATGAGTGAGTTTTGGCGATTTTCATGAAAATTGGAAAAATCGCACCTAAAGTTCTAAGCCTCAAAACATCCTAGAAAAAAGGGGAGGGCACATAGAATATGATTCCAACATAAAGCAGACATTCCGGGAATGTTAGTTATCTAGTTTTTTGGGTAGTTTAACTATCTGCCTGGAATAAAGAACATTTCAAACTTTGAAAATGAAGAATTTTTCCAAAAAATTTTTTTTTTCAGAATGAAATGCAAAATTTATCAGTTAACTTTTTTTTTTCTTGTTTTTGTTTCATGTGCTTTTTATATAAAACATGAGTTTATAGATCTCCAAGGAGTTTCACAAAGCTCTTCATCTCAGATGATATTTTATTTGTTGTACTCAATGGGGCAAATTTATCAAGCTGTCTGAAAGTCAGAATATTTCTAGTTGCCCATGGCAACCAATCACAGCTCAGCCTTCATTTTACCAGTGCTCATGTATATTTTAAAGGGAAGCTGTGATTGGTTGCAACTAGAAATATTCGGACTTTCAGACAGCTTGATAAATCTGCCCCAATATGTTGCATGGACAAAAGTTCATTTTATATATGATATGTAATGCCACATTTCTCCTCCAGTAGGCACTGCATAAGAAGTCTCCAGCAGTAATGTTTCAGCACCAATTTCCAGAGGATCTATAAAATCTGTAAAATACTAAAACATTTCTCAAAGAAACCAAGACTACCACCAGCTAAGGAAGTACTGGACTTTCATTCTACCCTTAAGGACTAGATATGTGGACTTTCTCATATGTAATATATTTTATGCCTAGTAGATAGCATTAAAGTCTTTAGTAAAAAGTATTAATATTCCAAATCAGATCTCTGGAAACATCCTTATTTGTCTCTGCAGTGCTTTTTATGGAATTCATAGTAATAATATTGGCAAAAATCTAAACTTTCAGTTCAAATATTTATCAGTTGATTATTAAAATGCTAACAAATTGTCATTTAAAATATTCAAAGCCTAAATATTTCAGCAGCAATACTTTTCCTAAAATTGTTAGCAATTTGTGTATTAGATGTTTTCAGCATGATCAGAACTGACATAATAATAATAAACTTCAAATATACTTTACATTAAATTCTTTGGTATCTTATTTTTTCGTTTCCTTCCCCTGCCGTTAGCCCTGCTTCTGAAAGCTATTCTATGGTCTGCACATAGCAGATAGATATGGAGGCTAATGTTGTACTCCTTAGAGACCTGGATGGTATTTCATGTGATAATTCCCTTTTTTTTTTTAGAAGACACACCACTAAAGACTTTATGAGATTCTCCTCTGTCTGTATATGTATGGAGGTAAAACTTATTTGGAGACATTGCTTACTGTAGTAAGAAAAGATTTAAAAATATAGGACAACTAAGTCTATTTTGTTTCTGGAAAGAAAAAAAAATTGGTTTTCAAACAATTTGTTACACTTTATACAGCTTATTTTCAGGCAAATATATAAGATGCAAGCTTATGCCTATTGTACCTGAAACAATGCACTTTAATGCACATTTATGGCATCTACCTCTGGATTGTATACAATTTGAAATTTTCAATACAGCATACAATAGGATACTAAGGTCTGGTGTACTAAATGTGGGCTTCCCTAACAAAATGATTGCTGTAAGAAAACACACAACCGGGGCAGAATATAGGAAGGAGGGCAATAGGAAGGACACAAATAATAGGTAACAACCAGAGCAGGTCCACAGAACACTATTAAATAAACACAGACAAAGGGAACAGACAGCAAAGTGATGAGTGAATACAAGAGAACAGACAAACTTCACAGAATCTCTCACCACAGTCAAAGAAACAAGCTACTTAGTAAGTATAGCTATTCCTATAAGCTGCAGATTCAACAATTCCTAGCAAATACTGAATGACAAAACCAGCCTTCAATGGAGCCCGGCCCCTCGTGATAGGATAATACAAATTAACATAGCTGAGAAGTAAAAGACCAAAGGGTGCCAGTTAAAGCTTGTGACAGCTTGTAAGCAAAAGAGTTTAGTATTTATTTTATTTAACCCCTTACCAACATGTGACCTAATACTACGTCACATGGCAGGTGCATGGAGAGGGCTCACGGGCCCATGGCCAGTAAGTCTTTGCTGCATATTGCAGCAAAGGCTTACTGGTAACACCTGCGATCTCAGCCAGCACCGATCGTGGGTGTTTTCCCTCTGATCGCTGCCAGCTTCAAAAAGATGGTGGCGCATGAGCGCCTCCATCTTTCTGAGGATCGCCGCTCCCCGTGACGTCATTGGGGAGCAGCGATCCATCTCCCTGGTAACCTCGGGTCTTCCGAAGACCCGAGGCTACTTCTGGGTTAACCTATTCATTACAATGTGCTAGTAGTAAAAATTTAAAAAAAAGTTTAAAAAAATAATAATAAAAAAACCTAAAAAAAATCACCTCCCTTTCCCTAGAACTGATATGAATATAAATAAACAGTAAAAATCATAAACACATTAGGTATCGCCGCATCCAAAAATGCCCAATCTATCAAAATGTAATAACCGTTTTTCACTGCGTTTAACCTCGTAACAGAAAATCACAAAGTCGAAAATGGCACTTTTTTGCCATTTTAAAAAAAAATTTAAATTCTATAAAAAGTAATCAAAAGGTCATATAGCCCTAAAAATGATAACATTGTAAATGTCATCAAAATCCTCAAAAAACTACACCACCCACAGCTCCGTACACCAAAGTATAAAAAAATTATTAGCGCCAGACGACGGGAAAATCCCCCCAATTTTGTACAGGAGGTTTTAATTTTTTTAAATGTATGAAAACTTTATAAAACCTATACAAATTTGGTATCCCCGTAATCGTACCGACACAAAGAAAAAAGTAGACATACATTTGGGGCATACAGTGAAATCCGTAAAATCCAAGCCCACAAGAATACAGCACAAATGCGTTTTTTTTTACCAATTTCACTGCATTTGGATTTTTTCCCCCACTTCCCAGTACACGGCATGGAATATTAAATACCACCATTTCGAAGTGTAATTTGTTATGCAGAAAATAAGCTATCACACAGCTCTGTACATGGAAAAATAAAAAATTATAGATTTTTGAAGGTGGGGAGTGAAAAATGAAAACACAAAAACGAAAAAGTGCTGCGGCGTTAAGGGGTTAAAAATAAAAACTTTGTGACAATTTCTTTGTATACCTCAATGTTGTTACCTTGATTTCAGTGTATGGGCTCATTTGTGTGTGTAGCAAATCCAGGAAAACTTGTTTTAAGATATAAAAATAAAGTCAGAAGTGTTATATTTTTAAGTTATGTTGAGCTCACTTTGATTCAATGTCTCATATGTAAAGGTATGCTAAAAAATTGGGGAAAATTTAGTAATCTAAATGCTCACAGCATCTTGTAGTAATTTGTATGAAAAAAAACCTACATTACATGCAGTACCCCTTATGTTTTAACATGCATTCTGTTTTTAACACCTTATTACAGGTGTATGGAGAGGGCGGAGCACTGCATTTACCGCTAAGCTACAGTTGCTATTGTTCTTAACCTGTCAATTGCACTCATACAGCCGTCTTGACTTCGACCACTGAACTCCCAGGATGTTATTGGGCATGTTGATCTGTTGCCATGGAAGTTAGGAGTCAATCAAAAGCTCGCAGGTCTGCACCTCAATGGTTTCTGCCTATAGGAATGTTATGAGATGGAACCAACAAGGTTCAAAAACATTATGGGCCTTAATAATCAAATAAAACATGAAAATAATATAATATAGTTACAAACTAAAATGTTAAAAAATATCTTTAAAAAAACTACATTAAACCACTTTCTGTAGAAAGCACATCTAAATAAATAAAAGTAAGCAATTCATAGATCCAAAAATACTGATCCATTAAACTATTGAAATAAATATACCTGATAAAATGGATGAAGCACACAAAATACATCAACCAAACATTTAAAAAAAGACTCAGGCCATCTACAAATAAAAACATATGTCTAAACACATCAAACAAACATGTGTTGATGATCAATCCTCATGTATGTACATACTCACAGTCACAGTCAAGGTGAAATCTACCATGAGTTAATCAAATGACCTAATAATTCCAAAAAGCTACCCACCAGGAGGCGTTGCATAATACTCACAACAACTAATGCTACCACCACCACTCTAACGCACAATTTGATGTCACTTTCTAATGATAACCATATTATAACCACCTTATGGGCAGGACGTTGGCTCAGTGCGTAGCAGCCTTGTCCCACCCAGGTCAACATCTGCGAAGAGTTTGTATGTTCTCTCCCACACTCCAAAAACATACTGGTAGGTATGGGGACAGGGACCGATCTGTGTACGCTATATAAATAAAGGAATTATTATTATTATTATTATATCAAACAAGATATCTCTATCAATACCTTCTTTACCAAAAATAATGTAACCATTAAATCATTACCACTTTATGTTAGGTCTTGTAATATTAATATCCAGAATTAACAAGCTTTATGTCAGTACCTGTCCAGCAACCGCGCAACCACAACCAGGCTTGGTGCTAGCTGTCAGACTAGGTAGGTGGTGGCGAACTCACCCTGCGACATCCCTGCGGGCTAAGGCCCTGGCTAAAGCAGATAAACCACCCTGACAAGGGCGAACCCACTATCAGAAACCTAACTGACGGTCCCTGAGTGACCCTACTAAGTGACAGGAAAACCTACTTCGTCTAGCAGCTGCTGGATGGTGGAGCGGACAGGTAACCGGATTACAGATATAGGTCAGTGTTCACACTGGTAACAGAAAACGACACTAGACAGACAGGAAGATGGGGTAACATTAGGAGATAAACAATACTGAGGGACAAACAACAGACAGACAAGCGGAGTCAAACAAACCAAGATGGCGGCAAAAGTACAGAATTGTATAGCAAATAAAATGGTCAGTAGGCAAAGCAGATACACAGAATAGCAAGAACCGCGATGGCAAAAGTACTAGATACACAGATAGACTGCAATAACCAGCACCAGATGAAGGGCTGAGCAGAATATAAGGCAGTAATGGTCACTACCCCCAGCTCTGACTGACTCATCCTGCCATCACTCAAACCGCAGCTGCAGGCAAAACGAGTACAAAGACACACCCAGCTTTCCCAGGATCAGAAATGGAGCTGTCAATCACAGGCAGCTCTGGGTGTGGTTTTCCAGCAAGAAGCCTGAAACCTGATCCCATCAGAACAATTTGCGAGTTCTGACACTTTATATCAAGACAACAAGATATATCTTATCATATATATATAGTAATATTTCAAACTTTATGCAGCTATGATTTTGGCATTTAAGTAAAAGGGTTAGGGTTGTAACATCCAGCACACTGGCTAATGTTGTGTGCCCTGCTGTGTATAGGATATAAAGATTATTATTGTTATTATTTTTAGATCTCCATTAGTTTCATGGTGTTGTACATTCCAAAGGCTGTTACATAAATGATAACGAGAACAAATAGAAGTACAAAAGACACAAAACTATATTGAACTGGTACAAGTGGATGCAGGACCCGTGAGGGCTCATAATCCATATAAGTTGTGGCTGCTTTGCTCATCTGAGTGCCACAGCAGTGTCAGGAATTCTTCCCCAGCTGCCCAATATTAATGACCTGATAATATATCAGGTCATTATAATGACAAGTTGCAGATAAGCCATTTAATTGAAGTTGTAGAACACATATTAATGTTTATATGACAGTATGTAAACTTTTTTGCAGTGAGAAGCCAGTTGATAATTAGATCATTGTCCTCATTAAGTATAATTGCTCTTTTCTTAGTGCAGGGTGTGTGCACATTGCTAATACTTGTACATGTTACAAGAGATTGTGATGCAGGCTCCTCTGTATTTTTCTTGTGTCTCCAGGGCAGGGTTAGTTTGGTTGGCTCAGTGTCACACACAGATGTGACTCTTTACCCTGCAAACTTACACCGTGACGGCTGAGGAGGAGGAAAGGAAAAGCATAAAACAGAGAAAAAAAACGAAACAAATTCTTCCAAACTAACATTCACACTGAAACACAGGGGCTTGGGAGAAGCCACAGGCAACAGAACCTAAACTTCTTCCAGAGAAGCCAAGTTTGGAGGCAACTAACATTTCTTTCTTTGTACTGTCAATGTTCCTGAGCCTCTATCCCTCCCTCCTTATATATGGAGCAGTGTCTGGACTAGCTGTACTGATAAGGCGATTTCAGACTCAGCAAAGTGTCTGTATGAGTGATCAACATGGAGACAGACTGAAGACCTCAATATCCAACTATTGTCCCCTTTTGTCAGCAATTCCCCTTCCTTCAGATGAAGTGACTCTCAGTAATGCAGTATATGAGTAGGGTCAAACTCTTCCTCCTCTGCAGGAAAGTGTCTAGAGCTGATGTACAGCAGATCCTTTTTAAGTCACATTAGGTAGAGTAAATCCACAGGCAGAGGGAATTGCTATGCTTTCCGCCCATCTCCTTCATACTCCCCTCTCCCTCAACCTCTGCAGTTGGATGTCTTCAGCCTTTCTTCAACTTTCTTTTGGGCAGAGGTAACCCCCGCCTGCCTGTCTATCCCATATAATAGTGAATGACCACATACAGTACCTCAAGAATAGTGACAAGTTTGCCTGGAAAGCAAAACAGGATCTGAGAGTTTATTAACAGGAGGAAAGTTGGGACAGACACTGACAAACTGTTCCTGCTACTGGGAAGAAAGTCACACCGGAGTTCAGAGAAAGTCACAGGAGCATGCAGCCATGGTAAGCTTCTGCCTTACATGATAGCATAGGCAATGTATTACTAACTTCTCTGCTGCTGCTTCTAGCTTTTACAGGGGGTTATCTTTTTATGTATACTTTATTAACTAAACTATATATAGTTTAATAAATTGGGCTGAATAAATAGTTGTGAAATAGACATGGAGATAGACTGATAAATGAGTTTAATAGATGGATGACTAGTATAAAGTATGCACAGACAGTATTTGGTTACTGAGTATCCTTTGCTACACCTTTTGGCCTCATAAACAAGCCAGCAAGTGGCAGCACAGTTTACAAAGTGTCCTGTCAGTGCAGATCTTTGGGTGTTTATCAGGTTTTGGCATATATGTACATAGATTTTTCCCAAGTAAATATTTCTTCAGTATCTGCAGATACTGTTTCATATTTGAGAACCTAAAGGATGCTAATAAAATTTAATGATAAACTTTTGGATTGCCACATCCTAGAAATATTCTTCATTCGATGTGGTAGATACATGTGTTTAGATTATGCAAAATTTTACAACCTCTTTTGACATGCTGGTTTTAACTGCCAGTGCTTTGTCCGATATTGGTGCTCTTTTTACACAATCAAAGCCTCCTATACTTTAATACTTACATATAATGCAGCATGAGTCTGGATGGAGGATGAGTTCATCTTGCACTTATTCTAAGTGGCAAAGGCCAGATATACTGGCTTGGATTTTTTTTTGTTTGTGTGCCTCTCTGCTCTCCTTAATGTGACATGTCTTGTTCCACTGATCAAAGGGTTAAGTGGAGGGAGATAGGCCTGTCACAAATGCAAGCAGTAGGAGATATGGAAAGAAAGGACTGTGAGCTGCCTATACACAGCACTGCAGTCTGAAAAAGTAGATTGAAAAGCAGTTTTAAATCTATGATGGATTCAGTTTTACTGATGTAAACTTGATGGACAGTTGGCATCAAAAATCATCAAAAACTATGTTGACAGGAAAATGGGCATTAAAACTAAAAATCTTTTCCATGCTAACTTTATAGACTTCACATGTTACATGAAGTAGTTTAGCAGAAAGAGACAGCGCCTATCAAATACAGTACAGTAGGTAAATGTTGTTCCCACCTTTTTATGGGGCCAAAACCAAACATAGAGTAATGCTTAAGTTATAGCTACTTGTGAATTAAGACATAACTTTCTGTTATTATTTTTGTATCATTAATTAACTGAAACATATATCTATCTATCTATATATATATATATATATATATATATATATATATATATATATATATATATATATACACACACACACATATATCTATCTATCTATCTATCTATCTATCTATATATATATATACATACATATATATAAAGCCTATTTTATTTACCAAAATATTCCACAGTACTCTATATTATGTATTTAATATTATGCTGACAATGGGAAGTTTGTATTTCTATTTTGATCTGACTTTGCATTCACTTTGTATGTAAGAATGAACGCTAAGGAAGCCAACAGTTTCTAGGTATCAACTGTGATGAAATCCTTTGATAACCTGCAGTCTCATAGCTTCCCTACACAACAGCCTAAAATTCCCTGTCCCCATCCTGCCATAGATACATGTCTCTTGGAAGACAAACTCTGTGACAAGTTCCATTAAAAGTCGTTGCTAGTGTTTCAGTTTACATAGCTCAGCAAGTGTGTTATGCCATGGTCCAGTCTTTATTTAGTTAAGGAATGTTATATCAGAGATGGATGTTTAATTTAAGTAGAAAACATAAGCCAGAGTAGCCGTGACATCTATTGCAGGAATTAAGTTTTGGGTTAAATAAATAAATAGGAAACATTACATTATACATATGTTCTAAGTCTACAAAAAAAAATTGTCATTGCTATCATTTCTGTGCACTAAATTTTCATTACATAATTTAGAAAAAACAATGAAAGTATTCAGAGCCCAGTAGATTAAATACATTTTAATCTGTAAGAATAACTCCATGTTCCAAATTGGTGTCAACATCAAAATAAATATTTGTTGTTGTTGTTATTATTGTTATCTTTCAGGGGCACACACTTTGCTTTACTAAATTGTACAATTTTAAAATACTATAAATTCCCTGTATAGTATGGAAAATATCCATGCAAGGTATCTATAAAAAAAACTATAAAATGTTCTGCAGACTATTTTCAACTGCTACAAATGTTTGGTGGTTTATTCCACAAAGCTGGTGATCCCCACCTTTAGTTGGAAAAAAAGAATCCACAAAGGAAGAATTATTTGGGTGTTTTATTGAACGTGCTTGTAAATGAACAATTCCTAGGCAGTAGTTGTACAAGCTGCAGGAGAATAAAGTGGAGAGATGTAACTACCAAAGCCTGTTTCAGATTGTGCTAGATTCTTTTCTCTGCGCTTTACATAACATTCTGTCCTAATCCTGCGTGCTGTCAGAGATGTTTCATGGTTGTGCAATTGCTGTAGTGGAGAATGCCAATTTGCATTCCAGGAGTGTCATTTGATTACTTTTATCTGCTCTGCTCCAAGTCCATCCTGGACCTCTTATTTCATCTTGCCATGTCACGTGTCAATACTATGTCCTCTTTTCAAGAAAGAGCAGAAAAAAAAAATGTTTACTTAAAACAAGAAAGAAGAAGTTCTTTCATGTTGCTGCCTTAGTCCCTCTCAAACTTGTCAGCAGCAGAATGATTCACTTGGGCCTAGAGAAATAAAACATAGGAGGGTTATGCAGCTCAATAAGCCTATGGAGAGCTACAATGTAGCATCCCCAGAGAGACTTGTTAAAGAAGAGCAGGTCTGTAAAGTTCTCGGCTCTCTGACCTGGTGCTGTCCCCGCAGTTTTCTTATTTGATCTTTTTTAGTGAATTGATCTTTTTCTTCTTCACATTAGTCCTCAAGAGACTACTGTGACCAAAACAACTTGGAATCTGTTGTGGACTAAAGCATAGAGCACAGTACTGATGCTGAGGATATGTATGACAGAGAATTGGCATAAGGGTTAAGCACACATTTTATGCAGTAGGTTTGAGGTGTGCTCTTCTGCATTCACTGTTTTGTCAACAATGAAGCTTTTGTGGAGACGAGATGACGTGTTAAGTGCAGGCTGCATGCTGTATCTTGTACTGGGTTACGGATAACATACGCTATTTGGAAATTTGTATTTTGGTAACCAAGGGTAAATTAATCTCCTTAAACATATTCTCATATATATTCTAGCATTTCTTTAAATATTACATTGTTTTCTTTATTTTGCTTATTAAGTTTAGCTTATTTGCTTTATTCATTCCTATTGCGCAAAAATGTGTTACTAGGCTGTACAGAGACCATGTCCTCAACCTCGTGTGTCCCTGTACTAATGAAGCTCACAATCTAATGTACCTATTGCATTATGCACACTATGGTCAATTTCATAGAAAGCTTATCAGCTATTTGTGTGAGGAAAACATAGTACCTGACAAAAAACATACAAAACCATACAGATGTCCTAGGTTAAATTTAATCCCAGAAACCCAGTGCTGTTTGTCTGAGCCAACATGATTATAAAATGTAGCAACATTTTTTGCACGGATGAAAATATGTAAGTATAAGGGGAATTTATAAATTTTGGCGCAGGGTGGTGCTGGAACCGTGCTGTATTTTTCAGTGGGATATAATTTTGTGGCACGAGGGATTAATCAATTGGCACATAGACTAAAAGGTTTAGAACTCCTTAGACTTGCTTTAAGCTGCTCTCTTTTTGTGCCGCAAATTGTGCCAAAATAATAGAAGCCACCTATATGTTTATAGACATACTTTTACATTTTATCATGTAAGGCTAACCTACAATTCTAGGAACCATTAATGGACAAGAATTAAGCTGATTCTGGGGCATAAAGCAGACACTTTAACCTACTACTAGACAACCCATTTTATATAGTGTAAATTATTTGGAGTTCATATAGAAGGTTAAGAAATCTTTTGCATTGTACCAAAGTTTTGATTATGCATCTTTCTCTTCATTCACTTTAGTAAGTTGTTGTTATCGAATTTTTAAGAGGCAGTGATTTTCATGATTAGGGTAAGTATGGTCTATAAATTTCGGGACAGGCCGTAAAAATGGGGTACTTTTTCCGGTATCTAAAGAAAATGTCAATGTGTCTTTATTAGTTCTAAGCTGTAAGGATATATAACTAATAATGTTTATTATTTGTTTTGTTTTATTTGGCTGTTAAAAATAGCTATTTAAAATGTTTCGGTAAGTTTTCCAAAAAAAAAAGGAAAAATCAGGTTACTAACCTAATAAGCCTCCTGATCTACAGGAAAATAAATTCTCCCGAAACTGTTTTGCAGGTTTTTATGCAAAGTTTTGCTCATTGGTTCAGCCACCCGATGGATACATCACTAGGCCTACACCTTTTGATGTAACCACTGCGACTGGCGTGGGGGTGGGGCGTGGCCTTTATCATATGCCGGTATATGAGCCCTTAGCAACCACAGACATGTCCTTGTGGGCAATGTTGTGATTGGCCAGGTGGGACATGTGAATCTGATGTAAATCCCAGACGCCATAAGACACAGGAGACAGAGCTAGGGGGAGGATTCTTCTCAGCCAGATAGGCAGGGACGTCTCAAATAGGACAGGAGGCTGCTGTGATTAGGGACAGTTAGAAATGTGAAATAATTGCCATTTTGAGGTTACTATGAAGAACTGCTTTAAGCAACTGATAGGCTGCTGTAGAGCAGGACCTGAGTTAGTACCATCATTATTTACAGCATCATTCAGAAGTATCTTAAAGGTAAAATCTCTGTATAGATTGCAGTTCCAACAAACTCTTAAAGGTGCTGTCTCATTATAGTTTGCCATTCCCTCAAAATCTTAAAGGTGCTGCTGCAGTATAGTTTGCAGTTCCTGCATGTTCCAAAATGTAAAAGCCTAAATTTTGACTTTCTTTAAAGCATTCTAAACAGTAAAACTACAGCCTTGGTGCCTACATCTTCCCTGTCTGTTCATTTTATTTCCTTAGTGCCCCTGTTACTTTGGTAGCTACTGCTAAATTGTGCTGCCACTGAACCCAGAACAGTTTTAGTGGCTGGGAATAAGGTATTGTGGGACAGCCAGCGTCATAACATTTTACCAACTCTCTGTCTCCAGCAGCTGAAATAGTGGCTTTTTTATGTGCAGTAATTATGCAATGCTCAGTCAGGACTAGTGCTTGTAGGCGAGATCGGCCAAACCTCTGCTTTTTATCCAGTTTGGGGTATAGAAAGATGAATGCTTCCTTGAGATGGTGTGGGCAGGCTTGGGGATGGTTGTTGTGATGCTGCTGCTTGTAGTATCACATACTTACTTTGAGGTGACAGGCTGCTTTGTCACTCGAGAGGTGGTAGAGGCTTAGACAACTGAAGCAGTTTCCAGTTGGTGTTTCCATGTTTTTTTGGTGTGTCATTCTCTGCAGCTTATGTTTTGTTTGCTGGGGCCTTGTCAAACATGTAGTGCACAGATTGCTGTTTGCTTCAGGGACTGGTGGCACTACATGCAAATGACACATGTTTTGTCTTCTGCATATTACTTGAAAAAATATCATATGGGCTACCAAAGGTGCCTTTGCACCTTTCCACATCTATCTACAGCATTGTGACCACCACCTCTTCCTCCAAATTGGTATTGCCTTTGAGTGATGTTGGATCTAGGACGTTGTCATCATGACTCAGATCTTCTCCCACCAATCCCTCACCACTGCCCCAACATTGCCAGAAAGCTGCAGAAGTTGGCACATTGGTTTCATCATCATCATCTTCATGGTAGATGTCCTGCAATAAACCGCTGTTCATATATCTATTGTTCAACACAAGTTGTTGGACATGTGGGAGCTCTATGCCTGCAACTGGGGCAAATGGATGTTCAGTGCTATGCTGGGTCCACAAGGCACTGTTGAGGTATCACTATGTGTTGCTGCTCTCCGGTTGGGATGATAAGGCATGATGCTAGGAGGCTAGGGTCAATGGCAGAGTATCCCTGTTTCAGCTTCTTCTACTGGTTGTTCTGGTAGAATGGCAGTCTTCTCCTCCAAGCTCTGTTCCCTAACTGCAAGACACTAGGAGCTGGGACTGTTCCCATAGACTTACATTGAGTCCCCCTAATATTCTATGGTAAAAAGGTTCTAAAGTGGTAAACAACTTTCCAAACAGCAACTGGCTAGCTTCTCTTTAGTTAATGATACACAGTCAGAATGTATATAACAAAACACTATAGATTAATACAAGTTAACCCTTGATGTAAAATAAAGTAATATGTGCTGAAAATATCAAATGTCCACAAATGTCCAAAGTTCAATGCTCCTGTAATCAAGGATACTACAGATGGCACATGGAATCCCATCTAGGAGCAATCATTAGTGACTTGTGGCTGAGACATCCTTGCTGTTTTGAACTAAGGGCTTTGCACAAAAGAGATGCAGAAAGTTGAAGACAATATAATGGAACTTGAGACACTCTTTGTGATGTAATTGACCAATTCCTTAATTTTATGTGGCCTATCAATTCTGGGAATACACATGCAGTACTTCACACTGCCTTGGAAAGGACAATTATTTCAAATTTCTAGCTGCCCCTCACTGTCATTATAGGTACCTCCTCCTCCACAAACAGTGCCGGTCAAGTCTACTCATCACTACACATACATTCTTCAAGTGCACTGACATTAACAGCATTTTATACATTTTTAAATTCGTAAATTTTTCGTGGCATTAGGACGAACCTGTCAAAACCGTTTTTTACCCAATCCTCTAATCAATGCTCAGCAGTCTATGAATATAGTTAAAAAATAGCAGAAAACAGTATATGGACTTATGATTTATATTTAGCCCTCACCATACAATAAAGCCAAACATCATGAGATCACAGACACTTGATGTACAGTCATATGTTTCCTCCAATAGACATGGTCTTCCTGTCTGGAAACATAGCTTTTAATGATTGATTATTTAATAATATTCTATGTAGTAAATCATGCTACTATTTTTTACAGATTACTATTGAATTTCATACATTATGGACCAATAGATCTACTATCAACTGAATGTATGATGCCTTAAAGGGGTATTCCCATCTGGGCATTTACATTTAATTAAATTCATTTGCCATATGTAAACATTTCTTCAATTGGATGTTATTAAAAAAAATGTTCCTGTGTGAAGATAATTTCTCATAAATGTAGTTATTCTGTCCCTTAGAAACGAGATACTTTCCTCGGATACGACCACGTCAGACTCTGGCAGCGGTGGCCAGACATGCGCTATAGAGTCCTGCCAAACCAACAGGATTCAGCGATCATTACCACAGGACGGTTGTGTGACATGTAGTAACTCCCGGACAATCTATATATAATAACCTTTTGTTTCTTTGTGCACTCAATCTATCAGACGTGGCCGTATCCGAGGAAGCTATCTCGTTTCTAAGGGACAACATGGTTACATTTATAAACAATTATCTTCACACAGGAACATTTTTTTTAATAACATCCAATTGAAGAAATGTTTATATATGGAAGATTAATGAAACTGAATGTAAGTGCCCAGATGAGAATACCCCTTTAATTTTCAATTTTATTAACTTGGGATTGCCTGTATATAATATTGAATAGAATATTAAAAGTAATTTCTACTGTCCTATTTAGCTTATTTTTTTTCAAAAATCATTCTTACATATAAATCTCTCTACTGGCTTTCACTTTCTCCCCTGCTTCAGTTCCCCCTGAGCTCTTATCTATCACTTTAACTTCTTAGGTGAATAGATTTCACACAAGTCTGACATGATGTTGACAATGCTAGCATGTGACTGGCTGAGGGTACGGCTGCTTCTAACCTTTTTGCTGCCTGAGGTGAAAATCTAAAATGCTGTTCCCCCACCCACACACTAGTAGTCAGTCAAGGACGCAGACATTAGTGACAATAGTGTCTAGCATCTTTCAGGTGATGATCTGCTCAATCAGGAGAAAATCATTACAATTTCTCCCAGTCATGGATTATATCTGCTGATTTCACAATGAAATGTCTTCAGCTCAGTGCAGAACATCTCCACACTGTGCCCCTAAAAAAACAACAACAGTCATTAACAGTATAATGGAGCATGTTCCTAAATGTATATTACCCTCACAACATGACTAAACACACTATACCCCATATAAAACATCCTTTGTATAGTTCCCCAAATAAATTATGGTATGTACAGCACCCACAATTTATTATATAACAGACCCCCTGAACTACAGCACCCTGCTAATTTATGTACACACCTGTTTAATTCATATACAATTTGCCTAATTTATTTATAACAGCTCCCATACACATACCCCCAAATTAAATTATATATAGCACTCCATACAAGGCCACCTAGTGACCGTATAAACAGAACCCCCATGGACAAAATATATAGAGCCATCCCACCCCCAGAAGATGGTATATGGAGGCACGCCACCCCTGTAGACAGTATATCGAGCCACACCACCCCCAATAGACAGTATACAGAGACATACATCCCTCAGTAGACAGTAAAGAGAGCCACACCACTTCCAGTGGACAGTATATAGAGCAACGCAACCCCCAGTAGACAGTATGCATAGCCCTCACCAGTAGACAGTATAAACAGACCCCCAGTAGAATGTATGGAAAGTTTCCCAGGTAGATAATATACACAGCCACCCTTCCCCCAGTAGATAGTATACACAGCTCTCCCTTCACCAGTAGATATTATACCCACAGCAATTAAAGTACTCCACTACAGCATTTTCACTATAAGAAAGAAAGACAAGATAAAGTAAACCTGATCTAATAAAAAATTCACCAGTTACAATCTAATATCTAAAACTTTTATATTATACTCTTTCAAAATCCCTCAAGGTATAGGAAATGCATGCATTGACAATAATAATAATCTTTATATAGGGCCATCAAATTCCATAGTGCTTTACAAATCATAGGGAACAATATAATAATATAAAAAAAAAGAAGGGATCAATTTTTTGCATGCAGGAGTATAATACCTCCAGTTCTTGCCTGACAAGTTCATTTGTGCTCGCACTTTTAATTAATCTTGTGTATTGTTAGAAAAAGAAACAATAAATTAATATTTTAATATAAAATAATAAAAGTTATATTTTATCTGCCAACTAGTCCCTTCTGTGTCCTGCAGGGCGGAGCACACAGCCGGATCTGTGTTGCACCACTCTCATTGTGGTACTGATACAGGCACAGACATAATTGAAATTTCAGGTAGCATGGACTTGCCAAGGGTCCGCAATCTACTCCCTGAGTTGGGATCATCACCCCGCCCCATGGCAGAAGTGGCCCTGGCTGATGGCTCTTCTTTCTACACAGACCAGCCCTTGATACCCGGAGAGTACTGCACTTGTAGGAACAAGCCCTATAAGAATTTACAGGTATCAAGAGGTTACAAAAAGGAAACATTGGGCTGGATTGCCTACAAAAGTATCATTTCAAAAGAGAACTGCTAGAAACCTGCTTAGACACATAAATTGTACAAACAAGTTTTCACTTCATGTAACTAGAATATCCCTTGAATGCTCAATATATAATCACAAAATGCTGTGTGAACTAACAAAGTGTTTTGTGACATTTTTTTTAAAATGCAGAAAACGACATATGTCCTCTATCATGTAGTGTTTTCCTTATGTGTGCATATTTGATATTCATATCATCATTCTTTATTTTGCATATTTTCTGTTCAAGATAACCTTTTGTCTACTTGGCAAAGGGGTTAAATCTATGTACGACGGCAATTTAGTTGCTGTTCATTATAAAAACAGATTGCTTTTGCAGAGTCAAGGCCAGTCTGGCAACGGGAGAATGTTTTTGCGATACAAATTCTGAATGAATTGTACAAATTCTTTCAACCAGATGCAGAGACAGCAAATAATTCTGCTGTCGTATTTCCAAGAGCCCAATACAAGGCTTTTTGTTTATCACTCATAGGTCCTCAAGAGTTTTAAGAACTGCGAGAAAGAGTACAGCTTCTGAATGATAAATTGCATTCTGCTCTCAATATCGCCTTTTTTAAAAATGATATGAAACCTGAAGAATCATACTTTTCTTCACTGTGCAAGCAGCTAATGCTAAAAATTCTTGAATCATGTGAAGTTGGAAGATATGAGCAGACCATTAAAATGCCACCCAGCTTACTTCACGGTCCATGTTAATCAATTGATATTAATAATGACTATAAAAGCCTTTCTATCTGGCTTATTATTCTCTTGTATATGACGTTATGTTTTCTGCACCTGCATGACAGTTTAGATAAGGCTAACAAAGAAGAAAATGAAAGTTAGTACGTGATTTTAGTGTGGCCTTGAACTACTGATAATAACTTCTTTCATTATAAAAATTATGTACAACTGAGAATTCTATATTAAAGTTATTTTAAATACTGGACTTGTTACTTAAGGGAGAAAATACATTTGGTAGACAAATGTATGTGTCAAAATATGAACAAATAAATAATAAAATAATATATGAAAGTCATAAAATAATATAAATAAGTCCTATTGATAATAGCAATTTAGTGGTTATATTATATACAATATTAAATTCATTAACCCCTAAAGCATCTGGACATGCTCCTGACAGGTAGGTCAGGAAATGTGGTCTCTTGCCACATCTGGACATACATGTTCGTCTTAGCGATCACACAAGCTCAGAGGCAGAGCCCATGCCATCCCGAGCAATACTTTCGATCCCGACTGTTAAACCCTATAGATGCTGCGGTCTATAGGGCATTGCTGGGCACTTACCCAGACAATCAACATCTCCTTGCCAGGCACGAAGGTGCTGACTGCTTCCATGGCAACCTTGGGGTCATATGAAGGAACCCAGGGCCTACAGAAGATGCCTACTAGATAATGCTGAATGCAGTGCTTCTTTCAGCCAGTGCAGAATTGTCAGGATTCGGTAAGAGTGGATACACTGGACCACTGCAGGAGGTGGTACTAACCGACACACGGAACCGGAATTTAAGGGGCACCTGGTCTTCACCAGAGCCCGCCACAAAGCGGGATGGTCTTGTTGCGGCATGGTACCACCAGGTCGTTCCACAGGTGCGACTAGCCCGCAGTGGCAGCCGAGGTCGAGGTACCTTAGCAGGAGACAGTCTTGTGGTCAGGTTCAGGCACAGGGTCAAGGCAGGTGGCAGAGATGCAAGATCAAGTCCAATCCGAGGTCAGCAATGGGAGGTCCAGGCAGATGGGAACGGGAACACAGGGACGCAGGAATACTGGAACATGGGAACACAGGAGCAGGAACACACAGGGATGCATGAATATCACTGGGGAGCTTTAAGGCATAGGCACAAAGATCCGGCAGGGTGTGATGGGAGAGGCAGGATTAAAAAGCCTTCTGGGAAAATGGCCAGCGCCAATTAATGGTGCGCTGGCCCTTTAAATTTCCTTGGACACAAGGCCGCATGTACAGAGCAATGACGGGAATCAGGAGAGGGGACAGGTGAGTAGCGCTGGCACTTGGGCACTGGTGAGCCTGCAACCCGCGATATGGGTCATGGGAATACCTGTGATAATAATGCATATTATAACTGATGTAATATGCGGCAATACATAAGTATATTGCACTGAACAAGTGAATAAATGATAAAAGTGAAGAAAAAAATTATAAAAAGACTAGAGATCCCCTAATGCCCAATAAGATTCAAAAAAAGTGAAAATCACCAAAAAAACAGTAAATATTGGGTATCGCCAAGTCTCATACAATAAAATGCATGGTGATGCACAAACAAGCAAATGTCTCACCAAAACACCTCTATATTCTGCAAAACAAGTCAATGATAAAAAGCTAAATAAATTGGGAATAGCCATAATTGGGGTGACCCATAGAATACAGATAGCATATTGGGGCAGATTTATAAAAATTGTCCTATGGTTAGACAGTCTTATTCTGCACCAGATTTATAAAAGTGTCTAATGCTGGAGGATAAATCTGTCCTAGTATAAGGCTGTCTAGTGGTACTCTTCACCTCCTATTAGTTAATCAAACTCATTGTACATCCCTTCGTGGAAGGGTTGAGAAAAACACCAATAAAGATTGTTGAATAATACAAACAAAAATTAATGTAGTCAGAAAAATACTTTATTAATAAAAGAAAATACATTGTTTTTTAAAAACTGTCCTAGATGGGACACAAAGAGGGTTGTATACCAGGCAGCAGGTGGTGAAATCACTTACCGTATATACTCATGTATAAGCCGAGTTTTTCAGCACAAAAAATGTGCTGAAAAACGTCCCCTCGGCTTATACACGAGTCACAAGTTAAAATACCACACTTAAAAAATAATAAACTTATATACTCACCCTCCGGTGGCCCCGATCTGCAGCGCTGCTCCCCCGATGTCCGCGCGGGTCCTCTTCTGGCTTCCGTGCCCGTCTTCTGTCTCCTGTACATCGCGCTGGGCGCCGCCATTGCTCTCTCCCGGGCGCCGCTGCTGACGTCATACTAGGCGCCGCCCGGGAAAGAGCAATGGCGGCGCCCAGCGCGATGTACAGAAAACGGCGCGGAAGCCAGAAGAGGACCCGCATGGACATTGGGGGAGCAGCGCTGCAGATCGGGCTGGATACTTCTGGGGGCAGGCTGGGCAGCACTGTATACTACTGGGGGCAGGCTGGGCAGCGCTGTATACTACTGGGGGCAGGCTGGCAGTGCTGTATACTACTGGGGGCAGGCTGGGCAGCGCTGTATAATACTGGGGGCAGGCTGGGCAGCGCTGTATACTACTGGGGGCAAGCTGGCCAGTGCTGTATACTACTGGAGGGCAAGCTGGGCAGTGCTGTATACTACTGGGGGCAGGCTGGGCAGTGCTGTATACTATTGGGGGCAGGCTGTATACTACTGGGGGCAGGCTGTATACTACTGGGGGCAGGCTGGGGTGGCTGTATACTACTGGGGGCAGGCTGGGATGGCTGTATACTACTGGGGGCAGGCTGTATACTATAGGGGGCTGGCTGGCCATATCTTGGGGGGGGGGGGGGTCTGTGACCAATCCATTTCCCACCCTCGGCTTATACTCAAGTCAATAGGTTTTCCCAGTTTTTAGTGGTAAAATTAGGGGTCTCGGCTTATTCTCGAGTCGGCTTATACTCGAGTACCGTATGTACTCGTGTATAAGCCGAGATTTTCAGCACAAAAAATGTGCTGAAAAACCTCGCCTCGGCTTATACACGAGTCAATGATGAAAATAAATACATTAATACTCACCCTCCGGTGTCCCCGATGTTCCTCGTGGCTCCCGGCGGCTCCCGATCCCTGTCGCGGCTCCCGGCGGCTTCTTCACTGGCCGGGAGATCGCGCTGGGCGTCGCACACTGTGATGCGACGCTGTCGCGGATGACGTCATCAGCGGCGACAGAGTGAAGAAACCGCCGGGAGCCGCGATGGGGATCGGAAGCCGCCGGGAGCCACGACGAACATCGGGACAACGGAGGGTGAGTATTAAGTTTATTTCTTTATCTGTATAGGGGCTGCTGTATACTACTGAGGGCAGACTGTATACTGATGGGGGCAGGCTGTATACTACTGGGGACAAGCTGTATACTACTGGGGGCTGTGCTGTGTACTACTGGGGGCAGGCTGTATACTACTGGGGGCAGGCTGTATACTACTGGGGGCAAGCTGTATACTACTGGGGGCAAGCTGTATACTACTGGGGGCAAGCTGTATACTACTGGGGGCAGGCTGTATACTACTGGGTGCAGGCTGTATACTACGGGGGGCAAGCTGTATAGTACTGGGGGCAAGCTGTATACTACGGGGGCAGGCTGTATACTGCAAGGGGACAAGCTGTATACTACTGGGGGGCAGGCTGTATACTACTGGGGGCAAGCTGTATACTACTGGGGGCAAGCTGTATACTACTGGGGGCAAGCTGTATACTACTGGGGGCAAGCTGCATACTACTGGGGGCTGGCTGTATACTACATGGGGGCTGGCTGTATACTTCATGGGGGCAGGCTGATTGTATACTACTTGGGACAGGCTGTATACTACACCCTTGGCTTATACTCGAGTCAATAGGTTTTCCCAGTTTTCGGTGGTAAAATTAGGGGTCTCGGCTTATACTCGGGTTGGCTTATACTCGAGTATATACGGTATATCAAGAAAATATCATAGTATGATTGGCAACTATGGCAATAAGAAATGGGGCGGTTGTCATCCCGGTGCAGCGGTGTTGTCCAAATGGGTAAGCCATCTTTATTTGATTATTTCCTTCTTTGATAGGAACTTCTTCTGGTATTCTTATGTAGTTTATACTCATACACACTATTGGGCTTCTCCCATTTATACCAATGGATTCCTTATGGCCATAGTTGCCAATTATACTATGATATTTTCTTGATATAAGTGATTTCACCACCTGCTGCCTGGTATACAACCCTCTTTGCGTCCCACCTAGGACAATTTTTAAAAAACCACGAAGGGATGTACAATTAGTTTGATTTTCATGTTTCCCAATGATTGTTTTGTCCGGTAATATACTTCATAGGGTACTTGGTCAGTACCATAGAATCCCTCCTTTTTTGGCACATTGTTACCCTATGTTGGTTTTGTTCAACTGTATATTGATCTCCTATTAGTTGGCTTACTTTATGCCAGAAAACTAGGACACAGTGCTGTTGGTTTTTTTTTGGTGTGAGGCCATGCTCCTTTTACTTTATTTATATAGTGCACACAAATTACGCAGCACTGCACAGAGCTTGCCAAATCAGTCCCTGTCCCCAATGAGGCTCACAATCTAATCAACCTACCAGTATGTTTGGGAGTGTGGGAGGAAACCCACGTAAACACAGAGAGAAGATACAAACTTTTTGCATCTTTGCAGATGTTGACCTGGATGGGACTTGAACCCAGGACCCAGGGGTGGCTTAGTGGTTAGCATTACAGCCTTGCACAGCTGGGGACCAGGGTTCACATCCCAGGGTCAACAACTGTAAACAGTTTGTATGTTCTCTCTATGTTTGTGTGGGGGTACTCTGGTTTCCTCCCACACTCCAAAACATACAGGTAGGTTGATTAGATTGTGAGCCTCATTGGGGACAGTGACCAATTTGGCAAGCTCCGTACAGTGCTGCATAATCTGTGTGCACTATATAAATAAGGAACTATTATTATTATGGATTATAGTTGGGCGGGCTGCCACAGACTTTGCACTTGGGTCCATCAGCGACTGTCGAGTCATACTTTTTGGCGCATTAACTCAACTTGGTGCACTGACTTTTTGCAGTGAAGCCCCCTTTTCCATGATCACACCCCTTTTGTACAAATTGGAAAAGTGCCTAGAATATTTCAGACTTTTTTTGGTGCAAATTACCTCACAATTTAGGCGCAGACAGCTTGATAAATCACCTAAATAGTGTACTTCTAGTATGCTGTTACTTCTCAGTTGTCATCAGAAATAGGAAATGAAATCTGTAATTCACTTTACACAAACAGATACAAATCTGAGCGTGACTGGTATGATGGGTCTGCGTATCATGTGACCACTCATGCATCACCACATGATTCAGACAAGTCTTTTTACTTTTGAATCAGCATTTTTAGCATAGTGGAAAATTAAATTTCTATCTACGTCAGGATGAAGCTATTTAAAGTATTTTATCAATTAAACTGATAGAAGTTGAGCTTTTCCATTCATTTTTGAATTCTGCAGACTAAAATGTCTCATAAATAAATAATAGAAATAAACAATTAAAGGAAACCTACCATTTGATTTGATGCATTATGAAGCAAGCATACCTTGAGACTGCTGCCGCTACACTCATGCAGGATCATGTCTTGGTTAATCCCTGAGCTGAGTGGTTTTGCTGAAAAAGCAATTATAACATTCAGGACCTTGGGAAAGCTGTTTCAGGCTGGCTGCCTGGATAAACACATTAGGCCCAGAGCTTGTAATTACAAATGGATGTTAGTCAAGACATGACTAATCAACCTGAGCTGGATCACTCATACACAGCAGCTGGGGGATGGTGCAGCGATTGATTATTCAGCCTTCAAGCACAACCCAGGGATTGCATCATCCTCTCCTGCAGTGAAAAACTCACATGCTAGGAGTAGCGCTGAACCAGCCATAGAAGCAACAGAGCTTCATTATCATAATGATATATCTGTTTTATCAGTAAAACCACTCAGTGTAGGAATTAAACAAGATATGAGCCTGCATCAGTGTAGCTACAGCATTCTCAAGGTATGTTTGCTTCATAATGCATCAAATCAAATGGTAGGTTTTCTTTACATTAAATGAATTCCAGAACAAAAGTTTCCAGGGATTTTTAAATTTATTTCTAGTATTTAGTTACTCAGCTCTATCTATGGAAAGTCTATGGTCCACCAATGAAATCCATTTTTAGGGTCCAGTACTACATCCTCACCAATCACTTTAACGGGTTTGCCCATTAGAGAAAGTTCTTAAAGTTTAATCCCCTATTGATGTTTACACAATAAAGATAACTTTTAACCCCATTACTGTACAATTTTACTTAGGTTTATTGCTGTTTTAGCTCTTATCACTCAGGGATGGTCAGTCTAAAATTCCAGAGTGTTGGCGGGGACTCTCTTCATGATTCCTCTGTGCTGTGAGTTGCTGTGTGATTACAATGGGCTTACATTATCATAGTCCAAGGTTTATGTAAACTTTTATTTAGCTTCTATACATTTTACTAGTATCTGACACATAGGAAAAGAGAGATGAGACAGATTAGAGATGAGAGATGATGAAATCCATGAAATGGATAAAAAAAGTTGACATTCTTAGCTAACTCACCTATAACACAGTCAGCTCTCCTACATGCCTCCCTCAGATAAAGAACTTATTTGTCTGTAGCTTGTAGAGTAAGTATCTGCACACTGCTTACTGGCAGGAAGTGCCTGTGTCTGCGCTGGTCTTGTAATGCAGGGTGGAGGAGCAGGAGGAAGAGAGCACTGAAGTGTGCAGACAAGAGAAACTATTCATGAGAAGAATCCGGCCATAGTCAGAAGATTTATGGTCCTCACATATTTGGTATCGTAACAATCTGTACAATAAATCAATGTACATTTTTCATAAAACCCCTTTACAAAAATGTTCCAAATAGCGATAAAAAAAGTTATGTATTCAGTGCTACCATTTGTGTACACATAAAAAATAAGTCCTAAACCAGCTCTGTCAACCAAAAAATATTAGTTATGTTTCCGAAAAGATGGTGATACAAAAATAAATGAGATTTATTTTATATTAGTTTTTCTTCAGAAAAAATGTAAAAATATATTAAAAATATATATAAATGAGGTATCATAATCATAGTGATCTACAGAATAGAGATAATATGTTATTTTTATTATTTTTTTTTACCAAAATTGACAATTTCCTTTTCCTCCATACATTCAAGAGTTAATAAAATGTCATCAATGAGCTACAGACCCACTAAAATGAAATATTTGTAAAGAACATCTAATGTCACAGAAAATTATATCTCCCAAATGCCAAAAAAGAAAGATTGTATAGCCAATAAAAAGGGACAATGCATAATCTGCTCTGAATGGTGCAGCTTCCCTTTAATGCCATACAGCAGTTACCACCATATATGGGGTATTGGAAGAAGAATTCCCGTGTGGCTCCATTACATTGCTTCCCGACTCCAAAAACCTCTTTTATTCTCCCACTCTCTTCGGGCGTCCTGTCAAGGTGGCAAGAAAGCTCTTAGAGGCAGTCAAGCTCCCTCCTCATAGCTGTTCTGCAGAGTTAACTAGAGATGAGCGAGCATAACCGTCTGAGCTTGATGCTTGTTCGAGTATTAGCGTAATCGAAACGGCTCGTTGCTCGGACGAGTATTTTGCCTGCTCCAGAACGAGCTTTCACTTAAGGAAACACAGTGAATCACAATAGTATGTGAAGAATAATATGTGTGAAGAACACATTGCAGATGTTTCCATACATCATAGTATCATAGCATCATAGTATATAAGGCTGGAAAAAGACACAAGTCCATCAAGTCCAACTTTTAAGAATTAAATAAATGTTTTATACACAAAACCCGTGATATTTTTTCTCTCCTGAAAGGCATCCATGCCTATCTTGAACATGTACATAGAGTCCGCCATAACAACCTCCTGCGGCAGAGAGTTCCACAGTCTCACTGTTCTTACAGTAAAGAACCTTTGTCTATGTTTATGGTAAAATCGCCTCTCCTCCTGGCGCAGAGGATGCCCCCTTGTCCTGGTCACAGGCCTAGGTATAAAAAGATCTTTCGAGAGATCCTTGTACTGTCCGTTCAGGTATTTGTACATTGAAATTAGGTCTTCCCTCAGTCGTCTTTTTTCTAAACTGAATAATCCCAAATTTTGTAATCTGTCAGTGTATTCTAATCCCCCATTCCCCTAATAACCCTGGTTGCTCTCCTCTGCACCCGTTCCAGCTCTACTATTTCGTTTTTATACACTGGTGCCCAAAACTGTACACAATATTCCATGTGTGGTCTGACCAGGGATTTGTATAAGGGCAAAACTATGTCTTTATCATGAGAATCTATTCCTCTCTTGATACATCCCATAATTTTATTTGCTTTAGCAGCAGCCGTCTGGCTCTGGTCACTAAAATTAAGTTTACCATCCACCAGTACCCCCAAGTCCTTTTCAGCTCCAGTTTTACCAAGTAATTGACTGTTTAGAACATAATTATACTTTTTGTTTCCCTGGCCCAAGTGCATAACTTTACATTTATCTACATTAAACCTCATCAACCATTTCTCTGCCCACTCCTCAAGCTTCCACAAATCCCTCTGTAATGCTAAGCTATCTACCTCAGTATTTATTACTTATACTTATTTACACAGCTTAGTATCATCTTCAAATATTGAAACTTGACTGTGTAAACCCACTACAAGGTCATTAATAAAAATATTAAAAATATTACATCTGCTAAGTTACATCTGCAATGTGTTCTTCACACATATTGAAAAATGCTCGAGTCTCCCATTGGCAACAACGGAGTTCGTTATTCAAAACGAGCACTCGAGCACCGGGAAAAGTTTGACTCCAGTAATGAGCACTCGAGCATTTTAGTGCTCGCTCATCTCTAGTGTTAACCATAGGGGAGTGGGAAAGGGTGGGTTTACAGTGGGTTGACTACCTTCAAGAGCTTTTCCGTCTCCTTGACTAGATGTCCGATGGAAGAGTAGGAGAAGAGTAGGTTTTTGGAGCCAGGCAGCAACGTACTGGAGGCACACCAGAATCTTTGAAATGAAATTTCAGTGTTGTATAAGGTACTGACGGTGACAGGTACACGTTTAAATTTCTACTATATCTTACAAAATCTTCAGTAGACACCATGCTGCTGCAGCCTATAATAAAAGAGCCAGAGAAATTTTGAGTTCTTCCAATGCCACAAAACATTATCTGCATGTTCCCACCAGGAAACAACTGCAACAACAAGAAGTTAAGATCCTAAAGTGATCACTCTCTTCACTCAAAAGTAATTTACCCTTGGCACCAAGGGTACACCCTATACATCTGCATTATTTACAACCCCTAGATTCAAGGTTAAGTTATTTTCATAACACAACGACTCAGTATATATTCCTAGATGTGTGGCAGAAAAGTGAACCTTTCCACATGCCAAAGAGATGACGGCATAATTGTATACCGAAAGTGACCAATGAAAAACTGAGCAGTATCTGGCACAGTCCAAATTGAGGCTTTAATCAATGCTGTACAGTACTTCTTAATGGAGAAAAAGAGCTTAAATAGTTTTATTACAAATAAACTCACTTGTGGGGAAGTCACAAAATTGAACTAAATATCTTGCCGGATTTCCCCTTTTCCCCTGCTGTATAATAGTAGTTATTATGTGTCGAGCTAGTAACAGGCTCTACTTGTTAGACATTGGAACCTATGTTAAATTCAGCTCTAATTGAATTTAGTGCTTTCAAAGAAACACTCTTGTCTGTGGGCGCTTGTAAGTATCAATCTTCAAATCTGGTTACATTACAAAGCTCTGTAATTTAGGGAGCTGATGTTGTTGCTTCTCCTTGTTGCTTAGCAACTTTACATCAGAAATAGACTTAAATAATTCCTTAAACATCATTTTTCTAATGTTCTACGAAACAAGAAGTTTTTCAATGCCTGCATTTGTGTATTCTGTTTATATAAAAAATGTAGATGTTGATTTAAAGAATTGATGTAATATTATTATTCTATATATATATATATATATATATATATATATATATATATATATATATATATATATATATATATATAGAACCAAAATATTTGATAACATCTTACATTCAAGCAGGAATTAGATGATGGGTAGGTGGCCTGCCTTTTGGCCAAACTGGGGGGGACAATTCTACCCAAGGCTACTGTCATTGCTTTCTATTAAGGTAGCTCCATGGCTCTCTGCTCTATTATTTTTCTGCAGTTGCAGCTTTTCGACTATAGGAGACTGCAGTGGGGGAGTGGGGGAGGGGGCAGGTCTTCCTGTGTAGTGTGAGTTGGGGAAGGGGCTTGTGGTCCTATGTACTGTGAGGTTCTATGTGATGAGTGCACTTGCTTGTGCCTTTACTGACAAAACCATTTTTACTCTACATTCTTGCATTGCACTGGTTGCACCTCTATGTTCATGGTTTGCAAAAGTTCACTGTTTTATTTGTATTATGCGCTGTTTGCATCTTTACATTAATAATATGTGCTAGTATTTAAAGGGGTTGTCCAGGATTAGAAAACTTTTGCTATATGGCTCTGGAGGGTATAAAAATAATAAATATCACATACTCCCCTTCTCCTGCGCTCCTGTACAAACATGGTGCTGCACATTACTGTCAGCTCCTGTGTGTATACAGAGGTCTTCAGTGAACTCATGTCAATAGGTGTGGTTCTGTCAATGCTGCACCCCTGCTTTGTCCGTTAATGGTTGGTACCACAGCTGAAGGCGAGCACAAATGTTTTATTATTTGTATACCCCTGAAACCATATAGCAAACTTTTCTGACCCTAGACAACCCCTATAGAGAAAGCGTCAACTCACAAGGAAAGCTTTGGCATATCTGTAATTGTACTGAGGTAAAGTGTCATTTTACCAAATAATTTATGGTATAAAACAAAACCTGTGTGAAAATTCTAGTGTTTCTGTGTAGTAGTGTAGTTCTACTGCATTTTGTAACTCATAAATAAGAAAAGGAAGGGGTTAAATAATCACACCAGTATCTGTAGGATGGGCCCCAGAATCAACTTCACAGGGCACTAGGCTCCCCTGTTTTACACCATACTGTGTGGTGGTGGTGAGGTGCATCTAGATAGGAATGACCTGGGCATGGGCTGCTTTTTTCTCAGGTGATAGAGGTGTAGTAGGATTGTTTTAGGAAAATTCCTAACGGTAAGGCTTTATGGATTTACGGATTGTTAAGGAACAAGGATAGATAAGTCTTTATTAA
Organism: Engystomops pustulosus; assembly: GCF_040894005.1. Taxonomy (NCBI): domain Eukaryota; kingdom Metazoa; phylum Chordata; class Amphibia; order Anura; family Leptodactylidae; genus Engystomops; species Engystomops pustulosus. Next base: position 134,343,124 of record NC_092411.1, read on the forward strand.
TGTAATGGTTCAGAAAACTCCTTTAACCCCTTAACGCTGAGGCCCTTTTTAGTTTTGGTCTTTTCATTTTTCACTCCCAACCTTCAAAAATCTATAACTTTTTTATTTTTCCATGTAGAGAGCTATGTGAGAGCTTGGTTAACAAATTGCAATTCATAGTGACGGTATTTTATATTCCATCCATGTACTGGGAAGCAGGAAAAACATTCCAAATGCAGTGAAATTGGTGAAAAAACTCACTTGCGCTGTGTTCTTGTGGGCTTGGATTTTACGTCTTTCACTGTGTAGGTTTTATAATGTTTCATTTGTGTAGGTTTTATAATGTTTTCATACTTTTACAAAAATTAAAACCTCCTGTACAAAATTTTTTATCTTGCCAAAGTGGCATTTTCAACGTTGGGTGCTTTTTTCTTTACGGGATTAAACGCTGGGAAAAAAACCCGTTATTATATTTTGATACACCGGTCATTTTGAGACGAGGCGATATCTAGCTTGTTTCTGTTTGTTTTTACTGTTTATTTATATTTATTTGACTTCTAGGGAAAGGGGGGGATTAGAATTTTTAGGGTTTTTAATATACATTTTTTTAACTTTTTTATTTATTTATTTTTACTATTTTTCAGGCCCCCTAGGGTACTTTAACCCTAGGTTATCTGATTGATCCTACCATTTACTGGCATATTACTGTGCCACCATCTTTTTGAAGCCAATCGCAGGTGTTACCGGTGAGTGTTTGTTGTAATATGCAGCAAAGACTTACCAGCTATGGAGTGGGCTCACCCATGTCGGTAAGGGGTTAAATGGGTGCAGGATATTGTACCAGTCTATCACCCAACCCATGGTGTTTAATCTTCCAGTAATCTTATTCTCTTCTTTAATTTAAACCTCCCACTCACATTTCCTAGAATTCTCCCTAGCTTGCACCAATTCTCTGGATTGCTCTACCCCAGAATGTCAGACCAACTACTAAAGTTTCAAACGTGCCCTACAAACCCATCTCTTCATGCAAGCCTGTATTTAGTGTATGAGTTGCATGTAACTTTTACTCTCATTTCACTAATCTCCACTGGAAAGTTTTGAAGTACGTAGGGTTCTGAAATTAATTTGTGTATCAGTTAAGACACATTAAGGCAGGAGTCTTAGTGCTAGGACATGGAACTAGTCAGCAAGCAATGATTAAGCCAGGCAGCTGATAATAGTGTGAGGACCAGCACTGGCCATTCTATATATGGGCTGAACTCACCACTGATCTCTATCCTAAACCAACAAAAGAAACAAAAATGAGGTATTTCGAGTGTAAAATCTATGACAATCTCTATTAAATGCAAAATAAAAAACCTTTTTTTTACAATTCACAAGTGAAATCACAATATATTAATGATAAAAATATTCAAGGTGACTAACCACATAAAGGACAACTAGAGCAGCTAAGTACATAATACATATAAGCTATTTTGTCCTGTACTAAAGTGCTGTTGAATATCAAATGACTATGTAGTGTAAGTACCTTGGGTAAATACCCCCCAGCAAAGTCAAAGCAGCCCTGCGTCCATCCCAAGACGTGTTTCAGCAAGCAAGCCTTTCTCAAGGGGTCTCTATCCTATCAGACTGTCCTGAGTATACTCACATTAGACTTAGTTTTGGGCAGATGTTGTGTGTTTGTGCGTGTGCCCAGTTTTCCTGGGCAACGTGTTTAGTATTGAGTTGATTTCTTTTTAATCAAGATAATAAGTTACATTCTACTCTTACCTTATCCTTAGGAATTAACCATAACAAGCAGCTGAGAGTGAACAAAATATTTTTCCGTTTTCAGTGGCAAAAAAAACTATGACTGTGGAAATCTTCCTATACTTATCATCCATGTCCTACTTTCTTCTAAAATCAACTTTTAAAATTACGCCAATGAGCTGGAGGTCTCTTGGGGTGTTACCAGAGCGCCTCTGTGCTGTATAGTTACAGGCTGTTACACTGTCTCCATCTCACCCTCTGCTCCCTGAGCACATCCTCCCTTCCTCTGTCTTATGTAATCTTACAGCAGCAGAGAAAGTTCCAGCACACAGTGTAAGAGGGTAATTCTCCTTGCACACTGTAACAGCCTGTGAAGCTATAGCATGGAGAGGCTCTGGTAAAGGAAGGAAGGGGGCCAGGTTGTTACAGTCATGGTGCATATAAATGATTGAATAGTAAAGAGATACCCTTACAGATGTTTGCACTCCTGACAGCTAATTTCTGTTTATTACAAAGAAAATGCTGTAATCCTTGAGTATCCGATTCAAAATGATAAGAAGAATAGAAGTGCGACTCTTCTTTAAGGTTATATAGAAGTGAGAAAATATGAGGCTTACCCTCAGTTGAGCCATTTGAAAGTAAAGCTGCGAAGATAAAACCAAATGCATTTTCTTCTTTAAAAATCATCACACCAAATATATGTAGCATTTATCATTTATACAGCTGTCCCAAAACCATTATTGGCTTGCTTGTCATTTCACCATTGTGTTTTTTATCTACAATGCACTGCTAGCATTACCGCCTAAATGTTCCCTTTATTATGACCATAAAGCATCAGCGCAGCTTAACAAGTTGTAGAGGACTTGCAATAAAAAGAAAGCACTCACCAGTATAACTCCTTGTTTGCCTTCTTAAGCATTTACTTGATGAAATAAGGTATGTTTATTTGTTTTTTTACATTTTTCCACTGAAAGGTTTCTACATTAGAGCAGGATATTGTCTTAGTGAATAAAAATAATACACCACAGTTGTAGGCAGATTCTGCAAAACACAGCATAACTATAAGATAAAAGCAAAACTTACAAGGTCCGACTACACAACTGGCTTATTAGATCGTGTCACTGAAGTAGGATATGATAATAATAATCTTTACTTACATAGCACCATCATATTCTGTAGCGCTTTACAAATCTAGTAATATACAGATATATATATATATATATATATATATATATATATATATATATATATACATACAAATATCTTAATACAGGCGGTCCCCCTACTTAAGAACACTTGACTTACATACAACCCCTAGTTACAAACGGACCACTGGATATTGGTAATTTATTGTACTTTAGTCCTAGTCTACAATGATCAGCTGTAACAGTTATCACTGGTGTCTGTAATGAAGCTTTATTGTTAACCCTGGTTCTTATGACAACCCAACATTTTTAAAATCCAATTGTCACAGAGACCAAAAAAGTTCTGGCTGGAGCTACAATGATAAAATTTACAGTTCCGACTTACATACAAATTCAACTTAAGAACAAAACTACAGACCCTATCTTGTATGTAACCCGGGGACTGCCTGTATAGTAAATTTCACCTGGATCACATTCCCTTTTCTGTTGATGTAAATAAAGTTAAAAGATAACTCTGATTCTGGAAGATTGAACCCCCTAGATGCCATGATCAATTTTATTAATGGCAAAAAAGGTTGAGGATGAGTCGTCATGTAGAGATTTAAGAGTTCCAAGGGTTTGCCTTTATAGTATTAAGCCTCTCATTGACCTCCCAAATAACATGAATGTGTCAAGACAGCAATGACGTGCAAACCCTGCTCTTCCAACAGCCTCTGTCACTGCCTACTTTCTGGCCCTGTGCTAAACCACAGGTGATAACTGGGCTGCAGTCCTTACCTTGGGCATGTGCAAAAATTAGAGACAAAACAAACAAATAGCAAGGTCAGGCAAACTTAGTCAAAACAAAGATGGTGTCAAGGTATAAAATCATAAGTCAATAGAATAGTTTTAAGGTACAGGTGGTCCCCTACTTAAGAACACTCGACTTACATACGACCCCTAGTTACAAACGGACCTCTGGATATTGGTAATTTATTGTACTTTAGTCCTAGGCTAAAATAAGCAGCTATAACAGTTATCACAGGTGTCTGTAATGAAGCGTTAGTGTTAATATTGATTCTTATGACAACCCAACATTTTTAAAATCCAATTGTCACAGAGACCAAAAAAGTTCTGTCTGGAATTACAATGATAAAATATACAGTTCCGACTTACATACAAATTCAACTTAAGAACAAACCTACAGACCCTATCTTGTATGTAACCCGGGGACTGCCTGTATAAGCAAAAGTTAATAATTGCAGAATCCCCCAATAATATATATCCAGCCAGCCAGTTCCCAGTAGCATATAGCCAGCCAGCTCCCAGTAGTATATATCAAGCCAGCCAGCCCCGGAAGTATATAGCCAGCCAGCTTCTGGTAGTATATATAGGCAACCCATGGTAGTATATATAGCCAGCCAGCCCAGGTAGTACATATAGCCAGCCAGCCCCCTGTAGTATATATAGCCAGCCTGCTCCCTGTAGTATATATAGCCAGCCTGCCCCTTGTAGTATATAGCCAGCCAGACCCCTTTAGTATATAGCCAGTCTCCCCCTGTAGTATATAGCCAACCCCCTGTAGTATGTAGACATCCACCTGAAGTATATAGCCAGCCCCCTGTAGTATATAGCCAGACAGTCCTCTATAGTATATAGCCAGCCCCCTGTAGTATATAGCCAGCCCCCTGTAGTATATGGTTTGCCAGCCCCCTGTAGTATATAGCTAGCCCCTGTGGTATATAGCGAGCCAGCCCCCTGTAGTAAATAGCCAGTCATCCAGCCACCTGTAGTATATAGCCAGCCTCTGTAGGTTATAGCCTGCCTGCCCCCTATAGTATATCCAGCCCCTGTAGCCTGAAAGCCCCTGTAGTATATAGCCAGCCAGTCCTCTGTAGTATATAGCCAGCCCTGTGGAGTACATACCCAGCAGCCCCCTGTAGTATATAGCCAGCCAGTCCCATTTTGTATATAGCCAGCCCCTGTAGTTTATAGCCAGCCCCCTGTAGTATATAGCCAGCCCCTGTAGTATATAGCCTGAAAGCCCCCTGTAGTATATAGCCAGCCAGTCGTCTGTAGTATATAGTCAGCTAGTCCTGTCTAGTACATAGCCAACCAGTCCCCTGTAGAATATAGCCAGTCAGCATAGCCAGCCCGCTGTAGTATATAGCCAGCCAGTTCCCTGTAGTATATAGCCAACTCCTGTAGTATATGGTGAGCTGCTGTAGTATATAGTCAGCCAGCCCCCTGTATTATATAACCAGCCAGCCCCCTGTATTATATAACCAGCCAGGCCCCTGTAGTATATAGCCAGCCAGCCCCCTTTAGTATATAGCCAACCCCCTGTAGTACATAGCCATCTATTATTGGCCCACTATGCATTACACACATAGACAGTGTTCACCAAGTAAAGTGGTGGGGGCCCTGGGAGCCACTTTTTAATCCAGTCTTGTGCAGTATATGTTAGTAATGATCCGTAAGTAACCTAGGGAGTCTACAAATACAGTAAAAAAAAATTAAAAACAAACATTCAAATCACCCCCCTTTTCCTAGAACTGATATAAAAATACAGTAAACAAAAAAATCATAAATGTGTTAGGTATGTGTTAGGTATCGTCGTGTCCCAAAAGCCATAATTTATCAAAATATAAAAGCAATTATTCCCGGCGGTGAACCCTGTAACAGAAATTGTCAGAAACGCCTTCTTTATTTTACAATTTCGTGCCACATAAAAAAGTTAAATAAAAAGTGACCAAATCCATGTACGATCCTCAAAATGGTAGCAATGAAAATTTCAGCTCGTTTTTACACAGGAGTGTATTGAAATATGAAAAAGTTACCCACGTCAGAAGATGGCAATACAAAGGTATTATTTTTTTTTAATTCTTTAAAAACCTTATAAAACATATTTAAGCTTTGGTAGTATTGTGATCTTACCAGCCCAAATAATTAAGGGGTGGTTTCAATTAGAGTGCCCAGCCAAAACAAGAAAATGGCCTAAATGTGTTTTATTTTATGTCAATTTCACCGCATTTCTTTTCAACTTTCCAAATTGCAATACTTTTTGATGGATCAGTACACTTTGCCAATGGCAATTATTTTCATGGACTCTGCGACTGACCCGTGTCAGAGAGTAGAAAATATCAAATTTTCACAGATCTCTCATAGGGTATAGTTAATAAAGATAAAAATACCAAAAAGAAACCAGAATGGCCACAAAACACCAATATATAAAAATATAATACTCTTTATTTGGAAATACATACATAGGTTTGACATATATACCCTCAAATGGGAAAATGTAAATACATACACCATGTTATCACCTCCTGACGAAGCATTTGTGGGAAATGCGCGTCGGGGTGCATCCTTTGGCTTTCCCCTGATCTGCCCAGTGTCAGTCCAACATGACTTCGGGTGAGTGTGCAATAGCAATATGACTATTTTCCAACACTGGATGGATCCTCCAGTGCTGTGTACGGTTTACCTTTAAATGCTTTGTTGCCACTTTTCCCCCCATTTATTTGAGTCTAAATATTTGACTGCATTATTATTATCACTAAAAACTTTACTTAGACCCTGGGCTAACAGGGGTAGCCACTGGTCTCCTGTGCTGCCCTTCTTTTCATCTTGGGTTACTTGTGTCCCCCATGTATTGTATGTAGTCACATTTTCCCATTTGAGGGTGTATATGTCAAACCTATGTATGTATTTCTAAATAAAGAGTATTATATTTTTATATATTGGTGTTTTGTGGCCATTCTGGTTTCTTTTTGGTATTTTTGACTTTATAGTTGGAGAGGCCCTGATGATCTGCAGAGAAGTGTAGGGGTAAAATTTTGGTTTTGTATAGTTAATAAAGATCCATGAAAATCAGTTGCCAGACTAAAGAAAATTTGCAAAATGGTAGAAAGTGTATATGAAAACTGTAAGTTTTCTTATAGTCGAGATTTGTTACATTCCATCAGTGGGTCCCAGTGTCTACTGAAGCTCTCTGTGTCTAGAACATTTTACAAGCTCAAATTGTAACACATCCTGTAAGAAACATAAGTTCAGAAAGTATCTGGAGCTGCATTACTTGTCATAATTGTATTAGTAGTGACTGCATCTCTAATTAAAACGTGCAGCTGACTCATTGGGAAATGACAAACTCAGCACTTCTTCATCTATACCAATTATATGGCTCCGATAGTTCTAATTTTGTCCCACTCTCTGGGGACCATGTACTGTAGTAAAGTAACAAAGGGAAGATCAATGTTCTCTGTATCATGTAACCTAAGATGGTTTTGTATCGTTTTGCAATGAATTTACTGTCTGCCTATGCTAACATTATAAGAAATAAAAACTGATAGAAAACATATACATCAAGAATTACTTTCTTTTTCCTCTATACCTAATACAAGGTATATATATAGCTATGGCACTAAAAGAATAAGATATTTTTTATGTTCTAGAAACACGTTAACGTTTACTTGCTGACATGATACATGTCTCCTGAAACTGCATATTCATTGATTAAAATGGCGGGCACGTCAGCAATTCTGGAAAATGTAGTTTTAATGTCAGTAACTGTGGGATATAGTCACTTCTCTAGATTCTCTGCTGGCAGGGGGAGGTAGGTGGCATTAAATATTGAGTATACAACAGGGAAGGAGAAATATGTCACAGTTAAAAGAGGAACAGTTCTGTAAACTTCCCTTCAGATTTCTAGTCTCACTGAAGTCAGCTTAATACAAATAGATTTTACAGTGTTGATTCTGGAGGCAGAATTGTCAAGTAGTCAACTACAAGGTTTTATGTTGTGTAAAAGTGAAATGTTTGGATAGATGCAATTCCCAAAAGCTTTTTTTTCATGATCTGCTTTATCTCTATTCTGTATGTATTCTACATAAAATAAAATTACTAAGTGTTGCCTTTATCCGGTGTACTTTTAACTTATGTTACCATCATCATTTTTATTTTATGGTTTATGCTGTCAAGTCAAACTATAATATTCATGTATGGCTAGATAGTGGGCTGTTTGAAGGATCCACACAGATGCTCCACCTGCACACAAATGTGTACTTTCTCGGCTGCTAACAATGGACTCCTGGCCTTTGTTAGAAACCCATGTGTCATTGACTTGAAAGTTTTGCTCACACGCTGTTGACAGTAGAAATGACTGCCCAAGATACAAACATGGGCAGGAATAGGGCCAGCTGGCAGTCAGCTAACACAATGGATACCACAGAGTAAGCCCACAGCAATGGGCTGTCCATTGAATTAATGGATAGCACGTGGACAAAGAAATTTGAGTCCAGGAAGCATTACAGCTGCTGTGGCTTCCCCATGCCCAAACTTGTTACCACTCTTTGTGGCAAGTTATTCCATATTTCAAAAGGATGTGTCCTGATTCAGTCCTGAAGCACTATTTAACATTGTCAGAATGTGTAGGGGATCCCAATTATTCATAACAGGAAAAGAAAACTGAGCTCTAATTAATGATGCCCAAAAAATTATTCACAAGGTATTTTCATACTGTATACTATATAACAGAGGTAGGGAACCTATGGCTCGGGAGCCAGATATGGCTCTTTTGTTGGCTGCATCTGGCTCTCAGGCAGATCTTTAATAAATAGTGATGGCTGCTGTGTGTCTCTTAGACTGATCACTGGACCCAGGCAGCGATGTTACCCAGGTGCAACCCAGGTGCCATCGCTGCCATAATGGGGAGCTGGCTGCAGGGAGCGCTGGGAAGTGAATATTTGTTTTGTTTTTTTTTTTGCTGTGGCTACCTATCTACTGGGGAGCGTGTGCTGGGGCTACCTATCTACTTGGGTATGTGCTGTGGCTACCTATCTACTGGAAGGCATGTACTGGAACTACCTATCTACTGGGAGGCATGTGGTTGGTGTCAGGATTTGGAGTAGTAAGCCCCTGGACCACCGCGGATGATGATATAACCAGACACCTGGGACTGGAATCAAAGTGGCACCCGGTCTTCAGCAGAGCACGCTGCAAAGTAGGATGGTCTTGCTACAGCATGGTACAATCAGGTCATTCCACAGGTGCCACTTGTCCATGGTGGCAGCCAAAGTCGAGGTACAGGATCTCTAGGCAGCCTTGTGGTCTCAAACAGGCAGACGGTCAAGGCAGGTGGCAATGATGCAGGGTCGGGGACGGTCAAGAGGTCAGGGCTGGCAGCAAAAGAGCAGAATCAGGAACAGGTTTGAGGTCACAACGGGAGGTCAATAATTGGGAAGGAAACACTGTGGAAAGTTTCCACATAGGCATGAAGCACTAAGATCTAGCAGTGAATGCTGGGAGCCGGTCTTTATAGGAACCCGTAAAGTGGGAAGCGCCAATCAGTGGCGCGCTGGCCCTTTAAATCTGCGGGTACCAGCGCGCTGGCCAGCCTGGACGGGAGCAGGAACATGGAGAGGTGCGTGTGCTCGGAAAGTGGCGCCGCCATGGAGAGGGGCGCCAGTGTCCCTTCAATCCGAGAAGTAGATCGCAGGGGCACCCGTGACACTGAGACTACCAATCTACTGGGGGGCATGTGCATATTGTACGGCTCTTACGGAATAACATTTTAAAATATGTGGCGTTAATGGCTCTCTCAGCCAAAAAGGTTCCTGACCCCTGCTATATAATATATTTGTAAACTTTATACTGTGCAACATGGATGTTAAACTACAGGGCCATCTGCTGAATGCCGAACACAACCATTCTTGATCCTGCAGCAGTAGCAATATGCTGCCCCTGCTGATGTGCTGCAGCCATGTGTGTAGCCTAGCCTTATTCATCAAACATGCTGCTGAGGGAAAGAGGAACCAGCTAAAATGAGAATGGAGGGAGCAGCTGAAGAGGAGAACAGAGTGGCCGAAGAAAATAAAGTTCTGAATCGAGAGGTGAATGGGGATAAATGTGGAGAATCAGGGAGTGGAGCCTGATTTTTGGGGTTCTTGGAGGAGTTGAGGTGTTGATGAATGGAAGTGTGGATAAATGGCCTTCACAGTTTTTGACTATATTATTACAATTAAATTAATACAATAAAAATTATTGTTTAGAATTAATATCTGTCAAAATGATATATAAAGATGCATCCGTCAAACAGATGACAAAGATGCACGTTTGGAGTTTTTTCTGCTGGTGTACTTCATTTGTATCTTACATATTTTAAGGTTTTATGACCAAACAAGGTGTGAACAAAGCTTTAGATCCATTGTTGGCACCATAACGCTTTTAAAACATAACATAATGAAAATGTCCTGTAAGAACAATCTGTCTTTATTTGTCACATGTTGTTGCTGATGTCTGTCCTGCACACATGTATTAATGGAGTCCAGTCACCTCACACCTGGTACTTCCATTCATAAGTCAAGCAATACATTTTTCTTAGTATACTTTATCCATGTTAGATTTATTTTGTGTTGAATTTCACACTCTACATTTCATTACAAATTTCTTACCTTGAAGATTGTATGAGGGAATTAAAAAGCCATTATTTGTGTGTTTTTCCCTATGAAAGACAAGTTTATATGTAGACATAAAATTCTTAATCCCTGGGTTGATTTTCATTGGGCAATGCTGACCATTTAAACTCTAGTTTACTGAGGGGACATATGACAAACAAACATCTATTTGGTCATGGGTTTACATCTTAAAGGGTGTTTTTCCAGATGCACATGTTTAAAATCAATAAAAAATGTCTAAAAACATTATTTTCTAATCCACTACTCATCTGCATTGACATTTCGCTGGTGCCCTGCCCATCTTTTTTTTTTTTACAATGGTGTATTGTCTGAACCTCAGGAATCAATCATGTCAAACTTATTTAAAATACGTTTCTACCATGTTAAAGTAGCCTTGTTGTAAAGAAGTGGGTTTATAGAATGTAGTTGGCAAACATGGTAATATGGCCTGATATTGTTGTTTTAGAAGGGAAACTAGAGGAATTAAATACATTTACCTAGAAAGGAAAATACAGTTGAAAGCAGGATGGCAAATTCAGACATCATTGTAGCTTCTCTCCAGGGTCTCTCTGTATAGTCAGCAAGGGGACCTCCAAAGATAATCTGACACTGTTCACACCTATTCAATCTTCCTGCAGTTCCAATCAGTTAAGGATGTGTCACCTTAAAATAGCGCTGAGAGCAGCATCTCAAGTTGTCTGGGACTGCAGGAAGATTCCAGTCCTGTCTGGTGAACTCTGTCCTGGGGCAACAGCCTAGGTGCCCACTAAAATGGCTCGGAGTGCCACCTCTGGCATTGGTACCTTAGGTTCGCCATCACTGTTCTACACTCTTGCCTTGCATGGATTTGGAGGTACCAGGATACCAGAATACTCCTCACAGTTTCCTGCATGCATGTGGTACTGCAATGCCACATAGTTCTTCTTACACCATCATCCTTGCATGAATCTTTGGTACAGGCGGTCCCCTACTTAAGGACACCCGACTTACAGACAACCCATAGTTACAGACAGACCCCTCTGACCCCTGGTGAAGCTTTCTGAATGCTTTACTATAGTCCCAGATTGCAATAATCAGCTTTGAGGTGTCTGTAATGAAGCTTTATTGATAATCCTTGGTCCCATTACAGCAAAAAATGTTTAAACTCCAATTGTCACTGGGGCCAAATTTTTTTTTGTCTTGGTCTACAATTATAAAATATACAGTTTCGACTTACATACAAATTCAACTTAAGAACAAACCTAAAGAACCTATCTTGTACGTAACCTGGGGACTGCCTGTATTCGGATCCTGAATATTATTTCTAAAAGCCCCATCTATTGTATTCAGCCTTTGGTACCAGGATTCCTAGATCTGGTAATAGGATTATACCAGGCAGTATAGTATCCAACAGTATAGTTAATATTTTTAGTTTTAGGTCATTCATTGAGAGGTCAATAGCATCTAAAAATGTTGTAAATTCTAAAACAGAGTACTTTATATAAAAATGCCACGAGCCATAGATGTAAAAGATTCCCTCCTAAATCTGTGAGTGTCAGATGTTCTTTCTGCGTCAGCAGACAGTTCCACTGGTTACACAGCTCCAGAACACTCTGTTACCCTCACGAGCAAAATTCTAAGGCAACAAACAAAACTTTGTCTTAGGAAACCACATGTCCTTCTGTCACTTTCAGTACTGTATAGACTTACACGAAATATGAATACAGCAGTTTCAATTCATCAGCAAGTTTAACGATTGAAATATTTGCTTTTTAAACTAATGAGATTTTTATGTGCATAACAATTACATTGGGTACGTAGCATCATAACATCATATCACATACGCATTTCAATGATGCAGAATGCAGTTGCACTTGTACCCCGTAGGTGATATGATGTTACCTGTACACTTTACCTGTGCTGAATATGTTTTATGGAACAATTTGAATTTCTTAAATAAAGTTTGAAGACAACTTCAAAAACGAAAACATTTTAAATAACTGGAGCGTTTTCGTGCTGGATCAATCTGATAATTTGCTGCACTGCTTACTCTGGTTCGAGGAGGGAACTACAGCACATTCTGCAACAATAACTGCCCCAAAATACTGGTGATATGGACCATTTTTAGCTAAATATTTGTGTACACACAATGAGACCTGTTTTCAAGCCAGAAATAGATTAGCACAGCAGCCCTCTACAAGACACATAGACCCAGATTCATAAAACTGGCTGTGGCAGTTTGCTCATAAGTAGATGTGCAATCTGCTTGCACATGTATTTATAAAGTGTTTGTGCTAGTTGTGTGTCATGGCCGCTCTGTGTCTGCCACAACACAAAACTTTGCATCTAACTTTGCCACATTTAAAGGAAACCTACCACTTGAAGTGGCAGGTTTCAGATGCAAATACCGGGCACCAGCTCAGGGTGAGCTGGTGTCGGAGCTTATTTTTGTTAGTGTTTTAAACCGCGGTATCGCAGTTTAGAACACTTTTTAAACTTTATAGCCGGCGCAGGGAGGTACGCGCTCGGCGCTTACCATGCGCGCGGCTCTCCTTCACTTCCTATGTAGCCGCACGCACGGTCGCGCGCATGGTAAGCGCCGAGCGCGTACCTCCCTGCGCCGGCTATAAAGTTTAAAAAGTGTTTTAAACCGCGATACCGCGGTTTTAAACACTAACAAAAATAAGCTCCGGCACCAGCTCACCCTGAGCTGGTGCCCGGTATTTGCATCTGAAACCTGCCACTTCAAGTGGTAGGTTTCCTTTAAGTCAAAAGTATGACATTAATGTGGTGTTAAACTAAGTGCAACAAAATAAAATGGTGAACTCACTTTATGCGTTATCAGCATGTGCAGGGCACACCAGATTACTGGAGACCATGTGCCAGTTTTTAATAATCTTGCACACTCTGCACATTAGTCATGCAGTTTGCCTCACTATTAATAAATGTGTAGTGGCTTAGAGTGGCTTATCACAAGTACAATCAAATCAAGTGAGAGATCATCTACTATTGAACCCCACACCTGTCTGTGATCATTATGACATATTGAGCCTTTCCCTATGAGCGCCAATTTTCCCTTCACTCCAATTTTTCAAAGTTTTAGACTGTAACAATTACATTGTAAGAGTATGAAAGTCTGTTTCTCTATAACTTCTAAATTCAAGGGTACTTATGAAGTACATGTGATTTTATATTTGGCCATGTTCTTTTTGACTGCAGAATGGACAAATCTTACACATGGTAAGAGCTACACAGTTATCAATGAAAAATGTATGGCTGTGCAACAAGCAACTGAGGCTTTTTTACGCATCGAATTTGTAGCAAATGTGTTCCATATAAGACGGTATAATGATAAAAGCAGTTGCTTTTTATTTGTGCCTTTGGCACAGGTTCCCCTCCACTTAGATGCACTGCAAACTTGATCAGACTGCTGCCAGACAGTGTGCTATAAACTATAGGTGACATGAACCAGAAAGTCATAGAATAAAGTCATAAACAAATGGTTTTGAGAGTTTTATACTTGTTCCCATTGGTCTACATTGACCAAATATTGTAGTTATTATCAAGATAAATGGGTTTTTATTGGCGTGTTTTCGTGTTCATTACCTAGTATAGTGTAAAAGATAAATAACGCTATGTAAAAGCTGTGTGAGCCTCAAAGGCTGTGTCATCATGGCTGAAAGTCTATGATTGAAGGACCATATATAGCAGGGGCTTATGGGCCGTGGTGCAAAAACTCAACTTGGGTGAATACCCCCTTTCCTGATCTTTCCCCCATAGCTACAGCAATTTTAGTAGAATCTTTAAAAAAATAACTCCATTCCGATCATAAACTTAGCTCACTGACTACGAATTCTGAAAGCCATTTCACAAACTAGGATATTTAGAGACTCAAGTACTTATCCTACTCCTATTCTCCTTCATCAGGTCCAGAAGTCCATGGCAGCATGTACTGGCTATTATTTATTGCTGCAGATTTTTGCCAAACAAATAACCTTTAGCTTTTGGTGCACTTCGCAGAGCCCCACTGATCATGTAAAGGAACACCCAACGTCAAATAGTATTGCTCAATTGCTTTATTTAATTAGATTGCTCCTACATTACTGAGAATGGGAAGCCTGGATTGGTGAGGGTCACACTAGTCGGACCCCCATTGATCAAATGGTTATCCTGAATACTGTGGATGGGTATAACAGCCCCAGTAAAAGGAAGAAAAAAATACATTATTTTAAGTGAGAATATGATACAATAAAATATTTAGACATGCAGGGATTTGTAGAGTCTTAAAATGGTTAAGAATAAAGTTGCAGTGAATGATAGTACATGGTTATGAAATGATAAGTCATCATCAGTTTAATTTCAACCACATTATATGGAATGATAGCATGCCATCGTGCTAATTAAGAGAATAGGACTCAATGCAATAATTATCTTCCTGCTAACGGATCAGGAGACCCTGTGAGCTCTCCACTCATATACTGTTGCTTATTACACATATGCTTGTGATTAGATAGTTCCAATTTATAAGGCTGCTATTTTTTAGCTAATGTGTGTTTAAGTTTTACTATATTTTCGTATGAACACTGCTTTTCCTAGTCACTGGACTGAGCAAATACTTCAGTGACAGGGTTAAATATAAACATTTAGAATTGCAATTTCTAGAATAACAGTTATATTTTTATGGCAATGCAGCTGTGTGTAATAATACAAAATGTGTGACTTTATTATTACTTTGGGACACGTTAAATCTTTACTTTGGGACATACTGTTTGAGGCATAGTTTTAAAAAAATGGAAAGAAAAATACTCAAATAATTTCTTTACACACATTTCCAGTAATCCTCACCTGAGTTGTCTTGCTGTGCAGATTACCAAGTATCTTGAATAAGTAAATTTATTGTAATTAGTAATGTGTTAATATTTGTTTTGCTAATTATAGTGTACCTGTCAGAATTGAAAATTATAAAATTATGACAATGAGGCTCTGTGGCTCCTGTGGCTGCCACAGCGCTCTCCGCACCCTAATTATGAACTGCTTCAGCATTGTCCTAAGCCAACAATACGTCATCCCTGACAGGCAGAAGTAATCAATCAGTGCACCATCCCCCAGATTTTGTGTATAATTCATCCAGCTCAGGTTGATTAGTCCTGTCTGGACAGTTCAGGCAGCTTTTTTATGTATAGCAGCCAGTCTGCACCCAGCTTTCCCAAGGTCCTGAATTTTATAATCACATCCTAGGATGCTGGCCTTAGAATAAACCATAATTAACTGCCCAAAGTAGCACAAAGAGGTATTGTTTTCCTTGTCCCATCCTGCAAAACTTATTTGCATATTTCCTAGAATTCCCTAGTGGAGCATCAATGGCTATAAATCTCCACACACCTGCAAGCATCTAGTTAAAAGCATCTCACTTAGCTAAACCAGTTCCCTACACTGTATTGAAGAGACACAACCTTGACAAAATGTTCCTTCTGGAGCAGATATGCTGGTTTGGCTTTAATCCCACATCAGGTCTTTAGGGTTCTTGAATGTCATACTTGATGTTAAAGGGGCTGCCCTACAAGGTAGCTAAGATGCAATGTTTTCCTTGTTGCATCCTGGAAAGCGTATTTGCATATTTCCTAGAAAACATTTTGCATGGTGCAGTCAGCGACTGGCTGTGTGCCATGTGTGTAGCGACCACAACTGACATTCTATCACATTCTATCTATGCAGTTTAAGCAGTTACTAACTTATTGCTAACTTTTTCTCACTACTCTGCTTTCAACCATATTGGCAACTGAGTAACCCAATACCAAGAAGAAGGAGGGGAAATCCAGAATCTGACCTTCTCTGTATCTTCTCACTCTTTATGCAGTCCCAGGCAGCCCAGGATGGCTCACTTAAAAATAGCACTTTGGATGTTCTGGTAAAGTCTGCACTAGAGTGACTGCTTCCGTGCCCACAGAGAGCTGTGATTGACACATATGGCTCTCCTGCCATAGGTTCGCCACATAGGTTCCTTTTTTGCTGCATGTTACTGATTATAGCAGAGCATTCTTTTAGTCAGTGATTTGCTGCTGAGATGGCTAGCCCTTTATTGGGTAATTATTGTTGCATAATTAAAACCCATAATGGTCAACAGAGAAATTGGAATGCCCTATCACCACAATACTGTTTAAGGTACCTCACTGGGAGTTGTTTAATTTTTTTCTTTTAGGTTTTGGGCTTGTTTAATTTTTATTAGTGGGTGACATATTTGGATTTTTTGACTCTTTGTTGCTCTTTAAAAAAAAAAAATCTGCACAAAAGTCACAAAGTCTTTAGCTACCCATACCATTCTATTGCCTACATCTGCTTGGGACTGGAGTTTATGCGCACAACTTTTTACCACGATTGCTGAATGGGTGAAAAAGTCATACATTTTTGCGCAATAATTCAAGTGCCCCAAAAATGCAAAGAAAACAGAAGAACCTAAGATAATTGAGTGCAGTTATCAATCGCAACTTTTTATTCACATTTCTGAGAATGCAGAACTTGAAATAAGCAGTGCCAATTTTTTTTTATATCAGCGAAAATGAGGCCATATAACCATCAATAAGAAGTACCAGAATGTTTGTGCCAAAAATGTAATAAATGACTTCAGTCAGTGGGCTCACCACATCAGAATTTTGTTTTCTGCATTTAGGTGGAATATGGATAAAATTCATCCACTTCGCTGGTGCTGTATTATGCTACAGATATTTACATGCAGGTAGCCTAACTCTCGGCAGATATTTGTCTTGTTAATTCAGTCCTTTATATAGACCTCTAATAGTGATTCATGACTAGTCAGTAGACATTGAAAACAAAGCGATAATCAGTACAGGATGTGTGACTAAAAAACAGCATATTTGACATTATACCCATTTTTACTTCACTGTTTTTTCTGAAGAAGACGGCCTGCTGGAAAATGAGAAGATACTACCATAAGTAAGTGAGGAAGAAGCAGCAGTCCCTTTCACAGCATCCAGCAGCATGTTGCACAATGTGCACTGTTTTACTTGGCTTGGGAATGCTGCTTGTGTTTACCAAAATTACAAGTTACACAGCTTCCTATTGACCACAGAACAGATGCTGAGGTGTTATGTCAATGTTCATTTGAAACAAAAGCCTGTAGTTGCTGTTAAACCTCACCATAATCCACTAGTTCGTGCAGAGATATCCTTCTCCTTTTATAAAATAACTATGTCACTTAGGAACCCTGCCATGTGTAAGTTTGTTTTCCAGTTTGATTCTGTCTGCTGTTCGCGGCTCTCAGCCATCTTAGTTTTGGGCCCCAAAATCATAGGTAAGGTCTAATAAGTGATTTGTCAATGAAAAGTAACATAAATATGATTAATAGTAGTTTTCAATAAATGAAAATGTAGTCGTAAGAAAAAAAAATATCATAGTAGACAGAAATTTGCTATAAAGTCAGCTCCAAATATTTTTATACTGAACATTAGCAGCCAATAGTTGTGCATATTCTGGTGGGTCCCAATAACAGTCATCTAACCACACTCGAGGATTACAACATAAAGGCAAATTTGAAAGAACAAAAAAACAATGAAACATTGATGACAAGTGATACATATAGGGGAGCATTTACTAAGGGTCTGCACACTGCCTTTCCGTCGGGTTTCCCGACTATTTCCTATTTGCACCGCATTTAACAGGGGTTTTTGGCGCCGACTTTCATGTGACACAAATCGGGTTGCGTGGCTGTCGGACAACCCGGCTGATTCGGACTAAGCGTGGGATTTAAAATTCAAATTGTGTTGCAAGCCATGCACTCACATACACTGGGAATAAGAAGGTGAACTCCGACGTACCTCAGCGGGGAAGCGACACATGGAGGATATGAGGCACACGATCTTAGTGAATCTCGCCGGATTTCATTGGGGATCACGACAGGGCTGGGCCCCATATTCTTTAATGAATTAATAGAATTCCATACCCTTAGGCCAGAGACACACAAGCGTGCTAGGTCCATGAATTCGCCGTATGCTGGTCCAATTTCATGGAACAGATTTAAAGGGATTTTCCCATGAATACAAGTTAGTCCCTATCCACAGGGCCCCTTTAATTGGATCCAACACAAGGCTGAGGATGGAACTATGAGCATCATAGTGATATATGGTGCAAAGAGCCACCACAAAAACTGCAGACAGCTGCACCATACTATTATTTTGATTATAGTTTGGCACTGCTGTTTCATTTAGATAAAAAGATACCATGCCTTATATACATCCTCAGCACTGTGTTTGTTTAGTCTGTCCAGGATTCATGGACCAAGGACAGTTGTGTTTTTGGCTTTATGTAATTTTTTGTTTTCAGGTACACATTAAAATAGGAGATGTCACAGTCCCTTGGTGTGTTAGTGTTATTAAATACATGTATTCACAATAAAATTTCTTTAATAAAGTATTTTACAAAATTTACTATTATTTTCTACAATATTGATAAATGTCGAAGTTTACAAAAGGTTTCAAAAAAAGAATTGACAAAGCATTTGTATACAAACTGAGGGGGCCGTTTACCAGTGCTTCTATGCCAATTCCTATTGTAGAATTAGTGAAATAAATTCAAATTTCTTGTGCACTGCAACAAAAATTGTGATTATTGTTGAAGCCACACAACCTCCATGCCATGTGGGTATGGAGGGATATGGCAGGCATCGGGCGTTCTTAGACATCCCCCTTATCTACATTTGTTTACAATAACAGTGGAATAGTCATACTAAAATTTAGTTGGTGAACCAGGGCGCATTTATTTTTTGCAGTTCGTTGAATGTTGTCCCCCTTGCAGTTTTGACTTGGGATTTATCTTCGAGGTTGATAAATCAGGCAGCTGAATCTGTGGGGTTTTTGCAATTTTTTATTAAAATTGAGAGACATTTTTAACTAAGATTTGTGCCAAAATTGAAACATTTTCATATGTTCACATTTGGATCAGGTGCAACATGGAAAAATTCTTGCGTGGCTATCTTTGCTAGGCGAGTGTAAAAGTCACAAATTTAGTCTCAAATATATTAAGTGTGCTAAAAAAAAGGAGCAAAAATAAGATTTAAAAAAGAGTAAGGCTATATTCACACTGCCGTTGCCCGCCAGTACCGTACCGGGCAACGGTAGTGCACGGGGAGAGGAGGAGGAGGTGAGCGCAGCTCACCCCCGTCCCTCTCCATAAGAAGTAATGGCGCACAGCGCCGTACTACTGGTAAAGATAGTACAGGATAGGACGTGTGCGGCACCGTACAGCTCCCGTAGGGCGCCGTGCGCCCATTGCCGTCTATGGAGGGCGTATATCGGCCATATATAGGTCGGCCGTATATACGTCCTCCATACGTTAGTGTGAATGCAGCCTTAATCCTTTGATAAATGACTGCCACAGTCATCTCTACATACCTTATCTTGTCCCTGCGCTTGAAGTGAAAGAAACAGCAGACCCATAGACTTCTATTGCCTTCCGTTATCTGCATCAGTGAAAAAAATTGGAAATGTTTCATAATTTTTTTCCACGGAAATCAGATCAGTGAAAATCCAAGCCAATCTGAAAACACCCTATAGAAATCACTGGCTTTGCGAGCATCTGTGTAAATCACTAAACCACGGATGTGAAAAAAAAAAAAAAGTGAGGGAGCACTAATGCTAGCAAATAGATCACCATATTACCTTCACTGCATCTTGAAAACATAAAAAGACAATCATAAAATTGCTGCTTAAAAAAATAAAAAATGCAGCATCTGAATTTTATCCAAAAACTGTTATCTAAAAACTGTTTAGGCTCCATATTTTTTAAATTAAAAAAACACACTGGCAAGAAAACCATTACCTCTTTCTACTCTAAGTTCTTCTTTACACATTTTTTTAACTCCTTATTTCTTTAGAATCCAAATAATATACACATGGAACAATGCAATGAAAGTTTAACTGCAGAATATCGCTTTAGTCTCTCCCTTTGATTTATAAAAGCCTCTTTAAGGAAGTTTCATGGTACCACATTATTTATGTAAGCAGGAACTACACTGAAAGCAATGTTATTTTCCCCTGTAATCTCATCCATAGTGACTAAATAAATCACTGTGAACAAATGTCGCTGTAAGCAAGCTACTTTCACCAGGATGTCTGACTTAGTAATTGACGAGGTAATTATGTGGGGAAACAGGAAAAGTATGGAAAAATGTCACTTTGAATAAAAGTTGAACGGGGACTATATGCACTATGGACGGCAGCTTAGTAGAGCTGGGGGCAGAATTTGATTCCTGTTGCATTATGCCAGGGTCACCAAGATCATACTTATCTATACAGTCCTTCAGCTGTATAAAGGTGGTGTAATGGCATAGGGCAATGTAATAACATATCTTATCAGTCCATTACATGAATTGGGTGGTCAAATAGGGCCAAAAAAGGGGTGGAAAATGGGTAAGATCTGATTTCTATAGGTATTAAATAATGTTAGTTTTAATCTTTTCCTTCATTTTCCCACTTATGGTATGAAAATAAGTATCTGCAAGACTTGGTTATTCTTTCAATATAATAGAACTGTCATAGAATGGACAGAACTTTTTGTTTTATCAACATTAACCCCTCAAGGCTCATTTTCACCTTTAGGACACAGCATGATTTTTCAAATCTGCCTGTGTCACGATCTTACAGAGTTTATTTTTAGGCTGTTTTTTCATGACATGTTGTACTTCACATCAATGCTATATTTTAGTTGAAATTTTTTTTTAACTTATTTAAATAAAAATACAATTTGGTGAAAATTTTCATAACTTAGCGATTTTCTGTTTTCTTAATGTTATGTTCATTATACAGTTAGTCTAACTGCCCAAATTGGTTGCTAAGTAACATTAACTATATGCCTGTTTTAAGTTGACATAATTTTTAATATGTTATTTTATTTTATTAGGACATTAGGAGGCTTACAGTTCGAACAGCGATTTCCCAAATTTTTAAGTAAATTTCAGATTCAGTTATTTTAAAGAACAATACATTTTTTAAAGGGTTTTAAAAGTTCTATTTATTAAAAACTCCCCACAAATCACCCATTTTTAAAACGGCACCCCTCAAACTATTTAAATTTGTTTTTGACAAGCTTTTTAAGCATCTCATAAGAATTAAAGAGGACCTGTCACCCTGAAAACGCGGTCACAAACTGCTATAGGAGCGCATTGAGGGCTCAGAAAGCAAGGAGCGCCTACAGGCTTTTGCAGGGTGTTTTTTTGCATGACATGTTGTACATTTTATGTTATCATACAGTGGTAAATGTGATCACTTGATCACTTTGATCACTTTTTATGCTGTTTTTTGTTTGGTTGGAAGCGAAAAAATCTAATTTTTTTTTAAATGCATTCACCATACAGGTTTTGTAAGGATTTTAGGACACAGTTATGGACATGGCAATACACAATGGCGCACATATATTAAAGCCCCTGCACAAGTTTGTGTCACATGCAGTACATTTGTGACGGAGTATGTGAGCAGAATTGTGTCACACACTCTACGTTAAAGGTGTACAAAAGAAGTTGGTGCACTCAGTCAGAGCAGTGCAGGGGTTGTCATGGTAAATATGGTTGTCATGGTACCCTTATACCCAGCACAAGGGTGCCAATCACCATCTGGAATGCCCTTTAGATGTTGCAGTCATCTTTAACAGCAGCGCCCAAAGGGTTAAACAGTCGGAATCGTGAATGTTCGTGCAGAGGCTCGGCTGTCACGTACAGCCGGCCTCCTGCACGAATCGCGCAGGCTCTTTTTCTGAGCCTGTGCGATCTCCATCTTGTTGGGGAACATAATGCTCTGCTAAGTACAAGCACACCAAGATGATCCCCAATGTTATATTATGTTGCAGGAAGGGTTAATGGATGACAGATATAAATCGATGTTACTTTGCTTGTTTTAGTTTTCTAATGTCTGCTGAGGCTGGAGATGAGCTGCACTAGTCATGTATAGTCAGGCACAGGAATCCATAGATGTGTGTATAAGCCTGAGACAAATGTCGAACGAATACTGCAAAGAAAACGTACTTTCTAAAATTTTATTAGATCAACTAGCAAAAAGACAAAGTGAATGAAAAAAAGCAATGTAAATCAAATAAGTGTTTGGTGGAGAACCCTTTGCCTTTAGTACATCATAGAGTATTGTAGGTACACTTGCACACAGTTTCTGAAAGAGCTGCTCAGCTCCTTCTGTCTCTTCATGTAATTGGAGATAGACTCTATGATGTTGAGATTTCTGTTGGCCATATCAATATTTACAGGATTCCTTGCTTTTCTTTACACTGATAGTTCTTAAAGGAAACCTACCACTACTCGCATGATGAAATCATGCGAGCAGACCACCCTGTAGGCTACTTAATGCTGATGCCGGCACATAGTGTAGTTAGGCTCGGCGAACTTTAGTTTTGCTAAAAAAAACTATTTTCTTACATATGTAAATGAGCCCTCCGGTGCTACCCTACATCATCTTCGGCTGGCGATGGCTTCCGATGTTTAATTATTCCCGCCTCCTTCATATTAACCGTCCTCCTTCAGGTGCCGAGAGCCGTGGCGTCACCAAGCTCTCGGCACTTATTGCGCATGCGCAAGCACTAAGTCTCGCACAGCCGGCCGACGACAGGTGCCGAGAGCTTGGTGACATCACGGCTCTCGGCACCTGAAGGAGGACAGTTAATATGATGGAGGCGGGAATAATTAATTATCGGAAGCCATCGCCAGCCTAAGATGACGTAGGGTAGCACCAGAGGATCATTTACATATGTAAGAAAATAGTTTTTTTTAGCTAAACTAAAGTTCGCCGAGCCTAACTACACTATGTCCTGGCATCAGCATTAAGTAGCCTACAGGGTGGTAGGTTTCCTTTAATATCATTTGTTGTATGATTGAGATTAATGACCTTGGTTGTTTGATTAGGGTTATTTGCTGTTCCAAATTTTTTTTAAAATTTCTAATTGTACTTCAATTTTTAACAGTATTCTTATTTTGCAGTATGGGTTCTTAACCTAGTATTTTTTCTGGTATATTGTTTTATTACTATGACTACTACTAATACTACCTGTAGTGTGGAGAATGCTTTATTACATATTAATATTATTATTATTATAGTGTGGTGAATGCTTGATTACATGGTAAGTGATAAAAGTGTGACGGTGGTATTGTGTGTTACTGTTGTCCCTTTTATTCGGAAACAAAAAGAATGATTTAACCCAATTTATTAAAAAAAAAAAAAGACATTTCCTCCAAACACCTATTCCCCAGTATTAACTTGAGCTCTGTTTTTCATATTGCTGTCAACACACAGACTGGGAAAGCAGTTGGGTAAGCTTAGATAAACATGAACAGGGCATAGCCTACTAATTCACAAGGCCTTTCTTCCTCTCTATGGGATATGCAGCCGTCATATTTATAATGTGACAGAGTGTAAGCACCTGTCACCAGTTGGGTGTTTATTTACTAATATTCAGGCCTTTGCAGCGTCTAGCCGGTTACTGCACATTATAATGTATGTTCTCTCTGCATCAAGGCTGCAGCTTTTCCTTTGAGCAACTTTGAAGAGAAGCAAGCCGTTGAGATCCAGTTGCAGTGGTTTTTGTAAATGCCACTGGCTGCTGTATGAAAAGTTTTTCTCTCTAAATATTTCCTGCTTCTGATATACCTAAATTTTCCCAAAGTAAATTACACCTTCTTTAAACAACTGCAGCTGTTCTTGTTAAATGGCTGGCTCAGTCACCTTTTCATTTTTTACATTTAGATTTTTTTCATTAAAATTTTGATAATGTAGTTCACCATCTTATTTTCAATACTGTATTTTAACACATTCCATATTCACATTCAACCATTCGATTTGTCCTTGCAATTTAAAATGCTAATCATATACTGAACACATCATACAGATACACCAGTTCATTGAGATCTGTATTTTACTTGGTGCAATGCCGCACAAGTATAATAGTAGTGCTATGCTTAGAAGTATACCATGGTACATTACATTGTGATTGATTGGGCAGAGGAGAAGGGGGAGAGCGCAGCCCACCCCCGCACATAATCCATAGCCTAACATAAAGCCCAGCGCTGTATACCGATGAAAGATAGAACATTTCCTATCCTTCTACGAGGTGCAAAGAAGTACAGTGCCGCACTTGTGCTTCACCATACCGCTCCCGTACAGCGCCGTGAGGCCATTGCGATGTATGGGGGACGTATATATACACCCCCATACTTTTGTGCGAATGTAACCTAAACTTGTAAAAAATGATGTTTTCACTGTGCATCAGCTGCTGTGCATTGCTATTTGGAAAGTACCTGCAGAGTTAGAGTATTCAGTTTACCCTATAACACAATTCGTGTGTGGTGTAGGTTCGAAAATGAGCACTATTCGATGTAACCTGTCAATAAAACAATTTTTGCCCGTATTAACCCATAACAATGCAGATTTCATTTTTAAAGAGCTCTTTGATCACTTTTGATCACAATTGATCACTTATCCCTGTTGCTTCCTTTAGTGATGTCTGCAAACTCTCTCCGGATCTTTATATACATGTCTCTGCAGTGATAAATAGGAGGGACCTGCAGCAGGAGATTATGACTCATCCTGATCCCCCTCCCCTCTCCCTGTGTATGTCAGTGAGATGGACAGAGAGATACAAAACACACTGGAGGCTGCCACTAGGCCTCTTTCACACTGATCAGGGTGTGATCAGGGTTTGGTCAGTGAAAAACTGACATGATCAGAGTTCAATCAGTTTTCAATCACTGTCTCAGTTTTTCATACGTGTTTTCAATGCATTTTCAATGAATTTTGTCACGCGCAGATAACTCGCTTGAAAAGGACTCAGGACTGTAGCCTATCTTTTCTATGGCAATTGATCAGTGAAAAACGCATTGGACTTGCATGTGTCTCAGAGTGCAATGTGTTTTTGATGCGTCTCCATAGACTTGTATGGTGTGTTTTTCACGCCGGTGACTTGCAAAAGTAGAGCATGCTGAGATTTAAATGCCCGTTAAATAAAGCGTGTGTGTGTGCGTGAGAAAAAATGCAAGTCTGAAAAAGCCTGTTGATTACAATAGAGTGCAATGCAAGTTCTGCAAGTTAAAAGCATGCGCAGAACACATGCATGAAAAACGCAAATGTGCAAGAGGCCTTAGGACGGACTGAAGGAGTGAGAAAATAGGAAGTTGTATATATATATGCAGAGAGCAGCATGTGAATAAGAGGGAAAGGCTGAAGCTCTCACAGGAGGCAAAAGTACACACATATACACACACATGTGTGTGAAAATCCTAGTAGATCAGCAGTTTCTGAAATACTAAGACCAGCAGCAGACCAGTGTATATATACATATATATACACTCACCGGCCACTTTATTAGGTACACCTGTCCAACTGCTCGTTAACACTTAATTTGTAATCAGCCAATCACATGGCGGCAACGCAGTGCATTTAGGCATGTAGACATGGTCAAGACAATCTCCTGCAGTTCAAACCGAGCATCAGTATGGGGAAGTAAGGTGATTTGAGTGCCTTCGAACGTGGCATGGTTGTTGGTGCCAGAAGGGCTGGTCTGAGTATTTCAGAAACTGCTGATCTACTGGGATTTTCACGCACAACCATCTCTAGGGTTTACAGAGAATGGTCAGAAAAGAAAAAACATCCAGTGAGTGGCAGTTCTGTGGGCGGAAATGCCTTGTTGATGCCAGAGGTCAGAGGAGAATGGGCAGACTGGTTCGAGCTGATAGAAAGGCAACAGTGACTCAAATCGCCACCCGTTACAACCAAGGTAGGCAGAAGAGCATCTCTGAACTCACAGTACGTCGAACTTTGAGGCAGATGGGCTACAGCAGCAGAAGACCACACCGGGTGCCACTCCTTTCAGCTAAGAACAGGAAACTGAGGCTACAATTTGCACAAGCTCATCAAAATTGGACAGTAGAAGATTGGAAAAACGTTGCCTGGTCTGATGAGTCTCGATTTTTGCTGCGACATTCGGATGGTAGGGTCAGAATTTGGCGCGAACAACATGAAAGCATGGAACCATCCTGCCTTGTATCAACGGTTCAGGCTGGTGGTGGTGGTGTCATGGTGTGGGGAATATTTTCTTGGCACTCTTTGGGCCCCTTGGTACCAATTGAGCATCGTTGCAACACCACAGCCTACCTGAGTATTGTTGCTGACCATGTCCATCCCTTTATGACCACAATGTACCCAACATCTGATGGCTACTTTCAGCAGGATAATGCGCCATGTCATAAAGCTGGAATCATCTCAGACTGGTTTCTTGAACATGACAATGAGTTCACTGTACTCAAATGGCCTCCACAGTCACCAGATCTCAATCCAATAGAGCATCTTTGGGATGTGGTGGAACGGGAGATTCGCATCATGGATGTGCAGCCGACAAATCTGCGGCAACTGTGTGATGCCATCATGTCAATATGGACCAAAATCTCTGAGGAATGCTTCCAGCACCTTGTTGAATCTATGCCACGAAGAATTGAGGCAGTTCTGAAGGCAAAAGGGGGTCCAACCCGTTACTAGCATGGTGTACCTAATAAAGTGGCCGGTGAGTGTATATATATATATATATATATATATATATATATATACATACATACATACATGAAGAGATATATCTAATGGAATAGATTTATTGAAAACTGGCTAACTTTTTTTAAGGGGGATTAATGGTCAATACTGTCCTTCTTGCCCTCACATCATAGGTCAAATCTTTTTGTTTTGCTGTAAAATAATAATAAATATGATATTACTACCACTAATAATAATACTAATAAATCATTATTTATATAGTGCCTTTACAGATTGTAAGAAAAACTTTTTCCAACAAAAACAGGATAGAGTGACACAGAAGGAATAATAGTTCAGTCATTTTTTATAAGCATAAATCTGCATTAGTCATCATCAACCAAAAATAAGAGCCGAAAAGTGAAAAGTATCTATGGTTATAAGGTTAGGTAAAGTGCTTGACTCCTGGTGGAAATTACAACTAATCTGGTGGCTGCTATCAATAAAAGGGGTTTCAGGCTGACGCCTTATTGTATATCTCTTATTTGTCTTCCCCTTGGTAGTTAAAAAGAAACACTGAAGCAGATTCATGGTCAATTTGATATGAATTCAGACAGTTAAGAGATGCAAATAGGTCAGACTGCTTCTATGACACAGCTATAAACACAAGGGACAAACCTCCCTGCAATGGCTGAGAGAAGACACAGAAAAATGTTTTTGGTTTGCGGACATGAAAAAAAGTATGGTTTGCATTGATTAGAAGGTAAAACACTTGGTCCTCCCAGCATCATCAGTGAAAAAACTCACAGCACACAAGAGGCAGCAGTTTCAGTTTATTTGTTTTTTTTGCGGACCCATGGACTTTTATAGTCATCTGGTAAAAAAAAAAAAAATATGAAAGTCTCATAAAAAGTATGCTTTGGTACAGCACCAGTGAAAATTGCTGAAGCCAGAAAGAGAATGTGTGAATAGGATGAATTTACACTGGCATGTGTTTCTTGTCTGTTGCGCATTTGTTGCATTTTGTTTCTGTTTTGCTTCGTTTTTTAATTTTAACCTATTACCTCTGGGATGCCTGTTTTTATAGCATCATCAGTAAAAACAAATTGACCTGTCATCAGCTTCTTTTTTGTGGACCCATAAACTTCTATTATTTTCCGTGATCCATATCCGTGAAAAAATAAGACAAGTTTATAATTTTATTCACAGACAACAGATCAGTGGAAAGCAACTGAGATGAGAAAACACCCATAGAAAAGAATGGTTCAGTAAGGATTCTACAAAAATTACGGATGAGAAAAACAACAGTGTGAAAGAGCCCTATGCCCCAACCTTGGAAAAATTAAGCAGATTCAGATATTCTTTACAAATGTGCCTTTACAAAGCTGCATTTACCCAGGTGCATTTAATTTATACAGGGCCCTGTACAAATGTCTAGTTATCTTTATTATCATCCAACTATCTCATAGGAGCAGATATTAATAAGTTCCTCCTATATTAATGATAGTTTAGGCTGTGTTGTGTTGTGTAATTTACTTGTTAAGATGACAATCATCCTTAATGGCATGTGATTAAGCACATTTCTAAGTATAATTAGCTCTAATTAAATGTGAAATTAATGATTATTTTGATGAAAAGTGTAACGTTTCTATTTATGGTGTTCTTGTTTTCCCTGTATGCTTTGATAACTTATTCCAAATAGGGTTTTACTGGGTTTTGTATCAAAAAATGTCTTAAGAGCAGCTCTCCAGTTTCCACTGTATTGTTCTGGCTCTTGGACAATAACAGTAGAGTCCAGTTAGAAAGAGATATGATTATAGGCCAAGGACTAAGGGCTCTTTCACATTAGCGTTGTTTTTCACGTCCGTGGTTCAGTGATTTCCACTGACGCCTCACAAAATCATTGATTTCTATGGGTGTTTTCACATTGGCTTGTATTTTCACTGATCCACTGTCATTATTATGGAAAACATAATGAAACGTCCAATTTTTTTCACTGATACGGATCAAGGAAGGCAATACAAGTCTATGACTCAGCAAAAAATGAATGTAACATGTTTTTTTTTTTTTTTTTTTTTATATGAGGCTGAAAAACCAGGTGTGATGTTTTCAAAGCAATGTTAAACCTTCAGTTTTTTTGTGGACACAGAGACAAAACGGATGCATCACAGAGACAGAAATATAAGTTAAATGGAGACATAATGGAGACAAAATGGGACGAACATGCAACTGAAGCTGAACATCAACGCCAATGTGAAAGAGCCCTTAGTCTGAAGAAATGTGGCTATATTGTATAATTTTAGATGACTCTTATTCAATCATTTTGTCATTATAGCAATGAGTATACAACCTGCATTTACAACCAGGTTTTCTTCATGCAGTTTTTGAAGCAAAAACTAGCAGTAGAGGAAAAAATAACATAGTAAGAACCTGTCATTCAGACTTCCCCTCCCATTATGTTCCTTAAAGAGCCAGTACTGGGATTTAATTAATAAAAGAGTGGATTGCTGGTTCATATGTTTGCATAGAGGTGTGTATACTGTATTTACCATATGTAACAATAGATATATACCGTATATACTTTAGTTTAAGTTGACCCGAGTATAAGCCAAGGCCCCTAATTTTACCATCAAAAACTGGGAAAACCTATTGACTCGAGTATAAGTCGAGGGAGGGAAATGTATTCATCACAGCCTCCCAGTATATAGCCAGCAAGTCTCCTGTAGTATATAGCCTGCCAGCGCCTGTAGTATACAGCCAGCCCCTGTAGTATATAGCCCGCCAGCCCCTGTAGTATATAGCCTGCCAGTCCCTGTAGTATATAGCCTGCAAGACCCCTGTAGTATATAGCCAGTCAGCCCCCAGTAGTATATAGCCTGCATGCCCCCAGTAGTATATAGCCTGCCAGCCCCCAGTAGTATAAAGTCAGCCAGCCCTCAGTAGTATAGAGCGAGACCCCAGTACTATATAGCCAGCCAGCCCCCAGTAGTATATAACCAAACAGCCCCCTTAAGTATACAGCCAGCCAGCCCCCTTAAGTATACAGACTGCCAACATCCTTAAGTATACAGCCAGCCAGCCCCCTTAAGTATACAGCCAGCCAGTCCCCTTTACTCTACAACCATCCAGCCCCCTTTAGTATATAGCCAGTCTGCATAAAAAAATAAACTTACATCCGGTGTCCCCGATGCTTGTCACAGCTTCCTTATGCTTGTCACGGGTCCTCTTCCATCTTCTTTTGGCTTTAACAGCTGGCAGAGACACGTCCATGAGATCTCCCGGACGGCGCATACTATGATGTCACCAGTGGCTGCATCATAAATGCTTCTGTTTGCCATTCAAAAAAAGCTGGACTTTTGAGCTCCATTACCAAGGGTGTGGTTCTGTTAAGATGGCACAGAATGTCAAATGCAGTCTAATGCCTCCCTACCAGCAAATTAATTAAAAAGAAATTTTAAAATACATGATTTCAATAAAGTCCTCTAATATTTTGCACTTGAAATGAACTTTTTAGCTGAATTAGGGGTTATTATTTATCTGCACAATTTGTTTTCAATAATTTTTATTGAATTTTTAAGATAATAAAACATTTTAAAACATGAAATTTTGTTTGTCAGTTATGTAGCAACATAGATACATTTCTCATAAAGTACACAATATGTATATATTCTTATAATTAGCTTAAATAGCCCAGCAAAGACCTCTGAAGCTGAGTCTCTCTAATACATCTAAATCTTTCTGACAATACAATAAAACCAAAAAGAAAAAGAAAAAAATAAACATAATGAGGGGGGATTGGACGGAAGAAAGGGAAGGGAAATTGGGTACCCCTGGCCTGGGGTGAGAGCCCGAGAAAGGACCTAAAATACCAAAAACATTGCTCATTCAGTAGAGGAATATGTGATCCAGTCTTGCCAAATTTTTCCAAAAAACGCTTCTTTATCATGTAACATACTGAACAACTTATCGTTAATCATAATCCAATTTAACTTAGATTTTACCAAATGCAATGGAACAACAGCTTTTTTCCACGAGGTTGCTATTGCGATCTTAGCTGCTAAGAAAAGGTTAGAAGCAAATCTATGTTGTGCAATCGAGAGGTCTGGTATTGTTCCATTTAAGAGTGCGTAAACAGGAGAGAGCTTAAGATTTATTTGCGTTATGGAATATAACATATTAAATATGCGTCTCCAGAATCGCTTGACCTTAGGACAATGCCACCATATGTGAGCATGAGTACCCTCCATCCCGCACCCTCTAAAACATTGAGATGATACTGTAGGAAAAATTTTTGACAGGCGAGAGGGCACCATGTACCATCGTGAAAAAACTTTAAAGTTTGCCTCCACTAAATTAGCATTTATCGAAATCTTAAAGGTGCGCTCCGCCATATCTTGCCACTCTCTCATTGTTAGATTGATATCAAAATCCTTTTCCCACTCTAGCATATAAGGAAGCTTATTGACAGAAGAGACCATCATAGTATATATTTGAGATAAAATACCTCTCCCCGTGTTACTATGTAAACAGAGTGTTTCAAACATTGTTCTAAGACTTATATCAGGAGTTACTTTCGTAAGCGATTGCAAAAAATGTGTAATTTGGGAAAATCTAAACAATTCTGTATCTGGAAAATTATGAATAGAGCGAAAGTACGACACAGACCGTATTCCCAGTCTATCAATAAAGTCAGCGATTCTATATAGGCCTTTGTCCAACCACCATTGAAAGGCTGATGGTGTTAAGCCCGGAGTAAAGCTTGGATTGGAGAAAAGCCTTGCAGCTGGCGTATGAGCAGAAACCATCTTGAATCTTCGTTTCAACCTATCCCAAATTGCTAAGTTAGAAGAGAGGAGTGGGCACATTATAGCCGGCCTGTCCTTAGGCGCCATCCAAGGGAGTAGATCTATAGGAGTCGGGGAGCATGCCGTTTGTTCGATAAGACCCCACAGAGGTAGTCTAGACCGTCTGTGTATAAAAACCAATGGAGCTAGTCTAGCTGCATAGTAATATTTTGTAACATTTGGAACCCCTAGTCCCCCATCTATTCTTGGGGTATACATATTATCTGCACAATTTGGATGCATTTCAGTTATTTTCAGGAACTAAGTATTAATTTATGCTTGAAAAAGAATAGTCCCAGATATATAAGGATTGAAGAATAATTTTTAGTATATTGATTGCTTATTGAAATTATTGCCCATGGTAATAGCGGACACACATTGGTGTTTATTTTCACGTCGGTGATTTTTCCCTGAACCCATTTTGATTTATACATATATACAGATTGGTGTTCTTTTCCTTGCTTCAGTGATCTTTCACTGATGCTTTACTGAACCATTCTTTTCAATGTGAGGTTTGTCACTGATCAGTGGGGAAAAAATTAGAGCCTATCCTTTTTTTGTTTACCTACAACATTTAATTGTAAAAAAGACCATTGAAAAGAAAGGTTCTGATAAGATATTTCCAGCTTTAATCCCTTAAAGACACTGCTTTTTTTCCTTAATTTGCTGCCCACCCCCCTTCAAAAATTTGTAACTTTTTCATTTTTCAGTGTACAGAGATGCGTGAGGGGTTATTTTCAGTGTAACCAATTTTACTTTTCAGTGACGTTATTTATTATGCTATTTCGTGTACTGTAAAGCTGGAAAAATTCCAAATGTGGTAAATTGGACAAAAAACTAATTTGCATAACTTTTTTGTGAGCTCAGTTTTTACGACTTTCACTGTACTCTCCAAATCATATATCTACTTGATTTTTTTGTTTCGGTACATTCACGGTGATACCAAATTTCTATAGGTTTTATTGTGTTTTAATACATTTTCAAAAATGAAAACAATGTGTACGCTAAAAACTTTTTTTTACTTTCATGCACGGAGCTGTGAAAGATGTTACCATTTTGAGGACTGTGTGACCTTTTGATCACTTTGTATAAAATTTTTGGTGATGTAAAATGGTGTATAAAGGACCAACTCATACAGTGTTAGTAGCTTTGCGCCATACATGTATGGGGCAGAGCATGAAGAGGTTAAAGACACTGTATCAACAGTGTCACTTTTTTTCGGAGTAATTCATGAATTCACTTACGATAAACTTCTGGTGTATTTGCACCACATTTATCAAGGCTTTTAGACCATTTTCCTGACAAGTCCAAATAAGAGGATATAACCTTCATAAAAGGGGCGTGATCTCTGGAACAGGAGTTATGGCCAGGAGGGAAATAGTCCATGCCAATTATAGGCCAGAACCCAGAGGACAATGCAGCACAAAATCAATAGGCAAACAGATAGTCAAGAATGCAGGTCAAAAGGGTCAAAGATACTAGAAGACAGAATAAAGTCTGGGCCTCATAGCATATATAAACACACTCATACACACATTATATATAAACTCATAGGGGCTTATTTATCCCGGCTTCTGTGCCAGAACACTGACGTCGAAGTCCTGAAAAAAAATCACAAATGCTACCATATCACTAGCACTTGCAATTATTATCCCCTTTCTGCCACCTCCATACCACTTTGTAAGAGCATGAAGGGGGATGCGCCGACCAGGGAGGGGTCCCTGCAGTTTGCCTGTGTAGTTTGCAGAGAGTGCCAGATTGATAAATCTGGTGCCCTCTGCACTGCTCCGACAGAGTGCACCACTTTTTTGGGGGGCAAACCTTTAACATAAAGCATGCCACTGATTTCTGTCAGACCTTGCATGATAAATGTGGCACACGGTCCGACTAAGCACCAGTGAACACATGCCTGCACACTGCCTATAGTCTGCATCGGTTCAGGTGCAGGCTGTGGCGCAATTCTACTCCTAGTGTAGAAGAGCGGTGGTGAGTGTCTTGGGCAGGGCCTGCATCATAAATTGGCGCACTTAGAGCCAGCCTATGATTGAAGTCCCCCAAACTGTATAGTACATATAAATTCTAAACACATATTATTTACAGTAACGCCACAAGCTGGCCCACTCTCGGCCACGTCCCTCGCTCGCTTCGGACGGCTGCACCCCCCCTTCATGCCCCACTGGCGTGAAGGTTGTGGATTGGGCTAAATAATCGGAAGTGTTAGCAATAAGCTAGCACTGAGGTGGCGCAGAGGCCCTAATAAATATGCCCCAATATATACATACCATACCATACATCATATACACACACATAGAGCATATACATAGACACATATATAGCATATACACATGCAGATACACCAGACACGCACAAACATTCATACACACACAAACATATACATATATACACCAGCCTACTTACCAGAAGATGTAAGACGGAACTCTTTCCTGTCCACCACGCTCTCCACATGTCAATGTGTCGTTATATATAATATGTGTGTGTTTCTTGTAACAGTAAATAAAATGCTATTGATTTTTATGGCAGACTTGTGTCCCACGTGCTTTTGGTATTTTGTATATGGAGTCGTTTTTGCCATTTTTTTAAAATTTCTTGAGAACATTGTGACTTATATTGGAGAGAGATGGTTGTAGCGGAAATGAATCAAAACTGCCAGGAAAACAACCATGTTCAGACTAACTTGGACAGACTGACACAAACTGACACTAGCAGCACATTCTCACCATTCTCAGAATCACAGTGGCTTATCCGTTGCAATGTACACTCCAAGTAAGAAACACATAGGGTAGGGGGAGGGGGATTTAACAATGTGTCTCAGGTCCTGTCAGTTTCTAGCTGGAAAACACCAGTCTTTTGCTGCGCCAGATTTATCACGGTCATGATGAATTGTGGTTTGAATGGTCGGTTTTTACTTTACACCTACTCTTAGTTGGTTTAAACTGTGCGCCAGAATTTTGAGCGCACAGATGATTTTCTATAAGCCACGCCCCTTTCTCGCTAGGCCACGGTATTATTCGGACAAGTCGGAAAGCTGCCAAAAAATGGTCTAAAAGCCTTGATAACTGTGGTGCAAGGCATTTTAGACAATGTTTTAGAATTGTGGCGCAATGAACTTTGCAAATGAATATAATTTTTCATATAATTTATGCCTAGTACATTTATGTCCAGTACATATAGAGTGAGTCCACCTCACTCTATAGAGAACATGTGCATGTCCATAATGACACAGCTTTTACTATCATTGTAGAAGATTATTGGATATGTAATCAATAACATCTCAATGATAATTCAGCCCATAAGTTGCCTCACTCCAATATGAGATCCTCTTTTACAGGATTATTGAAGCCCATCATTATGTCAGGGCTAAGGCCCACTATGGGATACTTTGGTATACTGATAGCAGGTAGGAGCCTATTATCTATAGTGCTTAGCCTGGTTATGAATTATTATTATTATGCTTATTGTTTTCTTTACAGTGTCAACCATAAAACTTGTATTACTTGCTAAAAGCACATCTTTTGTACTTGCTTTAATAAGCAAATAAATGCAGCTATCTTTAGCTGAATGGAGTGTTATTTTTAATTTCCATATGTGACACATGTACTATCAGCGGCTGCACACCACATTCAGTTGTTTACTTTTCTTTGACTTCCCTTTTTTCCTTACTGTACAAGTTCAGGTTTCTTTTTGCTCCCTAGGGCTCTCAAGACTATGGCAGATGAAAATTCACAGAACCTTGTAGAAGTCACAGAGGGGCCACATGAAGGAAGGGCACACAAGGAACAATCAGGTCCAGTTATCACCTCTGGTTCACACTTTAGTCTGCCAGGCTGCACAGGTCCTCAGGGTGACTCATGCATAGCCCGTGACATTCCTGACTACTTCCCATCCTCTCATATTCTCTGTCTTCCAGACCCTCATCCACCCTCCCATCCCTGCTCTCCCCCTCCTCTTCAGTCCTTCTCGTCTCCACTATTCCAATCCTCAGGAGTCACCCATGAGGCCATCCAGTCATACATTGTCCATCAGACATGTTTACTTATTCCGTGACAGCGGACACATCTGGAGCGCATATTCAGGTTATTCTAGTGCCACTAGACACATTCCACAAGATCATTCCAGCAGTTGTTATGGCGATCCTATTCCCTCCAGTGGTTTTCAAGTTGCATGACAAAATCTAACTTGGATCTCAGTTGGGAAAGAGGAACAAACTGGGAAGAGGACTAGTTGATTAAGGATGAGTGTTATAAATACATTCACTTAAGGCACATATATAGTTACTTTGTACCTACTAAATACTCATATCATTTTATTTTTTTGCCAAAGGATTACTCTATGCTTTAGTCTTCTTTGTGTATTTGTTGTTAAGAAATGCACGAGAAATGGGAAGAAAATTTCTGCACATCACTTACTCATCATCCTAAGATCCACATCATCTTCCTACTGTCTCCCTACATCACTCCGTTAGCAAATTTAGTACAAACTCTGTGTACAGATCAGCAAAACAATTTCTTATGAAAAGTAAGCTTTGATATAACTGGCATACAAACCTATTAGATTAGACATATTGTAGGATATTCATTAAAACTCCCCCTGACGGCAGTCCAGCGCCCATATACACTAAGAGGCTTTGGCCTCTTTTTCTTTTTTTTTTTACAAAACTTTATTAATCTTGACTTTAAGCTTCCTTACATTACAAAACATTACAATCATCTTTCCATTATACAGTATCTTATGCACATTCCACATTATATATCTAAAGGCTTACCAACCCACCAATTGCACGGTTGCAGATAATATTATGTGCATATGAATGATTATTCCCTCCCTCTAACCACCGACCACCCGCCCTGGTACCGATGGAGAAGACAAAAAAAAAAGAAGGAAGGGGGGGGGAATTGACCGTAATATATTTTGACTCTCTTATTATTTCCATTTATCTAAAATATTATTCCACTTTTTCCTTCCTCTCTTACCCTGTCTATAGAACCAGACCTTCTCGTATTGTTTAATCCGGTCAACTAGATTCATCCAGTGCTCTTTTGAGGGTATCTCTTATATACCCCACTTTCTAGCTATGCAAACCCAACCCAAATGAAACACCCTCTGAACCAATTTTTGTTTTGAGTGGTACAGCCCTACTCCTTACAAATCTCCCAGAATTGCAGATCTTAATGTAAATGCCATATCTACCTCTAATACTGCTGTCACATGGGTGAAAATAGCATTCCAAAAATCTTGAATTTTGGGGCGTATGACATGAAGAAAGTTTGCCCCACCTCCAGTGCATCTCCAGTGTATCTCCCCTGAGCTTCATTTTCTGTAAATCTGTTGGCGCATAGTTAATCTTATGGATGATGCTATACTGTATTAGTCTCTATTGAGCAATGTCTCAAATTCTTATACACTCGCTCCCAACCGACCAACGAATTTGCTTCTGTCACTCTTTCCCATTTTATTTCAGATTTATGTCAAACATTAATTGACAACCCTTTCACTAATTGTGTGTATACCTTAGAAATTATATTCCTGATATTGTCATTATTGTTCAACACCAAATCTATACACTCATGTGATTCTACCCTCAAACCTATCCCCTTCTTCTTTTTGTGTTCTGTAAGTGCATGTGCGATTTGACCATATCTAAAAAAAATCCATGCCTCAGATCGCAGGCACACCCATGCCCCTCCCCGTGACAGCGCTGCCCCATCCCCTGGCCCACACTCCTCTCCACGCTCCTGCTCCCAGCACAGCTAGGACATGCGCGCGTACCCTAGGGTGAGATTTAATGGGCCAGCGCACCGCATTTGTATAAAGACCAGCTGCTCCCATCTACTCCTGCCGTATCTTTTCACTCATTATCTCAAAAGAAAGCTTCCTGGTTCCTTGCTCCTTGTTCCCATTCCCTGTTCCTATCTGAATTCCTGTTGTTGGCCTCGGACCTGACCTGTGACCTCACATCTCTGCTACCTGCCTTGACTACGTGCCTGTACCTGACCTGGAGCCTGTACGCCGATTCTGTACCTCAACCTTGGCTGCCACGGCGACCTGGTGGCACCCTGCCGCAGCAAGACAATTCCGTTTTACGGCAGGCTGTCAAGGTTCGGGGACAGTGGACCCTCTGGACCACCGCAGGAGATGTTACTTACCGACAACTGGGAGCGGAATATAAGTGGCTCCTGGTTTTCACCAGAGCCCGCCGCAAAGCGGGATGGTCTTGTTGCGGCAGGGTGCCACCTGGTCGTTCCACAGGTGCCACCAGCCCATGGTGGCAGCCGAGGTAAAGGTACAGAATCAGAATCCAGGCTCATGGACAGGCACAGGCAGAAAGCCAGGGCAGGCGGCAGAGATGCGGAGGTCAGAAGTCAGGTTCAAGGTAAGAACAGGGATTCAGTAGAGCAGGGAAGGAACAGGCACAGGAACTCACAGGAAGCTTTCTCTTAGGCTAGATAGCTCAAAGATCTGGCAGGGAATCCAGGGAACAACCGGCCTGTAAATTCTCGAGTGTCGGTGCGCGCACGCCCTAGGGAGTGGGGACGCGTGTGGCCTAGCCGGAAGCAGAGCAGGATAGCGTAGAGGTAAGAGTGGGCCGGGGAATGGAGCAGCGCCGCAACGGAGAGGGTCACGGGTGTGAAACGGGCTCTGGTGAAGACCAGGTACCACTTAGATTCCGGACCCAGGTGTCAGCTAGTACCATCTCCCGCCGGGGGTTCACTGACCCCGAGCCCTGACATATATCTCTTTAAAGTAAGAAAAGGGCCTAACATCCCCCTCTTTTAAAAACTGTGACACAAATTTAACCCCTAATCTTTTCCAAAACACGGAGTCAGGTATTCCCAAAACCTCTTGCATCTGATAGTTTCCCCATAACGGAGTCTTTTCCAGAAACCCATGCATATTCAACATTTTCTTTAACGCTATCCAGCTTTTAAATAATAATTTAGAAAGTTCCCATTTCTTAAACCCTTCCGTGTCCAAAATACCCCTCTCTAACACCTCCATTATTGAATCCATTGAGCCCTTAGTGGCCCACAACAACCTCATAATTGCCAGGTTGCTTTCCCATTTTACTAATCAACTAAATTGTGCAGCTATGAAATACCCCCCCCCCCCCATAAAAGGGATCCCCAAACCCCCCTCCTCCAAAGGTTGATAGAGATAGCATATGTTCATGCAGAGTTTTTTCTGCCCCCATATGAGATCATTGAGCATTGCCTCTATTACCATAAACATTGATTCCTCTATCCAAACTGGGCTAGCTGAAAGTACAAGTAGAATTTGTGGGAGAAGGTCATTTTAATGTGACCTATTCTGTCTGCCTTTGATAACGGCAGCCTTTCCCAACAATGCATTCTTTCTCTTATTGCTTTTAAAAGGGGTAACAGATTAATTTCCACAAACCTGTCTAATTCTTTTGCTACTTGTATTCCTAAATATCTAAAGCTGTTCTCACATATAGTTACATTTTGATCTAATAATTGGCTCTTCACCCCAGGATCAAGACGTAGGCTTTGGCCTCTTAGTGACTATGGCCGCAAACTCTGCCAGTTGCAATCTTTAGACCAAATCGGAAATGGCTGAGTTTGTTGTTATAGTCTCCGCCGGTTTTCAAGCCCTGATGCACCCCCTGCCTGCCCTGCTCCCCACCCAGTCTCTGTCCCTACAAGCCCATACTGGTGTGTGGTTCGGAGAAAATCCGAAATCTTTGGGGAGAGGGAGATTCATTCCTCCGCAAGAAAACAGGGGGAGAAACCATAATGAATCTCTCCCAGTGAATCTATCAGCAGAGTTTTTAATGCAGTTTATGGCAGACTGACCCTGTCTTTGGTATAGGAGACAAGCTTTCTAAGGTGCTATGGTTGAACAGATGATTGCTAATATTATAAAAATGATTTTCCATTGGATCTTTTGAAGAACTGAAGGCATAATCTATTCTGACCATAGCTTGTCTATATAATCCTGCACACATTTCAAAGACCGAAAACGTACCTGTGGTTAGTTTTTTTCACAACCTGTGTTTAATTGGTGTATGAAGAAGATTCACATGCTGAGGACCTAATAAAGACTACAGGAGCAGCAAAAATGGACAGTAGTAGGACCTGCTCTGAGTATTGGGGAAAAACACCATCATTTGTACAAGCCCATAGAGATAGGATTTGCTTGTGTGCTATCTGGTTAATAAAAATATTTAAAATCCAAATGGGGTGGCATAGACAAAAAATGCAGTTGCACAATTTTTTGGACATTCTGATTCTGCATTTTAGGAAAAGGGGGGTGTTTTGAAATTTTCTTTTCATATTTTTATAAACTTTAAAAAAAATGCATAATTATTTCAGGCCCCCAAGAGTACTTGAATCCTATAGGGCAGTGGTGGCGAACCTATGGCACTGGTGCCACAGGCGGCACTCGGAGCCCTTTCTGTGGGCACCCAGGCCACCACCCCAGAATGAAGTTCACCAGACAGGACTCAAAGAATCTTCCGACAGAATCTTCCTGCAATGATAGGCGAAGTTGCCCTCCTCCTTTCAACTGTCTTGGTGTCTTTAGGAGACTGAACGATTGAAAGTTGTCAAAGAACAAGGAGAAATAAATTACTACTAAAAATGCTGCGCTGGCACTTTGCAATAAATAAGTGGCTTTTGGTTGAAGTTTGGGCACTCAGGCTCTAAAAGGTTCGCCATCACTGCTATAGGGTATGATCACTTATGCAATATACTGCTGAGATGGGTGCCAGCAGCAGGTAAGAGGGCCCTCTCCATACTTGCTTGACAATGACATGTTTGTTAAGTTAGGCAGGCTTGTCATCAAGGGGTTAATCAATAGACAGCACATGGACAAACACCAAGTGTGTGTGTTTGAGGGCTAACTCTTGCTTGTGCTTCCTACTGTAACCCGTGAATATTAGAATGTCCACTGACCACATCTCTACCTAACTTGTGGTTTTGTGGCAACATCTTCATACTAGGGGTTAAAGGGTGTATACCAGGGGGCTCCATGACAGCACTTTTAGGAGTAGCAACAAGTCAAAATTGTTCAGTGACGGTAGGTCACAATCTGCTGCAATATGGCAAACATATTTTAAAGATATCAATTACTAAACTAAACCACTGAATTTATAAATGTGGATTGAGCAGGGATTTACATTTTGAACATGGCAAGTGGAACAGCAATTTCCCTGTGGATAAATATCATTATGGAGTCATGTAATATCCCAATTACAGTATTATTAAACTATAAGTGGATTTGTATCTATTGCATTACTGTTTTTCATGTAATCCCTGATTCCCTAATACACAGCAAAGAATGATAGCAGAAGATGTGCATCATAAAGCCTTTTGAATCATTTTCTTGCCATTAAGTGCCAAAAGTGCTAAGCTTGCAAACCTAACAAATTTGAAGTTTTCCTTAAAAATTGCTGTTGGGGTCTGTCCACCAATGTGTTAAAGGCTGTATTTGGAGCTTAAGTTGTGAATTCTACCAGATTTGATGTGGAAAAAGCACTACATGCATCTGTGTCATTTCTGTTAAAACTGTGGCCATTGTAGGTCAGTGGTATTTTTTTTAGATACCCATTATAATTCATTGGGGTGTGGGAGGTGCCCATTATATGTCATAAGGGTTTTTGAGGTGGCCATTATAAGTCAGTGGGTTTGGTGAAGTGTCCATTATAAGTCAGTGGGGTTTATGAGGTGCCTATTATAAGTAAGTGGGGTTTGGTTAATTGGCAGAATTGTCAAATTATCTAATCTATAGTGTTTTTCCATTATTTTATCCATTTTTCCATTGTTTAATACTTTTTAAACACACTTTACAGCAAGTAGTTTTAGGTTCTGTTTACATTTGGATCACATAAAAAATGGAAACTGGATCATAGGGCGAAATCAATTGCTCTTTGCCATCAATGTTCTAATTATAAGTTTCATTAGGTTCCTCTGAGGTGTGCTCTACTGCATGTTATATTATATTTCCCTTCAAAAGTAAAATAATTTTTTAACTGAGGAAGGCTCCAGGCGGACACAGTCTGGCAACCTTAATGTGGATTCTTTTAAAT
This sequence comes from Engystomops pustulosus, assembly GCF_040894005.1. Classification (NCBI taxonomy): domain Eukaryota; kingdom Metazoa; phylum Chordata; class Amphibia; order Anura; family Leptodactylidae; genus Engystomops; species Engystomops pustulosus. The sequence goes on from NC_092411.1 coordinate 134,384,839, forward strand.
GCAAAGTGCAATTAGAATCCGGTATTTGTTTTAGTTCCCTATCACATTGGCTACTTTGACAACTCAGCCAAGGTCACATTAAATAATTTACTGTCTTCTGGACAATTTTTATATTTTCTAACCCCCCCCCCCCTCTTGCTTTCACAAATACCGCTTGTGTGGATACTGTTAAGACTGGTCACCAAGGCAGTGTGGAATACCTGCCCCCTGGAGGGGGTCTAACAGACAATAAAAGTTTATGTAATAAGACTTACAGTCATTTCACACTTAACCATTTATCATTGCCCTGTTATAGCTGTGAGTATACTCTGAGATGAGAACCTTCATAGCCTGCTGATTGTACAGATGATTAGATTAGAAATAGGAGAAGGTCCTTCTTATGTAGTCAACTGGCCTCAGTAGTAGCAGAAATGATAAAATGAGCTATGGGGAAGATTTATCTTAATTTTTTCTATTTTTGCATTTCATTTTGCGCCTAAAATCTCTCTATGTTGCACCATACTTGTCTAAAGTCAAAATGTGCTTAGAGAGATGTGTTCATTCTCTGTGGTTTGCTTTTGAGACTTTTTCATATTTTTGTGACTTTTTTTAAAAGTTCTCAATGAGAATAAGCATTAAAGTGAATGTGATTTGGAAAAACTCATGAAGACGATCTATTTTTTTCTTGGAGAAATCTTTGTTCAGTGCGTAAAATAAAATAACGATAATGTTACCTTTCTAGTGCTTCCTTAAAGATTTTTGCAAGTATTTTTTTTACATTACAGTCTATGGGAGAGTGAAAATCTGAATCAAATCTGCATCAATGTGCAGTTTTCATGCAGAATATCTGCATGAAAGCCGCACAGACTGGATGCAGATTTTGTGCCTGATAATCCAAAACATGTACAGATATCCTAACACACAGGAAGTTTTTTACATATATTTTAAAACTATAAAAAGAAGAAAGTTGATTTATCACACATGTTTGATTGCTTTTTTGGTGATATGCACCTTCTCTGTAAAGGAGCAATTTTGAGACATTTTTGAGATATTTTTTAAAAAGTTGCATTTCATTAATTAGAAAAAAAACCATTTGGATAACTAAATTAAATAAGGCATACTTGCTAAAATTCATGCACTACCTACATTTGAAAAGTCTCAAAAATGTCTAAAAAATTTGCAGATATGGCACAAACACATATTAGAGACAAAAAAGTTGCAAAAACATACAACAAAAAGGGATAAAGCAGCCCCTATGATTTTAGGGACTATTAGTATTTTCCCCGTTCTGGCATTTTGCCTCCTCTTGCAACATTTTTGACTGAAGTGTGATACTTATTAACAGGTTTGCGTATTTTTTTTGCATCTATGTTCTGTGGATGACATTTTTTACATGAAGGATTTTTGTGGGTGGGGTTTGTATGGCATGCTGCTTGAAGTTAGATTTACAATGTGTGACATTTTAAAATCTCACACAAAAAATTGCTAGAGCATGCAAAGAAAACCTGGCTTAAAAAACAGAAAGCATCCAAAATTAGTAAATCAGACTTCTGACTTGCTGTTCTTCAGTGTGGTCAGTTGTAAAAGGTGCATTACTCATAAACGAATGAGACAAAAATAACAAAAGCCATACAACATTTTGATATATTAGACAGAGGAAAAGCAGAACAGTCAAATGTAAACACATTAGGAAGTGGCTTAAGTAGCCAGATGATACATTGAACCCAATGAGTTTTAGTATTACCATTTTCTTAAAGTTGTAACTTTTTTACGGAGCTCGTTTTGGGTTTTCTGCATGGAAAGCTGTTATTTTTAGTTAGTAGCAATCGGGGATAAGTGTGACATTTTGCTAACTATTTATGAGGAGGAAACAAAACCAGCATTTTTAGTTAAGCATGCTCCTAAAACTATGCAGATACATTATAATTTTGGAACATTTTTTTCTGTAAACTATGCCAACTAATAACAGCTGCAAAATTAGACAATCTTAGGCATCATCATATTTATCACACAATAGTAGACACTTTGATAAATCTGATGCAGCATAAGACTTATCCATAGGTACCCAGTATATAACGAGACCCATACCTGAGTGACCATGGTCAGATTTCTGTTTTTCTTGGAGGTAAACATAAAAGCTTCCTATAGAATTACAGCGAGCAGAGATCTAGAAAACAGTAAGGAATTGATACAGAAAGTATAGTGGAAACGTGAATAACTTTTCATTGTACAAACAACATTTATTTGCTGAAATGGGAAGACCCCTTTCATCATGCAGTTATATAAGAGATACAGTGGGTAACAGGACTGAGTAGTACTGTATGAGTAAGTTACAGTTTCTAGCTGGACTGAAGGGATGGACTCATGAATGCCTTTTTATGATACAGGCGGTCCCCTACTTAAGAACACTCGACTTAAATACGACCCCTAGTTACAAACGGACCTCTGGATGTTGGTAATTTATTGTACTTTAGTCCTAGGCTACAATAAACAGATATAACAGTTATCAGATGTGTCTGTAATGAAGCTTTAGTGTAAATATCGATTCTTATGACAACCCAACATTTTTAAAATCCAATTGTCACAGAGACCAAAAAAATTCTGTCTGGGATTTCAATGATAAAACAGTTCTGACTTACATACAAATTCAACTTAAGAACAAATCTATCTTGTATGTAACCCGGGGACTGCCTGTATTTGGAATTGTTTATCAATAAAGGTAACAGCTAATATGCATCAAATATCTTGAGAGTTATGTTTTCTGTTATACACTATGACTTGGGTATCCATGCCAAAAAGAACCACTCCAACCTTCATTAGTTATTAAAGGACATCTACCACCAAGATAAAGGATTGCAAACGAAGCACACTGACTTCCTGGTGTTAGAATGGTGGCAGAATCTGCTTTTCTGTTAGCTTTTTATATCTCAGTTTTTTTAAAGGCTTTTAACATTATTCAAATGAGGCCAAGGTTCTATAGGTGTTAATGGAGCCTGGAGCCCCTCAGACTCATTTGCATAATTTAAAGCCTTTTTTTCTTAAAAACAAGGCCATAGAGAGTTAAAGAAGAACATAATCTGCCAGAGGGTTTGCACACCAGTATGTCAGTGTACTTGGTTTATAATCCTTGATTCTGGTGGTAGAGGCCCAAAGAGGGTTAAAAGTAATGTCCCTTTCATTAGCAATATTGGTCTTCTTGATAAGTGACAAGACTTTAAGACAAAATAATAAACCTTATTGGTTGAATGCTGCTTATACTCTCTTGAAAGGTAAACCAATGGTAAAATGTATAAATTATCTTATTAATAATAGATATAAAGGACATTACTAAAGTTACAATATGATTAGAAAGATGGCTTAGATTATTATGTAGATCCTGTCATCCTATGGTATATTAAGTACTGTTTTGAAGCAGATGTCAGTATCATTATTTGTAATGTAAATTGTCTTTTGTGCATGTACTGTGGTAATCTCAGCACGAATGTTAAAGCCTCATTATGTCTGTATCTCTTTCCAGATGTGTCTTTGTAATTAAGCTTAATGATCTTTCACCTCAACAACTTATGTTGTAGTGTTGTATAATAGTAGGGCTTTGTGGACCACATTTTAAATATCATTAATACAGAAATGATTGGTAAAGGTTTTTGTACAGCTCTTAAATAACTGATAAAACGTTACAATTATCATACGTTGTGCCTTACCAAAACGTTAAACATACTTTTAACTCAGAGACCACTTTGTGCAGATGGCCTGTGGTGGTTGCGGTGGTGTTAGGTGTAGAGAGCAAGGAGCTTTTCAGGTTAAAGCAACTTTCCAAGTAGCACTTGCTGGCTACAACCTTGGATAGAAAGTACGCGGGGCATTTTTTTATCGCCTTTCAAATGGAAAACTGGAAGAATTTTTTTTCCCTTGCTGCATCTTTTGCACCTTATTTATGAAGTGTTGGTGCCACAATTTTGGAGGTTTTCCGTTACCCACGACTTGTTCTGTTTCTTGTTCTGCCGCTTCTATTTTTACGACTTGTTTAGTGGCACAGTATTTGTCACACAATTAGAGCAGTTAAAAGCTTATCTAGGGAGTTCTATTTCACCTTCATGGGGAGACAGTTCTTAACCTTTTGATTTGTACGCCAAATCATTGATCCCTAGCGCCACAAACTTAAAGCACACTGAACGATATAGTACGTTTCCAGTGCCACCCTGCCCCCTATATCCTTCAAAGATCCTACCAGGAGTTCTGCATTGCAAAACCACTAAGATATTTACATTATATTCTGCAATGCATGTACATATCACATTCCTAACTAGAATTTTTCAAGAAGCAGCCTTGCTGTTTGAATATTTGGGTAGCGCACACAATTCTGTGCAGCTTTCTTAAGCTGTGATTGTTGTCTCCTCCTTCTGTCTAGTGAGCCTCATACTCTCATAATTCAAATCCTTGATTAAGGAGAAATATAATGCAAGAACTTCCCACCTGTCATTATAACATTAGCACCGGCACTGTCTTAACTGTTATATTGCCGATGCGTATATTTCCGACGTCTTTGGCTAGAAGACATCCTTGCGTCATATTTCTTTATGATAAATAAACTCCTGCACAAGATGTGAAATCTGTGGGATTGGACCAACATACAAGCCTAGTTCCATTGGCTGCACACATTTTTGTGCAGGTAGCTTAATACTGACTTTTGCTGCATACTCTACAATGACTGGTATTTAGTATTTAGATAAAGAGCTGTTATTTTGAAATAAAGGAAATTTAGCTTTAGCAGGTGAATAGGAGTGCATATAGGATTTTCTAATAGTTTTAATAGTGATGCAGTCTCTGATAAACACAGGTCAGTTTCCTACTTACTGTTACAAATAACTTTTGCATTGCATTTAGTTTTCATCGAGTTCTATGTATTAACAACATTGTCTTTGAAGAACTTACATTTTTTAAGTACCAACATTCAAGCAAGGCTCTTATAAATATCTTTCATTATAAAGTAACATCTGGCCATTGTGGCATATTACCATAGTAGCCAGAAAACAAAATAACTGGTATATATAAACATATCCTTATGCGTCTCCACATTTTGGCAACTGTCCAGGTTGGTCTTCCAAAACTGCGGTGTGTGAACAAGGCTTTTATGTTATAATTGAGTCATTAGTATTAGTTAGTAACAAGACATTTCTTTCAAAGCAATAGCGTCACTTTCATTCTCAGCATCACAAACAATGAAATTAGAGCATTTCACCCACATTCACTGGAAAATTAAATAAAGCTGTAACAGAGTTGAACTGCAGTTTCAGGCCGTCTGCTGTCTGCCAGTTGGATAGCACTTTTCTTTTTGTGTATTTATTTTGTGATAATCAAACCTTTTTAGCTTGGTGAATTTGAAATAAAACAAGCTGGAAAGAAAAACAGCAAAATATGCACTTGTTTGCTTAGTCTGAATTATTGCTCAGGACTTTCTAGCTCTCTCCAAGATGTTTTCTACGCCATGAAGAATACTATACACATTTCTTCTGCCTTATTTATTATGACAGTGCAGAGACAGAGCCATCTTAACACCATCAAGTACTAGATACTGTTGTGCAGATGTCCATTTGTTTGGTCTAAATAAACACTGCTTCAAAATGGCAGCGGTAAAGTCAGCTGATGGACACTGGTGTTTATTTATTATCTAGGGTGGCTTATATCTAGAAACCAAAGACTTTTAAGACTTTTTTTTAGCTTTTTTTTTTTGCTTGTTTGACAGCCAGACATGTTTAGGTTCTCTTAAAAAAAAAAGATACTTTATTTCTTCAGAGAACTGATGGAGGGAGAGTGAACTGTCCCACTTTACATTTGTGACCAGTGACTAGCTTTTATAAAATATATTAACTGCACGCTGGTGGTGAGCTCTCTCCAGCTGCAGGGGATTAGGTCTTTGAGTGGGTCGAGGACGTTTGGAATGTATTCTCTTATAGCAAAGGATTTCTGTCCCCTTCCCATTAACTCTTTGTGACCCGAAAATAAATAGCATGACAGTGAATCAATATAAATAGTTTCTTTTCGTTCTATTGTATTGATGAAAAGTTCTTTCACTTGTACTTTTCATGCTTGGTTAAACTTTTTTTCTAAAATAATTTTTTTAGCAATTGATTAAAACTAGTAACTGTAAGAATGCATAAAATGCGTTTTTGTCCTTGGCTACAACTTAGGCTCCTTGCACGAGGTTCCCTATGTTGCGGCCCATGTGTCATTGAAGTGTGAGTTCCGCTCACACGTTGATGACAACAGAAAACACTGCCCAATCCGTAAACTTGGGAAGCAATAGGACCTGAGATTTCGTCTTAGTCGGCAGTCACCTCATACACGGAGCCATGAAAATATTATGAAAACGTATGCTTGGCGTTAAAATGTTTGTGTGCAAGAGGTCAAAATCACTGTGTAGCATTGCTGTTATCACAAATAGAAAAGAAGCTTGATTCAGTTTAAAGGTCACTGCTGTCATATCTAAACCTATGGTTATACAAAATACCTAAAATAGCCTAAATCTAGAAGCATATGACTGTGGTCGGTCTATGAATAAATGACTACACACTGGTAGAATTTCAAGGTTCAATTACATTGCAGAGGACTGGACTATGTGAATGTAATTATTTTATATGGAGTATTGACACCAACTTGAATAGATATTCTGCATGATTTTTTATAAAGATGTCATGCAGATATTGGGGAAGATAAGTCAATCGATTTAGGCAGTTTCTGACCCATCCGAAAAAGGGGTCCTTGATAACTAGGAGGTGTGACCGGAAAGAAAATAACCCGTGCACCATAAAATTCAGTCTGTGCTCCAGAAAATTCAATGCTCTGGTGCAGTACACTAGATAAAGTAATAATAGATGCAAAGTACGACTCACCAGTCTTATACTGCGCCATATTAGTCAGTCAGTAACTGTCTAGTTCTACTCTGCACTTTACAGCAATTTATAGTACCAGTGGAATGAATTTATCAAAAATATGACTCCACCCAATGGGAAATAAATCAAAAGTGGGAACTGATCTCTACAGTGTGTTTTCAATCATGGCAAGCAGTGCCATTGTGGGTGAGGAATGCAATACAAAAACATGGCAGAAAGCTGGTGGCACTCATATTTGGTCTGTCCATGAAAAATATATTTGTGCTGGACGGATTTAATAGACCGACCACATATATATTTGCACATGTGTTTATGAGCAATATATTTTAACCCTACGCCAGCAGGGAAGTGGAGTTTTTTGCAGAAGAATTTGCAACTTTTAAAAAAAAATCATCATCTGGATTTCAAAGTTAAATCAGGCGCAACATTGGTAAACTCGGCCAAGGTGAACTTTTCTGGGCAGTTGGAAAAGTCAAATTTTTTAATGCAAATCTAACAATGGACAAAAATTGTGACTATAAAAATAAATGCCCCCCTTGCATCATAATGATGTACCATGCATATGTCTATGCTTTTGTGAGCATAAGGCTGAAGGGGAGACACAAATCTTTTGTGCAACAAAATATTTACAGTGGAATAACTGCAGATATCCTACTGCAGAAAGCCTGCCACAAAAAAAACTTCATAGATTGTCCTGTTCTGTGTGCCATGAATGGTTTTCAAGATTTTTCATGTTTTTCATAAAATTTGTGGTAAGCACCTGTTTTACAACATTCATTATTTTATGCAGAAGTATTACATCCGAAAAGGAAGTCATACCTTGAGCCATTTTGCAAAGAACTTCAAAGACAATAAAGCACAGAAAAAGGGACAAATGTCACTGTTGTGCAGTTTGTTCTTTTGAGTCATTTCAAAATTTTGTCTGATGAAATAGTTAAGATCTAACTGATTTGCTTTATCACCCAAAACCGGCTTGTAAAATGGGGAAAATATAAATAAATAAATAAAATTCAATAACATGAATGAACTGTTCCATTCATCTGTGACGGACAGATTGCCGAGCATTGCACTTGTGATATGTGGTGGTGTCATCAATGAGACCCCCACTATTTAGCATGTTAGGCACTATCCTGTGGACAGGGCCTACCTTGCTTGGTGAGAAACCCCTTTAATTCCTAAACAATTTACAGTTGCAGTTTAGTGGATGAGATTTCAACAAACTATTTCTTTACTAGCGTGTGCACATTTTTAATTTATTTTTTCATAGGGAATTGGGAAATTTGCATAATGAAGGTTCATACTTCATTTTTCCCATGAAATGTTACCATGTCATTTGCTCTTGGCCACACTAGTTAAACTTCAGTATGCAGAATGTTAGTTTAAGGTGTGTGTGTTTAGATTTTTTTCAACCCTCAGAAAGAAGGCAAAGCCATGCCACAAAGCTTTACTTTTTGCTGGGCTTTTGAAATTCAGCACCCATGCCAGCAAGCAGTTTAGTGGCAGGAAGTCCTTCTTCGTACAGCAGCCATGAACTGGTAAACTAGAAGCATCTGTAAAAATGTTAAAAGGATATCGGCTTTCTGAAAGCTTTAGACCCAGAGTAATGAGCTGCAAATGATAGTGCTGTACAACTAGCACCCACCCCTCCTGTGGTGTGAGAATATTGCCACTAATAAACATTAGTATAGAAAGTGCTGTTAATATCAAACAGAACATGGAAACTTTTGAAATGATTTTCTCAGTTTACAACCCATTTAAATTTGTAATCCTCGTCTGTTTGTTTGGTACAGTTTTGTTAATTTATACTTTTCTAAATGCTCTTCCGATAACTCTTTCTGTTATCTTTTAACCCCTTAAGGACGCAGCCATTTTGCAGGTTAAGGCTCAGCCCGATTTTTTGGATTCTGACCTGCGTCGCTTTATATGGTTATAACTTTTGAACACTGTTACTTATCAAAACGATTCTGAGATTGTTTTTTCCCCACATGTTGTACTTCATTTTAGTGGTAAATTTTGGCTGATAAGTTTTGCGTTTATTTACAAAAAAAAAGAAAATATGATAAATTTTTTGAAAAATTTGCCATTTTCGAAATTCAAAATCATTGCGTTTCCAGGCAGATAGATTTACCACCTAAATAAGTTGCTGAATAACATTTCCCATTTGTCTACTTTACATTTTCATAATTTTTGATATGTCTGGATAATTTATTTTGATGTCACGCGGCTTACAAAAAGAATATCGCTTTTCCGGATTTTCAGAATTGACTATTTTGGGGATAAATACAGTTTTGAATGAAATGTTTACATATTTAGCATCAAAACCCCTATATAACCAACCCATTTTCAAATCTGCACCCCTCAAGCTATCAGAAACCGCTTTTACGAAGATTGTTAACCCCTTGAGATCTTCATAGTAATTGAATCAAAATGGAGGTGAAATTTAGAATGGTCAAATTGTTCCCTTATACGTTCATTTAGCACTAAAATTTACACATTTCCAAAATATAAAAAGAGAAAACCCACCATACAATTTGTTCTGCAATTTCTCCTGAGTACAAAGACCCCCCACATGTGGCCGTTACTTGTTTTATGGGCGCACAGCGAGACGCAGAAGGGAAGGAGCGCCCTGCAGCTGCCAGGATTTTAGTTTCCTCATTGGCCCCTTTTGAAGGCTATAAAATTTTCGCTTTTGCGTTATTGGGGCCATGCCATTTTTTTTGCGCGATGAGATGCTTTTTCCATTGTTACCATTTTGGGGTTGGTATCACCTATTGTTGAAAATTTAGGAACTTTTTTTGAGGGCAGGAGTAGAAAAGCATCAATTCTGTACTGGATTTTTTACTCTTTTTTTTTTTGTTGTTCACCGTATATCCTAATAATCCTGTTATCTTTATTCTATGGGTCGATACGATTACGGGGATACCAGACTTGAATATATTTTCTTACGTTTTACTAAATTTGTCAAACAAAACCCTAATGTGGGGAAAAATCTATCATTTATGTATTGCCGTCTTCCAAGTGGCATAACATTGTTACTTTTTTGGCTACGGAGCTGGTTGATGGCTTATTTTTTGTGGGACATGTTGTGCTTTGCACCAGTATCATGTCGGAGTACACATGGTTTTTTGATCGCATTTTATAGCATTTTTTGTGGGATTGAATAGCTAAAAATCATAATTTTTGGAAGGTTTATAGCAGTTTTTTTTACGGCGTTTATCGTGGGGGTTCAATAATGATTTACTTTTATTCTACGGGTTGTTATGGACGCGGTGATACTATATATGTGTGGTTTGTGTTATGATTTAGACTTTTTTTTTAGTTATATGTCTCTTTATATGTTTTGAGGGTTTTGGGCATTTTTATGGGATATGAACAAGCAATCTTCTGATTGCTTCTTCATGATAATATTCTGCAATACTGATGTATTGCAGAGTATTATCAGTGTCAGCCTATGCACTTGCATAGGCTGGCACTGTGCCAGTAAGATGACGTCACAGACGCCATCTTACCGGCAATTCTTGCAGGTAACTCTGGGGTCCAGATCGGACCCCAGAGTTGCTATAGCAACGATCGGCGCCCCCCGAAAACGGTTCGGGGGGGCCGATCGTGGGGGAAAGACCCCCCAGAGGCATGTTAGATGCCGCGGTTGCGCTGACCGCGGCATTTAACGGGTTAAGCACCCGCGATCGGAGTCAACTCCGATCGCGGGTGTTACACTGGGGTGCCGGCTATCAGTCACAGCCGGCACCCCGTGTTTCCCGATGCCGGTTCGGCTCAGATCTTGAGCTGAACTGGCATGGGCTCAGCGTCCGATATATCGGACGCTGAGCGCTAAGTCATTGAGCTCAGCGTCCGATATATCGGACGCTGAGCGTTAACGGGTTAATAAGCAGAGTTTAAAAACGTGGACAGAAATCAAAATAATTTTAAGACATGTAGTTAAGACTTGGCACTCCTTTTCAATGATACAAATTGTATTTTTTAATTTATTTTGATTCAAGTGAATTCAAAAAAAGTAGTGATGCTTAAATGTCTTTTATGTCCAGGAACATCACTAACTCTTTTAAAGCCTGATTCTTGATGACAGTAACAGCAGAGGGGCACCCTGAGAGTTTGATTGCAGCTCTAAATTCTCCATCTCTGTTACTTTATGCAACCCATTGCAGAGCCCCTCAGTGATGTATTTTCACTGGTTGTTACAATGAGCAGAGATGGTCTCTAGAGATGAGCGAACACTAAAATGCTCGGGTACTCGTTATTCGAGACGAACTTTTCCCGATGCTCGAGTGCTCGTCTCGAATAACGAACCCCATTGAAGTCAATGGGAGACTCGAGCATTTTTCAAGGGGACCAAGGCTCTGCACAGGGAAGCTTGGCCAAACACCTGGGAACCTCAGAAAAGGATGGAAACACCACGGAAATGGACAGGAAACAGCAGGGGCAGCATGCATGGATGCCTCTGAGGCTGCTTAATCGCACCATTATGCCGAAATTATGGGCAACAGCATGGCCATGACAGAGTGACAGAATGAAGCTAGATAGCATGTAAAACATCCAATAATTGACCCTGACACTATAGGGGACGGCATGCAGAGGCAGAGGCAGCGGCAGCAGGCTAGAGAGTGGCATGGCGACATACCCTAATTGGACTCAGGCTTCAAACCAATGGGTGGCAGAGAGGAACCAAAGGAGGTGAGCAAGAAGCGCTCAAATAATATCGGTACATGATAAAAGTTTGCCAGTATATTTTGTGGATTACACAGCAGGGTGGCGACAAAGTTAACATGGAAGCCATGAAAACAACCCAAAATTCTGCCTGACACAGCTCGTTTGATAAGGGGACCATGTATGCTTACAGTTCATGCCAGTCGCTGCACTGGCTGCCAGTCTCCTTTCGAATACAGTTTAAAATAATAATAACCCTCATCCATAAAGCTCTGTATAATGCTGCACCCCCCTACCTCTCCTCTCTTATCTCAGTCTATCGCCCAACCCGTGCTCTTAGATCCGCCAGTGATCTTAGATTAACCTCTACCCTAGTGCGGACCTCCCACTCGCGTCTCCAAGACTTCTCTAGAGCTGCACCAATTCTATGGAATGCTCTGCCCTGGACTATCAGACTAATACCTAACCTCCAAAGTTTCAAACGTGCTCTTAAAACCCATTTCTTTAGGCAAGCCTATAACACTCATTAACTGCATGAAGTTTTAACTCTTCTACTAACCCGTCCTGTGTCGTCCTCCCATCTGTTATCCAGCAACCAACAGGCACCAGACTTCTCTGCAGTCCCATTCACCCTGGACCTGGTATATAAGATGACGGCTGAGTGGTTCAAGCGACAGCAATTCCATTTATTATATTTTTTTCTATTCCCTAAGAAGAATGGCTTGACCATTAAATATTCTTTTACCTCGTGTTACCCCATCATCTTCATAAACCGTAAGCTCTGGCGAGCAGGGACCTCACTCCTGTTGTTCCATACAAATGTTGTGCTCTGTTACATTACATTTGTATTTGTTTCCTATGATTTGTAAAGCGCTACAGAATATGATGACGCTATATAAATAAAGATTATTATTATTATTATTATGGAGGCAGTGAACTAGTAGTAGATTAAAGGTGCTGCAACTATGTTAGTTGGATCTTGGGATGGAGCTGGCGCTCTGCAGCCAGGCGAGCTTTTGCCAATCCAAGCCCCTGTCTCTAGGCTACTCCCCAAACAGCACTTCTAAGAACCTTTTGTATAAGATCAAGTGTAGTAGCGTTCTTATAAGTTTAGGATATGGCGGGTGAGGGGAATGTAAACAGATGCGCAAGAAGCGCTGAAATAATATCCCTAAATGGTAAAAGTTTGCAAGTATATTTTGTGGATTACACAGCAGGGTGGCGACAAAGTTAACAACTTTGATGTGGAATGCCCTGTAATAGCTCTTGGGCGGTGTGCCTTTTATCGCCTAGGCTCAGCAGTTTCAGCACCGCCTGCTGTCGCTTAGCGACGGCACTGCTGCTGTGCCTAGAGCTACCGACTGATGGCGCCATGCCCACGGATGGTAATTCGGAGGAGGAGGAGGTGGAGGAGGGGTGGGAGGAGGTATAGTAGGCCTTTGAGACCTGGACCGAGGTAGGCCCCGCAATTCTCTGCGTCGGCAGTATATGACCAGCCCCAGGGTCAGACTCGGTCCCAGCCTGCACCAAGTTAAGTGTAGTAGCGTTCTTATAAGTTTGGGATATGGCGGGTGAGGGGAATGTAAACAGATGCGCAAGAAGCGCATGATGCGCATGGAGCTGGCGCTCCGCTGCCAGGCGAGCTTTCGCCAATTCAAGCCCCTGTCTCTAGGCTACTCCCCAAACAGCACTTCTAAGAACCTTTTGTATAAGATCAAGTGTAGTAGCGTTCTTATAAGTTTAGGATATGCCGGGTGAGGGGAATGTAAACAGATGCGCAAGAAGCGCATGATGCGCATGGAGCTGGCGCTCCGCTGCCAGGCGAGCTTTCGCCAATTCAAGCCCCTGTCTCTAGGCTACTCCCCAAACAGCACTTCTAAGAACCTTTTGTATAAGATCAAGTGTAGTAGCGTTCTTATAAGTTTAGGATATGCCGGGTGAGGGGAATGTAAACAGATGCGCAAGAAGCGCTGAAATAATATCCCTAAATGGTAAAAGTTTGCCAGTATATTTTGTGGATAACACAGCAGGGTGGCGACAAAGTTAACAACTTTGATGTGGAATCCCTGAAAACAACCCAAATTTCTGCCTGACACACCTCGTTTGATAAAGGGACGATGTATGGAGGCAGCTATATGGACGACTTTTGGAGGTAGCAATGGAGACAACGTGTGGAGGCTGCTATGGAGACAATTTAATTTGGATAGTGCCTGTATGTGGCAGTCCCAAACATTTTTCAAACCAGAGGAGCAGGTAGGTGGCCCTCCAGTAAAATGGAATAGATTGAGTGCCTGTATGTGGCAGTCCCAAAAATGTTTCAAACCAGAGGAGCAGGTAGGTGGCCCTGCAGTAAAATGGAATAGATTGAGTGCCTGTATGTGGCAGTCCCAAAAATTTTTCAAACCAGAGGAGCAGGTAGGTGGCCCTCCAGTAAAATGGAATAGATTGAGTGCCTGTATGTGGCAGTCCCAAAAATGTTTCAAACCAGAGGAGCAGGTAGGTGGCCCTGCAGTAAAATGGAATAGATTGAGTGCCTGTATGTGGCAGTCCCAAAAATGTTTCAAACCAGAGGAGCAGGTAGGTGGCCCTGCAGTAAAATGGAATAGATTGAGTGCCTGTATGTGGCAGTCCCAAAAATTTTTCAAACCAGAGGAGCAGGTAGGTGGCCCTCCAGTAAAATGGAATAGATTGAGTGCCTGTATGTGGCAGTCCCAAAAATGTTTCAAACCAGAGGAGCAGGTAGGTGGCCCTGCAGTAAAATGGAATAGATTGAGTGCCTGTATGTGGCAGTCCCAAAAATTTTTCAAACCAGAGGAGCAGGTAGGTGGCCCTCCAGTAAAATGGAATAGATTGAGTGCCTGTATGTGGCAGTCCCAAAAATGTTTCAAACCAGAGGAGCAGGTAGGTGGCCCTGCAGTAAAATGGAATAGATTGAGTGCCTGTATGTGGCACTCACAAAAATTGTTTCAAACAGAGGACCGGGTAGGTGGCCCTCCAGAAAAATTAAATGCATGAAGTACTATAGCAAGAGCCAGTGGGCCCTGTCAAAAAATAGCCATTTTCCTCTGCTTTACTGTACAAAGAGGAGGAGAAGGAGGAAAATGAGGAGGAGGAGGAGTGGATCAATTATTCAGGTTGAGCTTCCTTCACCTGGTGGAGATTGGAAATTCTGAGAAATCCAGCCTTTATTCATTTTAATAAGCGTCAGCCTGTCAGCGCTGTCAGTCGACAGGCGTGTACGCTTATCGGTGATGATGCCACCAGCTGCACTGAAAACCCGCTCGGACAAGACGCTAGCGGCAGGGCAGGCAAGAACCTCCAAGGCGTACAGCGCCAGTTCGTGCCACATGTCCAGCTTTGAAACCCAGTAGTTGTAGGGAGCTGTGTGATCATTTAGGACGATGGTATGGTCAGCTACGTACTCCCTCACCATCTTTCTGTAAAGATCAGCCCTACTCTGCCGAGACTGGGGACAGGTGACAGTGTCTTGCTGGGGTGACATAAAGCTGGCAAAAGCCTTGTAAAGCGTACCCTTGCCAGTGCTGGACAAGCTGCCTGCTCGCCTACTCTCCCTCGCTACTTGTCCCGCAGAACTACGCACTCTGCCGCTAGCGCTGTCAGAAGGGAAATACTGTTTCAGCTTGTGCACCAGGGCCTGCTGGTATTCATGCATTCTCACACTCCTTTCCTCTGCAGGGATGAGAGTGGAAAGATTTTGCTTGTACCGTGGGTCCAGGAGAGTGAACACCCAGTAATCGGTGCTGGAATAAATTCTTTGAACGCGAGGGTCACGGGATAGGCAGCCTAGCATGAAATCTGCCATATGCGCCAGAGTACCAACGCGTAAGAATTCACTCCCCTCACTGGCCTGACTGTCCATTTCCTCCTCCTCCAACTCCTCCAACTCCTCTTCTTCTGCCCATACACGCTGAACAGTAAAGGACTCAACAATGGTCCCCTCTTGTGTCTCACCAACATTCTCCTCCTCTTCCTCCTCATCCTCCTCCACCTCCACCTCCTCCGATATGCGCTGAGAAACAGACCTGAGGGTGCTTTGGCTATCAACAAGGGAATATTCTTCCCCTGTCTCTTGTGACGAGCGCAAAGCTTCCGACTTCATGCTGACCAGAGAGTTTTTCAACAGGCCAAGCAGCGGGATGGTGAGGCTGATGATGGCGGCATCGCCACTGACCATCTGTGTTGACTCCTCAAAGTTACTCAGCACCTGACAGATATCAGACATCCACGTCCACTCCTCATTGTAGACTTGAGGAAGCTGACTGACCTGACTACCAGTTCTGGTGGAAGTTGACATCTGGCAGTCTACAATCGCTCTGCGCTGCTGGTAAACTCTGGATAACATGGTCAGTGTTGAATTCCACCTCGTGGGCACGTCGCACAACAGTCGGTGAGCGGGCAGTTGGAGGCGGCGCTGCGCTGCCCTGAGAGTGGCAGCATCTGGGCTGGACTTCCTGAAATGCGCACAGATGCGGCGCACCTTCGTGAGCAAATCAGACAGATTGGGGTATGTCTTGAGGAAACGCTGAACTATCAGATTTAACACATGGGCCAGGCATGGCACATGTGTCAGTCTGCCGAGTTGCAGAGCCGCCACCAGGTTACGGCCGTTGTCACACACAACCATTCCCGGCTTGAGGTTCAGCGGTGCCAGCCACAGATCAGTCTGCGCCGTGATGCCCTGTAATAGCTCTTGGGCGGTGTGCCTTTTGTCGCCTAGGCTCAGCAGTTTGAGCACCGCCTGCTGTCGCTTAGCGACGGCACTGCTGCTGTGCCTAGAGCTACCGACTGATGGCGCCGTGCCCACGGATGGTAGTTCGGAGGAGGAGGTGGAGGAGGGGTGGGAGGAGGAGGAGGCATAGTAGGCCTGAAACACCTGGACCGAGGTAGGCCCCGCAATCCTCGGCGTCGGCAGTATATGAGCAGCCCCAGTGTCAGACTCGGTCCCAGCCTCCACCAAGTTAACCCAATGTGCCGTCAGCGATATATAGTGGCCCTGCCCGGCAGCACTCGTCCACGTGTCCGTGGTCAGGTGGACCTTGTCAGAAACGGCGTTGGTCAGGGCACGGATGATGTTGTCTGACACGTGCTGGTGCAGGGCTGGGACGGCACATCGGGAAAAGTAGTGGCGGCTGGGGACCGAATACCGAGGGGCGGCCGCCGCCATGAGGTTGCGAAAGGCCTCGGTCTCTACTAGCCTATAGGGCAGCATCTCCAGGCTAAGCAATCTGGAGATGTGCACATTAAGGGCTTGGGCGTGCGGGTGGGTTGCACTATATTTGCGTTTCCGCTCCAGTGTCTGGGGTATGGAGAGCTGAACGCTGGTGGATGCTGTGGAGGATCGTGGAGGCGACAATGGGGTTTTTGTGGCAGGGTCCTGGGCAGGGGGCTGACTAGCAGCTGACACAGGGGAAGGAGCAGTGGTGTGCACGGCCGGAGGTGAACGGGCTTGTTGCCACTGAGTGGGGTGTTTAGCATTCATATGCCTGCGCATACTGGTGGTAGTTAAGCTAGTAGTGGTGGAACCCCTGCTGAGCCTGGTTTGGCAAATGTTGCACACCACAGTCCGTCGGTCATCCGGTGTTTCCTTAAAGAACCTCCAGACTTCTGAAGATCTAGCCCTCGCCGCAGGAGCCCTCGCCACGGGAGCTTCACTAGTTGACACATTTGGCGCTGATGCACCAGCTCTGGCCCTGCCTCTCCGTCTGGCCCCACCACTGCCTCTTCCAACCTGTTCTGGTCGAGGACTCTCCTCCGTCTCAGAAGCACTGTGTTCACCCGGCCTCTCAACCCAGCTTGGGTCTGTCACCTCATCATCCTCCGATCCCTCAGTCTGCTCCCCCCTCGGACTTCCTGCCCTGACAACAACTTCCCCACTGTCTGACAACCGTGTCTCCTCATCGTCGGACACCTCTTTACACACTTCCACTACGTCAAGAAGGTCATCATCACCCACAGACTGTGACTGTTGGAAAACCTGGGCATCGGAAAATTGCTCAGCAGCAACCGGACAAGTGGTTTGTGACTGTGGGAAGGGTCCAGAAAACAGTTCCTCAGAGTATGCCGGTTCAAATGCCAAATTTTCCTGGGAGGGGGCAGACTGGGGGGGAGGAGGCTGAGGTGCAGGAGCTGGAGGAGTGGCGATTTCGGTGACATGGGTGGACTGCGTGGAAGACTGACTGGTGGTGGACAAATTGCTCGAAGCATTGTCAGCAATCCACGACATCACCTGTTCGCACTGTTCTGGCCTCAACAGTGCTCTACCACGAGTCCCAGTAACTTCAGACATGAACCTAGGGAGTGTAGCTCTGCGGCGTTCCCCTGCTCCCTCATCAGCAGGTGGTGTCTCACCCCGCCCAGGACCACGGCCTCTGACCCCTGCAGTAGTTGGACGCCCACGTCCCCGCCCTCGTCCTCTACCCCTAGCCCTCGGGTTAAACATTTTTAAAATGAGAGTTATAACTTTATTTTTTTTTTTACTTTTTTTTTTTTTTTTTTGTGTTTTTTTTTTTTTGTGTGTTTTTTGTTTTTTTTTGAGTTTTTAAAACCAAACAATGCTATCCTATTGCTATGGCTATTTTCTAGCCAAGTATCAAAGCACACTACTATGCCAGATGAGATGACACTGAGTTAGTGCCTAATTGAAATCCAACCCCTACTAAATTTTCCCACTTCGGTCTTTGCTATGGATATGTGCGTCACTAAGCGCAGAACACAGCGGTCGCAAGTCTCACTACAAATTGCTCAGAATTGGCTAGTACATGCACTGCAGAAAGTACAGCCACCAGCAGATCAACCAGAAATCAAATATATAGAACGCTACTGTATGCGTAAGTAAGCTCTTTGTATTCTCCTATGGCTATTTTCTAGCCAAGTATCAAAGCACACTACTATGCCAGATGAGATGACACTGAGTTAGTGCCTAATTGAAATCCAACCCCTACTAAATTTTCCCACTTCGGTCTTTGCTATGGATATGTGCGTCACTAAGCGCAGAACACAGCGGTCGCAAGTCTCACTACAAATTGCTCAGAATTGGCTAGTACATGCACTGCAGAAAGTACAGCCACCAGCAGATCAACCAGAAATCAAATATATAGAACGCTACTGTATGCGTAAGTAAGCTCTTTGTATTCTCCTATGGCTATTTTCTAGCCAAGTATCAAAGCACACTACTATGCCAGATGAGATGACACTGAGTTAGTGCCTAATTGAAATCCAACCCCTACTAAATTTTCCCACTTCGGTCTTTGCTATGGATATGTGCGTCACTAAGCGCAGAACACAGCGGTCGCAAGTCTCACTACAAATTGCTCAGAATTGGCTAGTACATGCACTGCAGAAAGTACAGCCACCAGCAGATCAACCAGAAATCAAATATATAGAACGCTACTGTATGCGTAAGTAAGCTCTTTGTATTCTCCTATGGCTATTTTCTAGCCAAGTATCAAAGCACACTACTATGCCAGATGAGATGACACTGAGTTAGTGCCTAATTGAAATCCAACCCCTACTAAATTTTCCCACTTCGGTCTTTGCTATGGATATGTGCGTCACTAAGCGCAGAACACAGCGGTCGCAAGTCTCACTATAAATTGCTCAGAATTGGCTAGTACATGCACTGCAGAAAGTACAGCCACCAGCAGATCAACCAGAAATCAAATATATAGAACGCTACTGTATGCGTAAGTAAGCTCTTTGTATTCTCCTATGGCTATTTTCTAGCCAAGTATCAAAGCACACTACTATGCCAGATGAGATGACACTGAGTTAGTGCCTAATTGAAATCCAACCCCTACTAAATTTTCCCACTTCGGTCTTTGCTATGGATATGTGCGTCACTAAGCGCAGAACACAGCGGTCGCAAGTCTCACTACAAATTGCTCAGAATTGGCTAGTACATGCACTGCAGAAAGTACAGCCACCAGCAGATCAACCAGAAATCAAATATATAGAACGCTACTGTATGCGTAAGTAAGCTCTTTGTATTCTCCTATGGCTATTTTCTAGCCAAGTATCAAAGCACACTACTATGCCAGATGAGATGACACTGAGTTAGTGCCTAATTGAAATCCAACCCCTACTAAATTTTCCCACTTCGGTCTTTGCTATGGATATGTGCGTCACTAAGCGCAGAACACAGCGGTCGCAAGTCTCACTACAAATTGCTCAGAATTGGCTAGTACATGCACTGCAGAAAGTACAGCCACCAGCAGATCAACCAGAAATCAAATATATAGAACGCTACTGTATGCGTAAGTAAGCTCTTTGTATTCTCCTATGGCTATTTTCTAGCCAAGTATCAAAGCACACTACTATGCCAGATGAGATGACACTGAGTTAGTGCCTAATTGAAATCCAACCCCTACTAAATTTTCCCACTTCGGTCTTTGCTATGGATATGTGCGTCACTAAGCGCAGAACACAGCGGTCGCAAGTCTCACTACAAATTGCTCAGAATTGGCTAGTACATGCACTGCAGAAAGTACAGCCACCAGCAGATCAACCAGAAATCAAATATATAGAACGCTACTGTATGCGTAAGTAAGCTCTTTGTATTCTCCTATGGCTATTTTCTAGCCAAGTATCAAAGCACACTACTATGCCAGATGAGATGACACTGAGTTAGTGCCTAATTGAAATCCAACCCCTACTAAATTTTCCCACTTCGGTCTTTGCTATGGATATGTGCGTCACTAAGCGCAGAACACAGCGGTCGCAAGTCTCACTACAAATTGCTCAGAATTGGCTAGTACATGCACTGCAGAAAGTACAGCCACCAGCAGATCAACCAGAAATCAAATATATAGAACGCTACTGTATGCGTAAGTAAGCTCTTTGTATTCTCCTATGGCTATTTTCTAGCCAAGTATCAAAGCACACTACTATGCCAGATGAGATGACACTGAGTTAGTGCCTAATTGAAATCCAACCCCTACTAAATTTTCCCACTTCGGTCTTTGCTATGGATATGTGCGTCACTAAGCGCAGAACACAGCGGTCGCAAGTCTCACTACAAATTGCTCAGAATTGGCTAGTACATGCACTGCAGAAAGTACAGCCACCAGCAGATCAACCAGAAATCAAATATATAGAACGCTACTGTATGCGTAAGTAAGCTCTTTGTATTCTCCTATGGCTATTTTCTAGCCAAGTATCAAAGCACACTACTATGCCAGATGAGATGACACTGAGTTAGTGCCTAATTGAAATCCAACCCCTACTAAATTTTCCCACTTCGGTCTTTGCTATGGATATGTGTGCCACTAAGAGCTAAACACAACGGTAGCAAGTCCCCCTGCTAATTCCTCACAAAATGGTACTAGATGCAAATTAAAATAAAAAAAGTAGAACGTTATTGTAGCCCTAAGAAGGGCTGTTGGGTTCTTTGAGAATCACTCCTGCCTAACAGTAAGCTAATAGAACACCCTAACGCTTTCCCTGACCAGCAGCAGCTCTCTCCCTAGCGGCATCCAGACACAGAATGATCCGAGCAGCGCGGGCAGCGGCTAGTCTATCCCAGGGTCACCTGATCTGGCCAGCCAACCACTGCTATCGACGTGTAAGGGTACCACGCCATGCTGGGTGGAGTGCAGAGTCTCCTGGCTTGTGATTGGCTCTGTTTCTGGCCGCCAAAAAGCAAAACGGCGGGAGCTGCCATTTTCTCGAGCGGGCGAAGTATTCGTCCGAGCAACGAGCAGTTTCGAGTACCCTAATGCTCGACCGAGCATCAAGCTCGGACGAGCATGTTCGCTCATCTCTAATGGTCTCCCCTCTCTCTGCACTTCCAAGGAGAGGGAGGAGGGAGAGAGCAGGGGTAGAGGAAACCTGTTCTGCTCATTGTAACAACCAGTGAAGATACATCACTCAGGGGCTGTGGATACAACCTTTTAAGCCCCTCAGGTTCGTTAGCATAATTTTATACATTTATTTTACAAGGAACGAGGCAATGAATAACAAACCAAAAAAGGCTACCACAGTCACGGTAAGTTTCCATGGTGTATCCATGATTGGTTTTGATGGTAGATTTCCTCTAGGCTGCTTTCACAGAGCCATGCGCTGGAAAGGAGAAGCAGTGCTCACCCCTCCCCTCTCCATTTCAACGCGTGGCTCCCAGCCAAAAACATGAGAAAAGATAGAGCATGCTCTATCTTTTTCCCATGCACAGTACAGTACGGTGGCACGAGTGTGTGTGCATCATACTGCGGTAGTGTGCCATAGCTGTCTATGGGGCCACAATGTTCCCACAACGGCTGTGTGAAAGCAGCTTTAAACTGTATTCTGAAGGAGATGGGCAACCACTGCAGGTAGAGCGAGGGGTTTTTTTTAGTAGTGGAGTTTAGGAAAGCATCATTGAAAAAGGAAGAAAAGACACCACGAGAAGGAAAGGGAATAAAATTTTTTAGTGAGATAGGCAGTGACTGCTTTGGAAAGGGACAGGATGAGATGTGAGTGGATGCGGTCAGTGATGCAAGTATTGGGGCGAGCAGAGGAAAAGAACTTGGACAGTCGGTTCTCTGTGAAAGGCTCAAAGGAAGAGAATACCTGTTGAGTACCGGATATGGATGTTGGATAAATGCATGATGGCGAGTAGGAACAGTTAACACTAGTATGATGACATATGTTTGCTAAGGTTTGATTGTGTTTCTTTGCCAGCTTACCTTTCCTTTGCTCTTTCAAATTGCCATTTTTAATTGTCATAGCACATAGAATAGGATGACATGGCAGCCTTAAGCTTTAGCAAAACTAAATATATAGATAAGGGTAAATCCTAATTCAGCTCATAAAACAATTATGCACTGGGCTAAAACACAGATGAATTGTTGGAAAAAAAATCAGATGGACTGTGTGCCAAAATAGGTTTAGGTTCTGAAGTTTAGAGTGTTTGTTGCCCCTCTACTAACCATCTTAGTAAAACATAATATAAAACCAATAATACTATGGACACTATTACCCAGGGTCCCCCCTTATCTGTCATTTTGATATTCAGGTCTGTTGTTTAGAATAAAGTGCAAGAGTGCCCCCCCCCCCCTTGTTGGCTCCAGGACTAAATGAGACAGGAAATTGTCCATTGTTATTTATAAATATCTGCTGCCTTTGAAGGACCTTCAAGCCCTAGTGTATAACAGTTTTGTAGCCAAATCTTTGTTGCAAAGAAAGGAGCAGATTTTTTGGCATTCAAACCTTGAAAAAGCGAGCTCTTGTGAGAGAATTGGGTGGGTGAGTGTGCATTGATCCTTAGTGTATACATTTCCTATAGAAAATACGGCGAACTAGGGCGTTTCCAAAATCTGACAAATCTTGCCATATCCATCAGAAAACTGTTATATATATTAGATATGTGACATTTAAATAGTTTGAACAAATATCTATCTTTAATGATGAGTATCTCCCAAAATGCTGTGTAAAAAGGCTATATGACCCCTGGCAATGGCTTGTGTTTTACCATGAATAGTGCCATGCTTTTAAGTATAACCCCTCTAGGGGTTAAACGATCAAAACACAGGGGTCTCCTACAGCCATCGGAGCCACGATTTTATTGCGTTTTTGCAGTGAATCGCAATTATTCAAGGTCTTTCTGCAGGGATCACTATAGCATCTGTATTTCTATACAGAAATACAGCTCCTACAGCATGGTGGCTAAAGGAGGGATGATCTGTCGAGGAGCCGGTTACTCCCTAATCACATCTGAGACAAGAGAGAGTGCATCAGCCTTGATGTTCTTCTCAGCCAGACGGAAACAAGTGAGGAAATTGAATCGGGAGAAGAAGGGCGACCAGCGAGCTTGACGTCGCTGAGCAGTCTGGAGATAGAGGAGATTCTTGTGGTCCGTGTAAATGCAGACCAGAAAACAAGCTCCCTCCAGGAGGTAACGCCACTCTTCGAAGGCGAGCTTAATCGCTAGCAGTTCTCGATCTCCTATGAAATTATTCCTCTCGGCGGAGGAGAAAAATCTACAGGTGAGGGTTCGGCCTTTGGGACAGTACTGCATGAACACCGCACCAGCCCCTTCTGAGGAGACATCCACTTCCAGATGGAAAGGCTTCTCTGTGTCGGGACGTACAAGAACTGGAGCTGAAGCAAACGCAGACTTTAAGCTTGTGAAGGCCTCCTCATTTGTCGAAGGCCAGAGTCGGGGTTTTGCACCCTTCTTGGTGAGCGCCACAATGGGAGGAGAAGTGCGGGATGAACTGCTGGTAGTAATTTGTGAAGCCCAGAAACCACTGTATAGCGCGTAGTCCTACTGGACGGGGCCAGTGAAGAACCACAGTCAGCTCGGCAGGATCCATCAGGGGACCTCTGTCAGAGATAATATAGCCAAGGAAAGGAAGAGTCTGGTGAAGCTGGCACTTTTCAAGTTTGGCATAAAGGTGATTAGTCTTTAGTCGACTGAGGACTTCCCCTATGTGGGACTTGAGATCCGGAGAAAACACCAGAATGTGGTCAAGATAGACCACTACACAGGTATATAGTAGGTCCCTGAGGATGTCGTTCACAAATTCCTGGAAAATGACAGGGGCATTGCAAAGTCTGAATGGCATTACCACATACTAGAAGTGTCTGTCACGTCTTCCACTTGTCACCCTTGAGAATGTGGAAGGTTGTAGGCCCACGAAGATCCAGTCAATGCACGGATGGAATGACCCATCCTTCTTTGTATCAAAGAAGAATCCTGCACCAGCCAGGGAAGAGGATTTACATATGAACTCCCAATGCGGGGTTTCCTTAATGTAGTCCAACATAGCAGCGGTTTCAGGTACAGAGAGAGGGTATACCCGGCCCTGAGGAGGAGAAGCACCCGGTATAATATCAACAGGGCAGTCATAGGGGTGGTGAGGTGGCAAAGTCTCAGCTTGCTTCTTTGAAAAAATGTCCGCAAAGTCCTGATAGAAAGTTAGGCGACCCATAGAAGAGACCATGATGGGTACTGGATTAAGAACCACCATGCTACGGGACTGGCAATCTGGCCCCCAGCGAAGAATTATCCCCAGTCTTCCAATTAAGCACAGCAGCATGGAGCTGCAACCATGGAAGACCCAGCAGGAGGGGCAAGGTGGAGTGAGGCAGTACATAGAAGGACAGTCTCTCCTTATGTAGGGCTCCAACTTGCAGGTACAAGGGCTGTGTTGCGGTACCGGACTGGATAGGAGAGAATCTGGCCACTGACTGAGGAGATGACGAGGGGCCTCTCAAGGTGGACCACTGGGAAGTGATGCTGCGAGACCAGGGCAGCATTCACAAAGTTTCCTGCAGACCCGGAGTCCAAGAAGGCACACACTTGAAACTGGCTACCGGTGCCAACAATGAGGAGCACAGGAATGACCAGACATGGAGAAGACTTGCACACACCTAGGGACGCTTCTCCCAAGAACCCTAGGTGCTTGCGTTTCCCGAGCGTTGGGGATGGACAGGACACGACCTAATCAAGTGCTCCAGATTGACAGCAATACAGGCAGAGGTTCCCCTGACGTCTTCTGGAATGCTTCTGGGTGGAGACTCTGGCTCTGTTCACCTGCATAAGCTCCTCTGCTGACAGTACAGCCAGAGGCTGGAGTGGTCTTTGGAATGCAGGAGACAGGTGAGGTAGACATTGAGAATGGACTTGGGGTTGCTTGTGACGTAACACCTCGGTATGCTCCATAAACCGCACGTCAATCCGAGTGGCCAACGTGATGAGAACACTCAGAGTAGACAGCAGGTCACGAGCGGCCAATGCGTCCTTGAGTTGAGGAGAGAGACCTTTCCTGAAGGTCTTGGACAGGGTTGCATCTTTCCAGAAGAGTTCCAAGGCCAGCGTACAGAACTGGACAGCATATTCTCCCAGAGAAGAGTTCCCCTGGAGCAGATTCAGCAGCGCAGTCTCAGCAGAGGAGGCCCGTGCAGGTTCTTCAAACACGGACCGGAATTCCGCCAGGAATGCCGTGTGAGTAGACGTGACCAGGTCGTCTCTGTCCCAAAGAGGGGTAGCCCAGGCCAGGGCCTTCCCAGAAAGGAGACTAATGATAAATGTTACATTGGATCGCTCAGTGACAAATTGAGATGGCATGAGTTCAATGTGCAAGGAGCACTGGGTAATAAAGCCCCTGCACAACTTGGGGTCCCCATCATACTTATCGGGCATAGATAAACGTAGCCTAGGTTTAGGAGCAAGCAGGCTTACTGGAGCAGCGGGAGGAGCCACAGGATCTTGACGCTGTGGCAGGGTTTCCATCAATTTCTGCAACATGGTGGTGACCTGTCCTAACTGTTCACCTTGCGCGTCAATCTGCTGGGACTGGTGAGCCACAATGGTGGTAAGATCGGACCAAATAGGTAGCAGAACCTCTGCGGGAACCATGGCTGGATCTTACTGTCAGGGTGCAGGATCTGTGGATCCTCTGGACCACCGTGGGAGATGGTACTAGCTGACACCTGGGACCGGAATCTAAGTGGCAGCTGGTCTTCACCAGAGCCAGCCGCAAAGCGAGGGTGCAGCGGGGTGCCACCAGGTCATTCCACAGGTGTGACTAGCCCGCGGTGGCAGCTAAGGTCGAGGTACCTCTCCAGGAGACAGTCTCGTGATAAAGTTCAGGCACAGGGTCAGGGCAGGTGCCAGAGATGCAAGGTCAAGTCCAATCCAGGGTCAAATGAAAATGTTATGGATTTTTGAAGGTGCAGAGCAAGAAATGAGCCAAAACCCTGCGTCCTTAAGGGGTTAAACAAATGTTTTTTCCCTAGAGCCCGTGATATTTTTGCTCTCCAGAAAGGCATCGAGGCCTCTCTTGAACATACATAGAGTCCGCCATAACAACCTCCTGCGGCAGAGAGTTCCATAGTCTCACTGCTCTTACAGTAAAGAAACCCTGTATATGGTGATGAGAGAACCACCTCTCCTCTACATTGTACATTTGTACATTGTAATGAGGTCTCCCCTCATATCGTCTTTTTTTTATAGATATGCAGAGAGAGAGAGAGAGGGTAACTTCTCAATAGAATAATTATTCTTTACTCTAATTATTACCAATAGAGAAGACCCCTTAGGGGTGGACCTGGTGGAACTGTGTCTTTTTTCTACCTTATCACCTATGTACATTTATAAATGTGTAATTTCAGTCCTTGTTTGGAATGATAAAGTTATGAATTGACTACATTAAACATAAAAATAGATTTTCATAAAAGAAAATGTCCGTTAAGTCATTATGGAATTTGCGTGCATACAAGTTAGCATTATCAAAAGCCAACCTTCCAAGAACATGGTACTGCATGCCCAAGAGAGGTGTGGTGACTCTGCAGCCGCTCAGTCTTGTCATAACAGATAGGTTCAACATGACATTTGGTTTTCATCTGCCTGCAGACATCTGTTCCATCATCACTCCTGCTTAGAGTGGTATTAATGGAAATATAATGAATAAATGTGCTGTTTTATACCTGACAATTATCCCAGTGTGGGATGCAATCTGCTGTATCAATTGGTATTTCCACACATTTTCCTGACTCCCATGTCTTCAAATCACTTGCTTATATTAAAAATGAATATGTTTATATGTAGTTTCATATCAAGATTTTTAGCAAATAAAGTTTAATAGTTTGGAGTTGGCCCAAGAACATAACTTATTATTAAATTACTAACAATATTACTAACAAAATTTGTCCTTTAGTCATCATACCTGACAGCTTGTTGTTTGTTAACCTGTAGGGGTTTTACAATTGCAGTAAAATGTCGCCATTTTTTGCACAAAAAACTTCCATCTGCTATATAATGATTTAGGTAGTTCATGACTCAAAAATAATCAAATACAACATCTAATATAAATAAAACAAGTCCAAAACCCGGAAAATAAACAAAGATGGCCACACAGAAATGACCCACAATCTCTTTAAAGGGTCACTTTAAACAACTCTTAAACATCACCATAAAAAAGATTCATACAGATATATAAATCCTTGATTTGTCTCTGTGTTTGATTGAAACATGAAATGGGTAATTAAATAGAAACACAGATTGTATTATTCTAGAGAGATTATATTACTTTGATAAAAAAATATGATGAAGACTTTGTTAAGAAAAGAAAGAATAGCAAATTGATTGTTAATCCTGCTGGTAAACATTTTGATATTAGGGCTAAAAATTGAGAGTTTAAAGTCAAGTGACTTGTTCAATTTACGAAAATAATAGCATGTTACCAGGACATGCAATCACTATGACCGGTTTCACACAAACGAGTTTGTTCCACCAAACTCGTGTGTGTCTGGAGGATTAACTGACGCGAACAGTTCAGCTGCTCACTGTTCAGCTGCTCACTGTTCAGGCTGGTTGTTCCATATGCACATGACAGTGACAATTTGTGAATGGATAGCAATCAGCTTCACAATATGCAATAACTTTTGGTGGAGCAGTGCCCAGGGCCGTTATTTTTAATTACAGATCAATCTTTTAAAAAGTAGTGCACATCCTAGTCATAACTGGTTTAACAGATCACTCACAGACTATAACTTATGAGGACCCATGCCAAAGTGATGCAAACCAGCTTGGAAAATTAGGACATTAATGTCAATTTTGCAAGGACAATTTTGGCAAAATATGTATGTAGGTAGCCTTAATCCAGCAGACAGAACAACCCCACTTGCGTGACACTGGCCTAAGTGATTAATTGGGGTTTAATGTTTAAGTTTCACCGATCCTAAGAATGGAAGAACTATAGTGTTGTTTTAGTGAGGGTTTGGATATTATTCCTGCACCCTAATTATTTCTGCTCCTTGCTGATGCACATGGAATCCTTAAAAACTGAGACTGCCATCTCCCCTGCATTATGCCACTGTCACCCGCCTTCTGTGCAGGTAACTGCAATATTGCCACATCCCTCTCACTAGGTTTCCATAATAGTTAAGCAAAATACTGAATAGTAAATAGACTCAAAAGCCGAAACAGAATGATTAAAGCTAAACATAAAAATCATTTAGTTTTACTTTTAGTTTCTACCATGACAATCAAGTATTATAAACCAGGGACACTTACTCATAGATCCAGGCACTGTGACTTTGGTAATCTTCTTATATTTGTTATCCATGGCCTCCTTTCTTCTAAAAACAACTTTTAAAATTATTCTAATTAACCTGAAGGGCTCTGGGGCATTATTAGAGCCCCTCAGTGCTGCAGATTCAAAGGCTATTACAAAGAGCAGAACATGTCTCACCCAACCCACTACTTCTCCCCCCTTTTGCCTGTGTGATCTAGCAGAAGCAGGAAGTGCAGGGGTAGGGGTGAACTGCTGTGCTCATTGTAACAACCTGTTAAGCTAACAGCACTGAGCAGGTCTGCAAACAACTCCTAGAGCCCTTCAGGCTCATCAGAAGAATTATAGAAGTTGAAGGGAAAACAATATGGTGCCTGGTACTCCTTACTGTGATTCAGAAGATATGATGGCCTAGGTCGAGGCTAAGACATGGCCTCGGTAGGGGCTACTTCCACCTGGGATTTTGCACTTTATGCATGGACAGTGTCTATCTCTAAACAATCCAGGACAAGTTCACAATTGCCATGTCTCAGGTGCTTTACACCATTCTGACACGTTTTGTGCAGGTTTAAACACTTTAGAGGGAGAACTTTTTAGAGCTTTTGACTGGGCTGCTTTTTGTAAACTAGTGTTAAATATAAAAAAAACTAGTATTACGAAGTCATGTAAAAAGTCAGCACTGTTGATCATGCACTATATAACCTCCCCAGATAGACTGCCATATGTGGATAATATACTTAATGTTTTTCCAGTTAGCTATCATTTTAGAATATTCACAATTTTTTCAAAAGGACTCTAAACAAGAAAATAGAAGAAGACCTTCTAACATTATTGTAGAAAGTGTTAGTCTCCTAAATCAAAACAATAGTGACCATTCAAAGTCAACGTTTAGATCTGGAAAGCTAAATCTGATTGGTTTGTGTAGATAATACGAGAGATCTAGTTTGAGTTTTTTAATGCATAAGATCTAGTTTTAATTAAAGATTGACTTTTTTCACACTACAATGTCTGTTATAGGTCAAATTAACATTGACCGTTGTATTTGGAATTTTCTAATGTCATATATCTTGTGTATTTTGCATTACTTAGAGATTCTTGAAAAGAGCAGTGCACATCTATCTACTGTTTCTCATACAGTCTTTGAATTTCAATGAAAATTGTTTTATCATGACATTACTAGATTATTCAGTCTTTTCAGTATTAAGTGAATTTTATAGACATAGATGAACACGGCATTAAACAGTCGCTTGCCAGAAACAAAATTAGACACAGTATCACTGGCATCCTAATCCCCACACTGATGGCACTTGTTGTCAGTTTTAATATGTCATAAAAGAGAACATTTAGGATGTACCTGGTTTACTTGAGTGGAATGTAAATTGGCTGTACAAGTGGTAACAATATTATCTAATAAAGTAGGAATAGGGTGATTGTAACCAGAACCTTTTTGAAATTAGTGTAATCATATATTCAGGATTTTGATTTAATTATTTCTATTCCTATCCCTTATAGAGGCTGTTTATTTCTCTATATTTTCCCAATTTGGGATACATTCAGGGGTGACCCCTCCTCCCTCCATAGAGAATAGCGCGACACGGCCACACACACGCCGAAAGATAGAGCAGGCTCTATCTTTTTGCGATGTGCGGCCCGGATCTGTGGCAGCGTATCTGCGCCGTGCCGCTATTGCCGTCTATGGGGACGTACATGCGGCCGCATGCACGTCCCCGCAGATAGCCATGTGAATAAGCCCTTATACTGTATCCCAAATTGTATACATAACCTTTTGATGTACAATATCCTCAATGTGGGATCAAATTCAACTTCAGAACAAACCTAAAGAACCTATTTGTATGCAACCAGGGTACTGCTTGTACTGCAATAGACCACTTAGGGTTCAAGTAACCAAGAAGCCCTAAAAAACTGAAAAATAAAATAAGAAAATAAAAATATTGATTAAAACTTTAAAATGATTGTTCCTGATGGTATGAAACCTGGGAGCAAGGTGGAGTGTGCACACAATGCAAGTCTCCCTCCGAGGTGATAGGAGAGAGACAAAGAAGGGAACAAAAGACAGGAGCGCTCTCCTAGTGCATTAACCAAGGTGATTGAAGATATATAAAAAAGAAGGGGTGTCCAGATGGACTCTCACCTATTTGGTGATCAATGACAGCATACAATATTTGTGGTCTAATGTATCCGGCCGCTCGATCTCGATTATAGCCCGTCCTCCGTGTTCCAGGATCACCGGGGATGGTAATTCATATGTTCAGAGCATCTGATATTTCCACAATCGCGTGGTGTCGAGCGCTCAAGGATACTCCCGACCTCCGATGTCTGATTGGTATCAGAAGTTTTATTCATTAAAATAATTTACATAAAATATACCGTTGCAACGCGTTTCGGTCCGGTACTCGGACCTTCTTCAGGCAGTATATACAGGTAGTCTTGATTGATTGAGACATATATAGCAATATACCGGATGTGGGGGTTGTCGGTATCGGTATATGCTTCCGGTTCAGAGTGTTACCGGAATCGGTACAAAACATAATACAGTCATAAAAACATATAAATTACAATAAAAAATCAAACCATCATAAATACATAGTCAGCAATGGTATATTAGGTCCCCGTATGTAGCTATATGGGGAGTTTTCTTGGATTGTAGAAGATCGGATATTCCCTAGCTAGTTGCTATGGTAATCGCATAATGCTCTCTACCTGTCGGTGAGGTCAGAGGTTCTACGGAAGCCCAGAATGGCCAAAAAGCCATTCGGAAGAAGCAAGTCGCATTCCGTTGTGGATGGTTTATACATAGATGTGGAGATTAGATCAGCACAGTTCTGAAAGGCAAATGAAGTTTTAAATAGCAAATATGAATGACATTAGTCGGAGGTAAGAATAATTTTTTTTCCTGGTTAAAGATATAGGCCAGAATTAAGTTTTTACACTGATTCGATCACTTCGTTTAAACCAAAGGGATGGAGAGTACGGAGTTTAAAAATCCAGTAGGATTCTCTCCTATTTAGGGTTTTTACTCTATTTTTAACATCGGTCGGAATTTGTTCGATCGGAATTACCGAGATAGCTCCAAAGTTTTTTTCATGCTCCAGCAATAGATGTTTAGATAGGCTGTGTTTTGAAAAGCCTATTTTCGTCTTATGTCTATGACCGTTCATCCGAACTCTAAGTGTCTGAACGGTACGACCCACATATTGTAGGCCACAGCTACAATTTATTAGATATATAACGTAGTCTGAGGCACATGATAAGTCTTGTTTGATATTAAAAACATCTCCTGTACTATTTGATGAGAAAGTGGTGATTCCATCCTGAATAATATCGCAGCACATGCATTTCTTATGCTTGCATTTTTTAATACCAGATGTTGGTTGTTTCATAGTGTTTTTCGTTTTGGCTTTCCGTAGTCTGCTGGGTGCTATTATACTTTTTATTGTTGTTGCTTTTCTAAAGGTGATTCTTGCATTCTGGGGTATCAAATCTTTTAAGTAGGGGTCTTTTCGAAGAATCCCCCAATGTTTATTTAGGATCTTCCTTATTTGGTTGCTCCCTTTATCAAAGGTGGTAAGAAAATTAGCCGAGAACGATTGTGATGTTTCTTTATTTTTAGATATCGGTATTAAACAGTCTTTTTGTGTACGGTTTAAGTTCCTAGAGTAAGCTTCATTTATTATAGGTGTCGGGTAGTTTTTTTCTTTAAATTTCTTTTTCAAATTTCGTGCTTGTTTAGTATAATCTGACGTGTGTGTACAATTTTTCCGTATACGGTAAAACTGACTAAACGGAATATTTTTTAGCCATTTTTGATAATGGCTACTTCTATAGTCTAAAAAACCGTTACTGTCGACTTTCTTGAAATAAGTTTTAGTGACGACATTTTCCTCATTGTGAGTAATTTCAAGATCTAGAAAAATTGCTATGTTTTTATTGTAATTTTCTGTAAATGTCATTCCCCATGAGTTTGTATTTAACTGATCTACAAATGATTTGGCCTCTCCTTCAGTTCCTTTCCATATAAGGAACAAATCGTCGATATAACGCTTGTAATAGATGACATTTTTTGTCCACTGAGTAGTGCAATAGATATACTGGTCCTCGAACCGCCCCATAAATAGATTCGCATAACTTGGGGCGGCTCGAGTCCCCATCGCCGTACCGCATTTCTGCAGGTACAGTTGGTCTTCAAAGTGGAAGTAATTATGTTCGAGCACAAATTGCAGACCTTCTATCAGAAACTCGACCTGTGCTGGTGGTAAATCAGTAGTTTGCTCAAGATACCAGCGTGATGCTTCCACTCCCAGATTGTGTTTGATGTTGGAGTACAATGATGCAATATCAAGAGTAAGGAAGCTAAATTCTTCTTTCCATCGGAAACCCTCCAGATCTGCTATAAGACTAGTCGAGTCCCGTAGGTATGATGGAAGTTCCTTTACTAGGGGTTGCAGGAATAGGTCGATATAATGTGACAAATTACATGTCAATGAATCTATCCCTGACGTGATCGGGCGTCCCGGAGGGTTAGTCGCATTCTTGTGCACTTTTGGTAAGTGGTAGAAGGTGGCCAAAGCTGGATGGCTAGCTTTCAGGAAATGTTTTTCTTTAATGTTCAAGAGATTAGCTTTATATGCTCTGTTTATCAGATTGGAATAATCTTCTATATATTTTTTAGTGGGATCCATCTGTAGTTGTATGTAGTACACCGGGTCATCTAGGATCCTTAGGGCTTCCGTGACGTATGTCTCGCGATCCTGTATTACTATCCCTCCCCCCTTGTCTGCCGACCTTATGACTATATTTGTGTTTTGCTTTAGGTTCTTTAGGGCTAATTCTTCCCCTTTCGTTAGGTTTTTATTCTTACTCTTCTGTAGACTTCGGATATTTTTGAAATCTTCCGATACAAGGCTATAGAAGGTATCTATATAATGACCTCGGTGTTGGATGGGGTTAAAATTAGATTTTACCTTTACGTTCTGGTGTAGGAATTGGTCTGTTTGTTGGTCAGACATTGTTCCCCCCTCATGTTTCCTTTCTTTGATTTTAAAGTATCTTTTTTGTTTGAGTTTTTTTATATAGAGATTTAAGTCCACAAAGAGTTCAAACTCGTCCGTGCTTTTATCCGGACAGAAGTTTAAGCCTTTATTTAGAAGGCTCTCTTCCTCTTTGGTTAAAACATGGTTGGAGAGATTGAAAATTTTTACTGTACTCTCCTGTTTTAGAGGGCTATTTTTTAGGGTTCTTGTCTTAGTTTTTTCTCTTTGTGTTCTATTTTTTCCTCCCCTTCTTCCTCTATGTGTTTTTTTCTTTTTTCCGCTTTGGGTGTATTTAGAGGTATAAAATAATTTAGAAACCTTGATTTCGTTGTGTTTTTCTCTTGGGGAGTACTGGGATCTATTGGGGGTCTCAGGGGGGTGAGGGGTCTGGTTGGACCTATTTCTAAAAAAGACGATTGTAAATGAAAGCTTGCTGGAGAGAGGGATGGAAGCTCTTCTAGACGGATGTCTTGTGGATTGATGTGTGGTTCTATGTGGATCACTGTGTCCTAACTCTATGAAAGTGTGTCATGTACAGTGATATCAGTAAGATCGATGTCAATTTCTTGGGTTTTATTCAAATGTCTAGGGCTAGACTGTGTCGTTTTTTTGTGGTATCTATTGTTCCTATGTGGAGAATGATTTCTATTTCGTGTTTGTTCTATATTTCCAATTTCATTTGCCTTATTTCTAAAAACGGTATTTAGGACCGTGCGTCCATATTTGGATTGATGATTTTCTCTCTTTCTCTGATGGTGATCAATTTTTCTTCTTTGTTTTAGACTATTGTATTCATGTGAGTCTTTTCTGTTTTTGATATGAGATCTCGTGTTTTTGTTGGTGGTCAATATTGTTTCCTCTTTTTTCGTATTTTCCGGAGGGGAATTTTTTGCAGTGTATTTTGGCGGATTGCATAAAACTGATAGTTTCTTTGTTTTTTTGGTAGCAATTTCTAATTCTAGTGTTTTTAATCTTTGGTGTATATTTTTTTCTATATTTATAAAATCTGGATGTGTCTTGAAGGCAGAAAGTTTTTCCCCTGTATTGACAATCTGGTTTGTTATAAGATCACATTCTCTATTTCTTTTATTGATAATGCGATTAATAAGTCCAACCGAACAAGAATGGATAAAATTATTCCATTCCTCGATGTAACTTTTATTTGTGCTCGAACATAATTACTTCCACTTTGAAGACCAACTGTACCTGCAGAAATGCGGTACGGCGATGGGGACTCGAGCCCCCCCAAGTTATGCGAATCTATTTATGGGGCGGTTCGAGGACCAGTATATCTATTGCACTACTCAGTGGACAAAAAATGTCATCTATTACAAGCGTTATATCGACGATTTGTTCCTTATATGGAAAGGAACTGAAGGAGAGGCCAAATCATTTGTAGATCAGTTAAATACAAACTCATGGGGAATGACATTTACAGAAAATTACAATAAAAACATAGCAATTTTTCTAGATCTTGAAATTACTCACAATGAGGAAAATGTTGTCACTAAAACTTATTTCAAGAAAGTCGACAGTAACGGTTTTTTAGACTATAGAAGTAGCCATTATAAAAAATGGCGAAAAAATATTCCGTTTAGTCAGTTTTACCGTATACGGAAAAATTGTACACACACGTCAGATTGTACTAAACAAGCACGAAATTTGAAAAAGAAATTTAAAGAAAAAAACTACCCGACACCTATAATAAATGAAGCTTACTCTAGGAACTTAAACCGTACACAAAAAGACTGTTTAATACCGATATCTAAAAATAAAGAACATCACAATCGTTCTCGGCTAATTTTCTTACCACCTTTGATAAAGGGAGCAACCAAATAAGGAAGATCCTAAATAAACATTGGGGGATTCTTCGAAAAGACCCCTATTTAAAAGATTTGATACCCCAGAATGCAAGAATCACCTTTAGAAAAGCAACAACAATAAAAAGTATAATAGCACCCAGCAGACTACGGAAAGCCAAAACGAAAAACACTATGAAACAACTA
Source organism: Engystomops pustulosus (assembly GCF_040894005.1). Classification (NCBI taxonomy): domain Eukaryota; kingdom Metazoa; phylum Chordata; class Amphibia; order Anura; family Leptodactylidae; genus Engystomops; species Engystomops pustulosus. The sequence continues at coordinate 134,420,442 of NC_092411.1, forward strand.
ACATCTGGTATTAAAAAATGCAAGCATAAGAAATGCATGTGCTGCGATATTATTCAGGATGGAATCACCACTTTCTCATCAAATAGTACAGGAGATGTTTTTGATATCAAACAAGACTTATCATGTGCCTCAGACTACGTTATATATCTAATAAATTGTAGCTGTGGCCTACAATATGTGGGTCGTACCGTTCAGACACTTAGAGTTCGGATGAACGGTCATAGACATAAGACGAAAATAGGCTTTTCAAAACACAGCCTATCTAAACATCTATTGCTGGAGCATGAAAAAAACTTTGGAGCTATCTCGGTAATTCCGATCGAACAAATTCCGACCGATGTTAAAAATAGAGTAAAAACCCTAAATAGGAGAGAATCCTACTGGATTTTTAAACTCCGTACTCTCCATCCCATTGGTTTAAACGAAGTGATCGAATCAGTGTAAAAACTTAATTCTGGCCTATATCTTTCACCAGGAAAAAAAATTATTCTTACCTCCGACTAATGTCATTCATATTTGCTATTTAAAACTTCATTTGCCTTTCAGAACTGTGCTGATCTAATCTCCACATCTATGTATAAACCATCCACAACGGAATGCGACTTGCTTCTTCCAATGGCTTTTTGGCCATTCTGGGCTTCCGTAGAACCTCTGACCTCACCGACAGGTAGAGAGCATTATGCGATTACCATAGCAACTAGCTAGGGAATATCCGATCTTCTACAATCCAAGAAAACTCCCCATATAGCTACATACGGGGACCTAATATACCATTGCTGACTATGTATTTATGATGGTTTGATTTTTTTGTTGTAATTTATATGTTTTTATGACTGTATTATGTTTTGTACCGATTCCGGTAACACTCTGAACCGGAAGCATATACCGATACCGACAACCCCCACATCCGGTATATTGCTATATATGTCTCAATCAATCAAGACTACCTGTATACACTGCCTGAAGAAGGTCCGAGTATCGGACCGAAACGCGTTGCAACGGTATATTTTATGTAAATTATTTTAATGAATAAAACTTCTAATACCAATCAGACATCGGAGGTCGGGAGTATCCTTGAGCGCTCGACACCACGCGATTGTGGAAATATCAGATGCTCTGAACATATGTTCCTGATGGTGAAATCCTTAATGGAAAATAATGACCTTTTTCACCAATTTACAACAAACTTGTAAAACTCGTCCTGCAAAAAGCTTGCACGGGTCAATTGTTGGCCTCCAAATATGGCAAAAGGAACACATTGGGGCTTATTTACCAAGGGTCCCGCAGGCACATTTCCAACTTTTCAGACTTTTCGGGGATCGCGCCGCTGGGACAGGGATTTAGAAGGGCATTGTGTCACACGCAATCAGATTTTGGCGCAATCATGACGGTTTTCATGCGACACAAATCGAGGGAGGCCTTCAGATGATCAGACAGATTTGGACAAACCGCAGTATTTAACTTTAAAATTGTGTCGCAAGCCAAGCACTTACATGTACAGGGAAGAAGAAGGTGAACTCCGGCGGACCTGAGTGGGGAGCGACACATGCAGGATATCAGGCATTCCGGATTGGGGATCGCGACGTGGCAGGTAAGTAAATGTGCCCCATTGTTTTTTGTACAAAAGATTCATTTTTAAAAAATATAATAAAACCTAGATAAACTGTTTATTGCATTTCTCTGTCAGTTTCACAGCATTTTGAATTTTTCATCTTGCTTACAGGTACATTGAAAAGAATATGGAATTGTGACATTAGGAAGTACAATTTGTTACTTGGAAAACATGCTCTAATTATTATGTCTCTGCAATGCTAAAAATAAAAAAAATTAAAGCTTTTGAAAGGAAGAGAGCAAAAAACTGAAATGCAAAATGGAAAAAGGGCATAGCTAGCAAGGAGATAAGCAGTTTATATAAATCAGGTCCTTGTCCTCACACACCCCCATTACAGGTGATCAGGTGAGAAACCTAATAATGTTCCTGATGATTTAACTCTTATTAGTCAGTCCCTGGATAGTCTAATCTCCTTACAGAAATATTCTTAAGGGATGACAAGAGTTAACCATTAGCCTCCTTATCTACCTTGCAGGATAATGAAGCACCAACAATGTACAGTGAGGCTGTTTTCCTAAAGGACATCTACCACCAGGATGAATGACTGTATGCAAATTAAAATAAATGCTTTAAAGGTTTAGGGTGCTGTAAATTGCTGCAGTGACTGATAATTTAACATAATGGATATATTTTACTAGGCCCCTTATATTTGGCTAGTGATTTAATAGTAGCCATTTTATAGTAAAGTTGGAATGGAACTGAAAGATACTTTTACTAAATCAACAAACATAATAGAGAAACATAATCAATTTTGAATATGAATTTAAGGAATATACATTTGTATTATCCACAGGACACATTCAAGGTCAAATTCTGAAATTAAGAATGGCTGGAATCTTTCTAAAGAATCAATTTATCTAAGGGCCATTCTATATGATCTTAAGCCAAGGGGAAACATTTATACAGACAGCAACTTGGCTATTTAGTGGCTTCAAATGAAATCTATTCTATATTCAATATGGAAAAAATAGATCTATACTTGTTCTAGTGCAACCTTCATATGAAATAACCATAAGGTGCTAATATGATTTCATTTGATAATTTTTCAATGGATATCTTTAGAAGGTAACATTATAAATGATGGTCAAAATTTATATTCTTCTAGTTATATAATAATAATAATTATTATTATTAATAATTCTTTATTTATAAAGCGTCCACAGATTACACAGCGCTGCATAGAATGTCACGGGTGCTCCCACGTTCCATGTCGCGGATCGCGGGTACACCTGTCCTCCGCTGGCTGCTGGTCGGCTTCCCCCCGCCTGCACTTATCTGGCTGCCCTCATCTGGCTGCCCACCAGCATTTCCAGACGCTTGTGCGTTTCCAGACGCCTCCGTGTTACTCCAGTGTTTCCAGACGCCTCTGTGTTCCTCCAGCGTTTCCAGATACCACCGGGTCTCCTGTCTCCAGCGTTACCATTTGCTTCCTGCTGTGCCTTCCAGGGTTCCAGTCCAGCAGTGTCTTCAGTCCGTGCCAGTGTCACCAGTGTTCCTCCGTGTTCCTGCTGTCATCCCAGGCTTGGACTGTTTCCTGCACATTCCTGTACCTTGGCTGCCACCGCGGGCCTCATACCATCTCCTGTGGTGGTCCAGAGGGTCCACTGGTCCACAGACTCCTCCCTCCGGACTCTTCCCATAGAGACTTTTACTCCTGTTGTCTGTGTGACCCATTACACAGAGCTTGCCAAATTGGTCCCTGTCCCCATGGGGCTCACAACCAGTATGTTTTGGAATGTGGGAGGAAACCGGATGACCCGGTGAAAAGCAACCAAACACTATATATAGACATTTTACTTAGCAATGTGAATGAGAAATGTGTATCTGCATGTTTCTACAATTATCAATGATTTCAAGTCCAAAAAGTGATGGTGATTATTGTATTCTATATTATTAATTTCTCAAACCACAGCAAAACTTCAATATCTAATGAAACTGACAACGGAAAGTGAAGCTGTTGCAATCAGCAACCAACATGATCTAATTTTTACAGAATCTCTTTCAATGAATAACTGTCATTGCTTGCTACCGGTAATTTCTCTGCTTTTTTATGCAACAGTTTTGATCAATCTCCTCCATATGCTTTTTTAAATTCTACATATTTCTTTCATATTTTTTCTTCTGATATTTTTTGTGGATGTATGTGAAGTCTTTATTATATCTCAAGCTGTATATTTAAGTTATTTTGCTAGAGATACATAATCTGGACCTGGCTGTTTACAAAGATTGTGTCTTCAGATCAACTATTCTGATTAGTATTACTTTAATGTTTAGTACAAAGCTAGGTTGGTATGCTGTTTACAGCAAATAATGGGAGAGAAACATTTATCCATTGTTTCTCATACAAGCTATAAACAAGCTACATTTGTTGAGTGATACGATAAAACACAGATACAGATAACGTATAAGATACAGTAACATATAATAACATTGCTATCACATAATCACTATCCAATCATTAATCCGTTGATGAATGAGTAAATTTCCTGTGCAGTATTTTGTGTTATGATTACTGTTGAGTGGGTCCAAACAGCCAAGTTTGGGTCTGATTCAATACCGCTGCTAATAACACCTATAATCGGTAGGTGTTTTCTATTTAAATGCTGCGGACAAAGCCTCTAGCGCCATTTAAATTTATGTGGGATGCGCTCCCTGGCTCATCATGGAGATTGCCATGGCTGGTACAAGGAGGAGCACATGCCCCACAGTAATTTGGATGCTGCTGGCAGCTCTGCCAGCAGTATTTATATAGATACACCTTCGATCGTTGTTAGCACTAATCACAGGTGTTACTATTTGAGCTTCTTAAATTTGATCCAAAGGGCTCCAAGGACCTCTCTGATATATAAGTACTGTTAGGCTGTGACTGAGGATCTAATCTGACAGATTTCAGTGTCTGAAAGTAAGACCAGATTTATCAATGTGTCTAAAGCTGGATGATGAATCTGGCATAGTTTAAAGGAAATATAGAATGTTCTTTTATTCATTGTGAACCAAACATATCTTGAGAATACTGTAGAGACACTGATGCAGAAACATATCGTGTTTAATCCCTGAACCAAGTGGTTTTGCTCAAAAAACAATTATATAATTCAGGACTTTGGGAAAGCTGGGTGCAGACTGTCTTCCAGAGCTGCCTGAATTGTCCAAACAGGACTAATCAACCTGGATGACTCCTACACAGCAGCTGGGGGTTGGGGATCAATTACTTCTGCCTGTCAGGGACAACAAAGTGATGACATATTCCCGGCTTATGCTGGGCAGGACAAGGCTGGAGCACTGCATAATTAGGGTGAGGAGAGCGCTGGGGCAGCCACAGGAGGGACAGAGCCTCATTTTCATAATTTTATAATTGTTTTTTTCAGCAAAACCACTCGGTTCAGGGATTAAACAAGATATATTTCAGTGAAGCTACAACATTCTCAAGGTATGTTTGGTTCATAATGCATAAAAGCCTTAGCACCTCCAATAAGTTGGCTTAGTTCACATCAGAAAACTGTGCCAAAATTATTGGGCGTTTGCATAATATTTGGCATATGAACATTCCCTTTTTTTCTTACAAGTTGTAAAAGTGTCTAGACCACTGCAGGAACTGGCTAGCTAGTTACCTTATTTGCTCATCAACCTTTCTGTGAAGGAAAGTGTGCAATAGATTGGCTGGGAGCAGACCTTAAAATATGTAAACTAAAAGTACAGCACCCATAGCCATGGAAGAGTGGCGAAGAGTGGGCTCCTGTAGCGGCAGCCATGTCACACTCCGATAACATTATAAATATTAGATAAGTGAGACAGGTGTTGCACTTATGCACAGAACAGTGAACACTTGTGGATAATGTGGAGTAAGTCTTCTTCATATCAGAAAACAAGGGATTGTAGTTTACCATGGGAATCTCAGATAAAGCTTTGTTTCATGTTTATTCCTTTATCATTTGTAGAATGAGGCAGGTACAATGCGTGGAGTGTGGAAATCCTGGATTTTCCTTTGTGCTGTTATGTGACATGTGTAGGAGGGAAATTAATCTTTCCATAATCTAACAACCATACAACAACTCTAGCAAAACAGTTAATTAAAAACAGCAAATTGTAAAATAATAGTTAGCGTTAGTATATTACTATTGTTTAGCCTTATAAATGTGTTCTGCTTAAGTTACCAAGTACAATGGCTTAAATAAATTATTAGGCCTGAGTCCAACCTTGAGTACAAATTACTATGGTAATTGCCAAACTGGTCATAGTCCTGCAAACTTCATTTAACTCTTCATGATGCTGTCAAGCAGTGCTAGCTAACCACATCTGGTTCTCAGGCTCATTCAGTGTGACCAGCTGTTGATATCAGAAGATTGGAAGTTAGGGGCTTTAAGGGCTCATGCCCACAGCAGTGTATATTGAATAAGTGTTATCCGTTTTTTTAATGGATGGCACACAGCTGCACAAAGTGTATTAATTCTTACAAAAGTTTAAAAGTAGAAACCTAGTCTGTGCCACTTTCACTAACTGTGTGTATAATAGAAATCAGGAGGTCAGTGAAAAAAAAGGGTACGCAGATGGCATGGCAAAATGGATGTTTGCTAGGATACACTCTTGAAATTCATCTGTTTTTGATACAGGTGAATAAAATAGGTTGCCAGATGAATACAAAACAGCAGTGAAAAACAGATGTTAACGCCAGATATAAATTTCACAATTATGATCAAGCCTTTTACGGATCAACTTTGTCATTAGGAATATGTCTTTTTCCTCTTTTTATCTGTCTTCTTTCACCCCTTTCCTTCTCATGCACCCTCCCCTTCAACACCATTTTGAATCAGACACAGAATGTGCAGAGAAAACTGCTACAAATACTGGTCACAAATATTGTAATTTATGCACACATCGAGCACTTCACCTGCAAATTCTACTTAAGAGCTTAAAGGGGTTGTCCACATTCAGAAAAAGAATTGATATTGTTTGTGTAACAAAAAGTTATATAATTTTTCAAAATACTTTCTGTATCAATTCATGGTTTTCTAGACATCTGCTTGCTGTCAGAAAGCTTATCTGTTTGATTCCATTGGACAGAAATCTGTCTATGGTCATGTGAAGGACGCGCAGGTGCACAAAGCTTTAGTGTCACAGAGAGTAATCAGAGCTGTGTGATACTAACGGCTCGTGCATCTGTGTGACTATGGAGAGATTTCTATCCACTGGAAGTAACCATAGAAGCTTTCTATAGTAGGAGAGCAAACAGAGATCTAATATATATATATATTTTTATCTGACAAGGACTTGTTTAGTTCAACATAAGATAACAGGTTTGTACTATTTTGGGCACATGCAACAATTTTGATTGCCTTTTATTCAATTTTTTGGTAGGAAGCTAGTAAATTTTTTTATACCCTTTACGGAATAGGTATAATAACTAGAGATGAGCGAACACACTCGTCCGAGCTTGATGCTCGTTAGCATACTCGAAACTGCTCGTTGCTCAGACGAATATTTCGCCAGCTCGAGAAAATGGCCTCTCCCGCCGTTTTGATTTTTGGCGGCCAGAAACAGAGCCAATCACAAGCCTGGAGACTCTGCACTCCACCCAGCATGACGTGGTACGTCGATAGCAGTGGTTGGCTGGCCTGATCAGGTGAACCTGGAATAGACTAGCCCCTGCCCGCGCTGCTCGCATCATTCTCTGTCTGGATGCCGTTAGGGAGAGAGCTGCTGCTGCTGCAGCGTTAGGGTGTTATATTAGCTTACTGTTAGCCAGGAGTGAGTCTACAAGAACCCAACAGCCCTTGTCAGGGCTAGAATATTTTTTTTTTATTTGCTTGTGGCTGGGCTTGCTGGCACTAGTAGTGCAGCTAGTACCATATTGTGACGAATTTGCAGGGAGACTTGCGACCGTTCTATTTAGCTCTTAGTGACACACATATCCATCTCAAACACTGAAGTGGGACAATTTATTAGGGGTTTGATAGAATTAGGCACAGTCTGCCGATTTTTTTTTTTTTTCAAAACTTAAAGTGACAGGCACACCACAAAATCCAGTTGTGTACTGTCAGTGTAGGTTAGAAACTAGCCATACAAGAACCCAACCGGTTTTCTTATGGTTACAATAGCGTTATATATATATATTTTTTTTATTTGCTTGTGGCTGGCTTTGCTGGCACTAGTAGTGCAGCTAGTACCATATTGTGACGAATTTGCAGGGAGACTTGCGAACGTTCTATTTAGCTCTTAGTGACACACATATCCATCTCAAACACCTAAGTGGGACAATTTATTAGGGGTTTGATTGAATTTTTTTTTTCAAAACTTAAGGTGACAGGCACACCACAAAATCCAGTTGTGTGCTGTCAGTGTAGGCTAGAAACTAGCCATAGCAATCATCATCATCTTTTGTGGTTGCTGTGTGATTTCTTCTGATTGTTTTGTTAAAAAAAAAACACAAAAAAACACAAACAAAAAAACACAAAAAAACAAAAAAAAACACAAAAAAAATTTAAAGTTTACACTTTTACACAATTTTGAAAATGTTGAACCCGAGGGCTAGGAGTAAGTGTAGAGGATGAGGGCGTGGGCGTCCAACTACTGCAGGGGTCAGAGGCCGTGGTCCTGGGCGGGGTGAGACACCACCACCTGCTGATGAGGGAGCAGGGGAACGCCGCAGAGCTACACTCCCTTCATGTCTCAAGTTACTGGGACTCGTGGTAGAGCACTGTTGAGGCCAGAACAGTGCGAACAGGTGATGTCGTGGATTGCGGACAATGCTTCTAGCCATTTGTCCACCAGTCAGTCTTCCACGCAGTCCACCCATATCACCAAAATCAGCACTCCTCCAGCTCCTCCACCTCAGCCTCCTTCCCCAATGTCTGCCCCCTCCCAGGAAAATTTGAGGAACTGTTTTCTGGACCCTTCCCACAGTCACAAACCACTTGTCCAGTTGCTGCTGAGCTCTTTCCCGATGCCCAGGTTTTCCACCGGTCGCAGTCTGTGGGTGATGATGACATTGTTGACGCAGTGGAAGAAGTGTGTAAAGAGGTGTCGGACGATGAGGAGACACAGTTGTCAGACAGTGGTGAAGTTGTTGTCAGTGCAGGAAGTCCGAGGGGGGAGCAGACTGAGGGATCGGAGGATGATGAGGTGACAGACCCAAGCTGGGTTGATAGGCCCGGGTGAACACATTGCTTCTGAGACGGAGGCGAGTCCTCGACGAGAACAGGTTGGAAGAGGCAGTGGTGGGGCCAGACGGAGAGGCAGGGCCAGAGCTGGTGCATCAGCGCCAAATGTTTCACATAGTGAAGCTCCCGTGGCGAGGGCTAGATTTTTGGAAGTCTGGAGGTTCTTTAAAGAAACACCGGATGACCGACGGACTGTGGTGTGCAAACTGTGCCACACTAGGATCAGCAGGGGTTCCACCACTACCAGCTTAACCACCACCAGTATGCACAGGCATATCAATGCTAAACACCCTACTCAATGGAACCAAGGCCGTTCACCTCCGGCCGGGCACACCACTGCTCCTTCCCCTGTGTCATCTGCTAGTCAGCCCCCTGCCCAGGACCCCGGCCCAAACACCTCCCGTGCGAAAACCGCACCTTTGCCTCCACAATCCTCCACAGCATCCACCAATGTCTCCATGCACAGCGTCCAGCTCTCTATACCCCAGACGCTGGAGCGCAAGAGGAAACACAGTGCAACTCACCCACAGGCTCAAGCCCTCAACATCCACATCTCCAAATTACTCAGCCTGGAGATGCTGCCTATAGGCTGGTAGAGACCGAGGCCTTTCGCAACCTCATGGCGGCGGCCGCCCCTCGGTATTCGGTCCCCAGTCGCCACTACTTTTCCAGATGTGCCGTCCCAGCCCTGCACCAGCACGTGTCAGACAACATCTTCCGTGCTCTGACCAACGCCGTTTCTGACAAGGTCCACCTGACCACGGACACGTGGACGAGTGCTGCCGGGCAGGGCCACTATATATTGCTGACGGCACATTGGGTTAACTTGGTGGAGGCTGGGACCGAGTCTGACCCTGGGGCTGGTCGTATACTACCGACACCGAGGATTGCGGGGCCTACCTCGGTCCAGGTCTCTCAGGCCTACTATGCCTCCTCCTCCTCCCACCCTTCCTCCTCCGAATTACCATCCGTGGGCATGGCGCCATCAGTTGGTAGCTCTAGGCACAGCTCTAAGCGGCAGCAGGCGGTGCTCAAACTGCTGAGCCTAGGCGATAAAAGGCACACCGCCTAAGAGTTATTACAGGGCATCACAGCGCAGACTGATCTGTGGCTGGCACCGCTGAACCTGAAGCCAGGCATGGTTCTGTGTGACAACGGCTGTAACCTGGTGGCGGCTCTGCAACTCGTCAGACTGACCACATGTGCCATGGCTTGCCCATGTGTTAAATCTCATAGTTCAGCGGTTCCTCAAGACATACCCCAATCTGTCTGATTTGCTCACGAAGGTCAACTGCCCGCTCACCGATTGTTGTGCGACGTGCCCATGAGGTGGAATTCAACATTAACCATGTTATCCAGAGATTACCAGCAGCGCAGAGCAATTGTAGACTGCCAGATGTCAACTTCCACCAGAACTGGTAGTCAGGTCAGTCATCTTCCTCAAGTCTACAATGAGGAGTGGACGTGGATGTCTGATATCTGTCAGGTGCTGAGTAACTTTAAGGAGTTAACATAGATGGTCAGTGGTGATGCCGCCATCATCAGCCTCACCATCCCACTACTTGGCCTGTTGAAAAACTCTCTGGTCAGCATGAAGTCGAAAGCTTTGCGCTCGTCACAAGAGACGGGGGAAGAAGATTGCCTTGTTGATAGCCAGAGCACCCTCAGGTCTGTTTCCCAGCGCATACCGGAGGAGGTGGAGGAGGATGAGGAGGAAGAGGAGGAGAATGTTGGTGTGAAAGAAGAGGGGAGCATTGCTCAGTCCTTCACTGTTCAGCGTGTATGGGCAGAAGAAGAGGAGTTGGAGGAGTTGGAGGAGGAGGAAATGGAGAGTCAGGCCAGTGAGGGGAGTGAATTTTTGCGAGTTGGGACTCTGGCGCATATGGCAGATTTCATGCTAGGCTGCCTATCCTGTGACCCTCGCATTCAAAGAATTTATTCCAGCACCGATTACTGAGTATTCACTCTCTTGGATCCACAGTACAAGCAAAATCTTTCCACTCTCATCCCTGGAGAGGAAAGGAGTGTGAGAATGCATGAATACCAAGCTGAAACAGTATTTCCCTTCTGACAGCGCTAGTGGCAGAGGGTGTACTTCTGCGGGACAAGTAGCGAGGGAGAGTAGGCGAGCAGGCAGTTTTTCCAGCACTGGCAGGGGTACGCTTTATAAGGCCTTTGCCAGTTTTATGTCACCCCAGCAAGACACTGTCACCTGTCCCCAGTCTCGGCAGAGTAGGGCTGATCTTTACAGAAAGATGGTGAGGCTGCCACTAGCGTGTTGTCTGAGCGGGTTTTCAGTGCAGCTGGTGGCATCATCACCAATAAGCGTACACGCCTGACGACTGACAGCGCTGACAGGCTGACGCTTATCAAGATGAATATAGCCTGGATTTCTCAGGATTTCCATTCTCTACCAGGTGAAAGAAGCTCAACCTGAATAATGTATGCACTCCTCCTCCTCCTCATTTTCCTCCTTCTCCTTCTCTTTGTACACTAAAGCAGTGGAAACTGGCTATTTTTTGCCAGGGCCAACTGTCTCTAGCTATATTACTCTATGTATTTAATTTTTCTGGAGGGCCACATACCCGGTCCTCTGTTTTAAATAATTTTTGGGAGTGCCACATACAGGTACTCAATGTATTTAATTTTTCTGGAGGGCCACCCACCTGGTCTTCTGGTTTGAAAACTTTCTTGGACTGCCACATACCGGCACTATCCAAATTTAATTGTCTCCATAGCAGCCTCCACACGTCGTCTTTATAGCTGCCTCCACACGTTGTCTCCATTGCTACCTCCACACATCATCTCCATAGCTGCCTCCCAAAGTCGTCCATATAGCTGCCTCCATACATCGTCCCCTTATCAAACGAGCTGTGTCAGGCAGAATTTTGGGTTGTTTTCATGGCTTCCACATCAAACTTGTTAACTTTGTCGCCACCCTGCTGTGTTATCCACAAAATATACTGCCAAACTTTTATCATTTACCAATATTATTTCAGCGCTTCTTGTGCATCTGTTTACATTCCCCTCACCCGCCATAACCAAGCCAATTACTTATAAGAACAGTACTACACTTGATCTTATACAAAAGGTTCTTAGAAGTGCTGTTTGTAGCCCCCGCCTGCTTTGAAAATTATAATTTTTTTTAAAGTAAATGCTTCTGGCCCCAGGCCCATTTTGGGTGGGGAGGAGCCGAGAGGCAGGGGCTTGGACAGGAGAAAGCTCGCCTGGCAGCTCCATCCCAAGATTAGACAGCCTCAGAGACATCCATGCATACTGCCCCTGCTGTTTCCTGTCCATTTCGCCTCCACGATCCTCCACAGCATCCACCAATGTCTCCATGCGCAACTTTCAACAGACGCTGGAGCGCGAGAGAAAATACAGCACATCATCCCCTTATCAAACGAGCTGTGTCAGGCAGAATTTTCAGGTGTTTCAACAGATACATAATTGAACTCAGCACATCTGTCGCCGCCATGCTGGAGACCTGAAGTTTCAATTATAGCTGCGCAATATGGATACCCCATACTGTCGCTCTTATTCATGGAAGTCGTCTCCATGGCTGCCTCCACATGTCGTCCCCTTATCAAACGAGCTGTCAGGCTCATTTTTCGGGTGTTTCACCAGATACGTTATGGAACTTGGTCACCATGCTGTGTTATCGACTAAATATACCGTCAACCTTTTGTTCACATAGGAAATCATTTCAGCGCTTCTTGCTCACCTCCTTTTGTTCCTCTCTGCCGCCTTAACCAAGCAAAATATGGATACATACAGTGCTACATGTTATCCTCGCCAAAAGGAATTTTTTTAATTGGTTTGAAGCCTGAGTCCATTTGGGGTATGTCGCCCTGCCACTCTCCAGCCTGCCACTGCTGCCGCTACCTCTGCATGCCGTCTTCTATAGTGTCAGGGTCAATTATTGGATGATTTAGATGCTATCTAGCCTCATTCGGGCACTCTGTCATCGCCATGCTGTTGCCCATAATTTTGGCATAATGGTGCGATTAAGCAGCCTCAGAGGCATCCATGCATGCTGCCCCTGCTGTTTCCTGTCCATTTTCGTGGTGTTTCTATCATTTTCTGAGGTTTCCAGGTGTTTGGTCAAGCTTCCCTGTGCAGACCCTTGGTCCCCTTGAAAAATGCTCGAGTCTCCCATTGACTTCAATGGGGTTCGTTATTCGAGACGAGCACTTAAGCATCGGGAAAAGTTTGTCTCAAATAACTAGCACCCGAGCGTTTTAGTGCTCGCTCATCTCTAATAATAACATATCATCTGTGTTGTCAAGATTGCTCCAGATGCAAAAATACCCATTTTTAATGGGGAAACTTATTTAATTTTTAATATACTATATTTAATTACAGGGAAATTAGTTTACATTTTTTTTATTTACTTACACTTGGGATACCAAGATCTGTGTTACAATACTTTGCTGTACTTTACTTTATTGCAAACTGTCAGTTTTACACAGTTTGACTGTTTGTCTATTAGACCATACATGGCAGATGTAACAGGGAAGCCTGTTCTCCCTGCCTCTCTTCTTTACTGTTATAATCAAGCCTGATAGTAGTTAAGGGGTTAAACTGCCCTGAACAGAGAGATCTCCATGCAGGCCAAACACAGCAGATTGTGCTGGCACACTGGGAGTGCCAGCATGATCTGCAGGACGAGTATGGTTGCCCTAATGTTGGAAGTAACCGCTAATTAAGACGAGCATCTTGTTTTGTGTCCTGAACCAGTTAAATGACAGGTACTCTTGTTTAAAAATCTTGAACAACAACAGATGATTGTTGTTAATTTCCCAAATGTCATAGTGACCTGGTCTTAGTAGGTATAATGCTGAACAGTATTTTTAATAATGATGGTGGATTTTTTCTGGTCATATGAATCACAAATATGAATGTCAAAGAGATACATTTATAGTAAATACTCTTAGTGGAGCATGTTAAACTTAAGCTTACTTAACTGGTACCTCTCAGTCCAGATATTTATCTAACCGTATGACACAATGCTGGAAGCAGAATATTGCAGCAACAAATTGACACTAAATTGTAATAATTATATATTGTAATCATTGCTGTATGTATGTACAAGCAATCAAACAAATAAAACAAACAAAATATGAAAGCAAGACTGTAAAGTTACTGGAAAAAATTGTTTTAGCACAGCTGGAGAGAACCTTTGACAACAGTTCCAATGATACCTGTATCATGTTGCTAACTTCTTTCTAGCCTGAGATATATCTGTTATATTCAACATTATTTCCTATTAAATCAGATTGAAGTGGGTGGGCACTTCCAGCTTGTGTCATCAGCTCAGATCAGCGCATGTTTGTAATTGGACGATCTGAACTATGTGATAAGTCACATGCTTGTGACATCAATGAAGATCTTTGGCCAGAACACTATGGACTTTCAAATGATGCAGGACAGCATGTTCGTAATTAGACGACCTGCAGCATGTGATGCGTCACATGCTTGTCACATCACTAAAGGTCCTACAGAAACCTACAGGTCCTACAAAACCGAATAGAACAGTTAGAGACAACAGGGTCTCTCACTGTTCTATTCGGTTTCCCATGGTTACCAGGAAGCATGGCAAATGGATAACCTAGGGGAAAGTTAAAACATCTTCTTGCTGCTTAACACCTGCAAATAGCTAATTAGAGTAAATAAAAAAAAATGCTTATTTTTGCTTAGTGCAGAGTTGGGCAAACATTTTAAGTAGTAAATAATATGTCAAAAATTTCAATTTCAAGTCAACCCCCTTCCCCTACATTACATAAAATAAACAAAAGAAAATATAAAAGTATTAGGAATATACAGTAAACGTCTACAATTGTCTGAATCACTTCTTTTTCACTACCTATAAAATTATGAATAAATATTCATTACAAGGCCAACCATTTCCCAAATTTAAATCAATTAAACCAACCGCCTGCCCCACAACAAAATGATGCTATACAAGATTCTTTACACTAAAGTATAAAAAGTTATGGGTTTTAGAATATGGCAAAATTAAGAATTTCTTTATTCAGTTTCAAGATTTACATACTGACTCAAAGAATAAAGTGTATGTGCCATTTGGATTGGCAAATTAAAGCCTTAAAAACAAAACCTGTGATGCATCCTTTTTTGTCAATTGGACTGCATTTGTATTTTTTTGAGGCATTTATTAACTTTAGCTATACATTAAACCTTTTTTTCAATAAATCAAGATTATGTATATGGAAAGATAATATATAAACAAATATTGTAAAATTACTGTAATTTCCTGGGTTGATTTTGGCTTAAAGTTACAAGAAATATGTAGAAATCAGTTGGGGATAATTTGATAGTTTACAGCAATGATGTCTGCAGTTAGTGGAGTGGTTAGCGCATATCTCCTGCATATATCCTAAAATCAAAGAAATCACTCGTAGATAACCAAATAAACCTAACCTCCTACTGAAGGAAAAATCACAAACTGCAATAAACAATAATCAATATACAAAAGTCAGAGAGACGGCGCTGGGAAAAAAGGAGGAGAAAGTCCAAAAACACCACAGTCTGAATATCAAGCAAAAGTTTTTTCGCCACATCAACGTCTTTCCAACTGGATTCTTAAATGTCTCTACAAGAAATATTCAAATACCTCTTTCCTTATGTGACACAGCATACAGATGAGGGTAAGTATTCCTTAATTGTTTGTCCGTTCGTCTTCCCAGGACTATGTTCTTCTATCCCGCGATCGTGAACGGAGCTCTCAAACACTGACCAATTCCGGGTGTGCAGGTGCACGGGTCCGGTCTTCCGACTGGAACTTCTTGCCTTCTTGCTTTTCATTCCGTTGCACTCTTTAGTAGTGCTTACTCTGCTCCCTTACAATATAAGAAGACGCAATGGTGCAGCAAGTTTTCAAAATTAATATGTAATAAAAGTTTAATCAATATACTCACACAACATATAATTAAAAAAGGCCTTGAATACAAAAATGTTGCACGTTCGGTACAGCTTGGCCGACTCCGAGTTTCGCCTTTTCGGCTTCTTCCGGGGCTTACCGACGTACGTAAGCTGTAAGCTATATATAGTGGTCGTTAATGAGAATAGCTGTTAACTGTTTGTTGACTAACTAAATTTTTTTCTTAAACTATGATGCTCAAATATGTGGAATAACAATATTAAGTTAGATAAATTTACCATATGACATATATGTGAAAAGTGCTTTTACATAGTGTTTTTACAATAAGTGCTTTTACATAGTGCTTTGATATAGTGCTGTTCTAACAGCTCTAAAAGCTATTAATACGTGAAGTTAGATAATAATGGTTAGAAGGGAATCAAAGAAAACATTTGATTTCAAAATCGACATTTAATCCAAAAGGAATCAGGGTTTTTAACTGAAAAATCCAAAAGGATTCCCTCTGACTCATTTTTTTCCCTCTAAATCTTCACCTCTCCAATGTGGGGCTACTTCTTCTAAACTAAAAAAGATTGTACCCTTAGGATTTTTTTGGTGAAATTTTTCATAGTGGGCAGACAGTGCATGATCCATTTTGCCCTTTTTAATATTTCTGAAGTGCTCACCAATTCTAACTTTTAATTTCCTTATGGTGCGCCCAATATATTTAAGTCCACAAGGGCAAATGATCATATAAATGACTCTTGTCGAGTCACAAGTGGCAAAGTGTTTTAAATCATACATTTGTGAATTGTCAGAAGAGGAGAAATTGTGAATCCCTCCCACAGATGACTCTCCCGTGCTTCCACACGCCTTACATCGTGTGCATCTAAAAAAACCTTTATGTGCTGAATCTCCCTGGTGTTTATTTAAATGTAAATAAACACCAGGGAGATTCAGCACATAGAGGTTTTTTTTAGATGCACACGATGTAAGGCATGTGGAAGCACGGGAGAGTCATCTGTGGGAGGGATTCACAATTTCTCCTCTTCTGACAATTCACAAGAATACTTACCCTCACCTGCATGCTGTGTCACATAAGGAAAGAGGTATTTGAATATATCCTAAAATGGTCTAAACCTCTGAATGGACTGAATATTTTATTCTCATACTTAGATCTGTATACTGGGTCGTTATAATAACAGTAAATATTTAACAATTTCAATAGTTTCACTCTTGTCTTTATGATTAACAATTGATGAGCAAAAATAACTTATTGCTGGTCTTAAAGAGGTATTCCCACAAAGACAGGATTCTTAAATATACTCAGGATGACAATATAACACAGTTTTTAATTCACTGTTAATAACAAAAATACAGCATTTCACCGATAGAATTCCAACCTGTCTCTATGAGACCTGGTGTTTACAATTTTGTTTGTCCCTGGCTTATTTACTAAAAGGGATTTAAAAGGAGATTGTGTCGCACAAATCGGGGGGCAAGCCATCGGACAATCCGACGGATTCGGACAAACAGTGGGATTTAACATTTAAATGGTGTTGCAAGCCAAGCACTTACATACACCTGGAAGAAGAAGGTGAACTATGGTGGACCTGATCGGGGAAGCGCCAGATACAGGATTCTGGGTGCACACTCGTAGTGCATTGCAGCAGCTGTGCATTCTCGTCGGGGACCACACCTGGGGGATCGCGCAGGGACTGGTAAGTAAATCTTCCCCAATGTCATCACTGATGTCTTTGGAGAGTGGTAGCAACCGAGAATGGACCACTGTATTATCCAAAGATGCCCTCCAGTTTGGTAAGTATTAGAGATGAGCGAGCACTAAAATGCTCGGGTGCTCGTTATTCGATACGAGCTTTTCCCGATGCTCGGGTGCTCGTATCGAATAACGAACCCCATTAAAGTCAATGGGAGACCCGAGCATTTTTTTAGTAAAGGAGAACATTAAAAGAACAGTGCATAATAAAATATCCCAGATGTTTACTGATGTTTTACTTGTAAGAAAAAATTGAAATAACACTATTCTTCACTTTCCAGGTGTTCGAGCGTGTCTCCCGCTAAGTTAGGAGATGTTCAGAACATCTGGAATGTGAAGAATAGTGTTCTTTCAATGTGTTCTGCACTTAAATGGTCCTGTCTTCCGATAATGTCGGAGATGTGCGCGCACATCAGCAATGTGAAGAATAGTGTTATTTAAATGTGTTCTGCCCTTAAATGTTCATGTTTTCACTGTTTTTAATGTTTTAATTCTATTCTTCACATTGCAGGTGTGCGCGCGTGGCTCCCGATAGGTTCGGAGATACGCGCACACAGCTGCAAAGTGAAGAATAGTGTTATTTAAATGTGTTCTGCCCTTAAATGTTCGTGTTTTCACTGTTTTTAATGTTTTAATTCTATTCTTCACATTGCAGGTGTGCGCGCGTGTCTCCCGATAGGTTCGGAGATACGCGCGCACAGCTGCAAAGTGAAGAATAGAATTAAAACATTAAAAACTGTGAAAACACGAACATTTAAGGGCAGAACACATTGAAAGAACACTATTCTTCACATTCCAGATGTTCCAAACATCTCCTAACTTAGCGGGAGACACGCGCGAACACCTGGAAAGTGAAGAATAGTGTTATTTCAATGTGTTCTTACAAGTAAAACATCTGTAAACATCTGGGATATTTTATTATGTAATAAAAATACTGTTCTTCACTTAATTTAATGCTCGATCTCGAGCCGGCGAGATACTCGTCCGAGTAACGAGCCGGTCCGAGTATGCTAATACTCGACCGAGCAGTATACTCGGACGAGTATTCTCGCTCATCTCTAGTAAGTATAGTATTTTCTTTTACTCCCTTAAATGTCCCGGGAATAATAAATTGTGACTCCTGTTAAAAATATTTGATTACTGATATTTTAGGTATCAGAACTGTTTAAATATTATTTATATTTATTAAATAAGAATATCATCATATCTCACTTGTTTAGTTTTATTAGCCATTTCAATTAAATTATGAAATACATGTATCGTTTTTTATATTGTTCTTATGATGTATTTTATATATGCATGGATTTGAAAAAAACATCATATGCAGACAAATGGGACAGTGGCAGAACTTTCTACATAAAATCTTCTAGTTATATGTCTGCCTTTTTATCTTGGTTTTATTTACAGTATGATCTCAGTGTTTAATATATGAAGTCTTAAACAATGTTTTACATAGACAAACTAAATTTGCTTCTATTCAACAGGACTGCAATGGGGACAGTGCCCCAATGATGAATCGTACCAAGGTCAGCAGTGACAACTCACCCACTTCTCATGAAACTCATGGCTTAGCAGCTGCAGCACCGTCTTGGGATGTACAGTGGCCTTCCAGTACAATGAATGAAGACATTTCATTTTCTTATTGGTCTGGATCTTGGCAAGCAGACCCAAAAGTAAAATCAGGAATATCTGTAAGTAGCTTTCTTTCATTGAAGAAGACCCTTGATATGAGCCAGGAAGGAATCATTAAATGTGCTATGGCATAGCTTTCTTTTCAATGATAACTTATTAGTAGTATGATCAGTAATGCCTTCTAGAAATTATTATAGGTTAACAATTATTTCAATTATCCTCTTTTTTCACTCTTCTCATACAAGAAACAGCTGACAGTCGGAATGCATGGTCAATGTGTGTATGTATGAAACATTTTTCGACAAGGTCCAGGAAGCTAAAATGTCTGGATAATCTATATAAAAATTAATGATATCAACTACTATACAAAATATGAAGTGAAGGTAACTGCATAGCTTGCTGCAACTAACTAGTGGCTGTAGAAGCAATATAGCTCCCTTAACCCCTTAATGACCGCCCTATCGGGTTTCTACGGCGGTCATTAAGGGTACTTCTTCTGATGCAACGCCTTTCTACGGCGCCGCGTCAGAAGAAGATTTCGGGACATCGGGTCAGTATAGTGCCGGTGTCGGGCTGTGATATTACAGCCCTGACCCGGCACTAACACCCGGGATCGGAAAAACTCCGATCCCGGAAGTTTAACCCCTTACACGCTGCGGTCAAGCATGACCGCAGCGTGCAAGTGTGTCCCCCGTGGATCGGACCCCCCCGGTGTGCTTACCGGGGGATCCGATCGCTCCTGCCGCTGCCCCGGGTCCCGACGAGTGACCCGGGGCTGTCGGCTCCTCTTCTCGCCTGGCAGGACCCGGCTGTAAGTAACTGAGCATGCGCAGCATGCTCAGTTACTTACACTATACACTGCAATACAAGTGTATTGCAGTGTAAAGGCTTGAATAAGCGATCGAATGATCGCTTATTCAAGCCAAGAAGTAGAAAATGTAACAAAGTAAAAAAAAAAAATTAAATCTTTTTATAATATAATTAAATAAATAAATAAAATAAAAGTCCCATAATCTCCCCAGTAACACATAAAATGCAAATACAGTAAATAAAGCACAAAAACATACATATTTGGAATCACCGCGTCCGTATTAATCTGTACAATAAATCTAAATCAATATTGAACCCGCTCGGTGAACTACGTAAAAAAAAAACTCGGAAAACTTCCCATAATATACAATTTTTCATCAAACACCATCACAAAAAATGTTCTAAAAAGTGATCAAAAAAAGTTACGTTCCCTAATATGATACAACTGAAAAGAACAACTGTTTTCGCAAAAAATAAGCCCTCAACCAGATCTGACAACAGAAAAATACAGAAGTTATGGCCCTGAAAAGTTGTCAATAGTAAAAACAATGCGATTTTCTCCAATATTGGTTTTGCTCAGGAAAATTAAGCAAAAAAAAGGAAAACTATATAAATGAGGTATCACCGCAATCGTAGTGAACCAGAGAATAAAGATAAAATGTTATTTTTACATTACGGTGAGCGGGGGAAAAAAATGCTAACAATCCAAAATAAAAATTGATGATTTTGTTTGTGTCCCCCTTGAAATAGTTAATAAAATCTCAAGAATAAGCTTTAGACTCCCAAAATAAATTATCTATACATTGTATTTCATCCCATAAAAAATAAGCCCTCATATGTTTGTATTACCAAAAAAAATAAAAATGTATAGGTCGTACAATGTGACAATACAAATCTGCTGTGAATGGCACCTACATTCATTCTATGCCTGGCCGTGCGTCCGTACAGCAGTTTACCACCACATATGTGGTATCGGTACACTCAGGAGGAATTGGGCATCAAGCGTTGCAGTGCGTTTCATCATTTAATTTATTCTGAAAATTTCAGTTTTGGCCTAAATGAATGTATTTTCCAAAAAAATTCTATAGTTTCTAAATCGCAAGTCCATATTTTTTAACCCATGTGAAACACTTAAAGGGTTAATAGACTTAATAGAAGTTGTTTTACATACGTTGAGGGGTGAAGTTTCTATAGTGGGGTAATTTATGGGGTTTTACTATTATTTAGGCCTCTCAAAGTCACTTGAAAGCTGAGTTGTCCCTCAAAATGTGAGTTTTGGCAATTTTCATGAAAATAAGAAAAATCGCACCTAAAGTTCTGCACCTCATAACATCCTAGAAAAATGACCGGAATCATAAATTATCATCCCAACATAAAGCAGATATTCTTTAAATGTTAATTATCAAATTTTTTGGGTAGTTTTACATCTTGTCTGGAAACCAGAACATTTCAAACTTGGAAAATGAAGAATTTTTACAAACTTTTGCCAAATTTTCACTTTTTTTCAGAACGAAATGCAAAACTTATCACTTAAATTTTATAACTAACATGAAGTACAATGTGTCACGAGAAAACATTCTCAAAATCACCCGGATATGTTAAAGCGTTCCGAAGTTATAACCAATTATCGTGAGACATGTCAGATTTGAAAAATCGAGTCTGGTCATTGAGCTGAAAACTAGTGTCGGTGATAAGGGGTTAAGGGTTCATTCTGAAACTGAAATGCATCTCTGTGCTTGTGCAGTTTACTTTGCATATGCCTAAAGTTATAGGGCTTGGATAATGTAATTTATGTTATTGTTGGATAAGGTATTGAATGAATTACCCTTTCTAGGGAGTGTATCAAACCATGGGGGATTCAGTGGGCAGGGAGATGTGAGCAGTTTGTAAACAGTTTGGGGACAAATTTCCTTATGTCTAGCATGATGTGTGGTGCCAGGAGGAAGAAGCACCAACTTTTGATAAGTTGTACCCCATGTGTCACTGTTTGATTAATAGACACTGTGGGGGTTATTTATCATTAAACCATCTCGTGACACAGTTCTATGTCTATTTTTGGAGCCCCAAAATACCATCAGACCATCAGATTCATCAAAGTGGTTTTTGCCCTTTAATAAATGTTCTTATGGCCTATTTTCTGTCTGGGTTTTTTTTTCAAAAAGTCCCAAAAAAGTCTCAAAATTCATAAAAAGTCTCAGCACATAGACCAGGAGGGAATTGGAGAAAGTTTGAGACTTTTTATGAGACTTTTTCCAAAAGTTTCAAATCATGACTCTGGCTTTGCATGGTGTCAATAATGATGTATTATTATTTAATAATTTTAGTATTTACTGTAACTTTTCTGAAAAGAAAGGGGCCTGTTTATCATGGTTGTTGTGATTTGGTAGGTGGTTGAAAAAAGGCAAGTTATAATGTTGTAGGATTGCCTTTGCAAGTGACTAGATGGGTCAAGTGTATGATGTCAAAGAAAAAATATCTTGATTGTAGATGATGGTAAAAATGAGAAGCTATGTCCAAGTGCAGCTAAGTCCAAGTGAAGCAGATACACGTGGTGCTCAACTGTATAGATAATAATAATCTTTATTTATAAAGTTATTTCAAAAATGATGTGACACGGAACGTTTGCCTTTCCCCCATCTGCTCTAGCATCCTCAGCCATAGGTAGAAAATACATATTTTAGTACAACTTTCAGTTTACATCTCTCTTGATAAGAAAGGGTTATTTTAAAATTTAGATGTAAGGAATAATGTGGATGTCTTTGAAGATGAAAATCTGTGTCTTTGAAATGTTTATTTATCATAGCAATGACATTAACACTGTACAAAGATGTTTTGATAAATGAGAAACTGCATCCATGACAACAGTCTCAACCAATCATGTGTCCATGAGATTAACGGCGGGCATGAGGCGCCTGATGGGGCAAAATGTGAGGATCCCTGAGCCTGTGCAGAACTGCACAATCTGATTTATAATGCATGTATAAGGAATTCCAGCACTGACAAAGTTAAGAGAATGTCCTATATAGCTGCCAGGTCTAACACTGCTTGCTTAAGGAATTCATTGTGTTTGACCAGAGGGTTATGTTTTCCATTAATTGCAACAGTTTCCAAATACTTTGACTTTCTCAATATGTCATACACACTCATGTTCAAAGGGGGCGGAAACCATCCAAATCTCATTACTTCTTTGATGCTGACTGTCTAGGCAGTCTGCTACATAATCTGGGATACTGTCGGAAGTGTAATTTTTTGTGTGGGATTTAAGTAAATCATTACAACTCTTCAATACATTAGAATATGAATTTAATAAAAGTTACATGGCTTCTGCTTCACTTGAGCCAATTTTAGTGGAGTCTGAAGTACTATATACAGTTTAGTACTGTAAATGGGTAAATTTAGGTTTTGAGTTTCTAATTTATTACAATAGTGCTTTGAGATCTTTGTATTTTTAAACATAGAACATGTTTCAGTCCATAAATCAGAAAAAAGAGGGGCCAAATCCCTTGTGTAAGCTCTTTCATTGCTGTGCAGCTATGTCCAAGTGAAGCAGATACACGTGGTGCTCAACTGTATAGATAATAATAATCTTTATTTATAAAGCGCCATAAGTTTATGAAGCGCTTTACAATGAAAAGTCCAGATACAAACTTCAAAAGTGAGGAAGGAAAACCGTGGCACTCACTGTAAAAATTTCACTCACTATTTTTCATGCCTATATTTGATTTCTTTAACCCCTTAACACCGACGTTTGTTTTCAGTTCAATGACCAAACTCGATTTTTTGAATCTAACATGTCTCAAGATAATTGGTTATAACTTCAGAATGCTTTAACATATCGAGGTGATTTTGAGATTGTTTTCTCAAGACATACTATCATGTACTTCATGATAATGGTAAAATTTAAGTGATAAGTTTTGCGTTTCATTCTTGAAAAAAAAGAAAATTTGGCAAAATTTCGGAAAAAAATCTTCATTTTCAAATTTTGAAATGTTCTGCATTCCAGACAGGAAGTAAAAGTACCCCAAAAGCTAGATAACTAACATTTCTGGAAGGTTTGCTTTATGTTGGGATGATATTTTATCCATCCTCTCTTTATTCTAGGATGTTATGAGGCTTAGAACTTTACTTGCGATTTTTCAAATTTTCATGAAAATTGCTTAAACTCACATTTTGAGGGACAGCTCAGCTTCCAAGTGACTTTGAAAGGCCTAAATTATAGCAAAACCCCATAAATTACCCCACTATATAAACTACACACCTCAATGTATGTAAAACAACTTTTATTAAGTCTATTAACCCTTTAAGTTTTTCAAATGGGTTAAAACAAAATGGAAGTGCAATTTAGAAACTTTTGACTTTTTTTTTTAAATTACATTCATTTAGGCCAAAAATGAGACTTTTATAATGACTAAATTGATGAAATGCTCTGCAAAGTTTGATGTCCAATTTTTCCCTAGTGTATCGATACCCCATATGTGGTGGTAACCTGCTATATGGGGCAGGGCCGGGCATAGGATCAAGGCAGCGCCATTCACAGCAGATTTGTATTGTCACAATGTACAGGCTATAAAATAAATTTTTTTTTGGTAATACGAACATATGTTGTATTATTTGCAAGGTGAGATACAATGTATAGATAATTCATTTGGCGGGGGTCTATAGCCTATTCATGAGATTTTATTAACAATTTCAAGGGGGATACAAACAAAATTATCCATTTTTATTTTGGATCTTTAGTACTTTTTGTTATATTTATTCTCTGGTTCACTATAGGTATCTGGTGATACCTCATTTATATAGTTTTTCTTATCTTTGTTCAACTTTACTGAGCAAAACCAATATTAGAGAAAATTGCATTGTTTTTACTATCAACAAATTTTTAGGGGTATAACTTTTGAATTTTTCTGTTGACAGGTCTAGTTTAGGGCTTATTTTTTGCAAAAAGAGTTGTTCTTTTCAGTCGTATCATATAAGGGCACTTAACTTTTTTATCACTTTTTTTAGAACATTTTTTGTGAGGGTATTTGATTAAAAATGGTATATTACGGGAAGTTTTTCGTGTTTTTCTTTACATCGTTCACCGAACGGGTTCAATATTGTTTTAGATTTATAGTACTGATTGATACGGATGCAATGATACCAAATATTTACTTATTTGTTTGTTTTTTGTGTTTTATATACTTCATTTGGTTTTTTACAGTTTCACATTTTTCACTTATTGGCTTGAACAAGTGTTCATCTGATTGCTTGTTCAAGCCTTTTCACTGCAATTCATATGCATGCTCATGCTCAGTTACTCACAGCCGGATCCTGCCGGGAGGCAGAACCCAGCGTGCAGAGGAGCCGACAGCCTCGGGGCACTCGCCTGACCCCGGGGCTGTAGCAGAAGGGATCGGATACCCCGGCACGCCATAGAATCCTGATAGGGCGGTCATTAAGGGGTTAAAATCATTGGCAGGCATGCATGGTGGGAGCAGGGGACAGCTGGGATAAGCAACAGCCATTTCGAGCTGTAACAAGCGATTTTTCGAGGTCAATAAAGTGCTCAATAAATCGCTTGTTACAGCGTGAAATGGCTGTTACCTCTTCAAGGTACCACCTGCTCCCACCCTGCATTCATGAGGATGCTTTTGAAGAAATTAAATAAAGGTATAACATTTTTACAGTGAGCGCCATGTTTTTCCTTCCTCACTTGAAGTTTGTATAGAACATTTTTAGCTAGTCTGCCCCTAAATCTAATTGTCTTGACATCCACCCAGTTTTACTAATTGCAACGTCATTCTCGCTTGGATGCCAGTTGCATGGAGTGGGCAGAGCAAATTTATTGCAGGAGGCCGGGTTGCCTGACTGCAGCATACAAAAGAATAATGAATTATTTTTTAATTTATGCTGCAACCTAGAAATAGGCTAAAAAGACCTCCAGCAGTGGTAATTGTGATAATTGGAAATCTGGCTGTTTTGTTGCGCAGAGTGGCTTTTTGCAGTTGCATCCAAACACCTAGACAGTAGGGGAACAGAGTATGATGCCCTCCCTTCCTGGGCTGCACATGAGTAGATTGATTTCCCTGTCAATATCTATCATGTAAGATTATATTTTGGACCCGGACTATTAAGCTGGCTGCTTATCCTATATAAATGGACCATTTGAGCCTTCAAAAAGCATTTGAGAAAACTGGAAGTGGGCTCCAAGCTACACTTGTGCCATGGGATCTTGGAGTCTTTCTTATGCCCCTGCCCAGAAGTCTGTAGAAAAGAAAGTTGAACAAGATTGCTTGAATAGAAAGCAACACTTTACTACTACTCTATCGTTAGTACAGAAATAGTGTATAAGGTTTAGAAGGAGGAATAAACCACTTATTAGACAGCTGCATTGGCTGCCCTTTCCCTGCTCCACTATCCATAGACTTTCATGGAGGGTGTGGTTTAGATATGACTTCTGTAAGCATTAAGATGCTGGGAAAGAGGAGGAGAAAAGCTACCTGGGAAGCAGAGTAGTATCAATCTTTAAAAATATATTTTGCTATGTTTCTAATCGCCTTCTGTATTAACAATTTATAGAAAGATGCTTTAGCCATTAACATTTTTATTTTTCCTATTTTTCCAATTTGAAGTATGCTTGTTTTTAGTAGTAAACTAGTTCTGAATGAAAATGTTCTTTTACTATAGAATAGGTGGCATTTGTAAATGATGCCAAGCCTGGATGAGCCCATATATTATTTAGTAATGTACTTTTTAAGGTTAGAAACTGCTATAGTATTGATCCTTCTCTGTTGTACACCGCAGTATATATACCACTTCCAAACCACATACAAATATCCCAGAGGGATTTACAAAGCCATTTTCTGGAACTGTTAGGAAAGGCAGTCAGCGAGAATGAGTCGGAACTTTGTCCCTCTTTACAATTAGTGGTTTCTTAAGGATCTTGCCTGCCAAAGTTATGGCCAAGATTGTTCATGTGTATTTTATTTTTTAATTGATTTTCAAAACCCTGCTTGAGATGTAGGCCTCTTTAAATGCAGGCTTAGACTGTGCTGATATATTGTGTTTCCTGAGCTAAAATTATTTCATGAGTCATGGCTATTGCTATAGGAAGGTGGCATTTTTTTCATGTACAGTATTCCGCAGGACTGAACCATGTAAAAAAGTCCCCCAGGGAGCCTCAAAAATATTATTTTTCAAGCATATGTCTGCAAATTTTATTGCATACCAATAACTTACATAGTAAGTATGTTTTATAGTGTGAAAGGAAACCTGAGTACAGAATAACTGGTACACCATGCATAACTATGCTATCCATTGCCCCCCTTGTAACCAGGGCTCCAATACTAAAAGCACTATCGCTTATTATTGAGCCACCATGAAGTCAAAAAAGCCTTCCATTATGGTTGAATCTTTACACTGTATAACAGTGTTGGTGAACCTATGGCACGGGTGCCAGAGGTGGCACTCAGAGCTATTTCTGTGGGCACTCAGACTATAACATCAGGAAAGAGTTCACCAAACAAAAAATCTTCCTGCAGTCCCAGGCAAATTAAGAGATAATGTTTTAAAGCGACATTTCATTGGCTGTTTGTAACTGCGCGAAAAGCGAAAGGCTGTTAACAGAACTGCAATGTCTTAGGAGGTCCCCCTGCTGGATCCCCCATTCTCATTCTACAGAAAGACCCCAGGGAGAAGCTCAGGGGGCCTCAGGGGGTTGATAAGATTGAAAATTGAGGAAGAACAGGTAGCAATAAGTTACTCCTTAAAATGCCATGTTGGTACTTTATGGTAAATAAGTGGATTTTAGGTGTAGCTTGGGCACTCGGTCTGTAAAAGGTTCGCCATCACTGCTCTATAAGATGCACAATCAGGGTACATCCCACTTTGATTTAAGAACCCTAGAATGATTTACTGTAATACTGAACAATCTATGCCTACAAATTGGCATCAATTGACAACCATAACTACTACTACATTGCCTGCTGTGATTGAATAGCATAAAAATTTACTGTATATTGTTGGATACTTACACTGAAAATCCCTGCTTTCTTATACTGCCAATTGTTTACCTTTTGTACATTTGATGATGTATTTATTTGCTCACAGAAATGATTATCATTAATACTCTCTTGGCTGTTATCATTGTTGCAGTTGTGCCCTTTACTTTTCAGAAAGCTTTAGAGTTTTTTTCCCTATATTTAGATCCTGCACACCATTGACTCCTATTAGATTTCTGGCACAGATTGAAGTCCTATTCTCTATAGGGCATTCAAATTTACTAATTACTGGGGGTTTCAACAGGCAAACCCCAAACAATCAATCATGTATCCCTTCCATTGTGGATGTCTTATATAACAAAATCCCTTTGAGGACTCCAAGTCCCATGATATAAATTCAGTGACACACATGTAGGAGCGATTCTATTTCCAAAACTAGTTACCTTACTCCATGCAGACTTCTTGTAGGTCATATCTAGCAATCAGTATCTAGTATGTCCTAATTAGCAATTATATTTTTGCTATTTTTCCATTTTTAAGTATGTTTGTTTTTAGTAGGAAACTGGTTCTGATTGAAAATGTTCTTTTACTATGGAATAGGTGGCATTTTTAAATGTTGCCAAGCCTGCATGAACCCATATATTATTTAGTAATGGACTTTAAGGTTAGAAACTGCTAAAGTATTGTTCCATCTCTGTTGTACACGGCAGTATATATACCACTTGTATCCCCTGCCCTGTGGATGTCTTAAATAACAAAATCTCTTTGAGAACTCCAATGTCTCTTGATGCAAATTCAGTGACACACATGTAGGAGCAATTCTATTTCCTATACTAGTTACCTTACTCCATGTAGACTTCTTGTAGGTCATACTTGGTATTAAGGGGGCTGGCTTTCAAGATAGCAAAAGGAGGCATTGTTTTCCATTTAACACCTTGGAAAACTTATTTGAATACTTCCCAGAATTCCCTAGTGGAGCATCTATGGCTTTAAGTCTCCACACGCCTTTAAGGTGGCCTTAATTGGCAAACTCTCCTTATGGAGAACTCTTACCTTCTGACCCTAGTCAATAGCCTCTCACACAGCCAAACCAGTTCCCTACGCTGTCAAACAGGTCAAAACAGTACTGTCTACAGTGGGGAGTCTGTTCCTTCTGGAATAGAGATACTGGCTCGGCTTAATCCCACATCATGTTTTTAGACTTCTTGTACTTCATACATTGTGTTAAGCTGCTTTTCAAGGTGGCAAAAGGAGGCATTGTTTTACATTTAACACCTTGGAAAATATATTTCAGTATATCTTAAGCTAAGCAGAAAGTAGTATGGCATCATTAATAGTTCAAATTGGTTGAATGAGTTGAATTTCTTGTGATGTCTATTTTGTATCTCAAAGAGAAATACTATGTACATTTTGGAGCTAATTTTATTTATAGCAGAGGAATCTGATTTCCTAATTTTATTACTGTTAAGATATTTTTTATGTATGCAGTGTGTGCCTTGACATTTCATTGTAATGCACTGATAAATAAAAACGCCTTCAATTTTATAGAAACATAACATTAAATTAGCAAAAATGAAATCATATTTTTTTTGCAAGTGGTAGAACTATTTTTAAGAATATTTAACTAACATTTTCTACACTCAGTGTTAAATAATTGCTCATTGCTATACAAAAATTGCTAGCCTGGGTAAAGTCGCACCTTGAGCACTGATGTAAACTGAGTATCTTGAACTACATTAAAATTTGCCATACTCCTCCCCTGACAGTTGAGAGATTTACATCTGGTAGCGATTCAGTCAGCCGGATGGAAGAGCACTCCCCTTGGACTGCTGATAAGCGGACACATGACATTTGCAAAGAGCAGTTTGCCCACTGGAGTGCCAGGGCAAACTGCAGCAAAATCCACCCTTCCAATTTCATCAGAAACGAAGGGAATATTGCAAATGACACCACCAAATCAACTGTAAATAGATGATAATTTGATTGACATCTGGAAAGCTGTCACAGAATGAGCAGCCTATAACAGGAGCATTTACCCAGTGCAAAGACAGCTTTCAAGTAAATCACTTTTTGTCCAGTGGGGCCCAGCCAGCATATAATTGCTTGTCCTTGCCTTCATTGCAAATTCCCTATTACCGTAACCAGCAGTGTCTCATCATTTAAAGGAAAGTTGTCTTCCAAAAATACACATTTTTGTGTTAACACCTTGTCTTCCAGAGAGTAAGCAACCATTTTATCATATGAGAACAATCAATTTTGATTAAAGATATGAGTTTACCTTTAAACTTCTTCTCTCTCCTTTGATATTTTGCTATAATAGTCTTTATATATACCTCCTCAATGCTTTTATTATAGTATTATATGTTATCATTACTGTTAGAGCGTTTGTAAATACTTCTGTTGTTTGACATTTGTCTGCAATTATATCAATCAAAATTAGCAATACTAAGTTATTATGGAATCTTTTTTACAAGATGATTAACTCTTATGCTAATCTACAAAAAGCTATGATTATAAGTCAATAAATTAAGCTAATAGAATACAGACACTATTTATTGCATGATTGTATAGTCCCTTAAATGTGCAGTTATGCATTAAATCAGAATAGCTTCTTTGGTTATCCTTTTTTTAAAAAAAAAAAGAATAAAAAAATCATATGTAACCCAAAATGATACCACTAGAATCATCAATTTATTTTTTTTAGGTAAAGTCTTTTAGCTAATGGAAACATTTATAAGTTATGGTAAAATTGTGTTACCTTAAATCTAGTTCATTTCAACCCCTTTCTTTACCTTTGTTGGTTGAACTAGATGTACACTTGTCTTTTTTCAACCATACTAAGGCCTCTTTCACACAAACATTTTTTCCTCTGCTAGCAAAATAGGGTTTGTAGGTGCATTTTTACATTGTGTTATCCATCTGTTTTTAGTGTTTTCTCCTTCCTCATCTGCAAAAATGTTTGGTTTTTGAAGACCTGCAAAATGAGATGCTGGCTTCATAGATGTCATTGACGTCTTGCCTCTATTTAAACTTAGTCAAGAAATAATTCTCTCAATATGTGCTTTGTATCTAAGCAAAAGGAAGCAAAAACAGGCAGCAAAAATGTGTAAACCTGAATGTAATCTGAACATCAATCAGTATGAAAACATTATACAAAACAGAGACCTTAGTATAAATTTATACTTAGTATAAATACAAGTACAAAGGAAAAGGACCATATATACTTGAGTATAAGCCTAGTTTTTCAGCACGAAAAATTGTGCTGAAAAACCCAAACTCGGCTTATACTCGAGTAATAAAAATATATCAAAACTCACCTTTCCGGCTTCCCCCACTGCTGGCTATATACTGGGGCTGGCTATTTAATGGGGCAATGGGGCTGGCTATATACTGGGGGATATGGACTGGCAGGCTATATACTGGGGGGGACAGGTGCTGGTTATGTACTATGGGGCAGGGTCCGGCAGGCTATATAAATGGGAAGGTTGTGACCAATGCATTTCCCACCCTCGGCTTTTACTCGAGTCAATAGGTTTTCCCAGGTTTTGTGGTAAAATTAGGGGGCCTTGGCTTATACTTTGGTCGGCTTTTACTTGAGTATATACGGTATGTAACTATAACTCAAAAAACTTGAATGTGAATGTTTTTTTTGTTTTTGTTTAACAAGGCCACTGCAACTTTCTTCATGTTATGTCGACAAAATAGCTTGGGTGTAAAGTGCTAGTCACTGAGGGTTTGTAGTAAAAAACAACCTTCATTATACTAGATTACCTACAATGATCACTTAATCTTTTAAAAAAGCAAGTCAATATAAAACTTCAGTAAATCTTTATACATAAAACTGACCAAAATTGAGCATCTAATAAAAAAAATTATTGACTGAATAATACATACTTTGCAAATCCTCAGCCTAGCCTCTCTATTTTATCGTTGTGGTATGGGTTCTGAAATGGATATACAGCTAGCTGTGGGTTTGTTTGGGATGGTAAAATTTGAGAAATAGTGGCAAAGTAGAATGTAAAGGGTTTTTTTTATGTCATGGACCTAATTATGGGTTTCAAAAACTATAGCTTCTCACTATAAAGATTAAATACTGAGGTTGTGACAATGCTGTAAAATATACTTCTGAAAGCATCATTTTATTTTCTGCTATGGACTGGGATTCTCTGTGCCTTTAGCAAAATCCAAAAGAGCTGGCAGCATAAGAGAATGGCTGATTTCTGGGATATTGTTGTATTTTCTTTCTCCCATTATCACATCTCTTCTCTAACAAGCTGCAATGTGTGCTCCTGGCAGTGGGACCAAACCAATAAGTGTATGCCTCCCAGACAGGTTTATTATCTGTGCATCACATACAGATCTCACTTGTGCATTATGCTAAAAAGTGTTGCTAGTCAGTTGGGAACTGTATCCATTACGGTTAGGGTTATATACTTACAGAGTAGATGGGGCTGAAAAATGACATGTCCATCAAGTTCATCCTGTGGCATAATTTACAATCTCTGGTCCTTTAAAAAAATCCAAAGCAAAACAGGTAGTTTCTTTATATCCTCAAGACAATCATTAATACACAGCTAATAAGAGCAGGATGTTATAGCTCCTTCTTCAGGACATATTGTAATTCATCCATATATGGTTCTGTCTCGTTCAATTCATTTAATATTTTCTTTTATGTACACAAATATGTTTTTTTAATGATTCTGTCATGCATGCTGTCTATTGTCACTTGCTCACTTGCTTATATTGGGAGTGGGGAAAAAGGGCATCGCATTCATATAGTGGAGGGGACTTATATAACAAAGAAAAACAAAAAAGAGCAGCTTTTGAGAAAAACTAGCTGTTCTCGTTTTTACGGGCTTTGTCAAATATCTTGTTTTAGTTCTAATCACAACTACTGTATAGACACCAGTTCGTGCAGAGTCCCAGCAGAAATAAGTGCAGGGATGCACAGACGATACTAATTGTAGACAGCATGCCTGCCTTGCAAGTGTCAGATGCCTTGATAGGAGTGACATGCAGCTAAATGGAACAGGGAGAGCGTTGTCCGCGGCCTGTTAGTCCATTAGTTTGCTCCGGCAGCTTGTTTTACTAAGGAGCCCTCTAATGGGTTCTCGGCAATAATTACTATCTCTCTTTCACATGCTATTCAACATGACAGGCACTTGCTAAAGTCATAGCTAATATATTTGCACTCTAACAGCTCTAGAGCCCAGAGATTTTTTTTCTTTTAAAGAACTATGGCCGAGAAGCCAGAGCAATGTACTGTTTGTATTATTTTTGTGTTTTGTTTACTGTTCTGTGTAACTTAGTGCACTACTATATTTTTTACTCTAATACTGTAAAACTGTTCTCCTGCAGGTTGAATAAGTTTAAACATCCTTATTCCTAATGGATTCTTAGACCTTGTATCTGTATTTTAGCTTTTGATTGTGAAGAAACATGCTCACATATGGCAAGCGATGACCTTATAATGACCACATGTCACAAATGTGAATATTTGCTCCTTAGCAATGTAACTAGTCATGTAACTTGGTTGGATGGGTCAGGATGCTTGGCTGTCAGTGGCAGCTGGGGATACCCAAGAAAAGATAAAAGCTATTTATAACAGTGTGTATGATATCCACAATACATAAAATACAATAGGCATTTTGTAGTGAATAGGGGTAAAATGGGACAACCAGAATAGCAGAACTGTTGAGTCTTGGTAGACTATTACCATTAGTAAATAATAGATTGTATAACGATACCCCAGTTACAGTTTAAAGCTTCAAAAAATTGAAATATAGTTAGGCCTATGTATGCATAGGCACCAAAATGTTGCAATATTGGAAAGTGTGTGGAAAGTGGGTGTAGTTAGCATCTGCACAATAGATTTATCAATGTGAATTTGCAAACTCACTTCAATAACAGGGTGTTGTACAATTTGGTGTCTTGTTTGAAAACAGACTTGCAGACTTGGCAAATTTATCAAACAGCATTTTCTGTTTGATTCATTTGGCACAAATTACAATAAAACATAGTATTTTTGACGACATATAATGTGATAAAA
This sequence comes from Engystomops pustulosus, assembly GCF_040894005.1. NCBI lineage: Eukaryota > Metazoa > Chordata > Amphibia > Anura > Leptodactylidae > Engystomops > Engystomops pustulosus. Next base: position 134,454,335 of record NC_092411.1, read on the forward strand.
ACACAATGCACACATAACAGTGGACATTAGATCCAACACATTGCACGCACCGGAGGCTACTCTCTGGTTACAAGGTCCACAACATCTAAAACATTTCACAAAAATACCATTTTTTTGATGTGACAAAATATATAAACAGGTTGATGACTAATGAGTATGCTTGTCCCTATTAGTGGCTGCATTATGACAAGCATATCATCCTGTTGAACGGGCTGGCACTGTGAAAGTACACAGTATGTTCCCTGCTGCATCTGCCCTGCATGAAGATCTCCCTGCAGAGGCAGTTTAACTCCTTAACGTCCTTGATCAACCTTGATTGTTGCAGCTAAAAAGACAAACACGATGACAGGATGCCAAGGGGGGGGGGGGGTTGCCATTGCAGGCTAAACAAGACTTCTGTGACTGCCATTTTCTAACCACCACCTGGGATTGGGTCTAATAGGCAAACTGTCAGGGATCATGGTAACCCGAGTGCAAAGTACACCTCAATAATTGCCCTTAGAAATTGACTATTATTAAATTGTAATTTTAGTGCTTCCTTCCTCCAAAAAAATTAAAATAAAAAGCAATCAAAAAAATCTATTTTACGCCAATATGTACCAATTAAATCCTTATCTTATCTTATCCTGAAATAAACAAGCCCTAATAATGCTCTTTTGAGGAATTAAAACGTTCTAGTTCTCAGAAAAAGTTGATTTTACTTGCTAAGATAGTAAAACAGAAAAGAAAAGCAGTACATGATTAGTATCTACTTTAACTTAAAGAATATAATTTTTTATACAGTAGGGTCTACTGTGTAAATGTTTCAATTTAAAAAAAGCAATGGAATAGCTGTTTTATTCTTTACTCTTTCCGCAGACAAAAAACCATCATATGGCTATGTCACATTAAAAGATTGAAACTAAGTAATATAGTTTGGAATTTGAGCATGGAAAAACAAAATCAAGGGCTCAGTCCTGAACGTCAAAATATGCCTTGTCCTTAAGATGTTAAACGATAACTTTAAAATAAATACAACTGAATGAGGGAGAAAAGGGTAATGTACACCAAAGCAGACTGTTGTAGTTTCAACTCAGTATACTAAAATTACATTTTTGTCAATACATAATGTGATTACATTTCACTCGGACTTCCTCCAATTGCTACAGCCTGGGTTTCCAGTGGGGGAAATTTATCAAAACAGTTTGCAACCAATTGCAAACTGTTTGTCACAGGTGTTCCTGCGACCTGTGTCCCGGGCAACAGGCGCAACCGTGCACCTCGCTGTCCCCCAACCCCTCTGTGGCAGACTGGCTTACCTGTCTGTGTTCCTTCTCTGCCTCGTGTTGTTCGGTGTGAGCGTCCCAGTCTCCTAGGGTGCGCACATGCCGGCTTTCTAAATCTTAAAAGGACAGCCTTTTTATAAATTGCCAGCCTCTTCCTCTAAGCCCCACCGGATCTTTGCGCCTAGTGCCCCAGAGAAAGCTCTGGTGAAAACTTGGTGCCACTTAGACTTTGCTCTCAGATGTCTGCTTGCATCATTGTTCGCAGTGGTACAGTGGGTACGGTATGGAGGTAATGTTCCTCACTGTATGGCGGTAGCGTTCCTTACTCTATGGCAGTTGTGTTCCTCACTATTTGGCGGTAATATTCCTCACTGTATGGGGGTAGTGTTCCTCACTGTATGGCGGTAGTGTTCCTCACTGTATGTGGGTAGTGTCCCTCACTGCATGAGGTAGTGTTCCTCACTGTATGTGGGTAGCATTCCTCACTGTATGTGGGTAGCGTTCCTCACTGTATGTGGGTAGCGTTCCTCACTGTATGGCTATAGTGTCCCTCACTGTATGGTGGTAGTGTTCCTCACTGTATGGTGGTAGTTTTCTTCACTGTATGGCGTTAGTGTTCCTCACTGAATAGTGGAAGGGTCCCTCACTTTATGGCAGTAATGTTCCTCACTATGTGGTGGTAGTATTCCTCACTGTGTGGCGGTAGTGTCCCTCACTGTATGGTGGTAGTTTTCCTCCCTATATGGCAGTAGTGTTCCTTACTATATGGCGGTAGTGTTCCTCACTGTATGGCTGTATTCCTCACTGTATGGTGGTAGTATTCCTCACTATATGACGGTTGTATTCCTCACTGTGTGGCGGTAGTGTTTTTCACTGTATGGCTGTAGTGTTTCTTACTGTAAGGCCGTAGTGTACCTCATTGTATGTACTCCCTATATGGCAGTAGTGTTCCTTACTATATGGCGGTAGTGTTCCTCACTGTATGGCTGTATTCCTCACTATATGGCGTTAGTGTTCCTCACTATATGGCTGTAGTGTTCCTCACTGTATGGTGGTAGGGATACCACATTTGTACAGGTTTTCATACATTTACAAAAATGAAAAGCTCCTGTACAAAAAAAAAAAATATTTTGCCATCTTCTGGCGCTAATAACTATTTTTATACTTTGGTGTATGGAGCTGTGGGTGGTGTCATTTGTAACTTTCAATGAAGTTTTAATTGCTATCATTTTAAAGACTAAACGGCCTTTTAATCACTTTTTATTGAATTTTTAATATTTTCGACTTTGGGCACTATTTTCCAATATGGGGTTAAACGCACTGGAAAAAACTTTACCATATTTTGATAGATCGGGCATTTTTGGATGTGGCGAGAGCTAATGTGTTTATGATGTTTACTGTTTATTTTTATATCAATTCTAGGGAAAGGGGGTGATTTAAATTTTTATTTTTTTTAATAATTTTTTTTTAAACTTTTTTTAATTTTAATTTTTACTATTTTTTCAGACTCCCTAGGGTACTTTAACCCTAGGTTGTCTGATTGATCCGATCATATACTGCCATACTACAGTATGGCAGTATATGTTGATTTCCCTCACTCATTACAATGTGCTAATCGCACATTGTAATGAAGGGGTTAAACTGAGGCAGCCTCGGGTCTGTGGAAGACCCGAGGCTGTCATTGCAACAGATCGCAGCTCCCCAATGACGTCACGGGGTGCGTCGATCCTCGGCAAGATGGCAGCAAGGATGGGCGCCACCATCTTTTTTAAACCGGCAGCCGGCAAAGGGAAAAAACACATGATTGGTGCTAGCACGATCTTGGGTGTTACTGGTAAGTCTTTGCTGCAATATGCAGCAAAGACTTACCGGCTATGGAGAGGGCTCAGCCCGTGAGCCCCCTCCATGCACCTGCACCAAGCATGTGACGGTTCAAATCGAATTTTCTCAGCAAAATTGGAGAATCGGGTTGAGTCGAATTTTGAGAAATTCACCCATCAATATGCATGAAAAAAAGATATGAAAACAATGATTTTATAGCTGAATAGATAGAATGTAACCTTTATTTCATTTTGTGTACCATATGCTGCCATCTATGTGGACATCCACATACACTGCACCCACACTTCTTAGTGCACGGTTTTGTCCTTGCCATTTATGTCAAACTTAAAATTGTAGCTTTATTCTTTGCACTCAATACACTGGCCATTTGTTTGCAAACTAAAGAACATGAAATATGACTAGCTGTAAAACAAAATGTATCCAATTAAGTGTCATACTCCAGCAATGTAGCTATAAAAATGGCAGCATTTGTAATAAAGTGATTTGTGATGTTTACAATTAGGAAAACAAACAACCGACTAATAGCTGGCAGACATTTGCAAGCTAAAATATGCAAAAATGATTTTAAAGCATTTTTAACTGAGCTGTTAATCATTGCTCTATTAAAGAAACATTGATGCCATTTATTTTGTGACATACAAACTGTGATATTTATCTTTTTGCCTTCATTACAAATATTGTTATTACTAAAGACTGTCCTCTACTGGCATATGCCAGACTAGTTTGCTGCTCATGCCTATAACCATATTATACTTCATGTAGGAGCAAAATTGTAAGCATTGATGATACCCTTTTCTAAGAAATCCAGGAAGGGTTTTCCTCTGTAAATTAGACCACTAAAACGTATTAGATCCTAAATATACATCTGCAACAATAATACAATTGCCCCTTTCAGCAACATTTACAGTAAATATTGATGCCAGGTAAAAATGCCACTTGCCTCTTGGAAGGAGGAGGACTTTTCTGAGGCTTTATTAGCTTTTTTCAATTTTATTGTAGCTGAAGAGATCAGATGATTGACTTCCCCATTCTAGCAGCTGTATTTTCTTTATCAAAAACGTGAGAGTTTCCTTGGCTGTGTGCTTGGGATTATTGCCTTGCTGAAATCCGCCCATGTTTTATCTTCATCATCCTGGTAGCTGGCAAATTTATAGCCAGAACATAGCTGTACATTTGTCTATTATGTCAGCATTTGTGATATTATGGCATCTAAAGTTTGGTCTCATCTGAGTAGACTTTATTCTTCCAGTATTTCCCACGGTTTTCTAAATCTTGTATAGCAAACTGTAAACATGCATTTTGTCCAACAATGGAGTTGTGCATGGTGAACCATGTAGGTCAAGTGCATAACTTATTGTTTTGTGTGGCACCTTGATACTGAGACACATTGAACCAGCTGATTACTTTTAAAATAATAATAATCATAGTTGTTGTGTCCTCTATGGGCCCTTGTGAGTATAGAGTTTACAAGTTGGACAATACTCGGCACATAGGACCTCATAAATATGTCCTACTATGAAGCTGAATAGACTGATTACTGTGGGCACTTTGTAATTCTAAGATGAGTGTAAAGGATGTTGAATATTCACACAAATACCATGCAATTTCCTTAAGATTCGCTGATGCATAATTGACTCCTCGAGCTTCACCCCAATTATCGCACAAGCCCTTTTTATAACCTTCTGACACCAATTGGAATCTCTCCACAAAGTAGAATTGCCCCACGCCACAACCGAATAAGACAAAATACTCATCACAGTAGCTTTCTAGAAGGAGACTAGAAAAAATGTCTGAAGGTTAAAGGAACACAGGGAGCGCAAGAAATACAACCTACTTATAGTACAGCATAATCAACCATTTCTCTCCACTTTAATTTGCCATCTAAAACAACTCCCAACTCTCAAGTTCTTGTACTTGTGAACTTGTTCAATACAGGTACTCCCAACCATCACGGAGCTAGGTCATCAGTTCTTCTCCCAAAACTAATAATCAATTCCTGTGTCTTTTTAAGGTTACGTTTTAGTCTATTCTGCACGCAGCATTCAGCAAACAGTGACACTGTTTCTGTGTAAGCCGAGTCATTCCCCTTCTTAATACACCCAGCATATATAGGAAAGGAGCTATGACTGTGACCTGAGGTACGCCTACCTGATCCACCGACCTAGACAGTATTTTACTTATAGATTTCATCTGGTTTAATGAAATTTTTTAGGGTTTTTTGCACTTTTCTTTCTTCATGTGTTTCATACTTTTTCCATGTACCGTTCCTCCTTTTTATACATAAGCCCCTTCCACACTTGCGTTGCAGATCACGTCAGAGTTTGATCAGGGTGCGATCAGGGTTTGGTCAGTGAAAAACGCACATTTTGCATCAGAGTGCAATCAGTTTTCAGTCAGAGTTTGTTCAGTGTCTCAGTTTTTCACACACGTTTTTGATGCAATTTCAATGCAATTTCAATGCGTTTTTCACGCGCAGAAAATGCGCGTGAAATGGACTGAGGGCTGAGCTCTATCTTTTCTATGGCAATTGATGCGTGAAAAACGCATTGCACTTGCATTTCACTTGCAAGTGTCTCAGAGTGCAATGCATTTTTGATGCATCTCCATAGACTTGTATGGTGCATTTTTCACGCGCGTGACTTGCAAAAGTAGAGCATGTCGAGATTTAAATGCGCGTTAAAAAAAAACGCGTGTGTGCGCGTGAAAAAAAATGCAAGTCTGAAAAGACCCATTCATTACAATGGGTCAGAGTGCAATGCAAGTTCTGCGCGTCAAAAGCACGTGCAGAAAACGCACGTGAAAACCGCAAGTGTGAAAGGGGCCTAACTTAAGCTATGGATATCTATGGTCTGATTTCTTTGGTGTTTGGTCGGTTTGTTACCGACATCTAGTGAAAATTTCATGCCAATAGTGCCTTTATATACCTTGCTGTTTGTTTGAGAAATTAAAAAAATAAGTAATAATAATTTTAAGAATGTATGGTTTAGTGGGACCTACAAGCCAACAGCTGAGTGTACTTTTCCGTAGCCGGGGGTTAATATAGTTCTATAGTGGTGGTCAACCCCAATAGCATAGCATGAATCCACCTGTTGAGGCAGTCCTTAACTTAAGAACACCCAACTTACAGGGGACCCCTAGTTACATACACACCTCTCTGTCCACTATGATCTTTTAGTTTGGTTCAGTTTGTTACCGACAGCTGGTGAAAATTTCATGCCAATAGCACTTTTAGAAACCTAGTTACTTTCTGTTCATTGTGTGGCTATGTAATAATCAGAGAAATTAAAAATATAATTAGTTATGATATTTTTAACAATGTATGGCACAGTGGGATTTCTCAGCCAACAGCTGAGTGTGCTTTTCCGGAGCAGGGGGCTAATATAATTCTATAGTGATGGTCAACCCCAATAGCATAGTATGAATCCATATGTTGAGGCAGTCCCTAGTTACATACAGACCTTTATGCCCATTGTGACCTCTGGTAAAGCTTTCTGCATGCTTTACTTTAGTCCCAGGCTGCAATGATCAGCTGTAAGGTGTCTGAAATTAAGCTTTATTGATAATCCTTGTTTCCACGAGAACACAAAATTTTGAAAATCCAATTCTCACTTGGACAAAAAAAAATTCTCTAAAGTTACAATTATATTTCAGTTCTGAGTTACATACAAATTCAACTTAAAAACAAATCTAAAGAACAAATCTGGGACCCTGTAACCCTGGGAAACCTGTACAAAGTTAAAAAAGGAAGCTTTCACCAGAAATATCACGTCCATTATTTTATCTTCATGAAATATAGCTAAACAGCAGTAGAAAGATGTAGTAAAGGAAAGCTGTTCCACGCAGAGCTTGTGCCTTTTTAGGAAGACAACTTGGTGAAGTGGCCATCACCTTAATTCACCAGCTCCATGTTCCCAAGGTCTGGTTATTATTAATGAAGTTGGAGTAACAGACATGATTTTATTGGTGAATGTTATCTCTTCCTTACTTCGTACACAAGGCCCATTCTATACTTGCGAGTGTGATGAACTCACATCACACTCGCAACGCATGCTGCCGGGAACGCACGGCCCGAACGCTGCACACCGGGAGTGAACTGACATGCTGAGTTCACTCCCGCGGTGCAGCGTTCGGGCCGCGCGTTCCCAGCAGCATGCGTTGCGAATGTGATGCGAGTTTATCGCATCACACTCGCAAGTGTAGAACGGGCCTATGGATTCAATCTACAGTATCATACAAACATATTGTTGACCGTTTTATCTTTTTTCTGATACTTGGAAATGGAATTGAATATAAGTTGAACAGGCAAAGGGGAAACATATCAGACTAAAATTAAAGTTTATAGCTGTGACTTGATTTTATCAGTATCCTTTTCAGGTCACTTTTAAAACTATTCCTATCTTAAGCAACACCTTTTAAAAGCGTGAAACATTTCCTTAGCAAAAGTGAAAACAGATACGCAAAACTTTTTATCTATTAAAAAAGTAAAAAGAATGTTTAGCATTACTAAAAAAAAACGGTATATATCTTTTCTTAAATATCTGTAAATGTAACACAGCTGCATATTTAACCCCTTTTTTTGTCCTGGTCCCTCATTTTGTTAAAGTTGGTGGAAAAAAGAAGAATCCTGTAGTAGAAACATATTTAAAGCACATGATGATAATGAACTCAGGGTGGGGAGGGGCGTTAACATTTAAGAATGCATTTTCATGACTGCCAGGTATTGCCAGATGTTGATATTGGCTGTACTAGTGTGGGGTCACATAGGGCACTGAAAGCTCAGGGCTGCGGGGACTGGAATTCCAGGTCTTTGAGAGATACATTTTTAGGCTTTATGCATTAGCCTGTAATAAGCAGGCAAGTTTGCATGATTCTATTTAAAGGCACCGATCCCTTATGAAATGTATTTGGGAGCAGAACATACTGAAATACAGCAGCGGATTATGTCTGTTCGGTAAAAAAATATTAAGAGAGTATAATGTTCATGCTGATACTGCTTTTTTCAAATTATTGCTGCTGTAAATGTTCTCACAAAGTTTCCTACACATTGAATATATACATGTAGATAGATAGACAGACAGACGGAAAGATAGATGGATAGATAGATATAGGGACGGATGGACAGATAGATGTACGGACAGCTGGTTGGATAGATAGATATTAGGGCAGCACGGTGGCTGAGTGAGTAGCACTTCTGCCTTGCAGTGCTGGGGTCCTGCGTTCGAATCCCACCCAGGTCAACATCTGCAAAGAGTTTGTATGTTCTCTCCGTGTTTGCGTGAGTTTTGGTCAAAAGGTTCTTCGGTTTCCCTTCCACACTCCAAAACATACTGTTAGGTTGTTTAGATTGTGAGCCTCATTGGGGACAGGGACCAATTTGACAAGCTTTGTGCAGTGCTGCGTAATCTGTGTGCGCTACATGAATTATTATTATTATAGATATGAGATAGATGGATAGATGGATAGATAGATAAATAGATAGATAGACATGAAAATTTAGTCTATGTATAATAACCAATTTTATGCTGAGTCTGATGATGACTACAAAACATTTAAGTAGTAACACAAAGCTTTGACCTGGGAAGGAATGAGTTAGAAATAACAGTCACAGAAGCAATTTTGCCCTAGAATCCTTTGGGATCAAATTCCAAAGAGGAACGTTTGCATTAAGTAAGCACAGAAGGTCTTTGTAACCTGTTAAATCCCCAATCCTGCTGTGAATTTTATTTTGTAAACTGTACTGAAAAAAGGCCATTGACTTATATCGCTACCCAAAGCCATATGTAGCCATTTTTTACTCTATAAAATCAAACTAAAGAATCCATAGATAATGTTGGTTTAGTAAAAATTATGCAAAACAAAAAGCAGTAGTATCCATGGGATGTAATACCTGTAGGGTATCTGCACATGTGGATAAGGAAGGTCCTTTCTTTATTGCAGATTTTGTTGTGGACTATACAAAGCATAATACAGTAACAATAAAATGAATTTCATTTGGAAAAATTAATGTAAATAATGCTGTGTTTTTCAGGGCTGATATTTGCATGCATTTATTTTCTATTCTAGTCTATAGGAAAATGAAAATCTGTATCATATCTGCATAACATACGTGGACTTGATGTAGATCTTTGTTTGAAATGACATCAGATCAAGTGAAAAAAGCAGTAAAACAAATATCATATATCTGCATAAAAACATAAAAAACATGTGTTGCATGCTCTATGTTAAAGGTGCACCAAAAAAAGTGGTGCACTCTGTGGGGGCAGTGCGCCATATTCATGAAGATCGTGTGCCAGAAATCCTGATCTTGCGTCCTCTGCAAACTACACAGGCAAACTGCACTGTTTTTAGTAAATGTGGGCCATGCATGCTCAGTGTGTTGCATAAGACAGCGTAATAAATCTGTATTACGCAGTGTTAAGTGAATAAGAGCTTGAACAAGTGATAAGAGGATAATTTGTTCAAGCTAACCTATAAGAAATAAAATTTAAAAAGTAATAAGTAAAGTAAAAAAGTAAAAGTCCCCTAAACACCAAAATCCCCTATACATACAGTATCTAACAACTAAAAACACAATATCACAAAAAAGACCATTGCTGCATCCATAGCAATTTGTACAATAAATCAGAAACATTATTGGACCTGCTCGTTGAATGCCCTAAAACAAAACCCTTCAGTGCCCTCGCACGTGCCCATACAGGAGTTTACCACCAAATATGGAGTATTGTTAAACTTGGGAGAATTTGGGTATCAAACTTTGCGTAGTGTTTTGCTATTTTATCCACTGAGAATGTGCAACTTTTTTAAAAAACACATTCATTTAGCCAAAAAAATATTTATTTCAAAATTGCACCCAACATAGTTTTAACTCCTGTAAAACAATGAAAGGGTTAACAAGCTTCCTAAAAGCTGTTTTATGTACGTTGAGGGGTGTTGTTTCTAAAATTGTGTAATTTGTGGAGTTTTACTATTATTTAGGCCTCATAAATTGACCTGAAAGCTGAGCAGGTTTATGAAAATGTGGAAAATGGCACTCATTTATAAGCCTCATAACATCCTTCAAAAATGAGAGGACACAAAAACCATTGTCAACATAAAGCAGGTATTCGGTAAACATTAATTATTTTGCTGGTATGACTAAGTGTCAAAAAAGAAAATTTTGAAAATTGAGCATATTTCCAAATTTTTAGGATGAATCGTTTTTTTTTCATAAATAAACGCTGGACATATCACCCAAATCTTTTTACAAAGTGTCATGCGAAAGCGGTCTCAAAATCACCTAGATGTGTTAAAACGTTATAACTACTTTCAGTGAGACATGTCAGATTTGAAAAAATAGGCCGTGTCACAAAGTTAAAAAAGTTGCTTCGGCGGCAAGGGGTTAACAACCACAATTCATGCAATTATGATTGAACACCACTTGTGCTGCTTAATGGTTGTGAATGTTTAGATTAGTACATTTGGAGGTGATTCACAAAAAAACTTAAAAAGCAGCATTACTCCTATGCAAAGCATCTATCTGATATCTCTGTTTGATTTCATTCCAAAGTCCATCTTTGCCAATAAGCGTCCTTGTCACCTGAAAGGACTTATAGCTACACTGGACTTGATTCTTAGATTTAGAAGTCCCTTATATGAGTTCCTTTATGTTTTAGAAACTGCTTTTATTCTTATAAACACACTATAATACTTCAAGGATTTCTTTTACATTTTTTTCTAATAAAATAATTTTTAACTACCCTATATACTCGTGTATAAGCCGAGTTTTTCAGCACAAAAAATGTGCTGAAAAACCTAATCTCGGCTTATACACGAGTTAATAAAAAAAACATGAGTTAATAAAAAAAAAAAAAAAATTAATACTCACCCTCCGGCTCCCGGTCCTCGGCGGCGGCTCCCGGTCCTCGGCGGCAGCTCCCGGTCCTCTGCGGCGGCTTCTCTCTTCGATCTTCACGTGCCGGCAGTCGCGTCTATGCGACTTGCCGGCGGGCGCACAATATGATGTAGCGGTGTCGCCGCTGACGACGTCATCAGCGGCGACACCGCCGCATCGCACTGTGCGCCCGCTGGCAAGTCGCATGGACGCGACTGCCGGCACGTGAAGATTTTAGAGAGAAGCCACCACAATGGATCGGGAGCTGCCGCCGAGGACCGGGAGCCGCCGCCCAGGACCAGGAGCCGCCGCCGAGGACCGGGAGTCGCCACCCAGGACCAGGAGCCGTCGCCGAGGACCGGGAGCCGCCACTTCAAATCAAAGGTGAGTATCGTCGGAGGGTGAGTATTAAGTTTATTTTTTTTATTATACTGAGGGCAGGCTGTATACTTTTTGGGGCAGGCTGTATACTTTTTGGGGCAGGCTGTATACTTTTTGGGGGCAGGCTGTATACTTTTTGGGGGCAGGCTGTATACTTTTTGGGGGCAGGTTTATGAAAATGTGGAAAATGGCACTCATTTATAAGCCTCATAACATCCTTCAAAAATGAGAGGACACAAAAACCATTGTCAACATAAAGCAGGTATTCGGTAAACATTAATTATTTTGCTGGTATGACTAAGTGTCAAAAAAGAAAATTTTGAAAATTGAGCATATTTCCAAATTTTTAGGATGAATCGTTTTTTTTTCATAAATAAACGCTGGACATATCACCCAAATCTTTTTACAAAGTGTCATGCGAAAGCGGTCTCAAAATCACCTAGATGTGTTAAAACGTTATAACTACTTTCAGTGAGACATGTCAGATTTGAAAAAATAGGCCGTGTCACAAAGTTAAAAAAGTTGCTTCGGCGGCAAGGGGTTAACAACCACAATTCATGCAATTATGATTGAACACCACTTGTGCTGCTTAATGGTTGTGAATGTTTAGATTAGTACATTTGGAGGTGATTCACAAAAAAACTTAAAAAGCAGCATTACTCCTATGCAAAGCATCTATCTGATATCTCTGTTTGATTTCATTCCAAAGTCCATCTTTGCCAATAAGCGTCCTTGTCACCTGAAAGGACTTATAGCTACACTGGACTTGATTCTTAGATTTAGAAGTCCCTTATATGAGTTCCTTTATGTTTTAGAAACTGCTTTTATTCTTATAAACACACTATAATACTTCAAGGATTTCTTTTACATTTTTTTCTAATAAAATAATTTTTAACTACCCTATATACTCGTGTATAAGCCGAGTTTTTCAGCACAAAAAATGTGCTGAAAAACCTAATCTCGGCTTATACACGAGTTAATAAAAAAAACATGAGTTAATAAAAAAAAAAAAAAAATTAATACTCACCCTCCGGCTCCCGGTCCTCGGCGGCGGCTCCCGGTCCTCGGCGGCAGCTCCCGGTCCTCTGCGGCGGCTTCTCTCTTCGATCTTCACGTGCCGGCAGTCGCGTCTATGCGACTTGCCGGCGGGCGCACAATATGATGTAGCGGTGTCGCCGCTGACGACGTCATCAGCGGCGACACCGCCGCATCGCACTGTGCGCCCGCTGGCAAGTCGCATGGACGCGACTGCCGGCACGTGAAGATTTTAGAGAGAAGCCACCACAATGGATCGGGAGCTGCCGCCGAGGACCGGGAGCCGCCGCCCAGGACCAGGAGCCGCCGCCGAGGACCGGGAGTCGCCACCCAGGACCAGGAGCCGTCGCCGAGGACCGGGAGCCGCCACTTCAAATCAAAGGTGAGTATCGTCGGAGGGTGAGTATTAAGTTTATTTTTTTTATTATACTGAGGGCAGGCTGTATACTTTTTGGGGCAGGCTGTATACTTTTTGGGGCAGGCTGTATACTTTTTGGGGGCAGGCTGTATACTTTTTGGGGGCAGGCTGTATACTTTTTGGGGGCAGGCTGTATACTTCATTGGGGCAGGCTGTATACTTCATGGGGGCAGGCTGTATACTTCATTGGGGCAGGCTGTATACTTCATGGGGGCAGGCTGTATACTTCATGGGGGCAGGCTGTATACTTCATGGGGGCAGGCTGATTGTATACTACTTGGGACAGGCTGTATACTACACCCTCGGCTTATACTCGAGTCAATAGGTTTTCCCATTTTTTGTGGTAAAATTAGGGGTCTCGGCTTATACTCGGGTCGGCTTATACTCGAGTATATACGGTAATATGTTTTATGTGAAATTGCATCCCATCACCTACACAACTTGAGAATAACTACTATACAGTAGAGGTATCAGCGAAACTGGAATTGAACATTTGTCACATTAGCACTTCTACAAAGATAACCCTAATCCCTCATGCAGCTTTTTTCCAACTTTGTTCTATTTTTCTTCAAGATAAGATAATATCATGAATCCGACTCATTAAAAGCTGGAGTACAACCAGTGACAGTGACTACACAAAACAAAACCATGATAAATCCCCTGTAGTATATTTGTAATCATTTTCATATATGTACTTCAGGTCTGGAGTCTGCAGTGACATCTTTTGGTATCACTTCAGTTTCACCTTCTCCTGCTCTGATTATGGGATCAGCAGTACCAGGTCTCTGGGGAGAAGGATGAAGCTGTAATAAAGTGTAAGCAGTAAATTCAGGAGCTGGTAGGGCTGTTGACTCTTCAAAGGTTAAGCAGAGCTGCTGGGTCTGAGGGTACAGCTATGCCCCAGACCTCTCCCAGGGGGGTCCTTTTCCCCTGTAACCGAGGCTCTTATAAAAGCCCCAGTTATAGGAAAAATTTATTAGAAAAAAGTAATAATAATAAAAAAAGGTGGAAATATTCCCCCAGGGGTCATTTATGACCTCATGGGGGACATATAAAGTAAAAAATAATGACACACAAGCACAAAGTATTAAGCCCTTTCTCAATTCGTAGTAATACGTCACATGTCGGCTGCAGGGTTATGAAGAGGGCTCATGGGCGCCTCCATCTTGGATCCAATTGCCGCCCCCCCTTCCCCCCATGACGTCATCATGGGGTGGCAATCGGTTGCCATGGCAGCCTCAGCACTTCAGCAGACCCAAGCCTGTCTGGTTTCTGCAGATTTCTTACAATGAGCCACTGGCTCATGGTAATGAATACCGTGCAAAAATGCCACATACTGCATAAATGCCACATACCGTGCAAAAATGCCACATAATACAACTACAGTTGTATTGCAGTATATGATAGGAACAATCAGATCATTTAGGGTTAATGTACCCTAAAGGGTCTAAGAAAAAATAAATAAAACAAAAAAGAAAGAAAGAAATAAATAAAAAAAATTCAAATCACCCCCCCCTTTCCCTACAACTGGAACAAATACGAATAAACAGTAAAAACCATAAACAGGTATCGCCGTTCCCCAAAATGTCCGATCTATCAAAATATAATAACTTTTTTCCTAGCATTTAACCTCATAACGGAAAATAGCGCCCATAGTGAAAGATACTACTTTTTTGCCATTTTGAAAAATATAGGCTGTACAGTTCTACAAATCATAGTATTGAAAAAGTCATCAAAAGTTGCAAAAAATGACAGCCCACACAGCTTCATAAACTGAAGTATGAAAAAGTTATTAGCATCAGAAGAAGGCAAAATGAAGATTTTTTTTTTGTACAAGAGGTTTTAATATTTGTAAATGTATGAAAACATTATAAAACCTACACAAATTTGATATCCTCGCACCAACACAAAGAATGAAGTAGATATGTCATTTGGGGCGCACAGTGAAAGCCATAAAATCCAAGCCCACAAGAATATGGCACAAATGCGTTTTTCCACCATTTTCATTGCATTTGCAATTTTTTTTCCCACAGCATGGAATATTATATACCTTCACTTTGAAGTGCAATTTGCTAACGCAAAAAAATGAGAAAGGGCCTCGGCTGGAAGGGGTTAATAAATATTTAGGATCTAAATATATATTACATACATTAAGATTTCCCAATAAAACAAAATCCCCAAAACACTATAAAAACATTTCCATAGTCACCCCATTTGCCTGAGACTATACAAATTATGTATCTAAATTACCAACAAAAACAGGGAATTTATTTATAATATTCATTTTGAGTTTATTTGAAAATCAAAAATTATATATACTATATATTACAAAAACAGCCTTTCTTCACTCTGTGTAAATTTAACCCCAAACTAAAAATGAAAAAAGTCCTGAAACTTTTGTAAGGTTTTAACTAGCCCTAAGTTTCATGGAAAAAACGTGCAGAAAGGAAGCACTAAAAAGACAAAAAGTTATGGCTCTTATGCCGTTATGTATAAAAATTCACTTAAAATACAATTAAACGGTTATTAAAGCCTTTTCAGGCCTTGTCATTAAGGGGTTAAACAAATAATGAAGTAATAAATTATATAGTACAAATTAAATATTTCTATTAAAAAAAGCATTGCAGAGTTTCAAAAGTTTATCAATCAATACTGGGGGCTTTTGATAAAAGTTACTAAGCTTTTGAGCTGAGAAATTATGAATAACTCAGATTTTTCAGCTTAGTTTTTGGAGTTTTCAGCTTTTTGCTTATACAAAAAGTCATGAGGCCAGCTTTCTTGTAGATGTTATTAAAAAGGCCTCAACAAAAATGCTAAATAAATCATAAATGCAAAAATGAGATAAAAGATATCCCCAAAAAACCCTATAAACCATATAAAAAATGACAAGGAAAATGTATTCCTAAAGAAGCCTTACTTGCTAGACACAGCAAACAAAGATGTAATGTACTGTACCTTATTGATATGGATCAATCTCTGTAGCAAAAACATTCAATGAACTTTTAAAACTGAGACACAACCACTGTAAGTGAGATTTTATTTTGTGTCCAGTTTGTAAATGGAGATTTCCAAGATATTTGTGGTTCTTCTATTCATAGCTCTGTTTTTAGGACTACGATTAAAAAGCTTTTAATCATGCCTTATTCTCTAAACCATATTTCACAAAAAAAGCTGAGCACTTTCACTACGGCATAGCATTCCAGAGTTTCTTGCTGAGAGGGATTAAACACCAGCAGTAATAAAATCTAACAATCACTGCCCGCCTTCCCCGGTTTATTTATTCTTCAGAAATGCACAAGTCTCTGGTAACAGTGAGCAGTTATTGCAGAAGTTGTGCCGCAGGCGCTTTGATTGGGTTGCTTGTTTGACTACTTAGTGGGAAATGATGAGGTTTCGGGGATATGTTTTGTGTTTGGATTAAATGTGTATGTTAATTTATGGTTAGGTTTTATGGAGAACCATACACACAACATTTTATTTACACTATGCCGGAGATGTGAGTTGTGGGAAACATCTGATTTTCATTTACAAGGACCAAGGAATGCAAAAAATATGGCATAACAGTGTTCTAATTAAATTGTCCCTTCTCAATGTTCTTCTTTCTGCAGGAGCCATGGAACCAGCTGCTTTCAACAATGTAGTCTCCTAGTATATAGTTGTCACCAGCGGTATATTGATTAAGCGTCTTTTCATATGGTCGCCACCATTAATCTTTATGTTACTATGTCACTGTGTTATATGGGAAAATGTACTGTTGCAAATTGATTTTAATTGCATGCGTTCATCTTTATACACCATTTTCTCAGTTATATTGCTGCCAAGAAACTGTTTTACAGCTGTCTTTCTGTCGGTATAAAAATCTATTGTAACACTATCTCAACATGCTAACCAGGTAGTTACCTTATTGCTGCTTGGTCGAGGTCAACTTATTTTATGACTGTAGGGAGCATCTTGCATCTTGTATCAAAGGCTCTTATGATTTTTTTGCTTTTGAATATTATGCAGCCTGGTACATTTTACTTTTACACTAATACTCTAAGGCCATTTTCACTTATCTAAGTTAATTTATGCTAGTTTTAGATCTCCTGTACACACACACACACACTTTATATATACGTATTATGCAGATTGGAACTCAATTTGGAAAAAAATCCCATTGAAAACTCACTATATGCATGTGACAGTTTTTAAGTTTAAAGGGAACCTGTCACTTTAAACATGACATCCATTCTGAAGGCAGCAGGTTATAAACAAGCAGCAGCTGAGCATAATGATAAATAGGATTGAGAAAAAAAATATGAAAAAAAAAATCATAAAAATTGTGATTAATTCAGTAAAATCCCTGTTCTTTGGAGTCCACTGGCCAGTTCAACTTGGTGATATACATGCAAAGCTGTTGATCACTAGGCAGGATTGCCCTATGAACTTTATAGCATAGGTAGGTATAAAGAATCCTTTCCAACAAAGGGAATATTTATCATTGCTTGTATGCTATATGTCAGTATTTTCAGCTTCCTCTGCTTAATGGGAACCTACCATTCAAATTAACCCATCCAAAATAAATTCATCACAAAAAGTATAATTAAAAAGCATTGCCCTTATCCCTAAATGGTTCATTCCCATGGCTGCAAAAAAAAAATCAGTCTAAGTCTAAGTTTGTAGACTTATATGCAACTTACCTGAATACAATAGTAATAATGGAGCCCTGCATATGTATATGCTC
The DNA here is from genome assembly GCF_040894005.1 of Engystomops pustulosus. NCBI lineage: Eukaryota > Metazoa > Chordata > Amphibia > Anura > Leptodactylidae > Engystomops > Engystomops pustulosus. The sequence goes on from NC_092411.1 coordinate 134,471,869, forward strand.
ACTGCTACCAGTCTGCGAATATTCAACTACAGGCATACACAACTCTGTAGGAAAAACTGGCCCACATTTATTAAAGTGGTTGCACCAGTTTTCTGTCTGACTTTCCACTATAAATGAATGTGTAAACTTCTTGCACATGCATTTATAAAGTTTCTCAACCAGTTTTGTGTCGTGACCGCACAGTGTCCAACAAGACAGAAAAAATGTGGCCTGAAAGGGCGTGTTAGTATTTAGTTGGACCGTGAGTGAAAAAAAGTCTGACTTACACAATAATTGTATTTGCACCACAATTCTGCAGCAACAACACTTCTAGAGCAGTGTAAGGTTGCCAGATTCATGAAGAACATGCACCACAATTCATGAATGTGGTCATGTCATCTAAGGTCCTTTACCCCCTAACATTTGCAAAATTTACCCCATGTATGTATCTGATAACATTAAATTACAACATGTCTCTAAGGAGGATGGGGGAGGAGTAGAATTCCATGTAGACATAATGTGATTTCATGTGATCAGACATGGAGTAGATTTTGCTAATGCGGGGCCTTAGATGACATCACCCAGGTCACATGACATGAAATGCTGTATAGTGAAAAGAGGCATGAGACATTGGGGGGAGCTTCTGTACTATGCAGAGGAGGCCATGCCCCTTCTGAATCGCAGCTGTATGCCAGGTAAGACAACAAAGTTGATTTTATGGGGTAGTGAGGGAAACAACTTTTAGGTATAAGAAGGGTGGCATTTAGTTAATAGGGCTCTATGAGAACCTGTCCCTTGTTGTATTTTTGAAAAAATGTTCACTTTTAAACCATTCAGTCTGCTGTTTGGACATCAAGTTCTTGCCCTTTAACCTCTTGCTGCAGATGCCCTTTTTACCTTTTAACGTTTCTGTTTTTTACTCCTTGCCTTCAAAAATCTATAACTTTTTCACTAACTCTTTAGCATTTTCTTGTGGGCTTTGTTTTATGGCTTTCACTGTGTGCCCCAAATCACAACTTACATATATTCTTGGGGTCAGTACGATCATGCACATACCAAAATATGTACGTTTAATTATGTTTTATTAGATTTACTGGTGTCATTTAATGGGTTAACGCCATATATCACAGGTGTTTGCTGCATTATGCTATACAGTATGGAGAGGGTTCAGCCCATAAGCAGAGAAAATTTCTTCTGTAACATTTTTAAATCAAATATGATTTAAAATTCATTGCATGAGCACTATTACTTTGCCCTAAGCTTGTTACATATCTATTTCATAGTTACATAAACAGTTATTTGTCACTCTGCTGCTGCTTCCAACATTCTAATCAAGAGTGTCCAAATGACCAAAGGAAGCCTTGTCACAGCAATCTTTTGCCTGAAACATGCCTTATTCCTCGTGCACACAGTGTTCCTAGCTTATGTGCTCGGAGAGAAAAAGGCTTTTGTCAGAGAATGCCATACTGGAAGAGTTAGCAAAAGTTGAACCTAAATCCCCTCATTGATTTTTGGAAATCATAAGACTCCAGATGACACTGCCACAACCAACCTTTTGCTGCTTGTGATCTGGCACAGGGCTGCATTGTTTTTCTCCAGTATGAGCCTTATGTGTAGAGTGTAAACATTTCATGAGCTGCCCTGCCTGATCCATCCGTCTGTCTGGACACTGTCCCCCGACACTAAAGAAAGCAGCAATCAGGACAGAAATGGTCAATGCAGCATGTCTAATGGTGGGAAGATATTCAGAGGGCTCACTATGGACACACTATAGACTCTCTAAATAGCCTCTATGCACCTTGAGTCTTATTGAGACGGGTTCATTAAAAAAAGACACTCAGGCACATAACATCACAGTAATGAAAGTAGCTTTTGTCTTTCCCCTTTCTCTATATTATTGCTTGACACTTCTCTTATGTTGTCCGTATAAGATTTCCCTTGTGCTGGTGTTTGCAGTTTTATTTTTTGCAGATAAAAATTGGATTTGTCTTTATAGATTATACAGTTATTTCCTACAATGCCCTGTGCTTGTGTCTGGCTGCAATGTGAAAACATGTATTAATAGAATAGGTAATATTCACATGTAAACAGGAAACGCTTTAATTAGAACCATGGAACGTTGCACAGAAGAATCCCTTACAGAATGATAGTATGTGGCTGTTTAGATTGTGTAAAAAAACCTTGTCAGGCAATCTTTACAGCAAATTGTTGATAGAAAACAATTGTCAAATAGGGCAGTATGTGGATTTTTTGTCGATTACATTAAAGTAAAAATGTAAAGTATAAAAACTTTTTCCTATCTCTGCACTAAGCAAAAATAAGCAATTCTCTAATTTACTATAATTAGCTATCTGCATGTGTTTAGCAGCTAGCAGAGATTTTAACTTGCCTCCCAATGGCTAATCTCCATTTGCCATGCTTCTTGGATGCCATGGGAAACCGTATTGTACAGAAAGAGATGACGGGAGGTTTGTTGGGAGTGGCTGTAGGGCCTGTAGTGATGTCAAAAGCATGTGACTCATCACATACTTCAGTACAGCCAATTACAAGCAAGCTGCCGTGCATCGTTTGAAAGTACTTAGTTTGATGCAATGGACCTTCAGTGAGGAAGTGCCCACCCACATCAGGAATAGCTGAATCTGAATCTAATGTTATTTATACCAAATATATCTCAGGCTAGCAAGAAGCCAGTAGCATAATTCAGGTATTCTAGGAATTGTTATCAAAGGTTCTCTCCAGGTGTGCTAACACTATTTTTTGTCAGTAACTTTGCAGTTACGCTTTAAACAATTTTAGGCCCTTCATTTGAAAAAGCTGTATAGAGCTGGAAACACTATGAATTCAGCACTGCTTTAAAACCACTTAAATAGACACTTGTCCAGGTGCAGATAGCAGACCCACAGATATATGACTGTTGGATTTTACAGAACGATCACAGCGCAAAGGACAGGACTCTAAGCATCATAGTAATATATGATGCAAGGAGTCTCTTATCAGCATGGAACAACAGTGTAACACAATAAATTGTTGTATGCTTTCTGTCTTTTGGACTGGTTCTGTTTCATAGGAGTTGGCACATAGATAATGTGTTGCCTATATTCAAAAGGGAGGGAAAAAGTGAGACTCTATAGCTGTTGGCAATAAACGTCAACTACATAACACAATTCTACAGCAGAGCACCATAAGCAATCACTATCATCAGATGTACTACAAGACTCCACAGTTCTTTTATTCCAAAAACAATTGAACTATAGCACCAGACATAGCATTATACTGTCCCCCCCACTCCATTACACGTGTAATTTTAAATTGTCTTGTAAAGTTCTATTCTAAGTCCTAATTCTAAGTCCTCTACAGTGAGATTCATGAAAAAGTTAAAAAAAAATATATAAAAGTTACAGCCTTTAGAACTTGATGGTAAGAAGGTCATATTGTCTGCTTCCAGAAGGCTAAAACTAGCTATGTCCTCTATGGGTTAAACTGCAACAGAAGCCAGTCATTTTGTTTTTTGCACCCCAACCACCCCTAACCTAGGAGAGTTTATTTTGGAAACATAGCAGGGAGGAACACTCCTTGCTGTACTAAGTGACCGCAGGAGCAATTTTTCTGTCAGTGTCCCTTTAAAAGTGTTGGTCTTAAATAAAGTAAACGAAAAAGAGGGTGCTGAGTCCTATAGCTTCAATTTAATAAAGTCAATGAGCATGAACAGGAGCTGCAGAACCTGCAGAATACACATGCCAACCACTGCAGAACCCCCCAATACATGGCAGAACCTCCCAATACATGCGCCAGCCACTGCAGAACCTCCCAATACATGCACCAGCCACCATAGAACCTCCCAATACATGCGCCAGCCACCACAGAACCTCCCAATACATGCACCAGCCACCGCTGAACCCCCCAATACAGGCGCTAGCCACCGCAGAACCTTCCAATACATGGACCAGCCACCGCAGAACCCCCAATACATGCGCCAGCCACTGCAGAACCTCCCAATACATGCGCCAGCCACAGCAGAACCCCACAATGCACGCGCCAGCCACTGCAGAATCTCCCAATACATGCACTAGCCACCACACAACCACCCAATGCACTCACCAGCCACTACAGAACCCCCCAGTACACGTGCCAGCTACTACAGAACCTCCCAATACATGTGTCAGCTGCTGCAGAACCTCCAAATACACATGCCAACCGTTGCAGAGCATCCCAAAACATGCACCAGCTGCTGCAGAACATCCCAATACACACGCTAGCTGCAGTAGAGCATCCCAATACACGCGCTAGCTGCTGCAGAACCTCCCAATACACATGCCAACAAAACATTGTAATATACATTTATTAAAGTGCCCTGCGCCAGTGACTTTGCACTGGATAGAACATCTTTGAGCTTGTACATGTATTTGTAACGTGTCTGCGCCAGTTTGGCGGCTGCTCTGTGTCCCACAAGACAGAAAAAGCTGCACCTAAAGGGGCTGTTGCTGCTTAGTCGCACCGTGCACCACAGTTTTGTTTTGGGTTCTAGCTATTATGTATCTCAGTTGCTGCAGAAACTCACATTAATGTAGAAATGCAGTGGTGGAGGAAGATATATGCGGATGATGCAGAGGGGTCTGTATGTGCTTTAGAGACACTCAGGAAAGCATCATAGCTGCACACAGGACACTAATTGGTTAAGGCACAGTGTGAGAGGAGACACTGGGGGGAAGGAGAACTTAGCTGTGGCTGATTCCCGCTGCTGACTCCTTCTCCACAGGTGCTGGACATTCTCCGAGCCCTTTCTCCTCTGTATGAGGCCAAGTCTCCCGCGCTGCTGACATCCAGCGCCGGGATTGGCTGCAGACAGACAGTCTCTTCCCCTCCCTCTCTCTCACACTGCGGAGGCTGCTGCAAGGACAGAGAGGGAGATGGCGCCCCTGAATAAACCCCGTGTACCCCTTCGCTGCTCTGCCATTACATCCAGGGGTATAACTTTAGCTGTGGGCATAACAGGGGCTCCGGACATATGAATAGAAGCCCTGGGTAGGAGCCCCAGCTGCGAGCCAGATGCGACCAGCAAAAGGCCGCGAGCCATAGGTTCCTGGCCCCTTCTATATGAGATAGCATGTAAACATAGCGTAGCTTCTATGGATAATCCCAAACCATTTCTTCACTGGTTACATACTCACATTTGTTAAAAAAAAATTGTGCCTATAAATGTGCAGCCGGTCAACCCTAAGTTTTGCCAATACAACTTCTTCTTCTGGGGGAGAGCTGTTTGGCAGATTTTTTTAAATGATAAACTCTAATTTTTATTGGTACAATATGTGCAACTTTTTGATCAGGAACCGGGAGCCAAAGCAGGGTAGGTATACTTTCTCTTTCTTCTGGTCAGCCCTGCCTCGGCCCCCTGGATTACTGGAAAATCCCTTAAACTGACCCGGTTAAAGGACTGTTGGGATTTATGGTAAGATGTCTGGCATTTTATTGTATATTGGTATAGCTTGCTGAAGTGTTTTGTCTGATCAGCAACCAAGCCAACTCCTCAAATTTGAGCTATCAACATAAATGCAACTACCATGCTTCAGTACCCACCAAGTTTGATCTTCTTACAGTTTTACAGGATATATATATATATATATATATATATATATATATATATATATATATATATATATATATATATAAGCTCCATATATAAATACAAGTTAAACATAGCTTCTGAAAAGATTCTCAATAAAAAACAAAAATAGATGGTGACAAATTGTAACAAAAACAAGCCATAATCCATTTGAAATGTATAAGAATTCAATATGGAAAAAACTATTTAAGGAACTTTGGAAAATGGCATATTAAAAATAAAAAATAAAAAACCCATGTGACACAAATCTAATAATCCTGCTAGCCCTGCAGGACCAGGCTTTGAGCTGTGATTCCTTGCAGACGATTATCAGATTTTCTTTATGTATAGCACAATTCCCATTTGTGACTTGTATGTGCTGGCTACGAGACAGGAAAGATATAGTAAGTAACTTGAAGGGAAATCAGCTCTTGAAAACTTTCATTAAATACTGCATGCTCCGTATCATGACATTTACAAAATCTTCCAGAAATCGTATTGAAGATGGAAGCAAAAGTCTGAATTTTTCTGAAGGCTTATGCTTATGCTTCTTGATAATCAGGCACATGAATCTCATAAGAAGACTTTACAGGGGGCAATGTACAGTAAGGTTAATGACAATTACTTGATCTCTCTGTCATGACTAAAATAAAGTATTCTGGTAATAATATGCATAGTCTGTCAGCAGACTACAGGCTGATACTGTACTGAATGTAAATGGAACAAACTGCCATAAAATGGTTTATAGCTATCCATGCAATTGAACAGTTAGGCAACAGTCACTGGTAACAGGACTGGTTTGACACTCTCTTTCTTTCTCGCTATATGCAACAGTCACATTTTGCACAGTATTTTTATTTAGTTGTAGGTCAAAAAACAAAGCACCAGATGTGTCATATGATAAACAGCATTTGTGCCAAGCATCACTGACTCTTATGCAGCCTAAATCTCCCGGACACCCATCATTCCATAAATTAAATGGACCACAGTGCTGCTCTAGCAACACTCACCACTACAGTATAGGTTTAAGAATGCAGATGTCAGGCATACCTTTATATAATGGATCTGAACACCTTTATCCTTGTCAATTTCATTGCCCTTCAACTGCCCTTCGACTTCACTTCCATCCTCTCTCCCTTTTTCCCCCTTCTTCCCATTTTGCTTCTCCCTTTCCTAATTTTGGTCTGTCTGTTTCTCCACTTTGTTTCTTCACAAACAACTACATTCTTACATCTACAATACAGTGGTGATAGTTTGAATGGGGAAAACGAAACCCATAAATAGAAATTGGCGAATTTTTTAAAAATTTGTTCCGCCGAGTTCGCCGAATTTTCCGACACAATTTGATTCAACCCGTATCTAATCATGCCATATAACGTTAAAAAACAGGTATTTCCTGGCTGAAGAGAGCTTGTAGGGTGTTGGAGAACATTGTGCCATGCTCAAATATGCATAGGGAGTGTGGTTTGGTCTCCATACAATGCTGTGTTTTAGTATGACACACATGACAGCCGCCGCTCTTAGAATCGCTTCACTCTTCAATTCCATGGGCACTTACAGGGGCCAACGTGACCAAATAAGTGAAGCTGGAACACAGACTGACAAGGTAACGTCTGTGCCAGCTCGAAAGGACCGAGCTGAGGGCCAAGATCCCACTATAACATCAAAGAGTGCACTCTTTTTACACTGACATCAGATGATTCCATAGATTACAACAGAACCTGTTCTATTAAACGCGGATACATGTAGAAACCCCCCAAAAGAGTGCAGAGGCAGTAATTCGCCATTGACGTCACTGATCATTTTGCCCTTCTTTTTATCCGTCAGTGTCCACTTTAAATTGGTCAATAAACCATCAGTATTGCTAAAGCCAAAAACAAACAGGAGTATCATGATCCAAAACAGAGATGACCAGTAAATGGGATATTTGTATGTTCTCTGTGTGCTGTATCTACTACTGCTTTTGGCTACCAATCCCGAAGCTTTTCATTCCTTCTGACAGATGAAATGAAGGGGAAAACCAAACATAGTGGCAACGTCACTGAAAACAGCATTATGGAAACCACAGGGTGTTCCAGGGAGACAGCGGTCGGTTTACAGCATGAGTAGGTCGCAGAGTAGCACAATGACAAATTATGGAGGTGGCAGCAACATCATAGGCAACAGAGTGGCAGAATGTCAGAGTGTGGAGGTGGCGGCTGCAGCATCATGAGGTCAGAGAGTGGCACAATGACAAATTCGGGAGCTGGCAGCCACATGGTAGGCCACAGTGTGGCACAATGACAGAGAGTTGAGGTGGTGGCAGCAGCAGCATGAGATCAGGTATTGGGACAATCACAGTGTGTGGAGGTGGGCGGCAGCATGACTAGGAGTTCAGAGAGTGGCACAATGACAAATTCTGGAGCTGGCAGCCACATGTTAGGCCGCAGTGTGGCACAATGACAGAGAGTGGAGGTGGCGGCAGCAGAATGAGGTCAGAGAGTGGCACAATGAAAAATTCTGGAGGTGGCAGCAACATGGTAGGCCACAGAGTGGCGCAATGACAAAGAGTGGAGGTGGCGGCAGCAGCAGCAGCGTGAGGCCATAGAGTGGCACAATGACAATTTGGGGAATACAGAACCCCAAAAACTGACACCCTGGGGTTCACTCCACCAACTATGTGGATTTGACACGGATTTCTCGATATCTACTTTGTCAACAAATAAAGAATTGAAATTTGGGGAATACAGGAGCCCAAAAAATGACATCCTGGACTTTGAGCAAAAATCACTCCACCAGCTACTGAGTACAAGCAGCTAGACACTAGAGACAACACATGCAGTAGGAAATGATGGGATTGCAAATGGCTGTCTGTTTTTATAGGGCTGTGATATCACATAAGGCTGCCTGTTGCTGATTGGCTTACATGTCTGCACATGTGAACGAGGGTGTTCCTTTCTTCTTCCCAGAGTACTCTGCCCCATGAATGAGCAGGGTCCCACATTTTAATGAATGGAAACTAGACCAATTGAAATGAACTCTGCATGTCAGTTTAGCAGTTCTAACCAAAAAAAAAAAAAAACCCCAAACAAACGATGATGGAAGAATTATAGTCAATGGTATCATTAAAATGTCTGACAAATTTTTCACAAAAAAATGCAGACATTTTTTTTCTAATCTGTTAACAAGTTAAGAGGCAGCAGAAAAATGAAATGTGCATGGGTGTCATGTGTTGTCTTTGTGTGCATTTTTCAGTGTTCATTATTAGAAAATAACAGTATATCATCTTACTTTTTTCGGATACAACAATAATGATTACACATAAACATGTGACATACTGTACCAGATGTAGATCAGACACAGAACATAAAATGGATATAAAAAAAGAACATATTTATTTAACCCCTTCCCGCCGCGGCCCTTTTTCGATTTAGCGTTTTCATTTTTCCCTCCCCACATTCAAAAACTGTAACTTTTTTAATTTTCCATGTACAGAGCTGTGTGATGGCTTATTTTCTGCGTAACAAATTACACTTCAAAATGGTGGTATTTAATATTTCATGCCATGTACCGGGAAGCGGGAAAAAAATTCCAAATGCAGTGAAATTGGTAAAAAAACGCATTTGTGCCGTATTCTTGTGGGCTTGGATTTTACGGATTTCACTGTGCACCCCAAATGACATGTCTACTTTATTCTTTGGGTCGGTACGATTATGAGGATACCAAATTTGTATAGGTTTTATAATGTTTTCATACATTTAAAAAAATTAAAACCTCCTGTACAAAATTTTTTGGGGGAATTTTGCCATCTTCTGGGGCTAATAACTTTTTCATACTTTGGTGTATGAAGCTGTGGGTGGTGTTGTTTTTTGCGGATTTTGATGACATTTACAATGTTATCATTTTTAGGACTGTACGACCTTTTGATCACTTTTTATAGAATTTTTTTAAAATTTTTAAATGGCAAAAAAGTGCCATTTTTGACTTTGGGCGCGATTTTCAGTTACGGGGTTAAACGCAGTGAAAAACCGTTATCATATTTTGATAGATCGGGCATTTTCGGACGCGGCAATACCTAATGTGTTTATGATTTTTACTGTTTATTTATATTTATATCAATTCTAGGGAAAGGGGGGTGATTTGAATTTTTAGGCTTTTTTATTATAATTTTTTTATTTTAACGTTTTTTTTATTTTTTATTTTTACTATTTTTCAGACTCCCTAGGGTACTTTAACCCTAGGTTGTCTGATCGATCCTATCATATACTGCCATACTACAGTATGGCAGTATATGGGGATTTTACTACTCATACATTACCATGTGCTGACAGCACATGGTAATGAATGGGTTAACCCAAAGTAGCTTCGGGTCTTCGTGAGACCCGAAGTTACCATGGCGGCGGATCGCCGCTCCCCGATGACGTCACGGGGAGCGACGATCCACGGAAAGATGGTGGTGCATGCTGGCACCGATCGCGGGTGTTACCGGTAAGCCTTTGCTGCAATATGCAGCAAAGACTTACCGGCTATGGAGAGGGCTCGGCCCGCGAGCCCTCTCCATGTACCGGGACCCGACATGTGACGTACTATTACGTCACATGTCGGTAAGGGGTTAAAGCAAATCTACCATCTATTTACATCTTTATTAACCCTTAATGCTGCTGGATAGCTCCCAACAGCGTGATTGCACCATATGATCAGTAACAGCATTGCTCTTCTACTTTACTTATAAAATTAAGTATTATACTTAAGGGGGTTTTCCCACGAAAGAAAATTCTCATATATCAATCCCCTAGAGATGTTTACACAATAAAGATCATTTTATCCCCTTACTTTACAATTTTACTCAGTGTTATTGCTCTTTTAGCTCCTATCACTCCCTATGCTGCTCAGTGCAAAATTTCAGGGAGTGGGTGGGGACTCTCTAAGCAGATACATTATGATCCACCTAGTTCTGTGGGGTGACAATGTGGTTACATTATCAGGGTACAGGTATAAATACACTTTCATCTGGCTACTGACATTGTACTAACACACTGACACATAGAAGGAGAGATGAGACAGATCAGAGATGCATAAGATGCCTATTACACAGAGGCATGACAGACAGAGGCTGACAGACTTTTACATTGTCAGCTCTGCTACATATGTGTTCTCACAGATATTTCCCTGCCTCCCCCCTCCCCGGATCACTTATCTCCTTGTAGTTTGTAGTTTGCAGCTTCTCTCTGCTCACAATCTCCTGGCAGGAGTGATCAGTAAGTGTCTGTGAGCACCTGGCCGGGGGAGTGGCTAAAAGCTCAGTGCAGAAAGACACAAACTCTGCAAGCATGGCAAAATGCAAGATGGGGGCACGACCCTAAAGTCAGAAGTTACAGGGTCATGTCTAGGGGAAACTGAAATTGTCTACAGAAGGAATGTTAGAGACAGTTTGGACTTGAAATGTTGTTATTTTGTTAATAACAGTGAATAAGAGAATTTGTTATTTTGTTATCCTGAGTGCATATAAGAAACTTTTCTTCATGGGAATACCCCTTTAATAAATAAAGCACAACTGCTTTGGGTGTCTTTGTTAGAGCTCCTCCAGGCTCCAGCCTCTCTGGCTAATACACGCCCCCTGAAGAGCTGTAAGTAGATGGTGGATATCCTTTAAGACAAAATAGATAGACAGTAAAAGTTTTAGCTCTGTGTATCGATGAAGCAAGAACTCTATGCATCATATATCAATATGCTACACAGAGTTCTGTCCCCGGCAATGTGGTCAGTCTACGACAGGGCACTTTTGATGTTCTGTGATCACTGACAGATCACACAGAGTCCACCTTTCCTTGTAGAGAAAGAACTTACGTAAAATATCTTTTTCTAAAATGTAAAATTTCTTCTTTGCTAGGAAATTTAAATCTGCAGATTTGATTCTTAAGCAACTTTGATGCATTATCCGTTTGTACAAAAAGGGTTAGAAAGGCATTTTGGGATTAGTTTATTTTAAACAACTAAAATTCATACATCAAGCAAGTTTAAAGAAATATTCACCGATTTCCTACTGTATGGCGATGAAACTCAAGTCATGTGCATGGTTGTTTAAGAAGAAAACATTTGCAGATTCACGGTCTGCCAAAAGTGTGTCTGCTGAAAGTGAAGTAGAGGCATTTTAATGAGCCTTACTAACCTTCCTTCAATACTATTTTACTGCCATGAAAACCTCCCTAGGAGCTCAAGGGCATGTGTTCCTTTGATTTAGATTTTGTGAGTGAACACAGGCTGTTAGAGTAGGCCTCCTTATCCTTTAAACTTGTTCAGGTTGGGGTTGCTGTCTAATCAGCTAACATGATATGGTTGGGTGGTTAATACCAAGGCAATTCACTTCCATTATATTACAAACTTCTACTTAAATAGCATTCTCTCGCCCCAGCTTGAATTCAGTATTATTTTAATACATTTAGTTAAATTCCTTGACTCTGATTCACCAGAGCGCATGAAGGGAACTATTGGGGCAAGCATAAGAAGTTTCTCTTCCCTATAGATGTCATTGGAAAAAATCCAGAACAAATATAGAAAAAGTTCCACAACTGAGTTAATTGATCACCAGTGACGGATGTGGCATTTCTGGGTCTCCCAGCATTGCTTCATTGATTGTAAGTGCATTTCATGTAAATGCATTTCTCTCTGCTCTGCTAAAGCTTTAAATTGTGCTGATGTCTTGTGGATGCTGATACAGTTTACACAGTTTACATGCAAGTAGAGATGAGCCAACCTGTCGTCCTGGTTCACTGCTCGACCTTGATGTATTGCTGGACCCGGCAAATAAATTTCCCTAGCAACGAGCCATGGCTAGATCTCCCCCTGGCCAATCATAGCCATGTCTAGTGGCTAGGGGCGTTCTTTTGCTGGATTGGCTGTTGGTGAGTTGAACAAACCTGAACACCAAACCCGAATTGGGAAGTCATTTGGTCAGTAGACATTGAAAGTTGGACAGTGCACTGACACAATCCATGTATTATCAATTTCACACTGTTGGTCAATGAAGATGACCGTTTTTACATGACTGTATTTTATATTGATAACTGTAATACAAAACTAGCCACTGCTTGTAGAGAAAAGTATCTTCTCTCTTCAATTTATGACCTCAAAAAACATTGATGCTAAATATTGACCAGAATTTTGTGTGAAAATGACCTCACACTTAAAATAAAAATAAACAAGTAACTTATGTGTTAAAATTTGGTTCCATTTAGAAACAAAATTGATCAAATATTAGCGTAAATGTAATACACCAAAAAAATTTGTCATTATTCAAGATACCTGCACAAGGGGTAGACAGCAGAACTTCAAAAGCAGGACAATTACAGGTTTTTATGGTATATTTTTCAGTACCTGAATTTCAGCAGTGGACATTCTACTACAAAAATATTCTGTGTGTACCCTGCCACTTTTGCAAGGTAATATATTGGATCAGTGTTTGCAAGTGAAAGGAATAGAATTGACTCTATTTTTCCTATTAGAAAAAAAAATGATGTAAAGTATTTACTAATTTAGTAGGTATGGACAATATATTCACAATAAGATCTATTAGATATAGGATAACACTGTATAAAAGCATCATAAGTATTTCTCTCCTCTACACTTCCATGTCTTTGTTTAACTGCTTTATTCCCTACTGAGCAAACACCTTTTATGCTTTTGAAAAAGCTTAATTTCCCGCTTCGGTCCCATCGGAGTCCCCTCTAAAACCCATGATTAAAGTTAATTTGTTTTTACAACTTTTTAATACTTTCACAGCACGTTAGACATATACAGGCTGGAACTTCATGAAAAAAAAAAATGAGGGAGTGTAAAATATATTCTCAGGGGAAAATATAAATTGGATTTAGGCTGCAGTCTTTGGTTATATTAAAGGAAACTGCTGCTTATGGCAACATGTTACAATATAGCACAACTGTGTTATTCATGTGAAGTTCATAATAGTTCATGGTGCAAGCAGTTTTCTTCTGTTAAGAAAAATGTGTGCACACACATATCGTGATTCTAGAACATCAACATTATTGAAAACAATATTTGTTAATTAAATTTATGTAAAGTTATGCTCACCAGTTTTATATATTGCACCACATTTCCAAATTACCGCTCTCTTTAAAACATATTGTTACATTGTGACTTTTGTATGTTTTATTTAAGTTTTGTTTGCTGAATCAACACAATTTATTTTTTTTTATTTTAAGTACACCAATAGAAGCTGGAATGATATCACACCTTAGTGCTACTCAGTAATTCCCCCTCCACATAAACATTCATAACAAAAATGAACGGATTCATTTTCAAATATTTTTCTTTCATAAATGTTAAATTATTTTTCTGCAATTTCATAACTCAATGGGAGTCATTGACATCAGGACATTTGTGTGCGTCTTTCTTTTGGTTATTCCGGGTTTTGGACTGGAGTATTTCTGCAACATTTTAAAAGTGATTTGCGCCAATATTGCACCATTTTTATATGTCCACATCTGGATTTTAAAGATATATCAGGCATGACACTGGAAATTTCTTGCACGTTTAACTTTGCTAGGTGAGTAGAAAATTCATTTTGGAGCAAATATGCTAATGCGCCCAAAAAGTCACAAATATAAAACACAACTATTAACGCATTGTTAACACATGCATTAATATTGCGGCTAACGCAACGTGTGACCGCACCCTTAGGCTACATTCACACACATGTATGGGGGACGTATATACGGCCGATATACGTCCCCCATACACTTCTATGGGCTCACGGCCCTGTCCGGCACCGTACCACTCCGTAGCCCAGGAAAAGATAGGACATGTCTACAGATGAGCGAGCACTAAAATGCTTGGGTGCTCGTTATTCGATACGAGCTTTTCCCGATGCTCGGGTGCTCGTATCGAATAACGAACCCCATTAAAGTCAATGGGAGACCCGAGCATTTTTTTAGTGAAAGAACTTGTAAGAACACATTGAAATAACACTATTCTTCACTTTCCAGGTGTTCGCGTGTGTCACCCGCTAAGTTAGGAGATGTTCAGAACATCTGGAATGTGAAGAATAGTGTTTTTTCAATGTGTTCTGCACTTAAATGGTCCTGTCTTACGATAATGTCGGAGATGTGCGCGCACATCAGCAATGTGAAGAATAGTGTTATTTAAATGTGTTCTGCACTTAAATGTTCGTGTTTTCACTGTTTTTAATGTTTTAATTCTATTCTTCACATTGCAGGTGTGCGCGTGTGTCTCCCGATAGGTTCGGAGATACGCGTGCACATCTGCAAAGTGAAGAATAGTGTTATTTAAATGTGTTCTGCACTTAAATGTTTGTGTTTTCACTGTTTTTAATGTTTTAATTCTATTCTTCACATTGCAGGTATGCGCGCGTGTCTCCCGATAGGTTCGGAGATACGCGCGCACAGCTGCAAAGTGAAGAATAATACAGGACCATTTAAGTGCAGGACACATTGAAAGAACACTATTCTTCACATTCCAGATGTTCCGAACATCTCCTAACTTAGCGGGAGACACGCGCGAACACCTGGAAAGTGAAGAATAGTGTTATTTCAATGTGTTCTTACAAGCAAAACATCCGTAAACATCTGGAATATTTTATTATGTAATAAAAATGCTGTTCTTCACTTAATTTAATGCTCGATCTCGAGCCGGCGAGATACTCGTCCGAGTAACGAGTCGGTCGAGTATGCTAATACTCGACCGAGCAATATACTCGGACAAGTACACAGTACTCGCTCATCTCTGGACATGTCCTATCCTTACCCGTGATACGGCGCCGTGCGCTGTATCTTCCTATGGAGAGGGAAGGGGGTGAGCAGCGATCATCCCCTGCTCCTCTCCGCAGCAACGATGTATGCCCGCCGTACTACGGTACGGCGGGCATACATCGTGTGAATGTAGTCTTATAGAAAAAAAGAGAAAAGCCTTAGGGTGATGTCACACCTGGCGTTTTTAGGCCGTTTTTGGGCCATTTTTAGTTGTGCATTTTCAGATCGTATAAAACGCATGCGTTAAAAAAATGCATCCATTTTTAAAAACGGAAGCGTTTTTTTAACGCATGCGTTTTTTACTATCTGAAAACTCACTAACTAAAAACGGCCTAAAAACGCCATGTGTGACATCACCCTAAGCCTCTAATGACTTCCTAGATGCTTTTATGCAGTTTTTCAATGCTATTTTATGGTTGCCTAGAACATTTGCCATGCAGCTCTTTAAATGAAAAGTTGGCAGCCACATTTAGCCATGGGCTGGGGATAGCACAGACGCCGGAAGAAGTGCGCCATAGGCGCAGGACAGCACAATTTTTGATAGGATCAATTATCCACAATGGCATCATCGGGAGAGACGACCCTCCCCAAAATGGTGGCACACGGTCGCCAGCAGTGTAGTTTAGTACTTTGCCCGTGGCATTTAAACAGTTAAGACCCATCGTCCCAGCACAGGGACCTCTGACCTAAACAGGGTTTTGTTAATTTGTGTTTGTCTGAATTTGGCCAACCCTGAATTCTTGCAGGTCGGTTTACTTAGTTTACCGATAACCATTAATAGAAACTTTCATTATATGTGAATATGAAAATAAATGCAATATGTATGCATTGTTTGCTTTCTTGTTACATTTTTCAAATTCTCTTGAGTCTGCATAAAACGTATAAGACTAAGCTCACAATCAAAACAAATCTACCTATACTCATATAAAATTGATTTATGAATCTAAGGCAGCAGGGAAGGGATAGACTAGTTGCAAAGGACTTACGATAAAAGGAAAAGAAACTTGGCTACAAAGTACTTAGGTTGAGACTTTGGCTCAAAACCAAAGGTGTACCAGGGACGAAGAATAGACAACTGAAATACATTAACCACAGGCCAGAAGACACCAGTAGACACATCAGTTTTGAGCCAGATGAGTGCCGTCAATTTAAAAAAACAGCAGGCTAAATAAAACACAGCCAAAACCATCAGAAGCTACCAGCTCTATCTGCATCTGGTGTTGACTTGTCTGGAACTTCTGCTGCCTCTGTTTACTGACTAGGTGCTCACTGGTTTCAGAAATCAAGCATAACATTGCCCGAAAAAGAGAGGGGCTGTGGAAAAGGGTGAGATCAGATTGAGTGCAAAAGGGTGGGAATTGGGAATGACTATAGGTATTTTACTTTGTGGACACAATAATGTGTGGTAAATAATGGCAATACCTTGTTTCCCTGAAAATAAGACCTCCTAAAAGGGCACTAGGTTGTATTTTCAGGGGATGCCTTATTTGTCCATAAACAAATATTCACATTTTTTTTATTGAACAAAACATCAACATTTATTAATCTTTGGTAGTGTAGCATCACATACATCAGCCATATTCTAAATTACATCAAGAATTTCTTGTGACTCTATTTCCATTACAACAATCTATGGTACATTTGCCAATCCCAGTATTTATGAATAAAAATATGTTGCTATATTAATAATAATAATAATATTTTATTTTTAACCCCTTAAGGATGCAGCCAGTTTACAGGTTAAGGCTCAGCCCCATTTTTTGTATTCTGACTCGCATCGCTTTATATGGTTATAACTTTTGAACACTGTTACTTATCAAAGCGATTCCGAGATAGGGTTTTCATCACATGTTGCACTTCATTTTAGCTGTAAATATTGGCTGATAAGTTTTGTGTTTATTTACAAGAAAAAGAAAAAAATTATGATTTTTTTGAAAAATTTGCCATTTTTTAAATTGTATATCATCATGTTTTCAGGCAGATCGATTTACCACCTACTGTAAATAAGTTGCTGAATATGTTTACTTTACATTTTCATATTTTTTGAAATGTCTGGATAATTTATTTTGATGTGGCACGGCTTACAAATCGAATATCAATTTTCTGTGTTTTCAGAATCTACTATTTTGGGGATAAATACTGTTTTGAATGAAATTTTAAATATTTAGAATTAAAACCACCCTACACAATCAACCCATTTTCAAATCTGGACCCATCAAACTATCAGAAACAGCTTTTAGGAAGATTGTTAACCCCTTGAGATCTTCATAGCAATTGAATCAAAATGGAGGTGAAATTTAGAATGGACCGATTTTGTCGGATATAAGTTCATTTAGCCTTGGGGTTGGTATCCCCAATTTTTGAAAATGTATTAACTTTTTTTAGGTCAGGAGTAGATGTATAGCCTTATAATCTTTTTCTATGGGTTAATACAATTACAGGGATACCATATATGAATATTTTTTCTTATGTTTTACTAAATTTGCCAAATAAAACCCTAATGTGGGGAAAAATCTATGATTTTCACATTGTCGTCTTCCAAGTGGCAGAACATTTTTACTTTTTTTTACTACAGAGCTGGTTGAAGGCTTGTTTTTTTTGCATGACATGTTGTACTTTGCAGCAGTCATATTCTGGAGTACATATGTTTTTTTTATCACTTTTTATTTCATTTTTTGTGGGATTAAATGGGTAAAAATCATAATTTTTTAAGGTTTTTTTTTACACCGCTCATCGTATGGGTTCAATAATTATTTACTTTTTTTCTATGGGTTGTTACGGACGTGGAGGTACTATATATGTGGGGTTTGTGTTATGATTTAGATTTTTTGAGCATTATTTCTCTCTTTATAAGTTTTGGGGCTTATGGGCATTTTTATTGATTAATTAATAAATTTTTTATTGAACATTTTTTTTTAACTTTTTTTAATTATTTTCTCCATGGGAAATGAACAAGCAATCATTTGCTTGTTCATGATAATACTCTGCAATACTGATGCATTGTATGGTATTAGCTGTGTCAGCCTATGCACATGAATAGACTGACACTGTGCCTTTAAGAAGACGATCGTGGGGGAAAGACCCATCAAAGGCATGTTAAATTCTTCGGTCGCGCTGACCGCAGCATTTAATGGGTTAAACACCCACGATCAGAGCCCACTCCAACCGTGGGTGTTACCTGGGGATGTCAGTGGTAGATTAACACTGATATCCTGCAACTCCCATTGCAGATTCGGCTCTGTTTAAGCACCAAACCGGCATCGCCGCTGAGCACTAGCAGCGGGAGCCTATGCAGTATTGGTACAGCGCTGAGCGCTAAGGGGTTAATGACAGTCATATCATAATCTTATGAAATGTCAGCATAACTCTCCATACCCTGAATTTATTTAAAATTTCTTGTGACTCCATTTCTTCTACAATCATTGTCCCCAATTTCTAACATTTAGCACTTTCATTAAAGGGGTATTGCGGGAATATGAACGTCTAACACAAAAACCCACGATTATATAAATTAATGAATGCAACAATACTCAATGTCATTAGTCACAAAACAGAGCTTAAATAGTTTGATTTGATGATTTACAAAATTTATGGCCTCTCTAAAGTAGGTGGAGCTATGACTAAGATGGCCGCCACTGGAAACTACAAGTTCCATGATCCTTTAGTTTTCAGTAACTCCTCCTCCCTCTTATGCTCTGCTCCCGGTGATGATATAACAGACTTTCTTGGTCTGTTACCATAGTAATTATGTGTAACTGCCATCACTACAACACTGGCCATACTGGATGCACCGACTACATCCAAACGTAGTGGTGATCACATGACTGGCTCAGGCAGATGCAGGACATGTAATGTGGACATGTGACCAGCGGCCATCTTGTGTCCTGTGTCTGCTCTGCAACGTGCAGAGGAAATTAACGGACTGATTAAAGGGCCAGTAGCATTTTAATTCTTCATTACAGTCTATGTTATCAGCATTTTCTGCTAAGGGGAGCAAAATTTTAAATAACAACTAAATACACATTAGGTTATATTTTAAGAACCAATTTGTATATGAATTATGCTTTAAATAATGACTTCTTCTCATGACTTCTTCTGGTAGTTTCTCATATAGTGCATTTGCAGTGCAACAGTACCTTTGTACTTCAATTACAATCGTTTTTTCAGGCATGCAAATGTGTATAGATGCTTCATATTCTGAATAGAGGAGTCATGTTTTCTCCAGGCTGTCAGTGATCCATGCCTCCTTCTTTTAAATCACAGCTCAGTGTCTTTTCAAATCTGTGCCTGAGTAGACAGAAAGTCCTCTCCCTGTTCTTACCAGAATGCTGTCCCTCTCCCTGCATGGTGTATTTAGCAGTGAACACTGCAGATCTTCTCACCATTTCACGCATCCCGGGGACCACATGGTGATGTACAGGGCCACATGCCAGTGGGCAGGTCTAATATAGACAAAACAGAAAAAGTTTGGGGAAGTCATATTTTACAAAGACATATGAGGGCATATTTTAAGGTCCTTTTTCATTCAAAGTTTTTGAAGTGGCAAAATGTTGAAACATCCAATTTGGACTTTTGAATGTATTCTTACATTATAGGGGATAAATATTTTAATTTTTTGATAACTTTACTAATTGCAATGAATACCACAGCAGCTTGTTCAGAGTTTTTATGTGTATTCTGTAAGCATCTAGCAGAGGTGCAGTGTGCATTGTCTGATCACACTACTACAGTATGTTCAGTAGAAGCCATACAGAATCACTAAAGTATGAAAACCTTTTTTTTGTAAACATTTGAATTGTATGGAAGTAATTACTGGCACTGTGTGTGTGTATTACACGCCCCAAGATGGACCTGAGCCAAGAAATGAAGGTTTTATACAAAATTACTTTTGTGTGGGTGGGTTAAAAGGAAGGTTAACTTTCTCTTTTTTATTGGCAACCAGATTTGAGTCATATTTTTAGTGCAGATTGCAAGTTTTATAGCTGAAATAGAACATTATAAAAAGTGCCTTTTAGTGCATGTACCTTAATGTTGTCTGTCCTAGGACTGTTTAAGTTGGGGCCATATTTAATGAAAGAAATATCTTCTAGCGTAATACTGAAAAAAAGATAAGCAGTGCTTAGACCTAAGACAAAGTAATGGACTGTGAGAAAGGAACACTATACAGGCAGTCCCCAGGTTATGTACATGATAGGTTCTGTCGGTTTGCTCTTAAGTTGAATTTGTATGTATGTCGAAATTGTATATTTTATCATTGTAACCCCAGCCAGATTTTTTCTCTTTGTCTCTGTGACAACTGGATTTTAAAAATGTTGGGTTATCATAAGAACCAGTATCAACAATAAAGCTTAATTGCAGACAACTTTAATAACAGTTATAGCTGTTTATTGTAGCCTGGGACTAAAGTACAGTAAATTACCAATATCCAGAGGTCTTTGTAACTAGGGGTTGTATGTAAGTCGGGTGTTTATAAGTAGGGGACTGTCTGTATTCAAATGAAACAAATTCAAAGTTCTATACCACAAACATTGCAATTTTAGAATCAGCTGCATGCAAACCTATCACTTTTAATTGTGCATGGCATGTGTTAAAGTAACTCTGTCACCAAATTTTACACCATTAAACCACCAGCCTCCTCAGGTAGGGAATGAAAAGTGCTCTCTAGAATTCCCCCTATAAATCACATTTCATACCCTACAGGTGAGATTTCATATGAAAGACTGAATTCTAGAAATTATATTTTATACCCTATCTGAGGGGGCTAAGTAGTTTAACCAAATTTTCCACATTAATTGTCCAGCTCAAATTTTTTTTTTCATATGTTCTATTGTTGAACTTTTATTAACCCTTTCTGTGCAGTATATTTAAAAAAGAACGCAAACCTAAAGTAGTTTTTTTAAATAAAAATTTTCTGCATTTATTATGGAACCTAAATAACATAAAAGCATTTCTTTTTTAATATCATTTTTTTTTGTGTGATGGATGATTAAAAAATGTCAATTGGGTATCAATATGCCATTATTTTTTGGAAAAGGTTTTTGTCAAATGGGATAAATACTATTATAAGTTTTTAGCCTGGGTTGAAACTGGTATGAGACTACAAAATGTCTGTAATCTATAGGCGGTGGATGTAAATAACGGGGCAGAATTACTTACCCGGTCCATTCGCAATCCAGCGGCGGGTTCTCCGACGCTGATTCGTGTCTTCTGGCGTTTCACTAAGGTAGTGCGTCCGATGTCCACCAGGTGTCGCTAAAGTCCGCCGAGGTCTGCCGGAGTTCACCAAGCTCGTGTCAAGCGACAATTAAAAAAAAAAAAAAATTTCCGAACCCGTTGGTTTTCCGACGCCCATGCCCCCCGATTTCCGTCGAATACATGCCGCCGCCAAGGTAAAAACTCAGGGAAAAACGGTAATATTTGGGAAAAATGTTTGAAAATCGCGATTCTGGCACTTAGTAAATGACCCCCACTATCTGCTGGGTGGGAGTCTACTCATGGGGGAGAGCTATATACTATGTACTGGGGGAACTGTATGAACCCTCTGCTGGAGAGGGGCTATATATACTGGGGGTACTGTCTATACTATGTATTGAGGAGCTTTTTAAAATATGCATTGGGGAGCTGTCTATGCTATGTACTGGGGGGTTGTATAACCTATGTTCTGGAGGGGCTTTATATACAATGTACTGGGGGCTGTATATACTATGAACTGGGGGGCTGTATATTATCTATTGGGGGACTGTATATACTATGTACTGAGGGGTTGTATACTGTGTACTGGGGGTAGCTGTATATTCCATATACTAGGGGGACTATATATACTATGTATTGGGGGTAGCTGTTTATACTATCTACTGAAGGGGATGTATAATATCCACAGAGGGGCTGTCTATACTATCTGCTGGGAATATCTATTATGTACTTAGGTTTGGGTGGTATATACTATGTACTGGCAGAGGTCTGTATTTACTATGTCCTGAAAGGGGGCTGCATATAATATGTACTGGCAGGGAGCCTTTATGTACTATGCACTGGTGGGTGGGCTGTATATACTTTGCAGGGCCACCATCATGGGGGGTCTAGTGGGACTGTGTTCAAGCCCCCCCCCCCTATTTTCCTATCAAAAGGGGGCCCGAGAATTTCACAGTACCCACTAAACACCCACATTCCCTTTATAGGAAAAAAATAAAAGTCGATACTCATCTTCCGGCTTTTTCTCCCTGGCCACACGGCTCAGTCTTCTGATCTTCTGGCCTGAGCGCGTCTGTGTCTCAACTGCGTGACATCATATTGTATCCGCCGTGCGGGCCCTTACATTATGACATCCCACTGCCGCAAGACCGCCGTGTCATATTGATGCACCTGGGTCTGAAGAGGAGAAGATGGCGCCGTGAGGAGAAGAGGAGCCATGGGGCTGAGGAGAAGAAGCCAAAAGGTCAGTATAAAGGGGGCATCAGGCAGGACATTTCATCAAATGGGGCGTCTGGCAGGACATTTCATTAAAGAGGGACATCTGGGTTGGACATTTCATTAAAGGGGGCATCTGGGAGGACAATTCATTAAAGGGGGCAACTGGCAGGACATTTCATTAAAGGAGGGCATCTAGGGTGGACATTTAATTAAAGAGGGAATCTGCTGTGAACTGGGGGGCTGACTGTGGACAGGTGGTGCTATCTATATACTGAGGGGGCATGTGCTGGGGCCATCTATATACTCAGTGGGCACGTGCAGGGGCTATCTATATACTCAGTGGGCATGTGCAGTGGCTATCTATATACTGAGTGGGCATGTGCAGTATCGTAGGGTCCTGTCTAGGTTGCCATGGGTCAAAAATGTTTTGGTAAAAAAAAAACTTTGCATAATGTTATGTATCAATGTGGTTTGAAGAGGATTGTGTATTGAATTTACAATGCACTCACGGTGTGCACCACCTAAAGAAACTCATTTATTACAAAGGGAGGGGGAAGATTGGGAAAAGAAAAAAGTTGTGCAATAAAACATAGCTTTTGATATATCATTAAAATCTAGAGTATAATTTCACACCAATTGACCAAGTGACAAACACTAGTATGGCATCATTTTTATTGCCATACTTTTCTCACACATCAGTTGTGGAGTAACAACTGGGGATTCAGACACAGGTAGGAGTCCCCTTAGAATTTCTTGTATTCCTCCTGTGTTGAAACAGAGTCCCACTAATGTTTTACTGTGGAAGTCTGAGGGACAGACTGTGTGATGTAACGATCTCCTAATTAGCTGATCGCAATGGAGATCAGCGTCGCTGCCTTGCCTCGCCGCGCGGCACTATGGCTTTATTAGCTGTTATTAAGAGCGAGGATCCCGGCTAGGTTAAGTGCGTGCTGGATACAAAGAGATGTCCCTATCAATGTGGGAATGGACACTGACCCACAAAAATCTTCCAGTCAGGGGCTGCAAAATTCCTATGAAGGGCATGGCTGTATATGCGGGCTAGATTTTTATTAAACTGGGTGGCTGTATATGGGTTAATGTACATAATTTAATTGGGGAGTATGTATTTGGGGGCAGTAGTGGGCTTTGTTTTAATTATTGGGTTCTGTATGTAATCAGTTCAGAGGGTCTGGTATATATAATAAGCTGTGGTTGTTATAAATATTATAATTTATTTGGGGGAGTATATAAAGTATATAATATACGGGGAATAAATTTAAGAACATGATCCATTATACTGTAAGTGACTGTGGGTTTTTAGGACCGCAGTGTAGACATGTGCTTCACGGAGCTGAAGACATTTGGCGGTGAATTCAACTGCGATGGCCAGTTAAAATCATAATGGAGTCCTCTTCCTCATGGAGTAGATTACATCATGCCAGGTACTAGATGTCACTAATGTGTCACCGACTGACTACTAGTGTGTGAGGTAGCTCTTCACATGTATAGTGTCAGTGAGCCGGTGATGCTATGTGAAGATGTTATCAATTGTTATTAATGTTGTTGCATAACCTCATCAGGTTGTAGATGTTTTTTAAAGATTTCCCTTGAATCAGTGATAGGATACCTAAGGGGGTAGGGGGGTAATTTAAATGTTTGCCTCGGGCAGCAAAAAGGCATCATTGGCACCCCAAAATTGCTGCTGTGACATTAAGGGGTTATTGAGGTGAAATCTGGTGACAGTGCCCCATTACGATTGTCTACATAGCATGTTTATAACATGTGGGCTATCCACTGGGAAAATCTAGTGTAAGGCCCACTGCACATCAGCAGGCATTTAGTCTTTTGTTTGTGGCCCATGTGTCATCAGCGTGTGACTCCGATGACAGTTGAAAAGGACTTCTTAAGCAACAAACTCAGAAAAGAATAGGACTTTCTCTATTTTGAATAGGTAGAGGTGGACCGCACTCCGCTTTCCAATGGTGCTCAGGTTCCGGATCAAGCCGATGTACAATCCCATAAATAAATGTCCCGGCACTTGTTGTCTTCTTAAGCATGTAGGTTTATTCATGCATCAAATAGAGCTACATCACAGTAACAAAAGGACATATTTCAGCTTGTATCGCAAGCCTTTCTCAACTATAATTTTTGGACACAAACTGACAAACTAAATACACGATAACTTGATAGTCCTGCCCACTTACGTCACATCCTACCGGACCCTACCCAACCCTAGAGTTAGATGATCAAGGTCAGAATTAGGGGCAACCGAAATTGTGTACATCGGGACTGATAGATAATGGTTGGAATTAGATCTGTGAAATGCTGCATTTCTGTTAATAACACTGATTTAGAGAATGTGTAATATTATTAAGATATTTAAGATTTTGCTCTTCATGGGAACCCATTTAAAAATGGTTCTAACAAGGACATGAGCTAATTTTTAACAGATTGGTTGCATGGTGGTAACTGGTCCATTAAAAAGTATAGCAGTTCTGCAGATGAGTGCCAAGCGTTCACAAAAACGATTTTCAAAGTCGTGTATTACGGGATTTAAAACAAAGTAAAAAACATTTCATTGTTATCCCAGCTGTGGATCCGACCACCGGTACCATATTTACACGACCACCGGTACCATATTGCTTCAGAATATGTAAGCCAAATCCAAGGCTTGATCCTTCAGAAAAAAACTTTAAAGGAAAGATTAGAACATCTTCTATGTTTAGGATAGTTTTATATACTGATATATATACTGACAGTATAGGATTACTACACTGTGGTTCAAAATAAAACTTTTGGAAATCATTCAAATATTTCCAAGCTTATAAATCATGCAATCAGTTGTCACAACCCACAAACAATGCTGTTAGTTTTATGATTTTAAATGTTGAAAAATTTTCCGATTCTATTTCAGCAAAATGGCAATCAGAACTACAACTCCCACTAGTATTAACTTCACATCAGCATCAAAGTCGTACACTACATGGCAGAAAAGGGTGTAAAGACCTCTCTTTTATAAAACCCCACTAATGGGTTAATCTATATTATTCAGTTGCTGTAGGATTTGGAAACTTCCTTTAAATCTCTTGTGCTTAGGTCCCCAGGTAAATCACCATGTCATACGGTATCATCCTTGAAATGGAACGCATCATTCCCTTTTCTCTCAAACAGTGTGGGTGATAAGCTTTTAACCTTTGATGTTTTGCATGCCATTACTCAAGCCTCCGGATAGTTGATCCATGTAAAAACACAAAGAAGATCCTAGTCCGAATTTTCATGACAGCTTCCTTTGTCATCCAAAAAACTGCTCTGGGTAGAAAGCATAGGAATTATCTATCTAATAACAGCCACTGCTACAAAGTATTATATTAATGACTATTAGTGTCTTATTATTCACACCATAATAGAACTGTGACTAATGTGAATTATTCAGCTTGTCTTTGCTGATTGATCAAGGGTGACTTCAATGAAAAGAAACAAAATATTATATAGTAATTGAAGGTTACGAAATAATGACTATACATGCATACCACTAGGAATTGTTCATTGGCTAGGTTTTCGCATCTACTAGTGGCAGATTATAAAAGTGACATCTATGCAATTAAAACAACTGGTGGTTAACTTGATGTATGGGAAAGATCAATGGAAGAGATATTTGTATATCCTAAGGGATTGGTAGATCATCTGTGGTTTTATTCTAACTACAGTAATTGATAGGAATTGTTCAGATACATGTAAATGTAAACTCTCATATGCATGATTTAAGGGGGTGCAAACTTAAAAATTATATATAAAAAAATTAACTTTGTTTTTCAGTGCCCCCTCTTTTAAATCAAATAGAAATGTCCAAAAATTAAGTCCAAAATGGACCTATGGACAACATGGTGTGCTAAAGGGGCTGTCTGGGTTTTAAAAAAATTTTTTTGGAGACGGCAGGGAAGAGGGGTATTCAAAATAAAATGATACTCACCTTCTCCGACACTCCCATTCACTGCTCCCATCACGACCTCTGCAACATGCCATTTACAGCATCAGTTTCAATCTAGAAGGTATGTGCCAGTGGTCGGACCATGAGCGCGGCCTCAGTGAATAAACTGAGGCCAACAGTAAAGGGC
Source organism: Engystomops pustulosus (assembly GCF_040894005.1). Classification (NCBI taxonomy): domain Eukaryota; kingdom Metazoa; phylum Chordata; class Amphibia; order Anura; family Leptodactylidae; genus Engystomops; species Engystomops pustulosus. The sequence continues at coordinate 134,498,736 of NC_092411.1, forward strand.
GGCACCACGATTCAAAGTGAGTGCTGGAGGAGTTGAGGATAAGTTTTTTTTTTTATAGTTCCCCCCCCCCCCCACCCCACCACCACCACCAGCAAGCCTTAAATATATTTTATTAAAGCCTGGACAACCCTTTTAGTGTAAAATCAGATGATCACATAATTCCATAAGCCTGCCACACATTATTTTATGCGTAACATTTTTAGAAATGGGCATATCTTTAAAATAATTGTGGATCAGAGTCATCTGTACAATAGAAGGGTCACCTGATTTCAACAATTTTTTCTATACTATGAAGATAATAGTTGAGCTAAAAGTACTCTTAGGCCCACAAAAAAATGACCAAACAAAAGTCATACAGCTTTAAAGGGGTTGTCTACTTTCAGCAAAAAATTGATATGGTTTATGTAAGGAAAAGTTATACAGTTTTCCAATCTAGTTTCTGTATAAATTTCTCATGGTTTTCAGGATCTCTGCTTGCTGTCATTTTATAGGAAGCTTTTATGTTTACTTCCAGTGGATAAAAATCTGAGCAAGGTCACACAGGTGCACGGCTCGTTATATTCACATGACCACGGACAGATTTCTATCCAGCAAAAGTAAACATAGAAGCTTTCTATATTAAGACGGTAAGCAAAGATCTAGAAAACTTCAATGAATTGACACAGAAAGTATATTGGAAAATTGTATAACTTTTCCTTACACAAACCATATCAGTTATTTGCCAAAAGAGGACAACCTCTATAACATCAAAATAAGTGATAAACATTGCCCCATTTGACTTTGAAGTTTTGGGGCAGATTATGAAGCATTTCTGCTTTAAAAAATGCTCCATTAAATGTCAGTAACCTCAGTATTCCAATCTGTTTGTAGTGGATTTCAATGTAGAATTGTGACAAGTGGACTAGCCCATGTGTTAACATTGCATTTTATAAACACAAATGTTAATACACTGTCATTAGACTAATTCCCTCTCCTCAGCTATTGAATTGTGTTTCAAAACGCAATGCAAATAGCATGTGTGAACGCAGCCTAAAGGGAATCTGTCAGCTCTCAGGTCACATATAAATTAAACATTTGACTTTGTAGATAAAGGGCCCCACAACTAGAGATGAGCAAACCTGAACTCCTCCCAGAAGTAGGGGTTCGGCATTATGGCTTGGCTTTCAGGCTCACCTCTGTCTGTAACACCAGCGGGAACCTGTCATCAATTACAGGCACAATAAATCTTTTTCTGCCTTTGTCTATGTTGGCTCCACTCTTCCCCACTTGACTACACCCATTGCGTGGCTTAAAATAGTGATAACATCTGCAGTTTTCCACACAGTGCCCACTGCTAAATACACCATGCAGTGAGAGGGACAGCATTGTGGTAAGGACAGGAAATGGACAGGCAAAGGACTTCCTGTCTGCTCATGCTGAGATATGAAGACACAGAGCTGTCAGTTATAAGAAAGGGGCAGGGTTCACTGACAGCCGGGAGAAACTAGGACTTTTTTTCTTCAGAATTCACTCTCTGTCTACTCATTTGCATATCAGAAAAACAGCTGTAATAAAGGTATAGTGTCTCAGTGGCAGGTATTTTTACTTTAAAAGGGAGGATTTATAACCCTTAAGCAGTAAAATTCTGGTGACATCTTCCTAAAATGCTGTCGGCACAGCTTCCTTGCCACCATTTGAATGCCAGCAGTGTGTACTCTGCCATTTTCCCTAGGTTTTTCTCTCCCCACCACTGGGAATCTTTGTTTGAGGTCCATCAAACTCAACCATACCTTTCTAAAGAATCTATTGTCCAAATATAGTGAAATCTTGTAACTTAAAGCAAAACAGCATTTTGGTTTACCATTGCATGGTCTCGGCAATGGCAATTAAGGTTGGGTGATGTATTTTACATGGGGCTATAACCTGGGACTGAAGGGACAGATGCCTTGTAGCCATGTATTTAACACTGGTCTCTAAATTTGGAAGCATATTAATTTTGGAGGCATATAGGTAAGTGGGTGATATTTATTTTTACATAGGACAGATGAAGAGACATAAGTGATAATGATGCATTTTGAAACTGTATGTTGAGAGGGGATGAGATGAAGGTAGCAACTTCTCATAGGCCAATGTTTTGGAGCTGAATGAAGTTTTCATATAGGAATATATGATGGATGAGCTTCAAAGAGTGATGCATTAACATAGGAGTGTATGCTGAGGAGGAGTGAAGTCTTTTATATTGGCCTTAACCTAGTGGGTCATTTAAATATGTGAACATTCAGGGTTCAGTGTCTGTGTGTTGCTGCATGGAGGGGTGTACCCTGTTCTTCGAAGATACAGATGTACAGAGACGTTTTGATCAAACAAAACTACAGAGTGTCTTTGGAGAAATGCTTGGAGTGGCCTTGGAGAAAAGCTTAAAGGACACCTATCACCAGGATGAAGGATTGTAAACCAAGCACACTGACATACTGGTGTGTGCCCCCTCTGACAGGGTGTGCTCTTTATTTAGTGTCTTATGCCCTGGTTTCTTTTTTTTTAAAAAAAAGGCTTTTAAATTATGCAAATGAGTCTCAGTGACTATGTCCGTCATTTTGCATGATTTTTAAAAGTTTTTTTTCTTGAAAACAAAAGCATAGGAAGCTTAAAGAATAGTGGATCCTGTAAGAGGGGGTACACACTAGTATGTCCGTGTACTTGTTTTAGAAAAACTTCATCCTGGTGGTAGATGTCCTTTAACAGCAGGACTGTGAAAATACATTTATATTCCAAGATGAACATGATGGCTTCCACTTACATGTGATACACAAGCTATTATCTGCAGAGTAGCTTACTCTTCAATTGCATTGCTGTGCTGCTCTTATCCTGTCCTGAAATTTTGACTGCACGGACAATGGGGCAGATTTACTTACCCGGTCCATTCACGATCCAGCGGCGCATTCTCTGCTGTGGATTCGGGTCTTTCTGCGATTCACTAAGGCAGTTCCTCCGACGTCGACCAGGTGTCACTTCTCCGCTGAAGTCCGCCGAGGTCCGCCAGAGTTCACGATCCATTGCTGGGTGCAGCAGGTAAGTGCGTGTCCAGCGACACTTTTTTTTTAAAAATGCGGCGGTTTCTCCAAATCCATCAGGTTTTCGTTTGGCCAGGCCCCCCAATTTCCATCATGTGCACGCCGGCGCCGATGCACCACAATCCGATCGCGTGCGCCAAAAACCCGGGGCAATTCAGGGAAAATCCGAAAATGCGATTCGGGCCCTTAGTAAATGACCCCCCAATGTTTCTCATAGTCATCAGCATCTTTATCCAATGGCCTTGAGTAGTACAACAAAGAGCACGGACCACTATGACTACATAGGAGGTTCAACATTGTGGCCAACAGTGGCCCCTCATCTATGGATATTATACAGGTTAACAGCCAAAATAGGATAAGGGATTACAAAGCCTTTATCAATAGACACAGCACTAGTTATCAGATTATCTAGGTGGATTTTTCTTACTGTAATGACTATTAACGTTGGTCAAAGATTTGTCATAAACTTACCCTACATAGGAAATGTAGTATTTTGTGATCATATAACATATCTATGGGTCAGGATGTGAGCTAGTCGCACAAGACAGAAAAGCAGTGTCTATATAGGGAAACTCTTTAAACTTTCCAGCATATATAGTGCAACATTTCCGTTTCAGTTCTTTAATGTGACTCTAGAAATGGAAGAAATACAGTATACAGGACAAGAGTTTTCTACAGCCAAGTAAAAGCCTGTGTTCCATTAACATATACTTTCATTGTTTCCATAAAACTATTTATAGGCCTATTATTGCCATTTTGCATTAATATTTGATTTAATTATGTAAAATGTTTCCTAGAGTAAATGTTTTTACAGAATGCATAGTTTCTATACTCTTGCCATGGAGATTATATTTATATTTAAACATTAGAGCAATTTATTTAAACGTCATCTGTATTTAATAAGACAAAATCACAATAAATATAATGAATGACTACATGGAATTTATATACGTTCAATCTAAACGTGGGGAATATTCCCTTAGTCTGTATAAAAATGTCTCCCTATAGCTAACCACCTAAAATCCAATTACTGTGCATATTGAAAGCCACAAAATAGTGAATAGCACTATGTGAGTGTTCTGCTTAAATACAATTCATCCACAATATATTTTAACCCTTTCACTTTTTTCACATTTTGTTAGTTTTTCTCAGACGTTAGAAACCTTTGCCAAATTATTGAAAAGAGAGAACTGAAATATTGCATTGAAGTCGGTATTCAGACCCTTAACTCTGTACTTAGTTGAAGCTATTGCACAGATTACAACTTCCAGTCTTTTTTTGGACAGTATTTCACAATATTTGAATTTTTGTTTTTTCTGCCATTCTTCGGCTGATCTTAAGTGTCATAGCAATGAGCATGGATACTCCAAGAACATTTTAGTTTTTCCTTTTCATTAAATGAGCAAACATATTTTACATTTTAAATTCACATTCTCATCATGGTTTTATGTAACGTGTGTAAAGGATTAGCTAACAGGACATTCATCTCCTGGTTTAGATGACACACAACAGCAGGCACACATGGAGAATGGCAATCCACACTGCCAGTCAGTACAACTGACACCAGCCAGTTTAATAAGCAGATTACATAAATAATATCAACAGAAACACGCCAAATCAAATCATATGCCTGTAGCTACGAAACTCAAATATCCTATCTTTTCCAACACTGACCTACTACCTGACAGCACAAATATACACAATACAGCAATCCACCGATTTTCAGGACTATTTTCTATTACACTGTCCAATCAGAAGCAGACAGTGTCAGAGAAGCTGCTGTGTACCTGCACAGTGTGATCTCTATGCTCATCTAAGAAGATCATGCTAGTGCTGCAGTTCTGCAATGCTCTTAGCTTCCATCATCATCATTCAGCACACAGAAGACAACTGACAGGAGCCAGGAGCGGGTTCTGAAAAAGACCAGGAGATAGATGCCAATCACAAGGTGTCAAGGGAGGAGCTAAACATTGGTAAGTATAAAACTCCCTATGAATCAAACAGATTATTCACAGCAATCATTGTTTTTAGGCCCAAGCAATTAGCATGTTATATAGCAGGAGCTACCTGGGCATGTTCTACAGTTCTATCAGCTTTTTACATAGGAATTTCTTTACTTACCTATATCCAGTCTATCTTGTTCTTCTTCAGTGCACACTCCTGGCTGGGGTGTACGCAGCAGCAGATACTGTGAGCAAAAATAAGTATAAAGGAATCACACTGTGCACGTATACGCAACTTTTTTGACACTACCTGCCACTAACACAAAATTGTCAGGAAAGATTAGCAAAACACATGCATCCTCCTCCGCTCTAGAAACTACTTTCTGAAAAGTGGAGAGACTTCTAATGCTCAAAACTGACATCTCAGGATGTTCAGTGACAAATGTATGAGGTAGTGAAAGGTCCTCTTTAGAAGATCCTAGAAATAGTTTCATGCTCAGATGAACAACAACACAGATTGCGACATACCAGTGCCTCCATGTGTGCCGCGGCGCACCTGACCTGGAATTACCTCTCCATGAGCCTGCTTCCCGTCCAACTAGGCCGCCCGTGTCCCCGCTTCTAGGGCGCGCGCATTCCGGCTCTTCAAGACGTAAAGGGCCAGCATCCTCCTGATGGGTGCTTGTTAATCCGGATCTGCCTTATAACCCAGCACCTCCCTTCCTGCCTCGCCGGATCTTCTCCTAGGAGCTTCCACGGAGAAAGCCATTCTATAGCGTTCCTATGCTCCTGAGTTTCCAGTGTTTTCACCGCTCCTGTGTCTCCAGCATTCCTACGCTCCTGTGTCTCCAGCGTCCCTACACTCCAGTGTCTCCAGCATTCCTCCCTGTTCCTGTGAAACCAGTGTTCCTTTGTGTTCCCGCCAGTCCGTTCTTGCCTGCCTGTGTCGTGTGCCATCCCCTGTGTTCCTGCCGTGAGTTCCAGAGTTCCTTCCAAGCTGTTCTCCTGCTGTCAACCCAGACTCGGACTGTGTCCTGCATCTCTCTCCCTTCTACCTTGGCTGCTACCACGGGCCTAGTTGAAGCCGTGAAATGACCTGGTGGCACCCCGCCGCAGCAAGACCATCCTGATTTGCAGCAGGCTCTGGTGATGACCAGGTGGCACTTAGACTCCGGTCCTGGATTATCTCCCATGGTGGTCCTTCGGGTCCGCTGACTCTCCCTGACCTCTCCTGACCAGTCTTCAATTACTATGGCAATATACACTGACTTAAAATGGTCAGATAACATTTTTTGTAATCCATCTAACTGTTAGGAACCATGGGATAAAGGCTACTCCAAGAAATGGAAAGAAAATTCCATTGTGAACAGAACTTAAAATAGAAAGGTAAGCTCTTTATCCATTTCTTTGTGTACTGGTTTGTATACTGGGGTTTATGTTTGGCTATGTCATTACCATCTTCCATGTTTTGGTGATCCCAATATGGTAGATGCATCAATGGGTCACACAGTAGACCATTGTAGAGTTAGACTAAACAGAACTCTTCTGCGCTGTATCTGGTGTACGGCGGCTGAATATCTAAAACCGCCAGTACCCACCATCATGATGCCAGTGTGTGTCTTTGTTATGTTTATCGAAATCTCTTTATGAAACAGTGTTAATACTATCCTGATGAGCCCAAATGATTAGTGGGGGAAACGTGTTGAGATATTGTTAATCAGGGATAGAAGATGCTAAGAATGAATCAATATAGCATCTATTAGCTATGTGGACTCGGTAATAGAGGGAAATATCAGTATCTAGCTCTATAATGAACATTTAGTTTGGTCATGCCGACAGCTGAAATCTACATATAAGTAGTGGCTTCCTAGCACCGAACTATCATAGGAGCATCTGACTATAAAGGATACCTAGTGGTGTTTGAGTGTGTGAAAAGCTGTTTCGGTATTGTATAGTCCCATTCTGGAGAAGTATAGTCAACTACATTGACAGACGTTTACTGAGTAGCTACCTTCTATTTTTTAGAGATACACCTTAATAAAAGTTATGTTTTATCCTTTTTTCCGCTCTCTTAGTGAAGTGTATCTGGTGTAATTTAAAACATTTGTGTCGTACTTAGCACAAAGTTTGTTGCACAGACTCTTTGGGATCAGACTGTGTCCACTTTTCAGAGGTCATGCTCCTTTAACCATACTAGTCGAAAAAGTGTCAAAAATCAGTCTAAAAGACTTGATAAATGTGGCAACCATGAAACCAGATTTCTGATGCACATAGATTGATGAATATCCCTCTATGGGGCACATTTACTTAGGACCTTGAGCCAGTTTTCTGTCAGACTTTGCACGTTCTTTCATGTCTGCGTAACATATTTTGTTTTGTGGCTGTACTATTCTACACGCGACACAATTCATGAATCTGGTGCACTCAGATTCATGAAGAACAGGCGCCACAATTCATGTATCTGGTGCACTCAGATTCATGAAGAACAGGCGCCACAATTCATGTATCTGGTGCACTCAGATTCATGAAGAACAGGCGCCACAATTCATGAATCTGGTGCACTCTGCACACACCACAGGTAAATTTCACATAGTACACTTTTCACTGTTTTTAGTAAATGTGGGCCATCATGTTTTGCTTTTTTCTAATTGATTATTAGTAGTAGCATGTATTTTTGGTAAAAATTACTTTTGAACATTGAAATGGTCCAAGGAATATTACCAATGAGACTTCGAATTACCTTGAAAGATAAAGGCTCTCTCCCAAAGCGATATAAGACCCTGGATACACCCACTACAGAAACTCAGGGAATAGAAATGCCTGTGTCCGCTTTCAAAACAAGGAGCAATTCGGCGAAATTCACTAACATGACTGACAAACAAATTATGGAAACACTGTCATTGTCAAGTGCTTTAGAACCAATTCAATGATCAGCATCTCATGACTTTTATTTGTGGCAGTGAAGTTTCCAGCAATATTCACATACCATGTAAATCCAGCATCCATGTATATCATTTCATAGCAATAATTATCAGTGATTGCTTCATCTGGTAATAAAAAAGCAGCATTCGGGTTCTTGGACAACAAATACATTTGTTTTTCTCCTTCTATGAATCTAGATGAACTAGAATGAAGAGAGATCTCTTATATCTTTGTAATGAGATTCCCTGTGCAGAATATTGGATTGGCACAAGGGACTCCACAATGTTATTTTACGCAGAAGGTTCTCATGTCCAGAACACTCACAGATGGTGTCTATTGTGTGTGCATTAGCAAGGCATGTTTCACCAGAATCATCATTACCTTTAATTATATATTCATAGGCATATTGCATAGATCACAGAATGGGTTTATGTATTCGTTTCATTAATGCCAGGTGGATATATAGGTTCTGGCATGTTGAATAATCACAAACATATGAAAATATTGTCTGATGTGTTATCTGATAAGACACGCACAGTTGGCACTTTATAAATTTGTGTTGACCCTTTGAGCATTCAAAAAAACCTGTTAATCTTTCTAAGCATTGTAATAGGATTTTATAAGACTTGGCTGTGACTTTTGCAAGCTAAAATGCGCTACTATGGAGAAATGTATGAAATGTAGGTCCTTACTCAGGCCACATTCACACGACCATATTGGGACGTATGTACGGCCACAAGCCATACATATGTCGCCCATAGATGGCAATGGCTGCATGGAGCAATATGGTGCAAAACACGTGCAGCATTGTAGTCTTATCTTTCCCGGGCCATACGCTATGCATTTCTATGGAGAGGGGTGGGGTCATCCCTCCTCCTCTCTATCGCGCCGGACACGCTATGGCCCGGTGGGCATACGTTCGTGTAAATTCACCCTTAAACTGTATGTATTGTCTGCATCTGTTAATGTGACAGCCATTTTGTCTTAACCTATTATAACAGCATTTAGATAACAAGAGTCATATTAGACCATACATGGCAAGAGCCTGAATTTGTTCATTATCCATTGAGAATGAGGCAGCAAGACAGTCATAAAAATGTATAATACTGCAGGACTGGCATTCCAATGAAGGGTTGAACAGACAGTGTAACACAGTATATGTTCTACCCCTTGACAAAGACCAAGCCAGGTAGTATGCTGCCCCTTCTAATGTGATCCTTGTATTTCCTACCAGTGGGGTGTTTACTTTTATAGCTTTGTGTAGCTGTTATAGGATGTATATCACTGTTATAGACCCCCTCTAGTATGGTATGTCCGTTGACATGTCATATAGCCATTTTTACTAAATCTATGCCACTGGGTTTGGCAGCTGTGTGCAGCTGAGATATGACATACAGTATACTTTTATGACATGTACAAATTTCTAAGATGTGATACATACAAATGGATAAATACGTTTTTACAATTACCAGTATGTCTGGTAACATTTATAAAGGATCCTATATTGAATTACTGTACATCATTTGTACCTAGTATTCCTATAGTTATATATTTATGTTATTTATAATTGTTTGGGCTCAATACCTGGCTGTACCTATTGTCTCATCTGGGATACATTATTTTACAAATGTTTAATTCCATATATTTAATAAAGATTGTTCTTTGATACTGTTTTTGTTTAAACTGTTTTTCTCTCTTTAACTCTTTTGGTGTACTGGTATATTGTGATTTAGTTGAGAGTCCAGAACCAGCCTTTCTGGTTGGATTTGCATTTTTGCAGAATGGAAAGATTGTAGTACTGCATTGATGTTCTATGTTCTACCTCTGCTTACACACAGACTAGCATCCCTAGTCACATGGTATACATGTATCATATTAGAACACCTCTCAGATATCAATGGCTGTTATGGCGATGGATCGTCCATGCTAAATCCCCTCCAAGATGCAAAGGTGCCACAGGTGTGCAGCAGCATAATGCAGCAAACCCTTGGTCTGTGCTAAGAGTGATTAGCCTTTAAGCCCTCTTCATACATCCCTTATGGCCCCATGACGTGCAGGTACATCATGGGGCATTCAGGAGTTAATATAGAGTATTGAAAATAAAAAAAACATTCAACCTTGCATATGGAAGGTTACTTTCTCTTCCATACATTACCAACCTTTTATTACATATCAACATAACTGAACGTAGTGAAAATCTTCCAAGGCGACATAACATGCTCTACAGACCTTGTCCAAAGAATCCAGACACTGAAGTCTAATATTTGGTTTGGCAGATAGATAAAATATGTATGTTTAAGGTAATAATCCCTGGCAAGATTCCTTCACCTTTAAGACTAGCACCTCTGCTATTAGGCACCTCCTAAAACACCATTTCTTCTCACAATTATATTTTTTGCAGCCTCTAAAATAAATATGTGTTTCAGCTTAGTTTTCACTTTTTTCAGTAAAGTTTTTTTATGACCCCAAAGACTCGTTTGTCAAATCAGTTCATTTTCCCCAGACTTACGTTAATCTCTGTGTGTAGGAAAACATTTAGCTTATTCTTCAAGGCTGAACTTTTGCACTGAAAGCACCTTCCCTGTGAGCTTCCTCCCACCCAAGTGACTGGTAAAAAAAAATACAAATGCCTTGCTTGTCATAAGCCCAGACTGTGAAGGCAAGGCATTGTGGTTTTAGAAAAACAACTTGCACTGGTGCAGACGTGGTGGGTGCTGAGGATCTGCCGTACCTACAGCTGTGGAATTGCAGCTGGCAGAGATTAATGTGGCTGCATGGGAAACCATAAAGTCACCCACACCGATCGCTGTACAACAGTCCACACCTCCGGCGGTCTGGGAGCTGTTGTTAGTTGGAGTAAAAGCAGTCATAAAGTCACTTGGAAAACTACTCCTTCTCATTGGAAAAAATAGGTACTTTTTGATCTTTCTGGAAGGGGATCACGTGAAGAACATGAAAGTGTGACACTGAAACCTTGTTAACCCAAGTATTTCATCCAGCGAAAAAAAAAATTATAGGAATTTATGATTTTTTTCCCCCCTCTAAAACTATAATTTTTCAAGGTTAGTGTGACATAAACCATAATCCTGTGGAGTTCTCTTGTTACGACACCTGTATGACTGGAACTATTCATTAAGTTGCTTGGATTTACTGCTGTGGATTTGTGCTTTAGAAACTACTTTCACATCCAAAGCGTCTAAAAGTGGTACTCAGTGTGTAGTTTGGGCTGTTAATTGTTTGGACTATAGATTTCTGACACATCACCCAATCCCATAATGCTTTCACTCCTACTAAGATTGAATGAAACTAACCAGGTATATGATTGACTGCTGGTTGGATTACAGAGAATATCCAAAAAGTGTGGATTTATATGTTTTACAGAGTTATTATTCATGCTGTTTATGTTGTACATATATCAGTTAATTTACTGTTAATTTTTCAGACTCTATTGAATTCTGTGGAAATAGTATGGTAACTATACTGTATATAGTAGCAATTGAAAATATGGTTAAGTGTGACCAGATTCATAGAATACAAAAACACCCATGATATACGGAGAGAGCTCAGCACCTGAGCCCCCTCTAAAATAAATAATAATAATTATTATTATTTATTTATGTAGCGCCTACAAATTACGCAGTGCTGCACAAAGCAATTGGTCTATACCAACTTAACAACACCGTGACATACTATTGCATCAAGAAGCAATAAGGTGTTAAATAGGTGTGTTTTGCTCGCATACAATTCAACAGTTAAACAATTAAAATGACTATTTATTATTATTATTATAAGGGCATCTACCATTAGAATTTCTTATAGTAGGCTGTCCAAACTTACTTGGCCGATGTATTTTATAGTATCTGGAACAGGTTTTCAGAAATACAGCTACCGCAGGATGCGCCTAAAATGGACCTTATACAAATATGCTAATGATCCAGAGGCATTCTGGTGCCATTGGTCCCGCACACTGATGATGTAATTTGCTGTGTGTGAATGAGCTGGCGGGCAGATAAGTGGGCAGGACTATGCACAGAGTCACTTCTGTGATGTAGGCTGGAGAGTCTCTGACTCATTAGTATATTTTTTTAGGATCTTTTTTAAGCGCATCTTGTGGTTACTGAACACCAGCCAAGTAAGTTTGGACAGTCTACCATGAAAAATTCTGATGGTAGATGTCGTTTAAGATTTAAATAAATAAACAAAATTAACAAAACGCTTAGATATTATGCACAGCAGTTTTGAATTAATCAAACTGTGTAGCAAGAAGCCAGTGGACACTGGCATACTCTATAAATCTGCATGTAATATTCAAAATTAGACAACACACAATTTTGTAGCCCTAGGTAAATATATCCTAACATCAGTAAAATAGCAGTATTTTTAGCTTTTTCACTGCTCTTATATATTCTAAATCACCTAATAAAAATGTAAATCGTGTATTTTAAAAGATCACTGACAAAATTCGAAAATGCTTTTAGATACCTGCAAGTTATTGGTGTTAATTTGGCACCTTGCGCTCATTTTCTAATTTATCTGATAAATCCTATTTTACTGGCTACCTAACTTTCCAGTTTTCATTGACCGGTGTTCCACTCCAAAGTGACTGAAACCTTTTTTAGAAACAGGTCATCCACATGAAGGCCAGAGGGATCACCTTATGAACCATCGCATGAGAAGTTGGTCGTTTTGAGTCTGTAATTTCTAGAATATTGCATCTCTAAAACATCACAAACTGGGAAGAAGAAAGGAACAGCCTTCATCACATGTGCAGATCTGTAAGCCAATCAGCGACTGGCAGGCTTATGGGATGTTAGATAGCCCTATAAAAACAGGCAGCCATTTCCAATCGCAGCATTTCACCCTGCATGTGCTGCCTGTAGCGTCTAGCTGTTTGTACTGTACTGTGCTGCATCCATTTCTGCTTGTATCCCAGGGTGTCTGTTTTGGGTATCTGTATACCCCAAGTAGCAGTTCTTTTTTGTTGCTGAAGTGAATAGGAAGAAATCTGTGTAAAATCCACATAGTTTCTGTAGTGATTTCTGCTTGTATCCCAGGGTGTCCATTTTGGGGCTCTGTATACCCCAAATAGCAGTTTTTTTTTGTTGCTCAAGTGAATAGGAAGAAATCTGTGTATAATCCACATAGTTTCTGTAGTGATTTCTGCTCCGATCCCCGGGTGTCCATTTTGGGGGATATGTATACCCCAAGTAGCAGTTTTTTTTGTTGTTGAAGTTAATAGGAAGAAAGCTGTGTAAAATTCACATAGTTTCTGTAGGGATTTCTGCTCCTATCCCAAATAGCAGTTTTTCTTTTGTTGCTGAAGTGAATTGGAAGAAATACATGCCAAATCCATGTAGTTGCTGGAGCTGTTTTGCTCCAATCCCAGGGTGTCCATTTAGGGGAATCTGTATGCCCCTAATTGCAGTTTTCTTTTGTTGCTGAATCGAATAGGAAGAAATCTGTAATAAATCCACATAGTTTCTGTAGTGATTTCTGTTTCTATCCCAGGGTGTCTGTTTTGGGGAATCTGTATACCCCAAGTAGCAGTTCTTTTTTGTTGCTGAAGTGAATAGGAAGAAATCTGTATACAATCCACATGGTTTTTGTAGTGATTTTTGCTCCTATCCTAGAGTGTCTGTTTTGGAGGATCTGTATACCCCAAAAAGCAGTTCTTTTTTATTGCTGAAGTGAATAGGAAGAAATCTATTTAAAATTCACATATTTTCTGTAGTAATTTCTGCTCCTATTCCAAGGTGTCAGTTCTTGTGCTTCTGAATACCCCAAATTTCAAGTTTTTTTGGTAGCTAAAGTAGTTTTGTGTCAAATCGACATAATTGATTAACCTATATGTCAGACATAGAGGTGGCTGGTGGAACAGGCACAGATCGCAGCACAGAAAGTGGATGTCGCAGCAGGGGTGACTCTCTGAGGCCAGAACTACTGGTGAGTCACAGCCAAAACTCGACAGATACAAAACTTAGTTGGCATGACCCAAGAGCAGGTCAGTGGTGCATACCTGTCCTCAACCAGCCTATGTTCTATTCCTTTTCCTTCAGCCAGAGATCTACTAGGTGGTCTGGGCTCAGCGCCACTATACAGCGAGGATGAATTCTTTGAGGACAGTTAGTAGATGCTTGGCAGTGAAGAGGTGCGGCAGAAATCCGCTTCGGGTAGTAGGGGGAAAGTAGAGATGTGAAGAGTGGCATGGGAGGTTATGTTGCACTTGCAATTAGTCAGGCTGTGCAAACTGAGACCATTGAGGAGAATAGCAGTGATAGGGAAACACAAATCGATGATGATGTAGCCGAAGAGAAGAGGGTGTCAACATGCGCATCAAGCAGTGAAGCAGGCAGCTAGTCGCTAATGTGGCAGCAAGGTGGCAGCAGTCTGAGGATAGGAGCCAAACTGCCTCTTTGCAGGTCCAAGTAAGCAGTAGCACAGGGGCTCAACGAGGCAGCGGTGTTAGTAGTCACTCAGTGCAGAGTGTTGGCAGTAAAGTCATCACCTTGTCGGTGTGACAGTTTTTTGTTAAGACACCAGAGGAGCTGAGCATGTGTATATGTAGAATCTGCGGGCAGAAAGTGAAGCGTGGCCAGGGAGCTAACGTTGGTGACCACACATGCAATGGCCTGGAAGAAACGTGGCTCAGATGCAACAGAAGCAGCACCTAGTGACACACATGCCATTTCAGCCAGCCAAGGCTCTAGCACCTCTGCCGGAGGGAGCGCCTTCCGGCACACTGCCTTCGGTCTAGGGGTGCAAAGGCAGCAAGCCGAAACACACGTCGGGGTGTCTATCCATATAGGAGGTTGTGGATATCATGGTGCCTAGGTAATTGTAGTTTTGGACTTGTTACATTGTTTCTCCTATCACGCATGACTTAATGACATGCTACTGTCCGTACTCCACCCCTTCTTTTGCTGGCCCAATATTGATTAATCTTATACATTTACTTATCAAATACCCTCTCATTTCCGCGCCTGCTTGATGTTTTTATGACCATTTCCCCAGCATCAGCTGATTCTCTCTCAGTGTCAAAACATCTGTTCCATGTATTTTATCCTCATTGTATGTTTTTATTACAAATTATTGAATAAAGTTTTTGCCATATGTTTCATAACAAATTTTTTTGTGCAAATCTGTTAGCCATCCTAAGGTGCAGAAGCTGACCATGCTCCTCTCCAAGTTATTTGTTCTGCAGTCCCTCCCTTTCCAAGTCATGGACTCAGCACCCTTCAGAGAACTAATGGCTTGTGCCAAACCGAGGTGGAGAGTTCCAAGCCGAAATTTCTTTTCCAAAAAGGCAGTGCCAGCCCTTCACAAATATGTAAAACAGAAGGTGGGCTAGTCCTTGACCTTATCGGTTTCTTCCAAGGTGCACGGCAGCGCGGAAGTGTGGAGCTGTAACTACGGTCAGGGCCAGTACATGTCCTTTACGGCCCACTGGGTGAATGTGCTTCCTGCCCAGACACACCAACAACCTGAACAGGAGACGCTGCTTTCTCCTACACATTGTCAAACTGCTGCTTCTGCGCCTGTATCCGCCTCCTCCTCCTTCTGCACTACCACCACAGCCTCCACAAGTCTAAGTGCTGCTCCATCATTCCACATGTGCAGGGCACAGCGGTGTCACACAGTTCTACATCTGGTTTGCCTGGGTGAACAAAATCACATAGCAGAGGAACTGCTCCGCGTCATGCAAGAAGAAATCAATCTGTGGCTTTCTCCGCAACAACTGAAAATCGGAACCATGGTGACAGAAAATGGGTGGAACATGGTGTCCGCGCTGCACTCAGGAGGGATAGTCCATGCGCCCTGCATAGCGCATGGGTTCAATCTGGTTGTCAATAGGTTCCTCAAGTCTTTGACCCATCTGCAAAACATTCTAAAAGTGGCCAGGAAACTGTGCATGCATTTCAACCATTCTTCAGCCAAGCACACCCTCCTCGAGTTGCAGGGCACAATGGCCTCCCCTAACATAGTCTTATATGCGATATTTCCACCCGTTGGTATTCCAGCCTCCATATGTTAGACTGCCTGTATGAACAGAGAAAAGCCATTAATGATTTAATGGGGAGTACTCCCGTGTGCAACTTTGCTGTCAGCCACTGGCAGCTCATGCGTGATACCTGCCGTTTTCTCATGCCCTTTGAAGAGGCCACGTTATTTGTCAGTCGCCAGGACTGCGGGATGAATAACGTCATTCTGCTGCTTCATGTCCTGGAGCTCATGCTGCAATATCTGTCTGGTCAGGGCACTGGAGAAGTGGCGACTACATCTCATGGCCACATGAGTCCGGCGGGGGCTGAACTGGAAGAGGAAGAGGTGGAGGACATTGGAGCACAAGCTGAGTCTGGTGAAATCAGTGGTTTTTCTACTCAGGTGACAACAGAGGATGAGCAGGAGAATCCGGAGGAGGTAGAAGACGAGGCAGATGACTCTGAAGCACTGCGGCAGTATACAGTGGAGATGGAGGCCGCATGTCCCTCAGAGTCACTTGCGCAGATGGCCCGCAGCATGCTGCTTTGCCTAACTAGTGACAGCCGAATAGTCAACATCCGGCATAGGGATGAGTTTTAGCTCTCCACCCTCTTGGACCCTCGCTACTCGACAAAAATGGGTGATGTTTTTCCATCTGCCAAGAGAGAGGAACAACTGGCGTACTATAGTGAAATACTGTGCAGGTAGTTGGCTGCTGCCTATGTGCGCCATTGTCCATCCTCTGTCCGGGGATTCCTGGCAGTCATCGCTCACGTACTACTGCCACGGCTGCTGTGGGTAGATTGGGGGGTAGGATCAGTAGCAGCTCCATCAGCAGCAGCTAAAGTCTGGAGTCCTAAATGAGCAGTTTACTTCACCGACCTAGTGAGGAGGGTAGCCGCCACCAGCAGCAGCAGGCATGAAGCAGACCCAGCACCAGCAGGTAGTGGCCTACTTGGACAGCACTTTACCACCCCTGGTAGAGGATCCACTGGACTACTGGTTCAGTGCGGCAGGGGCCATCGTTACCCCACGGAGAAACCGCTTGGAGAGACTGACCTTTGTCAAGATGAATCAGGCTTGGATCAGCCAGGATTCCAATACACCAATGCCTTATACTTCAGATTAGATCAGCCATGACACCTCCCCCAAACATTGAGAAATGAGTCTGGATTCTAACTACCTGCCTCAGCCACTATTCTGATGCTGCCACCCTTCTGATGCCACACATCTGCTGCCAGTTGCTCCATCTGCCTTCCACCATCTTTGCCAGGGACTGGAATTGTCACCCACCTCCACACTGTGTCTGCCATTGTGCCACTCTGTGGCCTCTCTGACCTCGTGCTGCTGCCGTAAGCTCCACACTCTATCATTGTGCCACTCTGTGGCTTACCATGTTGCTGCCACCTCCACACTCTGTCATTGTGCCACTTTGTGGCCTAACATGTTTCCACCACCTCCATAATTTGTCATTGTGCCACTCTGTGGCCTACTCATGCTACTGCAAACTGACCGCTTTCTCCCTGGAACACCATGTGATTTCCATAATGCTGTTTTCACCCTCCGCCACTCTTTGACGTTGCCACTATGTTTTGTTTTCCCCTTCATTTTATCTGTCAGAAGGAATGAAAAGCCTCAGGATTGATAGCCAAAAACAGCAGTGGATACAGAACACATAGGACATGCAAATATCCAATTTACTGGTCATCTCTGTTTTGGATCCACTCCTGTTTGTTTTTGGCTTTAGCAATACTGATGGATTATTGACCAATTGAAAGCGGACACTGATGGATGAAATGAAGGGCAAAATGATCAGTGACGTCAATGCAAAATTACTGCCGACACCCTCTCCACTCTTTTGGGGAGTTTCTACATGTATCCGCGTTTAACAGAACAGGTTCTGTCGTAAACTAGGTAATCATCTGATGTCAGTGTAAAAAGAGTGCACTCTTTGATGTTATAGTGGGATCTTGGCCCTCAGCTCAGTCCTTTTGAGCTGGCACAAATGTTACCTTGTCTGGCTGTGTTCCCACTTCACTTATTTGGTGAAGTTGGCCCCTGTAAGTGCGCATGGAGTTGAAGAGTGAAGCGATTCTAAGAATGGCGGCTGTCATGTGCGTGTCATGCTAAAATACAGCATTGTTTGAAGACCATTTCAGTTCATTGAAAGCAAGCTTTCATGGTTTTTGCAGCAGGAGTTGGACCTCTCGTACAGCTATACGAGAGTAAATGTAAGTTTGTATCAGAACCTTCTTTAACAACATTTGATTCCTTCCCTGCATCTTTCCTTGCATGTGTTAGGGCAGCACAGTGGCTTAGTGCTTAGAATTACAGCCTTGCAGCTCTGGGGACCTGGGTTCATGTCCCAGAGTCAACATCTGCAAAGAGTTTGTATGTTCTCTCTGTGTTTGCGTTGGTTTCCTCCGGGTCCTCCGACTTCTTCCCATACTCCAAAACACACTGATAGGTTGATTATATTTTGTGAGCACCATGTGGACAAGCTCTATGCAGCACTGGGTATTCTGTGTGCACTATATAAATAAAGGAGTCCTGATCTCAACCCAGTAGAAAGCCTTTGGAAAATCCTTGGTGTCAAAGTTATGGCCAAGAAACCCACAACAATTACAGACCTATAGAAGAAGAGAGTACAAAAATCCCACCAGAGCAGTGTGAGAGACTAGTGATGTCCTGTGGCTGCAGTTGTGCTGAAATCATTTAAATGCAAATGCCTGTACACTACCTACTGATTGGTGATTGTTATAAACTTTAGGAAATGTCATTATAATCCTTTTCTGTGCTACAGTCATTGTTGTTCTTTATTTATGATCATCATGTTTTTTGCTAAATAAAGATTGTATGTTGAGATACTTTGGCAATCTTGTAAAACACCGTTCTAGTGTCATGGTGTACCCCTTCCAGAAAATCCATCAAATGTTGATCAATGTTGATCAAATGTTGATCATTCTGAAAAAATCAAGTGATCAAACATTGTTCTCTAATTTTGATCTCCAGTGTAATTGTATGGAACGTGGCAGTATTTTATCCTGACTATAGATAAGGCAGCATAATTCTGATGGGTTCCCTTTAGTCCGTAAATGGAGAAAGTAAAGTCTGTTACCTCTGATACACTCAATTTTAGCCTATAACTTGCCTTTTTATCTGGTTATATTCCTGTAGTCAAATAACCAATTTTGATTTTATCTGTTTGATCACTTCTTAAGCATATCATAAATCATGCATGCACACTTCTGCTAGATTATGTGCTGTTATTGAGGGTTTAAATACACAAGGATACATAAAATAAAGTTGAACAATCTCGTTTGTTTTTCTGATGATTGCTGTGAAAGGAGATTTTATGCCTTGAAAAAATAGAGGCCAGTGTTCTGATGCTTCTTTTTTACATGTAAAAGCCTTCTGGTTAGGGGATTAATATATCAGCACCAGGATCAATAGAAGATGCATTGTGTTTCCTAGTGTGGTCAGTGGATCAATTTGATGCCCCCAGCAATGTGATTCTAAATATTCTCATGCTTCTAGATCCATTCACACAAATATGTAAGATTGGGATTTCTAATAATGCATACCTGTATGGCCCCTGGATGACCTCTACAAAAACATTTTAAAGTATAAACTCTAGTATATTTTTATATATATTCATTTATGCATTTGGATATATTAATTACACAGATTTTGAGGAAATGAAATGGCAAAGTTTAGCATACATTGGAGGATGCTCATTTATCTAGCTTAACCAATATTCATGAGGATAAGGTCTGCACAGTCCCTTGGAGTAAGTGGGTAAGCACTGACAAACAGGATGTCCATGAATTATTCTATACAGTCTGCAGTATTCATTTTCTTAGCCCCTCAGCTCCGAGATCCTACTAACATCGGATCTTCCTCCATTACCTAGGGGCAAAGGTCTAAAATTGAAAAGCCCTTTTAGGGGGCAACAAAGTTGTTATCATATGATAATGGTTCAATCCATACAATGGCTACCTTACTTCTACCCACTTAGTATAGGATATGTCTTAATAGCAGAAGTCAAATATACAGAATATTGATGAGGTACAGTATTTATTTTGGATCAGGATAAATTAATTCTCCGACACATTATCAACTAGAAAGAAGAAAAAAAGTCAAGTATGTATTAAGATATATAGAGCAATGAATGAGTATAGGTTTTACCCCTCTACAAGGAGTAATAATAAGAATTATTATTAGTTTGAGGGGGGCACTTTTGAAAATGGAGTAATATAGAACAGGTTTCTAATATTATGCTGTACATTTCAAATCTCTTTAAACCAGTCTTCCCACAAAGAAAAGTTAGGCCCTATGCATGGGATAGGGCCTAACTTGCTGATAAGTCAGGGTCTCAGTGCTGAGACACCCACAAATCACGAAAAAGGAGGGGTCCGATGGGGTCTCACGCACCCCCATCGGACCCCTCATCGCTTGGTCGGATTAATGGAGCAGACAGCTATGCATGACTGTTCTGTACCATTAACCCCTTAAGGACCAGGCCCTTTTTCGTTTTTGCGTTTTTATTTTTCACTCCCCACCTTCAAAAATCTATAACTTTTTTATTTTTCCATGTACAGAGCTGTGTGATGGCTTATTTTCTGCGTAACAAATTGCACTTCGTAGTGATGGTATTAAATATTCCATGCCGTGTACTGGGAAGCGGGAAAAAAATTCTAAATGCAGTGAAAATGATGAAAAAACACATTTGCGCCATTTCTTGTGGGCTTGGTTTTTACAGCTTTCACTGTGCACCGCAAATGACATGTCTATTTCATTCATTGGGTCAATACGATCACGGGGATACCAAATTTGTATAGGTTTTATAATGTTTTCATACATTTACAAAAATTAAAACCTCCTGTACAGAAAAAAAATTCTTCATTTTGCCGTGTTCTTGCGCTAATAACTTTTTCATACTTTGGTGTATGGAGCTGTGGGTGGTGTCATTTTTTGCAACTTCTGATGACGTTTTCAATGCTTCTATTTTTAGGACTGTTCGACATTTTGATCACTTTTTATAGAATTTTTTCTATTTTTCAAAATGGCAAAAAAATGCCATTTGCGACTTCGGGCGCTATTTTCCGCTACGGGGTTAAACGCAGTGAAAAACGGTTATTATATTTTGATAGATCGGGCATTTTCGGACACGGCGATACCTATTGTGTTTAGGATTTTTACTGTTTATTTATATTTATATCAGTTCTAGGGAAAGGGGGGTGATTTGAATTTTTATGTTTTTTTAATATAATTTTTTTTTTTTACTTTTTTTTATTTATTTTTTTTACTATTTTTCAGACTCCCTAGGGTACTTTAACCCTAGGTTGTCTGATTGATCCTACCATATACTGCCATACTACAGTATGGCAGTATATGGGGATTTTGCATACCATCTATTATAATGTGCAGATCGCACATTATAATAGATAGCCTCGATCATGACAGCCTGGGATCTTTGTGTGATCCCAGGCTGTCATGGCAACGGATCGCCACTCCCCGGTGACGTCACGGGGAGTGACGATCGGAGCCAAGATGGCGGCGCCCACGCGCCGCCGGCTCTTTAATGCCGCCGGCAGCTTTGCCGGCGGCAATCAAAGGGTTAACACCCTTTCGCGGGTGTTAGCGACGGGCGTTTGCTTCATTATGAAGCAAATGCCCGGTGAGTATGAAGAGGGCTCAGCCTGTGAGCCCTCTTCATACTCCCCCATGCGCAGTAAGACGTAAGGGTACGTCTTTTTGCGCTATGGGGTTAATGTCTATGAAGTTGATGGGAATTGCTGAGTGCTGCGGGGGTCTGATGGAGGTACATTGGACCCCATCCGACCCCTTGTTTTTATGAGATCCTAGCACGGAGACCCCCACTGATCAGCAAGTTAGGCTCTATCCCGTGGGATAACCCCTTTAAAAACAAAAATGATCCCAAGAAAACTTCTAATATGAAATGTACTTAAAATATGGAAAATCGATGATTGATTTGTAAGCCAACACTGTATTAAAATAAAAGGACATTTTACAAATTATTAAAACATAAAGCAGACATATGTGAAATTTTAGTAACTAATTTGGGTGGTAAAACTGTAAAAAAAGATAATTTAGAAGATAATTTAGAATTTTGAAAATTAAATTTTTTCCATTTTTTCTAAAACACAAAACATATCAACCAAGATTTACCAAAAACATGAGGCATAACATGTCACAAAAAACAATCTCAAAAATCATTATGGAAAGTCAAAGTGTTCAAAAGTTCTAACCATTTAAAGTGCCGCATGTTAGATTACAAAAAAACAAAAGGTGAGCCTTAAAGAGGACCTGTCACCCATAAAACAGGCACTAGGAGCTGCTTACTAAAGTAACTGCTTACTAAAGTAAGCAGCTCCCAGTTCTAGCCCATTTTTATCAGTGATAAACAGCTATTGGAACCCTCCGATAAAGCTAGCAGACACTGCAGCATAGTACAATAGAAACACCAGTCCAAGCTCACAGCGGTCCGGCGTATTCATGAGGGGGTGGGACTAGGAGGTGGGGACTGTCCCAAGAAGCTCCTCAGTCACCGCTGGCCTATGGAGTAGAAGCTGCAGTGCGGGAAAGAGGCAGTGCCTTGGACCGCCCCCTCATGATACACCGCAGCAGTGTCTGCTAGCTTTATCGGAGGGTTTGGCTGGTGAGCTGCTAGGACAGCAAGGAGCTGCTTACTTTAGTCCCCGTTTTAGGAGTGACAGGTCCTCTTTAAGCCTCGGATTTGGCTTACAAATTCTGAAGCAATATGCTACCAGAGGTCGTGTAAAACTGGTCCACAGTTAAGATAACGATGAATTTGTATGAATTCATTGGAGATGCCTTAAGTCACAAAATGGCTGCGTCCCTAAGGGGTTAAGAAACATTTTATTTTAGATTTAAAAAGGGGCCGAATGTTCATATTATTTCAAGACTTGCGTCAACTCAGTACACCTTCTGTTTGCTAGAAAAAAATTGGCATAAACAAGCTTGACCAGACACACAAACCTGTTAGCTAAGTTATGACAAATTTATGATGAGTCGCACGGCCATTTAAAAATATCCCAAATATTGCAGCACAGCTATTTATATAAACTGCATGCACTGTATTGAGAATTACTAAAATATTGCAAACTTATACCTGTAATATACTGTACATTGAATGCCAATAAAATGCTATAATCTACAAAGCATTATGTGCCCTTTGGTGGCAAATTGATCTCTGTGTTCAGTCTTATTACAGGTAGATACTGAAGTGCATTAAAATTAATTCAATGACTCTAATACTTTACTTCTGGCTCTTCTAAGAAGATTATCAATAATGTAACAAACTGATGTAAATGTGGCTACCTAAAACTATGTATGAAATATTCTTCTAGTACATTGCAGGGAGGCATTTTCTATAAAGTATTTAGTGTTGGGTTTTGTAATGCACTATTGTCAACACAAGACCACAAAGCTCAAAGATCAATCTCCTTTTGGCCAATGGCATTGAAGAAGATATTTAAGAGCTCTGGGATAAATATCACTTAGGCAGCAGCCCTTTAATGGTGGTTTTAGTGCCAGAATTCCAGAAAATATTGCTGTAGGACTGGTTGATTAAAATAACCCTTTTAAGTTAGCTTGGCTTAGCCTTGTCTGTGAATCATTGTGGCCATTCATTAGCAGGTAACAGAACACGAAGAAGTTTTACTTCATATCTGACCATTCAGTACTATACCTCGATTGCTCTTTTAAAAACCAATTCCTAGTGAAATGTCTAAGATTCTGAATGGTATACTGTATAAAATATAAAAGAGGAGATTTAGTCTTTTATGATGAAGTACACTGTATGATCGTATGATCATACTACATATGTTAGATTCAAGGGGAGTTGTTGTTTTTATCCACTGTCCAATCAGTGCTGACATGTGGCACCTGTTGGATCTCATGAACCAAACACAGGACATGACACTGAGCATCAAGATTACAGATATGCAGGCAAGAATAGACTCCTGGTATGTTAAATAACTATGATGTCTGGAGTTTTGTCCTCAGCATAGTGTTCGGTCCGGGTAATCACACCAGTGAATCACATACTGCAAAGTTGTATGTTTTAGGCCTTAGACTATGCAGGAACAACTTGTAATATATACTTGGCTAAATACTAGGAGGACTATTCTAGGAGGAATAACGTATGAACAGCACAACAGAGATATAATCCAGAATTATCTATTCCTATTGTAACCTCTGTGCCAAAGTCCGCCTCTGTCCACAGAGTGCAGATGATTTGGTGTTAATTTCCCTTCCCCTGTTTTGTGTGTGTGAACTGTGGCTTAGGTTGCTGCTGTACTGTTATTGATTGAGCCACACCCATCTCTCTGCAGCCCAGCCCTGTCCAGCAAGGTTTACTAGAGTGATGGACTGCTGATCCAGTCAACTCCTGGAGGCATGTCCATGAACACCTTTTATATATCTGACCAGTCCCATTACACCTTGCTGGTTCTACTAGTCTCCTTATACCTTTCCCAATTGCTGATAGTTATTACTTTGCTATTCTGTGTATCTGACCTCTGCTACGTTACTCAACCTTTCTCTAGTGATTCCACTCTGTACCTTTGGCACCATTTTGGTTTTGACCTGGATCTGTACAACTCTGCTTGTTTTCTGTATCTGTTGTTTGTCCCTCAGTGTAATGCATCTTCCAGTGCCTGACTCCTTTCCTTTCTCAGTTTTGTCTCATTGCCTTGACGCATTACTGTGTCCTAGTGTGAACACCAGTCTGTCTGTGATATCCTGTTACCTATTCTCTCCACTATCCAGCAGTTTCCATATCAAGTAAGTTTATCAGGGCTGTTTATCTGCCGTAGACAGGGCTGTAGCCTGCAGGGACATTGCCACCACTTACCCAGTGTGACAGCTTGCACTTGTAAATCTTGTTGTGGTTGCACTTTTGCTGGACAGGTACATAACAAGTACAGATTACAATTTTTACAGAAATAGCCAAGTCATAAGTTTCTTTTCAAGTACTGTTCTCTTTACTGTTGTCAATGGTACAAAGATTTTCAATTAAAGGTGTGATCCCACAAAATAAAACGTATCCCTATCCATATGAGTGCAGAATGAATGTGGCCCAACAGTTCAATTCTAGTGATCAAGAGAAAGGGGGTATGCGAATGAAGTGCTGCTTCATATGCCCAACCTGTGCTCCATTCTTTGCTATGATACAGCCATTGGGCTGGTTTAGGTCTCTGGATTCCCAGTTATTAGAAAAATATAAGCTTAATTTATTTGACCACCTTACATTATGTGTTCTTATTGGACATTTCAGAATATACATTGGGTTACATATAGGTAGCATGAATGATTGGAGGAAATCTAAAGAACTTTGAAACTGACTAGAGTTCACTGTATATAGTATTAAATACACATATAACATCAGTATATGAAAACAATAAAATGTAATAAAAGTAATCATTGATAAAAGTTCATTTTAGTATTACGAAATGCATTTAGTATTATACATACTTGGCACTGACACTGAGAAGACTCCTCATCCTAGAGGCTTGGTTATAATTCTAACCCTATCACTATATCACTGGATGCATGTAATTTTCCAGTAAAACATTACTATTATCTTTACAATGTTTAAAAAATAGTTGATTTAACCGTATAGCAATGCAATTATATTATTATTAACATGCTCATATGGTATATGTTGTGGATATTATACATGCAGTGTATATTACAAATCATAGGGGACATATACAAATAAAATACTACATTACAGAGTACAAACAGTCATATGGAACAACAGTAGTGAGGGCCGTTTGTATTCTACAAGGTTCCTTAATGACTTTAGGACAATTTGATTAATCTCTTGATAAAACATGTCTATTTCTTTATCTTTCATTCCTTCGTCAAATAAGATGTTTGTATTTTTAATAATATTTCTTCTAATTTAGATATACATCTCAATGAGACAGTGACAGAATTTTTCTCACCAAAAAGCCTAAATGAATATATTAACTCATGAAGTCAAGCTATGTCACCAACAATGATCAGATAATTATTTTAGAAGCACTGTGACTTATTTAATTGCTGTGGGGATTGAAGAGAGGGTTGCTTACAAGTGCACTAATTGGATGGCAGGATATTAACGAGGACCTCAGCGAATTTCAGAATGGAACGTGAGAAGACAGGGACCTGTTCTCATCCAGCACACCTAATATAAGAATCACAGCTCCCCATTGCTTTGATCTCATTCCGTCCCCAAACCTTTTATTCCTATTCATCATATTGTGATATGACTGTAATTTAATTAGGTGCAAATGTCTAAGCAGTCACCTCCCTCAACAATGACAAGATGTGAAGGGATTTGGTGGAGATTCATTAACAAAATGTATAAATCCAAGACAATGTGTTAGGAAAATAAGATATTTATATATGGATATATTTATAGATCGACATATAATAGTTATCAGAAAGTCATTTTTGGCACTGACTAGTTAAATGTACATTAGTTACAATATATTCTTCTCTAGACACCATACAAGGGCTGGCATCAAGTTTAGGTTTAAATAGCAATAATAATGGTAAAGTATAGGGATATGAACAATGAAGAAAGGACAATGGGCATCACTCAAAATGTGGACCACTTCTTCTCTGTCCCCACAACATGCTCCTAAGAAAAAGTGACTGTAGCCTTTTGATTCTTCTGCTAATGAGAGGTTTGGTCACAGAGTGGGATTTCAGTCCAAATGCTCTCCAAAATCAATATACTGTATGATGAGAAATATCCTTGTTCAGTGCTGGACTGGTGTTCCATTCTAACTGCAGTGTTGAAATTATCACCTACTGAGATTCTCTGCATTATCCTCTCTCCTCTTGCATTTGTCTTGTGAGGGTCACCAGCCTTTTTGGGGAACTTTAATGACCATATTCTCTGCTATGGCTGATAGGGTGATAGCCTTGGCTTTCATCAGGACAATTTGCTGTCAGAGGGTTTCAGTTACTTTGGAACAGAACAGCATGTTTGCAAAGTCTAGGCAAACGAGAAAATTAGGTTGCCAGTTGTCAGGTAATTAAGGAAATTAGCACCAGGTTTTTGTGCTTCAGAATATAAGCAATTTATAAAATAAGCTTAAAATACTTTTATTTTACTGATGTTAGGATATATTCACATAGGACTACACAATGACCTTGACATTTCGGAAATTGTACATTCTTTAATTTTGATCTCCAGTGTATATACCAATGTACAAAATTCTTGAGTTGCTAAACTTAAAGGGAACCTGTCACCAGGGACCTCATTTTCACTAAAGACAGAAGCTTATTACACATGCAGTGCAAATATGCCTTTCTGCCTTTTCTAAGCATTTGCATTACAATATAATTGTGTGTTATAACTTACTCTTGCACCCTGACAAAATCCTGGGATGGTCACAGGGGCTGGACTTTGGTTTGGATGCATTTCAAAAACAACTTGTCTGTGTTTCTCACTCCTCAGATCTTAGCCCCCACCTTTATGCTCCTGTACAGCTCCACCTCCTGCTCCTTCTCAGAGGTCATCAGAGCTGACATCAGTGGGGGGAGGGACAAGCTGTACAGGATCGCAAAGATGGAGGCAGCCTGCAGCTCATACAAGTCACATGTTGTTTTTTGAAATGCATCCAAACCAAAGTCCAACCCCTGTGCCTACTCCGGGATTTTCTCAGGAAGCAAGAGAAAGTTATAACACACAATTATATTGTAATGCAAATGCTTAGAAAAGGCAGAGAGGCATTTTTGCACCACAGGTGTCACAGGCTTTTACAATCTGTCTTTAGTGAAAATGAGGTCCCTGGTGACAGGTTCCCTTTAAAGCTAACCTGTCACCAGGAAAGTCTATTTTTAGCTGGGGACAGGTTCCAATAGACCATGCCATGCTGCTTTTAAAATGCCTTTGTCGGCATTATGAATCATTTCAGTAGTTTATATAAGTTTAATTCACATTACTTTGTTACCTGCCAGCAGCGTGTGGTGAGTCCCGGTGGAGGG
This sequence comes from Engystomops pustulosus, assembly GCF_040894005.1. Classification (NCBI taxonomy): domain Eukaryota; kingdom Metazoa; phylum Chordata; class Amphibia; order Anura; family Leptodactylidae; genus Engystomops; species Engystomops pustulosus. The sequence continues at coordinate 134,526,664 of NC_092411.1, forward strand.
GCAGCTGCAGCCTGTGTATCCTCCTGCATTTTTCCTATACTCCACACCATCCCCTTCCCTTCCCTATCTGCTCAATGCTCATTACAGAAGAGTGAGGGAGCTGCATGAGTGTGGAGGAGAAGAGACAGACATAGGCACACACAGGCTGCAGCTACCTCACACACCCGGGACCCACCACATGCTACTGACAAGGAGCTAGGAAATGTAAAATAAACTATTATTAAATAATAATTAAGAATGCTGACAAAGGCATTTTTTTAAAATCACATTGATTAGTGGAACCTGTCACAAGCTAAAAGTGACATTGACAGGTTTGCTTTAAAAAGACAATACACACTAAAAGACACATAGGGTCATTTATCTTAGTTGTTTTATTTTTTGATCTTATGTTTGCACCCTTTTTTTGACACATTTGAATATTTGCACAAAAATTTAAGACTTTTTCCCCAGGTTTCTCTGTCAGACTAGACTAAGTTCTACATGGGTCTCTAATGCAGATAAGAGCAGTTGTTCAGCTGTCTATGACAGTCAGAGAACTGCTCTAGTCTGTTTAACCTCTTAAGTCCCAGAGCCAATACAGTGACATGATTTACATAACTTTATAGGGAGGGGGCTCCTTCATCTCTCCCTGATGAATCCTCAGGAAGATAGCTGGGGACCAAAAATTCCCAATCTGTTAAAATATTTAAAAAAAAATATTCCTTTGGAAAGCAGCCTCTAATGGAAATTTTCACCCATTTTATTGCCATTTTGCAACACATACAAATTTGAATAAAAAGTTATCAAAAGTCATACAGTCTGCAATAAAAATGTTATCTTTTCCCTCAAAAAGAGACATATCAAACAGGTCCTTACACTGATGTATGGAAGAGTTATTGGTTTCAGGATATGGTGAAATGAAGACATTTTTTTTGTAGAATAGGTTTTAATTAGAGATGAGCGAACATGCTCGTCCGAGCTTGATGCTCGGTCGAGCATTAGGGTACTCGAAACTGCTCGTTACTCGGACGAATACTTCGCCCGCTCGAGAAAATGGCAGCTCCCGCCGTTTTGCTTTTTGGCGGCCAGAAACAGAGCCAATCACAAGCCAGGAGACTCTGCACTCCACCCAGCATGACGTGGTACCCTTACACGTCGATAGCAGTGGTTGGCTGGCCAGATCAGGTGACCCTGGGATAGACTAGCCGCTGGCCGCGCTGCTCGGATCATTCTGTCTCTGGATGCCGCTAGGGAGAGAGCTGCTGCTGGTCAGGGAAAGCGTTAGGGTGTTCTATTAGCTTACTGTTAGGCAGGAGTGATTCTCAAAGAACCCAACAGCCCTTCTTAGGGCTACAATAACGTTCTACTTTTTTTATTTTAATTTGCATCTTTTACCATTTTGTGAGGAATTAGCAGGGGGACTTGCTACCGTTGTGTTTAGCTCTTAGTGGCACACATATCCATAGCAAAGACCGAAGTGGGAAAATTCAGTAGGGGTTGGATTTCTATTAGGCAATAACTCAGTGTCATCTCATCTGGCATAGTAGTGTGCTTCCTTTGATACTTGGCTAGAAAATAGCCATAGGAGAATACAAACAGCTTCTTGAAGCCTACAGTAGCGTTCTATATATTTGATTTCTGGTTGATCTGCTGGTGGCTGTAGTTTCTGCAGTGCATGTACTTGCCAATTCTGAGCAATTTGTAGTGAGACTTGCGACCGCTGTGTTCTGCGCTTAGTGGCGCACATATCCATAGCAAAGACCGAAGTGGCAAAATTCAGTAGGGGTTGGATTTCTATTAGGCAATAACTCAGTGTCATCTCATCTGGCATAGTAGTGTGCTTCCTTTGATACTTGGCTAGAAAATAGCCATAGGAGAATACAAACAGCTTCTTGAAGCCTACAGTAGCGTTCTATATATTTGATTTCTGGTTGATCTGCTGGTGGCTGTAGTTTCTGCAGTGCATGTACTTGCCAATTCTGAGCAATTTGTAGTGAGACTTGCGACCGCTGTGTTCTGCGCTTAGTGGCGCACATATCCATAGCAAAGGCCGAAGTGGCAAAATTCAGTAGGGGTTGGATTTCTATTAGGCAATAACTCAGTGTCATCTCATCTGGCATAGTAGTGTGCTTCCTTTGATACTTGGCTAGAAAATAGCCATAGGAGAATACAAACAGCTTCTTGAAGCCTACAGTAGCGTTCTATATATTTGATTTCTGGTTGATCTGCTGGTGGCTGTAGTTTCTGCAGTGCATGTACTTGCCAATTCTGAGCAATTTGTAGTGAGACTTGCGACCGCTGTGTTCTGCGCTTAGTGGCGCACATATCCATAGCAAAGGCCGAAGTGGCAAAATTCAGTAGGGGTTGGATTTCTATTAGGCAATAACTCAGTGTCATCTCATCTGGCATAGTAGTGTGCTTCCTTTGATACTTGGCTAGAAAATAGCCAGAGGAGAATACAAACAGCTTCTTGAAGCCTACAGTAGCGTTCTATATATTTGATTTCTGGTTGATCTGCTGGTGGCTGTAGTTTCTGCAGTGCATGTACTTGCCAATTCTGAGCAATTTGTAGTGAGACTTGCGACCGCTGTGTTCTGCGCTTAGTAGCGCACATATCCATAGCAAAGGCCGAAGTGGCAAAATTCAGTAGGGGTTGGATTTCTATTAGGCAATAACTCAGTGTCATCTCATCTGGCATAGTAGTGTGCTTCCTTTGATACTTGGCTAGAAAATAGCCAGAGGAGAATACAAACAGCTTCTTGAAGCCTACAGTAGCGTTCTATATATTTGATTTCTGGTTGATCTGCTGGTGGCTGTAGTTTCTGCAGTGCATGTACTTGCCAATTCTGAGCAATTTGTAGTGAGACTTGCGACCGCTGTGTTCTGCGCTTAGTGGCGCACATATCCATAGCAAAGGCCGAAGTGGCAAAATTCAGTAGGGGTTGGATTTCTATTAGGCAATAACTCAGTGTCATCTCATCTGGCATAGTAGTGTGCTTCCTTTGATACTTGGCTAGAAAATAGCCATAGCAATAGGATAGGATTGTTTGGTTTTAAAAACTCAAAAAAAAACAAAAAACACAAAAAAAAAAAAAAAACACAAAAAAACACCAAAAAAAACAAAAAGAAGTAAAAAAAAAAAAAAAGTTATAACTCTCATTTTAAAAATGTTTAACCCGAGGGCTAGGGGTAGAGGACGAGGGCGGGGACGTGGGCGTCCAACTACTGCAGGGGTCAGAGGCCGTGGTCCTGGGCGGGGTGAGACACCACCTGCTGATGAGGGAGCAGGGGAACGCCGCAGAGCTACACTCCCTAGGTTCATGTCTGAAGTTACTGGGACTCGTGGTAGAGCACTGTTGAGGCCAGAACAGTGCGAACAGGTGATGTCGTGGATTGCCGACAATGCTTCGAGCAATTTGTCCACCAGTCAGTCTTCCACGCAGTCCACCCATGTCACCGAAATCGGCACTCCTCCAGCTCCTGCACCTCAGCCTCCTCCCCCCCAGTCTGCCCCCTCCCAGCAAAATTTGCCATTTGAACCGGCATACTCTGAGGAACTGTTTTCTGGACCCTTCCCACAGTCACAAACCACTTGTCCGGTTGCTGATGAGCAATTTTCCGATGCCCAGGTTTTCCACCAGTCACAGTCTGTGGGTGATGATGACCTTCTTGACGTAGTGGAAGTGTGTAAAGAGGTGTCCGACGATGAGGAGACACGGTTGTCAGACAGTGGGGAAGTTGTTGTCAGGGCAGGAAGTCCGAGGGGGGAGCAGACTGAGGGATCGGAGGATGATGAGGTGACAGACCCAAGCTGGGTTGAGAGGCCGGGTGAACACAGTGCTTCTGAGACGGAGGAGAGTCCTCGACCTGAACAGGTTGGAAGAGGCAGTGGTGGGGCCAGACGGAGAGGCAGGGCCAGAGCTGGTGCATCAGCGCCACTGTCAACTAGTGAAGCTCCCGTGGTGAGGGCTCTTGCGGCGAGGGCTAGATCTTCAGAAGTGTGGAGGTTCTTTAAGGAAACACCGGATGACCGACGGACTGTGGTGTGCAACATTTGCCAAACCAGGCTCAGCAGGGGTTCCACCACTACTAGCTTAACTACCACCAGTATGCGCAGGCATATGAATGCTAAGCACCCCACTCAGTGGCAACAAGCCCGTTCACCTCCGGCCGTGCACACCACTGCTCCTTCCCCTGTGTCAGCTGCTAGTCAGCCCCCTGCCCAGGACCCTGGCACAAAAACCCCATCGTCGCCTCCACGATCCTCCACAGCATCCACCAGCGTTCAGCTCTCCATACCCCAGACGCTGGAGCGGAAACGCAAATATAGTGCAACCCACCCGCACGCCCAAGCCCTTAATGTGCACATCTCCAGATTGCTTAGCCTGGAGATGCTGCCCTATAGGCTAGTAGAGACCGAGGCCTTTCGCAACCTCATGGCGGCGGCCGCCCCTCGGTATTCGGTCCCCAGCCGCCACTACTTTTCCCGATGTGCCGTCCCAGCCCTGCACCAGCACGTGTCAGACAACATCATCCGTGCCCTGACCAACGCCGTTTCTGACAAGGTCCACCTGACCACGGACACGTGGACGAGTGCTGCCGGGCAGGGCCACTATATATCGCTGACGGCACATTGGGTTAACTTGGTGGAGGCTGGGACCGAGTCTGACCCTGGGGCTGCTCATATACTGCCGACGCCGAGGATTGCGGGGCCTACCTTGGTCCAGGTGTTTCAGGCCTACTATGCCTCCTCCTCCTCCCACCCCTCCTCCACCTCCTCCTCCGAACTACCATCCGTGGGCACGGCGCCATCAGTCGGTAGCTCTAGGCACAGCAGCAGTGCCGTCGCTAAGCGACAGCAGGCGGTGCTCAAACTGCTGAGCCTAGGCGACAAAAGGCACACCGCCCAAGAGCTATTACAGGGCATCACGGCGCAGACTGATCTGTGGCTGGCACCGCTGAACCTCAAGCCGGGAATGGTTGTGTGTGACAACGGCCGTAACCTGGTGGCGGCTCTGCAACTCGGCAGACTGACACATGTGCCATGCCTGGCCCATGTGTTAAATCTGATAGTGCAGCGTTTCCTCAAGACATACCCCAATCTGTCTGATTTGCTCACGAAGGTGCGCCGCATCTGTGCGCATTTCAGGAAGTCCAGCCCAGATGCTGCCACTCTCAGGGCAGCGCAGCGCCGCCTCCAACTGCCCGCTCACCGACTGTTGTGCGACGTGCCCACGAGGTGGAATTCAACACTGACCATGTTATCCAGAGTTTACCAGCAGCGCAGAGCGATTGTAGACTGCCAGATGTCAACTTCCACCAGAACTGGTAGTCAGGTCAGTCAGCTTCCTCAAGTCTACAATGAGGAGTGGACGTGGATGTCTGATATCTGTCAGGTGCTGAGTAACTTTGAGGAGTCAACACAGATGGTCAGTGGCGATGCCGCCATCATCAGCCTCACCATCCCGCTGCTTGGCCTGTTGAAAAACTCTCTGGTCAGCATGAAGTCGGAAGCTTTGCGCTCGTCACAAGAGACGGGGGAAAAATATTCCCTTGTTGATAGCCAAAGCACCCTGAGGTCTGTTTCTCAGCGCATATCGGAGGAGGTGGAGGTGGAGGAGGATGAGGAGGAAGAGGAGGAGAATGTTGGCGAGACACAAGAGGGGACCATTGTTGAGTCCTTCACTGTTCAGCGTGTATGGGCAGAAGAAGAGGAGTTGGAGGAGTTGGAGGAGGAGGAAATGGACAGTCAGGCCAGTGAGGGGAGTGAATTCTTACGCGTTGGTACTCTGGCGCATATGGCAGATTTCATGCTAGGCTGCCTATCCCGTGACCCTCGCGTTCAAAGAATTTATTCCAGCACCGATTACTGGGTGTTCACTCTCCTGGACCCACGGTACAAGCAAAATCTTCCCACTCTCATCCCTGGAGAGGAAAGGAGTGTGAGAATGCATGAATACCAGCAGGCCCTGGTGCACAAGCTGAAACAGTATTTCCCTTCTGACAGCGCTAGCGGCAGAGTGCGTAGTTCTGCGGGACAAGTAGCGAGGGAGAGTAGGCGAGCAGGCAGCTTGTCCAGCACTGGCAAGGGTACGCTTTACAAGGCTTTTGCCAGCTTTATGTCACCCCAGCAAGACACTGTCACCTGTCCCCAGTCTCGGCAGAGTAGGGCTGATCTTTACAGAAAGATGGTGAGGGAGTACGTAGCTGACCATACCATCGTCCTAAATGATCACACAGCTCCCTACAACTACTGGGTTTCAAAGCTGGACATGTGGCACGAACTGGCGCTGTACGCCTTGGAGGTTCTTGCCTGCCCTGCCGCTAGCGTCTTGTCCGAGCGGGTTTTCAGTGCAGCTGGTGGCATCATCACCGATAAGCGTACACGCCTGTCGACTGACAGCGCTGACAGGCTGACGCTTATTAAAATGAATAAAGGCTGGATTTCTCAGAATTTCCAATCTCCACCAGGTGAAGGAAGCTCAACCTGAATAATTGATCCACTCCTCCTCCTCCTCCTCATTTTCCTCCTTCTCCTCCTCTTTGTACAGTAAAGCAGAGGAAAATGGCTATTTTTTGACAGGGCCCACTGGCTCTTGCTATAGTACTTCATGCATTTAATTTTTCTGGAGGGCCACCTACCCGGTCCTCTGTTTGAAACAATTTTTGTGAGTGCCACATACAGGCACTCAATCTATTCCATTTTTCTGGAGGGCCACCTACCCGGTCCTCTGTTTTAAAAAATTTTTGGGACTGCCACATACAGGCACTCAATCTATTCCATTTTACTGCAGGGCCACCTACCTGCTCCTCTGGTTTGAACAATTTTTGGGACTGCCACATACAGGCACTCAATCTATTCCATTTTACTGGAGGGCCACCTACCTGCTCCTCTGGTTTGAAACATTTTTGGGACTGCCACATACAGGCACTCAATCTATTCCATTTTACTGCAGGGCCACCTACCTGCTCCTCTGGTTTGAACAATTTTTGGGACTGCCACATACAGGCACTCAATCTATTCCATTTTACTGCAGGGCCACCTACCTGCTCCTCTGGTTTGAACAATTTTTGGGACTGCCACATACAGGCACTCAATCTATCCCATTTTACTGGAGGGCCACCTACCTGCTCCTCTGGTTTGAAAAATGTTTGGGACTGCCACATACAGGCACTATCCAAATTAAATTGTCTCCATAGCAGCCTCCACACGTTGTCTCCATTGCTACCTCCAAAAGTCGTCCATATAGCTGCCTCCATACATCGTCCCTTTATCAAACGAGGTGTGTCAGGCAGAAATTTGGGTTGTTTTCATGGATTCCACATCAAAGTTGTTAACTTTGTCGCCACCCTGCTGTGTTATCCACAAAATATACTGGCAAACTTTTACCATTTAGGGATATTATTTCAGCGCTTCTTGCGCATCTGTTTACATTCCCCTCACCCGGCATATCCTAAACTTATAAGAACGCTACTACACTTGATCTTATACAAAAGGTTCTTAGAAGTGCTGTTTGGGGAGTAGCCTAGAGACAGGGGCTTGGATTGGCGAAAGCTCGCCTGGCAGCGGAACGCCAGCTCCATGCGCATCATGCGCTTCTTGCGCATCTGTTTACATTCCCCTCACCCGCCATATCCCAAACTTATAAGAACGCTACTACACTTAACTTGGTGCAGGCTGGGACCGAGTCTGACCCTGGGGCTGGTCATATACTGCCGACGCAGAGAATTGCGGGGCCTACCTCGGTCCAGGTCTCAAAGGCCTACTATACCTCCTCCCACCCCTCCTCCACCTCCTCCTCCTCCGAATTACCATCCGTGGGCATGGCGCCATCAGTCGGTAGCTCTAGGCACAGCAGCAGTGCCGTCGCTAAGCGACAGCAGGCGGTGCTGAAACTGCTGAGCCTAGGCGATAAAAGGCACACCGCCCAAGAGCTATTACAGGGCATTCCACATCAAAGTTGTTAACTTTGTCGCCACCCTGCTGTGTAATCCCCAAAATATACTTGCAAACTTTTACCATTTAGGGATATTATTTCAGCGCTTCTTGCGCATCTGTTTACATTCCCCTCACCCGCCATATCCTAAACTTATAAGAACGCTACTACACTTGATCTTATACAAAAGGTTCTTAGAAGTGCTGTTTGGGGAGTAGCCTATAGACAGGGGCTTGGATTGGCGAAAGCTCGCCTGGCAGCGGAGCGCCAGCTCCATGCCAAGATCCAACTAACATAGTTTTAACTGCAGCACCTTTAATCTACTACTAGTTCACTGCCTCCATACATGGTCCCCTTATCAAACGAGCTGTGTCAGGCAGAATTTTGGGTTGTTTTCATGGCTTCCATGTTAACTTTGTCGCCACCCTGCTGTGTAATCCACAAAATATACTGGCAAACTTTTATCATGTACCGATATTATTTGAGCGCTTCTTGCTCACCTCCTTTGGTTCCTCTCTGCCACCCATTGGTTTGAAGCCTGAGTCCATTTAGGGTATGTCACCATGCCACTCTCTAGCCTTCCGCTGCTGCCGCTGCCTCTGCATGCCGTCCCCTATAGTGTCAGGGTCAATTATTGGATGTTTTAGATGCTATCTAGCTTCATTCTGTCACTCTGTCATGGCCATGCTGTTGCCCATAATTTTGGCATAATGGTGCGATTATGCAGCCTCAGAGGCATCCATGCATGCTGCCCCTGCTGTTTCCTGTCCATTTCCGTGGTGTTTCCATCCTTTTCTGAGGTTCCCAGGTGTTTGGCCAAGCTTCCCTGTGCAGAGCCTTGGTCCCCTTGAAAAATGCTCGAGTCTCCCATTGACTTCAATGGGGTTCGTTATTCGAGACGAGCACTCGAGCATCGGGAAAAGTTCGTCTCGAATAACGAGTACCCGAGCATTTTAGTGTTCGCTCATCTCTAGTTTTAATTACATAGTGACCCAAAGAATAAAGTAAATGCATAGTAAATCCATAAAAAGAAAACCCACAAGAATATGCTACAAATGCACTTTCTTTTCAATTTTATCACATTTGAAATTTTTTCCCAGTATACAGCATGAGGTATAAATTGCTGACACTAGGAAGTACAATTTGTAACATAAAAAACAATTCCTTATACAGCTACTTACAGTGGAAAATGTTATAAATTACGGATTTTTGAAGTTAAAACGAGAAACATAAATTGAAAAAGTTAAAAAAATGCCGTGATGGAAAGACTGTATATAATTTCCTAAAGACATCTGCAGGGGGGTTTAAACAGGGCCTGTTACAGCCTCTTACGCATACCCGTTAGTGTGCATAAGACCTAATAGTGTGATACATATATGATTCAGAATAAGCCATTAGTGATATATCTATATGCAATATAATACTGTCTAACTTTGCACTTTTTTTTTAAGTTTTTGACAGTTTAAGTATATCTGCCTTACCTACATCTGTGTTTTTGTGATATAGAACATTTCTAGTGATAGTCCTTTTGTTTAGAGATCGTATCTGATTCTATAGGATTTACCAACTACCTCCTACCGCCTTAGAATATTCACTTGGTATGACTTCAGCCATTTGTTGCTAGCCTCATAGAGGAACATTCATGGAGAGACAATGACAAGGATACGATATATCATTGTCCCACATGTTATCATTCCCTTCATTGTTTCATCCTGTGTTCTTTACCCCCTCTAAGCATAGGATGGCTGTTCTTCTTCATACATATACTTTATGATTGCTTCAGTAAACATAACAGGCTGCGCAGCCACTTCATGATCCGACAAGTAGCGTTCTAGTGATGAAATCAGTGATGGATCTCCAGCTAGCAGTAATACATTGCCGGTCGTTTACACCGGCTGAAGGATCAGCAGTGATGTCATTTGCTTTATTTTAATAACTGTGACGGTTTTTTAACCTTGACAAAGCTTTAGTCCGTTCCTATAAAAGGAATTGTGATTTTCACAAATGTCAAGAGCTTTAGATGCGCCTCAGTGGCTTGGGTACTTCGGGGCCTTTGAGGTATATTGAATATTATAACCATCTAGTCGTTGTATATTAAATGTTACAGCCATTGTAGCTTCATAATAGCCACTCACTTGAATGATAATGACTATTACAGTTTAGGGAATATATAGCCAAAGAGATGAATGGGCGGCAGAAAAAGAATTTATTTCATGTACTATCATTTCTATACAACTACTTCTCAAGAAATAATTTTGCTTTACAATAGGTACAAACAGATTTACAGTAGATATAGACATAGAAATACACAAGGTGTTATAGTAGATTTTTATGCATTTAACCCTGTAACGACCTGACCCTTTTTTGTTTTTTCATTTCTATTCTTCACTCCCTACTTTCAAAAATCTGTAACTTTATTACAGTTAAGAGCTGTGTGTGGGCTTGTTTTTTGTGTAACAAATTGAAATTCATAGTGATGATAATTAATATTCCATGTCATGTACTGGGAAGCGTGAAAAAAATTCCAAATGCAGTGAAAATGGTGAAAAACACATTGCTGCCATTATCTTGTGGGCTTGGATTTTACGGCTTTTACTGTTCATTGTAATAAAAAATCTGCTAGTATTCCTAGTGGAGTGTCAGTAGTGAATTCCTAGTGGCAGAACTGAAATATCTTGGGGCCTTCAAAGTAAGTTATTAAGACTGTTTTATAATGTTGGTTCCATGATTTGGATAGATGAAAGGTTGGGGTTTGGTGCACTATCCACACTAGAGCTGGCCTTGTAACCAGGATTTTCACATGTAACCAGGATTTTCACATGTCTGCACCCATAATGTTTCTACTATCATGTGCTAAGGAAAAGCACCACCTCATCTTGTGAGCAACTTATATATGACCATTGTTTCATCTTAGGGCATTCCTTAGGGAGAGGCTATAGGCTATACACTGGGGGCAGGGGCTGCAGGCTATGTAGGGGAGGCAGGGGCTGCAGGCTATATAGGGGAGGCAGGGGCCGCATGCTATATACTGGGGCAGGGGCTGCAGGCTATATACTGGGCAAGGGGCAGCAGGCTATATATTGGAGGCAGGGGTTACAGGCTATATACTGGGGGGCATGGGCTACAGGCTATACCCTGAGGACAGAGGCTGCTGGCTATATACCAGGAGCAGGGGCTGCAGGCTATATATTGGGGCAGGGGCTGCATGCTACATACTGGTGGCAGGGGCTGCGGGATGTATATCAGGGCAGGGGCTGTAGGCTATATACTGGGGGAAGGGATTGCAGGCTATATACTGGGGGGCAGGGGCTGCAGGCTATATACTGGGATTCAGGAGCTGCAGGCTACATACAGGGGTAGGGGCTGCAGGCTATGTGCTGGGGGGCAGGGGCTGCAGGCTATATAGTGGGAGCAGGGGCTGCTAAACATATACGGGCGGGCTGTATACTGAGGACATGAGCTGGCTGTCTATATACTTGGGAGAAGGGGCTTCTGGCTATATACTGGCGGCAAGAGCTGGCAGACTATATCCTAGGCTTATACTCGAGTCATTAGGTACCTCGGGTCGGTTTCGCTTATACTCAAGTATATACGTTAAATTGGTGGTCTAACAACTGTGCCTTTATACCTTCTAAAAAATTACAAGTCATTTTTATCAGTATTGGAGTGAAATAATTTTTTTGTTCGTTTCTTTTGACTGCAGTAAAAATAACTTTTCTACTTGCATCTTTTTTGTAATAAAACCTTTCGAGAGGGACAGATATTATGATTCCCTTCCAGAATTATCTTCAGAGAATTATATATCAAGTAAAAATGCTTCCATAATAGAATTTCTCATGTCTTGTTACTTTTGATGGCTAATTCTCTGCCTGTGAAATCATGGATCTGATAGAATCACACGGTAACAGACTTTTCTGCATTTGATCTGTGTCGACAGCAGGGACATCTGTTGGGGTTACATGCAGTATAACAGATGTTGCACGATAAAGAGAGTAGGTAAATCTCTGGGAGAAAGACACTACACAGAGTGCATGGTTGAACACCTCAGCAGTGACTGGTCTACATTTTGTGATAATGTGATTCCTTACTGGATGATCTGGGACTATTTGATGCTGTGTTCACAAAAGGTAACAGAACCTCTTCATGCAACTGCCTTTTAGTCCATAGGCATGCTATCTGGCAGTCTATAGAAGCCATCTGTGATGCTGATAGTCTACTGCGCTGAAATATGGCAGGTGCTCATGAGTGTTAATGGTGCTTTCTTACTAAGCAGGCACAGAAAGGCATAAGTAGGGGGGTGGTGGTATGTGATGTTTTGTAATGCTTTATCTCACAAACTATATCACAATTGTATGTGTAGATTTACATCCAATATTGACATTGCTGCCTATAATTCCCATTACATTATTATCAATGCATGAAGTAAAGCATGCACATAAAACTACGGTTTCTGTGGTGTCATAGAAGAGCCTTCACATTTGAGTCATAATTATGCACTATTTATGCCATATTTCTTGAATGATCACAATAACCTGTCAAGTTTGCAAGGCTGCTCACCAGCTTATAATAGAACAATAACAGCTAACCAACAGTAAGGCATCGTATAATAGAAGTATAATAGGGTCCATCAAGTCTATATTGGGGTTTCTATATGAGATGGAACTTGTGTATGGCAAAGCAGAGCTCATAAATGTAAAGTATGTAAAATCATATTCATCTAATTTAAGGTTTGTTAATTGTTAATTGTTAATGTTAACATTAAAGTAATTTATTGGATTGATTTTTTTTTTGAGCTTTAGAATCACCTCTCATGAACTTGCAGCATTGTTCTTTCTTACAATAGCAATTTTCCTTCAGGTTAAGGCCCCTTCCACACTTGCGTTGCAGATCACCTGAGTTTGCTCAGGGTGCGATCAGTGTTTGGTCAGTGAAAAACTGACATTTTTCATCAGAGTGCAATCAGTTTTCAGTCGGAGTTTGGTCAGTGTCTCAGTGTCGCAGAAAATGCGCTTGAAAGGACTCTGGGCTGAGGTCTATCTTTTCTATGGCAATTGATGCGTGAAAAACGCATTGCACTTGCATTGCACTTGCAAGTGTCTCATAGTGCAATGCATTATTGATGCGTCTCCATAGACTTGTATGGTGCATTTCTCACGCGCGTGACCTGCAAAAGTAGAGCATGTCGAGATTTAAACGTGTGTTAAAAAAAATGCGTGTGTGTGAAAAAGCCCATTGATTACAATGGGTCAGAGTGCAATGCAAGTTCTGCGCGTCAAGAGCATGCACAGAAAACGAGCGTGAAAAACGCAAGTGTGAAAGGGGCCTAAGTGACAAGATTGTTGAACACACTTAGAATATTGCATAACACAGACTTTTAAGATCTGGTACTAACCTCAGGTCTTTGGAAAGGCCGATAACGTCTTCTGATAATTGACAGTCAGAATGTTCAGTTTTTATGTAGCACATTTCCAAACAGTCTCTTTTGAAGTATTCTTACTGTTTCCCCATATATTCCTCAAATATATACTAAGAAAAATGAAGAGTTTCAGAGTAACAGGGAAACTTTTGTCTTGACAACTCACAAGACAGAGAACTAGTGACCTGTGTGCTATCAGAAGGGCTTTTAGCACATGGTGAATACATTCCCAGTGGCAGCATGGTTAAGCGTCTTTACTGGAAAGAAAAACAAACCTGTTTTCCTTAACATATTTGTTTAAGGAAGGTGATTGAATGTGTGGGTTTTATAAAAATGATCTACTTTTCTCAGCAAAATTGAACTGCTCCCTTTAAATCTCTATTCGTCATCACCAAGTATTTGTATGCTGCTGATATTAAAGGTGTTTATGACTGTCATTACATTGTGAGAATTTCTTACACTTTCCAGCATCATTGCAGTAGTAGAGCACCTATGGATGTTGTTTGTAGACAGGAGCCACCCATTTATAAAGTTTGTCAAAGTTAAGAATGTTTCATTTAAGGATACTATTTATATTGTACATCTTATCTGACTTTATATTAGTGTCGCCTCAATAATAACTCAATTATAACTCATAAATCTCAAATAGTAAAATATTTTGTATTTTAGTATTATGGAATTGCTGCTTCTCTTATTCTTAAATGTTCCACTGTTCTTCCAAAAATCATTTTTATTCCTCCTCTCACTTCCATAACATAAAGTAAAGAAGGTGAAGGAGCTTGTTTATGCAGTGAAGCTCACTCTGCCTCTTCACAGCCACTCAGTGCTGACATCATAGTTTCCTTTGGTTGAATTTATGCACATGCATGGTGCATCTGTGATGTGTCAGCGGCTTCACTGGTGCACTAGCAGGTGTGCTGCTATTTGGTCCTATGCTCCTAGATGATGTGCCAGCAAGCTCGTGCTGGGCGGGCTGGCTAAACTTAGCGCCAACTCTGCACACTTAAGTATTGCACACACTGTGCACTTGTGAAGCCAGCCGACACCAGCCAGCAAGGAACTGCTATGTATTTCTGACTTCTTCCCACCCCTGAAAACAATACCATTGGACTTAAATTCCATATGTCTGACTATTCTTTCTCGTGGCAGGTTTGACCTAACTTCCTTTTACAGTACAAGGGGACCCCTAATTAAGAACACCTGACTTACAGATGACCCTTAGTTAAAAATGGCCCTCTGGATGTTTGTAATTTACTGTACGTAGCCCTAGGCTATTATTTATGATCAGCATAATGAGTTATCGAATGTGTCTGCAAATAAGTTTTATTATTAATCCTGTTTCTTATTACATCCCAACATTTTTAAAATCCAATTGATACAGAGACCAAAAATAATTCTGGCTGGGGTTACAACTATAAAATATACAGTTACGACTTACATACAAATTCAACTTAAGAACAAACCTACGGAACCTAAAGTAACATTTTTTAAAGACAGTCTTAATTTTTTTATGACTGTCCAAATTTTACTAGACATAACTTACTTTTACATCATAGAAATTCTATGGCATGTGGTGGCCCAACATAGGTCATACCCAATTTCATTGTAGCAATACTCCTTTTCCACAAAGCCCTAGTAATATAGTATCTAGAACATTGTGTGTCATAGAACAAAAAGCACCCAAAGCATATTTTCTCCCCTCATTCTGTCTCATATACCTGTCATCTTCAGGGTGTTCAAAGAGGGTCTAAATTGATGTAAATCCTTGCAACTAGTAAGGATTGGTTGTGAAGGGAAGTGAGAATACTTCACTGCCCAGACATTTGGGCACATGGTCAATTAAAATCTAAGATTCTCAGTAATGTAAGAAATGTAATCTGCTAAATAAGCATCCTTAATATTCCAGGAATACATATAATATTCAAATGGGTCATTAGAATATAAGCTAATATGTAATTAGTTAAAATTAAAGGAAAGCTACCATTTGATTTGATGCAGAACCAAACATACCTTGAGAATGCTGTAGCTACATGGATGCAGGATCATATCTTGGTTAATCCCTGTGCAGAGCGGTTTTGCTGATAAAACAGATATAACATTATGATAATTAAGCTCTGTGGCTTCTATGGCTGCTTCAGCGCTTCTCCTAGCACATGAGTTTTTCTCTGCAGGAGAGTATGATGTAATACCTGGGTTGTGCCTGAAGGCAGAATAATCAATTGCTACACCATCCCCCAGCTGCTGTGTACGAGTGATCCAGCTCAGGTTGATGTCTTGACTAACCCCCATTTGTAATTACAAGCTCCGTGTGTAGTGTGTTTATGTCAGCCAGTCTGACCCAGCTTTCCCAAGCTTTCCCAAGCTGACTTGGCAAAACCACTCAGCTCAGGGATTAACCAAGATAGTGTAGCTATTGCACAAGCCCTATTCTGATGGTCGGATCCACATAAGTGTTTCCAAGGGAGCTGTACCAACACCTATAGAATTCAATGGTATAACAGAAGGTGAAAACTATCTAAAACTTAACATTTAATTCAAAATATATAAAAACCACTATTGTCACAAATAGCGATGCACCAAACCTCATGGTCACTGTGAAATGTCAAACAAATCATATACGGTCCATCCAGATGACCACCATAGCTTCTAATCAATCATACACGCAAGCAGGGCTGTACATAGTATATGTGCCAGGGTATGCGGTTACAAATATAAACACCAAAGGTCAATGGACCATAGCAGTTGCAGGTATAGCAGCTATCATGTAGTCAGTGCACATAGAAAGGAAGGACAAAAAATCGGTGTGTACTTACAGCAATAGTAGCAATAATAACAATATGCGAAAGGTGAGAAAAGGAATGTTCTTACCAATCCTGGGTTGAAAAGATCATGCCATCGATTCCTGTAAGACATAGATCAGCCTGGGTATCCTACGTATCCCTCGCATACTGAAGTATCACCTAAATATCGTCCAATAACTCCCGTCCTAACAAGGACGGTCCACAGCTGTCCCTGACATCTTGCCCTTGCTATAGAAGACAGGTGTTCTCAGATGGTCTTGAAGTCAAAAAAATGATAATCCCGACGCGTTTCTTCCGCAGTTACTCGGATTCATCAGGGGATAAATGTGTCGCAGGTATAAGTGACTATTGAAAGGTCATAGCAATGGAGCCCAGGCAATGATTCCAGAAGGTCTCCAAATCGCCCAGCTTAGTGAAGCATCAGGCGGTTGGCGTGTGCAGCATTTTCCTGCGCCTGCTCAGCTGTTTTTAAATCAGCCGGCTAGAGCACGCCGTGCGACCGCTCACTTCCGGTACATGCCGATCACGTGACTAGTCACGCGATCAGTCACATGACCCCGGGGAGGCGGCGCCAAGTGCCGTAACATCAGGTTAGGAATGAGAATCTAGTCCATCAACCCGATCAACATTGCATAGTCACGGCAGTGTGAAATACTGTATCACTAAATCAGTGGTGAGCAAAGAAAACTTATTGAAATGTATATACATCTAATAGTTTAGAGAAAAGGCTCACTAAGCGGTACGTATGAACACATTGTACTAAACGGTACTTCAAATGATATTTCCGGCAGTGTTGAAAGTCCTAGTCTGAGGACAAGATTTAATCAAGCATTCGAATATAAATTATTCAAATAATTAATTATAAAAACAATCGTAGATGAAAAATGACTTGAGGAGAAAGGACAACAAGGTATTACTCAGAAGGGATCACAAACAAGACAAAGAAAAATTTACAACTGTACAAAGGTGAATTTTTATATTTTTATATATATGTAAACAGAGGAGGAAATCAACCATCAATAAAGGATACGAAGCTTAGGGTTTCATTAAGCCCACTGGGGGCCACCGTGGCTAGTCTATAAATCCAACGGGTCTCTATTTGTAAAATTTTTTTGTTCCAATCTCCCCCTCTAGCATTTCGGGGTACTTGGATGAAGCCATGAAATTTAAATGCATCACTAGAACCCTGGTGGCATTCATGGACATGTCTGGCTAAGGGAGTATCTCTTGAATGTTTAATGTCAGCCAAGTGCTCACCTACTCGTCTGCGGAATTCTCGAAAGGTTTTCCCAATGTACTCAATTCCACATATACATACAGCCCGATAGATCACTCCCTTGGTTCTGCAGTTAATGAAGGAATTAATTTGGATTTCCTCCCCAGTCACATTCGCCACAAATTTCTTTATTACAAGAATATGGGGGCAGGCTATGCAGCCACTGCATTTGTAGGAACCATTAGGTTTACTAGTGTCCAACCAGGTGTTTCTGGAACTTGTGGCAAAGTGACTGTGCACTAAACGGTCTCTCAGGGATCTCCCTTTACGGTACGTGATGGAGGGAAGTGGAGTCAAGACATCAGCTATGTCCGTATCCATCAGCAGGGTCGACCAATGTTTAGATAAGATTTGCCTTACATTATCAGAACCCTTATTAAACGTGGTGATGAATCTCACCACGTTATCACCACCATGTTCATTAGTCCTTGGGAGTAAAAGATTTCTCCTGTCTTCTTTTAGTGCATTGTGAAATGCACTTCTCAAAATTTTATCAGGATACCCTTTCTCCAAGAATCTTTCTCTGAGATCGTCTGCCTGCTTTAGAAATGTGCGTTTATCAGAGCAATTCCTCCGTAGTCGAAGGTATTGACCCCGCGGTATTCCTCTTTTTAAGGGAGTTGGATGGCTACTCTCCCATCTTAATAGTGAATTAGTGGCGGTAGCCTTTCTGAAAACCTCTGTCTGTACTAGACCCTCGGGTCCTTTCGTAAGGAGTATATCCAGGAAGGCTAGTTTTTCGCCACTGATCTCATAGGTAAATTTGAGGCCAATATCATTACAGTTCAGATGTTCCACAAAGTCAGAAAATGCTGATTTAGAGCCATTCCATACAATCATTATGTCGTCAATAAAGCGTAGCCATAATTCCAGATGCCCCTGGTAGGGGTCAGTTTCTGGTGTAAAGACCATGGTGTCCTCCCACCAGCCCAGGAGCAAGTTGGCGTAGGTTGGCGCACACGGCCAACCCATTGCCGTGCCCCTGAGCTGGTGGTAGTACTTGCCATTGAACAAGAAGTAGTTGTGTGTAAGACAAAACTGCAAGGATTTGATAATAAAGTCATTATGCTGCCTATACTGTATCCCTCTTGTACTCAAAAAGTGTGACACTGCTTCGAGACCTCTGTTGTGAGGAATCGAGGAATATAGAGCTTCAACATCAATAGAGGCGAGAAAACAACCCTCATCCAGCACAACACCCTCCAATTTTCTTAGAAGATCCATAGAATCCCTTAAGTATGATGGTAGGGATTCAACATACGGTCTCAGGACTTTGTCTAGGTACACTCCCAGATTTTGGGTGATATTATTGGTACCAGACACAATTGGTCTCCCCTTTAATGGCTCCAACCCCTTATGGACCTTAGGGAGCCCATAGAATGTGGCAATCATGGGAGCTGTTGGTTCTAAAAATTTCAATTCATTTGTGTCGATTAACCCCTGGTTGAAGGCTTCCCGAAGTATAATTCCCAATTCACCCCGGTATTGGGACGTAGGGTTTGTGTCAAGAATTTCATATGATCGCCTATCACTTAGAAGGTCCAAACACATTTTTTTGTAGATATCAGAGTCCATGACAACCACATTCCCCCCTTTGTCTGAGGGTTTAATGGTTAAACTGGTATCCTTTTCCAGTTCCCTTAAGGCCTCAGTTTCAGACCGTGAGCAGTTAAATGGCACAAAATCAGTTTGCATCATGTTGATTTCATTAATGACATCCCTCAGGAAAACGTCAATCGGAGAGATCTCAGAAAAAGGGGGGGACCTTATGCTATTGGGTCGTAGGTCAGTGAATGGACCTTTGCCCTCTATTGAGGGACAAGAATCCTCAAGACCATACAGCAGTCTAACATCCTGTAATAGATCGCTTGGGATCCCCAATTCTCTACACATTTTTTTATCACTTTTAATGAAGTGTTTCCTCCACTTGAGCTTCCTGATAAATAAATGTAGATCTTTTATAATCTCGAAAGTGTCTGGTTTGTTTGTAGGAACAAAATTAAGTCCCTTAGACAGTATCTGTACCTCTGCTGTAGATAGCGTTTTACTCGAGAGATTAATTATTTGGGACCCATGGTCTGAGATGGGGGGGGCGGCCTGCTTCTTGCCCTCGTCTGGTAAGGCTGATCTAAAAAATCTGTCTTAGCTCCTCTGCTTCTTGGATTCCCTCTGCCTCGTCCTCTACCTCTTCTATTTTTTGATTGTCTATTAGAAGAGTCCACATCCGAATTGTCAGTTTCAGATGAGGAGGCCTCAGTGTCTGTATGCCTCTTATGAAGAACCCATGAGTAGACCTTATTGTCCCTAAAGTCTTGGAGGTCACGAAGGAATTGGGTATGTTTCCTCTCTTTTAAATGATATTGGTATTTTTCAATTGTTAGTTGTAGTTGGTTCTCCTTGGTTTTTGAAATCCGGTTCGGATTCAAATTTCTTAGTAATTTTGATCTGCTCATTCAGTTTGTTTTCTAAATTTTGTAGAGTTATTCTCTCCTCATCTAGTAGAATCTGCATCAATCGAAGGGAACTATTAGTTGCCTCCTTTTCCCATCTTTTCATCAAATTTGGGGTTCTGGATCTACCTGCTGGTGTTAGCGGAATACGGAGACCCCTAGGAACTATAGAGTTCTTAATATAGTTCTCTAGTGAAGAGAGCTCCCACCAGGATGCGATTTTATCTTTATATACTTTAGTCAACTCTTTGAAAGCAGCATTAAAAGTAGGAGTGTAACGTTGTTGAGTGAACTCTCTGTCTGAGAACACCTCTTTGGCCTCCTCAAGCCATGATTGTGTGTTTAATCCTATGGTTAAGAAACCTGCCATATCAAGTAGACTGAAAACGCTATTGCACAAGCCCTATTCTGATGGTCGGATCCACATAAGTGTTTCCAAGGGAGCTGTACCAACACCTATAGAATTCAATGGTATAACAGAAGGTGAAAACTATCTAAAACTTAACATTTAATTCAAAATATATAAAAACCACTATTGTCACAAATAGCGATGCACCAAACCTCATGGTCACTGTGAAATGTCAAACAAATCATATACGGTCCATCCAGATGACCACCATAGCTTCTAATCAATCATACACGCAAGCAGGGCTGTACATAGTATATGTGCCAGGGTATGCGGTTACAAATATAAACACCAAAGGTCAATGGACCATAGCAGTTGCAGGTATAGCAGCTATCATGTAGTCAGTGCACATAGAAAGGAAGGACAAAAAATCGGTGTGTACTTACAGCAATAGTAGCAATAATAACAATATGCGAAAGGTGAGAAAAGGAATGTTCTTACCAATCCTGGGTTGAAAAGATCATGCCATCGATTCCTGTAAGACATAGATCAGCCTGGGTATCCTACGTATCCCTCGCATACTGAAGTATCACCTAAATATCGTCCAATAACTCCCGTCCTAACAAGGACGGTCCACAGCTGTCCCTGACATCTTGCCCTTGCTATAGAAGACAGGTGTTCTCAGATGGTCTTGAAGTCAAAAAAATGATAATCCCGACGCGTTTCTTCCGCAGTTACTCGGATTCATCAGGGGATAAATGTGTCGCAGGTATAAGTGACTATTGAAAGGTCATAGCAATGGAGCCCAGGCAATGATTCCAGAAGGTCTCCAAATCGCCCAGCTTAGTGAAGCATCAGGCGGTTGGCGTGTGCAGCATTTTCCTGCGCCTGCTCAGCTGTTTTTAAATCAGCCGGCTAGAGCACGCCGTGCGACCGCTCACTTCCGGTACATGCCGATCACGTGACTAGTCACGCGATCAGTCACATGACCCCGGGGAGGCGGCGCCAAGTGACGTAACATCAGGTTAGGAATGAGAATCTAGTCCATCAACCCGATCAACATTGCATAGTCACGGCAGTGTGAAATACTGTATCACTAAATCAGTGGTGAGCAAAGAAAACTTATTGAAATGTATATACATCTAATAGTTTAGAGAAAAGGCTCACTAAGCGGTACGTATGAACACATTGTACTAAACGGTACTTCAAATGATATTTCCGGCAGTGTTGAAAGTCCTAGTCTGAGGACAAGATTTAATCAAGCATTCGAATATAAATTATTCAAATAATTAATTATAAAAACAATCGTAGATGAAAAATGACTTGAGGAGAAAGGACAACAAGGTATTACTCAGAAGGGATCACAAACAAGACAAAGAAAAATTTACAACTGTACAAAGGTGAATTTTTATATTTTTATATATATGTAAACAGAGGAGGAAATCAACCATCAATAAAGGATACGAAGCTTAGGGTTTCATTAAGCCCACTGGGGGCCACCGTGGCTAGTCTATAAATCCAACGGGTCTCTATTTGTAAAATTTTTTTGTTCCAATCTCCCCCTCTAGCATTTCGGGGTACTTGGATGAAGCCATGAAATTTAAATGCATCACTAGAACCCTGGTGGCATTCATGGACATGTCTGGCTAAGGGAGTATCTCTTGAATGTTTAATGTCAGCCAAGTGCTCACCTACTCGTCTGCGGAATTCTCGAAAGGTTTTCCCAATGTACTCAATTCCACATATACATACAGCCCGATAGATCACTCCCTTGGTTCTGCAGTTAATGAAGGAATTAATTTGGATTTCCTCCCCAGTCACATTCGCCACAAATTTCTTTATTACAAGAATATGGGGGCAGGCTATGCAGCCACTGCATTTGTAGGAACCATTAGGTTTACTAGTGTCCAACCAGGTGTTTCTGGAACTTGTGGCAAAGTGACTGTGCACTAAACGGTCTCTCAGGGATCTCCCTTTACGGTACGTGATGGAGGGAAGTGGAGTCAAGACATCAGCTATGTCCGTATCCATCAGCAGGGTCGACCAATGTTTAGATAAGATTTGCCTTACATTATCAGAACCCTTATTAAACGTGGTGATGAATCTCACCACGTTATCACCACCATGTTCATTAGTCCTTGGGAGTAAAAGATTTCTCCTGTCTTCTTTTAGTGCATTGTGAAATGCACTTCTCAAAATTTTATCAGGATACCCTTTCTCCAAGAATCTTTCTCTGAGATCGTCTGCCTGCTTTAGAAATGTGCGTTTATCAGAGCAATTCCTCCGTAGTCGAAGGTATTGACCCCGCGGTATTCCTCTTTTTAAGGGAGTTGGATGGCTACTCTCCCATCTTAATAGTGAATTAGTGGCGGTAGCCTTTCTGAAAACCTCTGTCTGTACTAGACCCTCGGGTCCTTTCGTAAGGAGTATATCCAGGAAGGCTAGTTTTTCGCCACTGATCTCATAGGTAAATTTGAGGCCAATATCATTACAGTTCAGATGTTCCACAAAGTCAGAAAATGCTGATTTAGAGCCATTCCATACAATCATTATGTCGTCAATAAAGCGTAGCCATAATTCCAGATGCCCCTGGTAGGGGTCAGTTTCTGGTGTAAAGACCATGGTGTCCTCCCACCAGCCCAGGAGCAAGTTGGCGTAGGTTGGCGCACACGGCCAACCCATTGCCGTGCCCCTGAGCTGGTGGTAGTACTTGCCATTGAACAAGAAGTAGTTGTGTGTAAGACAAAACTGCAAGGATTTGATAATAAAGTCATTATGCTGCCTATACTGTATCCCTCTTGTACTCAAAAAGTGTGACACTGCTTCGAGACCTCTGTTGTGAGGAATCGAGGGACAGCTGTGGACCGTCCTTGTTAGGACGGGAGTTATTGGACGATATTTAGGTGATACTTCAGTATGCGAGGGATACGTAGGATACCCAGGCTGATCTATGTCTTACAGGAATCGATGGCATGATCTTTTCAACCCAGGATTGGTAAGAACATTCCTTTTCTCACCTTTCGCATATTGTTATTATTGCTACTATTGCTGTAAGTACACACCGATTTTTTGTCCTTCCTTTCTATGTGCACTGACTACATGATAGCTGCTATACCTGCAACTGCTATGGTCCATTGACCTTTGGTGTTTATATTTGTAACCGCATACCCTGGCACATATACTATGTACAGCCCTGCTTGCGTGTATGATTGATTAGAAGCTATGGTGGTCATCTGGATGGACCGTATATGATTTGTTTGACATTTCACAGTGACCATGAGGTTTGGTGCATCGCTATTTGTGACAATAGTGGTTTTTATATATTTTGAATTAAATGTTAAGTTTTAGATAGTTTTCACCTTCTGTTATACCATTGAATTCTATAGGTGTTGGTACAGCTCCCTTGGAAACACTTATGTGGATCCGACCATCAGAATAGGGCTTGTGCAATAGCGTTTTCAGTCTACTTGATATGGCAGGTTTCTTAACCATAGGATTAAACACACAATCATGGCTTGAGGAGGCCAAAGAGGTGTTCTCAGACAGAGAGTTCACTCAACAACGTTACACTCCTACTTTTAATGCTGCTTTCAAAGAGTTGACTAAAGTATATAAAGATAAAATCGCATCCTGGTGGGAGCTCTCTTCACTAGAGAACTATATTAAGAACTCTATAGTTCCTAGGGGTCTCCGTATTCCGCTAACACCAGCAGGTAGATCCAGAACCCCAAATTTGATGAAAAGATGGGAAAAGGAGGCAACTAATAGTTCCCTTCGATTGATGCAGATTCTACTAGATGAGGAGAGAATAACTCTACAAAATTTAGAAAACAAACTGAATGAGCAGATCAAAATTACTAAGAAATTTGAATCCGAACCGGATTTCAAAACCAAGGAGAACCAACTACAACTAACAATTGAAAAATACCAATATCATTTAAAAGAGAGGAAACATACCCAATTCCTTCGTGACCTCCAAGACTTTAGGGACAATAAGGTCTACTCATGGGTTCTTCATAAGAGGCATACAGACACTGAGGCCTCCTCATCTGAAACTGACAATTCGGATGTGGACTCTTCTAATAGACAATCAAAAAATAGAAGAGGTAGAGGACGAGGCAGAGGGAATCCAAGAAGCAGAGGAGCTAAGACAGATTTTTTAGATCAGCCTTACCAGACGAGGGCAAGAAGCAGGCCGCCCCCCCCATCTCAGACCATGGGTCCCAAATAATTAATCTCTCGAGTAAAACGCTATCTACAGCAGAGGTACAGATACTGTCTAAGGGACTTAATTTTGTTCCTACAAACAAACCAGACACTTTCGAGATTATAAAAGATCTACATTTATTTATCAGGAAGCTCAAGTGGAGGAAACACTTCATTAAAAGTGATAAAAAAATGTGTAGAGAATTGGGGATCCCAAGCGATCTATTACAGGATGTTAGACTGCTGTATGGTCTTGAGGATTCTTGTCCCTCAATAGAGGGCAAAGGTCCATTCACTGACCTACGACCCAATAGCATAAGGTCCCCCCCTTTTTCTGAGATCTCTCCGATTGACGTTTTCCTGAGGGATGTCATTAATGAAATCAACATGATGCAAACTGATTTTGTGCCATTTAACTGCTCACGGTCTGAAACTGAGGCCTTAAGGGAACTGGAAAAGGATACCAGTTTAACCATTAAACCCTCAGACAAAGGGGGGAATGTGGTTGTCATGGACTCTGATATCTACAAAAAAATGTGTTTGGACCTTCTAAGTGATAGGCGATCATATGAAATTCTTGACACAAACCCTACGTCCCAATACCGGGGTGAATTGGGAATTATACTTCGGGAAGCCTTCAACCAGGGGTTAATCGACACAAATGAATTGAAATTTTTAGAACCAACAGCTCCCATGATTGCCACATTCTATGGGCTCCCTAAGGTCCATAAGGGGTTGGAGCCATTAAAGGGGAGACCAATTGTGTCTGGTACCAATAATATCACCCAAAATCTGGGAGTGTACCTAGACAAAGTCCTGAGACCGTATGTTGAATCCCTACCATCATACTTAAGGGATTCTATGGATCTTCTAAGAAAATTGGAGGGTGTTGTGCTGGATGAGGGTTGTTTTCTCGCCTCTATTGATGTTGAAGCTCTATATTCCTCGATTCCTCACAACAGAGGTCTCGAAGCAGTGTCACACTTTTTGAGTACAAGAGGGATACAGTATAGGCAGCATAATGACTTTATTATCAAATCCTTGCAGTTTTGTCTTACACACAACTACTTCTTGTTCAATGGCAAGTACTACCACCAGCTCAGGGGCACGGCAATGGGTTGGCCGTGTGCGCCAACCTACGCCAACTTGCTCCTGGGCTGGTGGGAGGACACCATGGTCTTTACACCAGAAACTGACCCCTACCAGGGGCATCTGGAATTATGGCTACGCTTTATTGACGACATAATGATTGTATGGAATGGCTCTAAATCAGCATTTTCTGACTTTGTGGAACATCTGAACTGTAATGATATTGGCCTCAAATTTACCTATGAGATCAGTGGCGAAAAACTAGCCTTCCTGGATATACTCCTTACGAAAGGACCCGAGGGTCTAGTACAGACAGAGGTTTTCAGAAAGGCTACCGCCACTAATTCACTATTAAGATGGGAGAGTAGCCATCCAACTCCCTTAAAAAGAGGAATACCGCGGGGTCAATACCTTCGACTACGGAGGAATTGCTCTGATAAACGCACATTTCTAAAGCAGGCAGACGATCTCAGAGAAAGATTCTTGGAGAAAGGGTATCCTGATAAAATTTTGAGAAGTGCATTTCACAATGCACTAAAAGAAGACAGGAGAAATCTTTTACTCCCAAGGACTAATGAACATGGTGGTGATAACGTGGTGAGATTCATCACCACGTTTAATAAGGGTTCTGATAATGTAAGGCAAATCTTATCTAAACATTGGTCGACCCTGCTGATGGATACGGACATAGCTGATGTCTTGACTCCACTTCCCTCCATCACGTACCGTAAAGGGAGATCCCTGAGAGACCGTTTAGTGCACAGTCACTTTGCCACAAGTTCCAGAAACACCTGGTTGGACACTAGTAAACCTAATGGTTCCTACAAATGCAGTGGCTGCATAGCCTGCCCCCATATTCTTGTAATAAAGAAATTTGTGGCGAATGTGACTGGGGAGGAAATCCAAATTAATTCCTTCATTAACTGCAGAACCAAGGGAGTGATCTATCGGGCTGTATGTATATGTGGAATTGAGTACATTGGGAAAACCTTTCGAGAATTCCGCAGACGAGTAGGTGAGCACTTGGCTGACATTAAACATTCAAGAGATACTCCCTTAGCCAGACATGTCCATGAATGCCACCAGGGTTCTAGTGATGCATTTAAATTTCATGGCTTCATCCAAGTACCCCGAAATGCTAGAGGGGGAGATTGGAACAAAAAAATTTTACAAATAGAGACCCGTTGGATTTATAGACTAGCCACGGTGGCCCCCAGTGGGCTTAATGAAACCCTAAGCTTCGTATCCTTTATTGATGGTTGATTTCCTCCTCTGTTTACATATATATAAAAATATAAAAATTCACCTTTGTACAGTTGTAAATTTTTCTTTGTCTTGTTTGTGATCCCTTCTGAGTAATACCTTGTTGTCCTTTCTCCTCAAGTCATTTTTCATCTACGATTGTTTTTATAATTAATTATTTGAATAATTTATATTCGAATGCTTGATTAAATCTTGTCCTCAGACTAGGACTTTCAACACTGCCGGAAATATCATTTGAAGTACCGTTTAGTACAATGTGTTCATACGTACCGCTTAGTGAGCCTTTTCTCTAAACTATTAGATGTATATACATTTCAATAAGTTTTCTTTGCTCACCACTGATTTAGTGATACAGTATTTCACACTGCCGTGACTATGCAATGTTGATCGGGTTGATGGACTAGATTCTCATTCCTAACCTGATGTTACGGCACTTGGCGCCGCCTCCCCGGGGTCATGTGACTGATCGCGTGACTAGTCACGTGATCGGCATGTACCGGAAGTGAGCGGTCGCACGGCGTGCTCTAGCCGGCTGATTTAAAAACAGCTGAGCAGGCGCAGGAAAATGCTGCACACGCCAACCGCCTGATGCTTCACTAAGCTGGGCGATTTGGAGACCTTCTGGAATCATTGCCTGGGCTCCATTGCTATGACCTTTCAATAGTCACTTATACCTGCGACACATTTATCCCCTGATGAATCCGAGTAACTGCGGAAGAAACGCGTCGGGATTATCATTTTTTTGACTTCAAGACCATCTGAGAACACCTGTCTTCTATAGCAAGGGCAAGATGTCAGGGACAGCTGTGGACCGTCCTTGTTAGGACGGGAGTTATTGGACGATATTTAGGTGATACTTCAGTATGCGAGGGATACGTAGGATACCCAGGCTGATCTATGTCTTACAGGAATCGATGGCATGATCTTTTCAACCCAGGATTGGTAAGAACATTCCTTTTCTCACCTTTCGCATATTGTTATTATTGCTACTATTGCTGTAAGTACACACCGATTTTTTGTCCTTCCTTTCTATGTGCACTGACTACATGATAGCTGCTATACCTGCAACTGCTATGGTCCATTGACCTTTGGTGTTTATATTTGTAACCGCATACCCTGGCACATATACTATGTACAGCCCTGCTTGCGTGTATGATTGATTAGAAGCTATGGTGGTCATCTGGATGGACCGTATATGATTTGTTTGACATTTCACAGTGACCATGAGGTTTGGTTCAAGATAGTGTAGCTACAGTATTCTCAAGGTATGTTTGCTTCATAATGCATCAAATCATAAGGTAGGTTTCCTTTAAGCTCCCATTACCAGAAAAATTTGCTGATGCGCCAAAATCCAATTGCGTGCGCCAAAATCCCCTGTTAAATGCGGTGCAAAACGGAAATCCTCTGGAAAAACCCGACAAGAATGCGCTCCGCAGACTCTTAGTAAATGAGCCCCAGTATCTGCAGCACCTCCTCTTGTATACCATAACAGAGCATGTACTTTATTAACTATTCGTTTATCTCCATAACTGTAGTGATATTGTAAAGGTTACCAAGTGGGTAAACATTTTACATTATTATTTTTAAAAAATTTTAAATGGCTTGCTTGATATTTATTACTAAGAGAAAATATTTCAAATAATGTAAAAATCGTTAAAAAATGTTGTTTTCATTACATTTTGCTCAGTTTGTACACATGGACACTTTGACCTTAGCTATGTTACATTGTTCTCTGCTCTACACACTGACCAAACTGTAGTCTTGTGGCTGTTTGTGTGGCTGGATCATACACTATGAACTACAAACGTGTTTACATTTGGGAATTCACGAGCTGAGAAAATTTGGAAAAAAATGTTGTGTATTATTTGCATATGTAATAGTCAGCAATGTCATGTCACTCAGTATATCATGCCATCAAGACACTCGCTCGTCCATTACCCAGTACTGTCCCCAGAGCACATACAAATGTCATTTCCTGGCTTCATGCATAAAACATAAAGGAAGATGTGGATAAACATTTGTAAGATACAGAGAAGATGTTGGCAAGGACACAGCAAAATAACAATAAATGGAAAAATGATGTAACGCCCGGTAGCACCTTAAGATCATCAGCTTTGAAGCGAGTAACTTATAAAAGAAAAAAAACAACTCCATTTCTTGTTAGAATTAACACTACAGCCTTGTTAGCTTTCTCATACAGAATTGCAAATTTCTCCCACCTAATTCAGATTTATGCTAAAGCAGAATAAGTAGTGGCAATGTTCCAGTGCACCAAATAATATGCTTGTTAACAAGCATTCTAAGAAAAAGAAACCAATTTAATAGATTCTTCAGTTTTTTTTAAGGTATGAAGACTCTGCATGGAAAATCATGTTTTTTGTAGAAATCCTATAAAGAATTTGGTAATTCTATGTATTAGTGCCAAGAAAGTCATCAGGAACACATCATTGTACCCACATCCACATTCTAATAGCATATGCTTAAGGTTTTGTTCACATTCAATTGCCTCTCTATCTGCTCACAATTCTTTCAGAACTAAAGGGATTTCTAGTAGGTAAAAGAAAAAAAAAAAAGTGATCAGAATTGTTTTAAAATGAAAAGCAATACAGTAATCAACTTACTGATCCTTGGAGCTCTCCCCTTGGCCTGTCTAGGAAAATTACCCATGCTCCATTTCCTCAGCGATAGATTTTTTTGTGTTAGGGACCATTGTTGTGGAATCGTATTTTTCTGAACCAATTTCAAAAATTTTGCGAAGGACCAGCAGGATCAAGGATTGTAAACCAAGCACACTTACATGGTGGTATGTGCCCCCCTCTGGCAAGATCTTAACTTCTTAAAGCCTCCCATGTCCTTGTTTTTAAGAAAAAAGGCTGATAAACATGATGCAAATGAGTTTGAGGGGGGGGGCTCCATTAACACCTATGGAGCCTGGAGCCCCTCAGGCTCATTTGCATAATTTTAAAAGTGTATATTTGTTAATACCAGGGCATAAGAAGCTAAAAAGAAGTGTAGGACAGTATGTCAGAGTTCTTGGTTTACAATCCTTGATACTGCTGGTAAATATCCGATAGACACAACTTTTTTTCCTGACAACTTTTAATTGAAAACTGCTATTGCTATGCTATTTCAATTTTGCCTCAATGGTTCTCTCTCTGTCACTTACAATGGTATTTCCGTCTGCCTGATCAGAGTTTGCTGAAGTAGGGTGTGTACGCATCTAGGTGCTGGAGGTAGCTTTCAATTAGATTCAGATGCGTGACCAATTTGGCAGGGTCTGTGCAGCGCTGTGTAATCTTTGTGCAATATATAAATAAAGAATTACTATTATTATTAGAAGCAACCTGTTGCCCCATTTATACATAACAACTGTTCATGGGATCGGCAAAAGACTCAGTGGGATAAGGGTGACTTTTTATTATCAAAACACTGCTTTAAAGATTACTAGCACCCAACTCAAATATGAATCAAAGTATATTCTTCATTAAAGGGAACCTGACAGCAAAAATTAACCTAACAAACCACTACCCGTATGTCATGAAGCAGCTGAACATCTTCTAGATGTCTATTTCATGGCCCAGCGTGGTGGCTTCATCCAGAAAATTTTGAAGTAACATGTAATTTGGTTGTATAAAGTCAAGGAGGTGGAAATTTTAAAACTAAAGTCAAGCGTTCCTCTATTCAGAATGCCCTCTTCACTGTTATTCATGAGCCTGCATGCAGGCACATCACTAAGCAGATCTCCTTCATTCTGAGGTGAGGAGAGCTTGACTTCAATGCTGAGATCTCCGCCTCCATGACTTTCTACAACCAATTTATATCTCACTTTAAAGCTGATGTTCTGAATGATGCCACCGCACTGAGCCATGAAAGAAACATGATCTAGAAGGTGTTAATCTGCTTCACAACATACTGTTCATGGTTAATTAGGTCAATTTAATGATAGGTTCCCATTAAAAACCATATATGAAAAAATACAGCAAATTCTGTTAAATAATACATAAGAAACGTAATGAATGATTGACCCTCGTATTTACATGTCTGAAATTAATTAGTTTAAGAGTTATTGTTGCTGGATAAGTTTTTGACTCCTGTAAAGTTTTAGGAACAATGTGATCATAACCGGCTACCAGACATGGGCTTCTCTCAGTTTATATTTTATTCTAATGCTTGCTTTGTGATTTAATATCCATTTGATACATCTGGCATATTCGCTCACAAAAGCAGTATTATAAAAAGCAGAGCAATAAATATGTCAAAAATGCAATGAATATTATGTTTGTTTTCTCTCTAGTGGCAGATAACAAAGTGTAGACGAGGGAATGATGAAGAGAGCAGATATTACAGGGATGTCACATTTGTATAGATCCTTAGAATGGGATTGTCCTTTTGGAGTAGAATTAATGGCCTCTTATAGCAATAAGCTAGTAACCCTAGTTCACTTTTGATCACAGATTATACATTAGGGCTTATTTATGTATAAAGAAAAGAGAGTTGCATCAAGTCTTTATTATTGTTACCGTTACGTTATGTATACCCAATTTTAAGGGGAAAAGCCAACACTATCAGGTGACCCCTTAACCTTGACTAGAAATAGATGTGTCATCAGTGAGCTCCAACCATTTTCCTACATGCCTCATCCTCTTAGGCTATATTCACACTGCTGTTGCCCGCCCGTACCGTACCGTAGCGGGCAACGGCAGTGCACGGGGAGAGGAGGAGGAGGTGATCGCAGCTCACCCCCGCCCCTCTCCATAGGAACTTATGGCGCACGGCGTCGTATTACGGGAAAAGATAGGACAGGTCCTATCTTTTTCCCGGGTTCGGAGCGGTACGGTGCCGCACGTGTGCTGCACCGTACCGCTCCCGTTGGGCGCCGTGCGGCCATTGCTGTCTACGTATATCGGCCGTATATACGTCGGCCATATATACGTCCCCCATACATCAGTGTGAATGTAGCCTTAGACTATAAGCTCTTGCGAGCAGGGTCCTCCTATTGTTCCATATGACTGTTTGTGCTCTATGATTTAATGTAATGTATTTTCTCCTCTATGATATATAAAGCACTACTGAATGTGATGGCACTATATACATAAATATTATTATTGTTATTACTTTATTACAGAATAGAAGGAGCAATGCAGGCCAGGGACAAATCTTCTTAGTAAGGTCTCCTGACTCCTTGCCTTTTGACTGCAGTGAGCAGAGAGCTGGTCACACAAGGATTCATCCATTCACTTCTGTGAGTGCTCTGAGAATTGTGGACTTCTTGAAAGCCTTATGAATGTGAATAGACAGAGCCATGCACTCTCATTCTTGAGATTGAAAACCCCTTTGAGGAGACATGTTATCATTTTTTTGCTAAAAAAAAAACAACTATTAATTTTAGGAAGTCTATCGGCATGTTTTTAGAAGGCAGAGGGGCCCCTACACAGGCAAAGCTTTTTTTTTTTTTTTTTTTTATAAGGGAGCCCCCTGGAGGTTGTTTATTTCAACATTTCAGGAGGTTGTCCTAATAAAATTTGCATATGTTTGTCCCTTCATTACAAAAACACATCTCGTTACTTAATTGGTACTTTCTAGCTGTATTGTAGTGCTTTGTATTTTGCATCAGCAGCCTGGTACCCAAGACTGCTAAAGAAATAAGTGAATAATATTTTTTCCCTAGATATTAGTATTGTTATATCGCCTTGATGTTATACAGTCGGGTATTTAGTAACATCCTTCATTTACTACATCTGATGCCGTATAGTGTACAGTATGAGCTTAGTTACATAAACTTATCACAACTGAAGATACCCGGTCAGGTTATACAGTGTACAGTGACCTATTCTTATTGATCTTTCCCGTTTGCTTAATTTTTGGAACTAAATATATAGAACTAAGACATTAATAATAGAAAACCTGATGTTCTGATCTTTAACAATTTCACACTGTAAACTTCATAACAATATATATTGGGGCCGACAGGAGGTTCATCTTTATCCGCATTAAATAAACTGTAACAGACTTTTGGTTTGGCAAAGATGTCTCAAGGTTCAGCCCCTTTCCTACCAATGACCCTTGC
The DNA here is from genome assembly GCF_040894005.1 of Engystomops pustulosus. Lineage (NCBI taxonomy): Eukaryota > Metazoa > Chordata > Amphibia > Anura > Leptodactylidae > Engystomops > Engystomops pustulosus. The sequence continues at coordinate 134,559,494 of NC_092411.1, forward strand.
CTCAGGAAATCACATTTGGTTGTATTAAGCCAGCCTGCCTAATAACCCCAGCACAGACCATATTGATTTTCTGAGAGGGAGTTTATGAACTAAATAAACTTGAAGTTGGTGTCTTAATAAACTACTCCTCTCAGTCTGTCACATTTAGTTACAGTACTACACAGTTTCGGCGGCTGTGGAGGTGTGGGGAGAGAGGCTAATTCTGTTACAGATTGTTCACAGCAGGGTCTCCAAATTAGCCCTTTGTTTTGTAATGCCACCTTGCCTGGGCTTGCTTTGAGCACACTTCTCAGTTTTACCCTAATGAGTTGCAACACTGATAATGTGCCTGATGATCTTTCATTGATTTCACTATCACTTGCTTGTCTGGTAATTGATCCGTTGCTGAGCCTCTAGTTAATTATATCGGCTTTGACATGGCCCAGTCCTCTGGGATTCTCAAGTCTTGCAGAATAACACTTTTAATAAAACAGTCTATTACTGCAGCAGGTGCGCCTCACTGCAGTATATTTGGGCACATATATAATATATAATGTCTTTACTGCAGGTGTGCGTGTGTGTATACTTATATTCATTCACAGACTAGTACTGCATGATACGGAGCAGTAAAAGCGAGGAGTGGCGAGGAGTGAGGGGAGGTGTAGGAGATAGATGGAAAAAGAGACAGGGACAGAGGGAAGGAGGGGGAGTGATGCAGAGGAGAGGAGATAGGAGGAAGCCTGCTATTGACAGTGTCCTTAAGCCTCCCTCAAATAACAGCCATTAGTGGGAAGGTCAGGAGCTGAGCAGGCAGCTTGACTGAAGCATTGAGTGCCACTTCAGAAATCAAGAGGCTAGCAAATTTTAGAGGGAGTTTAAATGGCTAATATCTGGCTGTGAAAGCACAGTCACTGTTGGCACAATTGACTTACAGTTTTCTCCCTTTTTCCTAATAACCCGCTATATATATATCTATATACATCTTTCTTTCTTCCTCTACACATATGATACATGTATGTGTCTTAGTGTGGCTTTGTAATCAAGGCAAGTTTTTATTTCTTCTTAGTATTCATAGTCGATTTGTTTACTATTTACACATGATTTCTTTATTACACTTTGCTGTAGTGTATGGTTTTTGTATTGGTGTTTCTTTGTGCCAAGTGTTCACGTTGTGTGTGCGTGTGGGTATATGTGTGTGCCTAATGGTGGTGAACTGGAGGAAAGTTTAACAGAAAAGCTTTCAAGAGCTGTGGGATGGGGAGAGCGAGGCACATTTGTGTCAACACAGTGTAGCTTTTCTCATCTCTCCTCATTGTGTACTAATGACACTGAGCAGTCACACAAGCTCTTTGCTGCTGTCTTTGTTTGTTTTACAGACTGTAGATGCTAGCTTTATTGTTATGTCCAAGATGGGGGAAAGTGCTGCTTTTTCTGTCCATTTGTCCTACTGCCTGTCTGTGTGTTTTATTAGGAGACAAATCTACTTTGACTCCTGTTTTTGAGGAAACTTTTAAAGGAGATGTCTGTACTTCTCTCTCCATGGCTGTTGTTTAACACTGTGATGTCTGGGGCACTGACAGGCCAAAGGTATCACCAGGGTCAGAGTTTAACCCTTTCACTGCTGGCTCTTCTCCCACAATGAATGTTTCACAATTTATTTCCTCTTAAGTGCCATGTCCATTTTTACGTTGTTTTATTTAGAATTGTTGTTATGAGTATTGTTTTTACATTGCTTTGTATTTTTTTTTCACTTGTATCTGTTTATAAGGTAGGTAAGTCTTTTTGCATAACAGTGCGAACATTTTAATTGAATACATTTATGCTCTGCACATCTACAAAAAAAAAAAAAAGGGAAAACATCCAGCATTCATTTCACTGTTTATTATTTAGTCTGCATATAATTCTTTTGTATTGACATCTTGGCGCTTCGTAAATCAGTTGAATATTTTCTTCATTGTTTATTGGCAAGACACTAGATATTTCTTTACCCAATTTAATTTTTTTACAACAGGGACTAAAAGGGATAATAAAAGAAAACAGTGAAGTACAAAGAGTAGTGTGGTACTGACAAGTGTCAATTGTGGCATTCTTAACTTGACAGATTATTGAAGAAAAACAGGAGATAAAACAAGAAGGGTTATAAGAAAGGGCCAGAACCTTTTCCCTCCTGTGATCAGTGACTGTGTGTGCGTGTCTATGTGTATATGGCTATCTGTAGGCTGAGAGAGGCTAGTGCAGGATGTCATTTGGTGCCTGACAGTGGAACGGTGCAGTTGACTCCGTGCTTCTCTAACCAGTGACATCCTTAAAGCTGTTTCTTGGTCTCAGGCAATTTTTTTCTCTTTTAGTGCTACATGCACACCTGACAAGCAGCTGTTAGACTGAGCAAAGAGAAGCCTTGGGGAGTCACAATCCATGCATAAATGATAGGGGTATCTGTGAGGAAGGTGCAAAATAAGCTTTGCATCTCTCACCCCCCCACCATCAGCAGCACATCCCTCCTTGCTACTTCACCTCCCACCCACCCCCTTCCTCATCCTCTCCTACCCTTTTTTACTCTCTTTCCCTAAATGAAATGCAGCCTACATGCAGCTCTGTAACTACTCCACACTTGTGCTACTGAATGCCAAGAGGCTCAAAAATCCACCTTCACTTTGCAGTCAGAAGAACCAGAAGTGGATGTGAGAGAAAGAGACGTACAGAGAGACAGACAGCGAGACAGGAGGGCGAGAGACCGGGCATTCAGAGACTCTTGCCCTGACAACTCCATGCAGTTCGGAACGAGGACACCGGCAAGTGAGCCTGGGTACATGGGGGCATGGCAGAACTGTGATGCCAATCTTCTCTTCAGAATGTCCCAACAGGTGAGTGCCTCCTTTTTACTTTTTTATTTGCATTTTGGAATTTAAAGAAATGAAGGTGATAACTTACTTATTATGTTTTCTTTATATTTATTTATATTTCATAATTTATTTTACTTTTCAGCTAAGACATGATATGGGAACTTGGTGTTTCTGTTTTACCTGTGTCTCTCCTTCATGCATTCATTTCTTGTCCTGGGACAAACGTAGGGCAAACTTATGAATGAAGTGCTACCTGAAAAAGCAGTTACTTACTAGTTGTGCCTTTATAGACTTGAAGGGGGAAGTGAAAAGCGAATGAAATTTAGATGCAATGCAAAACAATTAGCCCGTAGCATCCTTTCTGCGAAAGTAATCAAAAGTGGAATTAAAACCACATCCACTCTTTCCGTCTTCCTTTCACTGATTTCGCAGTGATAGAAATTTGAGGGGCCCCTCTCCTAGGATCTTAATTGACTTCATGTGGTTGAGCACAGCTTCCCCCAGTACTCAGATGAGCTGAACTGCTGTGTTGTTTAAACTCCTCAAGGCTCAGAGCGGATGGTTGATAGCTCAGACAGTTAAGCTGCTCTCTTAATATTTCTTTTTCAGTTTCTTTTTTTATCTTTCCTTTCTTTCCTTACGTATTCACTTCATCTTATTCTACGCATTTGTTTTTTATGTTAACCCTCTGCACCCAAAGTCTCCTGCATTCTTCTGCACATATACATAATCACTTTTTCTCCCCCTGTTTCTCTCACTCACACTGCAAGGCCATGTCTTGGCGTCCTCCCCAGAGCCTTTCCTGCACTGGGGGCCGCCTTAAAGGCATCTTGGTATGCTGCTATTGACGGGAAAGCTGAAATGTTATTGCGAGGCCAGTAACAACTGATAATTAATCACACAAGCCGGTGTCTCTGTACCATGCACATAGTGATACGCAGACTTTCGGCTGCAGGTTTTATTCCTCATCGAAATGTAGCCTTACATATGTAAAGTTAACTTCATAACAAATAAAAGAAGTAAACAACTTTATAGACAAGTGGTCAGTCCCCTTGCTTTTCTTGGTAGAAAAAAATCTTCATTATTGCATTTTTTTTTACAAAAAAAAACATTTTTCCTCAAGTGAAAACTTTTTCACGATTTGAGTTATCAGATCTTTCACAACTTGGAATATAATATATAAATGGTTAATCCATATGATGTAGCTTGAGATGGGAATTTTTTTTAGATGTTTTATGGATTAAATAAAATGAACAGAGGGCAAAGAGTATTAACTCTTTAAAACTGTTGGTCGAATGACTCAGTAGCTTACTAATGTACATATTTTAACAAGGCATATTTTGGTATCTCCTGTAGAGGGACCCTGATTACTACTGATAATACAGTAGGCTGATAGGAATCTCTAACGAACATGAACCTGGACACAGAGAGCAGTTCTTAAATATGTCCACAAAACTTCAAGGTAATGCACAGAGATGCTGCACAAACCCATATAAACAGCACTATACCCTATCTGTTCCAATGCCTTTGCACACACATAAACATGCATATACATATTCTAATTTTATTATGGTTATTATGTAGTTTTTTTATAATTCAGAGGTATGTATGTTGTTTGGGGCATTTTCTCTAAGAAAATAATTTGCCAAGCTATTGGAAGAAAAAAACTTCAAACAGCACTACAGAGACATGTAACATGTATAGGTTATATAGAGGTCTTCTAAGGAGGGGCAGTGAATATAATTAATTGAATCCATGTACTGATCAATAGACGATAAATGATTATTGAATCAGTGTGTCAGATTGTCTGGATGGAATGAATAAAAAACTACAAACCAAAACAATAAAATGTACCCTGAAAATAACAGCAAGGCTAAAAGATAAATTGGGGGAAAACAAAATAATAGGAAATAAGAATTGTGGTGGGATCTGAGGAAAAAAAGTCATTTTAAATTTGTTCCGGTCTTGGTGATTAAAAAGCTGAGAGAATTGGGACTACTTTTACTGTGGATTTAATCGTTTGCTATTACTATTTTTAGCAGTGTAAAAAGACCCTGTCAACTAATTCTGGACACGTGTGTCTGGAATTCTTTTTTTTTCTTCTTTATTAACGGGACAATTAAAAAAATTATTTAGGAAAGACAGACACAGATCCAATTATTTTTAAGTAAATGTAAAATAAAGCAGCTTAGGAAACAAAATTTAATTTGTATTTATTTATATAAAATCATTTACAAGTGAATTTCTTTTGTATCACCTACAAAAATAATAACAATTTTTTGTGTTCTCAACCTGTTTGAATAAAGCGGACTTAAGGAACCTTAAATACTTATCTGCATTCCATCAGGTGTATCCTCCAGAATTCACATGTCAGCTATAGCAAATGAATTGGCTGTAAAGGAATTTACAGATTAGCTTGATTCATTGTTAAGGAAATAAATGTTGTACATAATTCAAAGCTTCTATCTGGCAAAAGCAAAAAAAATAGGTGAAAACAGCAGTTTTACTTCAGCATAATATGCTGTAAAAGCTTCTTTACCTTACATATTGAATGCAATTTAGTATTAAACTGGCTGGTGTAATAAGGTAGAAAATTATGTACAGTTAAACACAAAATATTACTGATATTTGAGACAACAGATACCAAATCAACTCTTGAAGAATGAAATTACTTTATTGTTTTATATTTTTAACCAGTACATCATTTTATAAACAGTCAAGCCACACCAAACTAATAAGAATTAAAGACTAAAGTAGCATTGAAGGTTAATGAGTTCATTTTACAGTGTAAAACAAGAACGGAATTTTTTGGGGCCTTTTGGTCTCTTTTTTTCATAGAAAAAGTCCACAAAACATCTTCAAAGTATTCCAACTCATCATCTTGTTCAATATACTCACATTTTTCAGCACCAAAATAACTGATAACCTAAAAGGGCATTTTGTGAACTGTTTTGTGAAGGCGGTTGTTTAGGGTCACTTTGATCGATGACAAGTAGAGAATGACCAGAAATGGTCTGCGTGTCCATCCTTGACTTATGCCTGGTCACCCCAACCTCCTTTGCCTTCATCAGGCAGAAATATGCAAGGGCAAATAGCAGAAGAGAGACTGAGACATGAAAAAACTAAACCTGATATGTGATAGATGAGAGGTTAAAAAAAACAGGAAAAGTCTTTAAATAATTTGTACGCTTTTAAAGTACATTATATTTTTCTCCACTATTTTTACTTAGGTTCTATTCTTTCTAAATTGTAGAATTATGACCTTTCACAATGTATGAAATATTAAGTTTATTAAATTAATGCATTTCCTTTTTACAGAAGCGATCAATCATATTTTATTTGTTCATTGTCAATTAGAAAAGTAGCAGCTAGAATATATGTAACAGCAGTTGTACCCTTTTTTTATAGTCACCGTACTGCTGATGGCATTGGCTTTCACAGTTTTGTGTCATAAGAAGCAAAATTATTTGGGAAAAAATAAATAGCATAATTTAAAAAAAACACAGAAATATTAACTTGATAGATACAATAGATGATAAATAGATAGGGTATCTATCATCTATCTATCCATTTTATTTATACACAAATATATACATATTTGAAATAGAACACGGTGTATCTAGCATAAAAGCTAGATGTGGTTACCCTACTGTACTGTATTTCCAGAATGTAACCTAAACTAGTAACCCTATAAATTCTATTTCACACAATTAACCATGATGTATAGCAGTAACCCTTTCATTGCTATCCTGAGTTACAACCAAGTGTAATGAGTTCTCCGGCCTACATTTAACATGTGCCGAACGCCTTTACTATATCAAAAAGCCGGAGATGCTCTGCTCTTTGATACAGGTGCATTCAGGCAACAGACGGTTAAAAAATGAGGAGACCTCCCTCAGCCCAGTATACATTAAAAACATGCTGCACTGCATTAAATAAAGACAGCAACAACATATTTGCCACAAGGAAAAAGACAACAGCCATACATTGTTGTGTGAGATTAGACTAATGAGCTTTTGACACTAGATTTCCTTTCTGAGCCAAGGTGCTAGCTGTCATGAGAGGCTGTGTAGTAACTTATATACATGTTATACATTCATGTTTACCGGTAGATTTATGGATTCCGGTAACACCTGTTAGTCTTCTGCACCGTTACCTCATTGGAGTCTTAATACTTTTATATTAACTTACCTTGTCTTCATATACTTTACTACAATCAAAAAGAAGGCATTCAAAAAATGTCCTTTTGACTATAGACCTGCTCCTTTTCTTTGCTGACAAACCTATGATACATATTCCAAATGAATATAACTTTTCTTAAATTTCTCTGTGAATATTAGTAAGACACTCTAGATCTTAATATTAGAACCTGTTTATGTATATCACCCCAGCACACCTAATAATCTGTTATAATATATGCCTCAATGATAAACTTTTCTTGTATTATTACTGTCTACATCTAGAACATTAGTACAATTGGCCTGATTGAAATTAGTACTCCTCTGAAAATACGGATTTGAACAGGTGTATGGCTTACACTGAGCATCTATTTTCTAGCTGAACTGTTAATTTTGATGCTTTCAGTTACACATAAGGTATAAATTAGATAAAAGTATGAGCTTCATTACGATGGATTATACAGCATCCGTTGTTGTTTAATTAAAATCTCCTGTGGGAATTTTGGAAGTATATGTGTATACTGCCCCTATACTTATCATATTCCAATGGAAGTCTTTATAGTGAAATGTTTTGTATATGACATTTCATTTTTACATAGTCATTGAATTACTATGCTGCCACTAGTCATAGCATTTCAGGTTGCTTCGACTGACAAGAACACGAGACAGCGATCTGACATATAGTTAGCGTGCTGCTAGGACTCATATGCAAATGTGGCGCTATATAATAGATTACCTTCTGATTTCATCTTTACATATTTCATTCTTTTCTTCTTTTACCAGACATTTACAACAGCGTCTGGCATTTTGTATGGTAGTTCTAATTCTGCCACCTTTCCACCCATGATGTAGAGCTTTCGGAGCTGTAGGGTCTAAGTCTGTGGCATCACAACAGGGTTAAAGCATAACGGAATGGGTTCCTGTTCCTTTCAGTTCCATGTGATATATTCATCAGACCTTTATAAGATGTTGTCAGCTGAAGTTGGTGTATTAACATGACAGTTCAGCATTTCTATTTATTTACTTGCATTAATTATAAAGCAGCAACATATTCCGTAGTGCTGTACACAGATTGCAGTCTCTTACAGTCTCTTTTCTCAGTGTGGTTCACAATTTCCCAGGCACAATATTGTGGGTAGCTGAGTTTTTGTATGTTATTGGAATTTTTATTTTGTTATAATTAATTATGTATATATTGTTAAACACCTCCTCGGCCATGCTACTCTGCAAGTTCCATTCATAATTCTCACCAGGGTGTTTCAGAATGTTCCCTACACTCCAGTCACCGGTTTACCCATCATTGCAGCTCATTATAATGATATACAGTAGTTAGCCAAGATCTATGAAGTAATGGATAATGGGGGATATGGCTTCAGACTAAGGAGGTTCCAACTATATATAAATAACTTTGTTTCTCATAAGATGAGAGTGATTTGCATTTGTGAGTCTTCGCTCATATTGAACACTCCTTCATTTGTCATTTTGTGTTTTTACTTTGCTTCCCTTTTTATGTGTTATCCTACTTCACCGGTTGCTTCTCTACTCTTATCTGTCTCTTTCATCAAATGATTGTACAGATATAATGTTGCTGTTTTATGTTGGCCAGTTGGACGTTATATGTTGTGTGCCGGTTCTGTTTATTCCCATCATAAGCTAAGAAGATTTACTGCATCTACTTAATCATTTGTTATGAAGTTACCAGATATTCTTACTTAAAGTATTTTTTGGAGGATTATTGACTAGTGGTGGCCACTGATAAGAGACAACCTTAGACATCTGGTTGAGTAGTCTGTTTTTTACCATCCCTAGCAGCAGCTAATCACTTCTCAAAAGATACAACATACTACATATAGAGGAGTCAGGTATCTTTATATTCTTTAAGTAGTTTTGTCATATGATTCTGAATTTAAGATGTATGCGATGTATCTTTGGCAAACACCAACTGCTTTCAGGTTGACTGTAATAGGAGTTTTGGACACAAATGTGTGTCCACTTATATTGAATGTATTAAAACAAGATAAGTTTAATTTATGCAAACCAAAAGAGGCATGGTAACTGGTCGACATGTTCTTTTATTACTGTTAGCAATAAGAATAATGTCATTTAATGGCACATCAAGAAGTTTCCCATGGATTTCTATTGCATTCAGTGCTCTGATTAATAGTTTCTTCCCATTGTAGTGTCATTGTAACATGGTAAACTGTTGTAAATAATTGTAATAGTTACAGCTTCCACCAAATCTCTTTATGTTATTGAATGGATATTCTGGTAAGAACATTGTTACAAAAAGAGAGCTTGAATAAGAATATGTGAGCTGGTGGAGGGGCCTACTTGTTGCATTGAGGCTTCGCATGTAGTCACACATCTTACGACTCATCTACATCTTTCTACCAGCCCTTTTGAAGCAATTTATCCCTACTCTTAGTAAGTTCTACATCCATTAAATATGCTCACGAGTTACTTGGTTGGTATATAGTATTAGGCTTATCATCTTACCAATAATGTCCTATGAGCTAGTGCATGTAGTTCTGAGAATGTAAAAGAGAAGTATTTAATGCCAACGTAGATTCTTTACATCTCTATCCATAAATGTCAACGGCACAGTTTAACTAATGAGTAAGTGAGTAAGTATGTCCGCACTGATGTGACTTCATATTTTAAGTCGCTGTTCTGGCATGGTTATATGATGCTGTATCATTATGTATATTCTGGCGTGGAGTGAGAAGGCATAGCGATTTGTCAGTGAACCATAGAATATGTTCTGGTGTTCAAAGAACAAATGCTATGGGGACTGCAAATCATCCCAAAAATTCCTAATAAAGCCTATAGAAACATATGGAAATTAGATCAAAAGAACAATTGACTTGTTAATATAGGAAACATTTGACTTAACCTCTTGTATGCCAGGTCCTTCTATAATAGGCTGCTTTGGTGAAGGGATGCCTACAAGGAGTACTATTTAACACCATTAGTACTTCCCCACATATATACATTATATATATTTCATATATATATTAGAGATTTGAGTATCAGATTCTGCCATCCTATCAGTGTGCTTGTTCATATTGGCCATTTCTCTCAGCAGAAGAGTAAAGTTCAACACCATGCCTCTCTGTAGATTTTACAAGAACTTGTCATAAAGGCATTATATTACCTCAGCTTCCTTTCAAACTAAACAAACTATCTCCGCCACTCAATTAAACCGCTTTGCACGTGCTGTTTGTTTTCATTTTGGCTTTTTATGACTTTTTAGCTTTTTGACAGGAAGTTTAAGTAATCTGATGTGTCTACAAATGTTGGCCTATACATGTTTATGAAATAAGAGCATTTCCTATGAACCACATTATGTCAGGGATTAGCAGATAGGACCCTAGATAATTAAAAGATATTTTGTTGGGTTAATATGCTAAAATGCAAACTGTGTAAGAGCTGTGTTTTTACATTGGTCGTGTTTAGGAGTAAAGTTTATCTCACTACTGTGCCTTCAACGTTCTAATATCATTTTTGTCAGGACTTTCAAGTCACCCTATTTCCTAGTAGCAGTCATGTACCCTTCAAATGCTTTAATTATTTCTTTATAAAATGTATTATTTTATCTTATTACAGAGTCTGACTTCAAGTCATGAAATAATGCTAAAATGTGTAAATTACTGTATTATATGTATGTAGTATATATAACATATATAGTATGCTGGTCTACTTTTTTAAAATGTAAGAACCCTTCTTGAAATTAGTATGCTATTTTGCTACCAAGCTGCAGGTAATCCATAAATTTTGTTTTCCATAGGACTGCCTATTTACTTTACTTACTTCAAAGTTGAATTAATGAAGTAAGATTGCAGCTCGGAATAGTGAAGTGAGAAATATTTAAAGGAAGATAAAAGGGCTATGTCCAGGGTTCATCTTGGCTGTTGCATGTTTGTCCACCACATAATTTCTTTTATCGCCTGGGTCTTGTCTATTTGCGTATGTGCCAAGGAGAACCCTGTAAAGCTGATAACATGCCGGCAGGGGAATCTCTTAGTAGTTTACGGGTTGAACTTTTGTGGACTGTAGCAAGGAATGGACTGCCAAACCCCAAGCGCCAGCAAAAGCTTTTCTCTGTTTGCCAGGTCACTGTGACACCATGGGGCTGATTATAGGAGAACAGCTTGTCCGACATGATATAATCCTGGCGTCAACTGCAACCCAAGCAATCGCAAGCTTCATGTTTGCCTGTCCTGTGTCTTGCTTTATATTATTTAACATAACCAGACACTTTTCTACTCCTTCTGCATCTTGTTTGGTTTTTGTAGTCTGCAAATAGTTAATTTTTTTTCCTAATGAATCATAGTAAAAGCAACAGTGTTTAATGGCCATTATTCTTAGGACACTAAAGTGATCTGCATTATTTAAGAGCAAGTATGCTGGAGAATATAGCAGCCATCTACTGTGGCTTGCAAAATGAGGTTAATTTTTTTTCAATGCACCCTTTTTGTTTCCTTAAGAGGAATAAACTAAAAAGATAGATTGACATTTAGATAGACAGATAGATAGGTAATAGGTACAGTAAATAGATATAATGCAGTTGAAATTAAAACAGACAGGTAGATTGAATAGATAGATAACAATTCAGTTCCATGGAGGTGGAAGAGAAGATCTCCATCCTGCTGGGAGAAGGAGAAACCATAATGACCATGGCGGCACAATATGTAACTGCCTGCCATAGATTGAGAAACGTGTGATACAATGGACTACTATAACCCCTTGCACCCTTTTTTTTCCCATCACCCCGTGCCCCATTTCACCCCCATCTCCCACAACCCCAAAGCTTATTTCTTAAACTTAAAATGAATCACAGATCCATCACATGAGAATCCAGATTCTCTGGACACTCTATGACCATGCATGCTTTACAGAGCAACAAACTCTGCTCCCACTTTCCAGCAGATCTACGGTATATGTTGTTTTCTGTTTTGACATATGCTTGAATATCCACCAAATAAAAGGAATAATATTCCTGTATAAGTGACATGTCAGTGTCGGCACCAATGAATGTCATTCTAAAGAGAGGAAAATGTTATCTGCACATGGCACACATACTGTAGTCGTATTAGTGGCAGAACAAGTTGCTCTTTTTAACTGTTCTATCGTTCAGCTGCTTACATGATCTTTTTGTCTGTCACATATGGGAAAGGCTCAGAACTCTGCATCTAGGGAATATATCACACAGCATACTGTCACAACCAGGCTGCCTGCACTAGTGAGGAAGCGAGTGCCAAGTGCTCTAATGAATGAGACTTCGCTGGCAATACTGATTCCTTCCCATGCTGATATTTCCCGGTGCTTCCACATCTGACACCTCCATACACTCTGAAGCCTTAGCAGTCTTGTCGTGTTAATGAGCTATGAACAGCCTTCAGACATAATGCTATACATAATGTGACCACAATGTTGAACTTTTCCATTTGCTTTTTATTATTCTTTTTTCGCTCATTTATTTTTCCACTATCCGGTTGCCTTCCATTTCTTTCCGTTGTTTAAGTTTTTGCTACCTGAGACCATTTTTGTGCACCAAAAACCAGTATATTGTGATAAGTCAGGAAAAAGATAGAACATATTGATATACTGACTTTATTGCTCTTGCGGATGTTACATGACTGTACAAATGACAGGTGTAAAAATTGGAGAAATATGCACAGGACTATAGACATAAGCATTAGAGAAGATGCCTGTTCTTTAATGATCTCAGGCGCTGTAGTGCATCTGTGCTGCTTTTGCACCTTCAAAGCATCACAAATCATGTGGTTGGGAATGTGTTGAAGGCTACTCCAGATGCCAGACATGTTATAGGGAATTTGTTCGACTTCTACAAGCAAACTATTTATGTGATAGTGAAAGAGGAGAAATACTGTTAATGTCTTGAAACAGATATCATTTGTATATATTAAATTGTCATCATTATAGAAGAGGAAAATAAAGACCTATAACTGTATAGAATTTAAGATGGTTGAAAGGACTTTTTATAATTTAATTGGCTTATATTAAATGGTTTAAAAAATCTTTAAAAAATATTAAAAATGTATCTGCCGCTCCCTTGGAAAATCTATCCCGCACCCACCTAGGTCATTTGATTCTAAGTTATGGAGTTGGTACTATTGGTGTCTGAGGAATGTCATTGTTTAATTTCCACCAGTTCCATTTCAACAATAGCAGAACAAATTGCAGTTGCATGATTAGTGTCTGTCCACTCATATGCCTTGTTCAAGCGTAGCTCTACTAAAGATGGATACCATGTTTATGACTGGCATATGGCATTTAGGGTGGATGGGTCTATTGCTATGGAAGCTTTTGGATGTTGAAGCCTTACCTACATTTCTCCTGCTCAGTACTAAGGAGCACCTGCTGGCTATCTGTTTTAGTAAATACGTGAATTCTTTGAAATGACAGTTTAGAAACATCTGCTTGTAGATTTGTGCCATTCCTTAGAATGTTATAAATACATTGCATGGCAAATGGCTGTATCTATATCTTTGATTAAAGGGTTCTCCCTTACATAGTCTGATATGATCATCACAGACTGGGAATTTTGGGGATGTGAAGTGACAAACCCGCAACTAGTAACACCTGTTTGCTAATTTTTACAATTTAGCCCCCCCCCCCCCGAAAAAGCTGCTCTAAAATCATGTATGTATAAAACAAGGATATTCAAAGGCAAAAACCCTAGGTAGTCTATTTCTGCTATCTTTCACTTACATTTGTCTTCTACTGCTGGCCTGTTGACTTACTAATTTTATGTTACCATAAAGTGTAGGCTTTTTAAGACATAGTATTAGAGAATTAGACTACCTATGGTTGTATTTTTATTGTTACCGTAGTGACACATTTGTCTGCATAAGAGCCGTAGGCACATGTAAGCACCCATGAATAAGCAGGGTGTTCTGGAGTATCAAAAATGCTGTTATGATAATGGGTTAGACGTGATGTGACTCAAGATCAGCACAAGATAAGTAAGGAAATATGTGTGCAATTTTTTTTTATCTTGTGATGTAAATTATGTCTATGTGCAAACTTTAACATGGTGTTCAATGTCGAAGCTACACTTTAAGTTCCCTGTGGTATAATGAGTAATGTTTTTTTAGGAATTACTTACTATGCTGTGGGTGGCCATGTGACATTTTTCAGGACAGTTGTCTTATTCATTTATGAGCTATAATTGAAAAGTTTCATTGGAATCACTTTAAAGACTTTGGGAAATCCTTGACCATCTATTCCCTTGTAGAATATAACTGTTAGAACTGGGTGTAACCCTTTGAAGACATGATATTTAGAGGGTACATTAATTTATACTGAAATGCTATGGGGAAGTATACTGGTATGAAAAGTAACTATAGAGTATGCCACATTCACCAATATGGTGCATTTTGATTCACTGAACTACTGTATGCAAAGTACAAAAAATGCACTCAAGAGGAAGAAGTTGCTATTAGAAATAACATATATTTAAAATAATAGTTGCAGTATCTTTATGTATAATAAACATGTACTTATTCACTTTACCTACGAAATGCTTTGTATATACTTTTGTAATGTAAAAAGAATATATCTTACATAGTGTTGCACTCTGTAGCTGACAATTGAAAACATATACCTAACACTTTTCATGTATCTCTTGGTTTCTATGAACATTTCTTGATGTTTATCATGGATTTAAGGAAAACTCTATTGATGTGATTGTTGCATTTTTAACCAAAAATAAAAGTAGAGAACATAAAAAAGTAAAAATAATTTGTATTCTATAATGAATAGTGTGATAAAGGTGATAACTATTAGTGGTATCTAGAACAGTAGAGAGTGGGTTAATTCTATGTTACCCTGTCCTCCTTTGCTACATTAGAGCGATTGACATAGCTGAAATGCCTCCTGCAGCTGGTGGCATATGACTGTCATTTGAAAGCCTGGATATGAAGAGCCAGTGTACAATGAGAGCATTCATGAAACCATTCCTTTTTTTTTATTGGCTCGGTGCTGCTAGAAAATAGAGTACACTGGTACCTTATCTAATGTCACTTGGTATTTGGAATTGGGAAATTACAAAACCTGGTGTACAGCAACTAAGTGAGATGAAGGATGTTATTCTAGGACATTGAGGAAACATGTTGTAACAGCATACAGGTTATAAGAAAGAACAAAGTGTAAAGAAGGTCCCGTGATGTTACATAACATGTCAAAGGTCTCATAGCCTAGATTGCGTATAGTGTGAGCTGATAAGGAAACTACGTTTGTTTGCATGAGTTGTGCATGCAGGAAGAGTGAGATGGTACAGACAGGGACAGTTATCTTTGGAGGTTGTTCTCCTGAACTCATGATTCTTCCTATAAAGTGGGACCCTGGAGAGTAGTTACAATGATTTTCCAAATGTGCCCCCCCACCCCTATGTAGGTGTCCTTGAAAGTTTTGGATTTCACTGGCTGAATCCTAGTTCTCCGGCTGGTGGAAGGAAGAGGCTTGTGGCGGGGCATGCATAAATTACAGTCAGTGAAAGCTGAGAGGCACCGTCAGCCTGAGCACCTTCGGCACCTTTACAAAGTTATTATATCGGCAATAAAGATGCCAAAATACAAGTAAAACACAGCCCCCCCCCCATCCCCAAGACCTAATGAGCAGCCTACTTAGGACACTCCACCACTAGTAATCTGGTGGTAGATGTCCTTTAAAGTTTGAGCACTCAGGGGGATATTTATCAGACACCGGCGCTTGTGTGAAAAGACGCCGGCAGCATCGAGTGCGCCGGCTTGAGGACAGTAACGGCTGGTGCTGGCAACATCCTCTGCTTGGCCGTTCACCCACCCCCCCTTCATGCCCCTTCACACCCCACTGGTGTGAAGGTGGAGGATTGGGGCAAAAAATCACAAGTGCTAGCAATAAGATAGCATCTGCAATTATTTCAGGGCCCCTACACCACTAAACTGGCACAGAGGCCCTGATAAATATACCCCTCAGTCTCTAAAAGGGTCGCAATCACTAATATAGGCTTTAACTTGAGACTGATTGTAGTATTTATCTACGTGCTGCTATCCCAAAACATTTCATACCTATAGTTCTCATTGTTGGAAAAATTGCTGGCATGCATCTCCAAAAATGGTTGCCATGTAAATTTACTTTTTACTCTAATGGTGATGTAGGGAAATAACTGGCTTTCTCCAACAATGACAACAAATCCACTAGAGCTTCAAATAATTGGTAATAGACAACAGTCTACAAATGGGAGATAAACCAGCTGAGACAATTTATTATGCATCACGTCCGGACATTGCCATCACTCATTACCCTTAGTAGCTAAGTTCCCCATTAGAATAGGAAACAGCAGTATTTGGAGGAATCCTCAGAAACAGAAAAAAAACAAAAACAGAACATACAAACTTCATGTAGACATTGCCATTGGTTGCAAATATTGCTATTCCCTGAGCCATTACTGATTGGCTAAAAGTAAACTGGTAATTGTCTATGTATCACATTATGAATAAGACACTGTATAGCGAAAATTGAATAGACAGCCATGTAAATGCCATTACTAAGATGACAATACAGCTCATGCACTTGCAGCATTGCCATGTGGATGTACACTTGGTGACTGGTCAAATAGATTTAAGAAGTCAAAGGTATATCAACATATACAGGCTTCAAATCCATAAACTGTCAGCTTTATTGGAACAACTATGACTAAGGGCTACTGTGGCCTGGAACACCCAAGTAATAGCTACTTTTCCTGGCTCTTAATCAATACCAATAAAGCTGACATGTCGGAGTCCAGACATTTTTTAATAAATGTCATTCCTTTGTAGTATATTTGTGGGTAGATGACCAATAGCTAACATTTGGGGGTGAATAAGGTAATGTTTGTTATATGATTTATTTTTTTATGCCAGTCTTTTTTTCATCATAGACAGAACCAAATATGTGTTAAATGAAGAACATATCTTGAGGCAATTCATAACTGCCTTAATTTCTATTCCATATGGATTGTTTCCACTTTATTGTCTTATTCATATCTAGTTTAGTTTTTTGTATACAGACAATTTTACACATTAGGCCCCTTCTGTAAATTCTGTAGTAGTGAACACAGTTGATGGTTCATTAATTTGTCAACGATGATAAAGAATGAACATTTCTTCATATAATTAGTCCTCACTTTTAGTAGACCCTCTTGGACTAAGTGGGAATTGCGCAAACATAGGGCACTTTTAAACGATCATCACTTTGTTTTTTATGTGCACTTAACAGCTGTTTAAACAGCGATATACAAAAAGTTTTTTATTTTACTTTTATCCCTGCACCCTTTACTCGATTGATACACATGTAAATGAAGAGCAGAATTTGAGAGGCATCATTTTTCCTAAAATGTTACTTCTGGTCTTTAATGATCAGACAGCATCTTGACTGTTAGATTTTTCTATCTGTCTGCTGTTCATCTCATGATACCTTAGCACAGCATCACCTGGGCAGCTAGTGACTGTGCCATCTCTACCTGGTGGGAGAACAGCATTTATTTTATCATACTTAACCTTAGAGACTATATATTATTCTATATCATTGCTTAGTAACAGGAACAGTCTGAGAGCCTATGTATTACAGCCCATACAAAGAAAATCTGGTGCTTGAAATGGTGAGCTCCTGGAAAAGCAAGTAAAGGAAGATGGTCTCCATAGGATTACATGACCCAACAAAAAGGGATCTCTAATCCCAGGAATGATTTCCTCTTCTGCCATTACATATTAACTTTTGATAGTATCTAGTTATCTGATAGTATAGAAAAAAAGAATGAAAGGGATTACTTTTATTTTAAGACTTTCCGGAAAAAAAAAATAACAGACTATAGAAAAGTTTCTCATGTTCGCTTTGTGCGACATTCAAAAATCTGCATCAGAGGGGGAAAATGTCAACCTCCAGACATTACTAGAAGAGACATGACTTACACCAAATGTAATTTTTACTTTAAAAAGGTGGGCAGGCAGACAAAAATGTAACCACAGACCAGCAGCATGTCTCACAAATAATAATACTGTAATTTCTATGCACTTAGTCCCAATAGAAAGGGTAAGGGCTGAAGTGTGTGGAAGCAAGTAGAAGCGGCCGTTTAACAAACACACAATACAGAAGTTGTCCGGATAACTATGATGTTTAACCTTTCTAAAATGTCTTTTTGACTTTTGTTTTTGCTTTATTTTACTTTGCTTATGTCTTCCTTTAGATGTGTAAATGATAAAAATGCTTCCATGAATAATAATTATATCTATTTACTATAGCACTATGATTATATAATAGGTCAGTAATAATCATTTTAGGTTTGAGATACTTGGAGTTGTATATAATTCTATATTGAGATGTCTTATTTTACCAACCAGAACACTTACAAGAATTGAAATGAAAGATTGTACGTATAACATATCTCCTAGCCATTGACCAGCACCGGCACCAGAATACAGATGTGTCCTTTATAGAGATTTTTTTTCTGTACACGTAAAGTATTGGATCAACAGGGGTCTGACCACTAGCTCCGTGGATTACAAGAACATATATAAACAACGCAAAGAACCAGATCCATAGAAATGAATGGCACTCATGCAGGAGCATCTTAGATCAATTATACCACACCCTCGGCAATCTAATACTTATGCTATATCTTTTGGATCGTCCCATTTAGTTAAACACATATAAGGCTACTATTGGGACAGTGCATATGTGGATCTAAATGATAATTTGTTTATTATATATTTTTAGAAGTTAGTTTTGACCTACAGCCATCCCGACAATCAGTAGTGTAACCAAAGATCCTAAACACTAATTGCTTATCATCCACTGCTAAGGGGACTCTTGTCTCAAACATTTGAGTGAAGTAGATAATTTTTTGACTGCTTTTGACACCCATCTGTTTGACAAGCTGAACATTTTTCATTGATTGACGTCACATGTGATGGATAGACAACATATGCAGTTTGAGGCTTATAATATTTTTCCAAATAATGTTATGTGTACAGTGTTGTATAAGACACATAAACTGAACAGGTTTTTTTATGACCATCTTGCTCCTAAAATTGCTCTTTTGTCCCCAGTATATACAAGTATTACAAGACCATGTCCTCCCCCTCATCCGCTCTCTGCCACACAGCTGTCACCAGCAGTGGGAGCATATAAAAGATAGCGCTGGGAGGACATAGGGACAGAGAGAGCGCCCTGCTAAAATCGTGTCACGTAGCCCTAATTCATCTGCTCTCATTAGAGTGAGCTAGGGACAGCAGTTATGTCCAAGAGCACAGCTCTACACATGACACACGAACGGTTTGGGGAATAGAAAATTGCTTTCTCAGGAAGCCCAGCCAATTAAGGACTTGACCATATTGAATGTCAAGTGTTAATTTAGGTTTTTCTTCATTTTCCCAGCGGTAATGTGGGTCCTGTGATGAGCAAATACATGTCAAGTAAAAGTTGATTGCATGAAGGACCTGAGTATTATATGTCACCAGCGAGTCACAAATGTAGTCTAGCCTTTTAACCCATTAGGTGAGCCCAGAAGGAAAAGGGGAAAGGATTAACCGTGCCATAATGATGAGCAGAGATACAGCAATTTACGGCTGCAGGAGGAGGCAGACACAGCAGACACCTTACTGCTGGGCTTCTGGAGAATTTCAATGGACTCAATGATTTCAGGTTATCCGCTATGTACATTGTACTGTTTACATTTCATAATAATAAATCTTTATTTCTATAGCACCATAATGTTTTGCAGCACTTTACAGATCATGGGGTACACAAAAAATAACACATAAAGACATAACAGAGGAATAACATAGTCATATGAAACAATTGGAGTGAGGACCCCGCTCACAAGAGCTTACAGTCTATGAAGAGGAAGGGGTGAAACAAGAGGAATACATTTACTAATGAACTGCTCAATTTATGTCCCACAATATCTATAAATAATATTATTATTATCCTTATTTTCCTGTATATTCCTGTATTGCATATACAGGCCGTCCCGACTATAAAAGTTATCAAATGTCTTTTGTAATGAAGGTATAACCTGGGGACTGCCTCATGTAGTTGCCTCATGTTGGTTGTGCATTACTAAAATCTAATACTAACACCATAGTATTACACAAAGGGTCCTGGTGTATGACACATTTGGGCTTTTTTACTAAGGGTCCACGGCCGCACTTTTGTCGGATTTTCTGACGTTGTCGGCTGCACTGGCTTTCATGCGACAGAAATGGGGGGGGGGGGTCAGATGATCTGACTGATTCGGACTGAGTGCAGGATTTAACTTTTAAATTGTGTCGGAAGATCAAACACTTACATACACCGGAAGAGGAAGGTGAACTCCAGCTGAGAACTCTGAGCGGGGAAGCAACACATGCAGGATATCGGGCGCACGATCTTAGTGAATCGCGGCACAGTGCATTATTGTCAGACAATGCACTTTCGTGAACTCCGTGGGACTGGGTTAGTAAATGTGCCCCATTGTGCCCTCCTACAGAAGGAGGGCACATACCTGAGCTTACTGTAGGTCATTGCTGCATTGAGTGAACTCAATAAAGAGCAGGAACCCAATATAAATGTGTAAGTGTGTACAATACCCTCTACTTACGGCTCATTATATTGTTATATAGGTCTTTTATTTAATTTTTTTAATATATGGTCAAAGATTTGATAGACAGGAAAATAGGTTGATTGATAATCAAACATATGTACAGATTAGACTGATAGATAGATAAATAGATAGATAGATGCTGTGTATAGGTGATAGACAGATAAGATACATACTATACATATAACATTTCTATTGAAGAAGTTCCTGCTGTAACGTTCTGCAGCAATTTGTTACCTTGTTCATTTGTACATAGGGGGGGGGAGCAATAGGATATCATGCCAAACGCGTCTATCAAGTGAAATTCCAGTAAGCTATCCTGGTTACACAACAGAAAGGCTCAAGGGAAATTACAAATATCTCCAACGACTGTGGCCAAACTGAAGATATCGAGGGTTAAAGCCAAATCACTTCTTGTATGTTTTCACTGGGACTTTGTTAAGGCACCCAATGTAAATTTCAGTGACAGCAGCTCTTGCTGAGTCAACCATTTCTCTGTCACCTTTGACGGATGGTTCCCAATGCAATCAGCCACACCACCTCAGCAAGTCTTGATATTCAGGAGCCGCTGAGTGAAATGGGGAAACTATGACTTAACCATGAATGTGACAACATGCACAGATAATTTTAGGTAAAAAGGGTACCCACTTGATCATTCATTAGTTGCCCCTACCCCAGTAAACTCCACCCAGGCGCTCTCTCCTTGTGTATTTATTTGTTGATAAATTTAAGGAGTCAGAGAGCTGACACAGATGGATAATCTGAGTGTATAGGGTGAGGAGTTATAAATTAACACATTATCCGCTCCTAATGTGAAATACTTGAAGATGCATTTTCCTGGTCCCTTGACATCCACCCCAGTGAGGACTAGCATTGTACTTTTTTTTTTTTCGAGTGGCATTGATTTGTTAAAGCGCTGAATTAGCATGTCAGGCCAGCTGCCTGTTCCAGGGCTGTATTATAGAGAACTGTCTTTTTTCCCCACTAGTTTTACGTCCTGCTGCCTTGGCCACACACACAGCACTGCATCTTGCTTAGACTAGCTTTTTACCATCATGCATTATTTGTCTTTTACACTTTTTCTGAAGCACAGGTAATATTAAGAATGGAAGTAGTTTTGTGATATTTCAAGTTTATATTTTATAATCTATTTTTGATGCAGCAGCCAGATTTATCCTTAAGTCCAGACACTACACAAATCCCTCCAGTCTGTGCCAGTCATTGCATGGGTTGCTTGTCTCCTTCCAAGTACAGTTTTAAACTAGTCACTTTTATCCACAAACTCTGCACAGTGCTGTACGTACCTTTCCTCCCTTATCCCAATCTATCCCACCCCTCAATCTGCCAGTGATCTAAAATTATCGACGAACCTCCCACTCAAGTTTAAATTGAACCTCCCACACACGTCATCAGGACTTCTACCAATCTGCACCAAGTCCTACACTGGACTATCAGACTAATACCCAACTACCAAAGCTTCTTCCATCCTATGTAATCATGCTAGTCCTTGATACCAATCTAGAGACTTCTCTGCAGTCCTATTCATCTAGAACTCTGCATATAAGATGGCGACTAATCATTGGTTCATGCAACAGCATAATTTATTTCTCAATTATTTTATCTAATTAGTCTAATATTTTATGAAGAATGGGAAGACCTTTTTTTAACAAATTTTTACTTTGAAAAAAAAAAAACAACAATACAAAATACATTCTATTCATACATAAGCAAACATTAACTTTCCAGCGGTTTCACAATAGAACTATGAGAAATGTACCATTTAAAACCCATTCCAACCCCCCTACTCACCCTCCCTTGGTGGCTGGCGTTTAATATGAGACTCAGAGAGCAAGTCCTACTGGACAGCCAACAAACAAAGTTGCATATCAAAATAAAAAGAGAGAGGAAAAAAAAAGAAAAGAAGCATTATATATTCTACCGGTAGAAACTACAGAAGGAGTTCGATCTATTCAACCATATATCCCTTGTCGTATCTCTTTTTACGCCATTTTCAAATTCCTCGTGTTTCTCTGCTAAGAATAGAATATCCACTCTTTCTTCCCAAGCCTTGACTTTGGGTGCCTCCATATCCTAACAATGGCACAAAATTACCAATCTTGGCAGAAAAAGGCCTTTTAATATACACGGGATACACCGAGTCAATGACACCTATTTTTGTGCCCAAGATGCAGACCTGTAGACTAAAGGTCAATTAAAACTGTCTGTAACCTATGAAGGACATCTGTCTGGTAACAATGCAATTTTGTACACCTCGAGAGCATGTGTACAAGGTCAGCATCTTTCAGGCTGCACCTTGGGCACTTTTCTTAATTTTTTTCCCCCAAAATAATTTAACCGTTTTTGCGTCATATGGACCCTGTGCACAATAAAAGTCTGGAAGACAACATGGGACATGTTTTTTATATTATTCCTGGTCATGTGTGTTGCGTCCACCCATTCTTCCGCAGTTAAATCTGTTATATCTTTCTGCCATTTCTTATAACATTTTATTGCAGGGGGGTGACCTTTATATAAGCTATGGCTACTCCTGTCTAACCTCTTCCTCTTCATAGATTGTAAGCTCTTGCGAGCAAGGCCCTAGCTCCTATTGTTTCATATGACTATGTTATTATTCTATAATGTCTTTTCAAAATATACAATTTTTCTTATAACTTTCTGAATATTCTGAATACTTATGCAGGAATTGACAAGCATGGTCAAAGGGGTGTGCCTCCACAAAGACTAACGCTATCAAGGAAAAGTGGACAATGTCCCATTAAGTTATGACACACCTCTAACCGTTAACACCCAGATGTCAATATTTTTGTTCAAGTAATGCCTTCAGTTGATGGCGGTACTGCCTTGTACTTTCATAAATACCAAACAATACCACAAAGTTCCTACTTACAATGGCCACACCAGAATGGTGCCCACATAACAGTGACATATCATGGACACATAACACAAACATCCTAATATCGAAGTCAGTGTTTTCTTAAAAGTGAATTACAGCAGAAGTACCACATAGTGCCTAAATAGTAATACTACAATGCTCAATAATACCATCTAACAGTTATAAGATAAAATCTCTGTAAAAAGTACATAAATCACAATGTCTAAAAAAATTATTTTGTAATGATGCCTGGGGTCACTAGCCTCAGCCTAAGTCTTTGGGTTAAGTGCTTTGTATTACCATGTAGGTTACATATCCACAAGCCCAACTTTCTTTAATACTCTATTTTTATATCAGTTGATCTTGGCTGAAACAATTTCAAGCAACTATTTTAGTCAATAATCAGTAATGTAGAAGAAATATTGTAGGTGTGGTCTTGTGCTTTTGGGCATGGGGGACAATGAGGAAGAGCTGAACTCGATTATCATTGTTGTCAATGGTATTATCATTGTATGATGAGAGATACTGGCAACCACTTCCTCGTGATGGAGGTGATAGGCAACATAGTCTAATTATCAGCTGAAGATTTTTGGTCTGACAACTACCATATGTCTACAACACTCATCGTGCCCACTTGTCTTGAAGCTGTGTTGTACAGTTTGCGCAGTTCCTAACATTTCACAGCTAAAATCCTCTTAAAATGCTAATTAACTTTGTTATTACTTTGTTTTTTCTTGTACTGGATATTTGCTTCTCTATTTATAACTAAAGCCAAACTCGATGCAATATGGAAAAAAATTACCTGATATTAGTGATCAAAAGGCCAAGTAATCTCTGTTCATCGGGAATGTGCGAGACATATCAATTTTTTAATGTTCAGGTGTAGTTTTTAACCTATTTTATTTGGATGTTTGGTATGTTAGAAGAGGGTACAGTAAACTATAATGTAGGGTAATGGCCATAAAAGTATCTTATGAAATGGCCAAGAAGGGGGTGTAGATGAATGCCTGGGGTTTGAAGGTTATGTGCCCTTAGTTGTGCTGCAAGGGAAAGAGGGCACAATTGGATTTGCTTAACAAATTTAGCAAAAAGTTAAGAAGAGGGAAGCACAAATGATAGCATCCATTTTTACTGCCTTATAAAGACACATTTCTGGAATTTGCTGTTTTATAATAAATATTGGTGTTTTAAATAAGTCACGTATACAGTATGAATATTTTGAAGATACCGTAGACTGTAATATGACTGGTTGACTGATCAGCTGTTAGCCGATATACATCCAGATTCTGGGACTCAGAATGGCCTTAGAGGAAAAGATAGACAATAGAGTTTTGTTCATAGGGTTCTACTGGGAGGTAAAAGTGGCTTTCACATGGTCACATGGATGTGTCAGTAGCTGACATTTACTTGATATAAATGTTAGAGCTAGCTAACATTGTTAGGAACTGTAGATAATCTAATATGTACAAATTTATGATGAGCCATAGACATTGCATCCAATCATAACTGTCAATTATCTTGTAAGTATGGGAATCTTTAGTGACTTAGTATCACTTCCTCTATGTGCATTTATTGAATATTTGGGTATTCAGATGGAGCAGAACTTGGTAAAATTACTACTTCAACTACAAACCAGAGTCATTGATTCACAAGCAGGTGGATTTCCGCAAAAAACATGAATTTTTAGGCTACAAACATTTCATATCACTATAGTAGGTCAAAGTGCTAGATAAAAGGAATGTGAAAATATGTGCCTTGTAGAGCAGGAGGAGTTTTTTGCAGGGATTTTGTAAAAGTTTGTGACTTTTTCATACAATCACATCTGTACAGGCAGTCCCCGGGTTACATACAAGATAGGGTCTGTAGGTTTGTTCTTAAGTTGAGTTTGTATGTAAGTCGGAACTGTATATTTTATCATTGTAATCCGAGCCAGAACTTTTTTGGTCTCTGTGACAACTGGATTTTAAAAATGTTGGGTTGTCATAAGAATCAATATTAACACTAAAGCTTCATTACAGACAGCTGTGATAACTGTTTCAGCTGATTATTGTAGCCTAGGACTAAAGTACAATAAATTACCAATATCCAGAGGTCCGTTTGTAACTAGGGGTCGTATGTAAGTCGAGTGTTCTTAAGTAGGGGGCCGCCTGTATTTTAAAGATATACTAGGAAACCCTGAAAAATGTTGCAGTGAGCTTTGTAAATATTTTACATCTATGCAAAAACACCAAAAAAGGTGCACATATAAGTGGAAAAAAAGAAAAACTAAGATAAGTGACAACCAGTGGCCCACATTTAATCAAAACAGTACACTATGTGCATTTTGCCTGTGTAATGTGCAGAGGGCGCCAGATTCTGGATTTCTGGCGCAAGTTTTTCATGAATCTGGAGCTCCCTGCACTGCTCCTACAGAGTGCACTGCTCCTACCTTTAACATGGGGTTTGCAACAATTCTGTTGGACTTTGCATGATAAATATGGCGCAAGGTCCGACTGAGCACAGGAACGCTCCCTTCAGTGCAGTATAGTGCAGCTGCGACACAAATGTTTCTCGGACCCTTCTTAAATACAGGTGCCAGCAGTTTCCACTGAAAAGAATGTGCAAAGACCACCACAAAACTTGCACACAATGAAACATTGAAAAAGTTGCAATGTTGGTGCAAATCACTGTAAGAAGTTGTAACTTTGGAACAAATAAACTCCAGTCCTAAGCAGGTAGAGGGAAAAGTTTAGAAAGAGATGCAGAAGAGTTTGTGACTTTTGTGTGACTTTAAAAAAAAAAAAAATCTCCAAAAATCCCCAAACTCAGCTGCTTGATATATAAACCTCTCTAAAACCTGTCTAAAACCTGGACAAAATCAATAAAAACATGCACAAAAGTGACTCCTGAATAAAGATTGATGACCCCCCATTTTTTTATTTCTGTGATCATCCAGCATAAGTGTTGTATCTGGTTCTCCCATCTAACTATTAACCCCCGTATAATTATACACTTAATCAATGCAAATAACTTTTACTCCAATTTACAGCAGATTAGGGCCAACAAAAGAGGTGTTGTTGTGAGTCAGGATGTGTTTGTTCAGCTCCATGGCCTTACTGAACCATGTGTAAGGAAGGTCTCATGCAGGGTTAAGACTCCCCATCAGCTGAGAAGAAAATGACTGATTCTTCTTTTCTCTGAGCCTGCCCTGAGGATTGCTGCAGCTGAGAGCCCGCTATGAAGTGACACAGGCAGTCACAAGCCTGTCACACTGCTAGGGCAGGTCAGAGGTTGAGCCAAAGATCACAAATGTTTCTGGACAAAGGTTTCACTTTGGAATAGTTTGTTTCTTCTGTAAAGCCATGTTTTCCATATGCTCCAGCTCAGCGTGGCAGGAACTCTATGTGGGAGATGATGTATGAAGCAAACATTCCTTTCAGGTTAAATTAGGGATATGCTATTGTGCTATGATTCCAAGTCACATGAATCTTTTATTGCCACTAGTAGATGGGAGGTGAGGAGTGTGTATGAGGGGCTCATGATGGAGGAGGGGTGAGCACATTGAGGGAATGAAGGGAGGGCTTAGGGCAGAGAGGAGGGAGGGAGAGATGACTGAGACACTCAGGAACTATGAGAGGAACACTTCCCTTGGAAAAAATGACCATCCAACGTGAGTCTGATCCGCTGTGACAGTCACTTACAAGCATTTTTTTTCTTTTTCCTTTTTTTTTTCGTTCCTTTAAAGTTTGACTGTTTTCTCGCAAGCCCAGACAATATAACAGCTGAAGAAAATATGACAGGACACACGCAAAAGAGGTTGGGAGATACAGGGAAAGGAATGCACCAGAGCGGAGAAAGCTGAGTTTGCCTCCTTGTTTAAACTGCCAGAGATTTTTTTGGTGTCCCTCTCCCTCCTCCTTAATATATTTATTATTATTTTTTTTTTTTTGCTCTGTGCACGAAGGCCAGAAGTGAGATCTGTTAACTGTTCCACACTGACTGAGAGGCCAGAACAGCTCATGGTACTGTATGTTACCACTAATACTCCCTTCATACCTTCTTGCATATTCTATTAATTTTATGGGAGGGGAGGGCTATGGCATGAAAGGGGAAGGCACTGGCTGGTCTCTTTACGATTTCCTTAACCATCTTTCTACTTCATTGGCATCGCTGCTCTTGTTGTGGCGTGAAGGGTTAACCACACCATTTCCAGATGTTCTGACAGCTTTGAAGAATTTTATAAGCACGCTAATGGAAATGCTATGGTACCCTGGCCAGGGGCTTGGCAGGGAAGGTGTTAAACTTTCTGAGGCAGATGTTGTTTGCAGAATTAAAATCCAGTAAATCTAATGCCTGTGAACTCTAGGTCTGCTAGTGGGTCTTCAACTTAACCCTTTGCTTTTTGGGGGCTCTGTGAGATAGAAGACATAACGTGTAAAGCACACAATGAACTGCAATTGCAGTGAAAGATGAGCGAATGAGAAAAATGATCCGAGTTAGGAAACTGCAATTTCTTTGTTTCACAATAGGGAAAAATATTCAGTCTTCAATCTTTTTGGAAAATCTTAAGTTAAAGTTAAGCATTGTATTCATTAATGTTAACAATCACCTTTTTTAAATTATTAAAAAAAATTCATACGGAATTGCTTAAATAGTATTTGCTCAATCTATCAATGCAATTGGAATTGCTCTCTCTTCAAGGGGAAGTCGGCCAATTGTATAACAAGGAAGCAGTTGGATCGTGTATCCCCAGCGTATTCTCCATCCACCGTTCAATAGACGTTGCCTACTGATTTATTCCCAGGGCAATGGTTGAGAATAGTACCTGGTAGATCAATATGAGGAGCATACTGCTTGAAATAAGAGCAGAATATGTTAAGAATATGTTGTAAGATTATGAACTGAATTTTATAAGGTAATTTCTTTTTATGTAATTCCTTAATGTATTTGAGTAGTGGTACAAATGCATGTATGGCCCATTGAATAAAGAGAATGAAGAGGGAAGTTTTATGTGTAGGGTAATACCTATATCTCCTGGAAGAAGTTGGCGCAAAGTAAATGACACAAAGTAGTGGACTTAGCTCTCCCTGTAGTAGGTTTTATGTACTGTAATATTATATTACTCCTTGATACAATTCTTAAAGAAGGAAGAGGATAGAAGTGTGCCCAGGTGAATTCATCATCCCCTCAGCAGCCAAAAGGTTTTATTAAATCTTTATTTTGGTGACAAAGTTGTTAAACACAAAATCATTTATTCTTTCTTTCTCAAATTTTTTTCCTTTTCTCTTTTTTTCTTCTCCTTTTTTGGTTCTCTTTCTCCCCTCTTAGTGTGTTTTGTACTGTCTCTCTCTTTATTAAAAGTTCAGTATCTACGACAATGATACATCTGTACAGGTAACAAAACAATACTATAGTAGGTAATAGATATGGGAAGATACATACATATGATATAATATTTAACTATGTTATTTGTTAGGAGCAGATAATTGATCAAATAGATAACTGTAAAATCTGTAGTCTTATCTATTACTGGATGGAGTAGAGTGATCCTACTTTTCTTGATACCTAACAAAAAGTCTTAAAAATCCACAGAAACAGTGACAGTAGTCTGCAGTATATATCATAGCAATCAGATAAACTTATATAACATTGTAGCAACATATATATTACTTTTAGGAATGATCTTTTAGCTGAAGGTGTGGATCTCTATTAGGCTGAATTCACACGACCCTTGGAGGACGTATATACGGGCGCCCTATATATGCCCCCCATAGGCTGACAATGGCCGCATGGCAGGGTATGGTGCGGCGCCTACCGTTCCATACCCGGGAAAAGATAGGGCATGTCCTATCTTCCTCTGTATTATGGTGCCGTGCTCCATATATCTCTATGGAGAAGAGTGGGGACTCTTCTCTCCCATGCGCCAACGTGTGCCCACACATGTGTGAATCTAGCCTTAATGTGTGAGGCAGTATTCAGTGGATATTGTAACCGTAGGGTAATTGCATGAATAACAACTCACTAATACGTTGCTTTGTTTATAAAGATACAATTATGAAAGTGTAATCTCGCCATGGTTATAATCCCCTACCTTAATGTAGGGTTATTTAAATGGTATGTACAGAGGTTGAAAATCATGGCTGCTTTCTACCATGGGTAGTGTGTGGTATTGGAACTCATTTCTATTAAACTCTATATAACTATAATACCGGGTAAAATCATGCTCAGGTGTGGCTCTGTTTTTGGAAAAAAGCAACCATGTTTTTCAATCTCCGGACAACCCCTTCAAGAAGGAAGTTCCAACACACAGTAATGCAAGGAATACTCTTACGTGTATCGTACAGTGAATATACATTGGGATCTAGCTGTTTTTTGTCCATTTCTCTGCTGAGCATGAAGCCTGTGCTCCATGGTACCTTTCTCTCCCCCCACTATGGAGGGGCTGGCAGTGACTCTTCATAGAATTAAGTAGATTGCTGTCAGTGAAATGATGACTAATTTATTTATAACTATAAAAAGAAGATGGTTTTGTCGGATGAATATAACAGTCTGATTAGTGCCCTGTTTATGACGGTTTGCTTTTCCCCACAGTTATATTGACAGGGTTTATGGAAGCTGTAAACTGAATGAGCTATCAGCTCAAGCTGCAAAATGGTGATTTATGGCTAGTTCTAGCAGCGTACAATCCGGAGACATTCATTAGCATCATCACAGATTTTCAGAGGACAAACCGGTTTTATCTTTTTAACTGGTGGATTGGGCAAAGAAGGGGGGATTTAATTGAGTCAATGTAATTTAACATCCCAGGATCACTTGTATAACAGCCATCTCTAGTGATAGTGCACTTAACCCATGTTCAAGCTGCTTTGTGGTTTTTACTGCAAACCAATGGAACTACTCTACTTTAGGACTGAAAAGCCAGGCTTCAAGTAAGTTAAAGGAGTTTTGGGAAAAAATACAATTTTATCACATCCTTAGGATGCCCATTAGTGTGGACTATGGTGCCACAATATGCAAAAAAGAAACCACTGCTTCTAGAGAAAGCTATAACCTCATTAGATCAACCCCCAACAATCACACATTAATATCAACCAGATAATCTCTTTACCGCAATCTCTTATATCCTTTACATGCCAGATGTGGGTAGCTGTTTTTCTACTAACAATGGGGTTAGTAATAATGACACAATTACAATCATTCAGCAAAATAATACAGATAATTAATATATTCTGTCACCTTGTCAAATGATGCTGCGGCTTTAAGGATGCTGTGAAGTTCAATAATAAGACAATAGCATCACTTGTTTCTGCTGAATTTACACAAAACAAGTAGTAAATAGCATTTTCTCCTACTGCTTTGATTCCTCTGAGATTTATAGCTTTGCTCTGAACCTTCAAGTCTCTTAAGGGGACACTTTAAAGACACAATTTCTTCATATTTTGCAGTTTTGAAGATTTCCTTATCTTTTTACTTTTATCACACTAATATTATCCCAGTGATAAAGCTTTTATTATCAATAGATTGTGTGTATGAATCCCAGACGTCAGCAGAGCAGATTTCTGCTTGAGAGTGACATATTATGCTGAAGCTACAAAGTGGACAGTAGTATGGACTGGGTTTCTGTAACATTGCCACATTCTCTACTATGAAGCAGAAAAATGCTAAAGTGGTATTACACACTGTTAAACTGATAAACTGTCTTTGCAGGTCATCCTGTACTTATCTGAAGGATAACTGGTGTTCAATAGTACAGGGTGGGTCATTTATATGGATACACCTAAATGAAATATGAATGGTTGGTGATATCAGCTTAAGATATCAAGAAGTGTTGACCATGGCAGCCATTTTGAAGTCAGGCATTTTGGATCCAACTTTATTTCCAGTAGGAAGAGAGTCATGTAATACATCAAACTTATTTCACAATTTACAAGAAAAACTATGGCATGCTTAGTTTTAATATAACTTTATTATTTCATGAGTGTTTTACAAGTTTATGACCACTTCTAAAATGTGTTAAAAGTGTTGCCCATTGTGTTGGATTATCAATGCAACCCTCTTCTCCTACTCTTGGCACACTGATAGCAACACTGAAGAAGAAATGCTACCAGAGGATTCAAGTATCCGTTATTTCAGATGCTGCATCTGTATCTTCACAGCATAGACAATTGCCTTTGGATGACCCCAAAGGTCCAAGCATTCCTACCTGTACAGTTCCCTGGAAAGTGGATTGGTCGTTGTGGGTCAGATTAATGACCACCAAGGTCTCCCGTTCTTATCCACTTAGACATTTATCATTGTGGTAATCTGAAGGCAATTGTCTATGATGTGAAGATACAAGATGTGCAGCATCTGAAACAACAGATACTGGAAGCTTGTGCTAGCATTTCTACTGCAGTGCTGCATTGGCAAGAGTGAGAGAAAAGTGTTTCATTGACAATTCAACACAATGGGCAGCACTTTATACACATTTTATAGAAGGTCATAAACCAGTAAATAACTCATGAAAGAACAAAGTTCCATTAAAACTAAGCATTGCTTTTATTTTGAAATTCTCAATAAGTTTGATGTATTACATGACCCTCTTCCAATTGAAAAGAAAAGTTGGATTCAAAATGGCTGCCATGGCATGGTTTCCCATCCTGGAAAACTTATTTGCATAGTATCCTAAGGTTCAAATCCTGGACAACCCTTTTAGATTTCTGTATAGCAGTTTCCTAATTATCTTGGTCCATCAGATTCTAGTCAACAACATTCCATTTGCTGAAGAGACTTAAAAATTACATTTCTTGTCTCACTGTAATGTGTACCCACATTGTACATATCTGCATTCATCCAACATCGCAGATTTAGGTCTGGTGTTTGGGCTCAACCCCTCGCCGGTAACACCCTGGACCCGTGGTAACTGCCTAAATGTCATTGGCAGAAATGTCAGTCCCTAATGACCTCACAGGAGCGATGATCCTAAGGAAGATGGCAACGTTGCAAGCTGATCATAACTGATCTTTCAGAATTGGGTCCGTTTCTCCCTGCACAAAAAAAAGTGGAGGCTACAGCAAACTTAAGTTTAGTAGAAAATTGCAAAAACTTTGACCCTTACATTGGTGGAACCTTAAATTATCACCAGCTGCTGCTCACCTTTTTTAGTGAATTTGCGGGTCTAAGGGTAATTGCCTATTTTTCTTCCCCTGGCATCCAGTGCTGATTAATAATAGGTGAAAGGCTGTATTAACAGGAGTGAATGAATGAGAGAACATTTGTTTTATCATTATAACTTCCTTCCAGGAGCCCCAAATAGGGAGAATTGTGTGGCCTGGAACAGGAGCTCCAATTGTTCCACTGATAATCCAACCCTGTCAATATCTTCTCACTCTTATTGCACACTTTAAAATTGTGACACTTCTTGGGCTGCTTGGGTCTGAAGGAGGAGACCCGTCCCCTGTCTGAGAAACTGTGAGTTAGCAACCACAGATCTGTGTATTTTATAACACATTCTCCAAGAACTTTATGTATTAACAACCTTTTTTATTGTTGGTGGCTAGAAAAGAGGCAGTGTATTTGTTGCTTTGCAATAATAATTCCTTTATTTATATAGAGCACACAGATTATGCAGTGCTACACAGAGCTTGCCATATAGGTCTTTGTAGATTTCATACCAAACTGGGATTTTTCAGACATCAAATCATATCTGCATCTTGGACAAAGTTTAAGGAGGGGGTGGGGCAACAAAAATACATTTTTTTAAGAAATAAATGAAATAGGATACTGTATTTCATGAAAAACCTGTGTTTTAGAAGACTAGAAGGAGTAATATTCTAATTTACAGGACAATTTAAGAAACATTGGTTTGGACCAAGTAGATTTGGACGCAAAATGAATCTTCTGCAAAAATCAGACCGAACTCCTTTGAATCAAATCTTTAATTCTCTCCTGACAGCATAGTTACCCACAATGCAATATTGATGGCTCTTCATTATTTGTTTTTTTCCCCTAAAGATAGATCCCACCAATCATATGGCGATGCATACCCTAGCAATATGCCATAACATTATAGAGATGGGATACTCCACAAATTTGTATTTTGTTCTGCTATGCACACTATCTATTCTTTCATATGACTATTCAGTTCATGCAGGTTATTAGCTCCCTGGCAGATTTTTAAGTATTACTAGCCAACAAATATCATAAGAAAAATTATGTATCCAGCTTTATGTACTTTATAAGGTAGTGACTTTAACATTTCACTGTTCATAGGGACACTTTTTGTGATCACTGTGCTGGAATGTGTGACATCAACCTTTGAGTGTATGTCTGAGTATGCTGAAATGAGTGCAAGGAAGAGTGGGGAGGGGTGCCGCTCTTTGAAGACAAAAAAATAGAATCTATCGGAGTCAGAAATGATGACTTTTAAAGGAAATTTTCTGAGTATACTCCACTGCAATCTATGAGTATTGTGATTTGTGTAATGTATTACAGCAACAGGA
Organism: Engystomops pustulosus; assembly: GCF_040894005.1. Lineage (NCBI taxonomy): Eukaryota > Metazoa > Chordata > Amphibia > Anura > Leptodactylidae > Engystomops > Engystomops pustulosus. The sequence continues at coordinate 134,593,471 of NC_092411.1, forward strand.
TATATGGGTATGAATTCATGCTTATAGCCTCTAAAGCACCAGAATTCACCATGTCTACCGAAAGAGAATAATATATCCAATAAAATGGTAAACTCAGTATCGAGGCCAAAAGTATCACTAGTATCTGATAGAAAACTAAGCTACAGAAGTGATGAGTGTGGGTATGATTATACTGTGGCCAATCTTCTTTATAGGATGGAGTGTGGCACAAAGCCAGACAGATCTTCTATTGTCGAGGAACTGGCCAACAATATAATGTGTATGTCTACTCATTTGCTGTTTCTTAACTCATCTGGGATAACACAGATTACAGTCTTTTTATATCATTTTTATAATAAATCAAAAACTTTTAGTACATTGAATCTTGTGTTTAGGTTACCTGTGGGTTATCGAAATATATGATTGTCAAATCTAACTGTATTATAATGTACAAGGTAAACAGACAGGAAAGAAAAGAAAGGGATTTAATTGTAGTGTACGTCCTAAGGCTTGCCTAAGAATAAATGCTGTGAGAGGGGAAAAAGAACAGCAAGAAGGAATGTACTCTAGAAACTTTTGTAGCTGTATGTTAAATTATTAAAATTATAACTATATTTTTACAGATATATAGGAATATGGAACTATGGGCCTTATTTATCAACTGTTCTATTTGCTCATGGCAACCAATCAGAGTTTGGATTATATTTTATAAACTACCTTGGGAATGTGTAAGATGAACGGTGATAGGTTGCCACGAGCAGTTTTGCTCTAAGGCTATTACACCCCCAAATCTTACTTCAACTGAAAACATGTCAATTGATAATAATCCTCATCTGTGAGGCATAATATACATATTGATTTTTTTTCTACCAATGTTGTTAAAAAGCCTCTTGACAGACATCTGCCAGATCTTATATCTTACTAGAAATCTAATACACATTCGTATTAACTATTTTCTTTCATCCTTATAACTTCCCTTCTAGCTCTACTAAGGTAACTTTGGTTAAATTGGGACAAATGAAAGATTTCCTCTTTGTGCACATTCAGAGTGTTTTACTAGGGTGTCTCTGTACCGGTCAGTCACATCAGAAAATTTGTAATGGTGGTTTTCACACAAATGCCTGAGAAAAGCTACAGAGAAGCAGCTCGGAGCTGACCTTTGGCTGCTGTTCTGTTGCTTACTCATGCTCTCTTTATAAAGAGGACTTTCCTTTTTTACCTAACATAACAGAAGTTTCCTGTTTGTTACATTTTTTGCTCACAATAAAACAAAGGGTTACTAAAGGTTCTGAGTGACAGTTATCTCCATAGGAAGTGATCACTACCTTATTGGACACTTTCTCTTTTCTTTGTACTTTCGGATAATGCAAATCTCTAAATGTTTATCTTTTTAGCTATGGTATTTCAATAGTAAAATGCCCCAAATTTTAATAAATTTTAGTAACAATCAAGTAAAATAAGAACTGATGTTCACGGTCACATATTAATGTCAATTACAGCTATTAGGGGGTGCAAAATATGTGGATAAAACTTCTGATGAATGGTACATATTTAGCCAACAGTGTGCCATAGACAGGGAATTTGACTATATAACCATTCTCTAAATCAACTATCATATAACCTAGACCACCCTTGGGAGAGCCAAGATCACCAGATCCTTAGATCACCAGAAATGTTACTGCCCTATACCACCAGGGACGATTACATTTGCCTCTTTACTGCTCTGGACCACCAGGGATCACACCGCTAACCCTTTCTTTAAAATAGAACACCAACACCATTATTACAAGTAACTTGTCATTGCCTCGGACCAGTTCATTGTCCGGGTACTTTGCTTTGAAGGCGGATGTCCCGGATTTTTTTTTTTATGGACCCAGGAAGGTATGAAAATAACAAACAGTGTACACCCCTTTCTGGTGCTCAGGGGCACCCATGTTTATATGCAGAGTATCAACAGTGACGCGGAATGGACCGTGACGTCACCATTGAGAATCTGTATACAAACATGGGTAAGTGGTAAGTATACATAGGCTCTTTGTGGTTTTCCTACACTGGGGCCCATAGGAAAAGTTTATTAATCTCAGACAACTCTTTAATTAAGTTAATGCTCTGCTGCATTACTGTCTTGCAGTCCACATCAGAGCCATCCATCTGAGGTATATGCACTAAATAATTTCCCCATACAAAAACATGATGTGGTCACATCCATAGTGAGAAAAGTGTCCAGGTCCCTAATTAGCATTGAATAAACAATAAATAAATTCCCAATAAATGATGTCAAATGACTGTAGTACTATGCTGAACAATTACATAAAGCATCAGCCGGTCACTGGTGGGGCACATAGTAAAGCCCTCTGATCGTCTGATTGTAGTCATGGTCTTCATTGTGGGCAAAACATGAATGCTTTTGCCTAGGAGGCAAAGAAGTGTTTTATTTTATGAAACAAATATAATCTTTGAGTTATTTGTTAATATGCCAGTCCCCTGCTGGATTATTTTACTGTATGTCAGATCTGTGAAAGTGAATCCAGGATTGATGAAGCTATGTAAAGTACATGGAATATTCTATTTATATACAAGTGAATAATATTCTGGTAGATACAATTATTTTTATCTTGATTGTGTGGGTTGCTGGTAGCTAGGAAGCCATTATGGCATTGAATGCTGTTCTAGGTTAGAAGTTCACGTTAAGCTCTGTGCAGGTTTCCACCTTCCCTCCTCCCTGCAATAGTTATACCGTCGCTTATGGCAGGAAGAAGAAGGACCTATAATTTTAAGAGACCAGAAGCTGCTGGAAAAGGCCACACACACTAATGGGTACTTTGCCAAAAAAGGCATTTAAAATGGAATGGCGTTAAGAGAATGGAAGGAACCGTTACATTTGTGGCCTATAACTAAGTGTTAAAGACTGTTAAAGACGTTGTCACTCCCAGACCTTGTTTCTGTTAAGTTGGATGGAAAACTCTCTCCTTTCTTTCTCCCCTCCCTGTCTTCTTGGAACAGCAGAGGAACGACCTTGCTCTTAAGCACAGATGCTGCTTACTGGATGGAGGTCTCCATAGACTAGTAGCAATGTGTTCAGGGCCACTTTGTCTTTTACTTTTTGTTCATAAACTGCATAAAGATGTCTTCCATACTATTATGGTCTCACAATTAAGGGACATTTTATGGTCAGCCACCACCATTCTCACAAGAAGTCCTTCCCTGTATTCAGCCACTGATTATCTTATTATTTCAGTCCATTCTTATTTTAGTATATAGGTAGAAATTACAAGGCTGGCTATAGAAAAATCTTTAAATTTAGAGAAGGGAATTACATTTTAACTATTTGAATTCTTTACTCTTTAGGTGTAAAGTGTGTATCTATTTATCTTAGGACTTACATTATTTTATGTTTAATTTACTTGATTTTTTCATGTATGACATTATTCTTACTGAATTTCAGGTACCATGAAAAATGTATGTGACTAAATACCCCATATAAATAAGGTGCAATTGGCTGCTGTTTTTGAATAAACCATTTTATGTCCTCTTAAGTCCATAAGGTTACTTATATCAATATTGGCATGGATAACATCTCCCTATTTTCCTATTCATGAGTGTTTCAGTCCATGGGAAAGGGAAAACCGTTTAAAGAAAATCTACCACATGGCTGCAGTACTGTACAGCAAGCACAATCACAATCACATGCTGGTGTGTGTCCCCTGAAACAGGACCCGTTTTCTGATGCCCTCATTTTGGGGAAAATTGTCTTTTGAAACTATGCAAATGTCACTTATGGGTTCCTGTCTACACCTCCATCCTCTGATAATTATGCACACCTATGTACAGAATTACTGCCGCTTTCTCCCTCCCTATCCAGAGAGGCAGTGACATCATAATTAGCAGGCGACGGAGCTAGAAACAACTTCTGTGACGTAGACAGCAGCCCCTGAGGCTCATTTAAATTTTGTTAAAAGATGATTTTCTCCAAAACTAGGCCTTTAAAGATAAAGGAAGAACAGATCCTGTTTCTGGGCATATATACCAGCATGTAAGTGTGCTTGATGTACAAACTGCATCTATGTGGCAGATTTACTTTAAGTCCTAAAAAGGTACTTTCCACCATCCCTGGCTCTTTGCATCCTTTAATAAGCATTGTTGTAGTGATTGTAGATTTCTAGCTCTCCGCAGTCAAATTGGTTGTGTTAGGATATCTGCTCCAGCCCAGGACCACCTCTATGAGAAACCCTAGTTTTATAAGGCCTTCTACTGTCAGATGATCTTGGGCCAAAGTGGACAGCCTGGCCGCTTTCATCTGACAATAAGGATCTAAAAGATATCACATGGATTGCTCGAAAACTGTGGGGGCTAGAGAATAAGTACACCTATATCAGAGGAGTGGCATCTATTAAAGAACACAAAGTATTGAGGTGGTCAATTGTCCTTTTTGAGATTAGACCACAGACATTGCCAGAACTGCATAAATAATTGCTGTGGCAAGTGCGATGTATACTGTTATGAAACAGGATGTTCACCATTTATCTTATTCTACAGATGCAGCACTAAAAGAGTCTTATCTCATTTACTTATCACAGAAAAGGGGGTCATTCTCTATATTCACTCACATTACAGACTGAATTATCATGGCTAGTTAACAGATTAAGCCAGTCATGTTAACCAGTGCTACATCTGTATGTCTTATGGATATACTTTGTCTAGGCAATTGAGGACAAAAACTGTTAAACGCATTTTATAGTAATAATGCTGTGTAGTGTAGGTGGCAAAGTTGCTTTAGATATGACACAATGGGTTTGCGTGTGACCGCGCAGTGTATGTAATAGTTTATGAAGATAGGTTAAAGAGAGAGCAGAGAGAGGGGTGTGGAGTTGTGGGTGTAGCAGTCATTGTACCGGAGCAGTGCTGGTGTGTGTGACACATGGTTTTTGTCTTTTCATCTTCCTCACAAGCCAGAAAGTTTCCTGCCGCTTCTCTTCCCAACTCTTGACAAATGATTGCCAGATGTTGAGATCTTTTCAGACCTCTCTCCCTCTCCCTTCAGCGAAACTGCAGCGAGGGGATATTCGATTCTCCCTCGCCCATTTCATCTCCTTTCCACATCTGCCAGGGACACACAGGCAACACTTTCCCTACATGAGAGTTTAAAGTTTATTCTGCTCTCCTTTCCTTCTCTCTCTCTCTCCTTCACATTATTTTTACTAGTTAATTCCTGGCTGCAGTTCCAAATCGGCAGAATGAGACCCTTCTGATTCGGTTCAGTGGTTTGAAGAATATGGGCTGTTTATTTTGGTTCTCCACATCTTCTAGGTGTCGTATGCTATAGAGACTTTCTGGCTTCAGAACAAGATTACATTACCAGGTTTCTAACATCTTTTAACCTTTTTAAAAACATAGGACCTCATGTATCAAAACTTTGTGACACAAACACCAGCCTTGTTACCCCTAGCAGCTGCTTTTTCTTGAGCAGTTTAATAAATAAAATCGGATTCCTGGTTGCTATGAGCAACAACAACAGCATGTTGACTTTTATTGAGTTGAAACATTTGCCTGCAGGTTATACCATTCCAGTGCATCTTGTGAAGCTTGAACAAATGAGATCTCCATGTTTACTCATATTCTGAAATAGTGGTACAATAGGTTATCCAAACACTCCGCTCTAGCAAGCCCTGCCCTCCTTGTTCCTCTCTATGCCTTTCAATGGATAGAAAGCTACTGAAGATATACCTTCTGTCTTATCTGACAGACCAGGTGAGCAGTGATATATCAGGTGACTTCACATTATTTTAACTGCCATCTGTGAGTGCTGTGTGCTGAACCTCCACCGTATTCCCCTACACTTCATTTTTATGCCTTCTGTTTTGGAGAGCCAACAGAAATAAATCTATCAATCACAAGTAGAAGGAAGGGGTGAAAGGCTGAAGCTGCATCACAAAGGAAAATATAGTGGCTGATCTATAACTTGACTATAAAGGACTAGTAGCAAGTGCAGTGAAACTGCAAAACCTGCAGATCTGGGATCCATCCCACATCTGTCCATGGCCTGTTTTCTGTAAGACTTGTACTTTCCATTTAAGCAAAGACTGCAATAATAGATAAGACCATAAGAAGTGTCACCTTTCTCAAAAAAGTACAAAATATTTTGTGTAATACTGGGCTACACTTTTAATCATACCAATATGATACAGCCATTGTGCAGCTGTAGCACATTTACATTGCAGCCAAAAAAACTGCAGCATCATGAAAGCTCATAGAGGCTTAGAGGGCATATTTATCAGGACCTCTGCGCCTCGTCAGTGGCGGGGTGTTACTGTCCCCGCGCTGGCACATTCGCTGCTATCGGCGACTTTGCACATGTGAAAAGTCACCGGCTGTGTCTATTTCCACACCAGGCCCTGCCTAGCTTAGAATAAATGCTGTGCAGCAGGCTGCTTGATACATCCAGAGGCGGAAGCCTCTTGATGTATCCCCCTGCAAATATGCGGGAGCGCCGGCACAAGCGCCGGAGTATGATAAATGTCCTCCTTTGAGTGAGTATCCTAGCCTCATTGATGTCATGTGTAGGACAAATAACTGAAGTGTGTTGTCTTTGTCTGTCACATTGCCATTAAGTAGGGCAAATGAGAAAACCACTACAGGCAGTGGTACCTAACTACTTACCTGATTTAGTGAAATGTAGAGCATGATAACATAGTTTACTACGAAGTTGATCTATTTGTCCATCCATCCAACCACCCATCCATTTCTTTGTAAAAAGTACACATCTATTATGTGAACATGTAACGACATGCAGCTTAGAAGCTGATAATTGTTAACAGAATTACAAGTTTTTACAATTTGCACGCCATAAAATATAATTGTACACAAGGGTGTATTTGGATAGAATGATTTCCAAATGCATTTATTTAGTTCATGCCACTGAATATTGTTGCCTATTTATCTATTTCTATCTATCATCTATCTGCTGCATCTATCAGTAAAATTAGCAGACAGCACTAATAAAAACAATTTGAAAAAGCAGGTGATGACTTTATTTCGTGTGTTACAACATTTTCTTGTCCAAAACTTCTTTCTCTTGCGAAACATAAAATAAAGACATCATCTGTTTTTTTCAATTGGACCCTGGAGTGCTGTCTGCTAATTTTACCAAAATCTAAGAGAGGCCTTGGTGGGGACCTGCTTTACATTTCACCCCTACTTATTGGCTATTACTCATTGTGCTGCCTTGAATTTTCTAAATACTATCTATCTGTCTGTCTGGTTGAAAAGTTAGAGTCCATATAAACATTTTACAGAGCAACAGTTGCTTTCTCTTTAAATATCATACATGTTAAGCTAGTTTCACACTTATCTATGTTTGCCTGGCCCTATACATAGCGAAGCACAGCGCCTGGTTCTAAACACATGGAAAGGTATGGCGCAGATTGTACCGCCACCACACTGTACTGCCGCCATTGCCGTCTATGGGGACATATAAATTTGTGTCCGCATATACATCCCTCAGGGCGGCCATGTGAGTGAGGGCTTAAAGTTGCTTTACTGGTGTAAAGTTAAGATTTATTGGGTTGATAACTATTGGTATATTTTTGGGGTTTAGAGTTATTAGTTTTAAAGCTATTGCTTTTATATCTATTGGTAGAAGTAAAATGAGTTAGATTGTTTTAGAATACATTATTTTGGAGTACAACTTTCAAAATTATTTGGTATACATTTTTCAACTTAACAATATAATTCTCAAACAGTAAGATAAGTAAAGTAAGACATCACACAATTTTGAATGTGTATTTTATGTGTTGGCTCATCAGACATTTTATTCAATGCCACTCTGGTACAGCCATTCTAATGCACATTATGGACTTCAAATTGCCTGCTTTGCCTACTTTGTAATGTCCTTTGTATTTTCTCTTGCCTTCCTGCTTGCTCGCCATGGAAACTAAAGGAGGCAGAGTGGGGGCTATACACAAGGTGTCATCCGGCACAGCTCACCTCGGGTATGTCCTTCAGAGGACAACTTGTCACAAGCCGTCAAAAAAGACAGTGGCTTTGTGGTCTCCGAACATCTGGCAGTACTGCACAGGAAGCTGAGGGGGTGTCATTAATTGTGATGAAATAATTTAAACCATCAGGAATAAATGAGGCTGTTAAACTAAGTTCAGATTCCATTTTCTGCGCACACATGTGTCTAGCAGCCAGCCCGGAGTATTAAAAGAAAAAAAATGAGCGAGCGTATAACTGGAAACATAGTAATCTAAGCAAGTTATGGTTTCCAGAGTTCCATGTAACAATGCAAGGAGTCTCTGATACAGTAAAGTTGTCTTTTGATACAAAGTAGGCTGCTTATTATTACTTTCTCTATAAATGATGTTGCTCCAGCACAATCTCAATCTCTTTCTGGCTATGTAAAAAGATTACAGCATTCTGCTTACTGAATGACATCATACAGGATCGCTATGTTATGTAGCACTGTACCAGGTAAAAAGAAGTGATTTACAGATAACAAATGCTAAGCTTTGCAGATTTACAGAAGTACTCACTAAACTGAGCTGGATACGGTATATGTGTACAAATAAAAAGGATTTGTACATTTCTAATAACAATTTCATATTCTCCCACTCTAAAATATGCATGAATGTTTAATATATTAAATACAGTCATCTAAAAACAGATATTTTCTTCTAGGGAGATAAGAAATTCACAAAACTGTCCATGATATTTTTTAAACTGATCTTTTCTCCTGTGAAGAAGCAATTTCTTTGCATTCAGGGGCGTAACTACAGTGGTAGCAGCCATAGCAGCCGCTATGGGGCCTGCAGTGTCAGGGGGCTCCGTCATACTATCTGACACACTAAAAAGTGGAGGATGTGCACCATTATATACATATTATGCTGCACACTGTACAGCATAACATATATATAACATATATGTGATGTACATATGCTCTATATGTATAAATGTGTGACTGTAACTTGTATGTGTGAGTATACAAATATGTTTATTTTTTTATTAAGTGAGAAGGGGGGCCCCATGCAAAAGGCTGCTATCTCCTAGTTACGCCACAGTTTGCATTCATGACATTGAATTGGAAACATGTAAGACAAATATATATATATATATATATATATATATATATATATATATATATATAGTAGCAATGGGTTTAATTTATATTGACTTTGGATCTAAATGCAATGGGTGCTGCAATTATACCAGAATGTAATTAAATATATCTATTGTATGAGCAGAGTATCAGCGTAGCCACCAGCAGTGGAGGAGCCATTGTCCCAAAGGAAGGAACAGCTAAGCCACTGAAAAGAGTGAAAGGCTTTAGGAGGAATCACCGATTGCTGTAATTGTGTCTGTATTTTAACAATCTCTCACAGCTAGGACAACCGGATTATGCTGTAGGCTCTAGACTTTGTTATTCAGGAGGGCATGTGTGTTTGTTTGTGGTGGAGGTTAGAATTCTTCTGTTTCTAGGCTGAAATATATCTTATTATTATTATGGTAAGGAATGAATATATAAAATGAAGCATTCAAATGTTTTATTTATTTTATGTATTTATTCACTAATAATATCTGCTAAATAACACCATCAGATATATTAATATCTTAATTTATTTGTTTGATCATCCACATGCAAGTCCTTAATAACTCAGATTTTCATGGAATATATAATTATCAATGTGAGGGGAGTGGCTTGTTGAAAGGGTGTGTGGCCTAAGTTGCACCAGAGTTTTTACAGCAAGCTTTCTTGTAGATGGAAACTCAGATTAGATCGACAGGATAAGTAAATGTGCCCGATAATGTTAATCTTATTTTGTGAATAGACTTTTGTGGCAGTGATCTGACCATTATCCTTGTTTGAACAAAAAAAAATCTGAAAAGAAAAGTAAAAAAAATCATGATGTATAAGAAGAAGGGTCTTGTAGTTTAATATTACCTTGAGACTGGATCAAAAGAAAAATATTTATGTTTGGTTTATCACATTGGCAGTTTTTCATATAATTTATTTTACCTGAAGCCAAGAATAGAAAAAATATAGAAAAACAACAAATACTTCTCCCCCTTTTTTGTAACACTTTTGTTACTTTTTAGTTTTTGGCTTAAAAATTGTAAAAAATGCATCCCTAAATCTTAGTTCTATCACTTTATCTTGGAAACAAGAGGGAGCAGCACAGCAATGGTCATCTCTCTTCTTTACCGGCGTCGTAACATTATAGCAGCAGGACCTTATTTCCATTGAATAGGCCCACATGTTTATTGTTATAGAAAATTAGATTTACTAGTGCAGTAAAGAAGTCAATTTATATGGTGCTCATAAAATATTTGCATTATTAGTATTTTTTTCCAATCCTGGCAACAATGAAATCACAGCACCAGAGTCCTGTGGGAATTCTTTTTTTCTTGCGTTGCTTGGACACTTCTTTTCTGTTTAAAAAGTTAATTGAAACCTTTGTTCTGGTGCATTTTGGGAGTGGAAATATGTGATATTGTAGGGATTAAGGAACATATGGACATTATGTGCAGCCCACAAATCTGAACACTTCAAAAGAGGTATGTTCTTCTCACTGGTAGAAAGGTTTGTCAGCTGGTCATTTGTACATTAGAGTGTGCTAAATACTTGCTTTTTCTTGTAGCGACACATTTCTTTGGTTTACTACCATCAGATGTTTGAATGTTGAGGATTTTGTTCATTTTTACAGTGAAGTCAATTAGGGAAAAATTGTTACAATCCATTTCAGGAAAATGATAATATAGCACAAGTGGGGAGATCTATCTTATTTGTTGCCTAATATGTTAAATTTAAAAAATCACACTCTTTTTGAGTTTTTTTTGCATAAAAATGTGCAAAAGCTCACTTTGTCTCGGTTGGCAAACGTGGCTGAAAGAAATAGGATAACAAACTTTGCTACTTACACCAGCCAAACATGTTGGAATAAAAAGCACAGGTCTAATTTTTCACAAAGAAAAGACACCAATGACAAATAAGACTAAGAAAGAAGCCAAAAGGAAACTAGACTGACAGGAAAACAAGAAAAGGTAAATCTCCCCCAAGCTATAGTACATACTATGTGAAATAACTAAGAATAATCAATAAGGTAATAAAGGTAGAATTGTAACAATTTTAGTTAATTTACATTAAGGGATAAAATAAAATTACAATTTTGCATTATATGTTTTAATTTACAGTTAAACCACAGGAATCCATAGTCTAAGTGTTTAATTTAGTAGAAGAAAGGTAGCAATTATATGAATTATCTTCAACAAAGATCCCAGCTATAAACTTCAAAAGAAAAATAATCTAGGGTTCATTTGTTAACACAATTTTGGTTAAGTCATTTTTTGTCGGGCTTTTATTTTTTTCCAACTATTTTACATGGCTCTTTAACATGTTCAAGAGAGTCAGACAAGCAAGTTAATGGAAAAACATTCTAAATATGTTATTTCCTCTCCGCCTACAGCTAGGGGTGGTACAATGTTTGGTTGTGCAGTATAGAAAGGGACCTTTGTGAAATCCAGTTTATAGAACTTCCAGAGTGGTATCAAAAGTGTGATGTGATTGTTAACAAATAAAAGCACCCAGTCCTTTGCCCATGAAGAGGAAAGCATTGTGACCATAGCCCAAATGTGCTCATTTCAGGTTTTAAAAATATACATCTCTGCCAACACCTGACTTTGCTTACTGCTGAATATGGCCAGAATGTTGTACACAAATGATAGGTATGCCAAGTGTATTCACTTTTAACTAATCTAGAATTTAGTGAGTTGATTTTATGAAAAATGCATAATAGATTTAAAAATATTGCTACCATATATGGTAACAATTATTAGAAATGCAATATTATGCATTGTATAAATGCTATATAAAATATAAATTATTTAAATGCCAAGTAGACTGTGTATAGGTTAACAGGATGTAAGTGTGACAAGTTACCAGCAAGTTTTTGCCTATAGCCACTTTAACGTATGGACTGAATAAAATAAAGACTCTGATTGGTCAGTACAGGGATCGGTCAATCGGTCAATTCGGCCATTCACATGGAGTGTTTCGGAAGCATCAGGGTGCATACATTTTTAAATGTTACAATGCGTTTGGTTACTCTGGAAGAATTTTTCTTCATACCTGTAAGTGTAAGTAGCTGTGAAAATGTTTACGTAAATGTTTTTACGCAACCAAAATGCCACGTGTGAATGCAGCCTAAGTTCAAATGTGAGACAATCTATCCAACAGCCAAAGCTTTTAAGAAACTAGATGGCAATAACACAAACAAATCTACAACACAATGGCTGAAAAAGAATCCAGGTTGTCATGACCCAGTTTCATGCGGTATAAGGCCCTTATAATGTACGACAACCTTCATCAAACTTTGTGGAAGTCATTTAACACTGTTTCTAGACATTTTTCTAACTTGTAATCTTAATTTTTAGCAACTTTTTATTTAGTCCCAGGCTGTGAATTTGTCTTTCTGTTCTCTGCTGGTGGGTGATTTATGCAAAGATTGTAGAAAAGTTACTGACCATTAGCGAGAGAAATGTGTAAATGAAAGGTCACTCATCTAAATGAACTGAATCGACATTGTCCATCTTTTCAGAGACAACTTTTTTTTAACGTCCTGACACCCAATATGTAAAACCATATAATTTAGTGGCTGTACTTTCTTTTTCTCCTGTCCTTAGGTTAAGGCACTTTGGCTACAAAGTGATCGGCTTTCAGTAAAGAATGAATATGGAAAGGGTTTAGCAGTGTTATATCACATATCCTTTTACAATTGTTTTCCCTGTGAGCCCACAGACCAGTTAACACCATTATATCCACAGTAGGCTTTTAGATTGTGAAAAAAGTATGGTATTAGAATATCATTAGAAATGAGAGAGCAGATAAACAGGACCAGACATATAATTAAAACTCCATAGTTATAGGTTGGGCTTGATGGACAAGTATCATTTTCTACAGGTGCTTATTCACTCGTTGCTGGGCCAGTGCCCTTACGCCTTGCATTTTACTCCTATTGGTGTTGGGACATAGATTTTTGGCAGTGGCGTAACTAGAAGCTCATGGGCCCCAGTGCAAAGTCTGTGCCAGGCCCCTGACTATAATGTTTGGCTTGTAGAAATAGTCTTCTCCTATGGGAAAGTGACTCCATTAGAGCCCCCTAAACCTCTTGGGCCTAGGTGCGATCGCAACCTCTGCACCCCCTCAAGTTACGCCCCTGATTTTTGGTCACATGTAGGATCGATGCAGAGAGATGACATCTTGATGTAGACACTTAGGTAATGCATATCCTTGGTCCTCTGGAGCAAGCTGAGTATATTATTTACTGTACACTCACTGAACGTTCCTAACAGAGATAACATTTAATGATCTTTTCTCTTTTTCTCGTTGCCAACTGAGTCTGGATGTCATTAGATGTTTGGTGTGTCCTTTTGTACATGATAGAAATCACTTACATCTGCCTATATCTTTATATAACCTGTTCCATTGTATGTCTGCAATAGATTTTAAGCAAATTGGATGCTAGCCATGTAACTGGGTTGGCTGATACAATACTGCAATGGTGAACTTTAGATTGTTTGAAAAATGTTTGTGTGTAACAAAAAGCTATTATTTTTAAAAGGAGCAGATCACACATCAACCAATTTCTTTGTGGAGTTCATGAGGTATATACAGTAGGCATGACATGTGAAAGTGTCATTCTATACCTTTCCTTGTGTCTCAAAATATTGTGAGATGTGTCGTAAAGGGAAGAAACTGATTCTTCAATACTCACAAAGTATCTGGTCTATGTGATTGTCTTGTGCTTTAATATCTTTTGGACTATAAGGCGTACCAGGTTATAAGGTGCACCATCAATAAATGCATGCTAAAACGTCTAGGTTCATATATAAGGCGCACCGGAGTATAAGGCGCACCTTATTATAAGGCACACCTAATTATTAGGATGAATGACCAGCAGGTGGCAGTCCTGTGCACAGTTCAAGGCAGATGTTGTCTGTAAGTACATTTCATATATAAGGCGCACTGTACTATAAGGCGCACCTTTGATTTCTGATAAAATCAAAGGATTTTTTGTGCGCCTTATAGTCCGAAAAATACGGTTAGTTCCTGACCATGGTTAATGATGGGCAAATCTGTAGGAACTTTTTATAGTTTCTTCAGTTATATTCATAAATATTTTGTGTGTGCATATGTGTCTGTCCGATACTTCCAATCGCAACATTGGAAGTTGTTAAGGGGTTGTCCTTACACCAGGACAATTTCTCCATACAAGTAGATCACAGTCCCAACAACCTCCTAATTTCTGCCGAAAGCAGCATTCGAAACCCAAGTCGTCTGACACTTATCCGTGAAAAAAAGGATAAGGGTCTATGGTGCAACAGTGCCTTTAAGATAAAACAGATACAATTGAGTTAAGCACCGGTTTCTTCACTTTTTCTGAGTTTAAAAGTAAAAGAGTGTCTACCCAGTGAAGCGATATATTTTCAACAAAGTTAGTAAAATCTTGTCCCTTATAGAATTGGAAGGGTACTTTTTACATAGATATTGCCATCTTGTCTCATGAGTGGAGTAGAAGGTTGAAAAAGAATTCTAAAGCTGAAGAAGTGGTTGTATTTTGGCTTTAAGTGAGTGGTTACATGGAGCTATGTATTGTTATTAGACACAGTCACAGTATTACAACTGTGAATTTCTGTTGGAATAGTTGCCATTGCTTTTTTCTTCTTGAGCAGTTCTGCAGTATTTGTGTGAATCACAGAGAAGAGGGACATAGGTACACAAGAAAAGCATCTCACTCCCATGCTTCCTTGCATGTTTTACCACTCTCTAGAAGAGTGTCCTTCAGATGTTGCCTTCATTATTTTCACTCTATGGATCTTTTATAGCTTTTACTATTAATAGAATTATTTTCCAATTTTATTGACATTCATCCTGTACATGTATGTACAGGGAGGCATATGAAAAATCCCATTTTCTGCATTTTACATTTTGCTCAAAGAATGGGATCTCATTTACAGCTGTTTTGCACAGACAGCGGTTCTGAAAAACGTTGTAAGTGTGGTTATCTTCAAACCAAAACCTTCCCCGAATACCAGACCTTGTTATGACACCCATCTGCTGTAGCTTTAGTTCTTTGGCTGGGTGAGGTTCCAATCCAGCTTCTTTCATTCCTTTTAACTCACTGTTTGTTTTAACAGCTACATTATCTGGCAGGGATTATCATCCAGGCTGTAACACTGCCATGTATGCATTGCACTTTTTTTGTAATTGCAGCTCTGGTGGCTTTGTTATATTATGTGTTCAACCTCCGAGGTAACCGTTGTGTGTGTTTTATTGTAATAAATCAATGTTTAGATTTTTGAAATCATAACAATTTCTGGTCTGAAAGTTGTTCTTGTTCTGTGGATTCATTGTGCAGGTTTTCAGTTAATTTCCTGTTACTCTATCTAGTATAAATGCAGTGCATTATAAAACTTTACTTTTTATTACTATATTTTTCCAAGATTTTTTTCCTGTTTTGCTTTTTCATAAAAGGAAAAATTAAACGTATTGTTTTATCGTAGATATTAATTGCATAAGTCTATAATTTTTAACTTGATTAGCATGGTCCATTGAACATACAAGTACCTTATTTTGGGCCTCATGTTCATCAATATGTTATGCTATATTAGTTTGATTTATTTTTTTAACTATACAATCTAACTTGTATCCAGGATAACCAACTTAATTAAATAGGATGTCCTCTCCTGTGATATGTGTTTTAGTAAATTCCTCTATTCCTCAATAAAGTATTATTCTAATAATTAATGAAATCTAAATAAATAATAATGCATTATTATTATTACTTTGAAGCTTTTTTTATTATAAATCTTTGTTTTACCACTCCAAAAGTATTTCTCCCTAGCATGAATAACCTGACAACTGACTTCATAGTTAGTAGAAAAGATACCCCAAATGTTTTAAATTATTAAGAAAAAAATTAATTACTAAAACAGACATTTTAGCAAAGGAAATCTACCATCAAAATGAAGCATGATAAACCAATTGCGCATAAACCCAGGAACCATGAATGTGGTAATTATATTATATTTGTTATCCATTGGCTTGTTCCTTCTAAAATCATCTTTAAATTATGCTAATGAGCCAGAATTGCTTTGGGGGCACCACCTGATCCCCTCCGTGCTCTGGCTTCACAGACTGTTACACTGTGCAGGGCCACCTCCCTCCTCCAACTGTGTACTAAAACTAAATCTTCTGTTGTGAGATTACAGCAGAGGAAGGGGAAAAGTGCCAAGGTAGCAGGGGGGTGGTGAAAAACACTCCTACACTGTAATGGCCTTTAAAAACAGATTATTTTGGGCTACAGAGTGTTCCATTTGCCTGTGAGGTCAGGCTAGAGGAAGTGCACAAAATGGTCCGTCACCTGCCATGGTTTAATCTATAGATTAGCATTTAAGGGATTAGCACTTAAAACAAGTTTCCTGTGGATAGAGCCTAAATTGCTGATTAGTGGGGTTACAGTGGTGAGACCCTCACAGATCATGAGAATGGGGAGTTCGATGGGGTCAGATGTACCTCTGCCTGACCTTTTGTCGCTCCCTGAGATGAGCGGAGCAGCCAGCCGCTCTATGAAGTTGATGAAGATTGCCGAGCACACTGCTTCATAGAGATGAAATCATCTCTAGACCCTGAATGATCAGCAAGCTAGGCCCTATGGGAAAACCCCTATAGGCTGAGTTTTTACCACATGGGGCAGCACAGGGGCCTAGTGGTTATCATTACAGCCTTGCAGCGCTGCGAACCTGGGTTCAAGCCCCAGGGTCAACATCTGCAAAGAGTTTGTATCTTCTCTCCGTGTTTGCATGGGTTTCCTCCCATTTCCTCCCACACTCCAAAAGCATACTGATAGGTTAGTTAGATTGTGAGCCCCACATGGGACAGGGACCAATTTGGCAAGCTCTGTGCAGTGCTGTGTAATCTGTGTGCGCTATATAAATAAAGGGATTATTATTATTACAAAGGATTGTAACTGACATTGTCTATTCTATGCTGATAGTGTCAGAATATGTTTTAGAACACAATCGTAAAACCAAGTGTGGCCTCATAAAAGTTCCTTTTTCACTTGCAACAAGACAATGATACAGACAAACCAATGGTCTTCATTGTTTTTGTTATATAAGGTACGATATAAGGAGCGACACCTCTCTTTTTATAAACAATCATATTCTGTTTTTGTAGACTTGTGATGGTATTGACACAAATTTCTGTAATCATATTTCAAAAGAAACAATACAAGCTAACACTAAATACCTTGAAACAATATACAGAAGTAGACAACAAATATGTGCGTAGACCATAAATATGCATGTGTTTAGTCTTGCCCTGCTGTGATAATTGTCTCTCCAAGGAGAGCTCTCAACATTCCGCAGCTAGAGACTTCCCCTCCAGTGGGTCACTCCAGATGACGAACACTCGCTCTTACTTCATTCCACTTGCCTGCACAAAACAAACCTTCTCTTGTTAAGATATCAGGTCACTGTATATTTGTCCTCAAGGGTCTTTCCTTGTGTATAACGAGTTGCATAAACGTAAAGCCTCAACATAGAAAACATTGCTTTCACACTTTCAAGAGCTCCATAGGCTGCTGCAAACATAGTCGCTTCTACTGAGGTTAGTGGCCAATTGCCCAAGTTATTTTACTCGTTGATGCACCTCAGACATATTAATGTTTAAAGTATGGTGTCATGGAATATTATATCATATGGATTGATCCTTTAACAGTCTATCTTAATCTTTTATAAGGCCAAGTCTAGATGGCATCAGTGTAACTTTGGAGATGCTCCTTAGTCACTTATCACAGATGTGTGAGCAGTGGCGTAACTAGAAGCTGATGGGCCCCGGTGCAAAGTCTGTGCCAAGCCCCTAACTATAATGTATGGTTTATAGTAATAGTCTTCTCATATGGGAAAGTGACACCATAAGAGCCCCTTAAACCTCTTGGGCCCGGGTGCGATCTCAACCTCTGCACCCCCTAAAGTTACGCCCCTGTGTGTGAGTCACCCTGTTCTAAAAGAGAATATGAAACATTCAATTGTGAGAAATAAGTAGCCTCGTCCCATGCAAGTTGTGCACATCTAAATTGAATTGCACAACTAAAGATGAAGTCTACTCCTGGATCGCTAGAAACATAATCTGATGCATGTATTGTCCTACAGAGAACCTGATAAAAATGACATTTTCATATTCACATCATATTATACAAACTTTGATGATCTTGTACATGGAAAATTAAAGAAATCTTATTAAAGTTGAAAAATCATTAGAACAAGCAGGAACAATTTTAATAATATTTTTCCCTATCTCCACACACCAATTAGACGTTGTCTGCCATCAATGTAAATTCCTGAACAACCCAGTCAGGGTTGCCCATATCACAAGTATTGCCCATATCACACAATGGTTTTACCCAAACATTGGGAATTACACTGGAAAGAACTCAATGATCAGACTATTTCTCACTCTGGCAGCCAATGAAATGCTTCAGTCAGTGGTCCCTCCCCCCTGTGGTGACAGCTGATTTTGGTGACCTGTAGTTACCTGCCATTTTCCACGGATACTTGTGACATCTTCTGTATCCTCATTATTCATCACTACATGCCTTACAGTTACAGTTTTGGGATAACTTTGTGTTCTCATCCGTCTTACACAGGATTTGATCTCTGCCTAATTAAATTCCCTGTTTGGGCTTCAAGTACAAAAGTGTTGGGGTTGATAGGAGGCAGCGAAGAATCAAAAGTATTTGAGGCAGACAAAAGCTGTCCCATGCTTTATTTCAAGCCAACTTGGCTAATGGCACACGCTCTGGAAAATAATTTAGTGAAAACAACAGACCTAGTGCAAAATGATTTCCAAAGCAAATAAAGCCACATGATATATGCTGAAGGGGTTTATGCAAGGGATGTTTCTATGAAATGATGCTGTCAGACAAAACAAAGACGTTCTTCCTAAATCCTGTGCTTCCAAACTGTTGGAATAATTACACCAACATATTTAATGGTAATTGTCACTGATTTACATATCTGAGCTCAAAGTAGACTGAGACATGAAAAAATGTCAGGGCTGGATATGTACAAATAAACCTTGGTAAGACAACACTGATAATATATTGATAATAAGGCGTTTACTGCCAGATATGACTCAACATTACCGACAACATTATAAGTTGCTCAAGTGAATAATGTGGATACATGCTGTTCTTTTATGTTCTTTTATGTTTAAATATTTTTTATAGTTTTCTAAATTTATGAAAGGCTCATTGCTCAGCCCAATGATGGGGATGCATGTCGATTGGCACTAGTTTGTGTCAGTCTTTTATAAAAAAAACAAAAAAAAACAATTTTAATTTATTTACATGTGGGAGGAGCAATTGTCAATGTTATCAGATTTCATATGTTTCATTTTTTGATGAAAACATATGAATGCGAGTGCAATGCTGACATGTTTCATGTTACATGATAACACCAGAATAGGAGCTGCAGCAGCCAAAATAGGACAACTGTCTGGCACAGAAATGTAAAGGGTCTGGTGATTTATTAACACAGTGCTGTATTAAAGTAGGGTTGATTTTGAGTTGGCAACAAAATTAATAGCATTTACAAAACCATCAGTGGACACAGACTACACAATTTTTTACTTGGCTACCAGATTATTATTATTATGTAGCCATATTTGTTAAAAAGTGCTGTCAGAAATTTATACAGGACCTGGATTATAGGATGTGCTCCAGGGGTGTGCGCTCCAGGGTCCCCACCACTTTACTCAAAAGGGGCCCCACCAGCAATGTCCAACAATCAGCTCACAGCTCACCCGATCTGTGAAAATAGATGGAACTCTCAGGGAAGCAGTGGTGTGTGGAACTGCCGAAGGGACTGAGATTAGTAGTCATTACTACTGCCATTGTGCCAGCTGGGCCATCAGCTAGTCTAACACTACTGCAACTGTACTAGCTGAGCCAGCAGGTAGGCTAACACCACTGCAACTGTACTAACTGGGCCATCAGCTAGCCTAACACCACTGCAACTGTACTAGCTGAGCCAGCAGGTAGGCTAACACACTTCCACTGTACTAACTGGGCCATCAGCTAGACTAACACCACTGCCACTGTACTAACTGGGCCATCAGCTAGACTAACACCACTGCCACTGTACTAACTGGGCCATCAGCTAGCCTAACACCACTGCAACTGTACTAGCTGAGCCAGCAGGTAGGCTAACACACTTCCACTGTACTAACTGGGCCATCAGCTAGACTAACACCACTGCCACTGTGCAGGTAGGCCAGCCGCTAGTCTAACACCACTGCCACTGTGCCAGCTAGACAATCACTGAGAAGGGATAAATAATTGTAAACCTCCCTATTATAGGACACTTTTCACTGTTGAAAAGTGTACTGTGCCAGCTAAGCCAAAAGCTAGCCAAACATGTAAGTAGGAGAAAGTTTAGTATATTAATGATGATTTAGAATAGTAATGTTTACCACTGTATATAACCTACATTCAGTGGATGTACCCATTAGATATTGGGGGTCATTTACTAAGGGCCCGATTCGCGTTTTCCCGACGTGTTACCCGAATATTTCCGATTTGCGCCGCTTGTACATGAATTGCCCCGGTTTTTTGGCGCACGCGATCGGATTGTGGCGCATCGGGGCCGGCATGCGCGCGACAGAAATGGGGGGGGCGTGGCCGAACGAAAACCCGACGTATTCGGAAAAACCGCCGCATTTAAAAACCGAAAATGTGTCGCTTGGGGAGCGCTCACCTTCACCTTCTATGGGATGGTGCATTCCGGGGCGTTAAGATTATTTTCGACGCAGCAGCGCCACCTGGTGGACGGCGGAGGAACTACCATCTTAAATCCCAGCCGGACCCGAATCCTGTGCAGAGAACGCGCCGCTGGATCGCGAATGGGCCGAGTAAGTAAATGTGCCCCTATGTGTCCAAGGGCCTCCACATACCTTAAATCAGTTTTCTCTATTTCTCTATATTTATACATATACAGGCGGACCTTGGGTAACATACAAGATAGGGTCCATAGGTTTGTTCTTAAGTTGAATTTGTATGTAAGTCGAAACGGTATATTTTATAATTGTAGTTTCATATAAAAAGTTTTTTTGACCCTGTGACTGTTGGAGTTTCAAAATTTTGTGCTGTAATAGGACCAAGGATTATCAATAAAGCTTCATTACAGACACCTAACAGCTGATTATTGCAGCCTGGGACTATAGTAAAGCATCCAGAGAGCTTCACCAGATATCACAGTGGGCAGAGGGGTCCGTCTGTAAGTTGGGTGTCCTTAGTAGTAGGGGACCACTTGTATATAAAATATATATATTTATATACTTTGGTGCAGATTTCATAGGTATGTAATATAATATTATATACCGTGGTGCAGATTGCATAGGTATGTAATACAATATTAGACAGTCCGGCATTAGGAAAGTTCTTAGGAAATAAAAAGGAGGAAAAAGAAAGCATCATTTGCTCGCTTTATTGTACTATGACTGCCTGGGAGTCTTCTTCAGCAGTAATCTGCCCCTGAATCCAATAGTTTGGTTATAATTATCAGCATCTAGTCTGCACTTTGTCCCTCTGATCCTTCCCATAGAAGACATGGCTCAGTATGTGCATACAGCTCTGATAGGTGAGATTTATTGAGTGACATTTTGCTGCAAGCAACGGTACATGCCTTTTTCTACCTGAGCAAAGAGACATCACAGGGATGAGGGAAGGGGGTTGAAAAGACACGAAATGCAAAGAACAGGCAGACTAGCAGCTCTTGGATACAGATCAGACAAGCGCCCCTGCCACCGAGAACCTAGAAACGTGTCAGGCCCTGCATGTTTGTTGTTCTACACCGAGGGCACTGCCGCAGTCCACAAGTATTGATTCTTTCTCATTGTACGGAGACAGAAACTGTCAAGCTCCAGCAGGCTGGCCTCACCGAGGCTCAGACATCTATTCCCCTCACTGCCTACCAGATGAACCCCCGTAGGAGACATCCAAGAAAGACATGCCAATGTCCGTCTCCTGCGCCAGTAGGAGAGAAACTGCGGACTGCCAGAGCAGCCCCGGTGCTTTCCCAGGAGCAAGACAAGCATATTTAATATTATTCAGTACTTTATCATAGGTAAAGACTCCAGAGGAATGCTAATTTCACATTGTAATTCATATGAGACAGGCCCGCTGCTCCCTGCCAGGCAGAACACGGTAAAACATAGAAGGAGTTTGCTCTGTTAGCATATTAGCAAAATGACGCTGGAAAGGATTGGCAAAAATACTGTATTATTTATTTATATGGGGCACCTGACATTGTACTTTGTAGTACAGTATAATATTATGCAATATCTAGATATAAATTCTAAGGTAAACTTTTTTAAAGTTTTAAAAGTTTTTTTTTTTTTAATCATCTAGTTCTTTCTCAGTAGATTTAGTATATTGTTTCTTTTCTATACCTTTGTCAATAGTGACATGTTAGTAATATCTAGACGCTATCATTGGTCCATAATATTCAAAAAACAGTGCAAACTTCACTATGTGCAGCCTGTGGAGTTTGCAGAGGGCACCGTATTCATGACTAGTGGTGCAGGTTCTTCATGAATTTGGCGCCCCCTGCACTGCTCTGGTAGAATGCACCAATTTTTTTTTTGGTGCAGACACAATTGTGGTGCACGTTGGACAGAACTGTGGCGCACGATTCGACTAAGAACTAATACACGCAGCCGGGACACAAAACTGGCGCAGACACTTTATAAATACATGTACAGGCAGTTTGCATGTTCTTTCTAGTGCAAAGTCAGATAGAAAACTGGAGCAATTAATATGGGCCATTGTATTTGTTTTGCACCCTTAGAAGCTGTCAGTCATTGAACTGACACCCAGCTTATGCCACATTGATAGTTTGGATATATTGAAAATGATACCATCACCAGATTTTACCATATTAAACTACTGGCAACCGCAGGTAAAAGGTATGAAATGTCCCTCTAGAATTCCCTCTTCTATCTAAAGAGTCATATTTTTCATGAGATGAGTCAAGTTTAGAGGCTGCAGAGGGGGTTGTCAATTAAGATGACCCTATCTTTATTCATGTAGTACCTAGAAACATGCTTCTGGTGTCATATGAACCTGGGGTACAGGCAGTTAAAGACACAGGGAGGGATTTATTAAGAATGATGTGCAAGCTCTTGATGCGCCCCATATGTCGTGCAGGAAAACTGTAGAATTAAACAATAATCTGTGCCTGGAGCCGGCCTGGCATAGCCCATCCAGTTCCTCCCCCTCCCACTTGGTGTTGAGGTGACATAAGTCTTTTTCTTTTTCTACAAGCCTTGATAATTCCCCGACACCATAGTTGGAAATGTGAGCTGAAAATAAAAATCCAGTTCCCACCTTTTTCTTCCATACCTTTATCTTCAGTTCAGTAGCTCACAGAATCAGAAACCTGATGTAATTTGAAATATGAGACACATGCTTCTAGGTATAATGTGTCACCTGACTTAATGCTCCCCTTTGAGTCTGCAAACTTGACTCATCTCAGGAAAAAAGTGACTCTTCTCTGCTCATTTTTACAAGGAGTTTTTATGGATATATAGATGAAAATGTATGTTAAAGAGGGAATTATGAGCCTACCTGAGCATGCAAGTGATTCAGTGCAGTAAAATCGATTGACAGACTGCCTTTGCTGTATCCTAGAAAGTAGAGATGAGCGAACCCAAACTTTGAGTTGGGGTCTGAACTTCTGAAGCATACCTCGCTACCTGGACATGTTACTGGATTGGCGGCTACGTGACCATGCATGCAAATTGATGCCCCTAGCTATTAGCCATGGCTGTGGTTGGCCAGTGGTGTCTCCCTGACCAATTACAGCTATGGCTAGGAGGTAGGGGTATCAATTTGTTAGATTGTTTGCATGACGATTTGGCATGTAACAATGCCTATTAATAAAATAACTACCCTGTATTGGACAGTGTTTAAATAGACAAAACAAGCAGTCATCGCTAGTCTATACTTCTTCATCTCGTCCATATACAGTTCATACATAACCATTACAAGCAATTTTGGAGTACAGAATCTGAGAGCAGGAAGTGGGTGATAATTGAGGTGAAAAGAGCTTCTGTTTTATTGTTAACCCATTCTGAGCCTATTACAAATAAAATATTAAATCCAGGCATTATGCTTAACAGACATTGCTAAATGGCTTGATCAATTGGAATGGGGACAGTCATATATCCCCATTTATTACGTCTGAATCAAAGGGATATTTTCCAATGAACCATGTATAGGGGAGGGGGGGGGGGGCACAGATTTAGAATACAAGCAACTCTCCCAAACCATTTGTTAGAACTGTGTTTTAGGAGACGGCGCTACATATATAAGGGGAATACATTGAAATAAACTTTAAAAGCCCAATTCATTTGTTAGGTTGCATGAACAATGACAGTTGTATTTATTATTTTTTTCATGTTGCCAGCAGATCAGTCTCCTTAAGGGCCAAGTAGATATGTTTTCTCTACCAACCGGTAGAACTAGAGATGTCTGTCATCCAACTGCTGACTGCGGCATCTCCTCTCTACAGTTCATCATGCTCTTACATTTCACTAAGTGTGACATTGGAAGCATAGCGCATACATGGCAGCTAAGGGTACATCTTAGTACATCATGCTATGAACTTATTGACCTTATTGATTGTAGTATACATTGCCTTCACTGACAAATCTGTTGGTACAGAACAGACTGTTCACAAATGACAAAGGGAGACAAGCTAGAGATAGAAGATGTGTGTAATCTAGGAAAGGTAGATCTGATTTCTCTTCTTTCATGCAATCTATCCATCTATGTAACTGACCTTTTGCGGTGCAATGATGTCGAGAACCCAGCAGCAACATGGGGTTAAAAATCGAGGATAAGTTGCCACAAGCTCAGGCCTTTGATGCATAAATTATTTATCCCACTACTTCCTAGGGAGATGGCAGCCCATCACAGCCCCCCTAACTATATTGGTTTAGCCTCTGGGCTCAGTTCATAAACAGAATTAGCTTCTTTTCATTATTTCCACTTGTGTGCATTAATCTGAAGTCATGTCCAACACAACTAGAAAGAAAGATTATAATTGGCCTTTGTAGTTGGGTCTCTCTTTAAACTTCAAGGATTTTTTTTTTTCAACAAGTTCAGGTCATTTGGGCAGCAGTCAGGGGCGGACATCACCGTCTAAGTGAGCATGATAATTCCATGGATGCGTTTATGAGAATGCAATGGACACTTGAGCTGGTTATGTCCTATACATAACCTGTGAACTATATGCAACAAAATAATGAACAAATATCTAATGTCTTGAATTTCATATATTTTGTCTTAATGCCTTAGTTGTCTTAATACCTTATGCAGTAAAGTGTGTGTCTTGTTGCAGGTACGTAGCATTATACTATTATACTAGAGATTTGGATATACATCCTACTTCTTTGTTCATTCTGTTCAAAGAATTCAAAACTATACTTTTTATTCATTTTCTTTACAAATCTGAATTATATGGCGTTGCTTGTACTTATGGTTTGCTTCTTAGAAATATGTCAGTCTGTGAGGGACCAGTGCCTACGAGAATAAGTAGTTAAAAATGTATTAACGTGACTTTCTTCCCTGAAGGTCCACTTTGTGACCTTGCTTAAGATAATTATTGATCTTATGACAAAGAGACATTGCATATCCAGATGTTATACTCAGAAGATACGGAAAAACAGACAGTGGGGACTTGTATGAAAAAAATTGTCTTTGAGTCATTTTTTTGTTCTGAGAAATGTCTCGCTTGTATGATGACATGTTCCTAATGGTGAATGTGGCACATGAGACTACTCTGATAACTATTTGCTGTCATACAGAACCAACTATTTTGTGTACTTGAAAATGTCACAATGTTTAATGAATACATTGCACAATCATTATGTTATGATGTCTTCCAAAATGTTTACTTTGTTAAATGAGTCACAGGAGCATAAAATATTCCTTAACCTAATTTAATGGATATGGAGAAGAACATCAAAAAGTGAATGATGACTGTATCAAACCTAGTAATTTCATGGACATCAGTGATTGTGAATGTCTATCATCTCTGCAACACGCTGAAGAATGTGTTTTGTGCTTGTGCTTTGTGAAGGAATAAAACTTAGACATTTAGTACATTTAGGTGGGCTTCATGTATGTTGCCAGTTAAAATACATTAGGTATTCACCGCCTCTCCATACAACACATATAAAGTTGTATGTTACAGATTTTATTATTAGATTCTTACATGAAGCAAATAGTGTGTATCGGTATGTAACTTTTTTATTCATCTAATATGGATCACAAAGATTTTACTTTCATTTAATATGCTTTCTGTTTTAAAAAAATAATAATTTCCTCACTTTTCTTTTTGAACACGTGTAATAATAAGCTGAATTTGCATGGTGCTACTCATTTCAATGCACATGCTATCACAATTTGCCAAACAGTAAAATATCCTACACATACAAAGTGCCCTTAATAAAATACCCTTATTAAAAGGGTGTCTCCAGCTCATTTGTTATGTTTGTACTGTAACCCAGGACCTATGGCTTGCCAAGTAATGAAATGATCAAAAGCAACGGCTACAACATGAAATGAAAGTGAGAAAAAGTCTGAACGCCGAACATTGCAATCTGACCACAAAGTTAGCTTTAGCCTTCTGTGTCTCAGCAACATATGAGAGCTTTAACTCAATCCTTACAGGGTGAATTAAACACCAATGATCTATGAGCCTGGACTCACTAAAAAAAATAGAAAACTATCTCTGTGAGCCAAAAAAAGTTCTGGAGGCTTGAACTTGAGACGTGTATTTCTCTTTGTGGCCTCTACCCATCTGGAATAAACATTTAGAGCAGTTGGTTAGCATTGGTTGACAGTATTGGAATACTAGTTTATTAGAATGGTAGCATCATCTGGCAAAACAAGGTTACAATACTTGTGATTCACTATATGGAAATCATTCACACATTTCAATGTATTTGTGAAAGGGTTTTTTCATGAGGAAAACCCATGTTCATATGCAGACTTCATGGAACTGCAGGGCAGCATTTTGAACTGCAGTGACCGTAGAAGAAAAACGATAAAAGTGGCTCTACATGTTGTATTCGGGTACACATTGACAGCAGCCAGGGCTAACGTAAGTAGCTAGTTTCAGCATATTGCAAGTTAGTTAGAAATTATTGGTGGTTTTTATTTTAGGCTTAGGAAATATATTTATGGCAGAGGTCTCACAGTTGAGATAGCAGAATAAGGTAATTGGGGCACTCACATAAGGTCATAAAGTGGCTCATGTCTTCCTGGCCTCATGACTGAAAGGCACACTTGGTTTTATCCATGGCCACTCTGTCATTTTGGATGTGTACTGCGGCCACAGTATGTGAGACGCATTACAGGAGGAATCTAGAATTTTTTTTACCTTGATGACATCCGATGTGGCCAACCATATTTCAGATCATTGGGCGTAGGTTAAACTTTTACAGGTAATACGAATATACACTTACATATAAGTTACAATAATTCTCTTTTCTCAAGAGTAGCTATCTAGATCTGAATATATGACATATTGGGGCAAAGGGCCATGCGCCAGTTTTCTGTTGGACTTTGCACATTCTTTTAGGTGCAAACTGGTTGCCACATGTGTTTTACGTGACTATTTTGTGGTGTGGCTGCACTAGTCATCATGCAACACAAATTTCTGCACTAAAGGGGGCATTCCGGTACTCAGTAGGACTGTGTGTCACATTTATCATTCAAAATCTGACACAAATGTTTTGCATGCTCTATATTAAAGGTGGACCAAAAAAAAAGTTGTGTAGTTGAATCTGGCGCACTCTGCACACTACACAGGCACACTGCATATAGTGCAGATTGCACAGTTTTTAGTAAATGTGGACCATTGAATATTATTTCTTTACATTGATATCATTATGGTAAAGATGTCCCATATGCTAAAATTAAAGTTGTTGAATCTGTGATGCCAATGGGATTTCATGTAAATCCTGGCACTATATCAGAGCAATTGTCACTTCATGACAGTTGTGCTAAACAGACGGTCTCTTTGAAATCTAATAAGGAATAGAATTCTAAAATAAAAACTTGTGAATTAGTTATTAGATGTGAACTTGCATTTATTGTCATAGATATATTGATAAAACATTACTGATGAGCAAGGGTAGACAACCCAGTGTATGATGTCTATTTTGAGGTAATAGAGATTGAAACCTGCTAGTAGCCAGAGAAGAAAGCCATGTTGGCCTTGTTTTTATTGTGGTTAACTTATGAAACAGTTCATTGGTAAAATAAATCCCAATATTGTTTTACTTGAATGTACATTGAACAAGCAATTGAGGGACTTACCTATAACAAATTGTGCTCTCATACATGAGAGAGCTATGGCCATGTTGACAACCCTTACTTTTCTTTTAGTCATGGTTTATGGCTATTGAAATGTTTACAAAATCAGAACAATAAATAATGTTATTTATTGTTGATTTCTTTTATTTTCCTAAGTTATTGTTTTTTTAGACTTCAGATTTATCCACTGGCTTTTTCCTCTGTTAATGAAATTAGGGCTTGCAGCGGCAGTGAGATATAGAGGTGCTTACATTTTTACATCAGATTAAACAATTAGTTATAAATGTAGGTTTCATACCTAGATGACAAGTGCTGGCATTTTTAGTGGTTCTTTTACCAGCGTTTGAAGTTCTCAACACACTGAAGGGATTATCAACGGCCTAAATGCCTTCTGTCTGCCGTGTTGTTGGCTGCTTTGCTCTATATGTTTATTCTGATCTGGATCCCTACAATTATCCACGGCTTGATTTCCTTCCTGCTACACAGTAATTTGTGGTTCTTCAGAATGGGCATTACAGGCCAGGTAATACTTCAAGGCTAATCAATGCTCTCCAACTAAGAACCTGTAAAAGCAGAGCAATGAGAGGATAGCCTCTGTTTATCCTGGCTAATGGAACGTTATGATAAGCCCAGGCAGAGATGAGCAGGTTAAGCTGCAGGATGAATGCCCCCTCGTAACTTTGCAGCGGATGGTTTGCTCGCTGAGATAGTTTGTGGAATGGAAGCCAGCAGAAGAAATAGATAGGGGGATTTATTTTGTTTTAGTTTGTGAGCTCACTGTGATAATAGGGTTGATCTGCTGTTGACACAACGCTGGTTATCACCTTCAATGCTAGCCGCTGCATCCAAGGACATTATCAAAACCTGATTTATATGGATGCATATTTTTCCTCTGTGTTAGCGTCACTAGATACACTCTTTCTAAAGGGAGTTTCAGAAAGTGCCAAGAAGTAAACACATACTGGGAGGGTCACATTTGTCACATTTAAAGATAGAAATTGCTTAGTTATTCTGGTATAGAAAAGCTGAGTTCATCTGGAAAAACTCATCATAGTATCATGTTTGCTCTGGTTGCACATAGAACTGCAGGTATAATGTATAAATTTATAGATCTGATCTACTCGGATCTACTATATATGTAAACTTTAAAAAAAACTTTAAAACCTCATAAGTATTTTGTTTCTTTGGTATTTTTGCAATCTTTACATACAGACGGTCCCCTACTTCAGAACACCCGACTTACAGACGACCCCTAGTTACAAACGGCCCTCTGGATGTTGGGATTTTAGGCTTTACCTACAATTAGGCTACAGTTTAGGCTACAATAAACAGCCATAACAGTTATTAATGGTGTCTGTAATTAAGATATATTGTTAATCCTGGTTCTTATGACAACCCAACATTTTTTTAAATCCAATTGTCACAGAGACCAAAAATTTTGGCTGGGGTTACAATTATAAAATATACAAATGCAACTCAAGAACAAACCTACAGAACCTATCCTGTATGTTAGCCGGGGACTGCCTGTACACATTATCATGTGAGTTTTAATCGTACTAAAGTTTGGTGGTTCTGTGACCAGTTACAGTTTGAGCTTCCCTAGGAATTGAAGAATAGCCCTGTTGTCTATTCTGCTTTTTGTGTTTGAAGACCTGTGAGCTGACAGGTTTAATTAGACTCTCACAGAGCTGTCAAGACAGGCTTGGCTCTTTGACTCACATGACATGGCATTATGGCAGCAGAAAGGCTAAAAGGACAAGCAGGGGCATTCTAGAGCTCACATCACACAGGGCATTAATAGGTACTTTATAAGAGTGCAAGGAAAAGGGCCACATTTGGAAAATAAGGGTGTGGTAAGTAGTCAGAAGGCAAAGCTAGTTCATCAAACATATCAAACATAGTTTATTTCTTGTAGGTGTATGTAGATATCTCACATTGCATATGTCTTAATTGCACATTTGTACCTAGATTAACTAATCTGGCATCGCAAAAGACAATAATAATAACTTTTTAGAGGTCAATTTAGAATTAATTTAGACATTTTCATCATTCTAAGACATCTTATCACTGATCCCACCTGGATCTTCATATTGCACCATTTGAATCAAAGTTCCAGCGGTTCTGTTTATCCTCACTCTGTCCTTAGCAAATACTTCTATGGGACTTAGAAAAGTCAAATACATTTTTTTTTAAATGAAGGAATATTAAAATAAGTTTTACAGGGTAGGAAAAGGATAACATACTCACCTCATCATTGTGAGACATTACATGGCACAATAGCTGATTATATACTTCTCTTCCAAAAGGAAACTGTCAACTCCAATGCATTTTTGTCACTGCGTACACTGTGTAGGGTAGGAAACTAGTTTGGCTAGGTGAGAGGCCATAGACTTAGGTCAGAAAGGGAATTTAACTTTTCATGGAAATTACCTTTGCTGGCTGTAGTTTGGTGTTTTTCTTTTTGAAAGAAACTTACTGGTTTGGATTATTTTATCAATACTGATACAGAGAATACAGTTATTTTATTTAAAATGCAGTAAATTAAGGAAAGCGTTTGAATTGCATTATCCAATCCAATATTTATTCATCAATAAATTTTAAAAATATTGCTTCTAAAAAATCAACTTAACCCACAAATAACCTTTACAAAACTATAATGCTGTAAAACTGAAAAGGTAATCGCATATGCAAGTTGAGGGTAAAAAATGACATGAAATACATGGATACCCAAAGCAGGCTGGTCATGATAAATATAACTTATATAAATATGGATTATATTTATTCTATTATTTTTTCTTCGACTCCACACAAAACTAACACTCTGGTTCCATGTCTCCAACTATACTTTCCTAATTAGGATCCTGTACATACAGGAATGAGGGAGATTTATCAATCTGTTTACTACAGAATTAAGTTGTAATTTCCATCAAAAAACTATGCCACATCTATCAAGAATTTTTGACACTTTTCAGGTACTTATATGTCCAAAAAGAGAGTGACCTATGAAAAAGAGTTGTGGCTTTGCACCAAAACGTCTGTGTGCCAAAAACAATGCTAATGCACCAGAAATATAGTGCAGCTTTCTGCCATAAACTGAGGCAACTAATAGTAGGTGAAAAGTATAACTAGACGGTCTTATGCTGCACCAGATTTATAATCCTGCATCAGACACAGGGAGGAACCTTGTGCAGCATAGGACTGCCCTGTACTCTCTTACCTTATAACACTTCTGCTAAATCTGCCCCATGGATGGATTTGGTTTGCAGTTTGCATCACATTTCTTTTATACAAGTGAAGAAGAACATGGACAAAATAGACGTTTTTGAAATATCTACAGAAATCATGTAAAGATTTCTAGTGTTATTCTAAGTAGTAGAACCACACACACACCAGTAATGGCCCGATGAAGACACAAAAAGTGTTTATAGTATGTGTTATATACAGACATAAGATGCTGTATAAACGACTAATATGTGCCCATATGTAAATATATTGTTGTGTCCCCATCACTATTTACACAGAAGAATGTGTTATGATCAGCAGTGAGAAGGTTTGAAATGGACTTGATTTACTTTATTGCTGGAATCAGTGGCATACACATTTTTACTACCTCCTATGAATCACAGTAGCCCCATGCTGAACAAATAGCCAGGAAAAGCAACATTAACACTGCCTGATTTGTGTTATCCTAAGCATTTTGAATGAATTAACTCTGCATGCCTGATGTCTGCAGAGACTTTTGACTTTTGCAAACTTCCCAAATGCTGAAGTGAGACACTCATGATTTCATCAAATAAGACGTATTGTTTTTCATTTTCTTATACCCCGGCTTCCTATAAAGTAATTGCATCTGATGTTTTCTAGGCATGACATAATACTAAGATAAATTGCAATCATTACCAAATGAAATGATTTCAAATGTAATTTAACCATTTGTTGTTTTGTCTCTGGGACAGCTAGGTACATAGGTATGTATCAGTATAGTATACAGAGTTTTCTTCCTTTTTTCCACATGCCTAAAGAAGGAATCTGTAAATTAATGTACATTTACAAAGTGAAGCCCAAGCACTCCATTGTTGCAAAGAAAATCTTTTATTTGAAGTAGACAGGTAGTTTCTACTATTGCGTTGCATGCGTTGAGTAACATTTCAGCCAGACTGCCTTTGTTGAAAGCAAGGAGCTGTGGACAGCAGAAATAGGGATAAGCAGGGAGAGCAGCTATTGATGGTGTACATCAGTACAAACGAATCACATTGTTAATTTGTACTAATGTAGACCACCAGTAGCTGCTCTCTACTTATCTCTACTTTCCGCTGTCCACTGCTCCTTGCATTTAACAAAGGCCGTCCTTTGAAACGTTACGCAACAAATGCAACGCAATAGTAGAAATTACCTGTCTACTTCAAATAAAAGATTTTCTTTGCCTCAAAGGAGTGCTTTTTGTACTAGTGGAGTTTATACTCGCAGTGGGTATCCAAGCCCAAACAGCACCCATCCATTAAATATGTGGCCACACAACTTTATGATTAATCTCATTTAAATCACAGACAACATAATACAGAAAAGACCTTGGGTGCATAGTGCACAGAAAAAGGGAGAAATTAAATTGGAAAATGATTGAATCAGATTA
Organism: Engystomops pustulosus; assembly: GCF_040894005.1. Classification (NCBI taxonomy): domain Eukaryota; kingdom Metazoa; phylum Chordata; class Amphibia; order Anura; family Leptodactylidae; genus Engystomops; species Engystomops pustulosus. Next base: position 134,626,522 of record NC_092411.1, read on the forward strand.
TTCTGATTTAAAATAGTTTAGATATAAACATGAGGAAAATGACGTGCTAATAAAGCCCAATTACAGAAAAGAATGCAATATACCCAATTGTGTACATAGTGATTACATGTTATAGCACAAAGTGTATAAGTTTATGTTAATGTTATAGTCTACTAAAATGTTTTAGAATATTCACATGTAAAGCCTTTCTCTAGCTACAAATCCTCAAACCGAAAAGAGTATCCATTTTCACTTGCCTTCTTGGGTGCCAATTTCTGGTCAAAGCGTGGCACAAGATGTAATAATGATAGTTATTCTTGTAGTTTATTATAATATAGCTTGCTGTAGACTAAAGGTGGACTGTGATTATAATTCATGTAGCTACGATCTAGGGATTCTTCTCCAATGACTGAAGACATGATAATCATAGCAAAATACTATCTGACCAGCCGAAAAATCGAAAGTGATGTTGCACGTTGGTGCAAATTTATTCTCCTCTGTCAGGGGGTAGTGGGCTTTGGAGTGATGGGTGTGTGGATTGAGTATTTGTATGTAGAGCCAGGTAGAAGCAGAACTCTAATAAATAATGTGAATGCATTTGGAAATGACAGTAAATGTGACTGTATTCTTTATAGGTTCACAAATGTTTCCCCAAAGCAGACAGCTTGAGTGTAAGTGATTCATTGAACAGTATAAAGGTCTAGTTTGGACCATTAATATAATAGACAGGGGCAATATGTATTTTAAAGGTGCTTGTCTAGCCATACAAATCTACTGGACAAATAAAGAGAGCAACCATTTTCTTGTAGTCTTTGTACTCCTATGTATGTATCCAAATATATGACTACATCTGATACAGACACTTAAAGTTAACAAATTTATATTTTTTATAAATCAAGATTTCTAGTTTGTGACTCTCTAGTCACTTGCAAGGTTTAGTGTCAAATACAGTTCAAAATCGTTTCCGGATTCCTAAAGGTGCTCTAGTTTTGTAAGTAATGATTTTATCATTATAAGATGTTTATATATGCAAGAAGGTCCAAGGGCTGTCTGCAGCGCAGAAACCACGTCATGGGGAAATATCATCATCTGTCCAAATGTGGTGTTTCTACATCTCTGAGGGCTTCCCCTGACACAAGGGTCAACATTTATCAAAGCATTTGGGCCAGTTTTCTGTCTGACTTTGCACTAGATAGAACATGCAAACTGCTTGCACATGTATTTATAAAGTGTCTGGCCATGTTTTGTGTACTGCACTGTGTCCGTCAAGATAAAAAAAATGTGCACCTATAGGGGCGTGTTAGTGCTTAGTCAGAGTTTGCAACACATTTATTACTGATGTGCGCCAAAATTATGCCACAATTCTGCATCATGAACAAAGTGCTCCAAAAAAAAAAATGGTGCACACTTCCAGAGCAGTGAATGGGGGCATCAGATCTATTTACCAGTTTTGATTAAATATGGTGCACCCTGCACGCTCCACAGGAACATATGGCAATTTGCACTAGTTTTTATCAATGTGGCCCAAAGTCTCTAACTTATGTAATGTAATCCAATTAATCACTTTTAGGTTAGGCAGGTCTTAAACTCACAATCTCCACTCTCCACCATGCCATAGAAATACAGTACAGTGCACTTATCAACTAAATTATGGACTTTTTTTAAATTAAGAAAAGTAGATGTAAAAAAGATGTAGCGGTATCTGAGAAGATACATGTCTATATACAAGTGCATTGAACTTGTGTAACAGTGTTACTCTATGGAAGGTCTTGTGCATGTCTTAGTAAAATCCTGTTATAGTCAGAAAAAAACACTAAGTCCATAGTCTAGTGAATAAGTGCACTGAACTGTATCTCTGTAGAATGGTAGAGAGTGAAGATTGTGAGTTCAAGACCTGTATTGAAATTCTTCATTGGATAACATGAAATCAAGAGACCTTGTGTCAGGGGAAGCCCTTGGTAATGTAGAAACACCATATATGGACAGTTGACAGTATTTCTCCATGAAATGGTTCCTGTTCTGCAGATAGCTTCCTTCTCCTCTGCCTGACATCTCCTCAGAGAAGATTCCCCATCTACTACGGGATCTCCCTGCTTCATATCAGAGCAGGGTGCATGCCCAAGTGTCAGCAGAACCTGTACTTTGTATCTTAGTTAGTTATAGCAAAAAACAGTCAAGTAAGAAATTTACAGAAAGTGCACTTTCATACAACAGAAACATTACAAAATAAACTACTGTATGTTAGATATTTTAATATTAGGACTCATAATTAAAAAAAATTAAAATATGTTCAAAGTTAAGTTATTCTTTATGTTATGGCAATCTAGCTCGTTCATTTCGCTGATACTCAAGTTAAGTCCAGTAGCTCCTTTATAAAGCTAAACATTTTCCCAATAAATCTCATAACAACCAATTGGACACTGAAAAATGATTCTTTCCTCATAAACCTTTCCCATACTGTTTCACATATTGTAGTGTTTAATAGAAAATTACAGAAAATTACTTTTTTTGTGACATTTTCCAGTTAACAGATGTATCATTTACATGACACCTATGATGAAGGACATTCGGTGAACTCTAGTATGTGTCATGAGTGTAACAACTATATCAGACAATGGGTGTCCAGTGTGTGAGACAGCCTTGACACTAGCAAAGTTCAGTGAATCATTCTTTTGCAATGAAGTTCTTTGGGGATATAAAACAATGCTGTTGTGGGCTGCCCCTTTAAGTATCTTGTGGCTTTTTAACACAGCTGGTTTCAGATGCGTCTGCCTTAGTCTGCATGGGTTCCCTTGCCAAAGCAGGGCTGTCACAGCTGGTAGTACTTACGATACTTGCGGGAAAATATGTGATTCATTAGATGGGGCCGTATGTTTTTCACCAGTTCTGGTCATGTTTTTGTTAGGATGTGGTAAAAAGCATAAGCAAGGGGCTGAAGGGACAATGGAAATATGTGACTTGTTAAATTTTGGCCTCAAACACTTATTAGCTTACACTGTACACTGTAAAAAAGGGGAAAAAAATTGTAAGATACATGTTAACGTATGCAGTAAATTGCGTATTTGCGTCTTTTAAAATACAAGCTGAATTGTTCCATGAATTTACTTTTCATTGATATATTTGTACATAAATGTCATATTGTAAAATAAGGAACCTTTGCTTCTAATATCAGATTATATCTTATATATTTCTGCTTAGCCTTATTGGGCAGCATGTGGATATTCTAAGTGCTTCTTCCAACAGAGATTTCTGACCATATGCCACATCAGGGTATATGCCTGTCATGGACTAGAGAGCTTAATCAGCTGATCAATAAGAGTTTCCTTTCAAAGAGGCCAGGGCAACCCTCCTAAAATGTCTGTTTTAGAAGATCTTTGTATTACACATTAAAATTACAATCCTGGAACATCTTGCATGGTTCTTCTGTTATTCTTCCTATTTGCGAATAAGTGGACAACTGGATGTTTCCTCTTAGCACTGACTGAACAGGAACACCTCCCTAAAAGGTAAACCCACTCGTTAATGTATCCATACATGTCTGGGATGAATAATACACTAGAGTAATGGAACACAATTTTCTAAAACATGACAATTGGTTTATGGGAAATACAAGTATGTACTAAACATACATATCAGTAGCCAATAATCCCTTTTTTAAGGCTTGGTTGTCTATTTAATGTAATTTGTTTTTAGTTTGCAAGTGTCATCTAAAGATTGCTTTCATTTTTATATAAAACTGACTACAAGCGGTCCCTGACTTAAGGACACTTGACTTACAGACGACCCCTAGTTACAGAAGGACATCTTTGGCCACTGTGGCCTCTGATAAAGCTTTCTGGATGCTTTACTTTAGTCTCAGGATGCAATGATCAGCTGTAAGGTGTCTGTAATGAAGCTTTATTAATATTCCTTGTTCCTAGGAAAGCAAAATGTTGAAAATCCAATTGTCATTGGACCAAAAAAATTTTTGTCTTGAATATTCCAATTCCGACTTACATACAAATTTCACTTAAGAACAAGCCTAAAGAATCTATCTTGTATGACGTAACCTTGGCACTGCCTGTATTTAAAATAAAAAAAGCTCTGCCCTTTACAGGTTGGGCTCCATAAAACCTTTAATTTTTGCATGAAGCTGTGCTATGGTAGCCATCAAAATTGGGCCACGTCAAAATACTATATAGTAAATATAATACCTAAGCCTATGGCCGTTTTACAATATATTAAGCAAAAAGAGAGATGTTGACATATTTATGATGCCTTAGGAATACTCAATGGGATAGAAATGTAAGGAAAACACTAAGAAGAGGCTTCCTAAAACATGCATGAAATGTACTTGGTAACTGACAGCTACCACAGACCTGTAATTTGGTAAACAATGAGCTACTCATAATACACTAGGGCTGCTTGTGTCCATACAGTGAGCGTATTCATTAAAAGTTTTTATGGCGACTGAACTACTCTTAATCCTGTCACAACAAGTCCCTCCTGTATCTATTAGAATGACCTGTGGCACTGAATTTTTACCTTCTCGCATCTTGCTTGTACTGCTGACCTTTGTCAGCATGATAAAGAGCAAAGCGCTTTCTCGTGTGCTTGTCATTTTCTCCATTTTTCTAAGTGCATTGACTGGCAATGAGGCTGAGCGCACAAGGGAATTTACAAGCCTCCTCTCACTTAAATTAGGATTCTAGTGCCTAGATGGTCGAGATCTTCATTCTTAACAATGCTGAATGCTCGGCTGTAAGTACCATACAGATAACACTTCTTTCACCAGTGCGCTTACCTATTATGGCTATAATGCATTTTATTATGACCCAACAAAGTGTATTTATGGTCACATTGATTTATTTTTTTTCCTGTTGCTTATATATCCCCATTGTAGTCTTTGGAGCTGAAATTGCTAAACACAATGTAGGGCCAATTTTGTAGCAAACCAGTTATCTCATCAGCATGTCTTATATTACGGGTGCATGTTCTCTAATTTGTCTACAATTAGATTACACAAATCAATAGGACAGATGTACTAAACCTATTCAATGCTTACAGTACAATAACGCACTTATTTACTGTATCTTAGGCACTTTGTACCCACCTTTAGGGTAGCTTATTTTATGCCAAAATGTTAGTGCAATTTTGTGGCACATTGGCCCAAATTTATCAGTAGTGAGACCAACTGCTGATAGGGTTACCCTATACCGGTAAATTAGAGTTATAGTAAGATATTCTTAGTCAGCATTTAAGACATCATTAGGTAACATATCTTCAAACTTACAAAGGAATCAAAGGTGTCTTTGCATAAAGTGTAATATGGAACAGAGCAAACACCAGTATACAATCTAAACCTTAAAAAGTATCAAAACTAGTACAAGAACTTCTTAAATACATGTGCAAGCTCCAAAGATGTTCTTTCTAGTGCAAAGTCAGACAGAAAACTGATGCAGCCACATTTATAGGTCTTGGCCATTGGCTGATATGAGCCTTTTCTGTTAAGCCATGGCCCTTATAGCAAGGTGCATCTAAAATATGTACTAAAAAGCTAAGTGATGCACAGGTAAAAAAAAGCTGTATTTTTATAAAATTAAGTCAAAATTCAGGTGTCCACACCTGATTGAATTTACGTTACATTTTTAAGCTTTCTTTATCAGTGGTGTAAACTGTGGCAATGAAGATATTTTACTCTATTATTGTATATTATTTTTGAAGGAAAATAAGTACAGCCAGCTTCCATAAAAAAAGTTTCCTACATTTCAATAAAGTCCTCATTGGTTAAGAGTTTAGAGCTGGAGAATAACATCTGCCAAGTGTCCAAAAACAATAACTGTGTCATTAACAGGTCATGCTTTCACTAATACACGGTGTTCAGTAGAAAGATCTTTTATCTGATGATTTCTAACATGTCTCCATATATCTGTATGGTGTCCCCAGTTATTTATAATTCCTACCAATATCAACCTAAATGTCATGCCATATCTATCATCAACATAGGCTTAGGTTATTAGGGCAATTATTAGACAAAGTATTTTCATCAATTCTAGCAAAGGTCCCTTCAAATGACTAGTCAGAGTATCAGACCAATAAAACATAAAACATTCTGGGGCAGATTAACTTACCCGGTCCATTTGTGGAGTATTCGGGTCTTCCGGCGACTCACTAAGGTAGTGCACCCGATGTTCACTGGAGTTCACCAAGCTATCATGGGTGCAGGTAAGTGCGAGTCAAGCAACACTTTTTTTTTAAATACGCGGTTTTCCCGAATCTGTCGGGTTTTCTTACGGCCATGCCCCCCATTTCCGTTGCGTGCATGCCGGCACCGATGCACCACAATCCGATCGCATGCGCCAAAAACAGGGGCAATTCAGGCAATTCAGGGAAAATCGCCACAAAACAGTAAAATTCGGGTAACCTGACTGAGAAACGCGATTTGGGCCCTTAGTAAATGACCCCCCCCCTCTGATTTACAATATTCACTATGTGTTAAAAGGTAATATACTGCTGAAACATATATGTAGTTTCTTCATCCCCATTGAACAGAGATAATTGCATGTAAATTAAGCCAATAAGCTGGCAATGTTTGGAAGCAAACTTTCATTCAGTCTGTATAAACTAAAAATGTGGTCGCCATCAAAAGAAATTTTACTTACTTGAATGGACTCGATGTCGTTATGACATTTGAGCATCTTTTATTCTGTACCTTAAGACCCAAAAAACATGAATTGGATATGCAATTTTCAAGAATGAGGACTTTGAGAAATAAAGTGGGAATCGTTTTCGTTAAAGCATTTAGGATGCCTACATTATTTTGCATGCACAGTACTAAGGTATCTGAGTCCTAAACTTAATCAAAAACAGATGCCTAATTTTAGTTAATTTAACGTTTCTGCAAGAGTAAAGTAGAATGCTACTGCCTCCCTGTTTCTCTGAAGGGCTGAAACATGGAGACTTGGATATTGTGTGGTCGGTGTGATTGAGATTGATGGCACATTCACCTCCTACATTTACATTGCAGCAATTACTCCATGCTTACAATGGATCTGATAATGTTTTAGTAGGGATTTTCCACATTGTGCTCATTGTAGAATCATACACAGGCAAAGGGCATGATCGCTGCCTAAAGCCATTTAGCTGTAGCCTGGAAAAAGGCAAATATACACATGCTTGATGCAACTCTACCATGTGAAAAATGGCATTCAGTGACTGGTGTTTGTAATGATTCTAAATTTTGTACTCCTGTTTTTGATATACAGAATGTTTATTATATATATATATAGCAATGAATGTTTACCTGTGTGATGATGATATACATATGCCACAATAATATAGCTGATAATTTTCAGGTATATTGGGTCTACCTTCCTAACTGGAGAAGTCACAAAAAACCATGCATGGTAATAGTCAGATTTTATGTTAAATTTAGTACCATATTTCCATTTAATGGACAATTGGAATAGTCATCCTATTTCTGCCTGTTACTAATTACAAACTCCTACAGAATGGTTCACTGTAGGGTTACTTTAAGGGACTGTCCACTATGGACAAGCCTAGACATTGGCATCATACCGGAATTGAACACCAACACTCTCCACTAGTATGCAGAATAGATAGCATCTTTCTCTCAAGGACTTGGCATTATCTACAACAAGACCTGCCATAATTGTTTGATAGATGCGGGTTCTACCTCTAGAACAGGGGTGTCAAACTCATTTTCCTCATTAGCCACATTAGCCTCTTGGTTGCCTTAAAGGGGCCAAATGTAATATTACATGTATACATGTATCTATCAAAGCAGTTAAGTAGTTACATTTGGTCAGTATAAGTATTACAGTTAGCCATTTGAGGGCAACAGCAAAGCTGAATATATTGTTAAATAACAATAACCAGATACATCAGAAGGGCCAGTATGTGCCCCTACAGTAGCAAATAGTCAAAGTGCTCCAGAGCAGCTAATAGTCAGAGTGCCTTCCCCAGCAGCTACAGTGCACCACACCAACAGCTACAATGCCCTCTCCCCGATGTATCTTTGTGTCCTGCCAAGGAGACCCTCCATCTAAGTTTGGTTCCAAAGGGTGGGACCTTCATCTATCAGAAATTTATGTTATGTCGTAATGAGAAAAGGTGAAAATAACTCTTTAAAATGTAGAAAGTTAGAAGCCTATTTTAGGTATAATATCTTCCTTTATTTATAAAATTATGTTCATTTATTACATTTTATTTTTAGGCAGCTTATAAACACGACACACAGAAGATGGAGAGATGGTAGAGACTTTTATGTATATTGCATTGATGTTTGTAAATGTATAGTAAAGTTACATCCTAACTGGTATGACTCCATCTTGCACAAAACACTATGTATGTGTGATTTTATGACCAGTGCTAACATTTTCTGTTCTGAACTTTTCCACCCAAGAGCTATTTATCTGTTTTCTCTATTTTGGCCTCTCCTTCTTATCAGAATTCCTACTCCCCCGTCCTTTCTCTCCCCTCTAGAGAGATGCCTGGGAGCGGTAATAAGGCAAGGAAGAAGCCGAGGTTTGTTAGAAAAATTAAGGCTAATGATCAGCAGCTCATTTTCATATTGTGTGGGTGTGGACGGAGGAGTTAATCAGTGCAGGTGGCCTCATCCCTCCGGGAGATTCCCTTTTGTCATCATGAAAAGGAGGGGAGTGCAGTGATTGAATTACCACAGCTATGCAAGGACTAAACATATTTCATCTCCCAATGGGCATCTAGTCTGCGGACCGAGAGCCGACATTAATTCTACTCTAAGGCAGCGCTGCAATATGTATTTATAATTAGACCGACTGCAAGGAGCAGAGAGTCTTGTTCAAATTTAATTTCTGGTGTAATCTTGCTAATGACGGCGTAGAATGCAAATGGCCTCTGATTCACTGTGACAGCTTGTGTATCTGTGCTCTAACAAGGACCCAGACACTTCGGAATTAACCCTTCCATTGGTCTCTACATATTATAGCAAGGGGTCAACCAGATGCCTTATCTGTCTCTGGTTGTGTCTGACTATCTATAAGGAAAAATGGCAGGCAGCACTCCAAAGCTATAACATTGAAAAAATGTGAGTTTTAATCCATCTCAAGTGAGCTCAACTTTATATATTTCGAGTGTTGTCTGCCATTTTTTCTTATACTTATCTGGATTTTGTGTGGCTCAAAGTATTGTGTGGGATAGAACCCGATTTCTCTAATATAGGTCTCTGTAGCTACTTTATTTCTAATTTTATCTATCTATCTATATATCTATCATTTTTTCTTTCTATCCTTGATCTATCTATAATATGCATAAATATAATTTGTGTATATTTTATATTCTATGGTCAACTAAATCTATCTATCGATTATCCATCTATTTGTCTATAAATTTATTACAGTTCTATATATCTTTTGTGTATATATTTTTTTCTATTTATCTATCTCTCCATATATTATACCTATATATAAGCTGTCTATAATATATCATTTTACTCTTTTAAATGATGATGAGTATTTCTTTCTAGGAGGGTGTGAGATAATACACTGAAACCAGTAACTCTACCATCACCTCATGATTTGTTGTGGAATCTCCAACACAACAAAGACAGACCCGTTATCTGCAACTAGTATTCTCCAGGGTCCCCTGATCTTCTCTGACACATTGTTCTTTCATTGAAAACAGCATCCATGCCTTTTCATTCTGAAAAGTGTAAAAAATTGTTCTCAGTTAAACCCAGGACAAGTGGAGAGGGCAAAAATATATTAACTACATCAACTACTTTTGTACATGCCACTAATTCTATTTATAAGTCCACCTGTTACCTTTATATTTGCTTCCATGATAATATGCAAACATATGAGCAAGTATATTTCTAACTGTAACAGAAAGTCCATGGAATATCCAGCATCTCAATCAGGTTGTTCCTGCAACATACACATTCACTTCTATTGGAGTCACTGGAAGAGAACTCAGATTTATGTTTTCCAGACATCATATTTTAATTTCTCTGTAAAACATGGACTTACAGTAAAAAGACGACATGGGTGCTCTATCATTGGAGTGTGTGCATCTCTGGTAGAGCGCACTTTACTCATTAAAAAGTCATACTGTACAATACACAAGAACCGTTATCATAAACTAGGCTAAGAGAGGATGTAAGGGATTTTGAGGAGGAAGTGCCTGCTGACCTTGAAAAAAGTCCTCAACGTCTCGAAATACCTTCAAACTGAGCTCTGTTAGACTGCTTTATGAAATAGGAGGGGGAAATCAGCTAAAGTAAAACAGGTTTGGAATAATCCAGGCAAACAAACCATGTCAGGACTTAAATTTCAGCTTGGACCACCCGGTATAATGCTTAAAGGTTTTCTGTGGTTACAGAAGAAAAAAAGCCTTTGACCTGAGTGTAAGATGTCAAGCTACCTGTTCCCTGTAAAATGTGTACAAATGCAGGCTTATTGTTGTGATTGCTTGGTGAACTGTATATTCAGCTCCAACTAGTAAAATCAGAAATAAGAAATAAGCATTAAGTAATGTAAGTAATGCTCCATACAAGTGAAATGTTAATCTAGTATAAGTGACAGAAGTTGATTATTATATTTTCTCATCCTTCACTTTAAGACTCTCATAGGCTAAGCTTTGGCAAGTGACTGCTAAGGTCACTCACCAGCTATATGACATAGATGGCGGGTGTATATTTTTTCATGTTATTAAGCATATCTGATGTAAAATGGAATGATTGTATAACACTTATGAAATGCTTTGCCTGATTTATTTGTTTATTTTATTTTAGAATTTCAGGAAATCATTATAGTAAAAATCATTATAGTGGAAACATCAAACCCTAAGAACTTTGAGCTTTTGGGGATAATGATACTGATGAACAATTCACAGAGTAGATAATCAGTATTAGATCAGAGACATTTCTAAACTCAAAAAGCAGCTGAACTGTGTTTCCTGGTGCTGGCCACTTTAGAAGGAATGGAGCTGGACTTTTTTCCTGATCTATTATTATTATTTGGTGGGACAGCAAAAATTAAGTGATTGATGGGGGTTCATAACATTGATTTCTTACACATCTAACTTTGATGACCTATCTTCTGAAACGGTCATCAATGTCATTGTGCCAGAAAATTCTCAATATATACTTGCTGTACAGTGTTTTTATACTTCAACTTGCTATATGCAATGTTCCACATACTCTTCCTTGTGTTACAATAAGTCATATTAACTTCTTGACAATGAAATATATATTATACTCTCTCCCTGAAATAAGAGAATTATTTTTAATATTCATGGTAAATTCATTCTATAACTCTTTATTACGTATAGAAGATATAATGTCAGAGAACACTAAGATATTTTAATAGAAAATCCTATAAAAGTACAATTTGGTGACCAGCCTTATGCAGCCCAAATGATTTCATTGTGTTTTAGCACCGTATGCTTCCACATCCGTACACCCTGGAGGAATCAAAACTTCTTGGATGAAGAAGTAAGATGTTTGAGTTGCCATACTGTTCAAGGTTTTTAATAGGTCACAGAGGTATAAGAGTGAAACCTGTATAAATACATATGGATATACACATTGTTAGCCTGCTGTGGTTTACAGAACTATTCAATAGCTGGTATTGTAAGGACTTTATAAATCTCTTACTTCAGGTGTGGTCTTCATTATTTCTGCAGAAAACAACTGTGGAAATTGTACTCCTTTCTTGGCATGTATCTGTTCTTGAATTTTGGGGAAATGTTGAAAGTTGCATAGTTCTTTAAAGTGCTGTGATCTTTCCATGTGGACATTGTAAAAAAAATTATTCCATAATAAGGTATAAATATGTTCATTACACCATACAATAGCATTACACTAGGATTCTTTGATCATCCTAAAAGCATTCAAGCTCAGGACCAATATATTGTCTATGCATAAGATATGTATGTGTCATTAAGCAGATGTCCTAATGACCATTAATCCGGTGTAATTGTTTATTATTCTGATATGCCTGTATCCTACTATGACTCCAGAGGCATCTCAAAATAGGACTTTTGCGGCTTATTATTCTACCACTGGACCACTCAGCCTCTTATTAGTATCTGTATCCTGGAGTATTTCTTAGTCTTCTTGCTTAAGTTTGAACTTAAATGGATGTTTGTGTTTTCAAAGTTTCTAACGTATCAACTCAAAACCTGAAAGTAAACTTTAAAATTCATCCACAATAACTAAATAGTGTCTTCTATATATTGGAGTATATATGTGTCTTCTATATATTGGAGTATTGAAGATGTCCTTCATCATGATGGAGACAGATGTCCCTTTATTCTGAGGGTGCACCTCTGTTAACACCCTGCTTTCTTTGACCTACCCAACTTGGGATTCCACAAAGAACGGGTGCACATCCCAACTATCACAACCCCTTTTGGAAAACAGATTGGTTGCCAATGCTTCCTATCCAAGTTGATAAAATTTCAAGGAATTATTTTAGAGGCTAGATAGAAAAAGATAAATGTATGTAGGAATTGTGCACCGAGGCAAAGATTGGCGTCTGATCACATCTATTCCACTATTTTACTTAGAAATCTTGGGTAAAGATCTCTTTCATTTTTTTTCTATGAATGTTCCACATGACAAAGAGTGTTAATATCTTCAAGCCCAGGCAGCAGTAATCCTTTTACTTGAGCGAATCATGTGCTAATCTGCTGGCCGAGTCATGGGCGTATTAGATCATTAGGAATTCATTCTGTGAAGCTGGCTAAGGCCAGTGACAGGAGACGGGGAAGGCATAGAAGAAAGTGTCGCCTAATTTAAAAAACACTTCCCTTGACATTTTCCCTCTTAATATCTGTTTAATAAGCACACATTAATTACATGTTCTCGCAAAACCTTGGTCTAGTGTCTGCTGTAAGCAATCATTGGCTCTTTTGTTTCACTAAAAGCTTTACGCAAAGACTCTTTAAGTTAAACTTTTGGTGTATCTCTTAACCTATTCTAGTACATTGTTGGTACACAGAGGCTCAGCTGTGAAGTCACATTGACAGTCCGGGCCACTACAGCCTAATACTGGCCTCTGTCACTAGCTGTAGCAGCTGCATGGTGTCAGTTCAATGTCACTGTTGACCAATGGTGACAAGAAGGGCCTTGCTGCACTGGAAGTGACAACCGCTGGAAATATAGGTTCTTCAGCTATCTTAGAAATATGCAAATACATTTTCAAAGATGGGACAAGGAAAACAATGTCCCTGTTTGCTACCTTGAAAGTCAGCCCCCTTAACATTAAGCATGGCTTTGTGTTCCTTGTCCCATACTGGAAAATGTACTTGCATATTTTCCAGAATCCCCTAGTGGAGCATCAATGGCTAAAAGTCCCCACAAGCCTACAAGGCGACCTTAATTGGCAAAGTCTCTGAAAGGAGAACTCTTATTTCTTGACATCAGCTTTCTTACAATTGCTCCTGCTATTCACATAAAATCCGTTTTTTCCATCTAACCCTTTTACGGTTACTTTTACAAAAACTACACCAGCTTACAACTGACTCTTTATTTATCTTCCTCTGTGTACTGATGCTTATTTAGAACTGATGGCATTAACTAACCAGTATTTGCGACTATAGTTGTGGTTGTGATAGAAAGACAAAGGCATTCTGTGCTATTTCTTTTTGTTTAGAGCTTTTTCTGTTGCCAGTTGTGCAGATGCTGTTTTTGCCAAATTCTATTGTTCTGGATTTGAGTCTGGATTTATATAGTATATAAAAATGCTGATATAAATACATATTTTCACTTTTAGAAGTATACACTTACCCATGTGTAAAGCAGACTACATAAACATTTTGGCTATAAATGCTAAATCAGCCACCCGCCACTCCTATAAACCAGTGTTAACCTCAGAATGCTGTGTATTACATTAGGAAGATCTTGATTAATGCCGAGCAGGAGGGGACACAAGGGTTCCAGATGTAGTACAATCCCACAGAACATCTAAGTGTTTCATTAAGCGTTTGGCTACACTGACTCCAAGGACTTTTATAGAATATGGGTTTTCCCAAGAATTGGAGTTTCACAGCTTTGTTGTGTAACTCAATTTAGAGAAAGACTTTTATGTATGTGTGCATCACTATTTATTATGACACTTGCTCTGCTCTATTTACACACATATTGGGCATGTTCTTGCTAAAGAAGCCCAGGTTCTGTATATGTGATCCCATCTTTTCTAAGGGTTAGGACATTGAGTTTTTAGCGCAGAAATATCCACTTAAGGCTTGTTACATATGCATTGTTATTTCACCATAGCAGCAGAATAAGTATTGTTTCACATAACCCTGATGTGACTTTAGAACAAGTAGTATGGACTTTTATAGGTTGATCAAACATCTTGTCAAAAAGGTGGTAGATCATGGTAATACTCAGGCAATTTTTATAAATAACGTGATTATATTCAAGGTGGTTACCTCTCAGTTTAATCAAAAGTAATAAGTTATGGAAAATGTTTTTAGCAGAAGTAAAAAAATTGTGGCAGGCGTACGCTGGTACAATAACAGCCACAGAGGTCTCTGGAGGAGTGAGAGATTAATTTGATGCTTAGCAGTGCAGCATCTGACAGGAAAGTTCAATTTGGGATGAGATGAACTCATGCCTATTCTAAGAGCTTTGGCACAAGACCTAATCTATACAATAGTCTGGCAAAGCTTTATACACATTCTATACATCAACGATATTTATGTAAAAAAGGTGAGGCTGTCTGATATACAACAGATTTCCCATATCAAACACTGTTTTCTCTTTCTACTTTGGTCTTGTTCTTGGTTGCCCTTAAACATCCATAGACAAAATTTTCATATTGGTCTTTTCTTATATAATCTTATATATATTATTACTTAATATAAATAAGGAGATACGGTCTTCTTGTAATTCTGTTTCTCTAATCTGTCTTTGTACTTAAATTATTCGCCCAACGGCCCACTTATAACCATTGTGATTTGGACAAGCACTCCATCTGCTGTTATGGAATAAAATGTACTTCATATGAAATAGGTTTACACAATTGCCACTGATATTTGTAAATTTAGTTCATTTCCTATGTTATGATGTTAAAGACGTCATAGGGCCCTGGCCGAGACTTCTTTGACACTCTTGGCAGATCTTGTGGATTTATCTGATGCCAAAATGGAAATCATTATAACTCAATATGACCCAACAAGCACTGGTGGTATCCTAGTGGTATCATAAAATGGGACTAGATTTCTGTTATCATGGGAATCAGCCTTATTCAATCTAATGCAGGAAAAATTGTTATACTATTAACACACTCAAGCCCCAATAGTTAAACCTTTGCATCATGTTCAAAATTTCACATGTTCTTTATAAAAAATTTTTGTGAACCAACCAAACATCAATATTTGTAACTTTCGATTAACATTAATTCCAGATTAAAACGCAGGAAGAAAAAAAAAAAAAAACAGATATAACCTAAATGAAGAAATATATATTCCCACACCATTCCCAAGCGTTATGGTGTGTGTGAATTGATACAATGTGGAAACCATACTGTTACTGTCTTAAGTTTATACCATTCAGTTGCGTAACAAAGGTCTACCTGGCTCTTACACTGTGTTTGTATCCTCCCATTCAGTGGATTGCTGTATTAAATAGAGCAAAAGAAAACTAGAGCAGAGAACAGTTAGTAAACCAGTCACAGAGTGGTGAGTAGCCAAGAACAACATTTTATCTGTATCCAAAGCTGAATTATGTAGTCTGTGAGTAAAATAGTAAATACAAGTAAATCTGGTCTTTGATTATTCAAAATAGCTTCATTGACTGTTTTGCCCTCTCCAGGAGGGAAATGTGAAATTAGGAATGAATAAGTATCTCTTTTCATCTTACAGTGCAGACTAAATGATTTGCCAAATGCAGTAATAATTCCTATGTTTGTTTGTTTCCCTTGACACACAGTATTTTATGGAAAAGTGGAAAATACAATACTCAAGTACTCATGTCCATACAGTACTTTAATTCTATCAGGGATTGTCTTTACATTTAATATAAAAGTCAATATATGTGCTGCACATAGCAATTTACATATAAAATTCTGCGGCAGTCATGAAAGTAATGGTAAAAAAGTGCAACCGGGGTAATCTGATAACAAAAAGTGATGGCATGCGGACTGGATATTGTTGCAAGTTTCTGATTGATAGGGATCCAGATTCTAGTATTCAAACCAATCTTGAGCTTTTCCTTCAAAACGTTCCCTGCACACCAGCAGTCTTTGCTGCTTGACAGGAGGTATTCTGCAATTCCCTGCACAATGGGTGGCAGTTTTGTACCATGAAAGTAACAAATGACTAAGTATGCTGCAATTTATGGAGAAGGTCCTGCTGAGCTGCTGTTCCTTCCTGAGTTTGCTGTTGGGGCAGTCTTTTCTCCTGTCATTGACCCACAGACCACAGGCAACAACCCAGTCTTGATGGTCTGAGAGTACAACAGGCCCAAGGGACTTTACCTTCCTTTCATTACATATGAGTGACCCTTTCGTTCATTGGCTGTCAAGACAGAAACAGTCGATATAAATGGCAGATTTTTTTTGGGCGTAGTTCCCGGTAAAGGTAATACGTCAGTCCAATGAGTTTGACTCTCCCTCATAATTAAACACCAGCTCTCATCATGTCTCTGCAAGTGTGTGGAGTGTGCTAACAGCTTGCTAAAGTTCAGTCTGTTAACAACACGTGTTTTCCTTGCAAGCATTTGGTGAATGAATAGCAGGATACCATAATTACAAGTGTGGGTTTAAAAATAAGTAAAGTGAGATAGAAGTGTCAGCCTGACAGCTTCTTTCTGCTGGATATTTCACAACCTGTTTAGTAAATGATAAGTCTCCAGTTAGCGACAACGAGTCCTGCCGAGAGTTTTGATACGGCTTCAAGTGGCGGATATTAATTAAACCAACATGCTGAGCAAAAGGCACAAATAAAAAGTAACCCGACAGGCTGAAGAATGGCATCTTACACAGGATATGAGTTACAAGTACACACTTTTATCCTGTTTCATGGCTTATTTTATTGTAATATATTGGGGCAGATTTACTTACCCGGTCCATTCGCGATCCAGCGGTGCGTTCTCTGTGGTGGATTCAGGTCCGGCCGGGATTCACTAAGGCAGTTCCTCCGACGTCCACCAGGTGTCGCTGTTGCGCTGAAGACCATTGGAATGCACTGAAGTTCACCGTCCTATCGTGGGTGAAGGTAAGCGCATGTTGAGAGACACCTTTTAAATTTTTTACATTTTTTAATGCAGCGGTTTTTCCGAATCTGTCAGGTTTTTTTTATGGCCACGCCCCCCGATTTCCGTTGCGTGCATGCCAGCGCGATGCACCACAATTCGATCGCGTGCGCCAAAATCCTGGGGCAATTCAGGAAAAATCGGCGCAAATCGGAAAGATTCGGGTAACACGTTTGGATACGCGAATCGGGCCCTTAGTAAATGACCCCCATTGTGTTGAGAAAATCTGCATTGCAACATTTAAGCCACATTGAAAGGATGGTTTTCTCAAAATCTCCATCTCTATGGGACCCCACCAGCTTGTAAGTGGGTTATCTCCGATTTGGTCCCATGACCATGCTACAGGGCCCAACTAGAGGATGGAACAGTGAAGAAGCAGCCATGATTAAGTGGAAAGTGGACAGACCAAAATTTTCCTAGTTATTCCTCACAAATTAATGCAAATTTTGATAGTTTAAGACTCTAAGAGAAACTCACAACAGTTAACCATTGTAGAGCATCTGTACTCAAAAATAGCACAATTCTCCACAGTCTCGGCTTTCCCCAGGGAGTGCTCTCAATAACCAGGGATATCTCCAGTTAAGGTTTTGCTCAAACAAGGTAGTCCTTAGCAAGCCAACAACATCATACAGACCAGGAAGCATGGGAGACAGTTAACAATTCAAGTCATCATCTTAGCTCTTCATAGGTTAATTCCAATGCAAATAAGTACATACATTGCGTGGCATCTTATCATAATTCATGTATATTGTATAAGAGTTGCACAGATTCCTAGGCAAAGAAATGGAATAGTCTACTGATAAAGCTCAGCTAGTTACAAGAAAAATAGTCACCATTCAGTGTACTGCACGTAGTTGAAAGATGCCTTTACACAAAAGGAAGCCTTATGGTAGGCTTTCCTTAACTTTCCTATTGTAAGCAACATCAAAAGGACAGAGTAAAGAAGCAGGAACGGCTCTGTTCCTTTTTTACATATGTATTGTTTAAAAAAAAAAATAGAAAAGGAAAAAAGTCGTCTGTAATTACCAGTTTGCAGAACAAATTCCTGCAGGGTTTGTTCTCTCCCTATTAGTAAAAGAGATAAGTTGAAATGTATTAAAATTTCAATGTACAGTACAACTGGGATTTTTTGCTCACTGTAAACGTGTTAATGTTTTTTCATTGCCCTAGTGTTTGTCTTTAAACCGAAGCATTATGCCCAACTGGGACAGCATTATAGGATAAATCTACATGTAAAAAGCATTCTTTAGAGAACATAATGAAGAATATATTTCTCTTCCTATTTAGGGACCTTTTAGAATTATCTATCCCGTCTTTCCAAAGATCTGCGTCTCTTGATGCCAAAATTTAAATCTCATATCTTTTATTTCCTTATCATAATATTTGAGCAGTTATTGTGAAATTTGGCTGATATTTAATCTCAGTGGTACAAAGATTTTTAGCAGCCCCACAAAATCCTTTTAAAAAAGTATTTTAGAAGGACATTTCTTTTTCTTAGCACTGGGCATTGGGAAGGGTGTTAGAGGGGGCTGTCCCACAAAGGACATCTGTTTCCATAAGTGTCCATGACTCCAATCATATTCTCCTCACTGTATTTGTTCAGTACCAATAAAAGTGGGGAGAGAGAAATTTGGCTCAAACTTGGGTTGTCTTTATTATGTTAAAGAGGTTTTCCCATTTTATCCAGAAAATATTTTTGTCTTTATAATAAAAGTTATACATTTTTTTTAAATATACTTTTTGTATTAATACCTCAAGGTTTTCTACATCTTTTGCTAGATCACTGCTTGATGTCATTCTATAGAAAGCTTCTATCTTAGCTTCCAGTAGATACAAATCTGTTCATTGTCACACAGGTGCACAGCTTGTTACACACAGCTCTCTATGTTAGTAATGAGCCATGCATCTGTGTGACCATGGTCATGTGATGTCACATAGGTGCATTGCTCATTATATCACACAGCTCTGTGAGCCATGCATTAGTCTGACCATGGTCATGTGATGTCACACAGGTGCACGGGTCATTATATCACACGGCTCTGATTACTCTCTATGTTACTAGTGAGCCGTGCACCTGTGTGATCATTGTCATGTGATGTCACACAAGTGCACGTGTCGTCATAACACACAGCTCTTATTACTCTCTGTGTTACTGTAGAGCCATCACATACTGATGACTTTTCCCACAGATGTGCTATGAATGGGAGACAAGATAACTCTTGTTTATATATAATTATAACTATAATTTAAGGTATTTATACATTTTACAAAATATATTGTTACATTTTTTCATGTGAATATTTTCAATAATACACACTTTTTGGTCCATGTGAAAAGTTAGTAACGCAACCACTATTACTAAATTGTAGATTAACCTATTACCCATTTTAGGTGACACAACATGCACTCCCATGTTGTGTCACCCATTGTCATTGGCTTTGTCATTGTTATTGCCATTGCAGCTGGAGACAGAATTTCAAACTCCTTAAAGGGGTATTCCAGGAATCAGCATAATTCATATACAAATGAGTCAGTAAAATATAAGTTAATATGTAATTAGTTGAAGAAGACAAAGGACAGAAGATGGCCGCTGGTCACATATCCACATCACATGGCCTGCACCTGCCTGGGCAGGTCATGTGATCACCACTATTTATGGCTGTAGCCAGTTGGTTGCAGTGCATCCAGTATGACCAGTGTTGTGGTGATGTGCAGTGATGGCAGTTACACATCATTACTATGTTAACAGAGCAGGACAGTCTTTTACATCATCCCTGGGGGCAGAAAATTAGACGGAAGAGAAATTACTGAGAACTAAAGGATGATGGGACTTGTAGTTTCCACTGACGGCCATAAAATTTTGTGAATCATAAAATCAAACAATTTAAGCTCCATTTTGTGACTAATGACATTGAGCTTTGTTATGTTCATTTAATTATAGCATCATGGGTTTTTGTATCAGACGTTCATATTCCCGGAATACCCCTTTAAGTATCAGATTAGAACGTCAGGACATATCTAAGACTAATTTATTTAAGAATCCCTTTAACAGCGTGTGTCGCTAGCATTTTGTTGTAAAGTGTCCTTCAGAGGCACAAGGTAAAAGCTGTCCTTGATTCCAAGAAAAACCATAGATAATGCACATTCCTCAGACAAGGACAGTGATGTGGCAATACCCTATGCCCTTCAGAAAATCTTGAAAATGTATGTTCAGTAGATCAGAGGACTATCTGATCCTTACAATATCATTCTATAGATACTTTTCTAAATAGAATACTGCACATGTTTACTGGGCCTACATTTTATAAGAGATTAAAGCTATAGTTAGATTTAATATACATGATAACACAACTAAGGATGGATGCTAGTTACAAATAATACTGGTCTTTAAATGACAGTATAAAAAGTATTTGAGAGAATGGGTACACTTAAGCCAGCTAGCTCCGATAGATCATAAATGCCCTATTGTATTACGACTGTATCTTATATCTGGATTCATCTGCACTAATACAATTTGAAAAGCTGCTAATATACTTACATTTCTCCACGGCATTCCAGAAATGTGCCGCTAATACAATATATTGGGACACTGTAGTGGTAAAGCACCACGTCTCCTGCAGATGTCATTTCTCTATTTGCAGTCTTCTTCAAACCTTTGTGGATGAGGGGTATCATCACGTATTAGAAATGTTATTTTTATTTTGCGCAGTACAGGACCTTCAGCCTTTACAAATGAATATGTATGGAGCTGATGTATTTATGAGGTAAATAATTTATAATCTGTGTAGCTTTGCTATTTTGCTATGCATTTATTTTACAAACTGTTGGGTCCTACAGAATCAATATACAAACGTATGTTGTTATGATGCAAACCTTTTTGGGATATGCTACATATTTCAGTGTACAACTTTGGTTTGATGGATGTGTCAGAATAACTGCTTCAAATAGCAGCACAGACATGTTGAAAACATCTGAACTGAAATACCAGACAAAGCCTTATGGACAACATTGGCACAGTTTCTGGAGGTTCTTCAACTTGATGTTCTCCATGTGTTGCCAGGCTAAAACTCCCTGCTGAATTTCTGCAGAAGAAGAACCAAAAGTTCTTCAAATAGTTCAAATAGTATGTTCACGGCTAGCTGATTTGTGTGAACATACATCTATATACATATTAATGGGGTTGTTTCTTCAACAGGAAGCAAACCCCATTTATCCTATGTACTCCATATTCCCAATATAATTGCTGCCGGCATGGCACATGCCGCTCAAGCAATCCATCTGGTGCTCTTTTGGTCCATCTCGGCTTTTGTAAAAAAGGTATCATGGCCAAGACTATAACACCATACATACATCACACTCAGGTTTCTTTTAATGGAAATGATTCCTATAACAAATATATATAAACAAATATAACAAATCATTTGCTCTCCAACCTTCTATATCTTTTCTTTTTGATGCTCTTTTTTCATATCTATACAAAATTGGAACCCTGATTATCCTCACATTATTACTGTGTATATAAATGCAAATTTCATCTATTTTCTACTGGTTATTGTATGTGAAGAAAAATCTAATGGTACTGTATTTTAATGAGTGTTTGTCCCTTGGTATGGAACATCTGAATATGTGGTGTATCACATCAGCATGGGCCGTAAACCTGCAATGGATCCGATCATGTTGTCATTTTTAAGAATTTTAACCTGAAGAAGACTCTTGTAAGGAGCCGAAACGTGTAATTTTAATATGAATACATTAAATAAAATGACTTTTATGAAGAAGAGCTGCATACTCTGCTTGCATATTTTTCTCCAAATTGAATCTTATGAAAATTTTGGCAAAGCCTTAGTAAACTCAATCTTGAGTGATAGTTTTTATAATCTTACAATTTTCTCCATCCAGATTGCTATACTCATATAATTACTGAAATCTGGAGTACACATTATCCAATTACTTTTTCATCCGAGAGGAGTAAAATGCTTGCTGTGTGATGGCAGAAGGGGTTAAGTAGCAGGAGCAGACTGTCGCTTTGTAACTTTGCATGCTGCAGCAGCAGCACAATTAATTACAGAGTTCATTAATTAGTGAACATATTAAAGAAAGACACCATTACTGACAAGTGCAGACATGATATATCATCAAGTCAATAAACTATTGAACATGAAACTGGACCTTTCAGCAAGATCTCCTTTCTTCCTCACTGTTAACCTACAGACACATATATTATTCCTGCTTCATCAGCAGATGTCGTCGGTAATATATTTCATATTACTATTTCCGTTAATCAGGAATACATACTTATATAGCTTGGAAAATGAACGATCGAACAGTTTACATGATGGAGGGAGGCTGCTGGAAGTACAGTACGTGCATGACACTGTCATTTATTCCATACTAGCGACTGGTATTAAACAGTAGCGCTGTGTATGATATATAAAACAGTTTAAGATGAGATTGATTTACTCAAGAGATGTTAGATCAGTGTGCTGCTGGATACAGATGGCAAACAAACCGGGATGGTCCATTCTGTGTTACTGCAAATCTGCGGCATGGAAGGGTCATATAGACAGATTTGTAGCATGAACTTTAGCTACAGAATTGTACTTATAAAAGAGTTCGCTAAATTTTCGCATTATTGATAAAGGCAATTCTTATATATATTACAAATATAACTCTGCTGGTCCACATGTCACAGACTTAGGCTACATTCGCAAGACCATTGGGGGCTTATATATATGGGCATAAACTTGTGTCCCACATAGGATGGCAATGGCTGCACATAGTGGTACAAAGCAGTACGGTGCTCCACACGTGCAGCACCGTACCATTCTGTAACTGGGGAAAAGATAAGAAATCTCCTATCTTTCACCGTATTATGGCGCCGAGCACCATGTATCTCTGTGGAGAGGGGCGGGATGAGCTGCTCTCAACCCCTCCTCCTCTCCCATGCGCCGACATGTGCCCACCATGCTACGGCATGGCGGCCGCTTTCTATAGAAAGCTTCATTACTTATTTCCAGTGGCCAGAAATCTCATCCTGACCAGCTCTGATACACTCTGATACTAATCAGTGACATGGTCAGATTTCCATCCACTAGAAGTAAACATAGAAGCTTCCTATACAATGACAACAAGCAGAGATCCTTAAAACCATGGGGGATTGATACAGAAAGTACATTGGAAAAATATATAGTTTTTTATGATGCAAACAATAACATTCATTTGCAAAAATGAGAATATCCCAAAAGCTTGAATGGTCGCTAATTGCAGCAAGTGCACGGGCGTGGGGCTAACACATCTTGTGCCCGCCCATTCTACCTGGCAAGAAGATAGCATGTTAGGGGAAATGATCACATGTGCTGGCAGTTTGCTAATCACATATAAATCTGTGCATTTGTACTGCCTTCTACTCACCTTTTCGTCACTAATAAGAAAATTGAAAATTTTACTGATACTGTACACGCAAATAGACATATTACATATATGATTATCGGTTGGTCCGTGATTCCATATACATCTTGACTTGTATGTGGAATTACTGAACCCTCTTAAAGATAACTGCACTTGATTTTGACAAGTGAAATATGGTTATGTGCTGTAAGATACTCTGAGTGACTAAGTACTGCATTAATACTACCATCTATGATCAGTGGATGCTTTCCTGGGATATTCTTAGGTCACCTTTCATTCTGTTTATCAGATCTAATGGTATCACAGACACTAGAAGCTAAGTGTCTGTGTCTTTTAAGCCATAAAGTACAGTAGAGTTGCATCGGAAATGAACTTTTTCCATCTTTTGTGTCCCTCAAAACACTGTGGTTGCACTGTGTTTTCCATAAGCCACAACAACTCATGCATATTGTAAGAGCATAAATAGTGAAATGGACAAATCGATCGATGAACCTCTTTTCCTTTCTTTTTTTTTCTTTGTAGGCCATCCGATGTACACTTGTAAATTGCACATGTGAATGTTTCCAGCCTGGGAAGATTAATTTGAGAACCTGTGACCAATGTAAACATGGTTGGGTGGCACATGGTAAGATATCTTCATTTTGTACCTTGTAAAACAAATGGCAACCTCATATAACGACCTCATATACCTAACGACCTCTACTATCTTAATATATCTATCCATCTATAGATCTGCACATCTTACCTTAACTGTTGGAAGTATTTTATGGAGCAATGTGCACTAGGCCAGTAGTGATATAGGCTCTGTAAACAGCCTAGTACCTGTGATACACTTACTGTATTGTACCACTGCTCACACCAATAGCTAAATTTATGTATTAAATGGAAGGCTGCCTATCTATCTATCTATCTATCTATCTATCTATCTATCTATCTATCTATCTATCTTTCTATGTATATTCTCTCTATCTCCTATCTATCTATCTATCTATCTATCTATCTATCTATCTATCTATAGCCTATCTATCTATCTATCTATCTATAATTCCAAAAAGCAGGCAGCACTCCAGAGTAGTGATCAAAAACGATGGGGTATCTTTATTCCATGTTATTCCATGTTATTCCATTCTATCTATCTATCTATGTATCTTTCTATGTAAATTCTCTCTATCTCCTATCTATCTATCTATCTATCTATCTATCTATCTATCTATCTACCTATATATCCCTCCTTCCATCTTTTTTCAGTTGTAAATGTATATTCCTGCCCTCTTTAGAAAATGTGATCTCATCAACATCTTATCCAAACTAAAGCCATCGGGAATCTCATTACATAAAGGAAGTTTCTTTTGTCTCTATAGAAAAACATTGATCGGTCATTTGCAGTCATTGCCATAAAAATATGACACTCTTCTCAAGGTCATGATAATAGGATAGAGAGGTAATCTGATACGTAATAGTCAATGAGCTGACTTTCAGCAATTTTATTGTAGAATGTAGAAAAAAATGCCTTAAGGTCGTGTCACTAGCTGTGATCTGCCAGTATATTTGGAAACTGTTTACTTTAAAGAGAACCCATCAGGCAAAATAACCCCCCTAAACTAAATATATTTTCATAAACTGCCATTAGAGAGCATTGCCTCTATCCCTTCATTGTCCCTCTATATGCCTGTAAACCTAAGCAATGAGGTCCTAAAGCTGTATGCAAGTGACCTGTGAAATGTCCAATGAGTCATTAGCATATTCAAGCAGTCCAGCTTATTCATGAGTGGGAGTCACAGCCACAGCCACAACCCCAGTGCTTCCCTGACAGCCTGTGTAATGATGTGAGGCTGTATAATGATGTAATGGCTCCTCCATGTGCTTGCTGTTGGCCACGCCCCCTGCATCCTGTTTGCATAGGAGAGCTCCAGGCTGCAGCCATGTTATAGCAGAACATGTCAGGTACTTGTGTAGCTGATGTCTGTGTCTCTGTGTATTAGGAGGATGTAGCATGTCAGCAGATGCAGCACACACACTAGCAATGCTTTACTATACATTACACACAGACATGAGCAGGGGGAGGAGGGGGGAGGGGTAACAGGGGTGACATCACTGCCTCTGACCATGAGACCACACTCATTTACATAATAAAGAAAAGATGATTTTATAATGATTAATGTATGAATTGACTAGATAATGGCTGGGATGGGATCATTGTGAGCTGCTCCAACAGGTAGTAGTGGCAGGACTAGTGACACAGACCTGATGAGGTGTCCTTTAAGCCTATTGACCTCTTAAGCATCCAATTATATGGTCTGTATTACCATTTGGGTGCAAACAAAGATGCCATCGTGAAGTCTAGTAGTTGTGTTTCAAATACACAGTGAACAAAGAGGATCTGTCATCATAATTCACATCACTTATACTTGATAAGTCCTATAGATACTGTATCAAGGTATCAATATAAATAAGCTGAAAACCCCTTTTTATCAGCAAGGAAAAAGCTCAAAACTTTCACAACTATTCTAATGGGTATTTTTAGAATACAAATACCAGTCAGTAAACTCAGTGTTCTTATGGAGTTATTCTCATCTCTACCTTTCATTAAAGTGACTGGGAGTTATGGAGGAGAGAGCTTCATATGGATTATATGACACCAATTTACCTGTAGTAGGGCTGGATGTAGCTGTTTCTGTAACTCCCAACCTTTTCAGAAGACAAAGCTGTGTTTTGCATCTCAGTCATTTTTAGTAAATATAAAACTACCCTCTAAAGAGGACCTGTCATCAGTTTTCATAAACACTAGTATTCCCCACCAAATAACAGCACTGTCTTATGCGGTTGCACTATTACTTCTCCTAGAAACTTATTTAAAAAAATTGACATCTGGGTGTTGCTATTTCTCTTGTATTCATTCAGAGACTTATCCAGTTTATTCTGGTGTTAAGTACCGTATTTTCTGGACTATAAGGCGCACTTAAAAGCCTTGGATTTCCTTGGAAATCCAAAGTGCGCCTTATAGTCCGGTGCGCCCTATGTATGGCACAGGGCATCGGACCATACTTACATAGGTCCCCGCTACCGGAGAACGGAGACAGCAGATCTCCAGCGGGAACTGCAGACCACGCGGCACGAACAACTTCTGCCGCGTGGTCTGCAGTTCCCGCTGGAGATCTGCTGTCTCCGGTAGCGGGGACCTATGTATGTATGGTCCGCTGCCCTCCTCCACCTCCCCCTCACCTTCCCCACTCACCTTCCCCGCGTCGCCGCGTCTCTTCTCGGCGTCGCGTCCCGTCGGGTCTCCGCTCCGCCCCCGGACCTCCGCCACGCCCCCGACCCTGCGCCTTATAGTCCGATGCGCCTTATATATGGAATTATTACATATATAAGGCGCATCGGACTAATGCGCCTTATATTCCGGTGCCCTAATGGCCCAGAAAATACGGTAGGTAATAATATGTGCTTATAAATGTCGAGCTAAAACTGGGCCTTTCAATAAAATCAAAGGCCTCTTGCACACAGTAGGGTGTATATATGGATATATAGCCATATATGATATTTTGGCTCCCTACAACTTGGAGGCTGTGTAAAAGCATAGTACATTTGTGTGCATTGGCCCTCATTTGTATACATACACCTATAACAGATAACATTCATGTCGTGTACATATTGAGATAGAACCAATAATGCTTTCTTGCTTTTATTTGTGCATAAATGTTATTTATCACAGCCTGGTTGATAGATAGAAAGATGGATATATGGATAGATAGATTCTTCCAGAAGCAGGTCTAGAAGACACGTCTACAGCCACTTGCTAATTAAAACGCCTGAAGTACGTAAAGGTTTTTAAAAATTCTGGTAGTCACTCAAAGAGACATGGGATGCACACATCCCATATGTAGATTTTCTAAACAATGTTTTTTTCCTAATGACTTGGTGCACCTAGCCTGCTAGCAGCATCCTGATACCTGTCAGATTCTTGCATTTGATGGCTCAGCGAGACAGGTCGAGGGAACATTTCATCTGCCATGCAGTACTGATAGGCTTCTAAATGAGTGTCTGAGGACTGCGATATGCCTGCTTTGAGACTCTGACCTCCGTTTGTTTTTTATTAAATACTTTTAAAACGAAGTTTAAAAAAAAAACAGCCAGCTTATTAAATCACAACACAATAGCAAGTGAATGCTAAAAAGCACTCAATCGAATCAGATTACTATTCCGCACCTCCTTCATTCAGCGGGATCAGATTGAAATGATTCTCTGAATACAGATAACAAGTCCCTGCTGCAATAATTACACCATTTCCTAGCGCTGTCATTAATTAATTTACTTTAAACCATATTGATGAAAAGTTACTTGAAGAATGGAGCCAGGTTTGATGGAAAATGAAGCTGAGCTTAAATGCAATGCATCCATATACTGTAAGGTTGGAGTTCAATGATATCCTTGCATGTCATTGGGGCTCATTTACTAAGGGTCCGAATCACGCGAATCCATCGGGTATCCCGGCGATTTCTGATTTGCGGCGAATTCCGCCGGGATTTTGGCGGACGTGATTGGATTTTGGCGCCGGGTTGCATGTGACGGAAATCAGGGCTGTGGCCATCGGAAAACCCGACGGATTCCGAAAAACCACAGTATTTTTTTTTTAAAAAAGGCGCTTGACACGCACTTACCTGCACCAAGAAATAGAAGGTGAACTCTAATTATAGAAGTATATAACTTGTGTCGTTTGACTTTATGCATCTATGGTCCACTGTACATGAACGTGCTTGGTCCAAGGAAACAGATCCCTGTAGAGGTCGGCTGAAACGGACCATCACAGCACAGTTGTTACAGTGCTAGTATTGCTGTTTGACCAAGAGATAGGGACTTGCATTTCAGTATGATGCAAGGACTCCTATACACTGCACTGTGCTTGGTCTGTGAGAGCTGACTAAGTCAATTTCCACAGTCCTAGCATGTTAGTATGCATGGGACCTAAGACTAAGCTCGTGCTTCTGTTAAGCCTGTCCATTATTTATAGTGACAAAAATAGTGCTGGAATCTGTATTATTTTGTCCAGTATAGTGACCCTTTCCATTCACCGTTCACAATATGTTTCTATTAATAATTTCTATAATGTAGAGGAAGTGACGCAAGTGTGAAATGGGCCTTATAAAATATCAAATCTGAAGAACTCAACTCCCCTGATCACAGTAATAAATTCTGACTTCAAATAAATAAAATGGAAGTTTCATGGGAACCTCCAAGTACCTAAAAGGTGGCCAAAATATGTTACAACCATATTGTTAAAAAGATAAAAATTGATTAAAGATAAACAAAAAAAAGTGAGAGTAGTTTGTTCACTGCATGCATCCAGAATATACAAAGGAT
Organism: Engystomops pustulosus; assembly: GCF_040894005.1. Taxonomy (NCBI): domain Eukaryota; kingdom Metazoa; phylum Chordata; class Amphibia; order Anura; family Leptodactylidae; genus Engystomops; species Engystomops pustulosus. Next base: position 134,655,509 of record NC_092411.1, read on the forward strand.
GTTTGTTTTACCGCTATGGATCGATAAGGAGCCATACATTCTCATACATGTGCAAAATATGCTGTATTTATGGCCAAAATACAGCTGTATATACAGGACAGAAAAATGTATGTGTGTGCATAGTGCTATATTGATTACATACACCGTTACCTTCACTTTTTTATTGTTGGTGGATAGATTTGGGTAGAAATGTTTGTCTTTATTGACAATTTGTTTATATAACTTATTAAATTGGCTCACTTGAAAATACCAAAAATGCATTTGATAATCATATACATCATTGGTGAGTTTTTCCTGTGCCAGAAACATCTAATATTAATGGATAAATGGTAGCTGTATGTTAACAAATAATGGAAGGAATAATAATACAGTATTTTTCTCAGTTTTTTAAATAGTTAGCTTAATATTGGGCTGGAATTTTGATTTACCACCAATGACGTTCTAGGGTAAGCTCTTTCTAGGTTGAAGAGAAGATGGCACAAGAGAGGGCACCGACCTACTTTTACATTTACACATAACCTGTGTTTAATATCAGTTTGTTTCCCATTTCACCTCATCCCCAGATCTGTGACCCATCTTTTTAAAACTAAGTCTAATGTTGAACATTTAGCAGCTTTGAATAATCTACAAACTAATTAGTCAAGCGCCTGTGAGACTCTTGAGGTTGTGAGAAATCCCTAATGTGTACAGAGGGAGCTTCTCTTCAGACGAAAAGGACTCCCCAGGCTGGGTGAGATTAACCCTTCACATTCTTCATGCGTGATCGCTGCAAGCGAAACCTATAAAGAATTCCATCATACATATACAGTTTTGGACTCCGGCAGATTTCGTATCTGACAAGAACCCTGTCAGCACAAAAGGCTGTCGTAGGATCAGAGGAGACAGGAACAGGTGTCACACTGGCTGTCAAAACTGAAAAGTAAAAAAAAAAAAAAGAGATTAGGGTGAAGGCGAGAAAGACAGACAATTATATTAATGCTGTCACTTTTATGTTGCAGCTTTGCGTTATTATCTTGAGGTGCTGAGTGCGCAGTTGCCTCAAAGAAAAGTAGACAGTAGACTAGGGGGAAACATGATCGTTATTAACTGAAGAGGCAGTGTGTCAAAGCTGGAGAGGGTTCAAAGTTTTGTCTAAAAAAAAATGAGACAGCCATGTCTATGAACAAACTGTGGTTCTGCTGTCGGCTACATAAACAGAGTAGCCGTCTAAAATGTACTGCTTGGAAACAGATCACAGAGCTGAAAAATAATAATGAAAGATGTCATTGAGACCTTTTTCCGTTTTATTTTAATTAGATTTAATTTGTATGTAATACATTTTAGGAGATGTTCTTTACTGGAAGCTCTGAAGGAGCTTGCATTTGTAGCAGACAGTCATACATGGCACATGTAGGAGTAAACCTTAATTTTGTTACTTTTGTCCCTCTGGACAAAACTACATAGATATAATGTTAGTCTCTGAAAGCCATTAAGATTTTCAACAGATATTTATTCTTATTTTTAATGTTTTCCCGGAATTTTTAATGCAGTGATAGATAATATAAAATCTCTACAACAGAATTTCCAGTTGTACAAAGAATAGTTTTTGTTGGTAATTCCGATGTTTTAGCTTAATTTAATTATATCACACTTTATGGAGTCATTTATCTTTAATCAGGAAATTTGTGCAGGGTTTTTTTATTGACTTTTGAACTTGCTATATTTATCTTACAGGGCTTTATGTGGCTATTTTAAAAAAAAATCACACAAAAGTAGCATCTCTTAATGTCACAGGTTCCCCTGCGATTCATGTCTCGGATTGCAGGCACACATTTGCTCCTCTCCATTGCGATGCTACCCCGGTCCCCAGCCCACTCTTACCTTTCCGCGATCCTGCTCTTATCCTGCCTAGGCGGTGCATGCGTCTCCACTCTCTAGGGCACGTGTGCACCGGCATTCGAAGATTTAAAGGGCCAGCACACTGCTGATTGGCGCTGGCATTTCTGGGTTTCCTTAAAGGTCGGCTGTTCCCAGGATTCCCTGCTGGATCTTCAAGCCATATCCTGTGAAGTGAAAGCCCTTCTGTGTTTCCAATGTTCCTGCATTCCAGTTCCTGCTGCTGTGTTCTGTGTTCCATGTTCTTCCTCCTGTGTTTCCGTGATCTTGTTCCCGTGTTCCAGTCTGTTCCTGCGTTCCTGTTACATGTTCCTGCTCCCCTGTTCCTGCTGTAAGTTCCACTGTTCCTTCCTACACTCTTCTTCCGCTGTCACCCCGGGCTCGGACTGTGTCCTGCATATCTAGCTTGGCTGTCACCGCAAGCTAGTCGCACTTGTGGAACGACCTGGTGGCACCTGCCGCAGCAGGACCATCCTGCTTTGCGGCGGGCTCTGGTGAAGACCAAGTGCCACTTAGACTCCGGTCCCTGGTGTCGGCTAGTGCCATCTGCCACGGTGGTCCAGAGGGTCCACAGACCTAGAACCCTGACACTTAACCGCCTTCTATACTTTTGCCTACCCACAATTGCTACATTGTACAGAGATTGTGTCACCTAGATGGAGCCTCTTTTTATACAAAATATGCAAATGCTCTAAAAACAAGTTGCAAATATAAAGGAAAAAAGAGATAAATGACCCTCAAAGGCACTAACGGCTAGGCATTACTCATCTCCTCTAAAACAAACTGAATAACTCTGATAAGGATGAAGTACATGTATATTTAAGATGTACATATTTGAAGACCATCACCACCTTTACCAGCTCCAACTCTGCATCCTTTAATAGGTTGGAACTTCTCTCTAGTCCTCCCTGTTCCCAAACAATCAATATTTTCAGATTGTGTCTCAGCCCAGGATTACCCATATGACAATAAAGCAAATTCATTAGCAAATTGTCATGGTAGTTCTAGTAACTAGTTTGCAATTTAGATTCTACTCCAAAATAAATGGAATGATGTCTTTTAAACAAAGCATATAGTTAAAAAACCCTACAGGCAAGTTAAGTTAAATTTGTATGTAAGTTCCAGACAAAAAAAATTCTTGCCCCAGTGACAATTGGAGTTTCAAATTTTCTTTTTCTGTAATGGGACCAAGGATTATCAATAAAGCTTCATTACAGACACCATACAGATGATCATTGCAGTCTGGGGCTATAGTAAAGCATCCAGAGAGCTTCACCAGCGGTCAGTCAGTGGAGGGGTCCGTCTTTGACTAGGGGTCGCCTGTAAGTCGGGTGTCCTTAAGTAGAGGGCTGCCAGTATTTAGATGGGTTTTGTCAAGTTTTATTGTTATCCCCTATCTACAGGATGTGGGATTACAATCTGTTCAGTGGAGGGTCCCACTGTTCTCACAAATTGACTGAAGTGACAGGTCCAGCATATATCCTGCTGCCCCAGTCAATACTATGGGAGCACCTGAAATTACTGATTACAGCACTCAGCTATCTCTGGCACTCCCATCAAAGAGAGTACCAGAGATAGCTGAACACAGTGCTATGCAATTTCCAGGACTCCCATAGTATTAAATGCAGTAGTATGGCACATGTTCAACTTGACACTTCATTCAATTAGTGAGAACTTGAGCCCCATTGTTATGAATGGCAAGAGGCTGGTTCTCGAGGTCCCAACAATTGTTACCCACTGATTAGATTGTTATCGTCTATTCTTTGACTATAAAACTTACAACCCCTTTAGTTTGCAATGTCTATTGAATAACTTAGTTGTTGTCTAGAGGCTTTCCAAAATGATATACAATCATCCTTTGATTCCTCAGAGGGTTATGCTGGTGTTATTTTTCCCTTCTTAGTTTATGTAAATTGGCTTCCGTGTGTGAGCATACCAACACTATTTGCCTGGGATCCATGCTTTAGCATCAATAAAATAAGTAATCCTCAAACTTCATGTTAATGAATCCTCTAGTTGTATCAGATAATATTTGTGGGTCAAGTACATAATAATAACCACTTAGCTTAATCATTTTGTAAATGTCCTTTTATGGAAAAAGTGCATAAAATTGCTTTCTTGGACTCCATTTAACATATTGTATCAGAAAAAGTGAACAGAAATGTTATTATTATTTCGAGCTTTAACCCCCCCCCACACACACACACACACTCCCTCCACTTCTTGATGAGACTCTAACAAAATTTTACATTGTCACTTTACTTTAGGCATTGGTCTCTTTTGAGTTTGACATTTCTGAATTAAGCCAAGGCCTAGGGCAAATGGCCGTCTAAAAGTGGCCTTGGCTTTCTGTAGAAAGACTGTTAACGTTATCTTGTCCTCAGAGTGAGTATGGATGTTTTCATTAAATTCCTCTCTCCGAAGCCCTGCAGTGCTTTTCAAAATGTATTCCACTTCCATTTTACCTGATCTCAAGACCTGTGACATGTCTGTGTTCTGTACCATCTGTTCAACACACTTTTGCTTGATTTGAAGATGTCTTGTAATGCAAGGCTGTGTTAACTACAATCCCCTCAGTTCTGCTCGATGCTCGAGGCAGCAAGATCACAAGAGCCCCTAATGAAACACTTGTCATCTCCTCTAACCAAACCCTACTTAGTCCTACTGTTCTCAGCTCAGCTGAACACAAGATCATATAAACTCGGTCATTTATATTCAATTTCTTTTTCTCAATCCATTTCTTTCTCTTACTGATTTTGTATACTTCTCCTCGCACTATGAAAAGCATAACTTTAACAAAATTAACCTGTTTATTTTCCCACAAAAATTGGCAGCCCTCTAGACCCAAGCGTAGCTCTAAAGTTCTTTGAAACCTCAGAATTTTGTAGTTGAACTGACTGAACGAAAAAAAATATACATCGAAAAGTTTATTCTGAACACTTAGAGTGTTTTTCAGCAGAAATCTCTGTCACGCTTTAGCTTGCCATAGGCGTGCCGACTCTAGACTGGACAAGTAAACAATATCTCTTTAAAGGAGGCACAATTATAAAGAGGCTTACCATAGTTGATCTGTAAATACCACAACTAATTACTCTTACGTGTGAAAATGTAGATGTTGGAAAGAAACAAATTGACTCCCTAGCTTAAAGCTCATATAAACCTAAAAATATCCTGCAGTTTGTATGTAAGTGGAGGCAGTGTACAGGCAACTAGTATCACAGAAATCTGTTGCCCACTGGCTATTTCGTTATACTACTTCCCTCAAAGCTGTGTATAAATAGGACAGTAGTTTCAAAGCCTTGTCTGGACAAGGCTGAATGCCTTGGTCTTTGGCCACTTTACATTTAGTCACAAAGTATATATATATATAATATGCATAGGTGAAAGGAATTTCTCTGGCATCATGATTCGACTGCTTCAGGCCATGACATTGACAGTTACTTGTTTAGGATTTTAAAAATGTGTCAAAGGTTCATGATATTCCCCTTATCATAGACTGAAGAAATATGCCAAAGTTTAATATATGAACATTAAATAGCGTTACTGCTATAGACCCTATGTTTATAAATGTACAAAGTACATTCATGTAGTTTATTTCATTTTAGGTGTTTTCTAATCTATGGCTTTATCTACAAGATTTGTCATAAATGTGAGATACATGCAAATTCCTCCTCTGGCACCTGCACCTATAATGTAACAGTCCATTGCAAATGGGTAGGTGGATGCCCATGAAAGTATCTTACTTCATGAGTCCACTATTCCAACAATGGTTGAAGTGTCAGGAGAATCTAGTTTAAGAGCTAAACATTGGTGGCCACTTCTTCATTCTTGAGAATCTCTGGAGGATATACCATTAATATGTGGGATGATTATACCCCTCTAAACAATGACTCCATTGACTTATACTATTTATGTAGCAAGATGTCAGTTTAACAACTTTTACTATGAATGAGTTTGCATGAACAAACATGCAACATTTTATTAACCCACTCCCTGCTAATGATGAGAAAATGGAAACATAAACCTCATTGGTAGTTGCATTGAAGATTGAAAATGGATTGAGAATGTTCATTGTGCATTTTCAGGTGTCCAATCTGTGTGGGTTTGTCTTAGTAGAAAAAATTATTCCACCAAAAAGTAATGAAAGAAAAACCAAAACACAAGTGTGAACCTTGCCTTAGGAGGTGACTTAGCCCTTCCTTTCCAACATTTTAAATGCACCCTGTCTCCATAGAGAATAACCAGAAGCAGCCATATGTACATAAATACCACTGAAAAACCTCTGGTTCACAGTCTGACTAGAAAGCCAATATGTTCTTGACGTTCAACCAAAACAAACCTTACAAACTCACCAGTTGAAAAACTACGAAATAAGCACTTTAAATTTAGAATTTGCCGCAGCTGTGTATGTCATTCTTGTGTAACACAAGGACCCTTTTCAGTCCATTTCCTCCAAAATGTCAGCTTCTTTACTCTGCAAAGTATGTGGTTTTAAGATTCATTAAGTCCCCCTCGCTCGACATGTAATTGCTCCTTGCTCAGTGACTGCACACATTCAAACTCAGGGCACTCGCGTAGTTTTGGCTGGTAAAAATGATGCTCACAGCTGGAGGGCTTATCAGATAAACATTCACCTTAACCGGTTCCACAGCTTGTAATCATATATAGATTATGGGATAGCAGAGATAAAGATTGAAATGATTACATAAAATATAAAAACCCTGATATTCACAATGGGCTAAGATATATGTTAATACGGACAGTGTGGGGTGGAAAAGTACCAACAGTTGGTTTAAATCATGATTCATTTCATATAAGCACTTGTCAGTACTTATTCAACAATTTCACAATCTGAAGATGCAACCCACTACTGGTAGCCCTCAGTTTTCAATTTATTCTAGGAGGAATAATAGAGCAGTGGCACATTGGGTGAAGAACAACAATTTCTAGAAGTACCATTTACTAATAAAGAAAACTCAAAACAGCTGAATTGTCCTATTTAACCTGTTAACATATATTGAGGCAACTGTAGGTTCATGGAGTTGCCACATTTGACCCTGCAGCTGTGCCAGGTGATTTTGCAGGCGCAGTAACTTCTGTGATACTGAAGCCTGGCAGTCAGTGTTAGCACTGATCATGGCTGTTTAACCATTTTGATATCTATAAGATAAAAAGAAGGTGGGTGGGGCTCTTTCTGCTTCATTACTGACCCCCCAAACTGTGATGGCAGCTGGGTGCCGCAGGAACATCCTGATCGGTTGCTTGTCAGTTACAACAAAGAGATTATAATAAACTGGTACAATCAATATGCCATTGCCTAATAGAAGTGATCAAAAGATTACACCATGACGTACCTAAGAGAATTTAAAAAAGTGAACTTTTGAATAAAGCTTGAGAAATAAATACATACTTTACTAATAATAATAATAATTTTTCTATTCAAAAATTACTTGATTTTTTAAAAGTTTGAAAAATAAATAGACATGTAGATGTTTGGTAGTTTATGATTGTCAGAAGTTACAATGGCTAATATTTTATTACATATGACCAGAGCAAAATATATATGGTAATACTCAGAGAATACTTACACTTTAGTGTGCATGATGTATGTTTATATCCTTGTGAGAAGCAACAATATCCTCTGGTAGGAACACAGAAGATGTTATTTTGCATGACTTCTTACTTGAACAATAAATCCAAGAGATTTCCATAGTCTTTTGATTGTGTAAACACATGCAGTTCTTTACAAGACAATACATTAGTCTTAAGGGGCATATTCTCTGAGCTCTGCTAGCTTTCACATAAAATCCCTCTTGCTATTGACACTGCTGTTCTTCCAACCTGAACATCCCTAATTGAGTTAAAAGAAGACTGAGAGTGACTAAGTCATTGCTGCTTGAAAGATCCACATTCAAGTCATCACCATTATTGGCTGATCTTTTAATGCACATATTTTGTCTTTTCTTTTACCTTTCCCTATTTATGTAGCTTTGGACAAGCTTAGCACTCAGCATCTATACCACCCAACGCAAGTGGAGATTGTACAATCCAACGTAGTGTTCGACATCAGCAGCCTTATGCTGTATGGTACACAGGCCGTGCCTGTGCGGCTCAAGATCCTTCTGGACCGACTCTTCAGTGTGCTCAAACAGGAAGAGGTTCTACACATCCTCCATGGCCTAGGATGGACGCTACGAGACTATGTCCGCGGATATATACTTCAGGTGAGAAAATAGTAGGCAAAATTTGATTAAATTAAAATTTAGAAACTAAAACATCTTTTAATTTTTTAAAAATTCATTATATATTTATGTTTTGGTAACTTTCAACATTCTCAATGATGTCAGCAAACATGTAAATTTTAGCAGTCGCTAAAAGAAAAATCAGTTATATGCAATAGTTATTTGGAACTTGTAACTATTTTAAGGGTACATTCACACGATCGTCTGGGGGACGTTTATATGTGGTCGCAAATTTGCGTCTGATTAAATACGTCCTCATAGATGGCAATGGCAGCACGGCAGCTCTGCGGTGTCACACATGTGTGGCACTGTTCGGCACCTGCCTGCCTGAAGGGCATGCTTCATGTCAAGGGAGCTGCCTTACAAGGTAGCCAAAAGGCGTGTCTTTCCTTATCCCATCCTGGAAAACTTTTTGCATATTTTTCCAGACTCCAGTAGTGGAGCTTCAATGGCTATAAGTCTCCACAGGCCTACACGGCAGCCTTCATTGGCAATCTCTTTACGGAGAACTCTTCCTTTCCAATCTTAAGGCAACACAGGCAGCTATTTTGTTACGCTGTAGTACCACAGCAGGAGCAATGGAGCATCACATACTTCTCATTGCTATCATTAAGCTGTGAGGTCCTCATCAGAGGGAGACAACCTTTAGCCACTTTTATTTCTGGCTAATAGACAATGGTATTGAAGAGAGCATCCCACTAAAATATGTTTTCAAATATTATTTGAAAGGTTTTTTTTTTCATACTAGATATCTCCTTCACTTCTCATCAGCTTAGCTCTTCTTGCCTTTTAAGGGAAGTCAAAAACTGGTATTACAGCTAGAATTGTCCAACATGGGTCTCAGACTGTTACTTTTTCACACTGCAAAGTTTACAGACAGTAAGCTTTTGCCAAAAGGCACAGCATACACATGCAGCCAACATCTGAAAGTGCTTTTCAGGATTCATGCAAAGAATGTCCAATATAAATGGTCTTCCATTTTTCAGCTGAGAAACATTTTATTGGAAAAATATATTCAATATATTCAGGCTATGGAAGTTATTAGGAAACAAAAGAGGGCTCTGAGCCTAAGTGAACCTTTGGCCATTCCGGTTATCAGGAATTAAAAGTAAGGTTCTTGCCAAGGGAGACATTTTGGTTATATCAAAGAAGAAGATTTATTGCCATTATATATTTTGAAATACTTGTTTTAGTCCATCATACCTGGATTGTACTGCTGCATTAACTCTTCTTCAAAGAGTTAACTCTGGCAACAGCATTCTACTGCACATATTCAGATAACATTAAATTACCGGTAGACATGAGCAGACCTGAAATTGGCTTAATAGCAAACAAATATAGAATATTTAAGATATTTCTGGAGCTTTCTGAAACAACATTCATTGAGCCCTATGCAATTTTATTTCCATCCAAAATAGTTGCAAGTGGTGTATTATGTGTAAAAAATGCCATTTAAAGAACATCTATCACCAGATCAAGGATTGTAAACCAAGCACACTGACATACTGGTATGAGCCCCCTCTGGCAGGATCTGCTGTTCTTTTAGCTTTTTATGCCCTAGTTTATAAGAAAAAAAGGCTTTTAAAATTATCCAAATCAGCTTAAGGGGCTCCAGGAGGTAATAGAGCTGAGAGCCCCTCGGCTCATTTGCATGATTTTAAAAGCCTTTTTTTCCTTGAAAACTAGGGCATAAGAAGCTAAAAGAAGAGCAGATCCTTCCAGAGGGTGCACACACCAGTATGTCAGTGTGCTTGGTTTACAATCCTTCATTCTGGTGATAGATTTCCTTTAAGCCATATTCCAAAAAGTCGATGATCAAACCGGCTTTCTATACTTTACGCCAGAATCTGCTGTAAATCGTCACTTGTCACTTATTTGATTTCTTCACACTCATTAAACACAAATGTAAAAAGGATGAAGAAATTAAATTAAAAAAATTAATTACAGACATTCCAGGATAGTAAATTTTCTGACTAATAGAGCAATAAGTCTTCCATACCACCTATATGGAGGGAATATTATGTATTATGATATGCTTAACCCTTTGTGCCTGCAATATCTTTGGAGCCATGATGATAGGAAACTTCTTAAATTGTAACTGATACAGTTACTTTTTGGTAAGTAATGTCTACCCAATAAATATACAAATGAAGCAAGTGAAGACTACATTTATATTTTGTAACATTTATCACCAAATCAATAAAGTGGAAAAATATGTTTTTATAAAAAGTCTTCTTGACTGTTTGGAATTCAAGTTTGTTAATAAGAATGTGAAAAATATTTGATGAGGAATGAAAGTGTATTTATTGGTTTTCTCAATGAGTTTGGCACAGCATAAAATTGCTTATTTTCACACTGTACCATTCTCGTTAATGTTCTTGGCACCATTCTGTTTTTGGATTACATCTTTCTAAGACATCATTAAGAACATGCAAAAACAATCATAGAACTTTACAGGAAGCTTTCCAGCCTGCATCTGCAGCATGCCTCGATCTGTAAATAGTTTAAAACAGAAAGAAAAAGTCTCTTTTTTTGGACAACACAGATCTATTAATTTTAACCGCAAATACACTGTAAATAATGTTAACTTCCATAAAATAAACAGACGGGTGGTTATGCACCATATGTTTTATGATTATCCTGTGGCTTTTGTTTACTGTGGTGCTACACATCCCTCAGACGACTCTGTGAAGCCACATTTCTCCAAGTCTGAAAGGCACTCAGTATGATCGTATGATCTACTTTAAGTTAGTTTAATATACTCTAAAATGTTCCTGTGTGATCTAAAAGCCAAGAGTTGTTTTCTTTAGCAATACACCTTCCAATGTTGTAGCTTACAGTGAGTGACCTATCATGTAAGCTGAACATATATTATGAGATGTAACTAAGTTAATCTGAACATTATGAGCTGGCCTGATGCTTTGGATACAAGTCATCTAGAACTGCCAATTTCAATAGCAATGGAATATGATGCTATGATACAAAGGGGCATCCCAACTGTACACCAGTGGCAGAAGACACAGAGATTACCCTTTAACATGCCGACTTTGTTCCAAAGTTATGAGATTTCCAGAGATGCAAGAGATACCAATATTGGTCAACTGATAGATACTCTAGTATGCAAATATATGTTCTTCTAATACATTGAATATTTAAAACATGACCTCGGCCTTAATCTTGCAAATGGCTAAAAACAATGGCTGATGTAAATTCAGCTACTACTGTTTATAATTTTTCTTGTATTGTCCCAGCAGCATTGATGTTTCTCAATGTGATTATTGTAAATATTTTGTCTTTTCTAAACATTCTATACCAAAGAAATATATAAAAGACTGATGTCTTAGATCATAGAAAGTTTGTAGCAAGCCAGAATCTGTGTGGTCTAGTATCTCATTTCAGCTATTTACCCTTTCACTAACTTTTTAATTACTGACAAAAAGATTTAGTTAGTGACTCCCTGTTTATATGAAACTGATCCTGGCCATGGATATCCTGTACCAGAGCTTTGACCAGGTGAAGACGACACAAGAGAGAAGTGAGTGGAACGAACTCTTCATTCTTTACCACTACTTGGAAACTGAATGTCACCAAATTAATTAAAATGAATATGGAAAAGCTATTGTATGTCTTTCTCAATACACCAACACATGTAACTTTTCATGGCTTCTCTCTATACGATTTTGTGCCTAGCTGTAATGCCTTACTCCATGTACTGTAGTCTGTGTAACTGTAGTAGGAGCAACCTCACACTAGTAGCAATACTCAAAACACTGAGAGCTTAACTTTTGAGATAAAATAACACTTTTTCCATAAAAAATGTGTTTTCTTCCCAGTGCATTTGCATCTGTGCTGGACACATTTTACATCTGTTCTGCTAAACGGCCTGGAGGACAGGGAGAGGAGAGACTTGTGTGTAGGGTGCGATGTTGGGGGAGCTGAAGGAAATCTAACAAATCTTTTTACTTCATCATTAATGCTCATGCGATTTGAGAAGCACATTTCATGACAGGGCTATCTCTTTCACATCACCGTCCCTCACTTTGTGATGACAGTGCCGCCTGAGAGCAGAGTCCCCTCATTCCCTCTCCCTCTTGACTTCAATTTGCAAGCGCATGGCTCGGTCCAGTGACAGGCAGGTTGTTCGTGCTTGAATAACTTGCGCTCTGATCTGTACAGTTTGTGGCATCCATGTAATGCTTAGCAGTATCTACAGCTGTTAACCATGCGCTTATAAATAATCTCCCCCTCCCCTCACAACCTGTCTCCCAGGTAGTATACCTGTCACCATTAATAACTCACAGCCTGTGCTCCCAAGTGGTTTGGCCCATCGCATGTCATTCACAGCCGACTGGTGCACAGGCCAACTAGTATAGTTCAAGCACATAGCCAAAGCAATTCACTCACGACATTAACTGGAGGAATAATTTCATTTTTTTAATTTCAGATATCTGGAAAAGATGACAGACCTTATTTTCTTTCAGTGTCTTCCTGCGTGTAAAAAGGGTTGCTGTCACCTAACTGTTCAGAAGTCTTGACAAAAGACCTGTCTGATAAAAACTTCAGACATGGCTATTTAAATGTAATCATGTGAGTGTATTAGCAAATGTCTGCTTCTATAAACCATTTCCATAATTTTAGTGAGAACTGAAAATCCTTATTGCTAGTTATTTTTTAGTGAAATATAACATAAGAGGAAAAATGACCAGAAGTATTGTAGGGAAGAAGAAATGCTATTGACTGCATTTCCAAAGGTAGAATATGTTTCAATGAAGACACATTAAGTCGCATTTTGTACAAATTAAGATTATAATTAGATGTTATATATAAAGTCCTTGGTTAAACAGATACAGATTGCCATATATGTCCCGTCACACGAGTGAGTGTGATGCGCCCAACTCACGTTACACTCCCAGCTTGTGATGGCTGAAACATCCAGCCCGATGCTGAGTTCAGTTCCAGTTGCTCAGAGTTTAGGCCGGAACTTCTAGTCAGCAAACACTGCGAGTGTAATGTGAGGTGGACGCATCAGACTTGCTCTTGTGTGCTGGGCCTAACATGAAGAGGAAATTTCATGAGGGTAATTTGGAGTCTGCATTTCCAAAATTTGCACCAAACTTTAGTTTTTTACCAAATTTTTGACAAATGACAACTGACTCATTTATAAGTCTCTCCTGAACTGTGACTCCACTTTAAATGGTGTGTGTTGCATGAAACTGTAAAAAGTTGCTAAATATTTGGGCAAAAAAGCTACAAAATTGCATTTGGATGGTCAACTTTGGGGGTGCGAGTCTTAATTTAGTGCACCTATTTTCCTCCTCCAAACTCTGTAGCCCTGTCCGTCAATCAAGTGGCATCTGTAGGATCAAAATTTAGTCTCTAAATAGAACTAAGGCAGATACCCATTGGGCTTCATTGAATTATAATGTGGTCTGTTTCTCTCAGTAGATTAAGTATTTTGCTGCAAAAAATAGTGCTGATTTCATTTTTTATGAAATAAGATAATGTCTGCAATGCTGATCTCACCAGTATCATTGTTGTGGATACGATACTATATCCTATAGGAGACTCTGTTATGGAAGATGGATCCTAGTATTGGACAAAGTTGGTAGGGCATGCTTGGGGATTGAATGCAGAAAACAAGGGAATTTTTGGATTTGTAAAAGTTTTTCTTTTTTTAAGTTTAAGAGTATGTTTTCACAGATATTTTTGGAAAAGGACCTAAATCTATAAATTCGACATAATTTAACCTACAGATTGCTTTTATCAAGGTGTTTTTTCATCTTCTATCTTTATCTATAAAGCACTATCTGCAGATTAGAATGTTTGAAACCAAAAAAAAATGACCTCCAGGTCTTTGGCTCCAAGACGCCAGTTTATCAGTTCCTCACCGCCTCTCTCCCTGTAAAAATTCATAGTGAAGTGTGAAAAGCAGCAGAAAGCCTTGTTTGTGCCAGTGTAGCTTTTTTCCTTACTTGCCAGCACCTTCATCTCCTCATATGTTTCTAGCTAAGGACTTACATGGAACACAGAAAAGAAGAAGAAGAAAAAAAGCCGACAGCAATAGAGACCAGATGCCGGTATTTCTTCTCTGTCACTTGGCTGCCGAGCAGATGGAATTTATATCGCTCGGGCATGCTAGAAGGAAGAGGCCTAGAGCAGCCAACATGTGGAACTAGGCCTGAGTGACATTTTTGCTAATGTTTTGTCCTTGTAGAACATTATGCTTCCTCTTTGCTTATGAGCTGCGGTTTTCCTGACTCAGACAGAGTTTCCAGACCCAGCTGGAGCAATGCTCTCCCCCTCCTTTTTCCTTCCCACCCTCTCTGAAAAGGCCTACGGAGCAGGAATGGACCCTTGTACAATGAAGCTCTTTATGAAAATACCTGACATCTGCGTGTAATGCGCACCAAATCATACTGAGCCGTACTGAGGAATTCACTAGGCATTACCAGTCACTCTGTGTCTGACTCCCCTTCCTTGCCTGATTTATGTAGGCCTCTGGCAAAAGAGTGCGTTAAGTACTTTATTGGACTGGAGCTATCTTCCTAAAGGTATTGTCCTTCAGATACAAATTAAGTATTTTCTCTTCCCTTGTGGTTTCCAGACATCAGGAGAGGGAGAGGGAGACTGAGCGAGATGAGCATTGTTCCACATTAACTCAAAATATATGTTGTACCTTTTTTCCCAAATGAGATATCTAACATATGTCTGTGCCAGAGCATGTTTTGTTCAAGAGAGCAATGCTTTGAACATGAAATTCAAGCCAGTGTGCTGTATACATATCCAATCATATAAATCCAACTAGAACTCTGTCAGCACTGTCTGTCCAAAGCTTGCTGCTTCCCTTTGTACTCAGATAAAAAAAAGGTTAAATGAGCACTTCTTGCAGATATTGGCAAGGTAACTAGACACAGAATTTCTTGATATTGCAAACTTCCTTACATTTTCACAATTTCTGTATACTGGTACACATTTGCATACCTGCATGGCAGGTAAATATTTTCATCCTTTTGCCTGGTAGGTTATAGAATGCCAGCCAACTTAGGATGTTTCTGGAACATTCTTCTTATTACTGTGCTAGGCAGATAACGAGAAATAAATCGATATTTTATTTGTGAAATTGGTCTCTCTAAAGATTAATGTATAGTGAAAATATCACATACTTTGCAATATAATGTCTTGGATATGTAAGACTACTAACGCATCATGCAAACTGTTTGCATGGGGTGTGAGCTACCTGCAAAAATGCCCCCATAGCCTTCTATTGTGCATGGTCATGGTGCTGTGAGGCACAGTGCATATAGTGCTGAATAGGAATGGACCCTTGAATAATGAAGCTCTTTTTTAAAATACCTGACATCTGCATGCAGTGCACACCAAATCATACCATGACTTTTGTCAGGTGTTTTTCATAGATATTAGCAGGGGCCGATGTTTACTGGCCAATACTGACCGCAAAACAAGACTTGTTTGTGGATGATTTTGCACACACTTTTGTGTGCAAGAGGCCGAACATAGTATTCTCTTTTTCTGCTATCTCTGTCAAAGGCTACAGTATGGACTCATTCACTTCAGATATTGCAAAAATACAACATGACCCAACCATCTGGATAGTTAAAGGTTGGTGATTACTGCTATAAACAGTTCAGTTGCCATCATATGTGTTTTTAGGTGAACAGCTTTACACCATAGGGAATGTCTGTCTTGAGATGATCCTTGTCTGAATGCAGAGAAATCTTCATCTTATTTATATTCATCAGTACATCGTTGGTATGAAAATGAGATCTGTTCACTTTATTTTACCTGTTTCATAGTGGGAGGAAGTTGGCAGGACATTGGACAGTTTCTGAACCCCATGGCCACATGCTTGGTGCCCGAAACACAAATTTTCCGTATATATATATATATATATATATATATATATGCATTCAGGCCAGAGTTTTAAGCAAGGCATGCTTTTCACACAGGACACTTCTTCTACAAGGCCATATATTTACTATGCTATATGTGACCAGAGAACCGACTAGAGAAAATTCCTTAAATCTACCTGTTTCTCCGTGTTACAAATCTTAATTTACTTAGTTTGCATAGTTTGCATTTATTATGTGCTGAAAACATAATAAATGTTCCTTTCAGTTGATAATGTTTTGGCATTGGATAATGAAAGCATTTGCTCACAAGCACAATTTTTGGTGAGTGGAAAGCATGAGAAAGATGGAATGGGTCCTGGCTGTCAACAGCGTTATACTTTTTGATCTATATCCAATGACAAAGATTCTATAATACAATCAGCAGTTCTCATCCATATATAGCCAGAAGGGAACACGGGAAGGTATGATATTTACATAGGCTTTATATTTACATAGTACAAATTCTCCTTAAACAGAACTGTCTGTGCTTGGACTAATATGTCCTTTACCCATCACTGTGACTGACACTAATTGATCACTGTATAAGCTAATAATTAGGTATCTTTGGCCTAATTTTTAGACTCTTGTCTCATATGAGGAGGAGTAATATTTCTCTTTGTGGAGACTACCTTTTCAGTTATACAGAGTCTAAAAAGCCAAGTTATCAATGCAGAAAGTTGCATCAACAACCAGGAACGTTACCTGTGATGCACAGCTACCTGACGTGTTGTCCATGGTGCTGAACACATTGCTGAAGTTGCTGGATTCATCTGTTATGTATCCTTATGAAAATTTATGTGTTGATAACTTTTGAACCATAAGAGATATTGAAAATCTGAGACAATTCTGAACTTCTTTTATATGCTACGCTACCATCTTCCTGTTGGAAAAACTTTCACTTGGAGACTTTCAAGAAGATGGCCATGTTTAGGGCATAGTATAAAAGAGAGGCCCCCTTACCTATTACTTGAAAAAGTATTCAGATATCATTTTTCCTTTAATTTTTAAAATAAAAGGGTTTCTTGTGACTTTTGTCTAGATAGATGAGGCTTGCCACACTTACAAACCTCACCTTTAATTGAGACTTGGACCATGGAATGTTGCCTGTTTTTCTGTATTTAACTATTGGAGGCCCTGCCAAGACCCTGTAGACGTTGCACCCTCCTTCTTAGGAACTATCACACTGCGCTGATTTGGACTTTCTATTGACGGATAGGAAATAGATATATAGATAGAGACTTTTTATATTTAACACATTTTACTTTCTCCTACCTGAACAATATTTTATTAAAACCTACTACGTTGCAATGTGTCAGATGCTTCTGCAAGTCTCTTAGAACAAAATGTTATCCTAGTTATTTATATATTTTTTATTTTATTTCTTCTATGTAGCTCGGCCATATGGTTATGATTTAGAATTGTCAGCCTGAACTGATTCTTTTCTTTTTTGTGTTGTGAAAAAGTTGCACCTTTTTCTTTGGCCAAGACGTTTGCTGTAGACACATCAAAGAGTGTGTGCATTGGATCAAGGTGATTTTTTTTTTTTTTTTGGTCACATCTCTGCCAGCTGTGGTGTTTATGATTAGAGTCAGTGTTTTCCAGACACCTCAGAGTCCTCCCTGAGATGCAGATCTTTAATGGGATCCATCATTGGAGAGTGACAATAAACAGAACTTGAGGGAGGCTACATGCTTCCAAGAAAAAATCCCAAAGTCAGATTGCGGTGCACTGGAGCGAAAACTCCATTTTTATTCTCGTTTATAACATGTATACATTTTGCTATTTGTGTTATTTAACTGACACACGTCTTTTAAACTAGTATGTCTTATCAGTTATACTTCCAACTCCTTCAGAGTATTTCCATCAATGAGCTGAGATGTAACTATTCTACATTATGAGAAGTGGTCAAGGACTAGGGATATAACTTGAGGGTGCAAAATATAGCAAATGTTCATTCCCTGCCCACTACCACTTGGTGTGAATACATGGAAGCTTTATGCAGAGGGAAGGGAGAGTAGCAATTCACAGCAATTGTGAACCAAAGCCTACTTGAAGACAAGCTTATACTATGATGAAGAGCTATAATAGGATATAAGGTACTTACTGATGTGTGGAATGATCTGAAAGAATGTCTGTTGTTAATTTAACTAATTGTAGTAATTTCTTACCAGCCCAAATCACTTTTATGGAAATTCCGGAAACTTGCCAGAACTATAAATTATTTTGCTAAAATAAGTCATGTGTATAGCAAATCTTTGTATTTTGAGCATCCTATAAAGGCACAGCAGGCAATGATTTATGAGGCATCACTTTCAGAATAGATGTGTACTTGTGTATGATAATTCACAGTATGGTTTATCACAAGTCATATAGCCCTGTGAAGTTATAGATTAGGCATCAGATTATCAAGAAAGCAACATACCATACAAGCAGTTGGTACCTAGTCCCTGAGTGTGTATGAGGCCTAAGGCTATTGATCTTTTATGACCTCTCCTAAAAGTGTCACTAGAAATGAAAGAAGCTGCTTGAATACTCTAGACAAGCTTAGCGCAAGCTCTCCTAATGCTAGGCTTCAGGCTGCCCAGAGGCCTAGTAGTCTTATGTGTTTCAGTAGAGCTTTCATTAGCAAAGTTGGGAGGGAGTAGCTGAGAGCCCAGCATAAGCTGTCATTGATCCACTCTCACAAAGTGCAAAGACGTGCAGCTTTCTAGTCACAGGCCATTCAGCTCCCGAGCAGCTTCATTTGACACTGCTGACAGCCCCATACTACAGAACTGGCCAAAGAAAAAAAAAAATCTACTTGCTATCAGATTCCCTGCTAACGACATAGAATTCCCCCTAGACATGACTTGACTGGAAACATTAACGCTTGTTCTCAGGTCTTGTTGACATGAAATTCTCTCAATAGATATCAGGTCTAGGAGAATGTTATCACCCAAGCATGGAGATATTATCTTTACTGGCTTGTTGGCTAAAAATGTGATTTATTGACAAATAAAAGGCAGTGCTGCTTTTCAGGCCACGTGTAATTAGTCACCGTTTCTAATGTACTCTACCCCTACAGCCAGAGAGTAAGTATTGGCCTCACAATGTATTGATCCAGCATCTTCCATTTTGATCTATGACCACAGAGTCTATAAGGCTTTGTGATCAGGTGCCACCTACACTTTCTATGTCAAAGACTGCTACTTATAAAATAAATATAATATACTCAACTATAAAAAAACACCTATTTATTTATTCTGTACTTTCTCTTGCCAGTATTTTATGCAGTGCTCCATTAAGACATACTAGATTGGAACATGCCTTTGGCAGTATTTAGGAGAAGCACCAGTCAGTGCTTAAGTGAAGCAGGATGACATCTTTCATCACTGTTTTCCTGCTCAACAGAGAAGAGCAAAGTTTTAAAATGAACTGTACTGTAATGAAGTACTTGCCCCAAAGAAGCTTTATGGCCCAGAAAAAAAAACCCCAGATGACATTTTGGACTACTGCAGACCTCACATGCACAATGCTTTTCTATGGGCTCACATGTATGTCCATGGTTTTCATGACCCTGTGTGAGTTGGCTCAAGTCCTATGTTTACAGCTCAGACAGTCTTTTCTACTGCATCAGTGCATGAATGGACCTCAAGTGTCAATGACACACAACACAAACAACAAAACTCAGATCCGATGTTTGTGGCCTGATATTGCCCATGTTCATGCGCAGGTAACCTTTGGCAGACTCTGAGTAAGAAGGTTGTGCAAGAATAATGTAATGGGTATTGGCAAAATTCAGTACTGTCTTGGGAAAGATGAGTGCAGTTAGGCCTAGGGACAGAGCGCTCAATTTAAAAAATGTGTTTATTTTTTTGCATTTTTTTTTCCATTAGTTGTATTTTGCATTTAGGTATTTTCTTTTAATATCCTTCTTTATAGCAGAGCTTCTTTTATAAACTCATCACCAAACATTGCTAAATATCATGCTCCTCTGAATGAGCTATAAAGCCATTTTCCTTGTCCCTGTCTTTCAGCAAAGCATCTGCGCACTCTGCTGGGGCTGTGTAAATAAACATATAAATGCATACATTATGCAACGGATACGACAAGGTGCTGCTTCCATGTATTAATGTATTTGAGACCTATAATTAATGATCCTCTTATTAACATCTTTAAACTCTTTGCCTCAGCTGTTTCTCCCTCTGACTTCTTCAGTCATGTAGAGACAGCAGTAGGAAATAAAAGAGAAGATAATTATGCTAATAAAAGAAGAAGTGTAACAACCACACACTTGTCATACTGAATTTCCAGATACAGAAAGCAGGTGTCCAGATGTTTGCTTTCTATTACAAAATGTAATTACCATAATTAGCATCAGTGCCAGTTATTCTTGAAAAATCTATTGATTAGGCTAATAATTTTTAAAATGTAATAAAGAGGAACAACTGCTTGACTTTTAGCTATGCTTTAATTTTTTTTTCTTTTACTGATAAACCACACTGATACATAACCTATCTTCTCAAAAAATAATATGTAATAGTTTACTAACAATTCCTCAAAGGACAGTAGCATTCACATTTTGCGTCCTTAAGTAAAACCTAAACAGATATTCTGTTTTTTAATTTAATACTTTAGTATATTTAGTGGTAGACTACTATATCTGTTGTTATATTGTCTTAAGATTTTATCTTGTGTTGTCTTTAATAACTGTCTGTAAGCTAACTTTTCTTGGGAAATATTCAAGGATCTTGTATTCATTAATGTAGTGAAGCTATTTCCATATCACATGTATCATTCTTCCATATTAAGTGGATGGTACAATGGTGTCCTGTCTTGGATGTGTGAATGTGACATCAGCATTATTAAGTTGTAACACAGGTGATGGACTTTCATAGAAATGATTTACAGTACAAAATTTTAGGAAGGTAATAATTAGAAATGAGAGACTCTTGTTGATTTGTAGATTTACAAATTTTTTGATTGTTATATATACAATAATAATGAAAGTCTAATAAATCTGCAATCCATTCAATAAACTTTAAGATGTAAATTGGTTTTATGAAGTTAAGGAGATGGAGAGTTTAAAAAAGAAGTCAATCTCTCCTTACCTTAGAACTTCCCCTTCAATGTAATTGATGGTCCTGTCTCCAGGTACATCATTGATCAGATCTCCTGAAGTAGCGCATGATGTCAATCACATGGGATGAGGTGTACAGAGGCAGGGAGAGCTTGACTTCGGTGTTAAACTCTCTGCCTCCCAGACTTTATACATCAAACCTACATCTCACAAAGTTGATTTTCTGGATGATGCCACCAAGCTGGGCCATGACAACATGCCACTTTTTGATGACAGGTTCCCTTTAAGGAATGGTACTTGGCAAAAGTGGAGCTATACACAGTGTCTCTTCTGCCAAACCAACAGCAATAGCACTCCGTTATCTCTTCATTAGCACCACAGCGGCACCCCTACTGTATTAACCACTATGAATTTCTGTCTAGCCTGTGTCTATTTGTTATAGTGACTAATGTGTTTCATTCCTTAATTGCTTCCCCATATGTAATGTAATGCGGTCAAGTAACTTGTATTGTGTTGTATCACTGTATTTCCTGTAACTACACAACCAAGGAACTAGTCTCTGGAAGTGTGTGTATGTAACTGTAAGCCTATCTCTAACTGTGTGTAACCATTGCTGGAACACTATGTAGAGAAGAATTTCCCCCCAGGGGATCATTAAAGTATTATCATATCATAGGTACTTTATGCAGATTATAGGCACCTTATAGCAATAAACACAATTACACATGATCCTGTTTGTAGAAGAATATCACAAACAGGATATCACAAATATCACAAATGTTCTGAACTAGAGCATTAATTTTGTTATAAACCATATTTTTTTCAATTGCTGCACATCTATAGCAAGCCACAGCAGGTGGAGGAGCTCTGCAGATATCCATGCCTTGCTAAAATGACTGCAGTGACTTGATTGAATTACAAGGGTGTTTTGCAACATTGCACAGGGTTCTGATTTATTTGTCCAATTGACTGGAAAGAGAATTCTCTTTTGACTGTGAAATGTGGAGGCCTGCTAATTACAGTGGTGGTCATCCATCTTTTACCCTGTCCCTTCCTGTTATTAGTCATAAACAGTGGTGTCACTTCTCATCAATTCTGTGACATCCCTTTCAGGAGCTCCATTCTAAGAGGTCAGTTTTCCAATTGCTGTCCAACAGTTAACTATAAACATTGACCTCTGCCTTCACGATAAATAGATGCCATGAAATGTTCAAGAAGCCCTGTAATTTGTAAAAGCTAATGCTGCCCAGTGACACTAGGGAGGTGGATACCTCTGGCATTGATCTACAGCTCTATTAGGTAGTTAGGCAATGCAAATATAAAAATGTGGCATCTGGACTTTGTAATATGGGGTCATTTGGCAGACAACTGTATTATTATATATATATAATATACCATATATAACAATGATGTCCTTGGCATAGGGCCTTTCAGCCAGCCATAACTGTAATACATGAATGGCTCACATACTGGAATAGAGCTATCTTAATATTACATTCAACCCAACCCAACTGTTTGCCATGGCATTACAATTCAGACCTTGGACAATCATATGACAAGGGTGACAGAATTTCTGATAAAAGTAGAGTATTCCAATCCAGAACAATTCCGCATTTGTCAGGTGAGTCTATAAAGTGTGTATGAGAGATTTAAGATAAAGTAACTCAAATACACGATTTTCCATTTTAAAGTTTGTTCAAGAAACATATTTATCTTAGCACGATGTAAACAATAATGTAAAGAGTCTTAGCAATACACAAGGCCATATGTGTTTCAGATAGAGTTGATGAAGGTAAGAGTTGAAATTTATGAAGGATCTTTTAAGCACAGTCTTAAAAAGCGGCTGAGGTCACTGTACCATATGTGAATAGAATAGATTTCCAAAAAAAAGAAAAATTGCACGCACTCTCTCCCCCCTTCCTTCCCACTAGCTTTTACAGAGAAGACTATGTGTCCTAGAGAGTAGTTACGACTACTATATCCTTTAATTGATCTTGACCAAGACTAGGACAAGTACATTACATCCTAAGTGTTCTTATAGCTACACATTTGTGCAAGTGGATGTGCAGCATAAAAGGGGTTACAGCTTTCAGCCATTTACACAAAAGTGAGAGCAATCCTGGTTGTGTGTGATGTGTTTCTCCTTGATAGGCTGCCAGCTCTACTGCTGGTACAAGGCTCTCACTCATAACGTAGCCATCAGCACTGCTTATTGGAACACGCTGTGTTTGGATAATTTACTTTCGCAATAAACAAAAGATTATAGGGAAAATTTCAACAACGTGGTCCATGTGGCACTGAGATAAGTAGAGAAACATGTTGAATTTAGACATGGTGCCTTACAAAGGAAAAGGCTGGCGAAATGTGGTAAGAAGGAGGTTTCTGTAAATATGCTCACTCTTTTCAGTAAGCAAGGACTGCATAAACAGCATTGTGCTAATTTGTCTGAGCATTTCTCTACTTTCTAGGAATTTTCTGCTTAGGAACTTCATCTGCTCAGCTAGCAATTCACCAGTAAAATGTAAATAATATAATGATATCTAACATCTAAAGAAGTAAAACAAATAAAAAAAAGCAGCTGCCTCGTGAAGGAGTAAACTGTTATCAGACTAAGGACTGCAGTGTACGGTCATCTTCTGTGTAGTACAGTATGTGCATAGGATCTAGCATGTCCTAAATCCCCAGAATTAGTATCAATAGTTCTGCTGCAATATGCATTCATTCCTGTAGTTGTCCAAAGTCATCCCGCTCAGTTACTTTGTATTATAGAAGTACTATTTGAGTAACTTGAGATGAGTGCTTCTATTCGCTCATATATTCAGTAAAATTCTGCCATGTTTAAGGCACCAAAAATATCTAAATATTTTCTGCTTTTGTTCAGTCAAATCTTTTAATATGGTGGCAGCAACAGCTGAGTATGGACGAGGAGAAAAGAAAAAATGTAAAAAATTAAGGAAACGTATTAGGACCTCTTCATGTTTAAGAGGACTAGAGAGGGTTATATACTAATTTCCAAAACAATTGGAACAACATCGGTCTATAGTTTTGGCACCAAACCCAATTTTTGGAAAAATTCTGTGAATGCTCAGAGAATGAAATTTTTAGATGTTTCACCTATCTCTACTTTTAACTTACATGTTCAGGTATATTAATTAATCATATTATCATATACAAATACGGTTCCTACTTAAGGACACCCGACTTACAGATGACCCATAGTTAAAGACGGACCCCTCTGCCCACTGTGACCTCTGGTGTAGCTCCCTGGATGCTTTACTATGGTCCCAGGGTGCTATGATCAGCTGTAAGGTGTCGGTAATGAAGCTTTATTGATAATCCTTGGTCCAATTACAGCAAAAAACATTTTGAAACTCTAATTGTCACTGGGGCCGAAATTTTTTTTTCTGGATCTACAATTATAAAATATACAGTTTCGACTTACATAAAAATTCAACTTAAGAACAAACCTATCTTGTATGTAACCCGGGGACTGTCTGTAATAAGGTAGAACATGCTATATAATATACAATATTCTAAAGTAACATTCTGTAGTGATAAGTGTCATCTTCCAGGTATTGACTAGGTCCTTAATTACTGGATCCATTGGCATTAGCTTTATCAGGAACATAGAACGTAGCTAATAGGGAGTCGCGCAGTGCATAGAGATTCCTCATAAATACAATAATACAGAAGTTTCAGCTAACATATAGATTAGTCACACTCTGCTTAGCAGTTCTAAAGAGAAGCTATCATTTCCGCACAGTGATTCATGGGTTATTCCTCTGTTCTGTTACATATACCCTCCTTGGATGAGATTTAGTGCTTATTTAAAATGCTATTTTTTATCAGTCACACACAATAATATTAAGCTATTAATACCATTCCGCTTAAGCGGATTACAATAAAGATTTAATATCCCACTTTCAGCTTAGAGAATGATGCTCGCTGTGAATTGCTCATAAAGTAATAGCCAATGAGCCAGCCCTGAGTTACTACTCTCTCTGGCTTTCAGGTCCCTCATACATTTTTATAAAAAAATGTATGCTAGAATTTGGGACTTCAGCATTCATGAACTTCCGTTCAAAGCCCTGACTTAGATGCATTCTGTAATAACCTGCTTGAACATCTCTTCTCATTACATACAGAATATATTTAAAGGGATCCTAAGCAAATCCATATCGATTTCAATAGTGTCTACATAGGCAGAGATTGCCATGTGTAATAAATGGCTATAGCCGTGACAGTGTCTGAGGAGGTACAGCAAGTATAGTACTTTTGAGATAACATTGAAGTATCATGTTTGTTCAAGACTCTTTTAAAAATATTAAAAGGTATTTTTTTGTACTTTAAGTAGTATTCTGGTAGAAAGTTGGTTATTACCTATTCAATGGTTTACTGATAAACATGGGATCAGTGGAGGTTTTTCCTGGTAGGACCCCTACCACTCACACTGGTCCCTTGTGGCCACAGTGAAGAAGTGTTTCAGAATTTTCATTAGTGCTAAAGGCTTACTGGAGAATCAAGGGTGCATGTTGTTCTATTCATTTTCATGTTATATGTTGTGTAACAGCTGTAAGGAATGTTAGATCTAGTTCCAATTCTGACAGTCAATGGAAGTCCAAATGGGCAGGCCCAACTAATATAACACCTATCTGCACAATAAATGCTCCTAAATGAAAAACCCCCTTTAAGACAAGCGTGTATGGAAGTATGGAAGAAAAATAAAGCGGTCACTAATTTCAATGCTAAATAAAAATCTAAGTGGTACCTCCCCGCTGTGATGTATGGGAGGAGATCCAAACAAATGGGCCCCACCACTGATAACACTTAGATTGATTTTTGTATAATTATGTAAATTTTTTGTGGGTAAACATAATACACACATATATATATATTTTTATGAGTAATATGTGATTTTGTCACTTTTGTAAGTTCCCGTATGCTCATATATTTATATGGCCTGCTTTGAGCCTGAGAGTTATACCATGTGCTATTCCTTAAAATTGTACATTATATATATATTTTTATATTTTCTGCAGATTACACCTAACGTCCATTTCCTACTTATAATATTTGCAACTGCCTTTTAAATGAAATTACTGAAAAGTCACAGCAAATCTATGACTGATCATTTCATGAGTGCTTTTCATATTAACTGAGATCAAGGGAGACACATGTCTCCTCATTATGACTGCAAGGGGAAATTTTTTTGGTATATCATCAGAATCTATAATATAGACTTGATAGACACCTGCATGGTACTGCACGCTTATCCTACAGCAGCCTCTGTTGATCTCAGCCTAGACTGCAGCCATTTATATAAAGCCGCTGTGCATCTTTATTGTGGAGTGAGGGGATAATCATGTACTTCATCAAACTGCTGTAAACACGACATACTAAGATTGATTCAGAGCTTTGGCTCAGCTCCCTGAGTCCAGATTCGCTACATACTGAAAGGAATGCATTGGTGGAACAAAAGATTGCTGGTCTAAGATTTTCTCCCATTTGTGCCTGTGACAGTACCCAAGATGTAACCCCCAGTGCCAGGCTTTATGAAGCAGAACAAACACCATAAGATAAACGTATAGTTCATGATATAACTGACTTTTTTTTGTTACTTTTGTTGCATAAAATAATAGTAATTTTGTTACTTGATGTTTGGCAAAATAATCGTTTCACTAAAAAGTAGAAAGAAAGTTACATTCAACATGACAGCACCTTCTGGTGTTACTTTCAGCGAAAATGGTCACTGCAAGACAACAGTGAGACTTGTATTTGTACAAGTAAAAATAAAAAAGCCTAAACGAAGAGGTGGCTACTCCATATCCCTGGTTACTCCATGCAGCTGTCAGACGTCTATCCCCTATTTTGTATAATTTTCTGCATTTTATGTGCCAAACATATATTCAAGATGGATGTGATTGGCCTTTAGCTGCTTTCAACTACAATATGTAGCATTATGAAGAAGTATAAACAAAAAGAGAAAAAAACATTTCTCCAAGTCTAGATTCACCCATCCCAGAAAATAATAAATGAGATTCTGACATGACATTGGTAACGTTATCCACCACTAAATAGTACCAACCGTGCAGCAGTTAATGTAGCTTCTCATTTGCATCAGGAAATATAATAAGCGCCCCTAAAGCGTGTTAGCTTTTACAGTAAGAGAGTGAAAATGCGCTGAGAAGGAAGCTTGTCAAAGTCTGTGGGGAAATGCTGAGTGCTTGTGGGAATGATTTATTTGTAGCTGGATTAGCTTCAGGAAAGATTCAATTATTCCTGGAGACAGTAGAGAAGTATGACTGCAAAAAGGAGAATCTTGATTTACTTCTTTGCAAGCTGTGCTTCTTTTATGTAGCAGTTAATGGGTTAACGTGACATCAAAATATTAGGGTTCTTTAAGGACAATTCATTAAAAATGTAAATTTGATTGGGGACTACCAAGGTTTCAAAAGAAACATTTCTGAAAGAGTGGAGTTTATCAATAAAATACACTTTACATGAATAAAGTCTGTGGCTGGAGCAGTTTTAAAGGAGACTGCAGGAGAAGCAATGAACACCTAAGACTCCTGTCATGGGGTGGGGTGGATTGGTGGAGTGTAAAAGCAATTAAAAGTTTCACAAAGATACACACAGATGTAGCAAAGATTATTTTCACGTCACCTGGGAGTGTCTGGAAAGGTTGGGGGTGGGTTCGAAACTGCTCCTCCATGTGTCCTTTACAAATATATGAAAACACTCATCACTTGGCTTAGCAATGCCCCTAGCTCCTCTACAGCCAATCCCGAGTGAGGGTAGTTATTCATATATTTGAAAAGAACCCACCCTTGGGAAACTGCTCCTTTCCAGCCACTCCCAGGTGACTAGTGTTTAGTCACACAGCACATGCTAATGAAAGGTACAATATAACATATCTTTTTTTCTGTAAAACCTATTTTTTTTTATACACTGTGGCAGTGTATGTAGCCATTGTAAATCTAGACATGGGTGGTGATGACACAGAGAACAGTTTGTTTTTATATTCCGTTACTACTGTGTTTTTTTAGTAACTCACCCTTTTCCACATAAGGAGTAGTACTGCAAGCTACATCATTGTGATTTAAAAGCTAAACAAAACTAGTTTATTTAGCTGGACCTCAGCAAGTTCAAGAGGCAAATCTTAAGGATATGTTGCTGTTTTTCTTTTTATACTTCTTAGACCTTTGTATTTTATTGGCCATTTGTGCCGTTCATTGCCATTTGTGCCATTCACATTAGTAATAAAATAAAATTGGGGTGCAATACCCATATATTGAGTCTCATCCAACTGCTAACTGGATCAATGTGACGTTTACTGCTAGCACAACAGCTTTCCCTGACCGCAGAAAGAATGCATCGGCTCTTCCAAGGTTGTTATGATTAGAGTGAAGTTGTAAAGATGTTTATAGAAAACGTGATGTTGCCAAATCTCTAAATCTGTTGTGAATATCTTCACATGTATCATGAATATATGTCTTAAATGGAAACCATTTTGGGTGAGTTTAAAATATATGGTTTTTACAAACATTAAACAGATTTTCACTAAAAATGAAAGCCATATTTTGCGTTTTACTCATAAAGCTGCCCAGTGATCCATATACTATAGAACATGTTCTACTAACTAGTGTATATTGTGTGTTCAGCATTAACTTGTTTTTATTAATATTTATTTGTTGTTGTTGCTGTATGTAGATCACTTATCCAGTACTGTTGTTCAGGTGAGCATTAGTCCTTTAGGGTTTGTTGCCAGGAGCTGCCTTTCTATGGAGAAGTGGATTTTCAATAGAAGTGCAGCTTCTGTGCTATAAGCAGAGTAAAAGTGAAGGAAAAGCAATATGCTGTTTTTCTATTCCACATAACCACTGTCGGACTGGGATAGCTTGGCCCCACCAGTATAATCTGCTCTGTACAGCTCAAGTTTGTTACATAACCTATTCATATAATAACGCAAATATATAGGATAGTTGAGATGCTGCATGCTAAATATATGTATAAATTACAGAGAGGGTACCTTGTCCATCACTACTAACTCAGGGGCCCACCGGTGGATCCACCTATTCACCGAGCCTGCGCATAACCTTAAACTGAAATATAGATCATTTCCTTTTTCAAATGTTAAAAGGATTGTCCCTTGTTCTGGTAATGAACTCTGGATGGTTCAGCTATCTGAGGAGATTAGATCAAGGGGCTGCCTGTAAAGAGTAAAGTCATTAGACACTTTATCAGGTACCATTATCTGTCTGCTGACAGTGGAGTACAGGACAGAAAGCTGATATACAGCTATACAGATATACAGATAAAAAAGCTGATAAAAAGAAAGACACAGGAATATATTTCTTAAATAAAGTATATTATATAGTTTACTATTATCAACTGATCTATTGATTAGGGGTGCACAGACTATAGCCAGAAGTTTAGGTTTGGAGAATGGTGGCGCCTCCTCTGGCTGCATTTAAGGGGTAAAGCGGCACCATTTGTGGGAGTTAACTGGCACCAATTGCCAGTTTTAACCACCAATAAATGGACTTGTTATGTTAAATGCCACCGACATGCAAGCACTAATCACAGATGTTACTGGTGGGTGTTTGGGTTCAGTCAAACGTGGTCCAAGGTTCAGCCAAACTCAGTGGACCCTTAAACAGTCTGCCCATCACTACTATTGATTTAGGCAATATTATTGAAAGTTTAGTTACGCTTTAAATTATTAGATCATGAATTAATCATCTTTTCTGACAGCATCTGGGCTTTGAAACATTTATAATTGTTGAAGCGAAGCTGAAAAACTTTCTGCCCACTGCATAGCATGCATGACAGGAAACTACTGCTTTGTTATAATTCCAGTAAATGACAGCTGAGATGCTGTTTCCTGGTGTCACCACTATACAGTGGACAGAGCCTACTGCTTCTGGCTCTGATTTCAAGGCTGGAGGCTGCCACATGAGCTGATTGTAAGGGGTTTTGTCGTTGTGTCATCACTGATCACATAATGAATCGGCGCACCAAACTTTTCCTTACAGTGGTAAACAATTAAAGTCACACTCATTTCTTTATTTTTTATAACATAAATATTTCATTTTCTTAATATTCGTCTTAGATAATGTACTTAAATGTATTCATTATGTTTGTGTTTTGGTGCATACAGACATATCCTAAGTATACATTATATTAAAAAAATCCATCTGGCAACATATATGCTTGTACTTTGCAATGTGGGAAGCAAAGCTTCTTTCAAAAAATACAACTCTACAATGTGTATTCCTACTTCTGCTCTTACATTTTGGATTATGCAGGTTGATCTTACAGTTCACATTATGTAAACTTTTCTGATATGATCCGGTAAGGCTATAGAAACAATTTTTACTGTTTTGAAAACATAATTCTTACTTTTTCCTTTATGAAACTACAATTTTAACAAGTCATTCTTATATACAAGTACTCCTCTATACTGTAGGTACACTTATACATGTTGGGGTTTTCAATATAAGAATCACTGGGACATGTATAATATTATATATTGAAATATATTGAATTGACATATTCCTCATAAAATAAATATTATGCAGATGCAACAATACAATAGTATTCTCTATTATTTCTTCAGAATAATCTGATAAACTGGCATTACTGCTGTAGGGACATCATACAGTAGTCCTTGCAGCTTAAGGTTCACTGAGGCAGGCTGCTGTACAAAGCATCCTGAAATCTGATGACATAATATTAAGGACAGAATGGTGGACCCCTATTTCAATAGGTCAAATTAACTATGGAAACCCTACTCATCCCTAATTTCTCTAATGCCTCAAACACACTTTCTATGGTCATTGGCTTGTATGATAAAGATGAAGTTTCTAAATTACAGTCTTCTGAATAACATCCATTTTTATCCGGGTGGGGGGAGTTTAGACATGGGGATTGCATAAAGTTTGGAGACAGATGTTAGGTGTTACGCTAGTAGATGATTGAATCCCAGTTGATTCAGTACTTTTCATGTCATGTTATTTGAATCCTTGTCATAGACTGGGATTATGGAGTCTGGTTACTCTTTAAAGCAGTGTTACACTATGTTATTTAAGGACATATAGGATTAAGAAAAAGATGTTTACAACATTAGTCACAGACCATGTTTTATAATCTAACATATACTGGTACCCTAAATGTAGCAGTTAGACATAGGTTTAAAGTAAAGGCAATTGTTTGGATTTGAAACAGCGCCACCATTGTTCATGGGCTGTTTGTGGCATTGCAGGTTGTTGATCAGTGTCTCACTGTTTAGGAATCAGCTCTAGTAGACACATAGTTACATACATAATATGTAGAAACCGTTTTTGGCAACTCCATCACCTCCATAGAGATGAATGGGGCTTCCCATGCATGCGCGACAGGCTGCTCTGGTTATCTCGGGGTGCCACCAGGTGTGTCATGGGAGATCCCTATTCTTGTGATCTATGGGGGTACCATCACTGAGACCCCCACCGATCAGCAAGTTAGTGGATAGGGCCTAACTTGCTTTATAGGAGGAGTATCCCACTGTATGTGCATACAATGAGGTCAATGAGGCCTTAGCCCTCCATTGTAAGCGTACCTGAGAATCCTCCCAATGTATCCTGACATGGGTGGGGGAAAAACGTGATGTGAACCAAGCCTAAGACTTTTTATGGCAGAATCATACAGAAAATATAAGAGACTGACAAACAACAAGAGTCACTTTATTTCTTTTTTACTTTTAACATGAATTTCTTGGCTTAGCGCTGCTTTAAGACCTGCATGTAACTGAAAACCATAATAATGTCTTTGCCTTCACAGTGACAGTATTATATGAACGCACTAAAATAATCATTTACTAACCTACAAAGTGAGCAATTTCCCAGGTAAGCCTGAGTGTTTAAAAGCTGTTAAAAGATTCAGAGGCTTTGCCTCCATAGATTTAGTGGCTCCTTCATCACACAGATGATATCACTGAAGCATATGTTCATTAATCCTGAGAAATAAGAAGATGCTATGTGACAACCTGAGTTGTGTTGGGAAACACAGAGTTTAAATATTTTACCGCTAACAACTCTGTCACACTGGCAGGGAACAATAGCGTCTGACTGAAGTCAGCATATGAGCACTGCTTGCAATGACATCTGGAGGCCTGTTGTATCTATGAGCACAGTTGTCGACAAATGAAAGAAGGCAGATGTAAGGCTAGGGTGGCATCTTTGCCTCGAGCACTCCCAGGCTGTACATTTTCCAGCGTGTCAAAAGCAGGGAGCTTTTTAGTTAGAGTAAAAACATTCTGTCACATCTGTGTACAAGCTGCTTTGCCTGCTCTCCGCTCCAAGGCGAAAGGCAGCAGAGGCTTTTCTGTGTTTAACTCAGGGCCAGAGTCAAAGTACCAGCACAGCGTGATCAGGAATACTTAATATTAGTTTGTGCCAACATTCTCAGGTGCAAATGCTATACACAACTACAATATGTAGGAAGTTTTCTCCATACAGGAATATCAGAGATAGATCTTACATTGTTTTCTATCTAGAAACACATGTCAAACTTATGGCACATATATATATATATATATATATATATATATATATATATATATATATATATATATATATCATAAAAATTGAGTAAGTGTAGTCACTACATTGCAATATTTAGGCAACTACAGGTTATTATTGAATTTTCTGCACCACTTTCTTGATATGTAAAATGAAGTCCCCTGGTTCAGAAATGTCTTTTACCTTGTCAGACATGTGATAGTATCCATGAATAATGTCATAGGGTCCTGGAAGGCAGATTGATTATGGATAGTTAGGATCACATTTTGTGAAATGAAATGTCTGGCTGATGAGGTAAAAGACATTTCTGAACCAGGGGTTTTACATTTCCACATAGCAGTACAGAACATTTAATAGGTGTAAGTCTATTGGTAAATTAGCTATTATCCTTACACACACATTACAAAAACATGAAGTAAAGGGGCCAACTCCTTTAAGAGATTAACAACTCTGCACCCTTCAGAGCTCAAATTTCTAAATGTCCCTTACAATCTGCATAGTCATTGCCCTAATATCCACTTACACACTAAACACAGTACAGTAATCTGATGATAAAACGTATGATATCACTCAATATAAACATGAACATGGTTATAAAAGGTACCCATAAAATCACAGGGTAATCACAATATAACAACTGTGGTAGTAAACTCTACTGTCACTACATAATGGGGCAGATTTACTTACCCGGTCCATTCGCGATCCAGCGGCGTGTTCTCTGCGTTGGATTCCGGTCTGGCCAGGATTCATTAAGGTAGTTCCTCCGATGTCCACCAGGTGGTGCTGCTGCGCTGAAGAGCATTGGAACGCACTCAAGTTCACCGGCCTATTCCTAGTGAAGGTAAGTGCAAGCTCCGCGACACTTTTTTTAAAAAAATGCAGTGGTTTTTCCGAATCCGACGGGTTTTCGTTTGGCCACGCCCCCGATTTCCGTTGCGTGCATGCTAGTGCCGATGCGCCACAATCGGATCGCATGCGCCAAAATCCCGGGGCAATTCAGGGGAAATCGGCGCAAATCGGAAATATTCGGGTAACACGTCGGGAAAAAGCGAATCGGGCCCTTAGTAAATGACCCCCAATATTTCCATTTGTCTGTCATTAGATTTTTAGATGGTATATCCAGCATTTATTCCTGGTAGGAGTTATTGAACTAAACTTAACCCTTAGCTCTTAGCGCTATCCTCTACAGACAGTCAGACAGAAAGTCATTTCTAAATTCTTCCTAGTACAACTCCAGATGCATGTACTAGACACAAGGGATCCTTCCCAGGGTGAAATAAAGACCAGAGAGCAGTTGTTTCCCTGTTGTTACTCTTCCGGATGACAAGATACATCTTGGTCACATAAATCAATTCACTTATCTTAAAAGTAATGAAAGCGGTTCTTGAATTGTTAAAGGATTATTCATATTTAATAAACTAGCTATCTATCTACCGATCTATTGCCTATGTATATATTTATCATTCCTAAATATTTCTATTTATCCTATATTTATTTAATGTCTCTTTCGAATCGAGTGATCTACTTTTTCACTCTATATATACGGTACTCTATTGTCCTTTCTATAAATTATTTATAAACCTCTTTCTTTCTATATCTTTACCTTATGTCTCTAATTTATCTATCTATCATCTATATCTAATCTATCTATCTATCATCCATCCATCTCTCTTTCCTGCGTTATATGTACATCAGATAACATGATATGTGTCCATGTTTTATGCAATTATTTTTTTCATTGTTCCTGAAGTCTTTTCAATCTCACTGGTTTATACCTTGACACTTCTTACTAAAAGGGAGGCTTTACAAATACTTTTGTTTGGAAAACATAAGCATTATGCCATTAACCTAAGAAACACTGCAATGTCCATTTCCTGCTATGTCCCAGCCACACCACCATCAATCCTCTAAAAGTGCTTTGTATTCAGAGCCCTTGGGCCCAGCATAAGTGCCTGTGTGTATACAAAATGGCACTTTTTTGTTTTACATGCTGTTAGCACGGGGGCAGAGGAAGCGAGAGTGTAATTGCGTAATGTACAGCAAATGGCCATTTGTACCTGCAAGGAGCAAATCGGCCCACTCAGACATATAGGGCAATCTTTAATATCACTTGAATGAGCTGAACGAGTGAGGCAGATATGTACCTGCTACACCAGAGACTCAAGGGCCCCTGTACCTGTGCATGACTTTTCACTTAAAAACCAGCACTGTGCTTCAGTGACTCCATCACTCTATTTGTGCTTCCAGGCTCATAGGAGCATACAAGCTGATCCTGAGAGTGCCGGGTCTAAAATTTTAATGTGGTGCTGGCAGGCCCCATGGCATTCTTCTTGTGTGTGAGGGAGCATAAGAATTGAAGAAGAGAGGAAGTTTTCTGGTCAGTTTATAGGTAAATAGTACATAAGAAGCAGCCCAGACTTGGTGTCCTGTCTAATTCTTTGTATTTTCACAGTAAGGGAAACACTATAATACGATCCACACCCTTTTCGTAGGAGTATATATGTGTTATCAGTCTGTGTTTGGTTAACATTTACTTGAGAATGTCACCTTCATAACAATAACATTTTCAGGATATGAGATTACAGTTTAACAATATTCACAACTGTTCCAGGTTTTGTAACAGATTCAACAGCTGTCACCTAGTTGCTGACAATATTTGAGAACATTAACCTCTGTATTATCTAAGTATATAATAGCAGTTTTAGTATATGTTGACAATTCAGTCCTTGTCCGTCCATAGTTCCCACTTTCTTTGGGGTCCTTTGGGGTCCATGTGGCATGAAGATTATTGCCATGCTAGCCCTGGTATCTCAGCAACCTCGCATAGTTTTGCATAAAAATGAAAATTCAGGGCATGCCCTATGCCTGTTCACTCCGCTGGCCACCGTGCCCCTGTACGCCTTGTCCACGCCCACATTTCAAAGCTGTGAATACCTTGTTTTGAATTGTATGCATTATTATTAATGAAATAAGTATGATTGTACATGTAATTCAAATGCTATACCTACTCAAGTGAATACCCTCACCACTGCATACAGGAAACTACCTGTTGTCAATATATGGTACACAAAGGTTCTCTAATGAATTTTCCGAAAATAGCAACAGTTATATGTGTTATATGGGAAATCCTTCAGAGAGCTAAACCTAAACTGAACAAGAATGGTCATCCATTCTTAATTAGTTCATTTATTTTACAGTGTGACTGCTCCATTAATCATCTGTCTGTAAATTTATGTTACACCCCTTCAAAAATTGCAACTTCATATCCTATATTTTGGAAAATTTTGGAAAAAATATCAATATATAGAGTTGTAGTATCAAAGACTTGAGGCTCATGGCTCTGTGAAAGTGATCTATGTCTTTAAATGTGAACACAATAAAGGATTGTAAATTCCTAGAAAGTTGACTTATTATTGGTAATGTCATCCTACTACCAGGAATGCCGTATGATGGATCTATATATGATCCCACTGGGGCAGAAATTTAGTTCAAGCAAACAATATAATGAACCTGGATAGCATTCACAACTATCGGGTATTTTTTCTGCTAATTTGAAAATTATCTACATAATTTTATTTGGGATGAAACAGTAACAGCAAAAAAACATGAATTTGACCTTATTTCAGGGCAAATAAGAGAATTCCAAGGAATGGAATGCCTCTCCAAAACCACACTACATAAATATCCTCCTTTATTTCTACAACTGAAATACTCTCAAACCCTCCGCATGAAAGACAGAGAAGAAACCAAATTTAAAAAAAAGGTCTTTGATTTATTAAGTTCCTGTGGATTAGATCTGCTAATGTTTCCTATCTTTTTAATTTGAGTAGTATGCAGAGCCGTGGAAGCATTTAATTATGCATTTTGTGTAATGTGGCCCCAAATGAAAGGGAATAAAATTAAAATTGTGACTCAAATGGTAAATCTGGGGAGAAGCAAGAGTGAGCTGTAGTGTAATGCTAATGGTTTTGTGTCTTCCTGGCATAATGTCAATAATAGCTCTAATGTCATTAGGTAGAGAGTCCATTAGTGTATTCTCTTCAGTACCCTGCACCATAGCAACACATTCTACACTCTGAAAACAACTTTTATTTAATGACATGTTTTTTTCTTTCCAAACGCAGTCCCTATAGAAGATGACAAAACAAAATGACTAAATGGACATATATAAATGAATAAATTGGAGGAAATGTATCATGAAGGGAATTATTGAAGTCAGTTTAGAAGGAGCCTGTTTTGCTGTCACATTTATCAAATGTCACATGGTGTTTGATAAATTTGGAGCATAATGTCTGCCATGAGATGTTATTCCATTTTCAATGCAATCCAACTACTTGTACAGTATGACACTACAATTTTTTTTAGAAAAAAATATTTTTATTTTTATTTAGAATATAATTTTTTTCTCAACCGATGGGGGGAAATGGCTCCTCTATAGCCCCTCCAAGGGGACAAATAGCCTAGTCATAGCTCACATGGCATTGAAAGGTACTATATAAAATACCTATTTTCTGTAAAACAAATTTTTCATACAAAACCTCTTTGGCAATGCATGTACTCTGCTCTATGGGGGATAGGGGTGCTAAAAATGGGTCTCCTGGTGACAGGTTCCCTTTAATAAAATCCTGTGATTTCAACAGTTTGAGGATTAGTAGTCATAAATGAAGGGGGAACAGTGAGAGGAGGAAGTGTAGTGTGAGTTAGCAGGCGGTAAAACAATAGAGAATCATACTTTCTGATTTGGAAGGAAAACTCATTAATTCATCATATAAAAGGCTTCTGTAGGAATATTCTAATAACATACATTCTACTAAAGTTCAGTTTACTGCATGGTGCATTCTATTTTGATATCGTATCACCATTGAAGCTTATTATCAAGTTTTTGGCGCACACAATGGGATTTTGACACATCGGGGCCGGCTTTCATGCGACACAAATCGGGGGTGGGCCATTGGATAATCCGACTGATTCGGACTAAGCGCAGGAATTAACATTTAAATTGTTTCGCAAGTCATGCACTTACATACACCCGCAAAAAGAAGGTGAACTCCGGTAGACCTGAGCGGAGAAGCGACACATGCAGGATATCCGGCGCATGTGTGTAATCTCGCTGGAGATTCCGTGATTCAGGGATTGCGACGTGGACAGGTGAGTAAATGTGCCCCTATGTTGTAGGTCGGGAAGGCTGTATCTTCTTTTGAAGTCTAGATAAGGTATACTTTTAATTCAGCAGTCAATTATTGCTTAGCTTAACATGTATATTGAATATTTTGGTGTCACTTCAATTGTTTATACAAATAAATACAGAACTATTTTCTTAGAATTTGCTTGAACATTGCAACAAACTTCTTTAGATTTCCTTTCAAGCCATTATACTCCTCCAGTCTTGATTGACAGAACATGTTTAAAGGCCTTGCAAAGCAGCTAATTTCTGCCTATTGTAACAACAGAACGGTTCTGCGCACCAAGTGTGTGTACATATTTATAATCTCTCATGTGAGACAGTTGTGTTCCAGTAACTCTGAAGCAGACTGAATACATTGTTATATCCTGAAAGCACTTACAGTCTCGCACCTCAATGTATTCCCAAGGAGGCTCAGAGCCACTGGCATAGTCAGTACACAAATCGCATGTAGCTGACATCAAGGGCTGTTGCACTTTCGGAGCTTTGTTGGTTCATCAGAGCATGCAGTCTCCTGTGAATGGAAAGTGTCACCAAAATCTCCATTTCAGACAAAGATGCTCCCGCTGTGACTCTGGGGACAACTTTCCTTGCTGCCGCTTACTGATGTAAGAGAAACATGGGAAGGGGATCAGAGACTTAAAAACCATTTTTTGTTCTTTTGATGTGTCTTTTTTTTTTTATAAATCGAATGAGTAGGTAGTTCAGAAGAATTGAATCAATTTCAAAACTAAATATAATGATATACTTCTTCAGATTTCAGAAAAACTGTGTGCAAGCGGATACATTCATACCGGGGCAAATAAATGGATTAAAGACAAAGTCCAATTTGTACTATGGAGGAGCCAGGCATAAAAATGAACAGTCTTAAAATTTGAGCACCTTTATAGGTGTTTTAATTTCAATTATTTCCAAAGCTAATGATGAGGTATGAATCTTATTATTGAAGTACATAGAATAAGGTAGTCCTTGGGCTTACAATGGTTTCAAAAACCAGAAATCAATCATCTTCCTTTACTTTTATGAAGAAACCAATGATAGATGAGGGTTATCAAGAAAGGGCTAAATTAAATGACCATGGTCTGCCTGGTAAATCCTGGACTGTGCAGTGACCGGTTTTCAGGTCACAGAGAGCAGAGGAATCTGCACAGACTAGTATTCATGGACTGACCACCACTGACCTTACTCATTTTCCAGCAAAAAAATACTTCTTTCATTTTTAAACCCCCATTTAATTCATAACGGCAATAGCTGGCTAGACTGGTGAATTTTATGGGACCCTCATGTAAATGTTGACCTCTAACTTCCACATGTGGTATGGGGGAAGGAAGCTGCAGGCATGTTGAATTTTACATGCTTGATTCCTGAGAACAACTTGCTAAAATGACATACATGCCTAGTTATAGAGAATTGAGAAGCATAGATATCAGTTACATGGGCATTAGCCTGTCTGTTATAGATAACTTAAGGGTAGAAAAGGAATACTACAACATTTTTGTAGACAATCTTGTTTGAGATTTTAAAAAAATCCCAAATTTAGGGTGGAAATCCTGTCCAGTCCCTCTGTGGTGCAGGAATTACTATGGAACTAGTTGTGCAAAAATGTGACTTTTGTGTGACTATTCATGAAAAAAAGCACAAATCCTCTGCAGACATTAACACTTCATATGCCGCATGAATCAAGCTGTCTAAGCTACTAATATAAATCTGACATGGTAAAGGGCTCCTAAAACACTCTAATGATACTACCCCACCCTTATTTCCCTTATCTTTCTATCTAATTGTTCTACTTTTGAAATTCTGTAATTCCATGAGTAGGTTCTATGATATTAAGATCACTTTTAAGTGCTGGCATGTTCATGTTCGGTCAGCACAATTTGCAAGGTACGGCTGCATATATTCTGTAGTCATACTGAATTTATTTCCAGTGACACAATGGCAGTTTCGCTGCCTATGAGATAAAGTGGACTGAGTGACTTATGCAGTAATTAGGGGATAATTGTCATTAACCTCGCAAACAGTAGTTTACCCATATTGTTTCAACGGCTCCAGGATGCATAATGACAAGGTAATCTGTCAAAGCGCTAGGGGGAAATATTAATGAGATTTGTGCAAGCCTGTATTGAAAATATGCAGAAAGCGGCCACATTAAGCTAATTGGTGGATGAATATACACTTGTAAAAGTGCTTCTAATGGCACGTTTGTTTCTCTCCAAATGACTGCTGTTAATGTGGAGAAGTGGGCTGCTCGGAAAGTCAGGACTGCTGGGACGAGAAGCGTATTAATATGTACAGACATAGTTATTTGTACTGTACATTCTTCACTGCAGGACTGCAGCATTAACTTTATTTCATTTATTAAGAATTTGGAATGTACTGTGATAAAGATGGAGGACATTTTTCCTTGTTTTGCTTCAGGTGACTAAAGGTATAATTGATATGCGGATCATTGCTTATAGGAAACTGACAATCAGGAATCTACCTATTAAAGTAAAACTGGTGGTAGGTTCCCAATAACATTCTATGCCCTAAACCATCCTTCCCTAATCTTATAACCTTATAATTATCTAACCTATTCTATACTTTATCTAACTAATTTTCAGCAGCAGCTACTGAGGTGTGGACTCGGCTCTCCGCGTTGTGTAAGCAAAGGCTACTCCATGCTCTAGTAGGCTCTGTGATCCTGCCTACTTGCACACCCTGGTCAAAGCTTCTGTCCTGCTGCCGACTCCAAGAACTCTGTGCATGCATAGTATCTCCAGCTTTAGTGGCGCATACAAACATCCTTACTTCCGACGAAAGGTTTGACTAGATCACCCAGGTAGGAGGGATCACAGAGCCTCTGTGTAAAATTAGCATATGAGTTAGATAAAGTGTAGATTTGGGGACTTTGGAGGGAAATTATAGTAATTCTACTGAACAGAAATAAAAACCTCCTTTTCTGAGCCTATAGCTTGTCATATCAAAAAATAAATGTTTCAATTCACATTTCTGAGTGCTCTTCTAGAAGGCATTGCAGTAGTTTTCTGTGGCATGTTTTTTTAGAAAAATGTTATGGCTTGTTCCAGTGAACTTTCCACTTTAGGGGCCCCATGAGCGAGTCATATCGTGTAACCAGAGTGGCCAAGCTCTATTTACAAACTATTTGAGCACTAAAACGTGATTGGTTCTAATGCATGCGACATAAGAGTGAAGCAGGTTATGCCTTATCTGTCAATCATGTGATGATATTGAGATGCTCTATATGCCAACAACAGTACACAAACCATTAGATGAACACATTGAACACATACTCTTGAACAGTACAATGAGGAAGGGGCTTCACAGGCTCCCATTCACAACCCAACTAAAGCAAAATGTTGTGTTTGGGTGCCATGTTAAAGGGTTTCCTAGGCTATATGTTGGATATGTCTGACATGTCATATATGTGCCTGAATACTTGTATTCTAAGGGACCAGCACATTACTATGAACTCTATAAAGAGTGACTTC
The DNA here is from genome assembly GCF_040894005.1 of Engystomops pustulosus. Lineage (NCBI taxonomy): Eukaryota > Metazoa > Chordata > Amphibia > Anura > Leptodactylidae > Engystomops > Engystomops pustulosus. The sequence goes on from NC_092411.1 coordinate 134,696,829, forward strand.
ATACAATCACACAGCTGTGATATGCTGGAGAGGCTTCAAGTGATTTCCCAAAGACCCAGACATTCACCTCACAGCTTCAAATCAGTGCAGTGGATTCACTTCCAATTAAACTATTTCCGGGAATCATGTTACAAAATTGTCAGATGCCTTCACCTAAACAGACCACTTATGATACATCTAATAAGCTCTTTTACAACCCCTCCTTGGAACGCAATATGCCATGAGTTGTGCAGCTCTGTATGTTTGATATACATAATAACACAGTCTTTGCAAATTCTCTATAAAACTGGTTCAGTGGGATTATATAACAGTTTGTAGTGACAGACTAAAGGAATTGAGGCATAATAGAGCATGTTTGTCATCTTTTATTTTTTAGAGTTACATTTGCATGGATTTTTTCAGATCTCATATGAGCATATTTCCTGCTAGTTTTCTGGTTTCATTTTCCATTCTCTTAAGGTGTTGTAGTGTAAATGTGGGATATTGATACAATAGAATAATTCTTATTGAGTACAGCAATTTAAGTTAATTCTGTCTATTGTTCTTTTACAAACACATAATCGGGTTTCCTCTAGACCAGTTATGGGGAACCTTTTTGAGAATAAGTGCTGAAAGGTTGCTTTTTCAGGTTTCTACATTTAAGACATGCATTTCAAGCTCAACATGTCAGAAGTGCGGTCCTCCTACCCTCTGATAGGTGTGATTAGGTCCCACATAGTAATATCGGTTTGTATGCTCAATGTATTCTTTCTATGTTTCTCTTATGATACAGAATTTTAGGTTGAGATGTAACTGAGTTTAAAAAAATAATCAGAATTTAAAATCAAGTAACACTTTCCATCCGATGTGCCAATGTGCTGTTAATATTTACTTCTTGTTCCTTGAAGAAAGTGTCCACTTAGCCACACACAGAAAGTATCTACTCAGCCAATGAGTTGCTGCAGTAGTGATCTGTCATAGCTAGTGACTTGGCATAGCCAGTGACCTGCAACAGTCAATAACTTACCATAGCCAGTGACCTGCTGCAGTCCGTAACCTGCTATAGACAGTGATCTGCTGCAGTCAGTAACCTGCCATAGCCAGTGACCTGCCGCAGTCAGTAACCTGCCATAGCCAGTGACCTGCTGCAGTCAGTAGCCTGCTATAGACAGTGATCTGCTGCAGTCAGTAACCTGCCATAGCCAGTGACCTGCCGCAGTCAGTAACGTGCCATAGCCAGTGACCTGCAACAGTCAATAACTTACCATAGCCAGACCTGCTGCAGTCCGTAACCTGCTATAGACAGTGATCTGCTGCAGTCAGTAACCTGCCATAGCCAGTGACCTGCCGCAGTCAGTAACCTGCCATAGCCAGTGACCTGCTGCAGTCAGTAGCCTGCTATAGACAGTGATCTGCTGCAGTCAGTAACCTACCATAGCCAGTGACCTGCTGCAGTCAGTAACCTACTATAGCCAGTGATCTGCTGCAGTCAGTAACCTACTATAGCCAGTGACCTGCTGCAGTCAGTAACCTGTTATAGCCAGTGACCTGCCGCAGTCAGTAACCTGCCATAGCCAGTGACCTGCCGCGGTCAGTCATCTGTCATAGCCAGTGACTTGCCGCAGTCAGTAACCTCTGCTAGCCAATGACCTGCTCCAGTCAGTAAGCGGTTATAGACAATGACCTGCCACAGTCAGTAACTATATGTTAAGAGGTACTAAAAAGCACAGATAAGCAGGGGACCTGGCAGAATATAAACAGGGAATCAGTGAGGTGAATATGGCTTTTCTTTTATCCATTGTTAACTGAATAAGATAAAAACATTTCTCTCCTGGAAAAGTAGTGAAAGAAAAGAGAAAAAAAGAAAAGATGGAGCTTTGTTGTCTACATTTTTATTTTTTTGCTAAACCCAGAAAATGTAAAATGTACTCTAAATATGTCTTAACATCCTTTCAGTACTTCAGTGAACTCAATGTTTGACTCCTTGTGCAAGATATTAAGCTGACAGCTTGCATCTTCAAAGCTAATCATCTTGCACTCATCCCTTGCTACAGACGTGACTCAGATGTCAGGACAAAGTATGTCCTTATGTCTGGGTCACATCCTCACATATTTTATCCTTGCCTGCAGGTCAGCTGCAATCATATCATCAGTTCATAGAAGGAGAGCCCTGCACATTGTATAGTCTCCATAATGTTTTTCTCTTTAACTGTGCAAGATGATAGGTCCAGTGTAGAGGTCATGTAACAGATGCTTTTAGTTTTTACTAACACGGAGGGGTTGAAGAGCCACAAAAAGTACTTCCATTATAATTGATTGCAAATGTGTATGGATATGAATAATACAACAAAATTAAGACATAGGTATAATGTAGTGTATGATTTCATAGGCTTGTATATGCAGGCGGTCCCCTACTTAAGAACACTCGACTTACAACTCATAGTTACAAACGGACCTCTGGATATTGGTAATTTATTGTACTTTAGTCCTAGGCTACAGTGATCAGCTGTAACAGTTATCACTGGTGTCTACAATGAAGCTTTATTGTTAATATTGATTCTTATGACAACCCAACATTTTTAAAATCCAATTGTCACAGAGACCAAAAAAGTTCTGGCTGGGATTACAATGATAAAATATACAGTTCCGACTTACATACAAATTCAACTTAAGAACAAACCTACAGACCCTATCTTGTATGTAACCCGGGGACTGCCTGTATATAAGAAAATATTCTTGTTTTTTCTTTCAAAGGAGTGAAATGTTAATGTTACAGTTCCAAGGGTAGTAATAAGGTAGGCTCCCAGGGTATTAAGATCTTTCTTTATACTAATGTTGTAATGTTGTGCGGTCACACAACTGTACAATGCAAATTAAGTATACAGCCTGCCCCCAGTAGTATACAGCCTGCCCCCAGTAGTATACAGCCACCTCAGCCTGCCCCCAGTAGTATACAGCCTCCCCAGCCTGCCACCAGTAGTATACAGCCACCCCAGCCTACCCCCAGTAGTATATAGCCACCCCAGCCTGCCCCCCAGTAGTATACAGCCTGCCCAGCCTGCCCCCAGTAGTATACAGCCACCCCAGCCTACCCCCAGTAGTATATAGCCACCCCAGCCTGCCCCCCAGTAGTATACAGCGTGCCCCCAGTAGTATACAGTCAGCCCAGAATTTTAAAAAAAAAAAACTTATTTACTCACCCTCCGGTGGCACCGATGCGCAGCGCTGCTCCCCCGATGTCATCGCGGCTCCTCTTCTGGCTTCCCGGCTCCTCTTCTTGCTTCGCACCGTCTTCTGTCTTCTTTAACATCGCGTCGGGCGCCGCCATTGTTCTTCTCACGTGCGGCGCCTAGTATGACGCGCCGCTGCTGAGGATGACGCTGCCGTCGCGGAGGGTGAGTAAATAATTTTTTTTTTTTTTTGTCCATTTTTAATTATTTTTTTCAAGTATTGACTCGTGTGTAAGCCGAGGGGACGTTTTTCAGCACATTTTTTGTGCTGAAAAACTTGGCTTATACACGAGTATATACGGTACTTTTTTTTGCTTTTTTAATCTTGAAGGGCAAACACACTACTGTGTACTTTCTGCATGATGAAGAGTATATAATCCTGAGTTCTGAAAACAGATGGAATTATACAAGTAGTTGTACATACAAGGAGCAAATTGAATTTTATCTCTAATGTTGGAAGCACAAGGTACTATCTATTAAAGCAGCACATTTATGTTCCATGTTCATAGAAGCATTATTAAAAGCTGTAAAAATATTTTAAAGACTACCAAAATGTTGGAAGAGTATAAAGCAGAATTCCTGTCTGGAAACATGCTTTATTTTTACAATAACCACAGGCTTACTTTCCAAAATACTACATTTTTTATTTGTCTTTAATTTCTTATCCAGACTGTGTTGTTGCTTAGAAACCTTTTGGATTTCTGCTTGTGAAAGTGTCTTGATATTGTTTGGCACTGGCCTGTTTCAAGATCTTACATGTCTGGTTTTGGCAATATAAGTTAATTGCAGTGGCATCAGACTAGATTCTTGTGAATATCAATAGCACCATACGTGAATCTGGGAATGACATTCTGTGTTCATCTAACTAGGAACATACGGGAAGGGTTATAGACAGTTATACAAAACTAAATATTGTCCATGGCATATTAACTCACATTTGGGCTTTCAGACTTAGTGAGGATTACACATACCACAAAGTGTTACATTATTTTTATGGTTGATTTTTTATTGTTCTTGGGCAAAATGGGGTTAAAAGTTTTTCATGTTTACAAAATCTTGGTTGCATTCTTTTAAAACTAGCACAATACCTATACGTAAGTTGTAAGAAGTATTGGAAATCATGCCCACTCACTTCACCTGATCTGAGCTACTCTCCCAGTCACAACCAAAACCTTTAAACTTCCCTGCTATTAAAAAAGCAGAAAATGAAAGGTATACATTGTCTAGAATGTAAAATTTATATAGAAAAAGTCTTAAATACTATTGTTGGCATAGGGATTGGGTTAAAGGAGACTTTATCTTAATTTTACATCCCTTCATGTGTTCAGCCTGAAATATTTCTGTTACTGGTTTGTTAAAATGTAGTTTTTCTTATTGCATAGACTGGTAGCCTGGCTTTTTAATCTGAAAAGGCCAATTTTTGTCCTGGTTTTATACCAGAAATAATAAATATCTTCCTTTCCTATTATGTTTCTTACTTTATAATACCCCTGTATATTTTTCATTTTAGGATACTGCTGGCAAGGTCCTGGACCGTTGGGCAATTATGTCTCGAGAAGAGGAGATTATCACTTTACAGCAGTTTCTGCGGTTTGGAGAGACCAAATCTATTGTGGAGCTCATGGCCATTCAAGAAAAGGAAGGACAGGCAGTTGCTGTGGCTTCTTCAAAAGCTGATTCAGATATAAGAACTTTTATTGAAAGCAACAATCGTACCAGAAGCCCTAGTGTACTCTCTCACTTAGAAAACAGTAACCCTTCTAGCATTCACCACTTTGAGAACATGCCCAACAGCCTTGCATTTCTCCTTCCATTCCAGTATATCAACCCAGTCTCTGCTCCCATGCTTGGATTACCTCCCAATGGGCTCATGTTGGAACACCCAGGACTAAGGTTGCGTGAGCCGAACAATTCAAATCAGAATGAATGTGAAGAGACCAGTGAGTCTGAGGTCTCCCCTATGCCTTATAATAGGAATGAGCAAACATCAAACAGAAATGCCTTGAGTAGCATCACAAATGTAGAGCCAAAAACAGAGCCAAACAATGCATCCCCCACTCAAGCATCTACTCCCGTCAGTGACATCAATAAGTCTGAACATGTCAAAAGTTCTTTTAAGATTCACAGAATGAGAAGGATGGGAGCTTCATCACGGAAAGGCAGGGTATTTTGCAATGCTTGTGGCAAAACCTTTTATGATAAAGGAACACTAAAAATCCATTACAATGCTGTGCATCTTAAGATAAAGCACAGATGTACTATTGAAGGTTGTAACATGGTTTTCAGTTCTCTAAGAAGTAGAAACCGACATAGTGCAAATCCTAATCCTCGTCTTCATATGCCAATGCTAAGAAACAATAGAGATAAAGACCTCATTCGTGCAACATCTGGGGCTGCAACACCAGTAATAGCAAGTACAAAATCAAGCTTAACTTTAACTAGCCCCGGCCGACCTCCAATGGGCTTTTCTACTCCGCCATTGGATCCTCTTTTGCAAAATTCACTTTCTAGTCAGCTAGTATTTCCAGCTTTAAAAACTGTGCAACCTGTTCCTCCTTTTTACAGAAGTTTACTAAATTCAGGAGACCTTGTAAGTCCTCCAACATCACTACCTACTAGTCCAATATTGCCAGCACCTTTGGGGATTGAACAGCCACTTCCACCTCAAGAGCTGTCATCAACTGTGATTAACATTTCAACACAAGAATCTAATACAGATCTTGCTCCTAAGAAAAAGCCAAGAAAATCTAGTATGCCGGTTAAAATTGAAAAGGAAGTCATTGATACTGCTGATGAATTTGATGATGAAGAAGAAGAAGAAAACATTGATCACGGTCATTCCGCAAATGATATTGGCCATGATAGCCAGTCTCAAGGTGAAGTCAGCCCAGGATTATCAATAAATAGTTACTCAAAAACAAGCAGTGGCAGGTGCATTATGCGATCAGACACCCGAGCAAACAGTATGACATCTGAAGACCAGGAACATGAGAGAGATTTTGAAAATGATTCAGAATCCTCTGAGCCAAAATATTGTGATGAACCAATGGATGATGATAGCCTTCCAATGCACAAGGATGGCCCTGTTAGGACAGAAAATGATAAATCCTATGAAAATCACATTGACAGTCATCAACAGGCTGTCATAAAGGTAAAAGAAGAGTTTACAGATCCAACATATGATATGTTTTACATGAGCCACTACGGACTTTACAATGGGGGCAGTGCTAGCATGGCTGCACTTCATGAGAGCTTAGCTTCATCATTGAGTTATGGAAGCCCTCAAAAATTTTCTCCAGAGGGGGACCTGTGCTCAAGTCCAGACCCTAAAATTTGCTATGTCTGCAAAAAAAGTTTCAAAAGCTCATACAGTGTGAAGCTGCACTACAGGAATGTTCATCTGAAAGAGATGCATGTCTGCACAGTGGCGGGTTGCAATGCTGCTTTTCCTTCTCGTCGCAGTAGAGACAGGTTAGTACTTTTTATTCTATTATTCTATTAACTGTTGTAGATCCCCCACATTGCTATTCAGAGTTCCCTGAGAATCTAGCTATGGCAGAATGAAAGTGATTATCCTGTTCAAAGTAAAAACTTGGCTATAGATTTTTTGTCTATTCTGGAGCCTTACCATATGTACTGTCTTATTTCAAACTCCAAGACAGTACCCCCTGGATAGATGCTATATCTTAATGGGTTAAAGGATCTTTGATCATGTGTTTGAGGAGGCTGATAGTATGACATCATCAAAAGTTCATTAGCCCACTTGGACCTACCATCTACAATAATCAAAAACACGGGCCTAATTTACTATGTCGCAAGTTGCCAACAAGGAGGCCACTGGATTCACCATCCCAATCTAACGCATATGTATACAGGTGAGGGCATATAAAACATAACTTTTACTAATAAGGTTAAAAAAGAAAACAACACCAAAGTAGATCATAGCATGAGAATACTCATCAAGAATAAAAAATAGAGGCTGACCAACAGCCAAAGTCAGTTTCTCTGTAAGATACAGCATCTAACCTTGACAATTGCTGTATCTTACAGAGAAACTGACTTTGGCTGTTGGTCAGCCTCTATTTTTTATTCTTGATGAGTATTCTCATGCTATGATCTACTTTGGTGTTGTTTTCTTTTTTAACCTTATTAGTAAAAGTTATGTTTTATATGCCCTCACCTGTATACCATCTACAATAGTGGAAGTGTTTGAGGATTTAATTTTGTGACATTAGATTTAATTACCGTACCCTTTCTATGTCCAGCCAAATTTGTACTTTGGACTGGAGGGTTACTGTAGAGGTTATATAAAATGTTTAAATCAAAAGAAAAGTAATTATTTGCTGAATAATAATTTATATTTAGCAGTAGAATTCCCTTTTTACATACTGCATGGGCATATATTTGAATGTAAAAAATGTTGCTTGCCTGCAGACAGAACTTAACTGAGGAGCTTACTGCTTTGAGTACTAAAACAGTGAGCAATAAACTCCTAGGCTACTCCTAGCTCTGGGGGAAACTGAGCTCTTACCACTATAAAAATATATAGTAAAACATGTATTCAGCAGAGCAAACGAAATCTAAAGATAACAAGATGTTAAAAGGATAAATTGCACAATGTATATATGCTCCATATCTACCACAAAGCCTTCTATTGACAATGTTTATTCCAAAAGACACTTTGTAGTATTTTAGTACAATATTTATCTAATAAGCAACACATGATTGCCCTGAGCTAGCAGCATATTGATTCCTACAGGTACAGAAGCTAAACATATTTGACATTTGTAATTTAAGCTTTCTAATAAGGTATTATAAATGAAATATGATGTGATAAATAAATGACACCACATTCTTATTTTTGAGGTAAAGTCACTTTAAACGTCATGTTATTTTTAAAACGATAAAAAGCAAGTCCACAACATTTACAGCGCTTTGTACTGGGCTTTAGATCCTGCACCATTATAAATGTACGGCACAAAATTACAGGTACTGCAATCTAGTAGGTTCAGGTCATGTGTGTACTGTCAGAGACTGTTAGGGGCCTGGAAGAGCAGATAGAAGCAGTGTAGAACTACCTCTGTCTTTTCCAGGGTACACAGTGATAAAATACCTTCATTGGATCTTGACGATACATACTTAAATGGTCTTGGCATTTGGAAAACCTGGATCAGCTCTGTCACTGACTAATGTCAGTGAAGGGGAATGTTTTCCTCTGTACCTGGGGCTCTTATGGATGCAGTGGAAGTCTGGAGGACAATAACAATGTTATTTATGACCTTTTGGTTGACATATGACACAAGTAAAAAGTAAATTATAGTATAAAATACATAGTATAATAAAGATAAGGACTGCCTGTGCAAATCATAACCTTAGCAAAAGATAAAAATCTATTTAAAAAAAAATAAGTTCACTGTGAATTTAAATAAAAAAATGCACATATATTTTAAAGTATGTGCAACTATAGCCAGATATTTTGCTATTAAATGTTGATTATATGGTCAGATATGTCAGTTATTTTGGGCTTCCTTCTTTTCTCATCACATGGACATATTTTGTGATTGTTTCAGGTTGTCTGCCAGGCATATACATTTCTTTAATTAGATGATATTTAAAAATAATATGTGTGAGGATAATTTCCCATAAAATTAGCCATGTTGTCCCTTAGAAATTAGATTGCTGTCGTTGGATATGATCACCCTGCACTCTGGCAGCTGTGACTACACATGTGCTATTGAACCCTGTCCATTCACATGGTTTCAGTGTTTATTACCACAGGATGACTGTGGGACATGGAGTAGCTCACGTACATTTAATATGGAAAAGCAATTTGTTTCTTTTGCGACCACTCCAACATAGCTGGTTGTTTCCAAGGACAACAATTTTGTTTCTAAGTGACATCATGGCTACTTTTATGGCAATTTATCTTTGCACAGGTACATTTTTTTAATAACAATCAATTGAAGAAATGTATCTTTATGGCAGGTGAATTGAATTAAATGTAATTGTCTGGATGAGAATATACATTCTTATATCTTCATATAAGCGTCAATATGATTCAGAATTTTTTGGAAAGTGAAAATCTTAGCACACACATTTTACTCACATTTACTTACTTAAGCAAGAGAATGTGGAAATTTTACTGAGGCATTTGTAAGTTTTATAACATATATCTTCATGTGGGTAAATACATTTAAAGGGGTTGGTCACTCTTTAACATAAATTGCCTATGTGCATTCACTGTCTTAATAATATTCCCTGAATGTTCACGAATTGATTCATCCCTGATGCTTCCTTTAGTGCTGTGTGTAGACTATACAAAGAAACCAGTACTATTATACAGTTAGGGGGCCTGGTATAGACTTTGTATGGAGCCCTACTTCTATACATACTGCTGTCCCAACATAGGGCGGTAGATGTTACTGGTGCCTAATATTTCACCTTTCGTGATCTTATTTCCAAAGCTCTTACATAAAGCTTATTTTATCTAAACCATTTATATAAACAGGGTACATATATTTATACTGGCAGTAGTGCCCGGCATTGCCCGGGATATTGAATAACTGCTCTTAGCTATAACAAAATAGAATGGGTTAACAAAAAATATTTTATATGTATCTATCTCTCTCTCTTGGACTGTCTCTCTTTCTCTTTCACTGTCTCAGTTTTTCTGAGTGTCTCTGTGTATCTGTGTGCCTCTGACTGTCTCTGTGACTGTTTTTGTCTCTGAGTGTCTCTGACTGTCTCTGTCTCTGATTATCTATGGCTGTCTCTGTCTCAGTCTATGACTGTCTCTATCTGTCTCTGACTATATCTGTCTCTGACTGTCTCTAACTCAGGTTTTTTTTCTGGCTGTCTCTGATTGTCTCTGACTGTCTCTTTCTCCTACTGTTTCTCACTGTTTCTATCTACTTCTGTCTGACTATTTCTTTCTGTCTCTGAGTGTCTGTGTCTGTCTCTTACTGTCTTTGACTGTCCCTCACTATCTCTGTCTGTCTCTGACTGTCTTTGTCTCTGACTGTCACTCTGTCTGTGGGGAGATTTATCAGAAGTGTCTGAGAGGAAAACTGTTCTAGTTTCCTTGGGCAATCAATCAGAGCTCAGGTTTAATTTTCCCACAGCTGTTTATAAAACTACAGCTGATCTATGATTGGCTTCCATGCGCAACTGGAACAGTTTTACCTCAGACGTTTCTGATAAATCTTCCCCTATCTCTGTATCTGTATCCATTTTACATCACACATTAGCTGTTTTATACTCATTGCCTATATTAAGCAATCAAAATTCAGAGCTCATATAGATGAACTGCATTAAAAAAGGCAACCAATCACGACTTCTAACTGCCACAGCAGCAGCAGACAGTGGCTCCTGTTTATGATGGTTAATAAGATTTTGGAAATTGTGGGGTGAAAATTTCAGCTCAAAACCTAGTATATGACGTTTCCTGAGAGTTGCTGTGGAAAATTTAGTGTTTGTAAACGCAATGGTGCAGATTCCTTTAGTGGACATACACATATACTCAGCTTTATATATTAGACATATATTACTATGTCTGGCTTATGCTTTAAATCATATTTTTTAGCTTGTCAACTACTGTTTGTCGAAAATTAAATTTAGAAATTCTATTGGCATATATTAAGACAAATAGCAAACTAGTAAAATGATTTTTATTTGTCTTGGAATGAAACATAAGTGATTATGAGTCCATAGCAAATGCCAAATGAGCTTCTGCCGTGAGATTGTTAGCACAAGAACTGTAGACTGGGAAGGAAGACAAACGGATTGCACCTAGGATTTGCATCCAGTTTATGAATAGCTCCTAGGATCTTAAGGGTGCATTAGTGGCAATCACAACACTCTTCTAGTGCCAGATTACCTGACTTCTTTATACAACAGGTGTGTTGGAATAAATTATCATGGTAGCTTGGATGAGCCACTGAATAACATTAGCAGAACAGGTGATGATGCGAAAAGAACATTACCTGCCTCTTGTTAGCACTTATTGGCCTCTCCTGCTTTGGAAGTGATTCAGATAACTTTTCTAAGATTTGGTTAATTAGTTATGAAACACAATTAATTCATAAAGTAAAAGCTTCTCCACAGTTATATGGTGGAATTAAGTCAATTAGAGTGTGACTTAGAGAATAAGTTATTTATAAATACAAAGCTGTACAGTGTAAAATAATATATATTAAGGATATATTATCTATCCAGTTTCCCCAAAAATAAGACACCCCCTGAAAATAAGACCTAGGGGTGGTCATTGCTACAGCTCCCCCCACGCCATACATTAGTATTAGTAGATATTTTAGATATTTTAATAGGTTGTGACATGTGTAAAGAATTCATGGTATATAATCACTGACAGTTAAAGGGGTATTCCGGGAATATGAACATCTGATCCAAAAACTCATGATTCAATAAATAAATGAATGTAAGAAAACCTCAATGTCATTAGTCACAAAATGGAGCTTAAATAGTATGAGCTTTAATAAGTATGCAGAGTAATCACCAAGATGGCCAACACTGGTAACTACAAGTCTCTTATGCTCTGCTCCCGGTGATGATCTAACAGGTTTTCTTGCTAGGTTACAATAGTTATGATATGTAACTGCCATCAGCAAAACATTGCCAATACTGGATGCACTGCAACCAACCGACTACAGGCAAACATAGTGTTGCTCACATGACCTGCCAAGGCAGGTGCTGGACATGTGATATGGACATGTGACCATCTTCTGTACTGTGTCTCCTCCGCGTGGAGGAAATTAACAGACTGATTAAAGGGCCAGTAGCATTTTAATTTATTACAGCAATTTTCTGGAGAGCAAAATTTTTAATAACAGTTAATTACATATAAGCTTATATTTTAAGGAACCATTTGTATATAAATTATGCTGATTCATGGAATACCTCTTTGAGTTGTAAATACTCTACAAGCAGCTACCTGAAGAAGAAGGGCTCATTGCTAAACATAAGAGATTGGGGCCAATGATTCCAATATAAATGCATCGCAAAAAATAGCATGAAATTCAGAGATTGTAGCATTATAAGGATGTTAAAGAAGTTATTGACATAATGGTTTTTAAATAAAAAAATGTAGCATTTTGTTCACAATAGCGTCACAAGACCTTATTGATGAAATTTAAATGTGCTGATGTATGTGATGGCAGGACTACAGTATATTAATAAACATTGTATTTTTTTTTATTTTAAGATTTAATAAGATTTTCCTTGAAACTAAGACCTAGTGCTACTTTAGATGAAAAAAATCTTTTGGCAAACTAAAGACTCTAAGACTAAAGTTTTTTGAGGAAATCTGACAGCAGTCTGGACAATACAAATCTGAAGACAGTTTTGGTAGTGTATTTATTTTGCAGAATTGTAACTGAACTTTGTGGGGGTCATTTACTAAGGGCCCAATTCGCGTTTTCCCGACGTGTTACCTGAATATTTCCGATTTGCGCCGATTTCCCCTGAATTGCCCCAGGATTTTGGCGCACGTGATCGGATTGTGGCGCATCGGCGCTGGCATGCACACGATGGAAATCGGGGGGCGTGGCCGAACTAAAACCCGACAGATTCTGAAAAACCGCCGCATTTAAAAAAAAAATCTGTCGCGGAGCTTGCACTTACCTTCACTCAGCCCGGCTCGGTGAACTCCAGTGCGTTCCGAAGCTTTTCAGCGCAGCCGCGCCACCTGGTGGACGGCAGAGGAACTTCCTTAATGAATCCCGGCCGGACCCGAATCCAGCGCAGAGAACACGCCGCTGGATCGCGAATGGACCCCTGCCCCTGTGTGTGAGATTTTACAGAACAGCCCCTCCCATCTGTTATCGAGTCATTGCTGTAGTGAATCTGTGCTGTGTTCTTTGAAGACATCTCACAAACCAATGCAGCCCAATACTACCCTGGAATATAAAAATGCTATTTACCCATTGCCACTAACTATACACACAAATATATTGTTACACAGCTTTTAATGGATGCTAACACTGTCTGCCACTTCCAATGATAAAAACTGCTAGCAGATTACTTTTAAAGCTAATTTAATAGTCAGAATCATTGAAAGATACAAATTTTCAAAGCCTTGCCTTTCATGTTACTATACACCATTGTAAGTGTTTAAGAAAATAATAATACCTTACACCACATACAGCATTTTCCAAGTTTTCTACAACTACATAAATGTAAATGTATAAAAAACATTAATTTAAAAAAAACCTTCAAAAATATATATTCCATATATTAGATTTTTTTTAAATGATGAAGTTTGAAGAGAATACATATTGGCAATGGCTATTGTTTGGGAATCTTAGTTGAGATCTCAGATGCTAGTAAACACTGCATATTTGTTTCCCCTAACCACTCAATTAGCCACTTCCCTTGGATAAACCATAACTGCTAATTTTACCACTTCCCCTGGAACATGGTTTAACGTTCATATAAATATGTCTCTGATTTTGCAAGCCTTGGCATTGGCTTCAAATACGGCAATGGGAACCACCAATCCAGACCCTTTTGATTCCACATTCTGTATCATAATAAAGTTTAGCTTTACAGAAATGTTATCATACAGATGACCAACTTTACAGAGATCAAATAAAACCTTTGCATAAAAATAAGTGATATAATGTGATGCTTCCCATAGTGAATTTTTTTATACCTATTTGAAATAATACTTTATATAACAACACTTTATTTTTTACAAATTTTTGTATTAGCATATTGATGACCTATTTATAGTAAAAGTAATTCATTTCAAATCAATGGCATCCATCGCCTGGGACACTCTATGTTTATCTGGTATCGGGCAGCCTTCTGGTATCAGAATAATAACAGAGAATGAAGCCAGAAGTATAGCCATGTTCTCTGTACAGTGGCACCAGTAACTTTAGCTAAAGTGGATAAGAGATGAGCTTAAGTTTCTGGTGATGACATATATGCAGGAAACAAAACTTTACTTATATATGAGTAGTGTGCTATTATAAATGTGCTAGGAGGCTGACATTATCAACTGATCGCTGGAGGTCTGGAATGCCTTTATAAATAGGTCATCAATGTCAACTTAGTGTCAAATCACTTTAATATACTTACTCATTCCAAGTCCTCTTTATCTTTTACAGTGAAAAAGGTTATATATATTATTATATATTAAAGTACTTTCCATTTTATCATTGCAGTGTTAAAGTTAACTATATGTATACAGGCAGTCCCCGGGTTACGTACAAGATAGGGTCCGGAGGTTTGTTCTTAAGTTGAATTTGTATGTAAGTCGAAACTGTATACAGGCGGTCCCCTACTTAAGGACACCCGACTTACAGACAACCCATAGTTACAGACGGACCCCTCTGCCCACTGTGACCTCTGGTGAAGCTCTCTGGATGCTTTACTATAGTCCCAGTATGCAATGATCAGCTGTAAGATGTCTGTAATGAAGCTTTATTGATAATTCTTGGTCCAATTACACCAAAAATTTTGAAACTCCAATCGTCACTGGGGCAAAAGAAAAAAAATTGTCTAGAACTTCCATTATAAAATATACAGTTTCGACTTACATACAAATTCAACTTAAGAACAAACCTCCAGACCCTATCTTGTATGTAACCCGGGGACTGCCTGTATTTTATAATTGTAGATCCAGACAAAAAAAATTTTGGCCCCAGTGACAATTGGAGTTTATACATTTTTTGCTGTAATGGGACCAAGGATTATCAATAAAGCTTCATTACAGACACCTTACATCTGATTATTTCAATCTGGGACTATAATAAAGCATTCAGAAAGCTTCACCAGAGGTCAGAGGGGTCTGTCTGTAACTATGGGTTGTCTGTAAGTCGGGTGTCCTTAAGTAGGGGACCGCCTGTATAGTATTGTGATTAACTCTTAAATATTCTATAGATGATTTTATAATGACCCCAGGTGTAAACTTTAGGGATAAATAATAATAATCATAAAGATATATTTGTAAATTATTCTTTTTTGACACTTAATCCAGGCTTCATAGAAGTTAATGGAGCCTGGAGCCCCTCAGGCTTATTTGTATAATTTTTAAATCCCCTTTTTCTTAAAAACCAGGGCATAAGAAGCTAAAAGAACAGCAGATCATGTCAGAGGGGGCACACACCAGTATCTCAGTGTGTTTGGTTTACAATTGGTATACCTCTAAACAAAATCACAATTTTTGATTTTACAATCCTCCATTAATGATTATACTTTAAGTTGTTTTTTCATACTGAATTAAGTCCCAAAAACCTTTATAAACCTATCAAGAAATTTAACATATCAGTCTAAATTAGACTTGCTTGTCTTATTTTTTTTTACTTTTGATTTAGCAGTTTTATTTTTTTAATGCAATGACATTAGCACTCAAAGTTAAATTAGCATCAATTTAGGGAGTTTAGTAACGAGATTAAAAAATCACTTAACATTAACGGTGAATGGTTGCATGACGCGGTCGTAAAAATTTCCATAAAAATATATGTATTTGTCCTGCCAAATAATTATTTTTCATTTTTATTCTGTATTTTAAAAACCAATAAAATGGAAAAAGCAATTAGGTATAAAATTACTTCAAATCTAAATTTCCTGCTGCAAAATGAACATGTTTTCCAAACATTTTTATGGAGAAGTTACCAACAAATATCTTTGTTTTGATGTTTAAATAATATGCACTAAGAACAATTCTGCATAGAAAAGATCCACTGTTCAACCAAAATGTTTCTGATACAGCTTTTATTTGAGCTAAACTCAGATGTGGATCCAAATCAAAAGAAATTAAAAAAGTAAAGACATACATGCTATTGGTGTTTTTTATCTGCTTATCTACAGGAAAATATTGAAGCATGAAAAAAATTCTATATACAGTTACATGTTAATTTCCTCCTTGGCTGAAAGGTTAGATTTATATGCAGTTAATGTAGATAAAATGCATATTCACCTAGCTGCATAAACATAATTAAGCTTATTTTATATGTACTGCATTACATCCAAAATAAGGGTTAACAGCACCCCATGGCTTTGGAATCCGATATGCCATTGCAGTTGTCTGAAGCCACGTTTCTTTCACTAAGTGCTTTGGCAGTTTGCAATCTGCACACGAGAGACGAGAGGCGCTTGAGCTTGGTTCTAAATTTTGATTAAACACAATGCCATTAATCAACAGAAAGACACTGAGCAGTTGGCAAGGTCCAGAGCTGCAAAATGTTTAAGGCATAAAACATTACCAAGTAATTAGAAAGCGTTCCTTTCCGAGGAACTGTGCCTTCAATAAAGAGGTAAATGATAGCATGTTTATTGTGGATGTAGGCAGGTAGTGCAATATGATAAACTGCAGGAGATGCACATATCAGTAATCATCTGCATTATTAGTGCCATTAATCATAATTCCCAAAATATAAAAGCCGCCAACAATTATATTTCACCAGAGTTGCCCTCAGCCAGTTCCTCTTTGACCATTACTCCAGGTCCCTAGTAGACTACTGCCGCCATGTCTCACCATGAATCACAGATCACATATTGATATTAAGCCTGGGACCTGATGCCAATTAAGCTTGAGCAATTATCTTTATCCCTAGATATAAAAATGTTTAACATTTTACAATTCCTAATGGCTGGGACCCTGAAACCTGCTCTACTTACATTCTTATATAAAAAAGGCCTTGAATCCAGAAAAGAGTCTTGTTTATCCAAAGGATCACCATCTTTATACAGAAGAAAAATAACTTACTAACTAATGCTAACAACTGGATGATTCATTTTTTCACTATGTTAATCATTTATTTATTACGCTAACTATACCTGGAGTATTAGTAATGGTGTAATGTAATGGTCTTTTTTCCTCTTACTGGGACTTCTCACTTTTAGATGGCTGTGCATTGGTCTCTGTAGAAAGACTCACATTTTTAGTCTTTCCCTTTACTGTGACTTCTTTCTTTCTTTTGTTTTATAGTAAATTGACTTCTACAAATTGCAACCAAAGTATGGGGTTGCTAAAATTTCTTAACTCATATATTCTTTAATTCTTCCTCTAAACAGTTTTTTGAAGTCCCACCATTATTGAACCTACTTTTCATTGCATTGCCCATCTAAAATCACGGATATCAAGAAGCAAAAAAGTATTGCAAAATACATTTTTCATATTTCCCTTACAGTCAACCTCCACTGATTTGTGATTAGTCTGTTTGGGGTCTAAATGTCTAAGCACTTTAGAACTTTTAAATGTTTTCATCATCTTAGCCATATTTGGTTAGTGTTATTGTGGATTAAGTTGAATTTACCATATATACTCAAGAATAAGCCTTGTTTTTTAGTACAAAAAAATGTGCTGAAAACCCACTCGGCTTATACTCGAGTAAAAAAGTATAGGTTTTACCAGGTTTTTGTGGTAAAATTAGGTGCCTTGGCTTATACTTGGGTTGGCTTATACTCAAGTATATACGGTATTAATTGCGTCTTTTTGGAGTACATAGAATTTTTTGAGTAATGCAAATCAGTTTAACTTATGATATTCACTATGCCACATAGATAAAATAAAGAACCAACTACTTCAGCTTCTGGATACAACAAATTTGCATAATTTTTTGCAAGTTTTTTTTTTTGTTTTTGCACAATGAAAATGCTACAAATCCAAATAGTTTTCACAACATTTCCCATCAATTTTACTTTTATTTCATATGTTGCTGTGTTGTTTCATGCATAGTGCTTAAACATAAATCTTTGATTTTTTTTTTTCCATGGGCATTAAATATCATGCTACACATATTGGTCACGTTGGAACAGATCTGGCAACACACATCCTGGGCTGTATCTTACACTATCTACTCATGTCCTAATTGGATTTTGTCTCTCTACGGATAATAAAGGCAGTACAGTGTAGCTAGGTGGTTAAAAAGATGATAAAAAGGTACAGATCGTGCTAAGCAGCAGTCCTGGAGAGCTTTGTGATATTACCTTGGTTTATGTTGTTAACAGCAGAAGGACTGTAAAAAATGTATTTTTATCTTAAGATTGTAGCTGGACCTGGTGCATTCCTGAGATTGCGTAGCATAGCCTCTACCCAAAAAGCATTAGCATGTATCTGGTTAGGCATTGCATCAGACCAAGGAGCCATTTCAATTAAGAAATCACACAGCAGTTTTAGGAAACACAAAAGGGTATGGCTTCACATTTCCAGGGCTGCTACTTTACACTGTGTGCAGCTTTGTGTAGTCAAAAAGAGCAGATTCTCTTTAATGTTCACTGGGGAAAATTACCTAAAGGAAATTTAGTGTACACCAATTTCTTTACTTCCTTACAATTAGTTTCTCAATTTCTGAATGTATTTAAATTTCATTTTATAAATTTACATCATTTTAAGTGAAACCACCATAAAACAGTACTGTAAAACCAGCTATTATGAAACTATTGCCGTATGCACTCGATTATAAGCCAACCCAAGTATAAGCCGAGGTACCTAATTTTAACACATAAAATGGGAAAACCTATTGAATCCAGTATAAGCCAATGGTGGAAAATGCATTGGTCACAGCCTCCACAGTATATAAACTGCCAGCCCCCTGTACTATATAGCCAGCCAGCCCCCTGTACTATATAGCCTACCAGCTCCTGTAGTATATAGCCTTCCAGCACCCTTTAGTATATAGCCTGCCTGCCTCCTGTAGTATATAGCCTGCCAGACCCTTTAGTATATAGCCAGCCAGCCCCTGTAGTATATAGCCTGCCAGCGGCTGTAATATATAGCCAGCCAGCTCCCTGCAGTGTATAGCCTGCCAGCCCCTGTAATATATATAGCCTTCCAGGCCCCTGTAGTATATAGCCACCAGCCCCCTGTAATATATAACCTGCCAACACCCTGTAGTATATGGCCAGCCAGCCCCTGTAGTATATAGCCTGCCAGACCCTGTAGTATATAGCCTGCCAGCCCCCTGTAATATATAGACTGCCAGCACCCTGTAAGTATATAGCCTGCCAGCCCCTGTAGTATATAGCCTGCTAGCCCCTGTAGTATATAGCCTCCCTGCCCCTGTAGTATATAGCCTCCCTGCCCCTGTAGTATAAAGCCTGCCAGCCCCCTGTAGTATATAGTCTGCAAAAAAACAAACAAACCGTGTACTCACCTTCCGACCCCCCCCCTTCCCCGCCAACATGTCCTCTTTTATCGATCGATGCTCCGGTATCTTATTCTTGTCCAGGGATTGTGATGATGCCTGCGCACATAGTATTATGTCAGCGATCTGGAGCATCGACCGATTGAAGAGGACCTGCCGGGGGATGTCTGAAGGTGAGTACACAGTTTCTTTTTTTTCTTGACTCGAGTATAAGCCGAATTAGGGTTTTTCAACACAATTTTTGTGTGAGTAACTCGGTTTATACTCAAGCATATACGGTAAATTATGTAAAATACTTTCATAAACAATCTTAGTACACTGTCTTGATTGAGGACTAAGAACTACTTTCATCCAAATATAACATTTTAATAGAATGTATTATAATTTTTATTTTAAATCAAATTAGCATAAAACAATGAGCACTACTGGGTTATTTTCTCTTGGAATAATAAGTATTGTGAGTGATGAGGGGATTTATATTAATTATAAATGTAGTTTGGTATTCTGATGGCATCTCATGAGCGTCATTAGAATATTAGAATATTACAAGACATTATTTTGTAGACAACTGTAAGTTTCTATAAGTTTCAGGCATTTATGGTCAGCTGCTACTTTTTTGAAACTTCATTGCACTTTTGAAAACTCACGTGTGAGTCTTATATGTATGTATATTTTAAAACTAGTGACTACAGTAGATATTTGTCCTTACTTGTTTACCCTTTTTTGTTAAGGATAACATTCACTATTGGTATTTTGGCCAACCACTCATTATAGATTCAACTATGTTGAAAACAAAAAAAATTAAGAGAAGAGTTTCTCTTTCCCCTTGGCTAGCTCCTGATCCAGTCTCTGATCCAGTCCATATCTGACAACAGAGAACACACAGAGAACCTTGGTCGTTGTTGATGGCTGTTTCAGATTTTATCTCTTTAATTAGTTTTAAATGTTCTTAAAGATATTCTTGTGTTTGAGAAATCTACGTCAAGTGAAAATGAAATAGGATAGTTAATATTGGCCCATAAAATTTCTTAAGGAAATCTCGATTATCACTTTTTTTTATCATGACTAAATGGCAAGATATTATATAAAAAAGTGTGACTGCTCTTGTTAAATAAAATTCTCAGCCACAGACTAGATACATTTAGCTGGTTGTAACCTCAGACAAGGGTCTCACCTTACCATGGAAACTGGTGACATTGAGTAGATATGGGGTATATATTTCAAATAGTAAAATTGTGCATATTTAATCCTTGCTTCTTGTTATGCTGTAAAATGAAAGACACTGAAAAATAATTTCATGAATTACATTTGTGCTTAATGTATGCATTTGAGTAATCTACCCCAATATTACAATAAGGTAGATTTCCCCTGGCACAATTAATTTACAAATGAATGCAAGAAATAATATTTTGGGGGGGTTCTCACATGACAGCATGGGGTGTAAGACGATAATTACCATTCCTTGGTCAGACACGTTAATATTTTGCTTCCTCTACGAAGTAAAATGCCTTCTCCTGAGAATACCCCCTTGTTGACTAGACAAGGCTGTCAATTTTGTTTGCCTGCCACATTAGGGGTTCCCAAGAGGGATGAAAAGGTTCATGAAAAAAGAGGAGCAGAATAGGCAGCATAATTCACTGTGAATTGAGCATAGGAGTCTAATTCAGATAAATGGCCGACCCCAATGTATCCTACCTGTTATTACAACCGACATGCAGTAGCTGTGCAGTAAATTAGTCAAACCCCAATAGGGCTTGGTAGGAGCTTATCTTCAAGTGTATAATTTGAGTGATGAGGGAGCTTCCTCCGTGACCAGACTAAGTGATTTGTTTCATATTGAAAAAGATTTAAGTGACTGTCATCCGGCTCATTCACCCCCTCTTTGTGCTAACATTACAGTCTTATTATTGTTCTTTAAACTTTCTATCTCTATTAATATAAATAAATACAACAATTAACCTCCAAAAACCCAGAATGTTCCTGGTGACTATTCCCATTTCTCTGCTCTGGACTACTTTAAGAAAGTCTCCAAATTAAATATTAATTGTTGTTGTACTACTCTCACATTGGAATGTGGGTAGCTTTATTTAGGTGACCAAAGGACAAGCTATACTGATATGATTTATAATCAATAAACAGTGATGACAAACGCCTTTCTGAGCATCTGTCCTCAGCTTTCTGGACTGATTGCGGACAGCATGTATATTACAACCTTGAAAACCTTATTAAGAGCCATTTAATCACATACATACACATTGCTATTAAAACTGTATGTCGTTTTAATTACTTACAAAGCATTTTGTATAGTATTTGTTATATTTGTCATACAATACAAAAATAGAGCAGTAATATTTTATTTACTATCTCTATTTTTACTACCACTTTTCTACTCACTCATGGAGGCTTCTTAAATAAGGTTTCTAATATTACACATTAAAGGAAATCGACCCTCAAAATAAAGCATAATAAACGAGGGGCACTTATATACAGATTCAGGCACTGTCGTATACTTCTTATATTAGCTATCCATGGTCTCCTTCCTTCTAAAATATTTTTTTTTAATTTTGCTAAATAGCCTGAGGGCTACCCTAGACACTCCATGATTTGACTTTACAGAGTGTATCCTGCTCTCACTGCTACCTCAGCACTTTTTCAGTAACCAATTCCTGCTGTATTACCAATGCTGAGTGAGTGAGTGATGATGAGATAGTGTAAAAGCTAGACCACAAAGGGGCTTGGATTGCCCTTAAGCTCCTTAGCATAATTTTCGAAGTTGATTTTAGAATGAGGGAGGCTGTGGATAACAAGAATATTACCACAATCATGGACTGGATCTATGAGTAAGTGTCCCTGATTTATCATGCTTGATTTTAATTGTAGATTTCTTTTAATACCCTTCCATAGACATCTCTTAAATGTCAAATAACATGATTCAAAGGGGAAACAGAAATTGCAGTGGAAAATATAATAGTTATGGTTGAACAGCCCCTGACTATGTTTAATAAATAGTATAATATTATTTATGTATGAATACTTTGCATCTACCTCCCAAAATTTTTTAGATACATATTGGATGAAATAATGAATTTGAATGTTTAATAATGGGGCAGATTTTAAGTTCTTCTACAAAATAATTCTAATTATAATAAAAGTATAATAAGTTTAAATGTGTTTTATAGTATGATACTGGCCTAGTTGTATTGAAGTGTGTGTATGGTAGTACTTTCTATGTTGTTGCCAGACCATAATATGGCACCAATTTATCTGTACATATCATTATTCTGTATCTTCTTAATATTTACTGACTTACAATACATCTATGCCTGAAAATCTGCCCCTATTGTGAGTTTTTTTTAAAGACGTTAAGGATATGTCTCCAGAGTTATGGGTGTGGTTTGTTTCTGTTTGTTTTTAATGCAGACCATCCGGATTGCACCCAGAGGATGAAGGAGCAATTGGGGCAATGGGAAAATTAGAAATGTAACTGGGTAAATATTATTTTTTATAAGATTAATTACTAAATTTATTTTGTGAAATTTTTTTTTTACTTTTTTCTTTTTGTCACTTTATAGTGTTTGATTTGATGTACATATTAATAGTTGTGCCGTAGAAATAGTCCCATGTTAGCACAATATTTTTTCCATTTAATGTTATATATATATCCAATAGTTATTGATTTGTAAAAAGGATTGAGACACTTAGAATACATTTTTACATTAAAAAATAACATTAGTTTTAGATTTTGAAAAAGTCAAAAAAGAAATGTTATAGTTTGTAACTATTAAAAAAAAATCACATTTCTACATTTATCTGGGCCATGTATAAATATTTTTGAAACACGTGGCATTGATAAGATTCCCTGAACCCTTTTATCAAATATTCTTGGAATTATGGTTATAGTTTGCTTCATCTTAAAAATTCTACATGACTTATAGTGACACATGAAATACATAGTTTAATCCACCTTGAATATTATTACACAAATTATACATTGATCTTAAAGGTATCTATAGGTAAGAGGATGACATGTAAGTTTGATTTAATTGATTTGTATAAAGGCTCTATAGACTACCCAAAAGCAAGCACATTTGTATTTCAGTGAATGTGAATCAATACATGCAGTAAAATTAACCCCATCAGTGTCCCTTTAAATTTTTTTTATTGCACTTATTTATATCACTAAAATGTTTTTTTTGTCACTATTACATGTACCCCCATAGAATTATATGGCACTGATCAAGATCAGCATTCTTGATGTTACCTAGAAAATATGCAGTAGATACCACAAACACACCACAAAGGAAACTAACAGACCCCTCTTCTCATGACCAATTTAATGCGTATCCCCTTTTCTGCGGATAGAAAAAAATATTAGTAGTAAAATTGATTTTAAAATTTTGATTAGTTTAAAAAATACAACGCAAAAAAGGAAATATTACTCAAAAATGTATAATTTGAGGTGGTGAAATTATATATTAGTGATATCTCCACAGTATGATTAATATCGCAGCCACCAGAGGAAATAATGGGTTCCAGATTGCTTTTGACACATTGGTGGAAATTCATTAACACTGGCTTTTTAAACGCCAGTCTTAAAATTCCACCAGCTGCTTTCAGGCGCCCATATCTACCAAGAAGCTCCAGCTTCTTAGTAGATATAGGTGCAAACTCCGATTGTAGATCCGACAGGCTTGGTGTTCACCGGCTTACCTGTTTACCACCCAGCTCCAACCTTGCTCTCCACCACCAAAATATCCAAAGCGGAGTGCAGAGAGGGGGAGATTAATGGCATAACAAATCCCCCCTATTCTCTGCTCTTACATTTATTTACAGATTGATATTGGCTATTTGACAATAGAATGATTAATAGAGTTATCAGATTATTCAGAGGTTAATGCTTCATTATGTAAACATAGAACAGTGTGGTGCAGTGCTGTACTTATTAGGATAGCAGTGGCTTGATAAATTTGTGATCTGTGATTAGGGAAGGGGTAGAGGGATCACTGAGGCATTATTAATTTTACTAAATCTCATTTTAATATGTCTTATTTTTGTATTACTAACAAACATCTTGCTAATGTAGCAGATTATGGTAAAAGAGCAGAATGGCAAAAAGTGATACTAATATTTTCAATTAGTGACCTGCATGGTATCCATTTTGGAATGTCCTCTAGGTACGGACAGATCATTTGAACATTAGTTGCCTGATGGATCATGGCCATGGAAAACCCACTGCCCGTAGTCAATTATAATACTTCTTAAGTAAAAATCCCAGGATTCTATTTCTCATAAGAAATTATATTTTACATTTCAAGAAAGGCATTTATGCCCCTTTTGATTGTAGAAAG
Source organism: Engystomops pustulosus (assembly GCF_040894005.1). Taxonomy (NCBI): domain Eukaryota; kingdom Metazoa; phylum Chordata; class Amphibia; order Anura; family Leptodactylidae; genus Engystomops; species Engystomops pustulosus. The sequence goes on from NC_092411.1 coordinate 134,721,495, forward strand.
TTCCTGTAGGTTCCTGTGGATTGGGCCCTGATTAACTTTCTGCTTTTAGCCATGAATTATAAATAACCACATTATATGACATATTTTGTATCATATTTATTGACGATAGGACTTTATTTTAATTAGAAATTAACACTGAGTTGTTAAATTGATGCATATATGTTTGTCACCTCTGCTGATGAAATATAATATATCCTCTCTTACTTTTTATGTCAACGTGTAGGGATAAATAGTTTGGTGGGTTGTTCTCTTGGTTTACATGAGATCTGATCTGCTGTCTTTTCTATGTGTTACGAGCATCTGGTTTAGTATTATGTTATAAAGGAATACAGAGAGTACAAATTGCCTCATTACAGCACTGTCACCACAAATAGAAATGAGAAGTTGTTATGCATCAGGGAATGACTCACTGCGCTGATAACTTTAAAAGCAGTTGCTGTTGTTCACACAGGTGATAAATAAAGTGCTAATAAAGTGCTTCAAAGAGCCACCATAGTCCTCAGTGAACCTCAATTAAATGTGCTGCTAATTTCAGGATGGCAATAGTGCTAAGTGGTTGTTGTATGAGTGGCGGTTATTTGTCGCATGGTGTTGTGTGAATAGCAGGACACCTTTTGAATGCAGCAAAGATGAGAATGTTACTTATTTTTTGTCTTTAACCATTACAAAATAAAATCTTCCTCCATCAACCATCTAACAATTTCAAATTCATACAGGCTATTCAACTAGCCTCATTATGGATACATATCCCTGAAAATCATATGAAACTGTTAGTTTTGATCATCAGAACAATGGTTAGTGCAGGATGTAGTTGTAGTCAACCTACCCTCAAGGTTCCAGAAATCTTAGAGCTGCTTTCACTGATCCCAGATGGATTTTTGGAAGCTTCATGGGTCATTATTGTGCACATACAGTGTAGTGCTAGGCTATAAAACAAAAGTGTAATAGATTAAAGAGTGACAAGAGCAGCGGGAATCAATTATTTTTCAACTGAGGTGGCATAATGGAAATCGACATCTATGAATGAACTCTTGTTACAAAGTTATGAGGTGCAAAGCTAATGCACTGCCATGAGTTCATCTTTATTATTGTGTTACACCTGAATCAATTGACAAAGTCTCCTTTTTTTCTTTTTCTCCTTCCCTTTAAGCAAGAGATGGCACTTAATTGAATAAAAGTCAATGTAATTATATTAACAGACTCGATGATAGTGCTGACAAAGGGAGAGGGACACAGCTCTACAGATCTTCCAGCACATTTGTGCATTCAGTTTGGCCTCACAGAAATTGAAGATGTCTACACATTCTAATTAGATTGTTCTATTTTTTTTTATTGCAAGAGAACAGAATGAAGGAAATATCCCTTTCCTAATACAACATTTACCGGCTGTGCATTTTCACAAACAAGTCTATGAGTATCTTGGAATTTCTGAGTGTTAATCTATTCCACTCTCCTAAATCTATTTTTTTAAACTCCTATCTTGAAGGCCAGGGACAACTCTGAAAATTATTATAATAATCTCATTGGGGGACATTTACTAAGGGCTGTGCACTACTTTTCTGTCAGACTGCATGTTCTTTCCAGTGCAAACTGCTTGCATCGGTATTTAGGAAGTGCTTGCATCGCAATTGTATCGCACGTGACCCTTTTGTGGCAGCGTTGCACTAGACATCATGCAACAAAAATTAGGGGCCGTCTTGGTGCTTAGTCGGACCGTGTGCCAGATTTTTCATGCAATGTCCGACAGAAGTGTGTCGCAAGCTCTATGTTAAAGGTGCACCACAAAAACGTTGGTGAGCTCTGTCGGGGAAGTGCAAGGAGTGCCAGATTCATGAAGAACGTGCACCAGAGATCATGAATCTGGCGCACCCTGCACTATACACAGGCAAACTGCATTTAGTGCAGTTTGCACTATGCCTATTAAATGTGCTCTATTATGTCCACATATAGTCTCTTGTATCATGTACTATTCTATTTTTCTTTTTAAAAAAACTTTCTTTAGTTCTCACAGAGTCTTACAAGTTGTGTAGGTCTGCTATGTTGTAAAAAAAATTTGGTGCATAAGACACTGTTGTTTAACTTTAGTCTGATTGTGGGACTTACTTTCAACTAGAATTTTGCATCAATGTTTTGATCCACCAGAGGCATATTTTGGTACATCTGAAGCCACTCCCTATCCCCATCAAGCCATATCAATTTAGCACTAAACTTCACCCCCTATTAAGCAAAGGAAAAGAGTATCACAATAAACATGTTGCAGGGAATGTTTGTAAATTCTTGAGCACAATTTATCATATTGTTTTGGTGAATTTAGCTTTTTTAATCTTCACTTTTTTTACCATATATGTTGTCTCCTTTGTTAAGAGAAAACTATTAATAACGTTTTGGATATTCTTTTGTTAGAAGAACCTTCTATTATAAGACTTCCCAATGTTTTCTCCTGAAGTGATTCATTTTTTTTAGAACAAAATTGCAGGGATAAAGAAGCATTGCAGCATTTCTAGTAAAAGTATAGGTGGCTTATGTATTGTATTAACATGCTAAGTTATTCAATTCAAATCCTGAATTGGATTCCTGTATACACCTTAATATAGCATTTGGCAATAATCTTTTCTAAGCCAATAAAAGATATTGTATTGCACATCTCCTTGACCTCAACATAGCCTTGATTATGGGCCACATGTAATATATAAAGAGCAGTGTATCTGTGTATAACCTCTAAAGGAAGGCACCATTGCATTTACAATCACAAAAATTTACACAAATACCTCAGAAAAGACATAGACTATGTTTAGAGTGGAAATTCTGCATTTTGCAAAATATGCTAAAAATGCATCAGAGTATTAGTTGTAGATGCCTAAATAGAATATAGATACGTGACTACTAAGGAGTTTTTTTTAATCGCACAAAGTTCCTTTACACAGTATGTCTCCTTTGCTGATTATGGCATGTGGTACCTATGAAGCTTTTACATTATAGTTTAGATACTTCATAATTGTTACATTCATGTATGTGTTACATATAAAATAAATTCAGCAAAACTCTGCAAAATGTCACAAAAACTTGTTACTAGTATTTTTCAGTATATCGACATGAAATTGGAAGCAGAATATGATAAAAAAAATGTTGTAACTTACTACACTGTTTTATTATGTTTGCTTTACTTCATAGCATGTTTTATTTGCATGTGTACTAGTGTATGTGTTTGCATAATTGTCTATACAGTTTGGGGACCTAATTACTCATTCCCAAAATACTTTAAACGGAAAACACAAACTGAAAGAAAATATTGGTTTATAGTATTTGACAAGTTTTAAGTTTCATTATTAATTTTATTAGTGTTTTGTTTCTGTAATATTTTTCAAAATATCTTTTTTTATTTTCAGACATAGTGCCAATATTAACCTTCATCGAAAACTGTTGACCAAAGAACTGGATGAGATGGGGCTGGACTCCTCTCAACCCAACCTCCGAGATGAGATCTTGGCAAAAATCTATGGTGGTCAACATTCCATAGGCCTGGATATCAGAGAGGATACCATCTCGCCAGTTGGTACAGAAGATTCCCACATCAATGGATATGGGCGGAGCCTGGCAGATGACTACATGGTCTTAGACTTGAGTACAACCTCAAGCGTCCAGTCTAGCAGCAGTATAAATTCTTCTCAAGAGTCTGACATAGGTAGTGATGATGGCATCCTCCTTGATGATATAGATGGTGCAAGTGACAGTGAGGAGTCCTCTCTGAAGGCTAATGTCTCTGCTACACTCATGGGACCAGGCAATGATGTGACAGAATCTTCCTTATACAACAACTTTGCCATGAGCAATGGTGGAATAATGTGCAACATTTGCCACAAAATGTACAGTAACAAAGGAACCCTACGGGTTCATTACAAGACAGTACACTTGCGGGAGATGCATAAATGCAAAGTCTATGGATGTAACATGATGTTTTCGTCTGTACGCAGCCGGAATCGGCACAGTCAAAATCCTAATCTCCATAAAAACATTCCGTTCTCTGCTGTGGAATAGCTTCCAAATAGACAAATAAACTTCAAATTTCACAGATGAACTTTTCCATATTTATATATATATACATACATATATAAAAATGTATATGTATGTTATATATCTATATATATATATATATATATATATAAAATAAAATCTAGATATATATTCTTTTTTATCGAACAGAGAAAAAGAAAACTACAAACACTAGGTGCTTTTTTATTTTCACTTGTTGGTGAAACTGCTCTGAACAGGACTACAGAATGGACAAAATTAAAAATTCACGCAGTCACTTATACCTTTCCTTTTTTTATTTTCCTTTATTTTGGTTTACGGAATGATGTACTTGGTTATCTCCAAAGATAGTGTCTTAATATTCCAGTGACTATTGCTTGCAAAGAAAAATAATGTACATTTGTTACTTTCAATTTCCAAATCACATCTAGGTATTATTTTCGAGAAGACAACGCATGGCAGAGTCACCTGTAAATATGGAGCCCCATAGGTGGACAGTGTTGTATTGATAGTTTATGTACTCCTGGTACCTTGCTGCAGTTCCATCAAGCTGTTGGCAAGATTACAAGCCGCTTTTTAGCTCTGTTTCTATAATTTGGTTTTAATGCACATTTTTGCAACACAAACACCAAAACATGACCATTTTATGACTACCTGCTAGATGTAGTATTATCCTGGTGTTGCATGCTTCAAGCACTATCTATACATTGTTCTTTTTGCCCTTTTTGTTTTTTGTACTATTTGTATGGAAGCAGTCATGCACTTTTCCCACTCAAACTCAACATAGGTGTATAATGATATTCGTATTTTAACTCTTCAGTACTGAGAAGAGTACTGTTGGAAAAATGATGCCGCCTCATGTGCTGAAGTGAGTAAAATAACATCATTATCTTGGGTTGCCCTTAAAGGGCTGGTTGGTTAAATGGCATGGTTGCCAAGCAGAAAAAAAAAGTATTAATAGAGTTTTGCAAAATGTTACAACTGCCAATTTTGCACATATGACTAACTGTATACAGTTTTGCTAAAAGTAAGCCATAGAATATGGATTTCTTAGAAAGAAGAAGAAATATTACAGAGAAGACACATTATGATAGTAAGAGATAACATACGTTGACACTCCAATATCACCCCCCTCTGTCTTTTGGATGAAAATCATATATAGCTGTAGAAGGATATCAGTTTGGCATTCACACAGTATATTGTTACATAGAACAATCAATATTTTTCTAGGGCTTACAAAATTCATCTACATAATTATTACATGAAGGGCCAGACCATAAGCATTTATATTTTTAGCGGTAGTAGATTTGTAACACTCTTACATTGTATGTGCTAACATACTCAATGAATGATGAAATCATATTTTGAAGTAAACAAGTTACAGTATTACAGGGGATTATAAAATTTAGCATTTAGGCTGTAATGCAATGCCCTCATAGTATTAAAAACAGTTTCTACATGTATCTAAAGTGGTCAAAATCATTGTAAGTTATTAATGTTTACTATAAAAGTATTGTAGTTAGAGGCTGGATAAATATAATATGGAAAACTGTTATTCTATAACAAACTATGCTTGTCCCAACTTCTTCCAAATCCAAGATCTATCACCAACTAAATGACCTCATCTCCAAGGCAGAAGATCTCGTAAAAGCATTTAATTATTTTGGTAAAATGGCTTGATTCCAAATAATTTTGTAAAAACTGTAGTTGGAAAAACTTGGAGACTAATAACTGGATCTTGGTAGACTTGGTAGGCCAAAATATCAAATCAAATTGTAATATTTGTGACGTTATAGAAATAATTGTAGATTTTACCATTATTCATAAAAATGAACAATACCACTGCTCTGAGTAAAATGCATTTACTGTAAAGGAAACTGTTCCCTAGTAAATAGTTTTGGAAACACAAGATGTTCATCCCCCTGGAGGTAATGCTCATGTCACAAGTCATCTTCCAGTAAAAGATTTTAATAATGCATCCCAACTTTACAAGGCTGGACCTGTATGTAATAAATACTTCCAGATGATTCCCCCAACCTCTCCTGATATAAGACACAGCCAAATTTAATCCCTTGATATTTATTTCACCAGAAACAGGCATGAGTATTAGTGTGTTTTGCGCTTTTTGGCATTGTCCTGGGAACTGAGATATATAGATTGGGAACCAACAAACACTTCTCTTAGCATTTGGGTGGTCACAAAGGCCTTGTGACTGTACAGTTATCACAGGCTCCTTAAACTGGGTCAAAAGTTGAAGCACTTACAATGTGAAACTTAGAATCACATGCTTAACCTTAAATGGAACATATTTGTATTCAAATAAAAAAAGAAAGACTTAATAGCAAAAAATAGTCCTTGTTTTCCTGGAGATGTTCTGTAGGCAAAAATTGTAGAAAGTTAATTTTAAAAAGTAATTAAAAAAAAAAGCGCAAGGCACTTTTTCTTGAAACCATGATGTGTTTCCAGTGTTTACGGATCTTGCCCAAGCGAGTGCAACATAACATTGCTGCAAACTCTTCTAGAAGAAGGATAAATACTTGTCTTCAGCATTCTGCCAAAATTGTAGATTTCCTTTTGCATTGAAGCCTCTGTTTTTCTGTTTTTTCAATTAATACCTCTGTCAACAATATGAACTCTGAGATGCATTGATGTACATTTTGTATGTAGAATTCCTAGGCTCTGAACTTCATATGTTTAAGTTACAGCATCAGCTATCTATGATTACCTTCGCCTTTCTTATATTTGCAAGAAAAGTCTCATGTTTGCCAAAGGAATTTATTCTGTGCGTTTCTTTTTGTTGTCTTATTGTACATGACACTCTTTACGGATTACAAACATACACATTTCTAGCAGACAGTATTTCCAATGACACTGATTGCTGAAAATTTTCTTATTAAAGAACTGTCGAAGAAATTGGCCAAAAAGGAATGACCGGTTATGATTCTTCCTAGGTCAAAGTGATAAAGACTGAAAATACTTGTGAAAACAGTAAAAGACTTTTTTTTAATTTAAATTTACATTTGTCCAACACTAATGTTTACTGAGAAAAGCTGAGGAATTTTTGATGACCATTTTTTGGGAAATGTCACTGAGTTTTAAGTACTACTCTCGGTTAAACTGAATAGTATTCAGCTTAGTTTTTATACCGTTCATGTATACTGTATGTGTTTGTTAAATTGCAACCGGATTAAGTAAAGTGTACTCTTCTTACTCACTTTGTATGTGTTTCCATGCTGAAAGTTTTCTGCCTTTATCCAAACTACAAAACTTGGGAACATCACTGTTTCAAGGCATTATGAAACATTTCAACAGTTTTTACTGTGTATTGAGACATGTTTTGATAATAAAAGAGAAAATCACAAATTTAAAACAATATTTACTTAATTTCAATAGGAAATTTAGAATAAAACCAAAAGATACTTATTATAAATGAAGGACATTTCCATCCATCTTTATGGCTCCATCTTGCATCTTAAAATAGTAAAAAAACAGCACTCCAAAATGTTCTAAGTGGAAAAAGTGGACCTTTATTCCATAACAGGCAATGTTTTGGCGCTATAAACTTGAGAGAGGCTTATAGAACCAATATTTTTGGAGTTCTGCTTTTTTACTATTGTTATTTTTGGAGGGTTCCTTAGGCTTGGTTCTTCTGGCATGTACCCACTTGTAGACCATTCAATGTGCTCCTGGGACTTTCACATTGTAGCTATCTATTGGTCTATCTTCCTAAAAAGACAAATAATCCATACATCTATGGTATCTATCTATCATATGTCTATGTAATATCAAACAAGATTCATAGCAATATACTGTAATAATCAAGAATGTCCTCCTGTACATAATTAGCCCTTCCTGAACCCCCAAAGTAGGTCATTGATTACTGGGCAATATAAATTATTATCTTTTCAATAGAATAATTCATTAATAGGGGATTGTGGGGTTGCAACACACTGATATGCTGATTTAAACTACAGCCAGAAACAGTTATTAATATCAGAGTGCAAAATATAGCTGCCTACCCACAGGGCCGCATCTGCCATGAGGCGGAATGAAAATTTCGCCTCAGGCGGCAGATACGGAGCCCTGAGGTAGGTGGCAAAACAGCTCGCCCGAATCACCCACTAGCACTACGGACCTGCCGCTGCCACGATTCATATTCTCACTGTAGCGCTGCTCTATGGCTCTGGAGGCAGCATGACATCATCAAAGGCCGCCTGCTTCCTCCAGAGCCATAGAGCAGCGCTGCCCGGCAGGAGGAGGGAGGGGCAGACTGGCCCGTTGTTATGTTTGGGGAAGGCTTCTCCTTGTTGGCTGAAGGGTCGGGTGGGATGGCTGTGCGGAGGCTTCTCTGACTGGTGGAGCAGCAGTCAGCTGGAGTGTGATCACTTTTCTGCTGCTCCACCACAGTCTCTGACAGCCATTAACGATCCTCCGGTGAGTTGAGCTCTGCTCCTGCTGCAGAAGCTCAGATAAGCAAGCTCCGCCCACCAGCTCGGAGTTCTGAAGATCTGAAGCAGCTATGTGTGCTGCTGTCTGCTGTGCATGTTGCTGTGGTAATCTACAGGTATGCTACATGTATATGCTGTGTGTATGCTGCAGCCTGCTGTGTATGTTTTGTGCGTATACTGTGTATGTATGCTGCTGTCTGCTGTGTGATGCTGCATGTATATGCTGTGTATGATGCTGTGTGAATGCTGCTGCTTGTTGTGGATGATACTGTGTATGTATAATTATGTGTGTATGCATAATGATGTCTGTATACTGCTGCCTGCTGTGTATGATGCTGCATGTGTGTATGTATGCTGTGTATGTATAATTATGTGTGTATGCATAATGATGTCTGTATACTGCTGCCTGCTGTGTATGATGCTGTGTATGCTGCTGCCTGCTGCATGTGATGCTGTGTGTATGCTGCATGTATATTCAGTGTGTGATGCTGTGTATGTATGGTGCCACTCTGCCAGTGGTAATTGCTTGTCTTCCAGAGCTACAGGCTCCCCTCCCCGCTGATCTGCTACGGTTGCTGTGTTGTCAGCAGTGAAAGAAGGGGATGAGAGAGAAGCAGAGATGGCGCAGGAAGAAGAACAGGGCTGTCCGGCCCCACTAATGGCTCTCCTGACCCCTTCTCCACACTCCAGGAGATCAGCTCTGAGGTTTTCCCTTTCCCACAAACTGCCCACACATGAGGTTTCCTTCAGCTTCTCTCACCTCACACCTCCCTTAGCTGCTATTTTTCCTCCTCCTCCTGCTTACTTTTTTTGGTCCTTATTTGACCCCTTCAGTTACTCTTTTGCCCCCTCCATCTACCACCTGCTGATGTACCACAATTTTTGCCGCGGTAAGCAATCAGAACCCGGTGTCTTGTATTGTTTTATTGCAAGACACAGGGTTCTGGTTACCGATCACATGCGTTACGTATACACAATCTGGTCAAGGCCGCCCCTGTACACTAGCGCTGCGTTTGTAAATTCAGTGGGCTAAATATAGAAGGAGATCAGGGCTAGGATTTTTTTTTGCAGCATTTCAGTTTTCGACTCAGGCCGCAAAAAAGCTAGAATCGGCCCTGCCTACCCAGCTTACTACAGGCACCACTTCAGTGAAAGCTACAGAGATCTGCTGCATTATACAACAGTCTTCTTCCTGCTGTGTTTGTAGTGTGAGACTGTCAGAGGTATCAGGTGTCATCGCTTAAAGTCAGCTCCACTGCATATCGTGTTGTGTTTGTCCTGGCTCACTGTAGGTACTGCTTTCATTGGAGTTGATGGAAACAGTGCATGCCGTAAGGGTAAATGACCCATACCAGCCATTAAAGATCATTTCTACAGATAGGTCATTAATAGATTCGGGAGACAGAATGGCTAGATCTATTTAAGAGGCACATTTACTATTTATAATATACCAATTCAAGTGGGTGCTGAAATCTAGGAAAATGTTCGTTCATAATATTATAAGGCTAGGTAGTCTTATATAACAATGAACAAAAGTAAAATGTTTAAATGGCAAGAGTCCCATAGCTACATGAGCCACAAGTTAGAATCTGGGAAATATGGCATGAATCTTTCTTACAGTACTTCCATTTTGCTGTGACCAGTCCATCAGGAATTACAGTATTGTCAATAGAAAATAGAACCTTGCACAGCAGAATACTGCACCAAGTAGAGGTAATAGTCGACACACTCAAAACGAGCAAATCAAGAATCAGAGAAAAAAGTGGGTGTCACTGACATGATTTGATTCAAAAAACATAACAAATTTTATTAATATTCAACACTGAACACAAACATGCATATAAAATCAATTAAAACTGTACCAAAGTACATACAATTGTCTACCATGTTATGCACTATGGTCGGTGCAAAAACAAGACACCTCCTGAATGGGTGGTATCCACCCAAAACCACCCCTAAACAATGAAAAGACACATATAAAGTGCAAGTGCATCCGTCAAGCTGCCATGGAAGTAAGGGTTAAGTGAATTAATGCCTACAATGTAAACATGGTAAAAAGTCGATTCTGATTCTTGAATTACAGTATTGCTAAAAGGATGGACAATCCTGTAATTAAGAATGTAGAAGAAAAATCTATTATTAAATGAATCATTTTTATTTATTTAGTGTAGTTTCTAGAAAAATAAGTTCCTTTTATTAATCTCCATTTTATTTTAATATTTTACATTTCTTTGTCTGATAGTACATATATGAAAAATCAGACCCAAGGAATGTAGAGTCAGTTCTTTCCAGAAAAACAAACAAATGACAAGAAATAGATCTCAATAGATTTTCATACAATGAGCTCTCTAGATACCATACCACCGAAAAAGTGATGAGTTCCCTTTATGGATCCAAACATGTGAAATGATGAAAAGATTTTCGCTTCTCTGCTGTGCCAAGATGGACTCATGATCTTGATTCCAAAACAGTAAGGATACACTATTGTGAATTGAGCTTAAGCTGTGTATTTTCATTAGACACTGGGATGTCACATCTTAGTATAAAGAAAATATTTGTCTAGTATGTTTCTGTAGTTTATCTTTAGAATCCTACCCAGTGGATAAAATAGTCACTGGAATAGCTACTATGCAAACAGCAATCTTAAAAGAAACAAGGTCACGCAGATGTTGATTTGCATATATTTCTAGCAAGTAGCACAAACAACCCTAAAGGTATTTTCCATGTTCAAACAACTTTAACATAACCTAGTACTTATTGCCCTGCCCTTAATGCAATTTCTGTTCATTCTGCAATTGACAAAATTGTGCATAACCCAGGGCTACAGAAATAAGTAGGAAGCTAAAGAGAATAAACAAGGTATTGATTAAAAGTTAAGGATAGTACATACAAACCAAGCCATTTGCAAGCTGAACAATTATTTGAAAACTTCTGCCTGGTTATTGTTCTTTAGTCACAAGCCTATTTGACAATCTAAATATAAAGGGTGCATATTAAAATAACAGCAACTGCCTGCATACAATTCTATTACAAGCATCTTACTTCATTTGGATAAGCAACATGTGTAAAAACAAAATCAATATAAAGTTTATTTTAATATAGTTTAAAGGTTTTAGCAAGCTTAAACAACAGCAAAGCTTCTTCTGGAGACTGGATACTGGGGTAAATTTACTATTAAGCAGATTTATCATTATTTTGCGACACTGAGAAATTTGGAGGATTTGCATATACAGTTGTAATTTTTGTAAAATGCATGTTGTAAAGTTAGAAATAAAATGTAGTGGGAGTGGGTTGTTTCACTCCAGAAAAAAAAATATTTCAAATATTGGCACAAATCATCAGATTTAAAAAAAATCATGTCCCATTATAGCAAAGATGACAAACCTTTTAGAGACTGTGGCGGTCATTTACTTTGGCCTTTTAAATGGAAAACTGATGGTGTTTTTTCTTTTACCTTTCTGTGCCTCTTGCGCCTCAATTTATGATGTGTCTGCGCAACGATATTGTGTTTTCCGACACAATTGACTCGTTCTATTTTTGGGCACAAAATTTTGGTGCCTCTTATGAATCCACCAGTTTTCTGTTGCTTCTATTTCTCCATTATGTTTTTTGGTTCAATCCCACTGAAAAATAAAGAAAAAACGGCCCTTAAATGGTTAAAAAATAACAAAAACCTGATAATAAAGAGATAAGACATAAGATTATTACAAAGAAGAAGCCTATAGACAGTTATTTAACTTAAAGGTATATCAGTTAAACAAAGATTCTACCTTCAAAATAAAGACAAAGTTATGCTCCTTTCTTAGAATAGGAATAGAAAAAATGATACTGTACTGATGAACCCTAAGATACATAGTACCTTTATTGAGTTCATATGAAAGCAATCTATTTTATTCTAATAACACCTTTAAATATGAAAATCACTACTATAAGCAGTTGGATAGTATGGCCTTAGGTACTCCCATGACATGCACCTATGCCAATATCTTCCTAGCTGTTTTTGAGTGTAGGTATAAAACTGATTTCTAGGTACATACATTCATTTTTACGATACGTGGATTATATTTTCCTCCCTTACCACCACAGTACATAGGAAAGATAATGCTACTAACAGTCTTTTACAATAGTTATCATCCACAGCATGAAAAGATGGCGGTTCCTTATGGTCAGTTCTTTCGTCTGAAATGTGTTAATAGTGAAGAAAAGTCATTTCTGGTACAAGCAGAAGAGTTGAGACTTCAAACTTTTCAAACTATTCAAAAGAGGATATCCTCCCAAAGTAATAAATTAAGCCTTTCTAAAAATATATACTCATATATTTTGAACAATAGGTGATGCCAAGCCCAAAACAAGTAATAGCCACATGTGGGGGGTCTCTGTTTGTATAAGAAATTTTAAGATGGGTTTTATTTTTTTTATCTTTTGGAAATGTGTACATTTTAGGGCTAAATGAAGGTGTAACTGAAAAAATTTAACCATTCGAAATTTCACCTCCATTTTGATTTTATTACTATGAAGATCTCAAGGGGTTAACAATCTTCCTAAAAGCTGTTTCTGATCATTTGAGGGTTGTAGATTTGAAAATGGGTTGATTATATAGGGGGTTTTGATGTTATATATTTAACATTTCATTAAAAACAGTAATTATCCCCAACATAGTAAATTCTGAAAATATAAAATTTTTTGAAAATATAGACATTTGGGAAATTATATTCAGCTACTAATTTAGGTAGCAAAACTATCTGCCTGAAAACGCGATGATTTCAAATTTTGAAAATGGCAATTTTTTTTTATAAACAAATGCAAAACTTATCAGCCAAAATTTACCACTAAAATTAAGTACAACGTGTGGAGGAAAAAACAACCTCATAATCACTTTGATAAGTAACACATTATAACCATATAAAGAACCGCAAGTCAGAATACAAAAAATTGGGCTGAACCTTAAGCTACAAAATGGCTGCATCTTGAGAGGGTTAATTGTGTCTCCCTTTAAAAAGATGTTTATAAAATTGTACAAATGTAGTTTTCATGTGTTATGCAACCCAAAAATTATAGCCATGGTTAAAGGCACGATTGCAGTTTCTCATATATAATGCTAAACATGTAGCATAATATTAATAACACAAATAACCACAACACACATGTTAAGAATTCTATAGGAGCCAGATCTCCTGTGGATACCTCACTGATATTACAGGTTATTTTAAAAATAAAAATTCACCTATTGTACTTCTAGCCCATTTGCTTACATGACTTGCTGGGAAATGTCATCTCCCATGACTATTACCTACAACTATTTATACTTTAATAGATTTATCATGGTGACACTCCAGTCACTATATTTTGATAATAGCTGTAGATCAGTTGTTGAACTGTTTGTTCTGTTGTTGGAAAAAAAATCAATACTGATATATATCTGTGACACTTGGAATGTCATTATCTTAATGAATATGCCCAGTATACTCATTTACTGTAATGACTTCCACGGTTTCTCTTGAATTGTACCGAAGCATAAAATGTTCCTTAGTAATGAAAGCTGTACTTTCCAGGTTGTGCTAATCCACATATTATGCTTCCTCTAAAGGATTTAGAGTTATTTATACAAGTACATTATTTATAGGACACCCACTGTAAATGTATAGTAGAAGGTAGGTTCTCAAACCTTGTTATTTTTTTACGATTAAAGAGGACCTGTCACCCTGAAAATGACCCCCACAAAATGTGCCCCCCCCCATACTCCTGACCCCAGCCCCTTTCTCCCCAGTCAGTTTTTCCTAAAAATGTATTTGTGTTAAATAGCGATCCGGCCTCTTACTAAATAAGAGGTTGGATTCTCCTATCTTGTGCCCAGGCAGATGGCCTTATGCATTAGGTGGCCAGCCGACACACCCCCTCCAAGCCCCCTCTCGGCGGAGACCTGTAGGAGAAGCCTGCAGCATCGCATGTATTGCGTAATCGCTGCTGGCTCTCCGAAATGCGGAGCTGTTTACAAGCCTGGCTCCGCCACAGCTGCTGCTAGTTCAGCGTGGCCGCCCCGAGAATGTATAGGAGAAAGTCTGGGGACGCAGCCACTGTCAGTGCGGCGCGGCCGCATCTCGGAGAGCCGGCAGCAATTATGCAATACAATCAACATGCAGATTTTCATGAATCTGGCACAATCTGGCACAGAATCTGGTGCCCTTTGTTCACACTGCAGAATTGTGGCACACGTCAGACATAATTGTTATAAAGCATAAGTATAAAACTTAAGCTTATTTCATCCTTTTAAAAATAGGTTAAAAAGGTACCATAGTAGCGCAAAAACTGACGCGTTTCGAATTAAACATTGTTCTTAATCTATGAGTATGATTAAGAACAATATTTAGTTCGAAACGTGTCATTTTTTGCTCTACTATGGTACCTTTTTAACCTATTTTTAAAAGGATGAAATAAACTCAAGTTTTATACTTATGATTTATAATGATTTCTGCCTGTTGCTGGATTCACCTGCTTTCCTTCCACACCTGTACTGAATCGGCTCAGTTTGTCCGAGCACCTGCTCCAAACACATGGCTTTGAGGAATGGGTGAGCTGAAAAAAACTTTGTATTTTTACCTAGACATAATTGTTGTACACGGTCCGACTAAACACCAACATGCTCATTTTCACATTTTTCTATCTTGTTGGATACATTGAAGCCAGAGAAGAAAACTGGCTCAGACACTTTATAAATACATGTGCAAGCAGTTTGCAAATTCTTTTCAGTGCAAAGTCGGACAGAAAACTGGCGCAAACACTCTAGTAAATGTTGGCCACTTTCTTCTCCAATTGAAGCTACATAGTGCTGAAAGAGCAGCAGTGCAAAATGTCTACTTTGCACCTGGCAGTGATTGCTGGGATTTGTGTGGGTAAAGAGCTGCTGGGTGCTTAGCATTTCCAATGCAGCTTTATAGAAGGGCAACAACAGAGGGTTTCTTTATTGCTATAAATGGGACTCTGATAAACACTAAAATGGCCCACATTTATTAACCCCTTAAAGGGAACCTGTCACCAGGGACCTCATTTTTCACTAAAGACAGGTTGCAGAAGCCCATGACACCTGCAGTGCAAATATGTCTTTCTGCCTTTTCTAAGCATTTGCATTACAATATTATTGTGTGTTATAACTTACTCTTGCTCCATGACAAAATCCTGGGGTAGTCACAGGGGCAACTTTGTGCTCCTGTCTAGCTCCACCCCCTGCTTCTTTACAAAGGTCACAGCCTGGTCAGCCTGACAATAGTGGGGGAGGGACAAGCTGTACAGGAGCACAAAGATGGAGGCAGCCTCCAGCTCGGGCAAGTCACATGTTGTTTTTTGAAATGCATCCAAACCAAAGTCCAGCCCCTATGACTACCCCAGGATTTTGTCAGGATGCAAGAGTAAGTTATAACACTCAATTATATTGTAATGCAAATGCTTAGAAAAGGCAGAAAGGCAGATTTGCACTGCAGGTGTAATAGGCTTCTGCAACCTGTCTTTAGTGAAAAATGAGGTCCCTGGTGACAGGTTCCCTTTAACAACCAGACCCTTTTTGTTTTTGAGTTCATTTTTCACTCCTCACCTTCAAAAATCTATAACTTTTTTATTTTTTCATATAAAGAGCTGTGTGAGGGCTTGTTTTCTGTGTAACAAATTACACTTCATAGTGATTTATTATTATAGGTAGTTAATATTTTATTTCTAAAACTGGGAAGCAGGAAAAAATTCCAAATGCAGTGAAATTGGTGAAAAAATGCATTTGCCCTATTTTCTTATGGGCTTAGATTATACGGCTTTAACTGTGCACCCAAAATTACATGTCTACTTTATTAATTTTTTCGGTATGATCACGAGGATACCAAATTTATATAGGTTTTATAACGTTTCCATACATTTACAAAAATTAAAACCTCTACAAAAAGGAAAATATTAATTTTGTCATATTCTGGCACTAATACATTTTTTAATACTTTAGTGTACGGAGCTAATTGTGGTGTAATTTTTTTGCGAAATGAGATTAAGTTTTTAATGCTAGCATTTTGAGGCCTGTTGAATCACTATTGATCACTTTAGCAAATAAGGGTGCCGTTTAACACATGCGTTTAAAAATGCAATGTAAAAGCTGATGAGAGATTTGCCTTATTAAACAGCTGTTAAAACTTGCGTTTAGAAAACACAACTGTTAACGCATTGTTAACACATGCAATAATATCACGTTAAAGCATGCGTTTGTTAATGCAACACGTTAACATTTCTGATTTGTAAATGCAAGTTTTAACAGGTGTTTAATTAGGCAAATCTCTCTGCATCTGTTTCAATGCATTTTTAAATGGATGCGTTAAAATCGGCGTGTGACTGCACCCTAAAAGTATCATTCCTTAATGATGGTATTCCCATCTGGGCATTAACATTTCATTTAATTCATTTGCCATCTGTAAATATTCTTCAATTGGATGTTATTAAAAAAAAATTTCCTGTGTGAAGATAATTTCTCATAAATGTAGACATGTTGTCCCATAGAAATGAGATAGCTTCCTCGGATATGACCACCTCACATTTTTGCAGCAGTGACCAGACATGCTTGTCTTCAGCGTTCATTACCACAGGACGGCTGCGGGACCTGCAGTAACTCCCGAACAGTGTAAATTTTTTAATAACATCTAATTGAAGAAATGTATATATATATATATATATATATATATATATATATATATATATATATATATACCCTTTTAAGCACTTTTGTAGTTTTTACACAAAAGTATTTACATCTGAATTTGCTGCTCTTTATATGGTCAGTCAGATAGGCAGGGACTTCTGAAATACCAACCATTGACCTTTTCAGGGCACTTAGGTGGCTGCCTTGATTAGGGATAGGTGAAAAACTGAAATTGTAGGCCACTTTGAAAAACTGCATTATGTTAATGATAGACTGCTAAAGTGCAGGACCAGACTTAGTACTAGTAGAATTTACATAATCATCCAGCAATACTTTAACAGACCAGACTTCGTACTATTAGAATTTCCAGGATCATCCAGCAATATCTTAGAGGGAGACTTTGCAGTTTAAGCATCATCCCTCAATGTTTCAAAAGTTTAGTCGTAGTAAAGGTTGTAGTTCTTGCATCATCCAGTAATCTCAAAGGCACAGTCTCAGTATAATTTGCAGTTCCACAAATATCCTAGAGGTCCATTCTCAGTACATGAGGTTGCTGTCAACATTGCTTTTACATTTGCAACATTGCAAATACATGTGTTAACAAGATGTTAACATACACGCTAACAAAGCATTAACAAATATGTTTATTAACATGGTGTTAACATTTGTTTGTAAACGCCATGTTAACAGCAATGTCATTAGGGAAAGCTGCTTTTCTCAACCTTTGTGATGCATTTGAAAACTCAAGTGTTAACACTAGTGTTGAGTGAGTATACTCGTCCGAGCTTGATGCTCGGTCGAGTATTAGCATACTCGGACCGGCTCGTTGCTCGGACGAGTATTTGCCCTGCTCGATAACGAGCATTTAATTAAAAAAAAAAGTGAAGAACAGTAAAAAGATACAATTAAAACATTTAATTTAATTGTTTAATTGAAGAAAACAGTGAAAGAACACAGTGCAGAATAGATTGCAGATGTTCGGGAACATCTGCGATCTGTTCCGGAGACACGCGTGCAGAACGGTGTTCTCCGCAATAGTATTTGAAGAACAATATGTGTGAAGAACACATTGCAGATGTTTGGTAGTTGTTCTCTACACATATTGTTCTTCAAATACTATTGCGGAGAACACCGTTCTGCACGGGTGTCTCCGGAGCAGATCGCAGATGTCCCGGAGACACGCGTGCAGAACGGTGTTCTCCGCAATAGTATTTGAAGAACAATATGTGTGAAGAACAACTTGCAGATGTTTCCAAACATCTGTAAGTTGTTCTTCACACATATTGTTCTTCAAATACTATTGCGGAGAACACCGTTCTGCACGCGTGTCTCCGGAACAGATCGCAGATGTTCCCGAACATCTGCAATCTGTTCTGCACAGTGTTCTTTCACTGTGCTCGTTCAGTTTGTAATTTTACTGAAAAATGCTCGGGTCTCCCATTGATTTCAATGGGGCTCGTTACTCGAAACGAGCACTCGAGCATCGGGAAATGTTCGGCTCCAGTAACGAGCACCCGAGCATTTTAGTGCTCGCTCATCTCTAGTTAACACCATATGTGAGCTCACCCTTATGCTATATTCACACAAACGTGTGCCGTATCGTAGCACAGTGGGCACACGTCGGCACCTGGGAGAGGAGGGGGAGGGTGAGTGCTACTCACCACAGCTGCACTCCAAAGAGAAATAAGGCGCACGGTGCCGTATTCCGGGGAAAGATAGGACATGTGTGCTGCACTATAACTCTCCATACGGCTGCATTGGGGGGCGTATATATGACGTATATAGGTCAGCATATACGTCCCCCGACTGGCGTGTAAATGAGGCATTAGAAGTAACCAATACATTTTTTAAAAATTTCAATTGAAAGATTCCTGAATAAAAAAAACAACAAAAAGTAGCCCAAACTTTCAATACCCAGCAGGTCAATGTGCAAGCCAGCGCCAGGGTGTGCAGTGTATACTGGTAGGCCCCAATAGGCCACACAGGTTGTGGCATTGGTTATATGGGAGACAGTGCCTCAACTCCCATGGCTTTATCTTCATCATGTGCAACCTCTGTTAAAAGTGTAGTGCCCTCCACCTTATCCCCCTTCAAAACAGAAAAATTATCTCAAACCAAAGTCACTGAGAAGTCACTCATGCTGTATGACGTCGCGACTAACTAGGATTCTGTGGCCCTGTCCCTGACATTGAGTTGCAAATTTCCCAAGTACTTGTAGATAAGGCTGTGGATAGCAGACCGTCAGAAAAGATCTACAATGATGATGAAGCACAATTGCCAACTGCTGTAGCTTTCTGCAATGAGCAGATGGTAAGGAGGGCAGCGGTGAGTGCATGGTAGTAGAAGAAGTGAGGAGAGATGATAAGGTCTGAGTCTCAGCATTAGTGGAAGGCAGCGATAATTCGGACAAAGTAGTGATAGTCAGGAATCCCAGGCAGCAAGCAAAACAAGCAAAATAGTAACAAGGCACAGTGGTCACCCCATGGCCTGAGTGCAGGAGATGGAATACATGTCATTTGCACGCTGTGCCACAAGTCCATAAAGCGAGAACAAAGTCGTAACAATCCAGGCACCTCATGAATGACAAGGCACTTGCAAAGTAAGCATAAGCTCCAGAGACACCTAAAAATCCTGAGGAATTTCCAAATTGCTGGCCTTTGAAATGCTTCCCTTCAGGCTCGTGGAGATGGAAAGCTTAAAAAATCTTAGCATGGCAACTGTCCTTCAGTATGTAATTCCCAACTACCAGTACTTTTCCCAGCAGGCCATCCCCGCCCTGCACCTTTTTATGGACAAAATCAGGTGTGCACTGCTTAATGCCATTAGTCCCATGGTGCACCTTGCAATGTCCCTTCTGCAATGTAGTTGCAGAGGGTTCTGAGGCTCACATTTTGCCCCTTCCAGACAATGTTCCTTGCCTCCAGTTACCTACTCCTCCTACTCTGCTTCCTCTTCCCCTGCTTTTTCAACCTCCACCACCATCTGATACAGCATGTAGTGGAAGATTATCTGTCCGCACATCTGATGGTCTTCCATTTCTGGGTGGGAAAATTGGACGAGCGGTCAGAGCTTGCCCTCTATGCCTCGCAGGTGCTGTTCTGCCTTTCAGCAAGTGTGCTGTAAGACAAGAGGATCCACCTATCCATAGCCAGCATGGACATCCTTACTTTCATTAAGATGAACCAGGCATGGATTTGAAAATGTCAAATTCTGCATTACCTGAATTTAAACTTGAAATTGTCAGATTTCGCCCATTTAGGGAAGGGGAAGTTTCCTGATATTACAACCATTTTTTAGCCCGCTAGCCCGCACTACCATTTAATAACCATTTTTGGTTGTTAAAATTGAGGTTCACAATGATTTCAATGAGGTTTTTGTTTGGGTTCAAGTTCGTGCCAAAGTTCAGGTCCCAAACTGAAATTTTTCCTAGTAACTCAATGAACATGAATTTCATACCAACCCACTCAACACTGACAAATTCGCTTCAGGGAGGAGGAGCATTTATCATAACTTTTGCACCAGTTTTCTGATGTACAAGTTATGAAAAAGTTAATGGCCATACTCTCCCTTTTCGCCCTCAAACCAAGGTATTGTGAAGAGGTGGAGAATGCATTTGTTATAGGTTCAACTAGCATCTGAGTGCAGACTATAAACAAATTCTACATCAGGCAGGAACTGGCGTGAAATTTAAACTAAGATACCATGAGGCCAATGCTTTGAGCTTCTAAGAAATAGATGGGACATTTATTATTGACTTTTGTTTGGACATATAAAGGTTTATTTTTGCGAGATTAGATGCACTTTACAAGTACTATATCTTATTGATGATATTTAATTAACTCTTGAATGTATAGAGTAAAAGAAAATGATGAGATTTTTTGCATCTTTTTATGGGCTGTTCACTGTACCATAAAAATAATGGGGAGTATTTATCCGGACTTCTATGTCACAAAAGTGGTGAAGAAGCCCTGAAATCATCGCAAATGCTAGTGTATTGCTGGCACTTGGGATTATATTTTCCTTTCTGCTACTCCCATGCCTGGGAACCATGTAGGGGTGTGAATGGGGGGTGTGGCAAGCGGAGTAGATTCTAAAGATTCTATTGGCATGCATAATTCTTTGCCAGGTCCTAACGCTGCACAGCTACCTGCCGGATAAATGAAGAGGCCTAAGCCGCCGGAGGGGTGGTGGGGCTATCATAAATATCTCCCATATCCCTGATTGGGAAGTTACCTTGGCCTGTACCGTACTATTACATCTGTGTTGGGTAGGGATTAGAAACCTTTGATGTTTGATACTGTGTATATGTTGTTTTTCTTAAAGCAGTGAAGCATTTTATTATTGTGACTTAGTAAAATACAAATTAAATAACCATATTACAGAATATGTCAACTAGGAAGTTGCTTCATTTCTCCAAAAAAACTTTTATTTCTGCCCAAGATGCAGTTGAATAGGTGGGGTTGCCTGACCAAGCAGTGAAGCAAGCCCTACCCTGTCAGCCATTTCCATGGCCATCCCCCCCTCTTCTGTCTTTCGTTTCCAGTGCCCACCACGGCTCTTCCATCTAATGTCACTCTCCGGCTTGCTGGAGTTCTTGCGCAGAAACAGCACACCTGAGATTTCAGCTCTGGGCCTGTGCATACCCAGCTGAATCACTGGCGCTTTGCACATGCTCCATGTGCAAGCAGCATCAGCTGGCCTTGCTACTGTTACATGGAGCATATGATCTGTCCAGTAACACAGGGCCAGAACTGAGATCTCAGGGGCACTGTGCAAGCACTAGAACTCTGGAAAACTGGAAAGTGCAATCAGGTGGAGGAAGTGGGGAGGGCAGTGCATATGAAAGACAAGAGACAGACTGGGCAGAGGAAATAGCCAGCTGGAGGCGGGGTTGTTTGACTGCATTTTTGGATCAGTATTAAAGTCATTTTCGTAGATATGAAGCAATCATACCCACCTATTATAACATGTTATGAGGACTTCCAACCTGCTGGACTGTTTTGTACTGTTTGTGCAAATGGAGGGGTCCTGCATGGTCATAGTTTCTCTTTAAGTTTTTACACTTCTTTGAAAATGACAATAATGTGTTTAATATTAATAGTGTGTTGTCACCAAACATAAGATCTCACCAAAGAGTGAGTAGGTTTAATGCAAACCCCCTACCGGTAATACTCACAATGGCAACATTTAAATAAATAGAACACATGCATGGCAGCATTCTTATGTCCGGGCAGGGCACCACCATTTTAGGATGGATTGTTGTTCTCCAATGACTCCCGTGGGAGTGACATCCCACAACAAAATGGCAACATGAAGCTCCACCAGCAAGTTAATGCCTTCGCACATGTCTACAGTGATTTCAATTCTGTCAGCGATTTAAACAGTTAACAGCTGTAAACAGCCATAACCGATTGTGGGTGTTATTCGTGGGGTTTTGGGTTAAAATTTTCATGGGTCCACTCATCACTAATCCTGATGCACCTACTGCAAGTCTATTGCTTCCGATGTAATTATTATCGCTAATTTCACTATTCATACTTTGTGAAAGAGGAACAGTGTTGTATCCACTCAACCATGTTGAATTCTAATCCCCTTTGTCATAATGTGTCTTATGTAGCTGAAAAGTGAAACATGAATGCATTGTGATGTACACTCCAAAACCAGTGATACAAACATATCAGTGCCAGGGGAACAAAAGCTTAGCATCATACTGATATAACTACTTTGGCATTCGTAGCTGTACATAAATACTGCATAAATACTTGACATACTATTTCCATTAGTGACATCATACAGTTAACCTAATCAGTGCCACAAAGGAAAACTATTTAGCTTGCACTAATATTACTGGTTATTATTAGAGATGAGCGAGCACTAAAATGCTCAGGTGCTCGTTATTCGAGACAAACTTTTCCTGATGCTCGAATGCTCATCTCGAATAACGAACCCCATTGAAGTCAATGGGAGACTCGAGCATTTTTCAAGGGCACCCAGGGTCTGCACAGGGAAACTTGGCCAAACACCTGGAAACAGCAGAAAAAGATGGAAACACCACGGAAATGGACAGGAAACAGCAGGGGCAGCATGCATGGATGCCTCTGAGGCTGCTTAATCGCACCATTATGCCAAAATTATGGGCAACAGCATGGCCATGACAGAGTGACCGAATGAAGCTAGATAGCATCTAAAACATCCAATAATTGACCCTGACACTATAGAAGACGGCATGCAGAGGCAGAGGCAGCAGCAGCAGCGGCAGGCTAGAGAGTGTCATGGCGACATACCCTAAATGGACTCAGGCTTCAAACCAATGGGTGGCAGGGAGGAACCAAAGGAGGTGAGCAAGAAGCGCTGAAATGATTTCCTATGTGAACAAAAGGTTGACGGTATATTTAGTCGATAACACAACATGGTGGCGACATAGTGACCAAGTTCCATAACTTATCTGGTGAAACACCCGAAAAATGAGCCTGACACAGCTCGTTTGATAAGGGGACGACATGTGGAGGCAGCCATGGAGACGACTTCCATGATTAAGAGTGACAATATGGGGCATCCATATTGTGCTGCTATGATTGCAACTTCAGGTCTCCAGCATGGTGGTGACAGATGCGCCGAGTTCCATTATGTATCTGGTGAAACACCCGAAAATACTAGCTGCACTACTAGTGCCAGCAAGGCCAGCCACAAGCAAATCAATAAAATGTATATATATATATAACGCTATTGTAGGCCTAAGAAAGTCGGTTGGGTTCTTGTATGCCTAGTTTCTAATAGCACACAACAATTGGATTTTAAATCACTTTAAGTTTAAAAAAAAAAAAAATCGTCAGACTGTGCCTAATTCAATCAAACCCCTAATAAATTGTCCCACTTAGGTGTTTGAGATGTGTGTGTCACTAAGAGCTAAATATAACGTTCGCAAGTCTCCCTGCAAATTCGTCACAATATGGTACTAGCTGCACTACTAGTGGCAGCAAGCCCAGCCACAAGCAAAGAAAAAAAAAAAAATAACGCTATTCTAGCCCTAACAAGGGCTGTTGGCTTCTTGTAGACTCACTCCTGCCTAACAGTAAGCTAATATAAGAGCCTAACGCTATCCCTGCAGCAGCAGCAGCTCTCTCCCTAACGGCATCCAGACAGAGAATGATCCGAGCAGCGCGGGCAGGGGCTAGTCTATTCCAGGGTCACCTGATCAGGCCAGCCAACCACTGCTATCGACGTGTAAGGGTACCACGTCAAGCTGGGTGGAGTGCAGAGTCTCCTGGATTGTGATTGGCTCTGTTTCTGGCCACCAAAAATCAAAACGGCGGGAGATGCCATTTTATCGAGCTGGCGAAATACTCGTCCGAGCAACGAGCATTTTCGAGTACGCTAATGCTCGAACAAGCATCAAGCTCGGACGAGTGTGTTCGCTCATCTCTAGTTATTATAATTAAGACTTATACCAGTTAATGTCTGGAAGAAGATATGTTGCATGTACATATATTTTACATCTAAGGCAATATTTGCTTCTAATCTACAGTATGTGATACAAAATATCTTTCTTTATCAAAGCATTTCTATACAAAATGACACATACCAAAAATGGGCACTGTGTATAAATGTAAAGTATATTGGTAGTCCTTCTAAAGAACATTAGACTGTACAGCAATGCACTCCAAACATTTAGCAGAGACTAAGCCGGATGGATGAGATCGGCATGTTCTCATGCCCACTACATTTTGAGGGTGCTTCCCCTTCTCAAGCAAAAAAAAAGGGATTCTTAAAGGGATTTTCCTTTCTCTCCTTTTTATCCTGTACAGAAGGGGCCACATAATACTAATGCTGTAAACAAATAATAGCAGTATCAGAAAGCAGATTTGTTTGCTGGTTTATGCATAGTGTAAGGGTCACAGAATGTTTGGAAATTATAATTACGTATTTTGTTCGCTCAGTTCTCCTGAAGTATAACACCTTATACCTCCCTTTGTGTAGCTCCCAGTTCATCCCCAAACTTAATGTCTCCCTTTCTGTAGTCCCCCTCATGGCAATTGCATCCTTTTCTGTAACCCTCCGCACCCTTTTGCCATAAAAGTGGGGAAAATAAATTAGATACTCACCTATCCCTATTCTAATGCAGTAGCTTCCAAGTTGTGCTCTTTTCAAGTGCTAGAGTGCTGTAGAGAACTGAGTACTGTAAAAACATACATTTTAACTATTGGTAAATTATATACAGTACCCGAATATAGTCCTTAAAAGGTACCTGACTTTGTGTAAATTTATAAAGAAGAGTTATAGCTTTTTCCAATACTATTTTTCCTTTTTTTTTTTCTAATTTTGTAAAGTAAATTATCTTCTAATTATTCTTATTTTGCAGCAACCTTAAAAGTTTGCATAGTAATATATTTAATATTCAGTTACTCCTTGAAATATTTTCTTCATATCAATACTGAATGTTTTCTGTCGCATTATACATTTGTTACATATGATGTTTCAAAACTATGACTTGTTTCTTTTGTGTGTTGTTTCACCGTTGTACTAACTGGATTTACATGCATTAGACAAGTAGCGCAGATGTAGTCATTTGTAGCCCTTTCTAAACAAATCATCATATCATTAATCTGATTTTGCAGTAAATAAGCAGGTCCTTGTTCCAGTTCATGTGCTCTTTTGTAAATGCAATGGGATGATAGAAAACATGATCATCGTGATGGAAGAATCTAAGATAAAACAGAAAAGCTTTAAATGACTGTGAAAACCATTCTCAGTGCATTTTTTTCTCCTGCGCCATTGATATGTCAGAGCAGTTCTGCATGGAAGCCAAGGCATAATTATAATCTCTTCATGTGTCATAACACATCTCTAATTGGCATGCATTTCCTAAAACAGATTTTTTTTTTCACAGTAAAGGGATGTACTCAGGCACCCATACAGACAGCTTTTGGCAAAGAGTGAGAAAACTGCCTGGGCAATGGCCAACCAAACACCCACAGAGACACTTTAAAGCTCGCCGCCTGCTTATTCCTTCTTTCAAAATTGACAATACAACACTGGATTAAGTGCCACTAATTTAATAAAACTCATCTCATGATCATGTTCATATAGGAATCTTAAGACACAAGAGATCAGCCTAAGGGAAACTATGTACTGTATCAAAGACCACAAGATTTAGAGGATAGGGTGTGTAAAACTCCATTCAATGAGATTGTGATAGAGGCTTTAAATATTATATAATCCTGGTAGATTAAATAATGATTGTTGGTATAAAACATTGTAACATATACTAACTGAAAAAAATCCTTCTTTTTGAGAAAAAGAATATAGACATAGTGACAATCTAATTGTGTACACTTTGAATATTAAATGTTAAGGTTACTTGTTTATGTATTGTAGCTTATTGCTATGTCATTGCTATTTCATACTTTAATCTCTTATATCTGTGTAGCGTCTTATATAAACTACTGTATTCTATGGGATCATTTAGACTTACAACCTGCTATAAATTCTACTACTAGAATATTTAACCTTAATACTGTACTGTAAAACTACTTAAAGGGAATCTGTCATGAGCCCTTTGTCTGGTTCCCCCATGTCCCCAAATGGAAGATTGTACACAATGCCAAAGAGTTTTTATAGTAAAACTGTCTTTTTCTGAAAAACTGTAAGTTAGAGCAAAGTTTATCTTTCTCTATGCAGAGTTGTGGCCATAGTCCAATGGGAGTGGCCAGTGAGGATTGGTTCTCTTCCTCCCCCACACTTGAAAAATTGCTCCGTCATGCATCGATTTCAAATTTAAAAAAACTCCCCCAATATCTCCCCCCTCCATTGCTTCCCCCCCTCAGGAAAGTTATACTATAAAAACTCTTTGGCAATGTGCACACTATCCTTTATGGGGACATGGGTAAGCCAGAAAAAGAGTTCCTGATGACAGGTTCCCTCTAGGTCCTATATTTAATCACTAGTCATTTAATAACCTTTAATACTTGTATATGTTACCATAAAAGCTCTACACAGAAGCATGAATACACACAAGATTAATATTAACCTCTTAGTGACCACGCATACAGATTTCTCTGTTGGTCACTGTGGAGCCTTAGGCTAGGCTCATGGGTTTCTCCATCAGCCTAACCTAAGGATTGTGACCGCGGGATCGATTTACCTATGGAGGGCGGAGGCTCTGCCTCTCCTCCCGGCACAACTTGATTGCGGGGTGCCTCTTCAGCATAGGGCCTAACTTGCTGATCGGTGGGGTTCTCAGTGATGAAACCCCCACAGATAACGGGAATGAGGGGTCCAATGAGATCCCAAGTACCTGAGTCGGACCCCTCGTCACTCCCGGAGATGTATGGAGCAAAACAGTCATGCACGGCTGTCTGCCAATTAATCTCCAGGAGCGACAAAGAGTCCAACTGAAGTACCTTGAACCTCATTGTACCCCCTTGTTAGCATGACCTTTAGGGGTCTCATCACTGAGACCCCTACTGATCAGCAAGTTTGCCCCGTACTAACTTGGTTCATGGGAAAACCCCTTCAAGTTGTTTCAAGTTAATCTTAAGTATTCTACCTCAAAAAATTTAGAAAATTTAAATCTTTATCAAACGTTATTCTTATTCTTTCTCATTTTTTTAAATTTATTAAATAGCAAGACATATTAAAGATTATTATATAGATATTGTCCTCACTCCCTGCCTTAAATGGATCTCCCAATGTATCATAGTATCATAGTATATAAGGCTGGAAAAAGACACAAGTCCATCAAGTCCAACCTTTAAGAATTAAATAAATGTTTTATCCCCATAACCCGTGATATTTTTTCTCTCCAGAAAGGCATCCAGGCCTCTCTTGAACATGTACATAGAGTCCGCCATAACAACCCTACCATGTTGATGGTAAAATTGCCTCTCCTCTAGGCGCAGAGGATGCCCCCTTGTCCTGGTCACAGGCCTAGGTACAAAAAGATCTTTGGAGAGATCCTTGTACTGTCCACTCAGGTATTTGTACATTGTAATGAGGTCTCCCCTCAGTCTTTTTTCTAAACTGAATAATCTCCCAAATTTTGTAATCTGTCAGTGTATTCTAATCCCCTATTCCACTAATAATCCTGGTTGCTCTCCTCTGCACCCGTTCCAGCTCTACCATATCCTTTTTATACACTGGTGCCAAAAACTGTACACAATATTCCATGTGTGGTCTGACCAGGGATTTGTATAAGGGCAAAACTATGTCTTTATCATGAAAATCTATTCCTCTCTTGATACATCCCATAATTTTATTTGCTTTAGCAGCAGCCGCCTGGCTCTGGTCACTAAAATTAAGTTTACCATCCACCAATACCCCCGAGTCCTTTTCAGCTCCAGTTTTACCAAGTAATTGACTGTTTAGAACATAATTATACTTTTTGTTTCCATGGCCCAAGTGCATAACTTTACATTTATCTACATTAAACCTCAGCCACCATTTCTCTGCCCACTCCTCAAGCTTCCACAAATCCCTCTGTAATGCTAAACTATCGACCTCAGTATTTATTACTTTACACAGCTTAGTATCATCTGCAAATATTGAAACTTGACTGTGTAAACCCACTACAAGGTCATTAATAAAAATATTAAAAAGAAGTGGCCCCAATACTGACCCCCGTGGCACTCCACTGATAACGTCAACCCAATCTGAGAATGTGGCATTAATGATGACCCTCTGTTTTCTATCACTAAGCCAATTACTTACCCAAATACACAGATTTTCCCCTATTCCCAGCAGTCTCATTTTATATACCAACCTTTTATGTGGCACAGCGTCAAATGCCTTTGAAAAGTCCAGATATACAACATCCACAGTGTCCCCCAGATCCAGTCTTGAACTTACCTCCTCGTAGAAACCAATCAGATTAGTCTGACAAGACTGATCTCTCATAAACCCATGCTGACGCTGGGTTATAAGGTTGTGCACAGTGAGATACTCCAGGATAGCATCTCTAACAAACCCCTCAAATATTTTCCCCACCACAGAAGATAGACTCACAGGTCTGTAGTTTCCAGGATCGCTTTTTGATCCTTTTTTGTATATTGGTATCACATTTGCTATGCGCCAGTCCTGTGGAACATAACCAGTCCTCAGTGAATCTTCAAATATTAAAAATGTCTATCACGGTACATAGTTCATGCAGAGCCCGGGGGTGTATGCCATCTAGCCCCAGTGATCTATCTATCTTAGTGGTTGCGAGGCGGCGCCGTACCTCTTCCTGGGTTAAGCTGTTGACATTCCAAAAAGAATTTACATTATTCCTCATTGTGTCTTCACAATGGCACTTTTTTGCCATTTTGAAAAATATAAAAAAATTTATAAAAGTGATCAAAAGGTTGTACAGTCCTAAAAATGATATCATTGAAAATATTATCAAATTTCGCAAAAAATGACACCACCCACAGCTCTGTACACCAAAGTATAAAAAAGTTATTAGCGACAGAAGTTGGCAAAATCAAAAAAATAATTTTTGTATAAAGAATAAAGTAGACATGTCATTTGGGGCGCTTAGTGAAAAACGTAATATCCAAGCCCACAAGAAAATGTGGCAAATGCGTTTTTTCACCATTTTCACTGCATTTGGAATTTTTTTCCCACTTCCGAGTACATGGCATGGAATATTTAATAACATCACTATGAAGTGCAATTTGTTACGCAAAAAACAAGCCGTCACACAGCTCTTTACTTGTAAAAAAAAAAAGTTATCGATTTTTGAAGGTAGGGTGTGAAAAATGGACATGAATAAACAGGAAAGGGCCCGGTCCTTAACCGGTTAAGGACCTTCCACCTACCTCTTACTTTGTCATTAGTGCCAATGTGGACCATGACCGCTGGTTCCTCACCAGCCCCTCCTAGTAATCTGTCAACCCGATCCGCAACATGCTGAACGAGCACTCGGCAAACAACACACTGTTCGGTATGCATGGTCTTTGTGACAGATTGCCCTGTCTGTTCCCCTAATAATCGAATCTCCCACTACCAGCACCTGTCTGACCTTGCCTGTGCTCCCACTACCCTTCTTACTGGAGCAGACAGTCCCCAGGTTGCTAGAGGCCATGTCTTGCTGCAGCAGAGCTGATATCCCCCTCATCCGCCAGCCTAGCAAACTTATTGGGGAGCACCAGATCAGGACTAGACTCCCTACAACTCTTCCCTCTACCCCGCCTTCTACATGTTACCCAACAAGCTGCCCCCTCACTCTGCACCTCCATACTTCCTTTCCCACACCCATCTTCCCCAGAGAGTTTGTGCTCCAGGAGCAGCAAACTTCGCTCCATATTGTCAATTGCCGCAGCCTTGAAACTTGCTCATTTAGAACCAGAATCTGGGCTTCCAGATGATCAATTTTCACACATCCCACACAGGGAAAGAATACATGGCACAGGATGTACACTGTGTAGC
The DNA here is from genome assembly GCF_040894005.1 of Engystomops pustulosus. Taxonomy (NCBI): domain Eukaryota; kingdom Metazoa; phylum Chordata; class Amphibia; order Anura; family Leptodactylidae; genus Engystomops; species Engystomops pustulosus. The sequence goes on from NC_092411.1 coordinate 134,752,038, forward strand.
AATGCCACTTATGGAATCCATTGTTCTAATGGGGATTACAATAGAAATATGCACGAAAAGAAGAATTTACAGTCAAAGTAACACAAAATAACAGTTACCTGCTAAAGTCCCTCAAACTTAAAGGGGTTGTGTCATCATAGCAAATAACTGTAATTGGGTCCAATGCATTGTGACAAGTACTTTCACCATTTACACTTATTACAAAATATGCAGGCTTACTGAGATAACTCCTCTTGTCCTGGTTGCTGGCGCCCCCTGGTGGTAGCTGTGTCCCGTCCTGAGCAACAGCTGATCTGACCGAGTCTGCGCACAAGGAGTCAGCAGCTGCTCTGCACTACAGCTCCTCTCCACACTGAGAGATCACCTGACACACTGCAGCCAATAGGAAGTGAGAGAGGAGGAAGGGCCGAGATTGTGCTGTGATGGCCACTGCTTACCAGCTCCACAGGAGCCTACAGCAGCAGATACAAGGTACACATGCAGCCAGAGATGACTATCTACAGCTCAGAGGAGTCCTCCCCTAACATGGATCATAGCACTGTAGCAGCCCTCTCCTCCCTCCACCATTAGTCAGGTCACACAGGGGCCTAAAGCAGCAGATACAAGGTAACTGCAGCCAGACATGACTATCTGCTGCACAGAGGAGTCCTCCCCTAACATGGATCATAGCAATATGGCAGCCCTCTCCTCCCTCCACCATTAGTCAGGTCACACAGGAGGCTGCAGAGATAACACAGGTAACAGGCTGAGCTCTGACCTCTCCTGATGCATCTCCTGTACTCTCCACCATTCACTGTCCCTCCATGCTAACCTGCTGTCCTGCAAAGGGGCCTGACTAGCAGGGAAGATCAGTTACATGTGAGAAGCTGTCACCTATTTATATATCCAAGTCCTATTATCTATCACCTGTCATCTATCTATCTATCTATATATCTATATATAAAGTAAAAAGCGGGCAGCACTCCATGGTTCAAATTTCAAAATAAAAGGTGAACTTTATTGAACAAGTGGCAACGTTTCGGTGTGTGACACCTTTATCAAGCAACAGACAAGTGACCTACATTGGATATATATAGCAAAACATAGTAAGTGATTAGCATAAAGAGGCATGTCTTAAAGTGCCTGTGCAATATTGTGTTATTTATCATTGTACAAAAATATATATAAAAAATACATTCAAAGATAAAGTGCATCGGTTTCAAGTACATGTATATAACAATGTCGTTGTTCGCTGTACAATTATACAGTACAAAGTGTACAAGTGCAAAGACTAGCGTGTAAAGAAGGGGCTAAAATTACCCAAAAGGCTCTGGAGAGAACTCTCTTGGTGGGAGCTTCTGGTCCACTGCTGATACAATCTTAGCATCTGTGGATCCAACCTGCACATGTGCAGTGGTGCCCTGAGGCTGCCGAGAAGACATCTTGGAAAAGGGCAACCAAGCCCTCAATCCAATGTGCACTGAGGCCAAGGAAATGAACAACAAATGACCTGTGACAACAGCTTAAAAGGGAAAAATGAGCACATACACATTAACCTAAGTATTGGGGATAAGAGGATCGCTTTCATTACCATGGTGACAAGATAGTAATATACACCTCTACGCAGTATACATAGATTCGAGGTGATTTGCGCCAGGTGCCCACTATGGTGATGAATCACCTAATGAGCGATAGGTAAAGCACATAAGAATGCGTGCCAGTGGGATATTTAGTGAGTATAATCACATCCCAAGGAGGTGGTAAGATTCCACAGGGGAGATGGAGCATATATCACGCTCACACCCTCCAGCGTGGGCATCCAAAACCATATATGTGGGACTGAGTAGGTTGCCAGCTGCAGTGGTTTTGGATGCCCACGCTGGAGGGTGTGAGCGTGATATATGCTCCATCTCCCCTGTGGGATCTTACCACCTCCTTACCAACTCAGTGCATTTAGGCATGTAGACATGGTCAAAACAATCTCCTGCAGTTCAATCCGAGCATCAGTATGGGGAAGAAAGGTGATTTGAGTGCCTTTGAACGTGGCATGGTTGTTGGTGCCAGAAGGGCTGGTCTGAGTATTTCAGAAACTGCTGATCTACTGGGATTTTCACGCAGAACCATCTCTAGGGTTTACAGAGAATGGTCCAAAAAAGAAAAAACATCCAGTGAGCGGCAGTTCTGTGGGCGGAAATGCCTTGTTGATGCCAGAGGTCAGAGGAGAATGGGCAGACTGGTTCGAGCTGATAGAAAAGCAACAGTGACTCAAATCGCCACCCGTTACAACCAAGGTAGGCAGAAGAGCATCTCTGAACGCACAGTACGTCAAACGTTGAGGCAGATGGGCTACAGCAGCAGAAGACCACACCGGGTGCCACTCCTTTCAGCTAAGAACAGGAAACTGAGGCTACAATTTGCACAAGCTCATCGAAATTGGACAGTAGAAGATTGGAAAAACATTGCCTGGTCTTATGAGTCTCAATTTCTGCTGCGACATTCGGATGGTAGGGTCAGAATTTGGCGTCAACAACATGAAAGCATGGATCCATCCTGCCCTGTATCAACGGTTCAGGCTGGTGGTGGTGGTGTCATGGTGTGGGGAATATTTTCTTGGCACTCTTTGGGCCCCTTGGTACCAATTGAGCATCGTTGCAATGCCACAGCCTACCTGAGTATTGTTGCTGACCATGTCCATCCCTTTATGACCACAATGTACCCAACATCTGATGGCTACTTTCAGCAGGATAATGCGCCATGTCATAAAGCTGGAATCATCTCAGACTGGTTTCTTGAACATGACAATGAGTTCACTGTACTCAAATGGCCTCCACAGTCACCAGATCTCAATCCAATAGAGCATCTTTGGGATGTGATGGAATGGGAGATTCGCATCATGGATGTGCAGCTGACAAATCTGCGGCAACTGTGTGATGCCATCATGTCAATATGGACAAAAATCTCTGAGGAATGCTTCCAGCACCTTGTTGAATCTATGCCACGAAGAATTGAGGCAGTTCTGAAGGCAAAAGGGGGTCCAACCCGTTACTAGCATGGTGTACCTAATAAAGTGGCCGGTGAGTGTATATCCAATGTGGATCACTTGTCTGTTGTTTGATAAAGGTGTCACACACCAAAACGTCGACATTTGTTCAATAAAGTTCACCTTTTATTTTGAAATTTGAACCATGGAGTGCTGCCCGCTTTTTACTTTATTTATCTACAAGAGGATCAAGCCAGAACCTTTGCGGGCGCTGCACCCCTCCTTATTAGGAGTCTATAAGATTGTGCTGACTTGGATTTTACTTCTTCTATCTATCTATCTATCATCTATCTTCTATCTCATATATATCTTCTATCTATCCATCACCTGTCATCTATCTATCTCATATCTATCTATCTCATATCTATCTATTTATCCAGCACCTGTCATCTATCTATCACCTGTCATCTATCTATCTATCTATCTATCTATCTATCTATCTATCTATCTATCTATCTATCTATCTATCTATCTATCTCCTGTCTATCCATCCATCTATATCTATCTATCTATCTATCTATCTATCTATCTATCTATCTATCTAGTGAATTAGTTGCAATTCCTTACAAAATACACAGAAAGAGATGCAATTAACGGCCCCAAAGTAACATACAAAAATACAAAGGCTTATTAGTAAAAGTCATAAAAACAACTAAAAAGGTCCATGTTAATGCACCTAATTTTGTACAATCAATGCATACAAGTAGAGCAAAACAATGTATTCTCACAGCATCATGGTCGGTCAGGCAGACAGTAAAGTGTAAATATGTTGGAGGTCTAGAAAAATGCAGGGACGGCAAACTGCATGCATATCCTCACTTCGAAGTCAATTTGGAGTGACAATACACGTCGGGTTTGCCTCCCCTGCACCCACCTAGACTTCCACCATGCATGTCAGCCTGACAGACCACGATGCTGTGAGAATACATAGGTGCACATTTACTGAGACCAGTGCAGTGTGTACTATGTACAGTGACCTGTGCTGTGTGCAGGGGCCGCCAGATTCAGGATTTTTGGCGCATGTTCTTCATGAATCTGGTGCCCCCTGCACTGTCCCGACAGAGTGCACCAACTTTTTTTGCACTTTTAACATGGGGCGTGTGACACATTTCTATTGGACTTTGCATGTTAAATCTGGCGCACGGTCAAACTGAGCAGCGGAATGCCCCCTAATTTGTCATGTGTTTTCTTATTCAAGTATATATTGAAAATGATTAAACGGAGAGGAAGCAGTGTCAGGGCTTCGGTAGGTGACACACAGCACAATAGCAGGTTCCTGCTGTGCTGGGGATCAGTATGTGCAGGCAGGGGTGTACCTAGCCTGTCTGCTGCCTGAGGCGAGCCATAAAAAGACGCCCCCCCCCCCCCCGCCCATATAATTTAGATATCAGGACCATCATATTGGTTTGGTGTAAAAATAAATTAATGCAAAATGCATGCAGCGTGCCACCATATAGTATAAAATGCATACAGCGTATCGCCATGTAGTATAAAATGCATACAGCCTACCACCATGTAGTATAAAATGCATACAGCGTACCACCATGTAGTATAAAATGCATACAGCGTACCACCATGTAGTATAAAATGGATACAGCGTACCACCATGCGGTATAAAATGCATACAGCGTACCACCATGCGGTATAAAATGCATACAGCGTACCACCATGCAGTATAAAATGCATACAGCGTAACACCATGTAGTATAAAATGGATACAGCGTACCACCATGTAGTATAAAATGCATACAGCATATCGCCATTAAATATAAAATGGATACAGCGTACCACCATGTAGTATAAAATAGATACAGTATATCGCCATTAAGTATAAAATGCATACAGTGTACCACCATGTAGTATACAATGCATACAGAGTACTGCCATGTAGTACAAAATAGAAGCCCTGATAAATATCAAAAATGCTGCATATACAAACAGTAGATCCAGCATACACACACACACATATATATATAACATTTACACATACATATACACACACACACACACACATATATATAAACATTTACACATATACACACACACACATATAAACATATACACACACATAAACATATACACACACAAACATATACACACAGACACATATACACAGATACACACATATACACAGATACAGATACACACATATACACAGATACATATACACACATATACACAGATACACACATATGTACATATATACAAACATATATATATATACACACACATACACACATATATACACACAGATATACATACATATACACACACAGAAATACCTCTCTGTTGTGTTCGGCGCTTTACCCTGCACCGGCGGTGGCGCGGTGGGGAAGCCGGGAGTGGGAAGACTCGATAGCCGGGCCGGTGAGGCGGGGGTAGAGAGCCTGGAACTTGAGCGGGGGCGGTCGGAGCAGGGAGCCGAGAGCCTGGAGCGCAGCGGGGTTGACACAGGAGCGAAGGGGAAGCCGGGAGCGGAGGTATGCGAGGAGTGGAGGGGCGCGAGAACATTGTCGGCCGGCGGCCAGGAGCACGGTGCCCGGCTGGAAAGTGGCGCTGGCCTGCATCAAAATCCCGCATGCCGGCCGGAAGCTCAGTGCCGGCGGCAGCGGGGGGCGGGCGCTAGGTGCCGGCGGCGGCTGGGGGTTGGCGCAAGGTGCCGGCAGCGTCGGGGAGCAAGGTGCCGGACGGAGGGCTGCAATGTGGTCCCGTCCGGTGTTCGGAAGCTCAGTGCAGGCCGGTGGGAGCACGATGCCGCTCCCTCGTTGAGCAGGAGGCCCGCCGCCTGAGGCGAGATGCTCAACTCGCCTCATGGCAGGTGCGGCCCTGTGTGCAGGGATTATTTGAGCACAGCAGGTGAAAGGAGACTCTGAAGGCTGATCGCTAGGCCCCTCCCACATCTGCTTCTGTGTGGAGTAGAATAGAGGCTGAACAAGCATCATAATAACAAATAGAAAGGTATTTTTACTTCCAGGTAACCATCACAAATACATTTTTGAAATATTTTAACCTCTTTGACAGCTTTTTGTAGTAAATAGTTTCATGGCATAACCCCTTTAAGTCCCACTTAGGACACTGCACACACTTCGGATTAATGCACACTCGCTTTTCTGATGCTTTTTGAAAGGTTATCTGACACAAAAATCTGCTGAGCTCACTGCAACAAGATCTGGCTGCAAACTTGTCTATCCCAAACATTCACATGGTCACATAAACACATTATATATTTTTGGACTTTAATGTGCACATTAAAGCTTACAAATATGTTACCAAGCTTGGGGCCTATAAGAACAAGCTTCTTCAACCCTATATGCACCTGAATTATGAGCCAACTGCCTGAGCCAAAAATTACAGAGCAGGTTCTATTCCTGAATGAGGCAGTCTTTTTCTATTGTCATCAGTACGTGAGTGCTACTCATACCCCAATGGCAGATGAGGCAGAAAATGGAGACCACTGGCCTGTAGTTTGTGTCCACAAACCGCACATGTTTATGTGTATGTGGCCTTATTATGCTGTGAGACATCTACGTACACTACTCCACAGATTCACAGTGGGGAATTGGGTTGAATTTAGCAGTTCTTTTGCGATTCTCCTCAGTGTATCTAAATAGATCAGCAGATTGTGATTTCTTATCTACGTGATGATCATCTTTATGAATCTGTAAAGCATGAGGACAAGTTGAAGTCTGTAACCTACTGCTAGGTGGGAAGGGCAACTCCCTTCTCGCTCTGAAGTGTAGCTAGCAGGAAAGTCTTGTGCCATCAGTAGGATGGCTTCAGGATTGCCACCAGGGCTGAGTAAGACCACTGCCTCTGCTATCCCTTCAAGTTGTAGCTATCAAGATTAGAAAACATATTGGAAAAAAGTTAGCTGCAAATGGCAACAAAAAATTCTTTGTGAAATGTGAACTATAAAAAGTACCACTTTGTGACTGGGCAATGTTATTGCTCCCTTATATTTCATCTCTGCTTTGCATTACATTCCAGCAGTGGGAATACCTGGACAAGTGCCAGTGCCCAGAGCTGCAGGGGGCCCACATAAGGCTTTATATAATGATTCCATAGGGGTTAATGGGGGGTATATACTTAACTTTGAGGGTTTGTTTATAAAATAACCATAAGGGGGCTGTTTGTTATGACATACTATTGAATATTTTAAGGAATGCCGCCACATTAATCCAATGCAATGGGGCCCACTGAGGCTTTGTCGCTCAGTGACCTACTGAAATCTGGAGCCTGCCCTATGTACATGAGTGATGAGATTGAGAGATTTCAAGACAGTATTGCTTCGTAATATTGTATTAGAAAGTACTCATCTGCTCCAATTTATTTTTTCATTTTGTGCAACGTCATTGTAAGTCATTGTAATTCATTGTACAAGATGATTTGTACCTAAACTCTATTATCTTTTACAATTAATACGTCTCACTAAGAGTTTTACTTTGCAAACATTAAAGGGATCTTCCCACGAAGACAAGTTTCTTAAATATATCAGGATAACAAAATACCCCAATCTCTAGATCACTGCTATTAACAAAAATACAGCATTTCGTAGATATAAGTCCAACCTGTCTCTATAAGTCCTGGTGTACACAATTTCAGTTGCCTTTTGTTTCTGACTAGAGATGAGCGAGTATACTCATCCGAGCTTGATGCTCGTTCGAGTATTAGCGTACTCGAAACGGCTAGATCGAGCATTTACTTAACGAAACACAAAAAAAACAGTGAAGTATACAATGAAAACAGTGAACAAAGTGAACACAGTGAAGACAGGATCATTTAAGTGAAGAACACAGTGAAGAACACTTGCAGATGTTCCGTACATCTGCTAACTTATCCGAAGGCTCGCATGCCGAACGGTGTTCTTCACAATAGTATGTGAAGAACAATATGTGTGAAGCATAAACAAGTTAACTTTAGACCACCGTGAAGTTCCAAAATACTTTATATTTTAAGCAATATACACGAAGGCACATTTGGCATGAGTACTTCACCCTCTTTGGTTGTAGCATGCCGTGGTCCAGGTAGAAAGTCCACACTTAGTCTTCCATGGCTTCCACTGAGACGATGAACGCCAGGTGAGTCCTGTGACACTTTGGAGTTCGAAGTTCCTCCTTCCTCAGACATGCGCAGTAGCGCTTAGGCACGGGTTTAAATACCTCATACTATACAATACGTAATTTACATAATTCAGTACATACTCCTAACCCAACACCAAATACATACAAAAGACATACAAATTACAAAAGCATTACAAAAATAAATTTATCTTACAAAAATACATTAAAACTACACTGCTCATTAAGACCTTAGGTTGTAGTGTATCCAATTTCGTAATCCAATATACTTCCCGTTGAAGCAACTTCTTTTTTATGTCATTACTCTGTGGATGAGGTGGCCTTTGTTTATATTGCTTAAACTATAAAGTATTTTGAAACTTCACAGTGGTCTAAAGTTAACTTGTGTATGGTGATAATTAGGAGTGTGAGAGAATCTGAAATATAGACCAGTGTACACACTTAGGAAAAGAATATGGAGCGGCTTCTCTTGTAAAAGCCTTGACAATAAAGGCAGTCCCATGGTTACGTACAAGATAGGGTCTGTAGGTTTGTTCTTAAGTTGAATTTGTATGTAAGTAGAAACTGTATATTTTATAATTGTAGTTCGAACAAAAAAAAAAATTTGCCCCAGTGACAATTGGATTTTCAAAATTTTAGCTGAAATGGGACCAAAGATTATCAATAAAACTTCATTACAGACACCTTACAGCCGATCATTGCAGTCTGGGACTAAAGTAAAGCATCCAGAGAGCTTCACCAGAAGTCTTAGTGGGCAGAGGGGTCCATCTGTAACTATGGGTCGTCTGTAAGTCGGGTGTTCTTAAGTAGGGGACCGCCTGTATTTGTGAAGAACACATTGCAGATGTATGGAAACATTTGCAATGTGTTCTTCACACATATTGTTCTTCACATACTTCACAAGTTAGCAGTTCTTCAGTGTTCTTTCAATGTGTTCTTTCAGTGAAAACATCTGAAAACATCTGCAATGTGTTCTTCTTTAGTGTTCTTTCAATGTGTTCTTTCAGTGAAAAATGCTCGAGTCTCCCATTGACTTCAATGGGGTTCGTTATTCGATACAAGCACTCAAGCATCGGGAAAAGTTCGACCCGAGTAACGAGCACTGGAGCATTTTAGTGCTCGCTCATCTCTATTTTTGACCCTTTATCTTCTTACTTAGGGTCAGGGAAGCCATCTTGCTATCCTGTCTAAAGCTGCATGAGATTTTCTCTGCCTCTACTCCCTTGCCTTGCATTCCACAAGGAGCTCACGGATACTTACCTAATATCAGCAAACACATCACAGCTCATCGGGAGGAGAGAAAAGCTGCAAGCTACAGTCAGATAAGTTCTTCAACTGTGGAATAGGAGGGGGGTAGTGTGAGAGCAGATATGTACCCTGTTTCCCCCAAAATAAGACATTGTCTTATATTAATTTTTGCTCCTAAAGAGGCACTAGGTCTTATTTTCAGGGGATGTCTTATTTTTCAATGAACAAGAATTTACATTTATTGTTGAACAAAAATTTAACTTCTCTAACATTTTTATGACTCTCCAAACTCTGGATTGCATGTTGTATTTCTTTTGACTCCATTTCTATTAGAACCACTGGCCCCCAATCTTCCATAAATGACCCCTTCTTATCCTGGTAGCTGCTGGTATCACATTTGCAGCACAACAGCCACTAATTTAATTCCATGAATTCTTCCCCATGTCACAACCTTCTGCAGCATCTAAAAGATTTACTAATACTACTGTATGGCATGGGGGTAGCTGTTGCAAAGACTGCCGCTAGGTCTTATTTCTAAGCTTGAAAGTCAGAATATTTCTAGTTGCCCATGGCAACCAATCACAGCTCAGCTTTAATTTTCCCAGTGCTCATGAATATTTTAAAGGGGAGCTGTGATTGGTTGCCATGAGCAACTAGAAATATTCTGACTTTCAGACAGCTTGATAAATCTGCCCCATTGTGTCTAATTTGCATATAATGTATCTCATCATCTCATCTCTGATCTGTCTCATCTCTCTACGTGTCAGATACTAGTACAATGTTCAGAAGCTAAATGAAAATGTATATAAACCTGTACCCTGATAATCTAACCACCTTGTCAGCACACAGAACTAGATGGATCAAGAGATGTCTGCTTAGAGAGTCCCCACCCACAACCTGGAATCTTATACTAATCAGCCTAGGGAGTGATAAGAGCTAAAACAGCTATAAAACTGAGTACAATTGTAAAGTAAGGGGTTAAAATGATCGCAAGGGGATTGAAAATTGAGAATTTTCTTTCATGGGAAAACCCCTTTAAGAGGCAGTGCAAAACCAGATTGCAAAGCAAAGTCTAAGATTACTTCTGCTGACACCACAGCAGTAGAATATTTGTAACTCTGTGGAATATTGCCATTCTGGGAATATGATGTGCTGTAGTTTGTTGCTGATAATGAACTTTAATAATTTGGGGCATTGAGTTGCTCCAGAGCCTACTGCAAGCTCATGCCATGATAATTATTATTGTTATAACATTTGACAACCTACTAGCTTTTTGATAATCCTGTACAAACCTATTAGAAGTAGAAGTGTTTTAATATAGGGGTGGTTATAAAAACCACAAAGAGCTCTAATCTCAGTAGAATTCTAATGAATAAATGAGGGCATCGTTAATCACTGCTGGACATTGGGAGCCAGTAAAGAAAAACTAAGAAGTTCAATTCATCATTATGTAAATCCATATTTTTGTGACAGGTCCTGTCTAGGGATTGTTGCTTATGAACTGAATTTGAGTTTATTACTCAAAGTTGTCATTTTCCAAAATAAGTTATGCAGATAATTGCTGATGGGCATTTATTGAACTCATAATGATAAAAAAGAAGAATGCTAACATCATGGCCTTTGTGAGATTTTCTTTATGTATCATAGGTATTATGTGTAGCAACCTATTATTTCTGTATTACAGATAATAATAATTCAATAATAGGATAAATACATTAATAGAATAAGTGTATAATGCTATTACTGGGTTGAAATAGTAAAGACAGTCACAAATGTAAAGACTTTGCTGCTCCATAGACACTAGATTTGGGAGCAACAGGTGTTGACAAAAATCCAGTTATCTAATATTAAAGTGACCCTTGAGTCCAAAGTAAAAATGAAACCATAAATAACACAGGTACACTACCTGACTTAAAGGGGTATTTTCATCTGGGCACTCACATTTAGTTTCATTAATCTGCCATATATATATATATTTTTTTAACCTGTGTGAAGATAATTTCTCATAAATGTAGTCACATGATCCCTTAGAAACAAGACTGTCCTTGGATACGGCCATCTCTGCAGGAGGGATTGCACAAAGAAACAAAAAGTTTTTCTGTATATGAAATGTCTGGGAGTTTCTGCAGGTCCCACAGCCATCCTGTGGTAATGATTGCTGAAGCCAAGCAGTCAGACAGGACTTAACATGTCTTGCCACTGCTGTCTAAATGTGAGGTGGTCGTATCCGAGGAATCTCATTTCTAAGGGAAAACATGGCTAGACTTATGAGAAATTATCTTCACACAGGAACATTTTTTTTAATAACATTCAATTGAAGAAATGTTTACATATGGCAAATGAATTCAATTAAATTTTAATGCCAAGATGGGAATACCCCTTTAAGAACATTGGCTCACAGATAACTATAAGTTACATATGTACCTCTCTGCTTACCTCTGGTGAAACTCACTGGGTGCTTCAATAATGAACAGTAAGAGGTGGTTACAAAGAAGCTTTATTGTTAATCCTTGTTCCCATATATACCCAAAATTTTACAGTCAAATTCTCCCACCAGCTTTAGGACAACGGAAAATAAGTGATAGAACCTAGAGAAAGAAAAAATCCTAAAAAATGCAGAGGTCATATATTTACCAGATATAGCTTAAATAGATCTTATAACAACACACATGTGCACATGTACACTTTGTGCACATTACATCGCTAATTTAGCATGATTCTTCAAAATGGGTGTGATCTAAAGTAGAAATCACTTACTTTAAAAATTCTTAGTAGAAAAACACTTCAGTTTCCATTGTTTCCTCAATAGTTTATCATATAATACTAGCTCTTAACCCCTTTTTTGGTTTTGGGTTTTGGTGTTTCCATTTTTTTACTCCTCATCTTTAAAAATCTATTTTATTTTATATAACTTTTTTATTTTTCCATATATAGATCTGTGTGTGATCTTGCTTTCTGCATATAAAACTGTACTCCATATTGACAGTTATTCATGCTGTATATAGAGAAGTGGGAAAAAAAATTCCAAATGCAGTGAAATTGGTGAATAAACAAATTTGCATTATTTTCTTGTGAACATGCTTTTTACAGCTTTCACTGTGTCCTTTATTTTATGGGTTGGTATGGGATACAAAATTTATATAGATTTTATTGTGTTTTATTACAATTAAAGGTAACCTGTCACCACATTGTTCATAAATACAGCTAGTGACAGGTTCCCATAGAGCCCTAGTAACTAACTGACACCCTTCTTTTAGCTATAAATTGTCTCCCTCTCATCCCCATAAAATAAACTTTATAATCTTGGCAAACTTGGCCTGGCATCCATTAAAATCTAGTAGGAGTCGAGGAGGGCATGGCCTCATTGGACTGATTCCAGCAGCTCCTCCCCATGTATTTTTAACATTCAAAAAATAATGTCATGTGACCAGGGTGAAATCATCTAAGGTCCTTTTCATCCTAACATTGCAAATTGTGTACCTCATGCATGTATCTGATCACATTAAATCACTGTAAAGCTTAATGGACTTCTACTCCTCCCAATCTCTATGGAGGCATACTGTGATTTCATGTGATCAGAGACATGAATGTACACAGCTTGCAAATGTTTGAAGGCAAAAGGACCTTATATAATGTAACCATGGTCAAATGACATTATTTTCTAAATACCAATAAAACATTGGTTAGGATCAGCCTAAGAATTCCATGCCTCCTTGACTCCAGATGGATATGAATGTATGACAGGCAACATGATAAATTTGATTTTATGGGTTTTTATTTAGGTAAAATAAGGGTATCAGTTACTTAATATGGCTCTAACTGTCACAAGCTGTATTTTTGAAAAATGTGGTTACTCTTTCCCTTAAAAAAATTAAAACCTTCTTTACAAAATAAATGTATTTGCTTTGCCATCTTGTGACGCTTATAACTTTTTCATATTTTGGTGTATGATAGGGGTTTAAGGTGTAATTTTTTACACGTCAAGCTGGCATTTTCTTTTATATCATTTTGGGGACTGTATAACCTTTTGATCACTTTTATAAGATCTAGCAAATGGTGAAAAAGACTTTTTGACACTATTTTCATTTACAAACTGTTATTATATTTTGATAGATCGGACATTTTGGAATGCGTTTATGATTTTATTTGTTTGTTTATTTTATATTGGTTCTAAGGAAAGGGGTGATTTGAACTTTTAGATTTTTTAAAATCTTTTCTTTACTATATTTCAGACCCCCTGAGATAGTTTAACTCTAAGTTGTCAGATTTCTTCTAACATATACTGCCACCAGCACATTTTAACAGATCTAAATAAATGATAATGGATTATCACTCCCCGATGATGTCACAGGGAGCGACAATGAAAGCTAATATCCCAACGCCAATATCCTAGCAGCTTCCCTCGCTGTATCCCTCGGTGTGTCTTTAGGATCATTGTCTTGTTGAAATGTCCACCTTCATTACTCAAACATGCTTTTTGTCCATGAAAAGAACACTTGCTTTGTGACCTTAAATACCGGCCATGGAGATTGAGTTCATTACTTATTTAGCTGATAATTTGGGGGTTCTGTAGCTCTGGAAGGGTGGTCCCTGGCAACTTTTCTGATAATTCTTTTCACTTTTCTGTCTGAGATCTTGCAGGAGCACCTTGTACTAGGATGGCTTATGGTGAAATAAACCACCTGGATGGCTTCTTCAAAAATGAGAAAGGTGGTAACACCAAAACATCGCCTGTTTAGGAATAAAGTCAACCCCATTTTCACAATTTTTAAAGTGCTGCTTCATCTTTGGAATTTGATATTTGCATGAATTCTTACCCTGGACTCTGGAGTCTTTGCACTTTGCAGTCTTTGTCTTGATAGGAGATGAACTGGACACTGGGCTGCTGTGGACTTTATGTTTGCATAAATTTGTGAACATGTATGGTTAGATTTTTTTAAGCAATTTCTGGTGAGATTTTTATGTCGAAAACACCTTTTGAACTATTTACGTGGCAACACTCAATACTTTTTTCACATGGCGTAAACAGTATGTAATGCTCTTTTCAGCATATTCTGTAAACTATTCAAACTATTCTGTAAAAAAAAAATTTAAATAAAATTCTAACATGTGGATTGGGAAACTTTTTATCATCTCACCAAAAAGCGTTTAAAAATTACATTTTCTTTGTCATCATACAAATTTTAACCCTTGGACAGTGAAAAACAAAAGAAATGTGTATTATACCACCTGAAATCACAAATCAGAATGAATTCAGACTATTGGTACAGTAAGACAGTAAATGGGAATTCAAGATTTTAAGAGTAGCAATACCTCATGTTACCAACTAAGTATCTATTTTGTGTCACAAATTAAAGTTACATTACTGCTTCTGTGCAGTCTAAAGCAGATGGCTTTAAATGAATTGAAATATGTGACGGAATATCTACATCCAAACTGTCACTTTAACTTTTATCACTTGCTGCCGCAGCAGTAGTTTCCAATTCCCTAACCTAAAGCTCTGATGTGCCAGATCGTTGAAACTAAACATGTTGTAATCCATAATTGTGCAGGATTTATTTAATTTAGTGTTTTATTTATAGTTGGATGGGGAATGTAATGTCTTTCTAGTGCTGTGCACTAAGAACTGTCAATTTTTATTGTGGATTTTCATTGAGTTCTTCTAGCTCAGAAGCAGGATCATTAAGAGGAATGCTTTATATCCAGTCTCACTTGTCAAGGTACGCCGTGAATAGAGATGAACTGAAGTAGAATCTTTCCTCCACACATTTTAAAGCCTCAAAGGCTAATATTGAGGTCTAATACTGAAACTGAAAATTACTTTATAAGGCCACTTTCAAATACTAACCAAAATGCACAAGTGCAAAAGTCTGTTTGTGAATAGTCTAATGCACTGCAATATCTATCTATCTACTATCTTTTTATACTAGGCTGTAAGAAACTGGGACATTGCTGATGAATCAGTGAATAAAATTAGCAAATTATTTCATCTTTTTTTGAGTGCTGCCTAATTTTCAGCCTTTTGTCAGAACTAAGCCTTATATTTTAGTAAGAAAAAACATGTTATGACAATCTTTTTTGAAGTTAAAGATTACATTGTGTTAAATAAAAACCTGCCTTCTTTATGTTTAACAAAAATACCCTTATTAACAAACGTAACAATCTTTACTTTGTGTAAGACCATAACATGGAAATCTAGACTCTTTTTTGATCTTTGTTTATATATGTTAATGGATTATGAATATGTTTTAATTAATATATAAATTATTTAACCCCTTAACGCTGAAGCCCCTTTTCACCTTCCTGACACGGCCCATTTTTTCAAATCTGCCCTGTGTCACTATAAGTGGTTATAACTTCGAAACGCTTTAACATATCCAAGTGATTTTGAAATTGTTTTCTCGTGACAAATTGTACTTCATGTTAGTTACAAAATTTTGGTGTTATGTTTTGCATTTATTTATGAGAAAATCAGATATTTGGTGAAAATTTGGAAAAATTCTCAATTTTCGAAATTGAAAATGTTCTACTTTTTCCACACATGAGTCATAACACCAGAAAACATAATAACTAACATTCACCAAATGTCTACTTTATACCTCCGTGGTTTTTTATACATACTATCATTTTTGTAGGATGTTATGGGGCTTTGAACGTTAAGTGCGATTTTTCACATTTTCATAAAAAAAGCAAAGTCCTGCTATTGAGGGACCTGCTCAGGTTTGAAGTCACTTTGAGAGGCCTAAATAAAAGTAAAACCCCA
The DNA here is from genome assembly GCF_040894005.1 of Engystomops pustulosus. Classification (NCBI taxonomy): domain Eukaryota; kingdom Metazoa; phylum Chordata; class Amphibia; order Anura; family Leptodactylidae; genus Engystomops; species Engystomops pustulosus. The sequence goes on from NC_092411.1 coordinate 134,768,146, forward strand.
TAAATTACCCCATTATAGAAACTACACCCCTCAACGTACGTAAAACAACTTTTATGAAGTTTGTTAACCCTTTAATTGGTTTACAGGGGTTAAAACAAAATCGGATGCAATTTTGATTTTTTTTTTTTTTTTACTTAATTAATGTGTTTTTCATAAAATGTACAAATTCTCAGTGGATAAAATACCAAAACGCTCCACAAAATTTGATACCCAATCTCTCCCGTGTATAGTAATACCCCATATGTGGTGGTAACCTGCTGTATGGGCACACGCCAGGGCATGGGGGGGAACTGCGCCATTCAGAGCAGATTATGCATTGTCACTTTTTATTGGCTATACAATCTTTATTTTTTTGGCAATTTGGACATATAAGGACTTATTTTTTGCGACATGAGATGAACTTTACAAATACTTCATTTTAGTGGGTCTGTAGCTTTTTGGTGAGATTTTATTAACTCTTTAATGTATGGAGGAAAAGAAAATTATCAATTTTGGGTTCCTTTTTTTTGTATATTTTGGGGGTCGTACACCATACACTAAAAATACTATAATATTTTTATTCTCTAGATCACTACGATTACGGTGATACCTCATTTATATAGTTTTTTATATATTTTACAGGAAAAAAACAAATATAAAGAAAATCTCCTTTGTTTTTGCATCGCCATCTTTTCGGAGATATAACTTTAATATTTTTTTGTTGACAGTGCTAGTTTAGGGCTTATTTTTTACGTGTTGACTTGTCCTTTTCAGTGGTACCATTTTGGTGCACATAACTTTTTTTTAATCACTTTTTGGAACATTTTTGTGAAGGGATTTTATGAAAATACGTTACGGACGCGGCAATACCAAATATGTGGGGTATTTTGGAAATTTTCATGTTTTTTCACTTTATTAGATGTGTATAGGGAATGTTTGTGTTTAGGGGGACTTTAACTTTATTTAATTAATTATTTTTATTCAAAAGTGTGTTATTAGTGTTTTTTTACCTTTTTTCTTTACTTTTACAGGTTAGCTTGAACAAGTGATCCATTGATCACTTGTTCAAGCTATTCTTCACCTAATACAGTGTAATACAGATGTATTGCACTGTATTATGTGACACACTGAGCATGCTGCGCATGCTCAGTGTGTCACAGCCGGGTCCTGCCAGAAGGCACGGACCCGGCTCCTGGCAGGAGGATCGCGCAGCCCCGGGCACCGGCAGTCCCGGGGCTGCGATCGGAGCAGCGGACCCCCCCGGTAAGCGCCGCGGGGGGTTCGATTCCAGCGAAAATGCCCCTGACACGCCGCGGTCAGCACAACCGCGGCGTGTTAGGGGTTAACACCCGCGATCGGAGAAATCTCCGATCGCGGGTGTTAGAAGCAGGTGTCGGCTATAATATATAGCTGACACCCGCAGCTTCTGGCGCCGGCTCCGTTCAGGAGCCGGCGCCAGAAGCTTGACGTACTATTACTGCATTTTGTGGGAACGCACCTCCCGCCATGCAGTAATAGTACGTCAAATGTCGGGAAGGGGTTAATGATATAATTACAAATAGACATGTCTTATTGTCCTTAGTTTGAAAAGGCAGCAAAGTGCCTCTTAGTTAATGTGCTACTTCTCCATTGTCAAGGACTGAAGACGGGTCTTTCTAAAGTCTCCTTTTTGTTACCCAGCTGTAACAAGTGAGTATTAACCCTCCCTGCTCTCTACCTGGTTGTAGTATGCTATGCGCATTGTTAAAGATCAAGCAGAAAGTGAATGGGTTAATCCAGTCTTCTCAGATTTTAAAAACACTTAGAGAGATTAGATGTAAGCTCAGTCAGATTGATAGACATACACAATACAGGCTGGAATATGGAACTCTTTGGAAGGAGATTTGGTGCCTGATATTTTACAAACTGAGCATTGCTTCTTATTAAGGTATATTAGAAAATGTGCACAACAATCCCCACACACAGAACATTAAAATTGATCTCAAATGATGGTTTATGCTTTAATGATCTTTATTTGGAACACAGTACAGGGCCATGTTTGTAGCTTAGGCAATCTTGGGCATTAAGCATGAATAGGAGGCAAAAATATTTTTTTTTGTCTCAAAATAATTCTAATGATGTTTGATCAGTGGTAACAAAAGAGATTATGATCCTAGTGTTGAGGGGGTGTATGGATAGAGTTCAGGGTCTGAGCTTTTTCCATACACAGCGGGTGTCGGCTGTATAATACTGCTGACATCCGCCTGTTACTGCAGTGGTCGGTGATGGCACTGATCATGGAAGTTAACCTGTTAAGTGCCGCAGTCAAACCAATTTATGGGTGATCCGTTGCCATGGCAGCCTACCGTCTCAATGAGACTTGTAGGCTTGCAATGTGTAATGATCGCTAATATCTATTGTCAGGCTATTAGAGTTCATCAGTAATATTGCTATATACTACAATACAGTAGTATTGCTAATACAATATACTGCAATCAGACACTGCAGGGTTATTTACCCTGGAGGGTCTGAAATAATTGTAAAAAATTTTTTAGACATTTTTTAAAAAATATTTTAAAAATGTAAAAAAAGTAAAAGTTTAAATCACCCCCCTTTTCCTAAATCACATATAAAAAGAAATAAACAGTGAAAATCATAATCATGATAGGCATTGCCGTGTCCCAAAATTGATATAAGTTAATACGCCAGCACATGACACCTTAGATCCATTCACCAAAGTGTGAAAAAGTTATTGGTCTCAGAATTTTGCAAAATGAAAAATATTTTTACGTACAAAAGATTAAAGATAGATTAATAAAAAATCTATTAAAATCAATTAAAACCTTAAAAAACCTAAATAAATTTGATCCCTGTGATCGTAGAGACCCAAAGAATAAAGAATAAGTGTTATTTGGAACACAGAATAAAACCCAAAAAACGGAGCCCACAAGAAAACGCCACAAATGTGTTTTTTTGTCAGTTTCACTGCAATTGGTATGTTTTCCAACTTTCCAGTAAATTGCATGGAATATTAAATGACACTACTACAAAGTACAATTTGTCACGCAGATAACAATCCCTAAAGCATCACTGTAAACCTAAAAATAAAAAAGCTATTGCTTTTTGAACAGGAGGAGTAAAAAACAGCAATGCATAAACGAAAAAGGGCTGAGTCCTGTAAGGATTAAAGAGCATTAAACCTCATTTTACTATAAACCCAATTACTGCATACTTATATGCGATAGATCTCTCCTGTGGAATGTGACACATTGATAAAGTTGCATATCCTGGGACACAGCCAGGAATTGCAACTATTTACCCCATTACACCACCTCAACAGAAGGTGGGCATGAAGGGGCTTGTAGGGTGTTGGTCTATTTCTTCTCTTATTGCAAGTCCTAGGCACAGGCCATCAAGTTTTTTTTTATTGCAAATAGGGCACTTCAGATGAAAGATCTGTTAACAGAAAGGGTTACAGAAGTGGGTATTATTTCTGCATGAAAATAAAACGACTAATACAGAGTAAGACTTATGGATGACCTAAGTTGCTCACAGACAAACTAAATCTAAATGTATTTAGTATGCCTACAAACTGAGGTGTTATGGAGCTTTGTATCACATTCAGGTTACCTGGGCAATGCTATTCAATTAATGATAAATGAAGAAATAAGAAAGCTAGGGAATGAAAATATTAAAAGAAATTTTGGGTGGCAATTTTTGTAATTTCTTAATTCATCTAATTTAAAATATTCTAAAATACATATGAAGTTGGTGCAATACATCTATAACCATGACTCTGATTTAAGTTCCTTTCTTGGTGAGAAAAATGTAGGCTAACAACTGAACTAAAAATGTGATCAAACTAAATGTTTAAGAAAGTAATAGAGATAGAAAGAGAGACAGAAAGAGAGAAATAGAGATTAATCAGTGACACTGTGACATTGACAGGCATTGTTGCAAAGTCAACCTGATGTCAATTCAAATAGGCTGACATAGTAAAATGTATTGCACTCCTCAAAATTTGGAGAGGTACTTACAGGAACTATACCCATGGAAATAATTTTAACTTTATTGCTGATAGAAAATGAGTGGAATGCTCAGTGAGTGTCCCCGACCTTCTGTCTTCTATCATGTTTATGGTCTACTGCTTTTGTCCCTGACTTTCTGGCTTTCTCATTTCTCATCCTTGGAGAATGACTAGATTCCTTTTTTTGACTGTTCAGGGTGTCTTTACAATTTCTGCTTGCTAGTTGCTTTTCCTGGTATCTCAGCATCAACTGTACCTTCATCGGGTTTAGCCATTCAATAAACAAAAGGAATGTAAAACAGCAAAACATACGAAGATACAAAAGCGGGAATTGTAAATAAAGTAAAGAATATTATAAATACTTTTCCAGTTAGTAGTGTTATAAAAGTATATGATAATGTACATTATTTCTCCATATATTAAACAAATGAAGACTACCAATAATACTTACAATGTTCTTTACACTCCATAGTCACAAATATAATGCTCCTAAATAACCAGACATTCTAGAATACCAACTGGGCACATTAAAATAATATGATAGATCAGAAAAGTTTTTTTTATAAAGTAATGAAATAAATGTAACTTTAAATATATGTATACATAATAGCATATGTATATATGACTGATCTTAGCTTTAACAAAATACAATGGGTTAACAAGAAATATTTTGTATGTATCTATCTCTCTCTCTGACTGTTTCTCTCTCTGACTGTAACTGACCATTTCTGTCACTGACCATATCTGTCACTGACGTTCTCTGTCTCTGGCCGTCTCTCTCAGTGACTGTCTCTAACCGTCTCTTTCAATGACTGTCTCTGACCGTCTCTTTCAGTGTCATTTTTCTGGGGTGATTTATCAGAAGTGTCAGAGCAGAACTATTCTACTTGGCCATGGCAACCAATCAGAGTTTAAGTTTTATTTTCTCACAGCTGTTTATAAAATTACATCTGATCTCTAATTGTTTTCATGGGCAACTGGAACAATTTTACCTCACACATTTCTGATAAATCTCCCCCTATGTCTCTATCCCTATCCATCTTACCTCACACATAAGCCGTCTTCTACTCATTGCCTATAGTAACCTATCAAAGCTCAAAGCTCATATTAATGATCTGTGGCAGAATAGCAACCAATCAGGGATCATAGTAGCAAATAATAAAAACAAAATGTATAGTGCGGCACACTTTCCAACCACAAGAGCTATACCACGGTCGAAGACCGATCCAAACATGTCTCACATTAAACAGCAAACAAGGAGTTAAAAAACTCTGACCAGTGGAAAGCTCTTTTTCCAACGAGATGTAGGTCCCTATTCAGAACATCTTTGAGGTGCGATTTTTTCTTTTATATCCACCCAATATGGTAGAGAAAACTAGGAAAAAATGCAGGCACCAAAATAGTGTAGTATGTTCATAAAATCTCCAAAGTGAGCAAGAGAGTTAGCATTCCGTTTGTATACTATTTTATGCACATTTTTATTTACTCATGTGAGTAGAACTTTTTGAATAAATTTGGAGATTTTATGAACATACTACAATATTTTTGTGCCTGCAGTTTTTCCTAGTTTTGTTCTGAATAGTGACCTACATCTCGTTGGAAAAAGAGCTTTCCACTGGTGGAATAGAAGTGAAGACTTATCGAAGGATCACTGAAAACAGACTTATAGGAAACATTGGGAGCTCCAGTCAGAGTTTTTTAACTCCTTGTTTGCAATCATGGATCAGCTTCTAACTGCCAACGCAACAGCAGACAATGACGTTATATGTATATGGTGGTTAATAATTGTATTTTGGAAAGCATTTGGGGAAAATTTCTGCTCAAAACCTAGTCTATGACATTCCCAGAGAGCTGCTGTGCAAAATTTGGTGATTGTAAAAGCGACGGTCAGATTCCTTTAGCAGACATACATACATACATACATACATACATACATACATACACACATACACTCACAGCATTATATATTATACATGGCCACACATTCTAATCCAAAGAGTTCTGGGAACTACTTCAAGACTGTTGGAAGACCATTTTAGGTGACTACCTCTTGAAGCTCATCAAGAGAATGCCAAACAGTAATCAAAGCAAAAGGTCGCTACTTTGAAGAACCTAGAATATAAGACATATTTTCATTTGTTTCACACTTTTTTGTATATCATTCCTCATGTGTTAATTCATAGTTACCAGGAAAAGAAAGAATTGAAACTTTTATTGGAAGGCTAGTGTAGAACTACAACAAAAAACCCCAAAAAAACAGAAAGCCCTCTTTTAAAAGTCGACAAGAAGGTGCAACAATCTGAAGTTTTTTCTAATTACCATTGGCTCCCTGGTGCTGAAATGTAACACAAAGCTAAAAAGGAGAAAGAGAAAACTTCACTTTAGCACAAGTGTGAACAGGGCCAAAGTATCAATAGTAAACACACTACACAAACTTCTCTTATGCAGTCTATATAACACATGTAATAATAAGTCCCATGATAAAAGCACAAAGAAAGAGAAAAAGAAAAAACTTTACTTTAGCACAAGTGTGAATAGGGTCAAAGTGTCAATAGAAAACAAACTGCACCAACGTCTCTGATGCAATCTATATAACACATGTACTAATTTGTCCCATGAAAAAAGCACTTTAGCCACCCACCCATCTACCATCCGTTTCAGTTTAAGTGCCTTGCAGCGTTCAGATATCCTATTCCTCCGCGCTGTAATGTTTGAGTTCTTCCGACACTGCGACTTGGAGGTGCGATGTTCCAATATGTCCTGTGAATATGTTCCCTCTGTCAACTGGCAAGGTCTTCACTAGTTCCTCTCACTCTCCCCCACAAACAACTATCCTCTCTCCTTATTATGTCACAAGCACCAACTTTCGCCAACATGAAGCTACAGATAGCTAATGGCAAGAAACAATAGTGCACTCTGTGCAAATATAAGTATATAGAACATTTTTTATTATATTAACAAAAATACAATGTAAAAATGGCCTTATAATTACAATCTGTTATCCTACTGGGTGGGTTTTTTTGTCCAAGTTAAGAACTAAACATAACGGTGCACATTTACCATTGACCGGGTGCCAGTTTTCTCTTGGACTTTTTTGTCGCGATTGCACTATTCTTCATGCAACACAAATTTCCGGTGCATTAGTCGGACTGTGGCCAGATTTAATATGCAATCTGGAAATGTGTTGCACGCCATATGTTAAAGGTGCACCAAAAAAAAGTGCTCACTCTGTTGGGGCACCGCAGGGAGCGCCAGATTCATTCAGAGCGTGCACCAGAAATCCTGAATCTGGTGCACTATATATATTAGTAAATGTGCCCCAATATGACATGTTAACATATAAATAGGTATGATACTAAAATTACAAAAATTGTAAAGTAAATAAAGGTTTGCAAGGTTTTCACTGAATTAAAGTGCTAGCTCTATAGTATTCAAACAATTAACATGCATTTACATTGTCTCTCTTTTTTGTACTCTTTCCATTTTGTCTGACCCCGCTTACAAAATAAGAGGCCATAAATCTTAGTCAAACAATCACCGCATGAAGCAGCTAAGCAGTCTTGACGTCCCCATTCCTTCTGAGAAAAAAACAAATTCCTAATTTCTTGTAATGTGAGCTCTCTAGGGCATGGCTATGTCAACCTATTAGACTTTTTACTTGGTTGTATTGATTCTGGTCTACACCAATGTGGTCCATAATGCTGCTTAATGTTATTGATGAGACATCAGTCACGTAGGACAGCATGAGGCCCGTAGGGCTCCCGAAACCACAGAAACATTTTGGAAAACAGTAATGAGGAAACAAAAGGAAGAAGCAAAGTAAAATGGCTTATTTCAAAGAGTGAAACATTAACAAACACTATATGCTGAACTCTATGAATGGACAGAAGCTTTTGAGGTTCTTTGTTATGAAATAATTATGAATCCAGGGCTTTGTCATGTGATGTCCGCAATATATTGAGATCCCTATAGCCTGACCTGAGGACACCTCTGCATTAAAGGATTTACTTACAGTGATTTGTGACTGTGCAATTCACCCGGAAATAACAGTATACCTTCTGCATTATACAATATGCACTGTACTATAAAAATCATTAACTTGTTGCACTGCACTTAACAGATTTCTGTTTGAGCATCAATAAGTAACTTAATTCTCCTCACAAGATACTAATGTATTGTTCTTTTTACAGTATTTCACTTATATTGCTGAAGAGCAGAATAAAACTTCACAATGAACTGCAATTTAAGGGAATGCAGCCTGAATTTATTACATTGATCCCTAACCCCAGGAAACCCATAAAGGTGCTTACACATCTCCGACTCCCCATTCCTATCTGCTCCCTTTTGCTCCATTGTTGATTCTACCAGCTAGTTGGAAAGCTTTGGAAAACAGGTGACCACATCAGCTAAAGACTTCTATGGTGTCCTGTTGTATGTCACTATGCCTTTCATCAAACAAAAGGGCGGAGATCACAATACGAATGTATTGTAATTACAATTATAGGCATGGTTTTAAAGGGGATTTCCCACGAACAAAAGTAAGGCCCTATCCACGGGCTAGGGCCTAACTTGCTGCTCAGTGGGGGTCCCGAAAATGGGGGGTCGGCGCACAGCAATTTCCGTCAGCTCCATAGAGATAAATGAAGCAGAACAGTCATGTGGGGCCCTCTGCTCCATTACTGTAATAAAGTGATGAGGGGTCCTACTGAGGTACGTGGGACCCCATCAGACCCCTCGTTTTCATGATCTGTGGGGGTCTCAGGGCTGATCAGCAAGTTAGGCCCTATCCTATGGATAGAGTCTAACTTTTGTTTGTCGGAAAAACCCCTTTAAGGGAGACAGTTTGTATAAGATCAGTTCTTGTTCATGAGGGCATTATTTCCAAAAAGAACAAAATAACACTGTTCAACATCGGATTGATGTCTTCTTCATGTCAGTTAGGACAGATAACATTCTGCTTGATTAGATATTGTGACTAGATACTTCTTCCCCATCTGTAAGAAAATGGAGATCACAAAATAGTCCTGTAACACAGTACAATATTGAGGAGAACACTTTTGAACAGAGAATTCCTCCATTCTGTTATTGTCCTTTGCACTGTTAGTATCACATTAAGGTTATTGCAATTGATGATATTTTGAGTAATATCTGTAATACCTTCGGCAATAGTGCTGCAGGGATAGGGATTTAGAGGGGGATTGTGTCACAGACAATCAGATTTTTGGTGCATCGGCGCCGGCTTTCATGCTACAGAATTCGGGGGCAGGCCGTCGGACGATCCGACGGATTCGGACAGAGTGCGGTATTTAACTTAAAAATTGTGTTGCAAGCCATGCTCTTACATGTACCGGGAGGAAGATGGTAAACTCCGCCGGACCCGAGCAGGGAAGAGACACATGCAGGATATCGATCTTCTTGAATCGCGGCACGGTGCATTGTCATCGGGCAATGCACTTTCGGGATCTCCTCCGAACCGGGTAAGTAAATGTGCCCAAATGGGTGAAATCTGTCAGACTGTTTGTAACAGGATTCTCTTACAATTTGTGCCAAAACATTGCCTAAAATGTGCCACATTAAGGATTATTGACAGTTTTTAGACATTTCTTAGAAAACGGCATTGTGACTTTGCTGGAAAAAATATGTAAAATGCACCAAATTTCAGGTGCGGTTTTCTAGTGTTAAACTGGTTAAATAGAGTAAATATTCTTATACTACGCCAAATGTATTAATTTATCATCATGTGTATCGCCCAGGACGCATATAGAGTAGCATGCAGTAACTCTAACTCTGCCTTGAACTCCTTATGTGATACTTGTGTGCCAGCTCCTGACACATATAGGGAGGGGGCACAGGGAGGGACACTGGTGCGCTTGCAACCTGAGAGGAGGATCGCAGGAGCACCCGTGACATATACTTTATTCAAAAAGCTGTTTAGGATAGAAATAGAGATGAGCGAGTATACTCGTCCGAGCTTGATGCTCGTTCGAGTATTAAGGTACTCGAAACGGCTCGTTGCTCGGACAAGTATTTCCCCTGCTCGAGATCGAGCATTTAATTAAAAAAACACAGTGAAGAACAATGAAGAATAGAATAAAAACAGTGAACACAGTGAACACAGGATCATTTAAGTGAAAAAGACAGTGAAGAACACAGTGAAGAATAGATTACAGATGTTCGGCACATCTGCTTACTTGTCGGAAGATACGCGCGGAACGGCATCAGGGAGACATCAAGCAGCAGGGAGACATCAAGCTGCAGGGAGACATCAAGCAGCACGGGGAGACATCGGGCAGCACGGGGGAGACATCGGGCAGCACGGGGAGACATCGGGCAGCATGGGGGAGACATCGGGCAGCACGGGGGAGACATCGGGCAGCACGGGGGAGACATCGGGCAGCACGGGGGAGACATCAGGCAGCACGGGGAGACATCGGGCAGCACGGGGAGACTTCAGTGGAAGAAGAGGAGCGGATCCCGGGACAGCGTATCACCCCGACAAGTAAGCAGATGTGCCGAACATCTGTAATCTATTCTTCACTGTGTTTTTCACTGCGTTTTTCACTTAAATGATCCTGTGTTCACTGTTTTTATTCTATTCTTCACTGTTCTTCACATCTGCTAACTTGTCGGGAGATAATATACGCTTAGAACAGTGAAGAATAGATTGCAGATGTTTGCATACATCTGCTAACTTATCAGAAGACATTCTTTTTCAATTAAATAACACATTTTATTCCTGAACCATGGTCCCTTTGAAAAATGCTTGGGTCTCCCATTGACTTCAATGGAGCTCGTTATTCGAGACGAGCACTCGAGCATCTGGAAAAGTTCGTCTCGAATAACGAGCACCCGAGCATTTTAGTGCTCGCTCATCTCTAGATAGGAAGTATAATAAAATACAAACACTTGCAGTGCCTTAAGTTATATTTGGAAAATTGTTCCATTTTGTAGTTGAAATTAACCTTCTATTTTATTTTTGCAAACAATGGAATAATTACATTTATCCAATTAGAAACAATCATATAGCAATCATTCTAGCTACTGTAAAAATGTGGGGCATTATAGTTCTTTCTGTGGTAGGAAGAATTTCCAGAGTTAGAGAAAGTATTGCAATCTCTGGACCCCAAGTGAATGGAATTAGAAGGATTCTTTTGCACGTTTGGTGGATATGCACAACTATCCAGGTTTATTGGTATAACGTTCTTACCTTTCTTAAAAAAAGCCTTCCTTTTATTTTTAATTGTATTAATGAGAAGTGTACTATAGGCCCAACATACTGTGTATTCATTGCAACACCACAAGTGGTAATAAACAAGAAGAGGAACCAATTAACAGGTTAATAATAATACACTGACATAGTGTTACAGACATAATCAATACTTCACAAAAGATATTACAAATTATAATTGATTTGTCTGCTTGGAAAGGATGCAAAGCTGAGCAGACCCTGGAGATGTGAATTTGCAAAGTCTCACAGATATTTCATAGAAGAGACTTTATTGTAAAAATAGCAGTAATCATAAAGCATTAGGCAATGGCTTAAAATCATTCAAGTAACCTTATGAAGCTCAAAAATGTGTGTTGTTGCCTTTGTTCCCTTCAATATACCTTGGTTTCCAAAATATCAACTGAATAATCTAATATTTTCCCACAGCAAATATGCACATTATACATAAGAGGGAACTTTGGCATTTCTGGGGCCCCAAAGCAGAATTTTAACTGTTAGAGTTTTCCAGTTTAATCTTTTCTAAAGATTGTGTAGGATATGTTTACATTCTTTTTATTCCTGCATGATGTCTGTGAATGAAGATTTGCAACCCTAAGATGAAAAATACTACACAGATCTAGTAATTCTGGTGGATTGTTATGATGTATAAGATGTATTCACAGTTCAATATACTATGACGGGTAGAGTCTTGAATTTTGTGGAATCCTGTTTCTCTACTCTTATAAATCACAATGAACTATCTGGACAGAAGAATGATTTGTTTTGCAATTAGAAAGATACAGATTGTCTAGATCTGATAAACTATAATATGTAAATTAAAGTATACGTATACCTTAAAAGTTTTTTTTTTTTTGCAGAAATTAATAGAGCAGATGATAACTTTAAACTTTACTATACTTTGTTAAGTAATTTAGCTTCTCTGTGCATTTTCCTGCTTCTTCGTTTTCCCTCAGACATGTACATGGGCTCATGTAACGACTGTTACCTGGCTCCCTGCCACATACTCCAACCTGAGACCCTGAGAGGAAATTGACAACTTCTGTCTGCTTTGTAATATATTGCGTGCACTCTTGGCTCCTGCCCCTCCCTCCAACTCCCACCCCCCCCTTTGAACTGAGATGCTGGAGGGAGAGATTGTCTGCAGTGACCTGACATGTTATCAAAGGTGGAGGGGCAGGTGCCAGGATTGACGAGCAGAGAAGTGAACATATTACAAAACAGACAGAAGTTGTTATTTGAAATTTTCCTTTCTGGGACTCTGGCTGAGGCATCTGGCAGTAAGTCAGGAAAAGTTTTGCATACTGTATTTCAAATACCATATAACATTTTTTGACATATACAGTGCTTTGTCTATAGCAACCTGTCCCCTGATAAAAAATAGTGCTCTGGTGACAGGTTTCCTTTAAGAAAAAAAAATATAAGAACTCCATAATGCTTTTTGTTATTAAGTTGACCTTACTAGAAGCCTTTGATACTACCATAGTGGCATTAGCACATGAAAGCTTATGAGTAGAATACATCAGAATTAACTGTCTACATTAAGCACATAAGGTCATGTCTAATCAATAGCAAATCAATCATATTTTTATATCCACTAATATGGGACAGAGACTCCCTTTAGGTTTCTTATGAAAGTGAGATTAGATGCAGAATTTGTGTAAAAATCTAAATTATACAATACTTTCAATTTACCTACAGTGTAAACCCATAAGACGTAATATATTTTGATATCTTGTACATAACTTGTTTAATTATTTTACAAGGAAGTGAATGTTAAAGGTGTAAATCTGTCATGTATTCCTTTACATTGTCATAATTGTTTTGATGCTGTATTCTACCCCCGAGCCTTTTGGCATTCTCTAGCACTACTTTTTCTCAGGCAAGGCATCACAGGAAGGAAGGGAGAGTGGGCTCCTCATCCTCACAGGTCAGTTACCTGTTATGGAGTCTATCATGCAGGTTTTTGGACTCCTGGCAGGCAAGTTTGCTCTCTGCTGTTAAGCTGCAGCCCTTCCCCCTGCTGCACATCTAGGAGAGTATTTGTAGTGTTGGTGCCGAAATCAGAGGTGCACAGCACATAGATGAGAGATCCGAATAGCCAGAGAGAGAAGATGGCAATAGGAGGCAGGGATGGGAATTTCCAGATGCTGGTAGGAGGTGAAGTGGGCAGAGGAATTGGCAGTCAGAAGGTGGGGTAGTTTGATTGCTTCCTAGTCAGGTGGGGTAGCTTGACTGCTTCTTAGGCTACTCACCCTCATTGACTGCATCTTAGGCAAGAATAAAAGTAATTTTTTAGACATGCAGCAACATTGAAAAGATACAGTGGGTATGTAAAGTATTCAGACCCCTTTAAATGTTTAACTCTTTTTTTTGTTGCACCCAGTTGGTAAGATAAACAAAGTTCCTTTTTTGCTCCTCAATCTATACTCTGTACCCCATCTTGACAGAAAAAAGCAAAATATTATTTTTGCTATTGTCAGGAAAGGACTTATATTCAGTGTGTAAAATTCATGAAAAATATGACAATTGGCATCTTTTGAAGTGTCCAGGCAGCTTTTTATGACATACTAGAGTTTTTACAGCTTGATAAACTCTGACCTGAAGACTGGTCTGTGATGACTTCAAAAGCCATTTGGTAACCTCTTCTTTACACCTACCCCCATCCCTGCATCAGGACTTGGAAACAAAAAAACTGTTTAAATATTCCCCCTCATTAACACTTTGTCCAATCCTGAATGACCCTGTGGACTAATTAATTAATGGGAAGTTCTGAAGCAAATAATAAAACGTTGTGATACGTTGTGACTGATAGAGAGCTGAGTGTGCATGTCTAGTGGTGTAACAAGGTGACTGCTTGAGAAGCAAGAGTGGATGTAGAGTGGGATACTTATTGGTCCCAGTATAAATGCAATAATTGGGGGCAGCGGACAATAATTGGAGTGCTGGAGCTGTGTGAGGTGTGATTTCTGCTCCTGAGTGAAAGGTGAGTGCAAGTTTGAGTAGGCTAAATTAACCTGTACAGTTGCACCCCAAGTCACGTGACGAGGCAGCAGTGTTCTCGCCATGACACAATGCATTTAATTTTTGTTAGAGCATTAAGTGCTGGGATTAAACAACTAACCCCTGCACTTAAGGACTAGTGGAATCCTTGTGAGGACTGCTCTAGTTTTACATGGACCAAATCAATGCTGTTCTAAGACACACGTGACACAGTTCCCCTTCCCCGTTTTTCTTTCCTATCTTTTATTTGTCAAAGGTTGTGGTCAGTGATGGCAACCATCCACAAGAGGCAAAGCAAGGAGGCTCTAGTTCACCTCTGTTAGCAGAGAGGTATCGACCCAGCTGACAAGTTAAAAGAGCTGCTGGTTTGTGCTTTGATGGAGCAAGATGCAGAGTAAGGATCTGGCACGGCTCAAGGGAGCCAAGATATGGACATTAATCCAGGAAGAGTTTCCCCTGAGGCTACCCATAGCAGGATGGATGTGTCTCTACAAATGGCCCTACAGCAGCTTGGTGAATGTGATACTAGCCTGTGCCTGCAGCTTATCCTTCAATTTAATCAGGTAACTGCAGCGTGAGAGGAATGAGCGGCCGCAGACCAAGAGCTCCAGGCGTGTATTGAAAGGGGTATCGATTCTGTGCAACCCCAATCCCATGATGTAAACCCCAAAAGATCTCATCAAGAACGTTTTCCAGTACTGAACAAGGAAGGGGACTTGGACATTTTTCTGCGGTCATTTGAGAAGACCTGCAGACAATACCATCTGCCCCAAGAGCAGTGGGCAAAGTATTTAAGCCCAGGGTAAAGAGGCAGAGCCCTGGAATTATTTGCTGACCCTCCTCTTGAGCTTTATGAGGACTATGATGCTATAAAAACTAATTTGATTAAAAAGTAAAACTTAACTCCAGAATTGTACCGTAGGAAATTCCTGATTCCCTTGAGGTGGGACAAATATACACACCAGCTTGTCAAGCAGCCCCCATAGAGTGAACACAATTTCCTGCATATCACAATGTTTTATACATTTACTATTTAATTCATGTTCCATAAGTTCCATTGATTAATTAGTCCACAGGGTCATTCAGGATTTGAGAAAGTGTTGATGAGGGGGATAGTCCAGGAATAGTCAAACTGTTTCTTTGTTTCAAAATCCTGATGGAGGGATGGGGGTAAGTTTAGAGAAGAGGTAACCAAATGACTTTTGAAGTCATCACGAACCAGTCTTATCAAGCTGTAAAGACTCCAGGATGTCATAAAAAGCTGCCTGGACACTTTAAAAGATGCCAATTGACATATTTTTCTAGAATTCTACACACTGAATATACATCCTTTCCTGACATCTAATTTAGATATTTTTGCTAATTTATTAAACAGGAAAAACTGAAATACCACATGGTCATAAGTATTCAGACCAATTGCTGTGACACTCACATATTTAACTCATCTGCTGTCCATTTGCTTCTGATCCTCCTTGAGATAGTTATACTCCTTCATTGGATTCCAGTTATGTTTAACTAAACTCATTGGGGCTCATCTACTAAGGGTCTGAACACTGCACTTTCGTCGGGTTTCCAGAATACTTCCGGTTTGCGCCGAATTGCCCCCGGTTTTTGGCGCCCGCGACCGGATTGTGGGGCTGGTTTTCAGGCGACAGAACCCGACAGACGCAGAAAAACCGCGGAATTTAAAAAACGGACCTCGGCGCAGCAGCAACACCTGAAGGAAACTGGGCGCATGATCTTAGTGAATCCCGGCAGACCCGAATCCTCATCAGACAATGCATCACGGGATGGTGACTGGACCGGGTAAATAAATGTGCCCCATTGACTTGATTAGGAAAGGGACACAGCTGTCTATATTAGACCTCACAGTGCATGTCAGAGCACATGAGGATCGCAAGGTTTAAGGAAATGCCCAATGAGCTCAGAGACAGAATTGCAAGGCACAGGTCTGGCCAAGGTTACAAAAGATTTTCGGCAGCACTCAAGGTTCCAAAGAGCACAGTGGCCTCCATAATCCTTAAATGGAAAAAATTTGGGACAACCACAACTCATCTTCAAAATGGCCACTCAGACAAACTAAGTAATTGTGGGAGAATAGCATTGGTTAGAAAGGTAAAGAAGAACTCCAAGATCACTGTGGCAGGAGAAAGTTCCACAAAACTATTGCAACCTTCCACCAGTAGGAACTTTATGACAGAGTGTGCCAAAGAAAGCCTCTCCTCAGTGTAAGACATATGAAAGCCCACATACAGTTTGCAAAAAACACACAAAGGACTCCCAGACTATAGAAATAAGATTCTCTGGTCTGATGAGATGAAGATTAAACTTTTTGGTGTTAATTCTGAGCGGTATATGTGGAAACAAACAGGCTCTGCTAATCACATGCCAAATATAATAATAACAGCCAAACATGATACCAGAAGCATCATGCAATGGAGTGTTTTCAGCTGCAAGGACAGGTTGAATAAAAGGAAAGGTGAATGTGGCCAATTACAGAGTTATCCTGGATGAAACCCTCTTCTAGAATGCTCTGGACCTCAGACTGGGCTGAATGTTCACCTTTCAACAACACAATAACAAAACAGTGGCTTCAGAACAACTCTGTGACCGGCCCAGCCATAACCCTAAACCCAATTGAGCATTTCTGGAGAGACCTCAAAATGGCTGTTCACCAACGTTCACCATCCAACCTCAGGGAACTGGAGAGGATCTGCAAGGAAGAATGGAAGAGGTTCCTCAAATCCAGGTTTGAAAAACTTGTTGCAGCGATCCCAAGAAGACGCATGGATGTACTAGCTCAAAAGGTGCTTCTACTCAATACTGAGCAAAAGGTCTGAATACTTATGACCACATGATATTTAACTTTTTCTTGTTTAATAAATTAGCATACATATCTACATTTCTGTTTTTTTTCTGTCAAAATGGGTTCTAGAGTGTGCTTTTTTGATTTTACCAATTGGCTGCAATAAAATGGGGAGTCTATTTTCATAGTTTCAGCAGTGTAAGCAACTAAAAATTAGCATATATGCATTAGGGCCTTGGATCTTTTACAACCGTAGCAACTCTCTCGATTAAAGTATGTAAGGTTGGAAAAAGATGCAGGCCCATCAACTCAAATAAATGAACATATTAGGTTATCGAAATGTTTTTTTCCCCATTAACCTGTGATATTTTGTACAGTTGGACACCAATGTTCAGCGGACGTGAGCTTTGGAGGTTTGGGTCCCCAGAACCAGAACTTGTAAGGGCTCATATGCCATCAACAGGTTGAAGGGAATTTTTCAGAGGATCTTTGCTCCGAGATGATTTAAAAATGACCCCCTTGCCGGGGGTGTTAAAGGTATTTTTTGTATCGTGGGAACTGCGCCTCAGAAAGGTGGTGCTCTGCAGATGGTCTGCTATTTTAAGCTGTCTGAGTATAGCAAATTAATAATTTCTCTGCATCCGTTTGGTTTTTGCATAACCTAGTGAATGCACATGGTACTAATCCAACTAACAAGGCAACTGTACTTATCTAGCGACTCATTGGTCGCCCTACCTGTTTAACTTTTTTCACCCTGTAGCCTAATGCGCTGGACTCTTTGGACTAACCCTGTGAACTTTTTTCATCTTTCCCACCGTTCAGCGGTAACACTACTAAAAGAACTAACTGCATGGCAATCGTTGAAACTTTCTTTTCCTTTGTAGGACTAATTTTCGGACGCTGTTGGACTTTGTTGGACTTTGTGTGGCTTCTGTTTAGAAAGCAGGTCTAAATGGCTTGTCTTCGTCCTCAACATTAACAGAATCTGCCTTATTCTTTTTTTTTTTTTTTTTTTTTTTTTTAATTCTTGTTTGTTGTTGTTTTGATGTTGTTTTGTAGCACATCTAGTTGGTTGTATTATCCTTGATTCTGGGTATATGTTGGATAGTAGGTCAGCCTCTAACCTTGTGATCAATTTGTCGCAGTGTGCATATTGTTGCTTCTTAACTGCTCTGAGGTCCCCTGTGAGGTTCCTTTAGCGATGCCACCAAAAAATCCGGGCCGAAAATCCGGTGGGGGAGGGGGGTCCCCTAAAGAGGGGAAAGATCGGGGAGGTAGTAAAAATGACCCTGCCGGAAAGTTGGAAAAATTATGGAGTTCCCCCATTGTTAAAACTCGCCAAACTGGCAAAGGAGGTAACCCCCCCCCAATCGTCCCCCCGGATACACATGAAAGCCCCTTGCAGGAGGATGTGTCGGCACTCTCTGAGGAGGCCAATAATCCAATATGGATAGAGATTCTGGCAACTGTCCAAAAGACCGGTGCAACAGTGGAGGGGCTAGATAAACAGGTGGCGGCCCTGGCCTCTGACATTGCCCTGGTTAAGGAGGATATCTCCAAAACCAGAGAAACGGTTTCTAAGGTGGTCAGTCAGGTAAAAAATCTAGAGGGAGAGACTAAGAGTTTAAGAAAAGAAGTGAGCGCTCTGACTAAGGCTCAATCCTCCCTTAGAGATAAGCTTACGGATCTGGAGGACCGTTCCAGACGATCCAATCTTCGTATTATAGGCCTTCCAGAAGAAGTAGGGGAGAATTCCCTCTCAAAATGGACTCAGGATTGGTTAATAGAACAGGTGGGCACAGAGTCTTTGTCATCTGTTTTTATGATAGAAAGAGCCCATCGAGTTCCTAATAAACCTCCCATTCCAGGGGCCCCCCCCAGGGTCATTCTGGCAAAAGTTTTATGCTCACAAGATCGTGATGCAATTATCAGATGTTCCCGCTCTAGGCAGGATATTATGTATAATGGGGTAAAAATTTTTATTTTTCCGGATTATTCACAGGCTACGCAACAAAAGCGAATCAAATTTAAAGATATAAAGGTGCGCCTGAAGGAGGCAGGACTAAAATTCTCTCTTTTATATCCAGCAAGATTGAGAGTAATTCATAATGATCTTACTCTTTTCTTTGATCACGCCATAGAGGCCTCTGAATGGCTAGAGTCGAAGGGGTTCTAGCGGATGGTTAGTGCTGCACAGAATTCTTAGAAGCATATATGCTATAGTATGCGGACGAGGGACGGGTAGGAGGGACGGGGATGTAGGTGTATAGAGGCCTGTTAAAAATGACGGGTCAAGTAGGGGGATGGGCTAGGGTCGTGGGGGGAGGGGGGGTTTGGGTTGGGACTCTGCCGTAGGGAATGCTTTAATGTCCTATTTGTTACTCTTTCTGTTTGCAGTCGTATTTTGGTTAAGGAATGGATACGCAAATTTTTTGTTGGAACGTAAGGGGGCTGAATGACCGCCGAAAGCGGTGCATGGTAAACGATGTAGTGATTCGGCATCTTCCAGGGATTATTTGCCTAACAGAGACCCATTTAACTCAGGAAACGGTCAGCTGGTTAGAAAGACGTTGGGCCTCCATGTCATTTCACTCATACGGATCCGCATTTTCCAGGGGTGTATCTGTTATCATTCACCAAAAGGTTGACATCAAGGTGCTAACACATAAGATAGACCGACAGGGAAGGTACATTTTCTTGTATTGTGTCTTAAATCAGGTACGGTGCATCTTGGCATTTGTATACCTTCCCCCTCCTTTCTCATTCCAGGTTTTGAATGCTTTAGTGAAGTTCCTTAGTGACAGGGAGGACAGCCCAATGATGATTATAGGAGATTTTAACACAGTGTTGGATCCCTTGCAGGACAGGCGCAACTTGCGAGGTGCCGGTCCCCAGAATCAACGGGGATCCTCTGGCCTGAGAACTTTTTGTGAGAATTTTGGCCTGAGGGATGCCTGGAGGACTAAGTATCTGGATAAACCTGCTTTCTCCTGCTTTAGTCGTACCCACTCCACATTGTCCAGGATCGACATGTGTTTGGCCAATGATGGTTTCTTGTGCCTTATAGCAAAGATTAAATATGAAACTATTGTAGTTTTGGATCATGGACCCATCTCTCTCCAGATTAGGACAGAGCGGGGTCCATTTCTTGATAAGAAGAGTTTTTTCAGACTAAATCCGCATTGGCTCTCGGTCTTGGACAATGATGTAAAGGTCATAAAGTCGATCGAGGAATTTTGGGGGATTAATGCTCTTGAGAAGGACCCTGGTTTAGCATGGGACGCGCTTAAGGCCTTTCTTCGAGGCCTGTTCTTCTCTGAAATTGAGTGGGCCAAAAAAAGGTACAGACAGAGAGCAAGCACTCTAAAAAAACAGGTAGCCACTACACAAGAGGCCTGGGCGGCGTCGTCCACAATAGAAGACAGGGATAGATACATTGAAGCACAGGCCGCATTCAATTCAATGGCGTCCGAGAGGGCGCAACACAAAATTTTTTTCGCCGGGCAAAAATATTATGCAGAGAGAGGGAGACCGGGTAAACTACTCGCTAATCTTCTTAAAAAGAAAAATAGCAATAATGGGATATACTCGATTATAAACTCTGCAGGAGAGAGGGTACAAGGAGAGGGGGCAATCCTGGAGAGCTTTCGGAATTTCTATCGGTCATTATACAGCTCAGAAATAGAGTTCTCAGATACACAATTGGAGCAGTATTTGGACTCCGTGGTGTTTCCCTCTTTGACAGCGGAGCAAAGCTCCCCTCTGAATCGCCCCATTAGGGCTAATGAGATCATGGAGGCGATAAACAATTCTGCAGTGGATTCAGCTCCAGGCCTAGATGGGCTGCCACTGGCCTTTTACAAACGGTATAGTAAGACGCTCTCCCCAATTTTGGAAACGGTCTATTCAGCAGCATTAACCGCGGGGACAGTTTATGGGTCAATGACGGAAGCCTCTATAATTTTGGTCCTTAAAAAGGACAAAAATGAGTCAGAGATGGGTTCTTATAGACCCATCTCATTGCTGAATTCGGATGTTAAGATCCTGGCCAAGATCCTGGCGATGCGGCTTAAGAAGGTAATTTCTCGTATTATCCATGCTGATCAAAATGGATTTATCCCGGCTAGGGGCACATCTTATAATCTTCATAGACTGTTTTCCGATATGCAGTTAGGGACGGGGGGGGATCGCTCCATCCTGTCTTTGGACGCGACTAAAGCGTTCGACAGGGTGGAGTGGCCCTTCCTATGGAAAGTATTGGAGAGATTCGGGATAGGTAAGGAGTTTATTGAATGGATAAAAACAATGTATCATTCCCCTAGAGCACGAATCTGCATAAATGGATTATACTCTGAGCCATTTTGTCTGTATAGAGGAACCAGACAGGGTTGCCCTCTCTCCCCCCTCCTATTCGCGCTCTTTATAGAGCCGTTAGCTGTCAAAATTCGCGACGCTCAATGGATTAAGGGCTGGGGGTGTGGGGGAGAAGGAGAAAAAATTTCACTTTATGCGGATGATATCCTCCTGACTATTCAAAATACAGGTAGTTCCATACACGATGTGATCCACTTGGTGAATGAATATGGTTCCTTTTCAGGCCTTAGCATTAACTGGGAAAAATCCATTCTTCTCCCTCTGGACGGTACGGGGCAGGCGGGGGTAGACATGGTCAAGGTCCTCAAGAGCGATGAAGCGTTTAAATATTTGGGGATCTATGTCGCAGCGGATTTGGGACGCTTTGCTGAATTAAACATCATTCCACTCATAACTAAAATCAGATATAGCATCAATGGCTGGCTCAAAATGCCCCTCTCCAGAGCAGACAGGGTAGGGATAGTAAAAATGGTTCTGCTCCCGCAGCTCCTCTACCCCCTCTCGGTCTCCCCGGTCTGGCTACCTAATAGACTGTTCAGATTGATGGATGGTCTAATTAGAGACTTAATCTGGGGGAGAAAAAGCCCTAGGATTGGACTGCCCTCTTTATGCTGTCCGACAGACAAAGGGGGGTTGGGGGTCCCATATCTTTTTGGGTATTTTATAGCAGCCCAGCTAGCATTCTTGATCACAAGGAGGGAGTGTAGCGCCTTTGGGAAACTATTACAGAGAAGTGAGGTCACAAGGGACTCAATTTTTAGTCTTCTGGAAAGTGGGGAACTAGGTCACGTTGGATATAGCGACACTTATATAGGGAAATTGTTGGATAACACATGGGGCGCATATAAGAAAAATAGAGGTATGCAAGGTATTTTTTGGTTCACTCCAATATGGGGGAATTATCATTTTAAGGAGTTCAGATCCATTCCGGATTATCATTATTGGGAGATAAGGAGGATAAAATTTCTTACACAACTCACTAATTTAGATTATTCACGGAACTTTTCAGATGCTTTAGCACTAGACAGAAGCATGGAGATATGCTTTCTAAGATGTTTTCAATTACAACACGCACTTAACTCGATAGAGGACAAAAGTAGGTTTAATTTATGTACAGATGCAGGAGTAGAATTTTTAATGGTTTCCTCTATTCAGAATAAGGTGGTTGCACATATTTATAGATATCTGATTCAAGGATTCTCAAAGGGAGTCACTCATCCCTCCAAAAGAAGGTGGCATGAATATCTGGGCGCTCTCTCTGAGCTGGACTGGGATAAATGTTATAGGGGCATTGGGCTGTCCTCCCTCTCCTGGAACCACAGAATGGTCCAATTTAACTATGTGCACCAATTGTACTATTCCCCCTATAGTCTATTTAGAATGAAAGTGAAAGATAACTCTAGATGTCTGCGCTGCAACCTGGAGAATGCGGATTTTGTACATGTATCCTTCGTATGTCATAAAGTCTCTGCCTACTGGTCTAGGGTCTTCCAGTACTTGGAAGATATATTTAAAGTGAAGTTGCCCTGTACCATCCGGGTGGCGCTGCTTAGTCTTCAGCACTGTACGAGTAGGGAAAGGGGAAAAAAGGTGGTAGTCAACAAGGTTCTCTTGCTGGCTAGACTGGTTATTGCACGAAAGTGGGGGAGTCCGATAGCTCCGGCCCCGGAAGAATTTTTAGGAGAGGTGGAGAAGTGTAAGAAATATGAAAGATTGATGGCAATCAAGGGAGGATACTTGGATAAGTGGAAAAAGATTTGGTGTACGGAGAATGAGAATTAGGGAAGGACAGTTACTTGGTAAAAGCCATGGCTATAACAATTGGCTGCTCTCAGGTACACTAAATGGAAGGTTGTTTCGATGTCTCGCTTTACTACGGCAGAGGGGGGTGGAAGGGAGGGAGGCTAGGGAGGCTGGGTGGCGGGGGGGATGGAGGTCACTAAAGCGGTTACATGTGGGTTCTAGATTATCAATGTTAGGGATAATAATCTGTTAAAATGTCCTATAACCCTTGTAAGTTGTGTTTCTAATGTAAATAAAGTTTAAAAAAAAAAAAAAAAAAAAAAAATGACCCTCCCCAAGAGGGTGATCCAAAGCTGGCTGCAGCAGGTTACTGCAAGAGCATGTATGGCCAGAGGTAATTTAAATGGCGCTGGCGACTTTTGGTACCCAGACAGGTTCTTTAAATTTGGGTTTGACCAAACTGGAATTTCAATAGGTCTACCCATAACTATTCCATAGTTTTGTTGCTCTTATAGTAAATGATCCTTGTCTATGTCAATGTTAGAACTGCCTCTTCCCTAGGCATAGAGGATGCCCCATCGTAGGTATAACAGATCTTTGAAATGGTCCCTATACTGCCCATTCAGATATTTGTACATTGTTATGAGGTCTCCTCTTAGTTGTCTAAGCTGAATAACCCCAGTATTGTAAACTATCATTGTATTCTAGCACCCCCATTCCTCAAATAAGTTTCGTTACTCTGCACCTGTTTCAGTTCAGTTATGACCTTTTTATACACTGGTGACCACAACTGTGCACAATTTTTTTACATTTTTTTAAGCTTAAAAATGGAAAATACAGACATAAACTCGTAACGGCCATAATAAGTACACAGCATAGTATTTGACAAAGAAGGATAGATTGTCCTATCCGGAATGCTGGGAGACAGTAGCGATATATGACATGTAGAAGAAATGTTTACTTCCAGGTATTGTATATTTCCCCACAGTGGGACTAATATTGGATTATCTTAAAATATCGAAGATACAACAAACTGGCTAGCACAGCCGAATAATCAGAGGAGCCCGTGCACATAAACACACATTGATCAATAAAGAGATGCACAAAACGGCTCAACAATGTCTTTTTAGTAAGCAAAAATCATCAATTTTATTTAGAGACAGACCATAACAAAGACATACATTTAAGAACATTTAAAATATATAATGTACAAGAGATACAGGACGGCGACCCCAGTATAGATCAAATGCCCAACACCAATGTTCAGTCACCTGATAATCACTGTGACCTTCCCTACGAAATATGCATGAATAACAAATATGTGTCAAATAAGTTTCAACTGAGTATCCAAGTCCTAAATATAATAACCTGTAAACATGACCCTGTAGGAGTGGTAGCTTAATAACACATGTTATTGCACTAAGCCCAATTATAGCCTGCCCAATACACTGTCCAAGTGACGAGTATCACAACAAAATACCTATGCAACGAGTAGTACAAAGTAGATAAAAAAAGTATCACCCAGTATCTTACAGTATATCATAACATAGCACAATAGAAATTAGAAGCCTTATTGTTGGATAAGAAAGTGTAATTGTACACTATTTTCATTACATATAATACTGCATTACTTATGTAGATTTCATTGTTCCATTGACAGGCAGGCTATTAGAACATACCTATTAGACATCTGTAAATAATAGTGCAGAAGACCATTGTAAGATAATGCTTTGGTAGCACACAATTGCACAGGGGTGCTTTTTAGAGTCAGCAAAAGAAGAAGGCATACATTATCTGTATAAATGCCCACAGCTACTACTGACTGAAGAATCTTTGGGAATGTTGTCTGTGGATAGGATCAGAAGAAAATATATGTTAGGCAGCTGTCTTCCCGGGCTGTGCCTCTTATGACTGCAAGACCATTGAGCGTTTCCACAAGAAATTGTTGGACTCTTGTTGCTGGGAGGGAGGAGCTGATCATTCCTGCGTACTTTGAGGGTGGCTGAAGGTCATTTGATGCTCCCTGTGTTTAGCTAGCAGGAGCCTGCTGTCTGCAGTCCTGGGGATGCTGTAAATTTTTACTGCTTCTACAGTAAAGACTGCACTTCATGTAACTATTTCACTGCTGGTTTTTACTACGTATTTCATGCTTCATGTGATGAAAGCTGCCAGGCTACACTAAATAGATTTTGTGGGGGGAGATTTATCATACAACGGCACTCCTGCAGGCATTTAAAGGGTTTTCAATTTATGCAGGCAAGTGGTGAGAATACCCACTGTGGCAGCCACCGCACCCCACTATGCCTCCTCCACGTTCAAATGGTGTGGAGGTGGCACAGTTGCTGTAAGAATCGCAAATTCTTGCACTGTGCAATAATTTTCAATTCTTTCACTGCTTCAACATTATAAATCTCCTCCTATATGTATAGATTATGCCGAGCTCAGTGGATTTACATGTTGGAATATCAGTCGATTTGTTGCTAAGTTACTTCATGAGTTACTTCATACAAAGCATCAGAGGAACTTTGGGCAGCTTATAAGTGACTCAGCTGTAATTCAAAGACAGGAAGCATTTGCTAAGGAAGATTTCTTCAATGTTGCAGAGGATGACTTCTGACCGGTAGTTTCAGAACAGAAAAATGCAATAATCCTGGAAATAAAAAGGTGAGAATCAGAATACAATCATTATGTTTGTTTTTATAGGGGAAAGCACAAATTAAAATTTTTCGTTAAAAATCATTATGAAATCAGAGCTAGCTGTTAATAAAACTTCCCAATTCATTTCATCGTATGTTTTTGAAGCATGAATAACACTTCAGTAGAGGTGCCCTGCAAATAGGTGTTGTAGAGGTGGCTGTCTTGATGCCCATTGAATTTGATAAGATACAAAGCTCCTTTTCAAACATTAGAAGACCTGGTATTCACAATGTCACATCATGGTACAACTCCAGCTATTATGAAACATAGTTAAATAATAAAATTAATATAATATTATGAATGGGTTTAATAGTAATATTTCCATTGGTGTTTTATAACCATACAAAGTATACAAATAATAAGTTGCTTAGTGAGATAGTAAGAGCCAAATCTAGTAAAATCAGCTCATGTATTAACATATGCTTAAACATCTGTGGCAGTGATTCACATAGCATATTTACTGCTGTGTTCCTAACAAAGCCTGCTATGATAGCTACAGTACTGTCATTGTGATGCCAATGCTTACATAATGATAGTAAAGCAAATCTCAGCAGCACATGACATATTGTAGCTCATTTTGTGGTATACATTATATGTATACAAACATAAGGGCATCCAATAATTTCAAGTGCCAGAGATATGACAGTTATCACAATTCTAGTACCATCTGGGTCATTGTTATATTAATATCTGATATTAGAGGCGTCTGTTCAACTTGCTGTGCATGACACCCACACTGGAATATCATTAGTGAGTTGTAATCACGTCATTACACCTTCCTTTCAACAGATGTCCTCATGAATCCTAAGCAGATAGTGAGATACAGCAGTGTGACAGTTGGTTCTGAAGCCTAGGGGATAAAATGATACATAATATTACAGTTACATTAAAAAAACCCTGACTAAAAAGAGAATCATAGAATATAATGAACAATAATTATACGCTTGCAATAAGTGAATTAAAGCATATGCCCGTAATAAAAACTAGTACTGTCATGTATGATGTCTTTAAAGGACGCCTGTCATCAGGTCCCTATTTCTGTCACCACTATCTGTCATAGCAACTCACAAAGATTCCATCCCAACCTTTATCTAGTCAATTCATACATTAATAATTCTAAAATCATATTTTCTTTATTATGTAAATGAGTCTGGGCACATGGAGAGACACAGTAATTTCACCCCTGTTACCCCTCCCCTCTCCTCCCCCTGCTCATGTCTGTGTGTAATGAAAAGTAAAGTATTACTAGTGTCTGTGCTTTATCTGCTGACATGCTGTGTTCTCCTATACACAGGTGAGAGACACAGACATCAGCTACACAAGTACCTGACATGCTCTGCTATAACATGGTTACATGAAGTTGTTGTATCTCTAATATACACACACAGGCTGCAGGAGGAGCCCGCACCGGGAGTGTCACATCATTATAAAGGCTGTCAGTCTTGTGTATAGGAGTATCTCATAAACACACAGGCTGCAGGGGGCGTGGCTGCCAGCACCAGGAAGCACAAAGAGGAGCCAGCACCAGGAGTGTCACATCATTATACAGGCTGTCAGTCATGTGTATAGGAGTATCTTCTATACACACAGGCTGCAGGGGGCAACAGAACCAGGAAGCACATAGAGGAGCCAGCACCAGGAGTGTCACATCATTATACAGGCTGTCAGTCATGTGTATAGGAGTATCTTCTATACACACAGGGTGCAGGGGGCAACAGAACCAGGAAGCACATAGAGGAGCCAGCACCAGGAGTGTCACATCATTATACAGGCTGTCTGTTATGTGTATAGGAGTATCTCATACACACACAGGCTGCAGGTGGTGTGGCCTACAGCACCAGGAAGCACATAGAGGAGCCAGCACCAGGAGTGTCACATCATTATACAGGCTGTCTGTCATGTGTATAGGAATATCTCATACACACAGACTAGAGGGGGAGTGGCCTCCAGCACCAGAAAGCACATAGAGGAGCCAGCACCAGCAGTTTCACATCATTATACAGACTGTCAGTCAAGCACTGGGGGTGTGGCTGTACCTCCCACTCATGAATAAGCTGGACAGTTGAATATGATAATGACTCATTGGACCTCTCTCAAGTCATTTACATATAGCTTTATTAGCTGAATGCTTCAGTTTACAGACATGTAGAGGAACAATGAAGAGATAGGGGTAATTCTTTCTAATGGGAGTTTATGAATATATATTTATTTTTGGGGGTTGATTTGCCTGATGGGTTTTCTTTAAACAGAGATGTTTTTAGATAATTAGCTATATATTAGTTAATCATATAGGTTAAATCTAAATAAATATCCCCAATTGAATTGATTATATAATTAAATTGATATATACTATATAGAGGTAGAGGCAGTGGCTTAACTAGAGTCTTCTGGGGCCCAAATTAGAGTTACTGCCTTCCTTAGTAAATGGCCATTCTTAGTACATATATACAGCAATAGAACCAAGATTAGCACATATATTCATTAACAGAACCAACAATATTACATAGATACTGTACCATAACCAAGTTTACTACAAGCTTATGTTACCAGAACCAAGCTGACTAGAAAGAAACAACACCAGTGCCCCCCCCAGAATAGCCACTAGTTCCAGTGCCCCCACAGAAAACACTAGGCTCAGGTCTCCCACAGTAGCCATTGGTGTTATTACCACTAACATTAGATGCTAGAAAAAGATGCAAGTCCATCATGTCCAACCTTTAAAAATTAAACAAATGTTTTTTCCCAAATACCCATGACATTTTTGCTCTTCAGAAAGGCTTCCAGGCCACTCTTGAACCTGTACAAAGAGTCCTCCATAACAACCTCCTGCACTAGGGATAGTCTCACTGCTCTTACAGTAAAGAACCTTTGTCTATGGTGTTGGTAGAATCGCCTCTCCTCTAGATGTTGAGGATGCCCCCTTGTCCTGGTCACAAGCCTAGGCATAAGAAGTACTGCCCATTCAGGTATTTATATATTACAATGAGGTCTACCCTGAACTGAATAATCCCAAATTTTGTTATCTGTCATTGTATTCTAATCCCTCCATTCTCCTAATAATATTGGTTGCTCTTCTCTGCTTCCAGTTCTACTGTGTCCTTTTTATAAACTGGTGTCCAAAACTGTATACAATATTCCATGTGTAGCCTGAACATTGATTTGTATACGGGGAAAACTATGTCCTTATCATGAGCACCTATTCCTCTCTTTATATATCCCATAATTTTATTTGCTTAAACAGCAGCTGCCTGGCTCTGGTCACTAAAATTAAGTTTACCATCCACCAATACCCACAAGTCTTTTTCCGCTTTTTTACCAAGTAATTGACTGTTTAGAACATAATTGTACTTTTTGTTTCCATGGCCCAAGTGCATAACTTTACATTTATCTACATTAAATCTCATCAGTCATTTCTCCTCCAGCTTCCACATATCCCTCTGTAATGTTTTACTATCGACCTCAGTAATAATAACTTTACAAAACTTACTATCATCTGAAAATATTGAAACTTGACTGTGTAAACCCTCTGCAAGGTCATTAATAAAAATATTAAAAAGAAGGAGGCCCAATACTGACCCCTGTGGTACTCCACTGGAAACTTCAACAAAATCTGAGAAGGTGCCATTAATGATGACCCTCTGATTATAAGCCAATTGCTTACACATATTTTTCCCGAGTCTCAGTCTCATTAAATGTGCCAATCTTTTATGTGGCACTGTATCAAATGCCTTGGAAAAGTCCAGATATACAACATCCAAATTCTTCCCCAGGTCTAGTCTGGAGCTTACATCATAGAAGCCAATCAGATTAGTCTGATAGGACCAATATACTGATAGTGGATTATAAGGTTATGTACTATGAGATAATCCAGCATAGCATCTCTAATAAACCCCTCAAATATTTCCCCACAACAGAAGTTAGACTCACAGGTCTGTAGTTTCCAAGATCACTTTTTGATCCTTTTAATCCTAATGGCACTGCATTTGCTGTGTGCCAGTCCTGTGGAACAGAACCAGTCCTCATGGAATCTTCAAATATTAAAAATAATGATCTGTTTATTATGGCACATAGTTCATTTAGTATCCAGGGGTGTATACCATCTGAGCCTGTTGATTTGTCTATTTTAGTGGTTGTGAGGTGGTGGTGTACCTCTTCCTGGGTTAAACTTTTGACATTCCAAAGAGAATTTACATTATTCCTCATAATGTCTTCCACCATGGGATTTTCCTGGGTAAAGACAGTTGAGAAGGCAACATTCAATAGATTGGCCCTTTCTTCATTTCTTTCCACCATAACCCCCAAGTTATTCTTCAGAGGGCCCACACTCTTCGTTTTTAGTTTCTTATCATTTATATACTTGAAAAATTATTTGGGATTATTCTTACTCTCCTTGGCAATATTTGTTTCAGTCTCTATTTTTGCTAGCTTTTTTCTCTGTTTTTTTATAGAATGTATTATTCTTTCATTATTCCTGTAACGCCTCATATCTAGCTTCATGTTTTATCAACTTAAACGACTTATATCTCTCGCTTATTGCTTACCTTATAGAATTAGTTAACCAAATTGACTTTTTCTTGTTACCATTATGCTTTTTCTCATATGGTATTTGTTTGTCAAAGGCCTTTTTTAGAATATTTGTGAAAATGTCCCATTTTTTGGGTGCTTTTGTTTTTGAGAATATTGTCCCAATTTATGCCTATAAGATATTCCTGTAGCTTCTGAAAATTTTCCCTCCTGAAGTTTAGAGTGTTCTTTCCCCCTCTACTAGCCATCTTAGTAAAGCATAATATAAAACCAATGATATTGTGGTCACTATTTCCTGGTTACCCCAATCTGTAATTTTGATATCCTCTCAGGTTATGTTGGTTAGCATAAGGTCCAGCAGTGCCCTCCCTCTTTCTGGCTCCTGCACTAGTTGCAACAGGTAATTTTGTTGTCCCCCTGAGGTCTCTAGTTTAAACACCTATCCAACCTCCTAGCCATTACTTCCCCCCAAAAAGCGGCACACACCCCATTAACATGCAGCCCATCCCTGCTGTAGAACATATAGCTGACAGAAAGCTCAGCCCAATTGAACCCAAGCTCCTCCGTTCTACACCATCTTTTAAGCCAATTATTTACCTCCCTTTTCTCCTGCTGCCTTTCTGGTGTGGCACGTGATACAGGTAGTATTTCAGAGATAACTACCTTTGAGATCCTTGCCCTGAGCTTATGGTATAAGTCCTTAAAATCATTTTAAAGACATTCCACCTACCTCTTACTTTGTGGACCATGAGCACTCTATCCTCATCAGTCCCTATCATTAATTGGTCAATCCAATCCACAACATGCCGAACCTGACCACCTGACAAACAACACACTGTTCAGTATGCACAGTCGTTGTGACAGATTCCCCTTTCTGTTCCCCAAATAATGGAATCTCCCACTAACAGTACCTGTCTGACCTTGCCGATGCTCCAATTCCCTTCTTACTGGAGCAGACAGTCCCCTGGTTGCTAAAGGCCATGTCTTGCTAAAGGCCATGTATGTCAGTTTGGCAAACTTTTTGGTGTGCACCAGATCAGGACTAGACTCCCTGCAACTCTTTACCCTACACCATCTTCTACATATTACCCAACTAGCTTCCCCCTCACTTTGAACCTCCATAATACCATTCCCACACCCATATTCCTCAGTGAGTTTGTGCTTCAGGAGCTCCACATTATCAATTGCTCGCAACCTTGAAACTTGCTCAATTAGATTCAGAATATGGTCTACCAAATGAGCAATTTTCACACATCCCACGCAGCAGTATTCTCCCTGAAACGGTTGTTCAAGGAAAGCATACACATAACAGGATGTACACTGTGTAGCATTGGCACTAATGAAGTCCATTGTCCATTTTGTGGTACATTGTACCACAAAAAAACAACCTGCTAAAGTCCCACTTTGGACACTGCACACACTTTGGATCAATGCACACTTGCAAAAATCTCCCACACTTGCTTTTCTGTTTGCCATTTAAAGAATAGATGCCAAATAAGCCGCTGCTTTAACTTCATTGCTGCCCAGTCTGACTGCCTGCTGGGTACCTCCAGTTACAGGACAGAGCAGTGCCAGTGTCAGCCTATGCATGTGCGTAAACTGACTGGTATAATACACTTTCCATAAATCAGTATGGTAGTGTATTCATTTGAACAAGTGTCCAAAAAAAAAGTTTAACAAAAATAAAATTTTGTACACAATTAAAGTTGCCTAAATGCCCCATATAGTCTAAAACTCCCAAACATAATAAAAAGTTAAAATTACTACACAAACAACACATAACCCCTACAATAAAATATTGAAAAAAATCAATATTGAACCTGAATGGGGAACACCTTAAAAAAGTTATTTTAAAATTTATAAAAATAAATTAAAAAGCTCATCCAACCAAACAAAAAACACCATAAAATCAAATAGTCACATTTACACCTGCATGATACCAAGGAAAATTGCAACTTTAAAACAGCTTAACTACATAAATAATAAAAACATTAGGCTGCCTAGTAGACAGCAATGCAAAATCAAAGGATTTTACTCTCCAAATCAGTTTTTATTCTGTAGAACGAGTCAAACATAAATAGCTATATAAATGGGATATTGCGGTCACTGTACTGGTACATAGAACACAAGAAACATGTTTTATATGCTCTTTGGTGTCTGAAACACGCAATAAAAGTAAAAATCAATTACAGAATATATTTTTTTTGCATTCCCAACCAATAAAAAGGTAATAAAGGTTAAAGATCAGGATTTTGCACCCCCAAATATAGTGTTAATTGTTTTGGTTTTAAAATGAGCCCACTCTAGGTTTTTACTGCCCTATTATCTTAGGGCAGTGATGGCGAACCTATGGCACAGGTGCCAGAGGTGGCACTCAGAGCCCTTTATGTGGGCACCCGGTCCATCGCCCCAGCACACCAGACAAGACTCAAAGAATCTTCCTGAAGTTCCAAGCAACTTAAAAGATGCTGCTATCAGTCATATTTTGATACTTCCTTCGCTACTTGGGACTGTAGGAAGAGGGAGCATTAGACAGGGTCGAATTATCTTTGGTGGACCTCCTGCTGGCCCCACGATTCTCTGTGTACAGAGGAACACTGGAAAGAAGTGATGTAAATTTTCCATCTTTCTATTGTGTTGTGTCCTCAGGAGGCCAATATGATTGAAAGTTGTTTAACAGGGAGCAATAAGTTACTGCTTTAATTTTTGGTTGGCACCTCACGATAAATAAGGGGGGTTTGGGTTGCAATTTGGGCACTCGGCCGCTAAAAGGTTCACCATCACTGTCTTTGGGGCTCAAGCAAATGTGAAATGTGTTGCAGCAAAGCCGTCCCCACAAAAGCCAATAGACGCTCCTTCCCTTCCTAGCCACTGTCACGGGTGGTCCCGCGACCCATATCGCGGGTCGCGGGCTCACCCGTGCTTCCCTGCCCCCGCCAGCGCGCCGCCAGCGCTGCTTACCTCCTCCGGCTCCCGGCTCGCTCCCTGCCGCCGTGCGCGCGCGGTCCCGAATGCTAGGGCGCGCGCGCGGTCACTTCTCAAAATTTAAAGGGCCAGTGCGCCATTAATTGGCGCTGGCCATTTTGGCAGAATCTATTTAAGCCTGCCTCTTCCTGCAAGCCCCTGCCGGATCTTCGTGCCTAGCGCCCTAGAGAAAGCTTTTCTGATGCCTTGTGCTCTTCTTGTGAATTCCCGTTGTGACCCTGGTTCCGTTTCTGACATCGCTCCTTTGCCGCCTGCCCTGACCTGTTGCTACGTCCCTGACTCCGAACCTGTGCTGCCTGTCTTGACCGCCTGCCTGTCCCCGACTACGAGATTGTCTGCCGTTTCTGTACCTCGACCTCGGCTGCCACTGCGGACAAGTCACGCCTGTGGAACGACCTGGTGGTACCACGCCGCAGCTTGTCTAACCCGCTTTGCGGCGGGCTCTGGTGAAAACCGGGTACCACTTAGACTCCGGTCCCAGGTAGTGGCTTGTGCCATCGTCCGCAGTGGTTCAGAGGATCCACAACCTCACGGACCCTGACAGTAAGATCCGGCCATGGATCCCGCCGAGGTTCCGCTTCCTACCCGTCCGACTCTGGCTTCCATCGTGGTCCAGCAATCCCGAGAGATCGCCGCTCAACGCGAGCAGCTGGAACAGGTGACCACCTTGCTGCAGCAGCTGCTAGTCACCCAGCAACAGCAACAGCCCTCTGAGCCTGGCCCCGTGGCTCCCGCAATCCCGGCTTGTCTTCCTGCCGTTGAACCCCGGCTTCGGCTGTCTATGCCCGGCAAGTATGATGGCGATCCCAAGTTGTGCAGGGGCTTTATAACCCAATGCTCCCTGCACATAGAATTCATGCCGTCTCAATTCGTCACGGAGCGATCCAAGGTGGCCCTCATCCTCAGCCTCCTATCTGGGAAAGCCCTGGCCTGGGCTACTCCACTTTGGGATAGAGACGACCCGGTCACGGCTAATCTCTCAGCTTTTCTGGCAGAGTTCCGGTCAGTCTTTGAAGAACCTGCAAGGGCCTCTTCTGCTGAGACTGCGCTCTTGAATCTACGCCAGGGGAATTCTTCCGTGGGAGAATACGCTGTCCAGTTCCGTACCCTGGCTTCGGAACTTGCCTGGAACGACACGGCCCTGTCCGCAGCTTTCAAGAAGGGACTTTCTCCTCAAGTTAAGGACGCCCTGGCCGCTCGGGATCTGCCGTCTTCCCTGAGTGGTCTTATCACCTTAGCCACCCGGATTGACGTGCGATTCAGGGAGCGTGCAGAGGAATCATGCCTTGAACAACACCAAGTCCGCCCACGACGTCTTCCTCGCCTGGCTCCTGCTTTCCAAAGACCACTCCAGTCTCCTGCTGTACCATCGGCAGAGGAGCCTATGGAGGTGGACAGGGCCAGACTCTCTCCTCAGGAACGTATCAGAAGACGTCAGGGGAACCTTTGTCTCTATTGTGCCAGTCCTGAGCATTTCTTGGGGTCTTGTCCTATCCGCCCTCAGCATCCGGGAAACGCCAGCACCTAGGGTTCTTGGGAGAAGCGTCCCTAGGTGTAAGCAAAGCTTCTCCACGCTTGATGATACCGGTGCGTCTCAGCTTTGGCACCTGCACCCAGATCCAGGTCTCTGCCTTCTTGGACTCTGGCTCCGCGGGGAACTTCGTGGATGCCAGCCTGGTCTCGCGGCACCACATACCCGTGGTTCGTCTAGATAAGCCATTGGTCATTTCTTCGGTTAGTGGCCAAATCCTTTCAGACCCAGTCCGGTACTGCACCAAGCCTCTGTCCGTGCAAGTCGGAGTTCTACACAAGGAGAGACTGTCCTTTTATGTTCTTCCACGGTCCACGTCCTCCGTCCTGCTGGGTCTACCATGGTTGCAGCTCCACGCCCCCATCCTTGACTGGAGAACCGGGGAGATCCTCCAGTGGGGACCTGACTGCCAGTCTCGCTGTGTGAAGGTGTCTCATCCAGTGCCTGTCTTGGCTTCGTCTGTGGCTCCCAAGGTCCTGGAGGGCCTTCCCGCTTGCTATAAGGACTATTCTGACGTCTTCTCGAAGAAGCAAGCCCAGACGCTGCCACCTCACCGTCCTTACGACTGTCCTGTGGACCTGTTGCCGGGTATGTCCCCTCCGCGGGGTCGTGTGTACCCTCTCTCCGTACCAGAAACCGCAGCCATGTCGGAATATATCCAAGAGAATCTGCAGAGAGGATTCATACGTAAGTCCTCTTCCCCGGCTGGTGCAGGTTTTTTCTTCGTGACCAAGAAGGACGGGTCACTCCGTCCATGCATTGACTACCGGGGTCTTAACAAGGTCACAGTTAAGAACCGCTACCCATTGCCGCTGATTACGGAATTGTTTGACCGTCTTCATGGAGCCAAGGTCTTCTCCAAATTGGACCTTTGAGGGGCCTATAATCTTATCCGTATCCGTCAGGGAGACGAGTGGAAGACCGCTTTTAATACCCGTGATGGACACTTTGAGTACCTGGTAATGCCGTTTGGACTCTGCAACGCTCCAGCCGTTTTCCAAGAATTTGTAAATGACATTTTTAGAGACTTGCTTTATGTCTGCGTAGTGGTCTATCTGGACGATATCCTGGTATACTCTCCGGACCTAGAGACACACCAAGTCCACGTACGGCAAGTTCTGAATCGTTTAAGGGCCAATCGTCTCTACGCCAAACTCGAAAAATGTCAATTTCATCAGCGGAGTATTCCATTTCTCGGCTACATCATCTCCGACAGAGGTCTCCAGATGGATCCTGCAAAGCTGTCAGCGGTTCTTCAGTGGCCCCGTCCAGTAGGACTGCGTGCTATACAGCGGTTCCTGGGATTTGCAAATTACTACCGGCAGTTCATCCCACACTTCTCCTCACTGGTGTCTCCTATCGTGGCGCTCACCAAGAAGGGTGCCAACCCCCGTCTCTGGCCTTCGTCTGCTGAAGAGGCCTTTACAAAATTAAAGTCTATGTTTGCTTCTGCTCCAGTCCTGGTGCGTCCTGACACTGAGAAGCCTTTCCATCTGGAGGTAGATGCCTCCTCTGTGGGGGCCGGTGCCGTGCTAACACAGAAAAGTTCCAAGGGCCGAACCGTCACTTGTGGATTTTTTTCTAAGACGTTCTCCCCTGCTGAGAGGAACTATTCTATAGGGGACCGAGAACTGTTGGCGATTAAGCTTGCCTTAGAAGAGTGGCGCTATCTTTTGGAGGGAGCTCGCTTTCCGGTCAGCATCTATACGGACCATAAGAACCTTCTCTATCTCCAGACGGCTCAGCGACTCAATCCTCGTCAAGCTCGCTGGTCACTCTTCTTTGCCCGGTTCGACTTCCTTATTCATTTCCGCCCGGCCGAGAAGAACATCAAGGCTGACGCCCTCTCTCGTGCCTCGGATGTCATTGGGGAGGAACCGGCTCCTCGGCATGTCATTCCTCCTGATCGACTGGTACTGGTCGCACCTGTGGATCTTCGTCAGCTTCCCCCTGGCAAGATATATGTAAAACCTGCTCTACGGAGGAAGATTCTGTCTTGGGGACATTGCTCCCGTGTGGCTGGGCATCCTGGGGTGCAGCGCTCTCTCTCCCTCATTTCCCGATTCTACTGGTGGCCAGAGCTGGCCAAGGATGTTCGGGACTTTGTGGGTTCCTGTGCTTCCTGTGCCCGGAATAAGCCATCACGTTTCAAGCCTGCTGGTCTTCTTCTACCGTTGCCGATACCCAGCTTCCCGTGGACTCACGTGGCGATGGACTTTGTCACAGACTTACCGCCTTCATCAGGCAACACCGTCATCTGGGTGGTAACTGACCGTTTTTCTAAAATGTCGCATTTTGTCCCTCTGCCAGGCCTGCCGTCTGCTCCACACCTTGCCAGCCAGTTCTTCACCCATATCTTCCGCTTGCATGGACTTCCCTTGCACATTGTCTCAGACCGTGGGGTCCAATTTGTCTCCCGCTTCTGGCGATCCCTATGCAATCAGTTACAAGTGAAACTGGACTTCTCTTCTGCGTACCATCCGCAGTCAAATGGACAAGTGGAGAGAGTTAACCAAACTTTGGGCTGTTACCTGCGTCACTTTGTCTCTGCCCGTCAGGACGATTGGTCCGCTCTGCTACCATGGGCAGAGTTCTCATATAACTCCCTGGACTCGGAGTCTGCCGGTGCTTCTCCGTTCTTTATTGTGTACGGAAGACATCCACGTCCACCTCTACCCCTCTCCGTGTCTGCTGATGTTCCTGCTGTGGAGGAGTTGGTAGCAGATCTTAAGACTATTTGGGAACAGACTCATCAGTCCCTGCTTCAGGCATCTGCCCGCACCAAGGCTCAGGCTGATAAGAAACGCAGGCCCCCTCCCATCTTCTCTCCAGGGGATAAAGTGTGGCTCTCTTCAAAATATGTTCGCTTGAAGATTCCCAGCTACAAACTTGGTCCTCGCTATCTGGGTCCATTTGAGGTGCTGAAGCGCATTAACCCCGTGGCCTATAAGCTACGCCTTCCTCCCACCATGCGCATCCCGAACTCCTTCCATGTCTCTCTGCTCAAGCCCGTTGTCCTGAACCGCTTCTCCCGGCAAGTTCCTCCTCCCACTCCAGTGACTGACTCCACCGACACCTATGAGGTGAAGGAGATCCTGGACATGAAAACGGTAAGGGGGAGGCGGTTCTTCTTGGTTGACTGGAAGGGGTTTGGGCCTGAGGAGAGATCTTGGGAGCCAGAGGACAATATACTGGACCGTGACCTCCTGCAAGGATTTCTCCAGCCCAGGAGGAGGGGGAGGCCGAAGGGGGGGGGTACTGTCACGGGTGGTCCCGCGACCCATATCGCGGGTCGCGGGCTCACCCGTGCTTCCCTGCCCCCGCCAGCGCGCCGCCAGCGCTGCTTACCTCCTCCGGCTCCCGGCTCGCTCCCTGCCGCCGTGCGCGCGCGGTCCCGAATGCTAGGGCGCGCGCGCGGTCACTTCTCAAAATTTAAAGGGCCAGTGCGCCATTAATTGGCGCTGGCCATTTTGGCAGAATCTATTTAAGCCTGCCTCTTCCTGCAAGCCCCTGCCGGATCTTCGTGCCTAGCGCCCTAGAGAAAGCTTTTCTGATGCCTTGTGCTCTTCTTGTGAATTCCCGTTGTGACCCTGGTTCCGTTTCTGACATCGCTCCTTTGCCGCCTGCCCTGACCTGTTGCTACGTCCCTGACTCCGAACCTGTGCTGCCTGTCTTGACCGCCTGCCTGTCCCCGACTACGAGATTGTCTGCCGTTTCTGTACCTCGACCTCGGCTGCCACTGCGGACAAGTCACGCCTGTGGAACGACCTGGTGGTACCACGCCGCAGCTTGTCTAACCCGCTTTGCGGCGGGCTCTGGTGAAAACCGGGTACCACTTAGACTCCGGTCCCAGGTAGTGGCTTGTGCCATCGTCCGCAGTGGTTCAGAGGATCCACAACCTCACGGACCCTGACAGCCACCAGTGCACCACTACAGCAGTTTGTGATCACGTGTGGGATATACTGCATTCTAGAGAAACTGGGTAACAAACTATATGCTGTTTTAATTTCTTTAACCTCTTCTAAAAATAAAAATTTAGTGGCCAGAGCAAGTTTTTGTATGTTTACCTATACGAGCCAATGTAAATACTTTCTATACGTCTGTGGTTATAGAAAAGCTCAATATAACACTTGATAAATAAAAACTTTTCAAATGCGTAATGGCACCTTAAAACAATATAAATAATATCCGCCATCCAAAAGCTTAATGGACATCCTTCCACTCTGTGCTCTGTTGTGGGCCCCTAAAGTTCACATATGGGGTCTTTATCTACTCGTAAGAAACTGCACAAGAAAATTTGAGGTGTGTTTTCTCCTTTAATCCTGCATTAACATGTATATTTTTGGGTTAAATAATAATTTTATTGCCATAATTTAAAAATCAAACCCCCTATTGTGGGGAGTTTCTATTAAATAGAACTTTGAAAACCTTTGTAAAGATGAATTGTTTGCTAAATTAATTAAATCTGAAATGTACTTAACAATTTGGGGAATCGCTGTTCAAACTGTAAGCCTCCCAATATGCTAATAAAATAAAATAACATTAAAAATTCTGTCAACATAAAGGAGGCATCTAGCTAATGTTAGTTGGCAACCAATTTGGGTGGTTAGCCTGCGTTAGTTAGACTTTACTGCATATAGTGAAAATGAGCTTTGTCCTTAAGGGGTCAACCTTGTCAGTGCTACGATCAAATACATGTTCTGCATAACAGTCAATATCTGTTACATTACATATTTCAAAATTACAAAAAAACGATGGTGACATGAGGTTTTCAACTGTTAGCGTGTGTCAGGAATGGAGTTGCTTGGGGCAGTCCTAGCACAACTTTGCCAGGGGCATTTAAACAATTAACACCCTCAATCAATGCAGGTACTTATTGCTAGTGTTAAATATTTCATTCTCTGTTCATCAGCTGATAATATGGATCTATCAAACTGACATCAGCAATGGATTTAAAAAGGGCTAGGTACCTATTTAATGACAAATGCCATTGACAACTCCCCAACAGACATTGTATTATTATCGCACAGTGTTGGGAAGCGCATATGGAGAGGGCTTACGGGAGGGATCTCTCCAAATATGCAGAAAACATGCAGCAAACACCACTGATAATACCCATGGTTGGTGCTGGCACTGATCACAGGTGTTAACCACTTATATGCTGTCGACAAAGCTGCCTAAGGCATTCAGATGCTGGTGGAGTATGCCTCCACTGTGCATGGTGTCGAGCTCCTGAGGTGACAGTGATTACAGCCTGTCATTCAGCCTGATATCTAAACGCCTGCCTGAGGCAGACATTTAGAAATCACTAGCATATCTGCCATGTTCTGCAATACTATGGTACTGTAGTATTGCAGTATGGGGTAGAAGTGATCAGACTTCCAAAGATTAAAACACCCCATTGGATCTAAAAATAGTAAAATAAAAATAAAGTTCAGAAAAATACAAAAAAATTAAAACCTAAAAGTTTAATTCAGCTCCTTTCCCTAAACCTGATATAGAAAAAAATCATAAACATGTTAGGTATCCCTGTGCCTCGTAATTTTGCTACAAATAAAAAGTGATTAAAAGGGTGTATAGTCCCCAACATGGTAGCAATAAAAACATAATCTTGCCCAACAAAAAAAGACACATAACAAAGCTGCAAATACTGATTAACAAAAAAAAGTTATTGGCTTCAAAACATCCAAAAATTTAGAAATATTTAAGATTACATTTTTAAAATCTATTAAATTAATTTGGAATTAACGGCGTAAGACGTAAATACAGAGCCCACAAGAAAATTGTGCAAATGCTTTTTTTTGCCAATTTCCCCACGTTTGTGGGGACACTGCAGGAAATACTAAATACAGTCACTAGGAAGTAAAATTTCTCAGGCAGAAAACAAACCCTAATACAGCTCTGTACGTGAAAAAATACAAAGAGTTCATGTGAGATATAAGAGAATTTTTAAGATGCTTTAAGTGGAAATTATAGGAAGAATATTCTTAAATAGATTGATACATGAAACATCAAATTTTCTCAAATCTAGAGTTTGGAAATCATATTTCACTTTAAATGGCATAATTTGCATTTTTGCTTGAAAGTCCTTAGAATTAACACTGTAGAACTGTAGATTGTTTATTTTTACAAAATAATATATTTGAAAAAAAAACATACTTCTCAGTTATTTTCCACAATAGTTAATTCACCAGACACAATTGCATATACTAGAGTGTCAATTGGCGAAAAAAGGATTATCATTGTGAGGCCACAGGGAACAAGGCACTACCAGTGAATTTGAATATAGAGGTCTGCAAAGGTTACAGTAAAATAGTCCTCTCTGGGAATCGGTTTGCTAAATTAAGTCTAGCAGATGGTTTCAGGCATCTCGATTTTTTCTAGGTACAACCAAAAGGCTCTTTATTGTTCCTTTTGCATTATAAATAAATCATAGGAAGTGATCAGGGGCTGATGGACAGAATTGTGTAGCATACTCTGCCCAGGTAGCAAGACACACATATGACCTTTTACATTAATCCCATGAAGGTAAATATGGGCCTTAGAGAAATGTTTTTGTCAGTAAAAGCCTGTTGTGGCTATGGTAAGTTTAACTTCCCGGTAAAGCAGATACATGTATAATGTGATAGCAAAATATTGTATAAAAGATTGATAAATTCAATATAAAAATTTAAAAATCACAACCAAAATCCTAAGCCTCATAGCAAAATTGAAAAATGAGAGGATGTTTCAAAAACTGTGAAAGCAGACATTTGGGAAATGTTAGTTATGAATTATTTGGGTGGTATGATTATCTGCCTGAAAAGCAGAAAATTTAAAACTTTGAAATGGATAATTTTTCCAAGTTTTTGCCAAATTTCAGTGTTATTCATAACTAAACAAAAGATATTATCCAAATTTTTCAAGTAATTGAAATAACAATGGGGCTTATTTACTAAGGGTCGCGGATCGCTCTTTTGCCGGACTGTTCGCTATTTTCCGGATTTGTGCAGTTTTCACAGGTATTTAACAGGGGTTTGAGCTGGGATTGTGTCAGTTGAGGAAGCCAGTTGGGTGGCGATACGCATGGGGTCTCGTGCCCCAGTCTCCCCCCAGTCTCCACCTCTCCTTGGTCTGTATTTTCATCACCACAGGTAGATACCTTTCTGATCCACTATAGTGCTTTACAGAGAGTTATATGATCTTATTTTGATTTACTAATTCACAATTTGGATCAACCTCTTTTTGGTTTCTACCATATTCTAGTATTTCCACCTGTTTCATTTTTCGTCATTTACCTGGTCAGGAGAGGCTTTGCTCATTGGGGGGAGCTGGTGTTGGTCAGGTTGACCGGCTTTATCATATGCCAGGTCTCCCTGTTGGTTTACATTTGTGTGTAGTCCACACTTTTAAATGTTTTTAATATTTCTTTGTTGAGGTGTACTATGGTACAAATAAAATGTGTTTACTGTTTACTTTTGGGTCTCATAGCATACTTCCTTTTTTTCTTTGTGTATTTGTAATTGGTTGTTTTCTGTATGCTTTGATCCTTAGCATATTTACGTCAGTAGTGCTAGTCCCTTGCTCAGTTTTATGTTCACAATTGTTCTTTGGCACAGCTGCGCAGTCTTTCATACAACAGAAATCCAGGGCGTGCCGTCAAACGATCCAACTGATTCAGATTTAAGATTCAAATTGTGTCGCTAGACAATGCGCTTACATACAACAGGAAGAAGAAGGTGAACTCCGGCTGACGTCAGCGGGGAAGTGACACATGCAGGATAACGGTGGCACAGTCTTAGTGAATCGTGCCACAGTACATTATCGTCAGACAATGCACTTTCGGTGAACTCGGCAGGACCGGGTAAGTAAATGTGCCCCAATGTATCACGAGAAAACAATCTCAAAATCACCTTGATATGTTAAAGAGTTCCAAAGTTACAACCATATCTAGTAGCACATGTACAAATTGAAAAATGATGCCTGGTCTTTAAAGGGGTATTCCGGGAATATGAACGTCTGACACAAAAACCAATGATGATATAAATAAATGAATATAACAAAACTCAATGTCATTAGTCACAAAATGGAGCTTAAATAGTTTGATTTTATGATTTACAAAATTTATGGCCTCTATATAAAGTAGGTTAAGTTATCACTAAGATGGCCGCCACTGGAAACTACAAGTTCCATGATCCTTTAGTTCTCAGTAACTCCTCCTCCCTCTTATACTCTGCTCCCAGTGATGATCTAACAGGCTTTCCTGCTCTGTTACCATAGTAATGATGTGTAACTGCCATCAC
Organism: Engystomops pustulosus; assembly: GCF_040894005.1. NCBI lineage: Eukaryota > Metazoa > Chordata > Amphibia > Anura > Leptodactylidae > Engystomops > Engystomops pustulosus. Next base: position 134,811,301 of record NC_092411.1, read on the forward strand.
CACAACACCGACCATACTGGATGCATAGCAACCAACCCACTACAGCCAAACGTAGTGGTGATCACATGACCTGCCCAGGCAGGCGCAGGACATGTGATGTGGACATGTGACCAGCAACCATCTTCTGTCCTGTGTATGCTCTGCAACGGACCGCGCGGAGGAAATTAACGGACTGATTAAAGGGCCAGTAGCATTTTAATTCTTCATTACAGTCTATGTAATCAGCATTTTTCTGCTAAGGGGAGCAACATTTTAAATTACAACTAATTACATATTAGCTTATATTTTGAAAACGCATTTGTATATGAATTATGCTTATTCCTGGAGTACCCCTTTAAGGCTAAAACTGACTGCAGAGGCAAGGGGTTAAGAGACAGAACACAATTTGATACTTTAGGGAATAGGAGACTCATTTGCATTAAATGACTACATCATGTACGGTCAGCATATAAATGTACATTTTGGTTTTCATCAAGGCAGCCATAAATATTGAACATTTAAGTGTGTCTTCAACTTTCACTCCTTGTAACTGGCATGAATTTATATACAATATATTTTAGTTTAATCAATATAGTTTTACAATATGTGAAAAACTCTTCAGAAAATAGGTTTTATAAATATTTTTGTCAGCAAAAACAGATCCTTTCTCACATTTCACATTTGTTTGTTGCAATGCTTTAAAAGCACATGTCACCAGATTTTGCTCAGTTACATTTCTAGTCCCTTTAGGGTATGAAAAGTCCTTTCTAGAGTTGCCTCTTTAATGCAAAGTTAATTTGGTGACAGGTTCCCTTTTAGCCCTATAATTACATTACTATAATTTCATGTCCTGTACTTTCACTCTAGGGATTCTGATCACTCACACAATATAATGCAATACTACTGTATTGCAGTATATTGTGCCACATTTACTAAGGGCCGTGCGCCAGTTTTATGTTAGACTTTGCACATTCTTTTAGGTACAAGCTGCTTTCACAGGTATTTAAGAAGTGCTCACACCACATTTATGTCGCACACAACCGTTTTGTGGCGCATCTGTACTATTCTCCATGTGACATAAATTTCAGTTGTCATCCATGTAATATAGCTGACACCCTTCCCTGGATGGAGAGAGCTCAGCCAGTGACTTATTTGCTTACAGCCCCTACTGCATCACAACGTTCTATAAAATTATGGCACACACACCACTTTCAGGTCACATCTTGAGGCACACTTACACTACGGAACCTCACAATTTATCATATTAAACCTCGCCCACCTATCCAAGATGGCATATTTATGCTAAGTTCTACTCTGCTAACACACAACACGAGTTCGGACCTTTACAATAGTAGAGCTTCAACCATGTACACTGTCATGGTTGCTCCCGCGATCCCTGTCTCGGAAAGCGGGCGCACATGTGCCTCTCCACGTACCTCCGGCGCCCGGCTCCACTTATCTCCCCTGGCTCCAGCGGTGATCTCCGCTGCTCTCGCAGCTCAGCGTGCGCGTTCCCATTGGCGCTGGCCTGAATTAAATTCCAGCCTTTTCCTGTTACTCCCTGAAGAAAAAGCTCCTGTGATTCCTGCGTTCCTGTGATTCCTGTGTGCCAGTCCATTCCTGTGGTCCTGGGTTCTTGTGTGCCAGTCCTTTCTGTGTGCCAGTCCATTCCTGTGGTCCTGTGTGACAGTCCTTTCCTGTGGTCCTGAGTTCCTGTATGCCAGTCCGTTCCTGTGTCCTGCGTCCCTGTGTGTCAGTCCGTCCCTGTGGTCCTGCGTTCCTGCGTGCCAGTCCGCTCCTGTGGTCCTGCGTTCCTGTGTGCCAGCTCCTGTGATTCCTGACGTGAGTCCTAGTGTGCCTTCCTGTGCTATACTCCTGCCGTCACTCCGGGTCCAGAGGGTCAGTACTGACATATACTTTGCTTATTAACTTATTACTTATATACTTTACTTAAGATGGAAATAGTGGACTATCTACATAAATGTCTCAATAGTTTAATAACCCAAAATACACATATACAAGTATACGATTCCCTGAAATTAGTAGTAATTAATATAAAGATGCATAGTGGGACATAAAAAACTGTTGTCAGATAAAAAGATGGAAATATAGTTGCAAAAAATCTACATACAATACATAAATAAATAGTTCTAAACTAAAAAGTTTAAAACAATTAAGCTTTACAAATTAATAGTAGAATTACCTGCGCCATGGGGGAGAGCAGAGTATTATATGGACAGTCCTTCTAGATGAAACGTGGAGTTCCCTACAGTCTAACCAAAGTTGTTTTCTCCAGCCAATAATTTAAGCCCAGTGGGTTTTTTGCTGTACATATTCAGTATGGATACAGCACAGTGCTACTACTCCTATTCTGCTTTTATATGCACAGCACAGACTATTGCTAATTACTCATATTTAGCATATAAAGTATGAGACGAATACAGTATTAATACTCTTATCTTACAATAGCGTAGAATGTTCTGCCAAAGCAAGGAACTGTTGACAACAAGCAAGTTCCACAGCAGTATGTCATGGCCGAGGGCCTTAGTAATCCAGTCCTCCAACTAATGGAGAAGAAATGTCCCATGCGATTTGCTTTTGCCTTTGTCTGATCAGTTATGGTGTTTCCTAGTAAGTAAAGGGAAACATTAGATACCTCACTTATATTAAAGGGACTGAGACTTTTTGATTTTCTGAAGACATTTTTATGAGCAACATGTTAGAATACACCAGATCTTCAAAGAAAATCAGTTGTTTCCTAAACTTGAGATATATATGTTTTTCTGTTTGAGAAAAATCTAGTTTCTTTGGTGAAACATGTAATTAATTTCAAATATGGACCCCAAAAACGGTCAGGTGCTACCTGAAAATCTAATGGAATAGCTTAGCCGTTCCCCACTGGTTCTATCATCTTCAAGGATTTGCTCAAAAGAACTGCCTAAAAAAACTGCAGGTAGATCTCCATGTGTCCAAGGACTGCCCATAAATTCCATACACATGCAAGAGCTTTTTTGTAGATCCTCTCCTCTTTTAGCTAATCGATATAGTTTATCACCCAGTACATTCTTATATGGGACTATGTCTGGAAATGCTTAGCTTTCATACCTAGCTCGAAACTTCCCTGCTCTCTCTCTCAAAAAAAACCTTCACTTTTTTATTGTAAATACTTCTTCACTGAATCGATGACGTTTTTGGTTACAATGTCACATATACATGTATAAAATATGACCAGCAGAACTCTTTGAATCCCATATGCTTTTTTGTATACTTTCAGCACTGTGATTCATTGTGCTGTTGAAAAAACGTCATTTTATCTTTATAACATTTTCACCTTCTTTTTGCAGCAAAATAAGAATAAATGAACCACTTAAACTTCTGTATGTAGTATAAATCTAAACAACAGAAGAAATCTTGAAGCTAAAAGCAGGAATGGGCCATCTTATATACTTCCCCGTTGTCATGTGTGAGAGAACATCTTTTGAGCCTTTTATTGTTCAACTTATAAATCAGCCTCTGCAAAAAGTTTACCACATAGTAAATTTTAGAAGAAAGGACTTACTTGTTTCAAGCGACTACATTTTAGTGAATAATATAGTGATTTATCCACAGATTTGCACTGGAGTGAATTTTATTTTCAGTTAAACTACCATCCCTTCCTAAAGAACTCCCTTCAGATGCCTTCTAACCATTAAAAGTATTTACAGAACAGCTTAAACAGCAGATGTCTTTTTACTGTTGGGGGTTTGGATTAAATTGTGATGTAAACCCCAATAGAAAGATTACACTCATTAAAAAGAATCTCTCACCCAGCAAACTTGGACTTCTTTCAAATCCTGCTCCACTTCCTTTGTTTGGTCATGGCAGATAGGTTTTTATTTACTCCTGCTGTAGAACAGACAACTGCATGCTTAGTTGTATCCTTGTATCATCATCTCCAGCAGTGAAAAGGAATCAGTATATATACAGTAGATACTTTATTTAAGAAGTAGAAATAAAATGTGTATGAAGATTTTCAAGGCACAGATACAGAGTAGCAGAACTATTACTATCCTAATGTAAGCTTTAGATTTGTGATGAATACCAATTATAATTACAGTATTATTTTTCCTAAAATTATTTCAAATAAATAACTGCAATCTGGGCATATGGTTTTGGATAATGTTAAGTATTATTTTACCAGGTAGAGAGAAAAACCATGAAAGAAGAATAAAGTAAAAATATATGTTCCATCTCCGAATTCCTTTTCTAAACGCAATGTATATTGAAGTATATAGAACTGTTGAGTGTAAGATACACTTTGTTCCCTTCGGTGTGGCCTCATATCTGCTTTGATTAAATACCATTTTAATGTTTGATTTCTTTCTCTCTGCATTGTTTTCAATACAATGATGTACAAGCACAGCATCACATGGGCATCTATACACTATATCATCTTTGCCTGCTGAGAGAATATGGTGTTTGCTGTTTCTCTATATCCTTCAAAACATCTTAAAGACCATGGGGGCACATTTACTTACAAGGTCACTTGAGTTCAGTAAAAGTGCATTGTCTGTCTATAATGCTGCGAGCAGCGATTCACTTAGATCATGCACCAGAAATCATGTAAAAATGTCACTTCCCCGCACTGGTCTGACAGAGTTCCCCATCTTTTTGTGGTGCACCTTTAAGATAGGGCATGCAACACAATTTGAAAGTTAAATACCCCGCTTGGTCCGAATCAGTCAGACCGCCCAAAGACATGCCCCTAACTTGTGTCACATGGAAACCAGAGTAGCTGTGCCACAAAAGGGTTGCATGTGACACAATCTCAGCGCAGACACTTCTCAAATACCTGTGCAAGCTGTTTTAGCCATGAAGGACCTGCACGGTCCGACAAAAGTGCACCGTGCGACCCTTAGTAAATGTGCCCCCATATGTATACAGTCAGATCCCTATACTGTCATTTCATCAAAATTACTGTGTGATAGGTGTAAATAGATATGGGCAAATCGATTCTGTGGAATTTGTTTTGAATTTCAGGAAAACTTCGATTCAGCATGAATCCGAAGCGTACAGTGATTTGTGGGAGCAATTTTTTTTTTCACTTTATTAGCAAATGTCCAAGAACACAACGTGTTACATGGGGCAGAGAACTCTGGGAAGAAGAAAGGAACACCCTTGATTACATGTGCAGACATGTAAGCCATTCAGGAACCAGCAGACTTACGTGATGTCACAGCCCTAAACAGACGGCCATTTGCAGTCCCGTCATTGCATACTGCATGTGCTGTCTCTAGTGTCTAGTTGCTTGTACTCATTAACTGATGGAGTGATTTTTGCTCAAAGTCCAGGGTGTCAGTTTTGGGGATCTGTACACCACAAATTTGAATTCTTTTTCAATTTTTGTTGCTAAAGTTGATATCAAGAAATCCGTGTCAAATCAACATAGTTGGTGGAGTAATTTTTTCTAGAAGTCCAGAGTGTCAATTTTTGGGGTTCTGGATTCCCCAAATTTCAATTCTTTTTTGTTGCTCAAGTAGATATCAAGAAATCAGTGTCAAATCCACATAGTTGATGGAGTGATTTTTGCTTAAAGTCCAGGGTGTCAATTTTTGGGGTTCTGTATTCCCCAAATTTCAATTCTTTTTTGTTGCTAAAGTAGATATAAAGAAATCTGTGTCAAATCCACATAGTTGGTGGAATGATTTCTTCTCAAAGTCCAGGGTGTCAGTTTTTGGCATTCTGTATTCCCCAAATTTCAATTCTTTTTTGTTGCTAAAGTAGATATCAAGAAGTCCGTGTCAAATCTACATAGTTGCTGGAGTGATTTTTTCTCAAAGTCCAGGGCATCAGTTTTTGGGGTCCTCAATGAGCAGCTTTCCTCTCCCACCTAGTGTGGAGGGTAGCTGCCAGGAGCAGCAGGTCCTGTACCAGCAGGTGGTGGCCTACTTGGACAGCACTCTACCACCCCAGGTAGAGGATCCCCTGGAATACTGGGCAGCCAAACTTGATGTATGGCCACAACTTGCGGAGTTTGCAGTAGAGAAGCTGTCTTGCCTGGCCAGTAGTGTGGCATCAGAGCCGGTGTTCAGTGAGGCAGGGGCCATCATTACCCCAAGGAGATCCCACTTGTCCACCCAGTAAGGTAGAGAGACTGACCTCTGTAAAGATGAATCAGGCGTGGATCAGCCAGGATTTCAACAGACCAATGCATTATGCATCACCCGCCTGATGCCACACATCTGCTGCCAGTTGCTCCATCTGCCTCCCACCATCTTTACCAGGGACTGGAATTTTCACCCATCTCCACACTCTGTCATTGTGCCACTTTCTGACCTCCTGCTGCTGCTGCTGTGCCACCTCCACACTCTGTCATTGTGCCACTCTCTGACCGCCTGCTGCTGCTGCTGCCAACTGACCGCTGTCTCCCTGGAACACCCTGTGATTTCCATAATGCTGTTTTCACCCTCCACCACTCTATGACATTGCCACTATGTTTGGTTTTCCCCTTCATTTCATCATCAGAAGGAATGAAAAGCTTCAGGATTGATAGCCAAAAGCAGGAGTGGATACAGAACACAGAGGACAGGCAAATGCCCCATTTATTGTCCATCTCTGTTTTGGATCAAATCCAGTTTTTTTTTGGCTTTAGCAATATTGAAGGATTATTGACTGATTGAAAGCAGACACTTATGGTTGAAAAGAAAGGCAAAATGATCAGTGACGTCAATGCAAAATTACTGCCAACAACCTCTCCACTGTTTTGGGGGATTTCTACATGTATCTGTGTTTAACAGAACAGGTGCTGCCGTAATCTATGGAATCATCTGATGTCAGTGTAAAAAGACTTGGCCCTCAGCTTATTCCTTTCAAGCTGGCACAGATGTTACCTTGTCAGGCTGCTTTCCCGCTTCACTTATTTGGTCAAGTTGGCCCCTGTATGTGCACATGGAATTGAAGAGTACAGCAATTCTAAGAGCGGTGGCTGTCATGTGCATGTCATACTAAAACACAGCATTGCTTGAAGACCAAATCACGCTCCCTATTGAGCATGGCACAACATTCTACATTACCCTGCAGGAACTCTGCAGCCAGGAAATGCATGTTTTTAACGTGATTCGACATGATTCAATTCGGGTCAAAACAAATTTTGTCGGAAAATAAGTGTTTGTCTGTCTGTTTTTTTTTGTCTGTGTGTCTTTATTAATGTAATGTTTGTCAATTTGTCTTCTTTGTGACTTATTTCCTACTTTGGACATGCTACATTATTACTTCTCATTTCAGACATACCAGGCTTTAGCACAGTACTGCCCTTCTATCCTACATATCTGTATACAACACAATACTACTATTACTATCCTGTGAATATAGGCACTGTATAGTACAGTACTTCTACTCCAATCAAGTTTATTCTATTTTACTACTACAACTTCTATCTTCCATTTATATGGACACAACAACGTACTAATTCTCCTCTCCTACATAAAATATATGCACATCACAGTACCATAGTTTTCACCTCTATAAATGTGCAGAGCATATAGTATTACACATTTTCTTTATATAGGTGCTCAGTACTACTCCTCCTACCCTACATATCTGAGCACAACACAGCAATTCTACTTTTATACTGTTTATATAGGTACAGCATTGTACTTTTACTCCTATCCTACAAATCTGGCCGTGGAAAAGTAGTACTATTCCCATTCCACATCTATGGGCCCAGTACAGTTCCAATAGTTCTATCCTACATTAAATATGGTTGTAGCACAGAATTACCACTTTTATTGTGCACATATGAGTAAAGCACAAGGCTACCATTCATAACCTCTCTTTATAGATATAGCATAGTACTCAATGCCAAATCTTCATATAAGTGGTATGGGTGGGTGCCTGGGGCCAAAATGCTATACTCACCTCCGGCTTCTTCTCCATGCAGCTTCATCTTCTCCTCTTCTGGCCCCCGCACATACACTATGATGTGGGGTCACAGCCGCAAAACTTAATAGTGTTGCACATGTGCCAGAAGAGGTGAAGACAGAATAAGTTGTAGGTGAGTATTGCATTTTTTAATGGGGCTCAATGTGGACATTTCTGTAAAGGAAGGGGCACTGCTGTGAACATTTCATTAAAGAGGGCCCTGCTGTGGCCATTTAAATAAAATGTGGGCCCTGCTAGAGAAATTTCTTTTATGGGGGGAGGGCTGTGCTGTGGCCATTTCATGAAAGGGGGCATCTGCTGTGGCCATTTCATTAAAGGTGCCTCTGCTGTGTCCATTTCATTAAATGGAAGTTCTTCTGTGTCTTTTTCTGTAAAGAGGGGCTCTGCTGTGGGCATTTGGTTAAATGGGGTCCTTGCAGAGGCCATTCAATTCAAGGGGGCCCAGCAGTGGCCACTTCTTTAAAGTGGGTCTCTGCTGTGAACATTTCTTTAAGGGGGGTCTCTGCAGTGGACATTTCATTAAGTGGGGCTCTACTATAGACATTTAATTATAGGGGGTCTCTTATGTGGATATTTCATTAAAGGGGAGCTCTGTTGTGGACATTTATGTGATGGGGCACTCTGCTGTGAATATTTCTGTAAAGGAGGGGCTCTGCAGTGAACATATCATTAAAGGGCCTCTGCTGTGTACACTTCATTAAAAGGGGGCCAGTAGGGCTTCAATGGTTTTGTCTGGTAGAGGAGATTAGGCCTCGGGGCACAAGGTTGGTTTGAGGTTGGCCCTAGTCATGTGTTCATCCCAGGAACCATGGCACACTTAATCCACTACTGATAGTCATACTTCTTTTATCCTGTTCTTATGACCAGTGTACAGTACTACTATTTCTATTCTGAATGAATTGAAACAGCACAGTATTACACAGTTCAGCTACTCCTATACTGAATATATATGTACATAACAATACTACTACTTTTATCCTGCAAATCCGGGCACAACGCAATGTTGCCACAATGTTACTACTCCTATTCTATATATATTGACACAAAGCAATACATCTACCAAAATTCCATATATATTCCATATATTAAAGTTTCATTCTAAAATTGCAGTCCATGATGACTGCAATGAAAGTAACATATGAATGTATCAAATGAAAGTATTATATATATATATATATATATATATATATATATATATATATATATATATCATGGACTACAATTTTAGAATGAAACTTTAAGAATTACACTAATGATCCTGATGGGCTACCCTAGCCCCTTTGTGATCTGGATTTACAGACTGTTACACTTTATCAACCAGTTGCATAGCGAGCAGGAAGTAAATAAAAATGTCCCATCTTAGATCAATTAGCATTGCCAATATTATTTATTTAGCCAAATATTAAAATAATGAATGTAAGAGAATTTTATTGCATTTGTATGACTTTAGTAGATAGTGCCATTGTCCTTAAAGGGGTTGGCCACTTTACCTCATGTTTACCAATATACATCTATTAATAATTCTGCTCTGCTTTCTAGATATGTGAATTGAGGCTTCCTGTCTTTTACCTCATCAGCCAGAGATTCCTGTCCATAAAATGGCTGCAGATGGAGGGTCATGTGATCTCTAACTGGCGATTGTTCATGGAAAGATACCGAATCAGGTGAAGTCTACAGGGTTCACAAATCTGAAAACATAAATAAATGAAATGGCATCAGTATATATATTGAAGCAAGGTGGATAACAATTCATAAAACATAACTTTTACTTAAGAATACTTAAAAATCCTTCAGTTCAAAGGCCAACCATAGTGCAGTTAGAAAAAAAAACTCAGCAGAGAAACCACAAAAAGCCACAAAATACCACACTTCACATCAGTTTTCCGCACTGTTAATGTGTCTTATAGGTGCCAATTTACTGATGTTAGTATACTTTCTTGAGGGCTTGGTTGATGAAGGTATATGTATACTGAAAACACACACCCATCAATAGGTAAATGCACTAAAATATGTACCATAGTCATCATAAATAGCAATAGATGTATATAGCATATAGTTCCACAGGAGAAAAGTTTACATAATTTTTTTCCTTGATTGAGTGATCCATTCTTACATATTACATGTGTAGGATAATGAAATGTCCATTGAAATCTTTCATTAGAAGTCTATGTAAATCATGGAACCACTACTACACCATCATGTCATAGTAAGGTTAATTGTAATTATTAAAACTATAGTTCAGTCACACTTTTTTCCATTGTCTAATCCCAGTTTACTGCATACATGTTCTATTACCAGTGGAGTCCTATGCATGTGGAGGTGCATAGTGCCACTGTGACCTATTGATTTGTCATATCTGTTTCATGGGAAAAAGCCAGTGCTTGAATCTGATATGCTTTTAATCCATTCAACAAGACTGCGCAAAATGTCATTATTAGGGGAAAGTGACCTAAAAAAAGACCAGATAAACATTACACAATCTTTTAAGAAGGACACCTGAAACTAAAATGTCACTAAGAAATGGGAGAATATGTCTGATGGCTTGCTCAATCCCGCCTTCATGTCTTTGTAACTAGATGGAATAAATCCAAGTCTTGAAGCTTTTAGATTTCTGAAGTTCTGAATGAATTTTAAAGGAAATCTAAAATCAAAATCAAGCATGATATGCTAGGGACACTTACTCTTAGCTACAGACACTCTGACTATGGTAATCTTCTTATATTTGCTATCCATGGCCTTCTTCCTTCTGAAATCAACTTGTACAATTATGCTAATGAGCCAGAAGGGCTCTGAGGCTCAGAACCCTTCTATGCTGTAGATTCCCAGGCTGCTACAGTAGCTCCCAATGCTCCCTCAGCACTTCCCCCTCCCTTTGCCTGTAGAGCCACAGTATGGAGGGGCTCTGGAAGTGGTTGCCAGAGCCCCTCTGTGCTGTAGCTTCAATTGCTGTTACACAATGCAGGAGTACTTCTCCCAACTACTGGGTGCTAAAACTCACTGCTGAAATGAGAGAACGGCAGGCAGAGGGAGGGGGGAGCAGAGGGGTGGGGAGATAGTGTGACAACCTGTGAAGGTACAGCATGAAGGGACTATGGTAACGCATAATATTAAAAGTTGATTTTAAAAGGAAGGAGGCCATGGATAACAGTTATAATAAGATTATCACAGTCACGGTGAGTTAGTGTGAATAAGTGTTTCTGGTTTACCCATGCTTTATTTTGAAGATAGATTTCCTTTAACATTAGATGCAAAGATCATGCTGCAGAATACATTTTTTTCTTGTCATGAAAACACCAAAACCCTGGATATAGAGGGAAAAGTGCATAGCCCTAATGTTATTTTCACAATTAAATTAGAGTCATCTTTCTACTGATTGCATTGCCTTCTAATGACTAGGAAAATGTAGCATTTAGCTCTGTTTCACTTGCATAAAATAAATACATGACAGCCGTCTGTGACTGTTACTATATAACTCTCCCCATTTTGGATTTCAACAACACTCTGATATAGATATCTGTATACCATATGCTGTACATCAGATTGGTGGCCCTGAAATTTTTTTAGTTTTGGTGTATAGCTATTGCAGACTGGTCTGCAACTCTTGTGGCACATGTATCAAACTTTTTTTGTGACTTTGCATGGTGCTTGTGCTCATTTGCGCCTTTGTTTAGACAGTCTCCCATTAAAGTTCACCATTGTCTAGTTTTCTGCTGAATTTGCGACTTTTTTTTCAAATTTTAGCTCAAATCTAAGGCTGCCCTTGACAGGCATCAAAATTAGCTTAGAACGGATTGCAAATTTTGATTACTTTCTGCGACTTTTGTTTTAAAAGGTCACAAATTCATTAAAGACCAGATGTCACATGTATCAATAAGGAAAATCTGCTAATATATATCTGACAAGCAGAAAAGCCAAGAAGAAAAAAAAAGAGACGGACAAAGCTATAACTATAATCTTACACCTAAAGCTCTATAAACCTTACATGAATCTTAAAGAAAATCTACCATCAAAATCAAGCATAATAATGCTGAGACACTTACTCATAGATCCAGGCACTGTGACTGTGGTCATTTTCTTATATTTGTTATCCTTAGCCTTCTTCCTATTAAAATCAACTTTCAGGCAATTGTCAGGTCTCTGGGTCAGTTAACCCCCTGGACCACCGCGGACTATGACAAAAGCTGACATCTGGGACCGGAGTCTAAGTGGGACCCGGTTTTCATCTTGCTGTGGCGTGGTACCACCAGGACGTTCTACAGGTGCGTGATAGCAGCCAAGGTCGGGGTATAAAATCGGCAGGTAATCTCGTGGTCGGGGACAGGCAGATGGTCAAGGCAGGTGGCAATGATTCAGGGTCTGGGATGGAGCAGGAGGTAAGGGCAGGCAGCTGAGGAATCCAATCACAAGCACTAGGCACAGGACAAAGCTTTCTCGACTGCATATAGCAAGGAGATCTGGCAGGGAATGCTGGGAAATGCCAGCCTTTATCCATTTCCTGGAAATTTCAGGAATGCGCGCGCACGGCTGCCAAACTGGAATCAGGAACAAGGAGAGGTAAGAAAGAGCAGAAGGGGGGTAGAGTACACTGGGCATCACGGGTGAGCCTGTGACCCGAGACGTGGGTCGCGGGAGCACCCGTGACAATTATACTAATGAGCCAGAAAGGCTCTGGGGATATTGCCCCTCAGCACTGTAACAGCATGTGAAGTATAATAAATCAAATAGCAAAATTTTAAAGTTTATTTTAGAAGGAAGGAGGCCATGGATATATTACCACAGTAACAGTGCTTGGATCTGGAGTAAGTGTCCCTGGTTTATCATTCTTGATTTTTATTGTAGATTTCCTTAACCTCTTACCAACGTGTGAGGTAGTATTACGTCACATGCCAGGTGCGGGTGCATGGAGCGGGGTCACGGGCTGAGCCCTCTCCATAGCCGGTAGGTCTTTGCTGCATATTGCAGTAAAGACTTACCGGTAACACTCGTGATCGGTGCTAGCGGGTGTTTTCCCGCCAATTGCCGCCGCAGGCTTCAAAATGATGGTGGCAGCATCTTGCCAAGGACCGTCGCTCTCCGTGAGAAGGAGGAGTTTTCAAAAGAAACTAACTGGTCTGTGAGAAGCAGCTTTCTTGGTTCTTTGCATAATTATTTCATGCAGTAAAATGCAACTTAATTATTTAAAAATAATAACATGGATTTTTTTGAGACTATCGCTTACAGTTGAAGTGTACCTACGATAAATATTGCAGACCTGTATGCTGGTAGTGAGATGACAATAGAATAGGGAAAAATATACAAATATATACACCCTGTCTCTTGAGAAAGCAAGCGTTTTTTGCTTTTTGCTGATTGTGCCCTATTTACTTTAAGATTATCAAGGTGATAATTTTATTGTAAGACCATTCCACTTATTGCTGGTACTGTACATTTTGCCAATATATAAAACCATATAAAGTAAGCAGTTTTTAATAAGGTAGAGTAATTGGTGAAAGCTTTTCCAACAAATATTGTATAGTACTTATTCTGGTAATTTAGAGTGCCTTTTTTATGTACTTGCAATGGTGACTTTCCTGAGAGTCAATTTCGTATCCGTTTATTCAGGTAAAGACACTTGAGGTCACCGACAAGAGGAGATATAACACTTACAAACATATGTTATAGTGCCAGACTAATCTGTAATCAAATAGTGATCTTCAAATGACATTTCTCTGTGAATCATAAACCAGCTGCAAAAATACATCTGACATTTCCACAGAGAATAGATTATTTTACAATCAAAAGTGCAGCGCTAGTAATCAGAATACTGCTAGAGGGAAAGAGGAGATTTGTGTTTGTAATATTGAATTATCTTTCACTAGGGTTGAATATTATTTTTTGAACTGGTTCTAAAGAATTCATTATTTTTATATATTGTTTTCTTTCGCTCTGTCATGTCATTCACTTTAAGCTCTTTACATCTTTGAGTTTGACTATATTTAAAGGATAATTTCATTTAAATGAAAGTGGATTTGTTATGTGATGTCACTGTAACTGGTGTTCTCCAGATATTAGTTTATAGACCAGTGCTATGTTATTCTGTGGGAATAAGATGACCAGGAAAGGACAAAATCATGAAAAGAAAAAAGATGTTTTTAGTTCTAATTAAATAAATCTTTAAAGGGGTGATTTGGGTTGGTATTGAGCCTGTTTGCAATCTGTGTAGAAGAAGGGGTTTACATTCATACAAAAGATAAATGTTTCGGGTATGGTATCTAAAATTATTTCAGTTTTTTTAACTACAGTGATGTATCCTGCAAGGCAAATTCTGTGCATGTTATATTTTTTTGTGAATATGCTCAAAGTAAAAATGATGGATTGCAAGCTCTTGCGAGCCGGCTATAACTCCTATTGTTTCATATGAATGTTATGACTTTAAGGTCTTATTTTATTTGTATATGTTCCATATTATTCTCAAAGTGCCCTGTAATATAATGGTATTATAGAAATAAAGATTAATTATTATTATGACAAATACATGTAAAAAATAACTGAACAACTTTATGCCAAGTATTACGGGATATACTGAAGGATAAGCCAACCCGAGTATAACCCGAGGCACCTAATTTTAACACAAAAAGCCTATTGACTCAAGTATAAGCCTTGGGTGGGAAATGCATTGGTCAAAGCCTCCCCAGTATATAGCCAGCAAGCACATGTCCCCCAGTATATAGCCAGCAGCCCACAGTACATAGCCACCCCCCGCCCCCTAGTATATAGCCTTTAGCCCATGTTCCCAGTATATAGCCAGCTGCCCCCTAGTATAGAGCCAGACCCCTGCCCTCTAGTATACAGCCAGCCCCTGCCCCGCAGTATATATCGAACCCTCTGCCCCCTAGTACATAGCAGTCCCCTAGTATAAAGCAAGTGCCTGCCCCCTTGTATATACCCAGTGTCTGCCCCCTTTTATGTAGCCAGTGCTCTGTCTCCATCTTCTGGTCCACGTGTGTTGCCGTCTCATATACCATGACATCAGCCACTCGCTGACATCATAGTGTACGCCGGATCTGAAGACAGTAGAGTACCTTGGGGGGGGGGGGAGTATCGGAAAGGATAAGCATAAGCTGACTTAGGGTTTTTCAGCACATATTTTGTGAAGAACTTGGCTTAACCTCCAGTATATATTTGTTATCATGATTATAATTTCATGTTGCTTCAAAATACCTCACTATGCTTTGTAGATAAACCTGAAGATTGTAGCTTTCAAGCTTTCTGTATATTACTGTCATCTTTATAGAAATATACACGTTCAAGGAGGTAATGGCTGGTTAGTATGACATGCTACTTCAGGCTTATTTGCATCAGCAAGCTATACTGGATCTGGTAACGAATGAATAATATGATGTGTCAGAGAAAGAGTTACTGACAGCACATGTGTCACTTCTACTGCGTTTCCAATGTCATTTAAAGGTTTCATCTGGCTGAAGAAAGATTGGAAAGCAAGCTTCCCAGGGGAAAAACTTTTCAAGCAAAACAGAAAAAAAATCTTCAAACAAATATAGCTGGCTAGTTTTGCATACTTGCCCACTTGCTAATAAATCATAATGTAAACATATAATCAATAACCAGTTAACCAGCATCTTATTATTAATAAAAATCCAGGCAGGTTGGAAGTAAAAATGTTATCATAAAATAATTTAATACATTAAATATCTTGTATTTTTTATAGATGAGGATAAAAAACTATAGAGACAAAATGTCATCATTTATTTGTATTCCTTAAAGTCCTGTATTATGGAGAAGTCATTACACCTTCTGTGTTTTACAATTTGTACCGAGCTCAAAGGGAGATGACAAATCTACAGCACTACACGTTGAAGAATAAAACTGTAACATTTGTTTTTTAACAGGTATATCACCTCCTAAATCAGGATCATCACCTACTGAATCAAAGATATCACCTATAAACAGGCTTGATCCCTCATGGGGATTCAGCACATTGCATTTGGAGAAAGATTTATCAGCTCTTGAATCTGATACCTCACCTTGTAAATCATGTAAATATCACAAGCGCTGTGTGTTCAACAGCTGTATAGTAGATAAATGTAACAAATTACTTGCTAGAGTTGACACACCATTTAAACAATTATGTTAAAAAATAGCCCAACATATCACTCATTCTTTTAACAGTAAATGGCTTGTGTTTTGTGACAAAGCCATGCTTGTTCTCCAAGTGCAACTTCAATTTTAAAATGTTTTAACTCTACTGAAATTCCTAGACAATTTCTCACCAAAGGTTTAATTAAAATCTCATAATATTTAAAATATTAATCATTATGTTCTCCATTTAAAATGTAATCCCCGAAGGAACAAGCCAATGACAGAATAGAGGAAACCTGTAAAGCTGCCCTATTTTTTGTTTAGTTTTCTTTTTATGTCAAATTAAGTTTATTGTACAGGTTATTCTGAGGGACACATAATATGTCTATAATTTGTTACTATGCTCCTGTAATAAATTATATCGATAGTATTGTTTTCTTACATGTTGCCAATAATTGGAAATCTCTGGGATTTTTGTTAGGTACCAGGCTGACACATATTAAACATCAGTACTGACTGGTTTGATATTGGCACTAAGGTGACAAACTGAGCTCTCTTAATTTTATAGCACCCTTATCCACATTAATTCCTGCTGAATGGGTTAAATCGCTGGGATCGGATACTTCGATGATTTAGGCCATTACCTGTTCTGTTAAATGTAGAAACCCTCTAGAACCCTCTTCTCCCGGCTCCCAAGTGCAATCGGCTACATCATTATCGATTTGTGTTTCCCTATCACTGCTATTCTCCTCAACGGTCTCAGTAAGTACAGCCTGACTTGTTGCAAATGCAACATAACCTCCCATGCCACTCTCCACATCTCTACTTTCCTGCCTACTGCACGAAGCAGCAGATGTCTGCCCCACCTCTTAACTGCCAAGCAGCTTCTGACTATCCTCAAATACTGACATCCTGGACTCTGAGAAAAAAAAACACTCCACCAACTATTTGGATTTGACATGAATTTCTTGATATCTACTTTAGCAGCAAAAAAGAATTGAAATTTGGGGAATACAGAACCCTAAAAACTGACACCCTGGCCATTGAGCAAAAATTACTCCATCAGCTACTGAGTACAAGCAGCTAGACGCTAGAGAAAGCACATGTACAGTGAAATGACTGGCCATCTGTTTTTATAGGGCTGTGACATCACATAAGCCTGCAGGTCGCTGATTGGCTTTTATGTCTGCACATGTGATCGAGGGTGTTCCTTTCTTCTTCCCAGAGTTCTCTGCCGCATGTAACACATTTTGCTCGCAGCCATTTTACTAATAAAGGGGGAAAAAAATTTGATTCCATGAATCACCGTTAACTTAGGATTCGCGCAGAACCGAAGTTTTCATGAAATTCTAAACATATTCCACCTCGTTAGAATCAATTCACCCATCTCTAATGATAAGGATAAATACAGGCCGCAACAGTCTAACTCTTCAACATTGTGCTAAGTGTCTGGAACCAATGACTCATAACCCCCATACACAAGAGCAGGTACAACAAGTACAACCCCTCCAACTAACGAGGGATCTGTGTGAGTATTAACTCAAGAAAGTTGTATAATAGTGTCTAAATAGTAGGATATCCAGCTTCCTCACCCAGCACAATGTCCTCAGCAAGAGCCAAGCTGGGTTCATGCCAAACCATCACACCACTGACCACCTCTATACCCCGCAGAGCCTCATCCAAAACCATGACCACAAGGCAAAGCGGGGATTACATATGTCTGTTTTATAGATTTATAAAGGCCTTTGAGTGTGGCATCCAGGTCTCTTCTTGGGAGAGTGGAATAGGTGGGAAAATCTATGATGTCATCAAGAGCTTCTACACTAAGAACACCTGCGGTGTGAAGGTAAACAGAAGGAAAACAGCCTATTTTCAGCAGAGACGAAGGGTCAGGAGGGTCTGACTAGGTTTTGAGTCAAAATTTTCACTGTGCACTTTCAAAAATATACTTATTAAATCATAATTTAGATGAGACATTGTCTGCTGGCTGTTGGTACAGGAAGCAACCAATCACAGCTCAGCTTCTAGAAACCAATCATAGCTCAGTTTCTATTTTGCCACCGTTCATTAATGGGGTATTCCCACAAAGACAAGATTCCTTAATATACTCATGGTAACAACATAACACATTGATGTTATCAACCAACATACAGCATTTCACATATATAATTCCAACCTGTCTACATCAGTTGGTGTATACAATTTTTTTTATCCTTGGATACTACGATACATCTTCTGATTCTTCTCATGAATATCTGTTCCTGTCTGCTCAATGCAATGTGATTTCTGCCCCTGCATTGGAAGATGAGCTTACAATCTCACAGGCATTTCCTGCCACAGACTTACACTACAAGCTACAGATAAGATAAGGTCTTTATCCAGGAGGGAGGCTCTCTATATGTGTTATAGCTCAGATGTAGCAGAGTTGAAGTGTTTAATCTAAGCACATTGTCAGCACACAGTGGCTCAGAGCACTAGATGGATCATAATGTGTCTGCTTAGAGAGTCCCCACCCACACTCTGGAATTTTACACTGACCATCACTGAGTGATAGGAGTTAAAACAGCAATAAAACAGAGTAAAATTGTAGAGTAAATGGTTAAAAATGATCTTTATTGTGTAAACATAACTAGGGGATTACAATTTTAGAATTTTCTTTGATGAGAAAACCCCTTTAATATGAGCTCTGAGCTTTAATTGGTTACTATAGACAATGGGGCATATTTATCAGGGGCTTTGTGCCATGTCAGTGGCGTAGAGGCCCTAAAATCATTGCAAATGCTAGCTTATTGCTAGGACTTGCGATTATTTGCCCTAATCTGCCACCTTCACGTCAATGGGGCGTGAAGGAAGGGGGCACGGCCAGCCAAGCATAGGGTGCTGCTGGCTGGGAATGGGGCGTACGAGGCATTACTGCCGGCTGCGTTTATACTGTGTTTATACTGTGTAGGGACTTACTACAAAAAGGTCACCATGAAGTGGTTAGTGGACTTATACAATTTGATCAAAATGTACCTAAGAACCTTGATTTCGTTATACAATGTAGCCTAGCGGAAGAAGATCATTGTGTGTTGTGTGGATGTGCAGCCCAGCTCTTTTTCTCTCCTCCTGTTGGTTTAGTAAATTCTATCCCTTTATTTATTTTGTTTTTTGCCTGGCACTCCACCCCATCCGACTCAGGTGTTTAGTAGGAGACTGCATATTGTGGCCACCTACTCCCTCTCAGCTAGAGTCTGAGACCACAATGAACAGTGTGTATTCACCACCTGTTCACATAAGGTGAGCCTTTTTTCTATTCACATGGTGCGGTATTGCATGTCGTCCGCTGCTTCTGTGGTGCGGTGCTGGTGGGGAACCGGGCTATGCCTGCCATTATGGGTGCTCTGGGGCAACCAAGTCTTGGTCCCTGTAGGTGCTGTGCTGCAGCGGCGGTGGATGCCATATGGAGCCACACACAATAGCGTAGAGACCCACTACAATGAAGTGAAGTGGTTAGTGGCTTATACAATTTGATTAAAATGTAACTAAGAACCTTGATTTCGTTATACAATGTAGCCTAGTAGCAGTGGATCATTATGTAATGTGTGGATGTGCGGTCCAGCACTTATTCTCTACCCATGTTCTTATAAAGATTTTGCTTTTCGGTCCAGAAGCTTCAGGAGAAATGTGGTTGTTTGAAAACTATAATCCTAGCACAGAGCAGGTAAGTGGCAAGGGGTTAATTTTTAGAAACCAAATGCAAGGGAAGTAAATAATAAACAGCTATGATGTGCCATCTGCTGTGTTAAATTTAGCTTGTTCTGTAGCTAATTGTTGATATACAAGCCGCATATTATATGTGTTGTGTTAACAAACTAAACTTGTCTGCTTTATATGTGTAAACACCAGGTTTGTGTCTTCATTTCAGAGGTAAAATATACAACTGCTCTTAAAAGATTTGTCTTGCAGGTTTGTGGGAACAAAATATGCTTTACTATTTTGAACATAGCTTTGATACTGTGGAGCGTTCTATTGAATTGTAATTGCAGCAGACTATCAAAAAAATGTATGTTCTCTAGGGCTCCTGTCTCTAAGGATGGCTGGGGATTCATAGTGTAGGGAGATGTTCTGCTTGAGTAACCAGCTTCAGAAGGAGAGCAGCAGCCAGAAAGAAGTAAGGGAGCTTCGAGTATGTAATAAATGTAATGCCTTGTCACAAGCTTTCTTTTATCTTTTTAGGCTGTGACTATATGTTGATTAAGTTTTTTTGAAAATTGTGTAAAAGAACGGACTTGAGCTGTGCACTGCAATAGGTATGTCAAAGACACCCCCGCGATCCATTCCTGTCCCCCTTTTTGCTGCCCCGGCTTACCTCTCCACGCTTCCACCCGGACTAGGCCCCAGCGCATGCCCCCCCACTCCCTAGAGTGCGTGCGGCAGCACTTCAACATTTAAAGGGCCAGCACACAGGAAATTGTTAATGACATTTTCCAGGACCTTCTCTATATGTGTGTCGTGGTCTACCTGGATGACATCCTGGTGTACTCTCCAGACCTTGAATCCCACAGACACACGTACGTCAAGTTCTTGGTTGACTTTGTGCCAAACATCTCTATGCCTAGCTGGAAAAATGCCAGCTTCACCAGCACAGCCTTCCATTCCTCGGACCTTGCAAAACTGTCTGCAGTTCTTCAGTGGCCACGCCCAGAAGGCCTCCAAGCCATACAGAGGTTCCTGGGTTTTGCGAACTATTAACAACAGTTTATTCTGCATTTCTCCACTCTGGTGTCTCCCATAGTGACACTCACCAAGTGTGCCAATCCACATGCCTGGTCTCCTACAGCTGAAGAGGCCTTCTCCAAGTTGAAGTCTGCTTTTGCCTCGGCTCCAGTACTCACTAGGCCTGATACGAACAAACCTTTTCATCTTGAGGTGGAACCTTTTCATCTTGAGGTGGATGCATCCTCCGTAGGAGCTGGAGCAGTGCTCACCCAGAAATGGCCTAAGGGTCGAACTTCCACATGCAGCTTCTTTTCCAAGACCTTTTCTCCAGCTGAAAGAAATTATTTGATTGGAGATCATATGGTGGTCATTGTTCTTTTCCCGTTTTGACCTGCTGATACTTTTTTATCCGGCTGACAAGAATTTCAAGGCTAATGCCTGGTCCCATGCTTCGGATGTTGTTGGAGAAGAACCGGCTCCTGACCAGCCTGTTGTTGCAGCTCCGGTGGATCTTCCGCAGCTTCCTCACCGCAAGACATATGTTAGCCCTGCTCTCCGGAAATTGATTTTGTCTTGGGGACATTCTTCTCATGTGGCTGGGCACCCTGGGGTAAAACGCACCATGGCCCTCATCTCCTGCTACTACTGGTGGCCAGACCTAGTCAAAGATGTTCGGGAGTGTGTGGTATCCTGCTCCTCCTGTGTCCGCAACAAAGCTTCTCGTCTCAAACCGACTGGACTGTTGCTGATACCCAGTCACGTTGTAATGGATTTTGTCACCAGCTCCTCGGGCAGTACTGTCATCTGGGTGTTGAGGGACCAGTTTTAAAAAATGCCCCATTTTGTTCCCCTTCCAAGTCTTCCATCTTATCCATGGCTTGCCAGTTTGTTCTTCAAACATATCTTCTCGGGATGCATGGTCTTCTGCTACACATCGTGTCCGATCAAGGAGTCCAGTTTGTGGGCAATTGGCCATTCTGCAATCATTTGAAAACCAGCTGAAATGCAATTCAAGTGCATCGGGGAGGATTAATCCTGAAGGCAGATGCATTTGGACTTACATTCAGGAACTAGCTACATGTGTTTTGCCTTGTTTGCCAGCAAAATACCTCTGTCTAGTTCCTAATTAAGCGATTAGGTCTAAACGTATCTGTATTCAAGAGTAACTCTTTCAAAACTGCATTCAAGTGCAAAGTATAAATGTTGCCTTAGTTGTGAATTATGGGGTTTTGCAGTACGCAAGGTGCACATAACAAGGTTCTGCTGGAGCTTGGATTTGTATTCTGATATTCTGCAGCAGCTGAGGTCTGTATTGTGATAATCTTCAGCACCTGAGTTGTAAATTATTATGTTCTGTATATCATGATCTAACACATGCGATCCGAGCCGCCTCCGTTCACGGGTGTTAACCCCCACGCTGCGATCAGATGCGACCGTGTAAGAGGCTTCCCCTAGGAATCGCATTCCCCCTTTCCTGCTCACCAGGGGATATGATCCTCTTCAGGGCAGCCACGAGGTTTGCCGAATGCCCTTTGGCTGCCCAAAGTCTTCTGCAGCCAGACCCCTTCCTGGTCTGACTATAAGCTGTCTGATACGGCATGATTGTCACCATTAACTTGTTACATATTCTATTTTCAAAAAGACTGAAATGCACCATTTGTTCACCTTGTTTCCTTGGTTGTGTAGCATATTAAAGTCACACTCTCCCAAGTGCAGTAAAATAGCACTTTTAGCATGCAATTTGTGATGAAGTAATTTGGAACAGATCAAATTTTGGGGAAAAAAATTACTTTTGAGACACTCACTCATCTCTATTAATGAACAAAATATTTATTAAGCATGGTGCATTGTGTATGAGGCACTGGATATACTAAGAGGTTCCATTAATTCTATGCCAGGTCCTGCACAGGATAATACTCCCCATACCTCCATACCCACTTCAAGCATGTGGTGAAAGAGATAAAAAAAAATTGTGCATGATAAATGCCCCCCACAAGTTTTTGTTTAAGTTCATTCTGAGCAGTTGGGAAGAAACTTTCACCTCCACAACAATACAGAAGGTGCCTTGAAAGTGAGGTCAGTATAGGTTCTTCTTCTATTTTATTTCAATACATTACCTACATATTTCATTTATATATCTATATATCATTAACATACTTTAAAAGAAAAGTGTCACCAGCTATTGTTTTCACTCTGTAAACAAAAAAAACTAATTTACCACTTTTTCTAACTTTTGTGCTTTCTATGATTGAGACTCTTTAAGCTCTATGAGGACTTTTCTAGGCATGCTCTGAAAATATAGCAAATAGAAAGGGGTAAATAGGCAATGGCAAAGTTCTATATAGAGTTATTATTATTTTCTATTGTAATTGTGTCCGTCTTGTTAATTATATAGATTTGAAGACTTCTGCATCAAAATTTCCAGAGGAAATAGCAATTGTTATTGTATTTTTGAGCCTAATGGCTTAGTTGAAAATTGCAGGATAATATACTGTTTATTAAATGTAGTTAGAAAAAAATCATACAAATAAAAAAAAAAACATAAGTTTAACATAGAAGCCTAAATAATGTTTACGTTAAAAACAAATTCATTTTCCGGTTATAACTTCAAATTACCATGTGTTACATGAAATTACCAACTTTGTAAATAAAAATAATTTTGCAGTTATTTCAGTGGTTGAATTTTGACTTTTGCTTTAATATTGCAATATTGTATTGAATTTTCAAGGGTTGTTACCGTAGTCACCAAATTTAAGGTTCAGTAAGGAGCCAAGGTGAGTATTTATCTTCATAGAAAAGGGGGTTATAGTATTATTGTAAAAGGTTAGTAAGTATAGAGTTTAACATGGTGTTTGACATAAGCTGTTACAAGACATGTTTTTCAAAGGTTCCAATGTCAGCAGGTCATGATATAAATAGTGCTACAAAAATGAAGATGAAAAAAATAACTAAGAATCATCATCAAAAGGTACAGCATAAGTGAATCTAATGCAATCGAATAGATGTTTTGAAAACTTTGTCACGCTTGCTGCTATCAGTCAAAAAGCCTTTGAATACGCTAAATCCTTAATCAGTATAGCCTAAGACCCCAATGACTGTGCGTAGAAGTGTTAGTCCAGATAAATCCTCCAAGGTTTCAGAGATTTGAAGATCCCTGGCACTTCCCCGTGTTTTGCCTGCCCTTTGTCCTCTCCTCCATGATGTCATTATTGAAGTTTTACACTCACCATGCAAGCTGCAAGTTGACATTGACAGTTTCAGCGCTTTCACATTGACTCTGGAGATTTCTTAGCTTTGAAGCTATTTGGCCTTGAGCAGAAAATTCTCTCTTTTTTTACCAGAGCTCATACTGGCTCGTAATCTCTGAGAAAGGGCTTTTAGATTTAGAGCAGCCTTGGGTGATTTCTCAAAAAGATATAGACTTTTTTCAGATAGAAATAAAATGCAAACTTGCAAACTTTATGAAATAAAATGGAAGACAAAGCAAAGAGTTAGATGATAGACACTTTCAGTGAGAATGTGAGAATTGAAGACTGCTTTACGACAGGTCTCAAAGAACACAGTACTATTATTTTGTTGCAGGAATAAGATGGAACAATCATGTTTATTCACTTTCGGTAAAATTATGCCACCAAACTATGATGTACAAAAAAGAAAGAAAAATATACTGTATATATTTGCGTATAAGCCTGTACACACACTATGATGCAGCGATGTTGCCGCTGATGCAGTCAGAGTTTGTGGGCGGGTGGAGAGCATGGATGTTTCTATGCCAGCTCTGTTAGGGACAAAGACAAAGAGAGAAGAGGAGCCACAGGGACTACCTGAAGGAATGTATATAGTTTAAGTAAAAGTTAATTTTTTTATACAAGAAGGGCCTGCAGAGAATATAATTACTTGGAAGCGCTGCTGCATGGGGGGTATCAATACTGGGGGGCTGCATAGGGTGTATTATTACTGTGGGGCATATCATTATTGGGGTGGCTGTTGCAGGACATTTCATTACTGGGAGGGCATTTCATTACTGTGTGAGGACTGCATTTGGAATATTATTACTGGGGGAGTCTGCATTGGGAATATCAATACTGGGAGAGGACTGCATGGGTCATTTCATTACTGGAGAGGCTGCTCGGGGCATTTTGTAAGTGAGGCAAGGCTGCTGGGCATTTCATTACTCGGGAATACTGTGATCAATGCATTTCCCACGCTCGGCTGATACATATTCAGTAAGTTTTCCCAGTATTTTGTGGTAAATTTAGGTGCCTCAGCTTACACTCGCGTATATCGGTAGTTGCGTAAATGTTTAGCATAGGAAACTAAAGGTATGGCAGTATATCAGCAAGGAATGGGTAAAAGGACTTAATTCCTACTCAGCCTGGAAAGCATAAAATCAAGAAGAACATATAATAATTATCATCTACTCATCTACAATGTTTTTTGAAAGACTATTGATACTTTTGGGAACATAAATCTTATGGATTATTAACATTAACAATTAAGAGAACGTCAGTGAAACATGGGGATGGGCATGGGCTATATGACAGCATTGTTGTCATTTAAATAAATAAAGCTGTGACAATCCTGGGAACTAGAGCATTGACAAGTATGGAAACCAATCCCCCATCTTTTCTTTGTCCTATGCATTATACACTCACCGGCCACTTTATTAGGTACACCATGCTAGTAACGGGTTGGACCCCCTTTTGCCTTTAGAACTGCCTCAATTCTTCGTGGCATAGATTCAACAAGGTGCTGGAAGCATTCCTCAGAGATTTTGGTCCATATTGACATGATGGCATCACACAGTTGCCGCAGATTTGTCGGCTGCACATCCATGATGCGAATCTCCCGTTCCACCACATCCCAAGGATGCTCTATTGGATTGAGATCTGGTGACTGTGGAGGCCATTTGAGTACAGTGAACTCATTGTCATGTTCAAGAAACCAGTCTGAGATGATTCCAGCTTTATGACATGACGCATTATCCTGCTGAAAGTAGCCATCAGATGTTGGGTACATTGTGGTCATAAAGGGATGGACATGGTCAGCAACAATACTCAGTTAGGCTGTGGCGTTGCAACGATGCTCAATTGGTACCAAGGAGCCCAAAGAGTGCCAAGAAAATATTCCCCACACCATGACACCACCACCACCAGCCTGAACCGTTGATACAAGGCAGGATGGATCCATGCTTTCATGTTGTTGACGCCAAATTCTGACCCTACCATCTGAATGCCGCAGCAGAAATCCAGACTCATCAGACCAGGCAACGTTTTTCCAATCTTCTACTGTCCAATTTCGATGAGCTTGTGCAAATTGCAGCCTCAGTTTCCTGTTCTTAGCTGAAAGGAGTGGCACCCAGTGTGGTCCTCTCTCCTGCTGTAGCCCATCTGCCTCAAAGTTCGACATACTGTGCGTTCAGAGATGCTCTTTTGCCTACCTTGGTTGTAACGGGTGGCGATTTGAGTCACTGTTGCCTTTCTATCAGCTCGGACCAGTCTGCCCATTCTCCTCTGACCTCTGGCATCAACAAGGCATTTTTGCCCACAGAACTGCCGCTCACTGGATGTTTTTTCTTTTTCTGACCATTCTCTGTAAACCCTAGAGATGGTTGTGCGTGAAAATCCCAGTAGATCAGCAGTTTCTGAAATACTCAGACCAGCCCTTCTGGCACCAACAACCATGCCACGTTCAAAGGCATTCATATCACCTTTCTTCCCCATACCGATGCTCGGTTTGAACTGCAGGAGATTGTCTTGACCATGTCTACATGCCTAAATGCACTGAGTTGCCGCCATGTGATTGGCTGATTAGAAATTAAGTGTTAATGAGCAGTTGGACAGGTGTACCTAATAAAGTGGCCGGTGAGTGTACATAGTCCAGGTGCAGGGGAACTCCTGCCTGTTTCAGGAAACAAGATGATTAAGTCAAAAGACTAGCAGGATTACTACCTATTTTCAAAATTTTATATCCTTTAGCAGTTTTTTGACCTAATTTATAATTTATTTGATATTATTAAAAAGGATAATGTTATTTGTATCACCCATGAACAACTCAGTCTTTAGCAGTGCTATGTTGGATATGTGTATTACGAGTTAAGGAGATAGGACCAGTAGGAAGAGCATAACTAACAAATACAGTCCCCGGGTTACGTACAAGATAGGATCCATAGGTTTGTGCTTAAGTTGAATTTGTATGTAAGTCAAAACTGTATATTTTATAATTGTAGTACTAGACATTTTTTTTTTTTTTTTGCCCCGGTGACAATTGGAGTTTCAAATTTTTTTTTGCTGTAATTGGACCAAGGATTATCAATAAAGCTTCATTACAGACATTACTGATCATTGTAGTCTGGGACTATATTAAAGCATCCAGAGAGTTTCACCAGAGGTCTCAGGGGGCAGAGGGGTCCGTTTTTAACTAGGGGTCATCTGTAAGTCAGGTGTCCTTAAGTAGGGGGCCACCTGTACTGCCAAAAAGATGTGTTACAGTACGTAGGTCTGTGCCCACACATGCCATCCATACTTTTTTCATTTACTGTGCACACCCCCTTCCAAGCTATACCTGCCTACCTGTTCAGAAAGGAAGATGTAAAATGAACCAAACTGACACTATCATCATATCCTCAGCTATATTCTATGGACATAGGATGACACATTCAGAGATGAACAGTGCCGTCCCTTTTATGAGAAGTTACAAAACCCTCACTTGTCCGACCAGGCAGGAAGGATTCTGGCAATAGGGCATACTTTTTCAAAAGAGAATTCTAAAAAATATTGTGAATATTTAATGTGCTAAGTAGCTGTAATCTGAAGGAAACTGGATTAATACTTTCACTTTTAGAATATAAACCGATATATTGTGGAGCAAATTTCCAAATCCAAAACTTTTCCTCCTAGAAATAAGTCACACCAGAATAGAACCATGCAATAGAACCTATAAGAAATAAGGATAATATCCTATGTGTACCTTACCTCATCCTGTCAGTTTATTGAAAAACGCAGCGGACAGGATCACCTTGATGTGTTGTAAGTAAAAAGGAAGTATATATACCATATAAATTGATGTGCAGAGATATAATGGCGCACTTCTGCTGTGTGGCCGGATTGGGTCACATGATCTTGCATGTGACCGGATACGTGCCAGCCCCTAGTGATGTCACTAGGTCTAACCTAGTAACTCTGACGGCGGTGCAACAAGGAGACTCAGGCATAGAGAGCTCACGCTTGGAGCATGCTTGTCTACAGCACAAGTTAATGATATTTCAATTAATGAAAAAAAATAATAAAAAAAGGGTGACTATTAAGTGATTAGGATATAGAGTTAACTGTAATAGACAATGGACAAAATTCATAAAAATTATAAGTTTCAAAAACTTACATATTGAATAGTGCATATACATTAGTTCCTCTAAATAGATACTAAATAATAAGAGATAAAGTGCATAAAAAATGTGCTATATATGTAATTATATTATAATAAATACTTCATAAAGTGCATAAAACATATAAGCTATTGGTAACATATTTTCAAACAAAGTTTAACGTGTCATCCACTCTCCTGGTCTCTTTTTATTCATGAGTCATCAAATGTGCAATCTTAGATCTTCTCCTAAGAATTCTTTTATATGGAATATTTACATATATATGCATAATATAGCCACTAGATCGTGAGAATGAATACAAGAAAACCTAGTAACAAAGACAAAATATCAGAAAATCAAAAACTAAACAATAAAGAGATAAAAACATGGGGCCAGATGTATCACTCGTTTTTCTGGAGGTTTTTTTTTGTCTTTCATATTGGCGCACTGTTTTTGCACCAGTTTTGCAACTAAACACCAAACTAGCCTTGAGGAAAAAATAATCATATTTCCCTCATTTATCCTACCAATCCAGATGTTTTGTAATATTCATCATTAGCAACTTGTTCATTTTGGTGCAATTTAGGCCCAAAAACACTCCAGCCTGAAGGTGGCTTAACTGTGAAACAAGCACTGAGCTCTTGTGCAGAGCAGTTTATCCCCAGCAGGAGAGCCCAGCTGACACTACAAACACTACAAGCAGCCTCTGTTTACAGTTTATGACTCTCTATTTACAAACAGCCTGCAAAAGCAGCAGCTCAGAGCAGGAGAGAAGAGACGTGTGTAGGATTTTGCAGATAGTACAGGGAAATGTACTATCCATGTAGCAGGATGACTGGCCAGAAATACAGAGGGGCAGCAGAAGATCAGCACTGGAGGCATGCCTCCCAACTTTTTCAGATGAGAAAGAGGGACAAAAAGGCGATTTTTACCTATAAGCCACACCCTAGTCACGCCCCTAACCTCACCCTGGCCACGCCCCAAATCTGCTGGGGTTCAGTCGGCAGTCATGGAGTCCTTACACAGCACCTCAGGATGAGGAGGTCAGTAATAAGCACCTACCATCAATAATTCTGATGGTAGATGTCCTATAACCCCTTGCTGCAGCATAACATTCCCCAACGTCATGGTGCAGCAGCCAGTGTATGATGCATAATGCAGCAAACACCTACGATCAGTATTGGCACCGATTGCAGGTGTTAACCCTTTACACGCCACCGCCAAAGCTGCTGGTGGCATGTAACAGCTGGGGTACATGATGTCATAATGGAGCAATGGGGGTCTTTAGACTGAAGAGCTGTAATTTCTGAAGATCTGTTACAATGTGCAAGTTGCCACTGTAGTATAGCAGAATATGGTAGGATCAACCAGTCAACCTAAAGTTTAAGTGCCATAGGGGTCTAAAAAAATTGATATAAATCATAAAACATGTTAGGTATTGCCACCTCTTAGTAGTCTCGATCTATCAATATTAAATACCGGTTATTCCAGTCGGTGAACTCTGTAATGGAGAATAGCGCCCAAATGTTTCAAACACCACTGCTTTGCAAGACATAAAAATTTTAATTAAAAGCGATTAAAAAAAAGTAGGGCAGCACGGTGGCCGAGTGGGTAGCACTACAGCCTTGCAGCGCTGGGGCCCTGGGTCTTAATAGTCCCACCCAGGTCAACGTCCGCAAAGAGTTTGTATGTTCTCTCCGTGTTTACGTGGGTTTCCTCTGGGTCCTCCGGTTTCCTCCCACACTCCAAAACATACTGGTAGGTTGTTTAGATTGTGAGCCCCATGGGGACAGGGACTTATTTGGATAGCTGTATGCAGCGCTGTGTAATCTGTAGGTGCTATATAAATAAAGAATTTATTATTATTATTATAAAATGTCGTACAGTCCCAAAAATGGTATTAATGTAAACGTCATCTCATACTGCAAAAAGGACACTTTAAACAGCTCTGTACACTGATAAAAAAAAGTAATTGGTCTCAGAAGAAGGACATCTATCACTGTTCTTTGGGTTTTATACTGTTCTCTAACTAATGCTTGTTACCTATAGGGGATGTTCTCGCTTCTTTCCGCTAGTTTCCTGGCTAGTTTCACCACTGCAGCTGCGAAAGGGAAACAGAAAACGTCGGAATTTAGCAAGGCTGGTAAGTATAATTTTTCCCCACTGTGCTCACTGCCCGTACCTCCAACGTATCCACTGCCTCTAATGTATATACAGCAGCATATATATACACACATATATTGCTGTTTAACCCCATCACCTATGTATATTTATATATATAATTGGGGGGCATATTCCACTCCCCTTAGACAACAAGCATGCCCCCCCCCCAGACAACGAGCATGTCCCCCCCAACAACTAGCATGGCCCCCCCAACAACGAGCATGGCCCCCCATGTGGCTGCGTGCCCTTTTTTGTGTGTGTGTGGTTTTTTTTGTCTTCCAGGACCGTGCCTGCAGTGGAATACTTTGGATTCGAAGGATTGCGTTGATGACCTACATTTCTAACAAATAAAATGGTCAATGAGGGTGTGTCTGCGTTTTTTGTTCAATAAAATTTTCTACTTTTTTTGCAACACTCTTCATAGTTTGCCATAGTAAAATTCACAATAGCGTCCATACCATTACCTCAGTACCCAACGCCACCAGGGGTTCCGGGAAGAGCCGGGTACAAACCTGTACCTGACCGTCTATAGATGGTCAGGGAGTGGGGTGGCCGCAGGCTGTTATTGTTGCGCTGTAATGGCAATGATCTCCTGTAAAATGGTAATGATCTCCTGTAAAAAGGGCTGTGTCCTTAAAGTGGTTTTCCTACAAATACAAATTAGGCCCTACCCACAGGACAGAGCCTAACTTGATGATCAGTGGGGGTCTCAGTGATGAGACCCCCACAGATCCTGAAAACGAGGAATCCCACGTATCTCCATCGGACCCCTCATCGCTCCGTCAGAGTAATGGAGCAGGCGGCCGCACATGACCATTCTGCTCCATTAATCTCTATGGAGCTGGCGGAGATCGCCGAGCGCTGCCTCTGGACATTTTCATTTCGCTCGGCGATCTCCGTCAGCTCCATAGAGATTCATGGAGCAGAATGGTCATGCACGGCCGTCTGCTCCATTACTGTCATAGAGCGAAGAGGGGTCATGGGACCCCAACAGACCCCTCGTTTTCATGATCTGTGGGGGTCTCATCTCTGAATTTTTATAAGGGATGTGGGATTGTCTCCAAATGCCATCACATCTCTGCACAGGTGTAGTGAACTCCTCAATTTATTAGGTGTATAAGTAGATAAGTATATATTTACTTACAACACACACCTCCTGACGAAGCTGCAGGGTGAAACGTACGTTGAGGTGATCCTGTCCTCTGCGTGTTTCCATATACTGACAGGATGATGCAAGGTACACATAGGATATTATCCTTATTTCTTATCCTTTCTATTCCGGTGTGATTAATTTCTAGGAGGTGGTACATCTTATAGACCCCCTGGTTATCACTTTTATATCTATTTATAATCACACTAACTTCTTTTATAGACTGGTAACCATATTATCCCCTTCTATTTCCTCTGTTATTACTCTGTTATAATAGACATTTTCTAGTTCAATATTGCTTACTTATAGTTAACTTTATAAGGGGGCATTAGTTGTTATTAGTAGTATTTGTCACGGTACGCTGTGACATATTCTTGATATGTATCACTGGTGTTTTGTAGTGTGTTACATGTGTATTTGTATATAATCATGTGTGTAACATTGACCTCTGGAAGTTTGTAGTTCTTGAATGTTCTACACTCCTCTAGAAGTCTCAGTCAATTCACAACTCCAGGGGAGGTTTGCTGTATTAGTGTAATGAATTCCCACCCGCCTACTAGGTGATAACCAAATCGCAGAGGAAGTAGGGGTGGATTTGGGTGTGTCTCTGTTGTTTGAAAACTTGTTTAGAAAGTGAGTTGCTGTTGAACTTTTTTCTGGAGACCAAGCTGCGGCGCTCTTCCATAGGACATGGCTGATATGTAACCTGTTTGCTGTATTGAAATAAACGTCAAGATATATCACTCAGTGCCTGTCTTCTCTGATCATGAGGGCTTTTCGTGACAGACTTGGTGGAAGCGGTAGAATGGAAGCACTAAGCAGATTTCAAAAACAACAGCTGGAAAAGCTGACCATGGCTACCCTGAGAAAGTGATGCTGGAATCGTGGGATTGTGCCAGAGGGTAAGAATAAAGCTGAGCTCATTGCCCTCCTGATACCACATCTCAGCCTGAAACAAAATGCTGCATCGGACTCGGACAGTGAGAGGCTGTAGCTGCTAAAGATGGTCCAAGGAGTTATTAAATGGAGACAGCCCAACACCGGGAAGCCACCAGTGATGGTCATGCCCGGGATCTTCTTAATCCTTCAGCTGCATTTCCTTCCTTTCAGGAGGACAGAGAGAACATTGTAAGTCCTACAGTATTGCAGAGGAGGACTGGACCTGTTTATTGGCGGGGAAAGAGTAGAGTGAGTTCTACATTTTCTTCTCTCTCAGAAGAAGAGCGATTGGACTATAATCGCTTCAAGAAGGGTCTAGATGCCTTTTTACACCTGAATAACATTGATGGTTATGTTATATAGAATTGTTTCACCTAAATACCTTCCTCATGCAATTCCTTCCCTTCCTTGGTTGAACTTGATGGACAGGTGCCTTTTTTCAACCGTATAAATTATGATACTATGATAATCAGTGGAGTTGTGGGTGTGAGATTGAGACTTATGAGGAATTGTGATAGTTCTTACTGAAAGAACATTTTCTTGAAAGATCTCCCATGGAAATTATGGAGTGGGTAATGGATGAGCCCCAGACTGCAGAGGAGGCTGCACAACTGGCAGACCAGTATGCAGAAAGCCGGTCTGCCAGTCGGAAAAGGTCTGTGCAATCCACCAGAAGAGTCACAGGAGGTAATGAATGCATCATTCAAGAATGGTTATCTCAACCCTCACAAGACTCCTGGTTACTGCCTGATATGGATCCTTCTGCTTTACGATCGTTTTAGATGTGGTTCTCCAGAACATGTACAAGTCATCTGTCCAGGCCTTGGGTAACTTGGTAACCCCTGTCCCCGCATCAGTACACCCTGTGGCTGCAGAGGGAGGTGGACAGATATCCTGGGAGGAAAGCAAAAACAAAAAGTGATGACCTCAGCATGTGGACCTCCAGCATGTGGATGGCGATGGCTATCAGGTGATACAGCCATCAGATACAGCCTTTGAATCTACTGTTGAAGGAAAAATGATGGGAGAGAACAGTAGGGACAGAGAACAGAGGACAGTGCTAGGAGCCCACAACACACTAGAGATGGAGAATAATCACTATGTGTATTCTGTCACACCCCAAATCGGGGAAAAAGAGATGACAGATTATCTTAAGACTCACCCTAGTGAACAAAACCAGCAGTACCTGGCTTATCCCTATGGGCTGGACATGAATAAGACCTATTGTTCAGCCCTCGATAAAGAGGGATGAAAGACCCAACAATAACTACAAAGGACATTATGGTAGTAAAAGTAAAGACTTTATTGAAGCAAAGTAACACACTGGTTAAAAATGATCCCACTCCAGAGGGGACACAAGCAAGAGTTACATCACAGGCAACAGATCAAAACATGTTACAACAATGTAAACAAGTATAGGCATCAATGGCCATATACGAGTGTAAGACAGTACTATTGAGAAGCACAAGAAATATATAGCAGTATTTGTAAAAAAAAGTTTACAAAGAATGATGCATGAAGCTTACCCATCTTGGTTTGACCATTGCCCGAGATATCAGCAACCCCGACACGCGTTTCGGGTGATAGACCGCCTTCGTCTGGGGGTGTGGTCATTAGGGTGACGAGCCAAGTTAAGAAGACCCAAATAGCCAATGATTGAGCTGGATAGAAATGGGATTGGACGTGATAGCGCATCTCGTAGTGACGTCAGCGTATTGTGAGAACGTCAACAGACGGCAACCACAATGGCATTCCGATTAACTGTGCGTGCGCAGTGTAAAGTCCGGAACGACGGTAAAGCAGAATACATTGGGAAAAGGCAGCGGTGCGGCCGAGCATGCGCAGTGGCATTCCAGCTAAATCATTTACTGTTGCCTGTGATGCAACTCTTGCTTGTGTCCCCTCTGGAGTGGGGTCATTTTTAACCAGTGTGTTATTTTGCTTCAATAAAGTCTTTACTTTTACTACCATAATGTCCTTTGTAGTTATTGTTGGGTCTTTCATCCCTCTTTATCGAGGGCTGAACAATAGGTCTTATTAATGTTTTCCAACAAGCTTCATGGTATTAAATTGATATAGGGAAGAAATATCATCACATTATGATAAATGCTGTACGCCTACCATAACACTGTTGTTTTCCCTATTTGTGTGTGTTCAATTTTGGATAATATGGCTGGACGTAAAGCAGACCCCATCAAGGTGTAGCTGGACTAATTATCATTACCTAAGGACCCCCTTCTCCAACTTAAGGTGCCTCAGGACTATCCCTGTTAAGAGGTCTTCTGGAGGACAGCCTGTCATAGGGGGAGGGGTGTCACGGTATGCTGTGACATATTCTTGATATATATCACTAACTGGTGTTTTGTAGTGTTACAAGTGTATTTGTGTATAATCATGTGTGTAATTTTGAACTCAAGAAGTTTGTATTCCTGGAATTTTCTACACTCCTCCAGAAGTCTCAGTTATTTCACAGCTCCAGTGGGGGTTTGCTGTACTAGTGTAATAAATAGATAACAGAGGAAGTGGGGGTGGATTTGGGTGTGTTTCTGTTATTTGAAAACTTGTTTAGAAAGTGAGTTGTTGTTGAACATTTGTCTGGAGAGCAAGCTGCGCGCTCTTCCATAGGACATGGCTGATATGTAACCTGTTTGCTGTATTGAAATAAACCTCAAGAAATATCACTCAGTGTTTGTCTTCTCTGATCACAAGGGCTTTTCGTGACAGTATTGTCTCCACTTACTTATGCCTTGGTCACGAGTCAGCTATTGATCCATGCTGTGGAAGCTTGGGTGCTCACCCACTTTTTAGTCAGTTCTCTTATGTCATACTTCTGACTCTCTCTCCATGTAACATGTTATAACATTTATTAATTCTATGTATTATTGTGATGAATTAAAGTATTAACTTTTATCAAGCTGCATTGTAGTTGTAATGTACTCTCACCTTTTTTTGGTAGATATTATTGACCCTGTGGTCGAGCAACCTCTAGAGGTTTTTATAGGTTAAAACCATAATGTAGATGGATGAGAAAAATGAACGAGTATGCTTACAGTTTAGCACTAGAAAGTTTAAAAATTTCATGACAGGTACCAGATAACATATTTCAGAAAATCAATGTTGGCCCAATGACTTTTGTAGGAGCAGAAGAGGTAGAGGTACTCTTTGGGGCTCTTTTCTCCTGGTTCATACGTCACAATCTGATACAAAGTTTTAAAAATCTTGTAAATAGTTATGAGCAAAACCAAAACGCACAATTCAAATCTGTATCAAATTTAGTGTATTCTGCACCCACAAATCCAGAGACCTTACAAGCACTGCTGTTTAGGATCAGAGTTTGTGGAAAGGCGCCAAGCTGCCTGACCGAATGCTGAAGCAGCCAAACAATCAGCTTACAGACCCTTAGCAACCACAGGCTTGTGCCCTGTAGGCATGCCTAAGGTTGGACCATTTGACTCTGCAGTATCAGAGCAAGGTCGCATGTCCAGACGCCATTACACACGTGGGTCAGCTAGCTACTCGAGCTTGCTGCTCATAATAGAGTCAGCCAGCTAGGCAGGGAATTTTGAAAAAGCAACAAAACCCTTGTCAGGTTTATAGATGAGGCTCCTATCATTAGGAACAGGTGAAAATCTAAAAAATGTGCCCTTATAAGTCCACTCTGGGGGATTGCTTCAGTGTAGAGTTATTCTTAATTATTAAAAAAGATTATAAAGCAATACTTGCAAAGACCAGGCAAGTTTATAAGAATTTCCTGCATCAACCAGCTCCAGATAAATCATGAATCATACATTGATTTGAAAAATGAACTTGTCAGTGAATAGCGCACAGTAATAAGTGGATCAGAGAAGTGATGTTGTCAGAAAATGGCTCACACTAATATGTGCATCAGAAAAGTTTTGTTGTCAGTGAAAAGCATACACTAATATGTAGACTAATATATGGATCAGAAAAGTGTTGTTTTCAGTGAGAATAGAGCACACTAATATGTGGATGAGAAAAGTGTTTTTTGTCAGAGAAGATAGCACAAAAATATGTTCACAAAAAAGGGGGAAAAGGGTTAAGGAAAGATAGGGGTAGATAAAATATAACCTCAATTATAATTATGTTAAAAGCTCTTTTCTTTACTTGACTAAGAAATATGTGAAAAAAAAAATTATATATACAAAGTTTAATGACTTGTAGTGTAAGAATGGTAGTTGTTTCTTCTCCCACCTGCAGTGACCCCAGTCTTATTTAAGTCTCCTTAATTTGAGGAAATATATAAGGGTCTAGTATAAGCCATTAAACACAATCCAAATTTAGCTCCTTTTATGCGGCAGTGTGAACTGAGGTCTATACTTGAAGACTCTCACTCTTCAATAACAACTTAGCATTATACAAAAAATCAAGACCATCTGAAGTATATTTGCAAAATATTAATTTATATTCTTCAAATGCAGTAAAATAACAATACATTAGTACATAGCCAATCTTCTTTTTCCTGAAAAGTAATTGTCCCTTGTTTAAAGTTCACACTGTACTCCTGGCTCCACTGAGACCATGAACATACTAGCTGTGCTGTTATGTTTTGGAGGTAACTTCCTCAGACATCAGGATGGTGGCTTCAGACAATGATAAGATATAGTACAAATACAGTTGTGAAAAATGAATTGGACAAAGTTGATATAAATATAGTAGTTAAAAATTACATTCAGCACAAAAAAAAAAAAAAGTAAAATAGTTACTAGACTAATAGTTTGTGGAACCTATAATCAACCACCTAAAACCCTTTACAGGAATGGCTGGAGAACCAGAGCTGCACCCATCCTGGAAGTAGGATAATAGAGTGGCCCATTCCCGGCCAAGTTAGGCTTACATTTTAAAAGCCATCCAGTCTTGACAGTAATTCTGCAGCCACTGAGACAAAGCACCAGGCAATACCAGAAAACAACCTCCTGGTCTTGCTTAGGAGCTGCTGAAAGCAGGAGAAACTGGTCCCACTGGGGTTTTCAGGGTAGCAGGTGGCTGAATACTTTTTAAGAGCCTATTGATCTTGGCACAAATTATTCCATGGAAAAGGAAAGGCACCAGGCCATCATGTTAAGGGCTACAGAAGTTCAGATCTAGCTTCCACAAACTACTGATCTCACCAATGAAGCCTGGTATATGCCATTTTCTTTTGTTAAGTTTGAACTAAAAATGTCCAGCAATTTAAAAGAAAAATGAAGTTTAGAAGCAGATTGAAGAGGTGTTAAAAGTGGGCTTCCATAGAACTAGGGTAAATAAAAACATTTTAAAAGAAACAAAAAACATTTTTTTTCAAGTGAGGAATATAATCTGGAGACAAGGCATGAACATGTAAGTGAATGGACATTTGATCAAATAAGAATAATAAAAAAAAATCTAAGTTTTCCTATTCTGCAACAATTTAAAATATACCCTCTATGTATTGCTATCTACAGGGCCCTAGAGGTCCCCTTCTCAATGGGGAACCTCTAGAGAGTCTTCCCCAACGGGGAGGTACAAAAAGCCTTTTTTTAGGATATGGTCAGAAGGGAATGGGCAGAGAGCTCATGTTGTTAAATTTTGTAGTAATTGTATTTGAATATATTTTTACTACTTTGAAATATTTTTGTATCATAATATTTTTAGTGCAGTATTCATGATAATATTCATGTTGTAGTAAACACAAAACACCAAAGAAAATCCCAACCAATTACATTAGGAAAACTGCAGTATATGTTGCCACCAGTTCCCAATAATAGGGTGCTAATTAATAATGTCCATCGTATAGTTGTTGATAGTTGTAAATGGAGTGAAGTGATTTACTCTAAATCCCAATGGATGTCGATGTGGTAACTGCTGAATGAAAAATGTCAATGCTTCTGTATTCCTCCCCCTCTTCCTCTCCCCTGTCCCTTGTGCTTCATGGTATAAATAAAGATGATTACACTACACATCCAGATTTTACATTCTCACACACTTATGAACACATTTGACAGTACTTTACATTAAGTGGCACTAATTAAACTCTGTATAGAAGACTTGCAAATCATAAGGAAACAAATTTTAAAAATTAAAGTGTAAACTAATTAGAGGATCGAGCATCCAAGCAGTCATTCAATAGCTTTGTGTTGTGATCTTTTTTTAATCAATTTAATGTTAGATCACCAACACCCTTAAGAAGAAATGTGTGTAGTATTTTGGAATAAAACTTTTAATTAAAGTGGTGCTGAACTAATGGAAAAGCTAACCGTAAAGTTGAGATTGCCTTCCTTTCATGAGACTTTCTTTACAATGTTGTGTTTTAAAAAAAACATTTTGGTCAGTCATTTTTCCCAGGAGTCTTTGGGGTTTTGTGAAGATGTCCATAAAGAACAACTGTACAAACATCATAACGCATACTACAATTAAAAAAAATGTTCTGAGCCCCAAAACAGAAGTACAAGCGTCTACCTTATACCATAACCATCGGAAGGAGCCCCAGACTTGATGTCAATCAACATCAGCTGCATAAGGGGAGGTGAGAGACGACTCAAACAGTAACATGGGAGGAGACTTCTAGAAAAAAGAGAGGCAAGGAGGGGGTCATAAGGGCTAGTATAAATGGCGGAGGTGAATGCATTATATGCTGCCGATGATGAACTACAGGATCAACTACAGAAAACGCATAGAATATTTATGAGGTAAAAACAATAGCACTAAAAACTGAATGCCCAGTGCAGTAAGTCACGGGGTGTTTCTACCTCGTAGTACAATTACACACAGCAGTTTGTAATTTAGACAGGTGTCAGTAGTGAAAGGCAAAGTGACAGAAGCCTATGTATTCAGTGATAGCTATAATCAGAGAAAACAAGACAGATCTATGCACAGCAAGAAGTCTCACACACTCCCAAAGTCTGCTAGTTTATATAGTCTATAAGTTGATGCATACATGGTAGTGCAATGTATTGATTTTATGGGCAAGCACCTATTAGCCACATTTAATTTAACTTTGAAATAGAAGCTGTTATAGAATTATATCACCAATAAGGTTTAAATTTTTTCATTTAAAGGAAACTGACCATCAAAATCCAGCATGATAAATTCCAGGGGCACTTGATTAAAGATTCAGGCACTACAACTGTGGTAATCTTCTTATATTTCTTCAAAAACAGAGACCTCAATTCCGCTCTTGAGTTTCGCAGCAATATACACCTAATACAAACATCGGTTAACTAGGAGCAGAGTAGACTTACCTGCAAATGGTGGTGCTCTTTAAATGTTATGGAAGCACAGCTGAAATCGAAATAATGTAGTAAAGACAATGTGACAACATAGTGCAACACTCACCCAGCTGCAGGTTCCAACAACCTTTTTCTATATTCAGAACATGTAAAAAGACTTACAGGGGAGACGAGCGCAAGTTGTACTTCCTCCGGCTTGTACTACACATATGACACAAACTTCCTTTTTAAACAAGAATTAATCACGCCCCTCTTTCCTTGATTGGTCCTATGTCTGTCAATGATGGTTATTTACAGACACTTCCGTCTACTTTATAATAAACTTCCATTGTTCATATTTCTAAGGAGTGTTTGTTGTTTTTGGCAGATATGACTTTCTACCAGCAATCTGTTATTATGGATCAGTTTGAAGGGTGGCCTAGATCCACCTTTTGTCCACAAATCCAAACAGGAAGTAATCTTGATTTTTCTGTAAGCAAGTCACAAGACATGTTAATTTACAAACGGGAGCTCATAATTTAATACTAGAGGAGACAGCAGCATTAAATTAAATAAAATTTTCAAGCAAGGGAATCTAGGTATTATGTCTAGGGAATACTGTGTAAAGGAGGTTACGGGGAAATACAGAAATATATGAAAAAATTTCACAGGACCCCACTAAAAAATACCAAAATCAATTGAAAACCTTTTTGAGAACAAATGTAGAAAAGGGTTTCTTATAAAAAAAAGTATCTGAAAAATTATTACCACTATTAAACTATTCCCATAAAGCCCAAATGGTATTTTGTGCACAAAAGCATGATGGCACCTCCAGGTCAGCCCATAGTGGCCGCAATTTGACCTTGGTTCAGTGACTGGCTGTTCAGACCTTTATTTCGGAGTATGGAGTCCTACATAAAAGATATGAATGAATTGTTGAGGAGCATAAAAGAGATACAATGGAAAATGGGTTATAAGTTCATGACAATTGACATTGAGAGCTTATACACTTGTATCCCCCACCAGCAAAAACACAGAGGAGGCTTATATAAGATTTATTGAAGAAGCACTATCATTTGTCCTTACACAAAACACTTTTAGGTTTGAGGTTAAGTGCTACGGTCAGAAAGATGATACAACAATGGGTATACTTGTCTCCTGTACTTATGCCAACCTCTTTCTGGTTAAACATGAAGACAGGTATATTTTTAACAGCCACAACAAATATGTATAATATATCCACACATATAAACAGTGAGTTTTGATATGGTAGAACAACAAAATGAATGATATAAATATGTGTCAGGATTCAGGATGTGACTGTCAGGATTCAGGATGTGTGGATCCACTGGACCACCACGGGAGGTGGTACTAGCCAACACCTGGGACCGGAGTCTAAGTGGCAGCTGATCTTCCTCAGAGCCCGCCACAAAGCGGGATGGACTTTCTGTGGCAGGGTACCACCTTGTCGTTCCACAGGTGCGACTAGCCCACGGTGGCAGCCGAGGTCGAGGTACCATAATGGAAGACAGTCTCGTGGTCGGGTCCAGGCACAGAGATACAAGGTCAAGTCCAATCCGGGGTCAGCAACGGGAGGTCCAGGCAGATGGAAATGGGAACACAGGCACACGGGACACAGCAACGCAGGAACACAGCAACACGGAGGAACACTGGTAACACAGGAACATGGAGGGACTCTGGTAACACAGGAGCATGGAAGGACTCTGGTAACACAGGAGCATGGAGGGACTCTGGGAACACAGGACTCAGGAGCAGGAACACACTGGAATGCAGGAATACATAGCAATGCATGAATATTGCTGGGGAGCTTTTTCAATGGCTGTGAGGCACAAAGATCAGGCAGGGAGTGCAGGAAGAGGCAGGTTTAAATAATTTTGTTGAAAATGGCCAGCCCCAATTAATGGCCTGCTGAAGGCGGCGCACGCGCCCTAGGAGGCAAGACCGCCCATGCCGCAATGCTAGAGTCGGCGTGAGAACGCGTCGAGGTGAGTGAGTCACCAGGGGGCCAGGACAGCAACAGAGAGGGGCACGTGACAATAACTCACAGTTCTTTATTAGAAGAACTGCAGGCAATGGGCCTAAGAGATCTCACAGCAGAACTGGTACTGAAACTTACATCCACTTAACCTTTGACTGTTCAGGCAGGATCTACAACTGCTAATTACCTAATGACCCATGGCTTGAACCTTCTAGAGGGTTCATGACTCCCTCTGACAGCTCCTAACCTGGAGAGGGGGCTTTTTGCAACTATTCGCCTGCCCATGTATTGGCAGGGATGTTACAGATGTGTTACTAGAAGTAAAATCAGGGGAAATCACAAGTATGCTCTTTAAGATGTGGA
The DNA here is from genome assembly GCF_040894005.1 of Engystomops pustulosus. NCBI lineage: Eukaryota > Metazoa > Chordata > Amphibia > Anura > Leptodactylidae > Engystomops > Engystomops pustulosus. Next base: position 134,853,138 of record NC_092411.1, read on the forward strand.
GGCTGTAACTTTTATAACCAGAAGTAGAAGAAGAAGTAGAACAGTACAGTTTGGTGTAGGTGAATCATTTTTCAACATGTAAAATGGAGTATGTAGTCTATATAATCTTGTGTCCCTGTCAATTCTTGTATATCAGAGAGACACTAAGGAGACTGTTTGTGAGATTTAGGGAGCATGTTCAGTCAATAAGGACGGGTGAAGGAGTGCCGAGACTCGTAGAACATGTAAGAAAGTGCTAAAAAAGAATATCCCAGGATGTTTTAAGGATTGCAGTGTTAAAGTGTATGGGTAGATTGACAACGACTACTACACCAAAAAGAAGCTATAGGGATTTTATGCTCTAATGCAGTAGGTCATCTAGGCGTAAATGATAGGGTAGAGATTAGCGTTTTTCTGTGACGAATGTCGGATCTGTATTAGTATATCTATCTTATGATAAAAACAAGTTAATACCATTGCATCTCAAGGTCATACATATGGCTAGATATGATTTTAATTGTGTGTGTTTTTTAATGTGCACATAATCACCTTTTTATATACTATGCTAAATGGACAACTTTACATGTATCCGTTTCCCCTTTACATATGATACTGATGTGGTTCATCTGTTTCTGTTTGTGTGACCTTTGTCACTTCTGTAATCCCATTGTGTTGTGGGCTTCTCCTGAGTAGCACCCACCCACCTGCAGGCCCGGGTTTTGGCATTGAGATGGTAGCAGTTAGTTGAACACTTTGCCATGATGTACGCTTTGCATTCCTGGATAGTGGGTAAGTGCCACAAATTGAAACTTTTTAGAAAGAAAAAAAATTGCAGAGACACTTGAAATGAAGCCATGGGGCCTCCTATTTTTCTTGATTTTTTTACATCTTTCTAGACCTTTATTGGAGTCCACTTTGGGTCAATTGTTTTAATTGGCCATAATTAGTTTTTATAAAGTCTCACAGATGACTCTGAGAGAATTTACAAATTAGCAGGGCCAGATTAAGGTTGGTGGGGTCCCTGGGCACAAAATTTGGTGGATTCTCCTACTGAATGTAGAATACATACACATTCTCCTAGTCACTATCCACTATCCCTTCAGTAATACATCTATATATAGCTCCTCCCCCCAAGTAATAAATCTATATACAGCCATCTCCCCCAAGTCATAAATCTATTTACAGCCGCCAACCCCCCAGTAATACATTTATATACAACCAACAACTCCCCCAGTAAAACATCTATATACAGCCAACAACCCCTCAGTAATAAATTTATATGCAGCCGCCAACCTTCCAGGGATAAATTAAAGGAAACCTACCACTTCTGAAGGTAGGTATGAGATGCAAACACCGGGCACCAGCTCAGGGTGAGCTGGTGCCGGTGCTTAGTCTCGTTAGTGTTAAAACCGCGGTATCGCGGTTTTAACACTTTTTAAACTTTATAGTAGAAACTGCTTCGGCGCTGCGCGCGACCGTGCGCGCGCAACGCCTGCGGCATTTCCAATGTAGGCGCGCGCACGATCGTGCGCACGCAGCACCGAAGCAGTTTCTGCTAGAAAGTTTAAAAAGTGTTAAAACCGCGATACCGCGGTTTTAACACTAACGAGACTAAGCACCGGCACCAGCTCACCCTGAGCTGGTGCCCGGTGTTTGCATCTCATACCTACCTTCAGAAGTGGTAGGTTTCCTTTAATACACAGCCTCTCCCCGGTAATATATCTTTATACAGATTTCACCACCCTCAGTAATACATCTATATACAGCCACATACCTGTCCAGCAAGGCATCTATATACACACCCACCCCCTGCCCAGTAATACTGTACATCTATTTAGAGCCTCCTCCCCAGTAATGTATCTATTTTCAGCCACCTTCCCTCCATAATGCATCTATATATAGCCTCCAACACCTCCAATAACACATCTATAGCACCCAAAGCCCCTCCTTGTATATATATATATATATATATATATATACACACAAATGCCCCCCCAGTAATTTATCTTTATACAGTCTCCTCCCCATTAATACATCTATATACACACTCCTCCCCCACAGTAATACAGCTGTATACAACTTCCTCCCACACTCCTCCAATACATCCATATATAGTCCAGCATCCCAGAAATTAATTTATATGCAGCTGCCTCCTACAAGAATAAATTTAAATATATACATATACCCACCCCCATCCTCTTCCCAGTAACATATATACATATAAACACCCATTCCATGCCCATGGCAAAGCAGGGAATCACCCAAGCTGGGTGGAGGCATCTTTAAGGGGCGAAGTAGTGGCGGCAGAAGGGCACCTCAGTGAGGATTTTCCTCTTCTTATAAGCATATTCACTAACAGCCACCCATGTCTCTTATGTAAGGTAAGATAAAAGTGTGCTTACTTTTCAAATTAAGAGTATACACTAATTTATCCTCATGAAAACAACCAGTCTCCTTAAAAGGATGCTGTAATGGAAATAGTACTTTTCTGTATCAATCAGTTAAACATTTTCAGAAGTCTTTGTTGTTATAGTAGTTGTTTACTTCCATTAAATTAAGTTTATTGTGTTCTACATTATCAACATCATATTACGTATGTTTATTGTTTATGTAATGGCACTAACATTTCAGAAGTCAATCACCCCTTAGTTAAATTACAGACCTCTGGGTATTTAGGCCCTGCATAAATAAATAGAACATGGAAGATTCGGTTTCTTGTCTCCTGGTATTATAATTGAAAATGTTGAATTAGACACAAACAAGAATCGAACAGAGATATAAACTACACAAATATGATTATAACACTCCATCAAGAGCTGTAATAATAATCACATTAAAACTTATAAGAGAAAGTCATGCGTACTGTATACAGGTCGAGACTCGTGATAACACTGCTGGGTAGCACCAAGGGGAGTGCAGGAGTGCATTTTAGATACAAGGCTGGAGTTTGTGTACACAGCTCTCTGGATACTTTACTCTAGTCCCAGGCTGCAATGATCAGCTCTAACGAAGTTTTATTGATAATTCTTGTTCCCATAACAGTAAAATAATTTGAAAATCCAATTGTCACAGGGACAAAAAAAATATTTATCCTAAGCTACAATGATAAAATATACCAGTTCCCACTTACATACAAATTCAACTTAAGAACAAACCTAAAGAACCTATCTCTGTTCTCTGCGTTGTCACAGAAATGAGCTGATTGGTTGAAGTCCCAAATATCAGGGCCAGCAATCGGATATAGACATGTTTGTATCTATATCACAGTGTTGTACGTTTATATGGTAATACAAAAGGGTAAAGGTATATAGAAACATAATACCATAAGCTTAGTTACAGGAACTTAAATAGTAAAAATAGTTTATACTTTAGTGTACAAAAATGATATTTGTAGGAATTTAGGGATAAAGTGCAGCTGTGCATTGCTAGTAGATTGGGTAACAGCTACATTATAGCGTATGAAAGCCTCTAAATTGTATGTCACAAGACTAAACAAGTCATCAAGCGCTTGTATACAATTCTGTGGAAGACACTGTGGAACTGAATATTCTTCATAGCGAAGCACATGAGGCAGCTGGCAGAGGACTGCAGGGAAAATGACATCATTTCAGATTTTTAGGACTAATCATTTAACTGGATTAGCCCCAAAGTGCTGTGTCTAAAACCAGCTTCCCTGTCTCTTTATGCACTCCAGATGAAACACATTAACAAAAATATGGCAAGGGACATTCACAATGCACTGTTCTACACTCTCAGCATTTTCCTGCAAATCTGCAATTAGTCTGAAGGGCCTTGGTAAATTAGGCCTCTTGATAAATGAAGCAGCACCTAGACAGGTTTCAGATTTATTGGATCTTAGATGTCCTGCTGTCCAGAAAGCCCTGGCTGCATGGCAGCGAAAGGACCAGGAGAACGGAAAGACAAAAAAGGAAAAGAAATCCAATCAGCAGTGAGCTGCATCATAAACGCAGCTGAGGGAAGGAATGCTCAAAGCTGCTGACTGATTACTTTTCTAAGTTCTGCCAGCAATGCTTTAGGCATCAATTCAGAAAGCAAAAATGTGATAAAAAACAAAGCCAAAAAATATTCTAAATGTTTCTAATAAAAACAAATTGAAATATAATTTCTCTAAAATGAAGCACAAATTTCCCTGAACTATGTTCTCAAACGACAAGTCTGTGATTGAGTCACTTTGGCCTTAGTTACCACAAGTCTCAATGTACACCCTACAGCAAACATTTTCAGCATCACCTCAAGCATAAAGATGTGTCTGTCCATTCACTAGAACACCTGTGAAAATGAACTATTTATGGCTCCGTCACACACAATGTGCTCAGCAGAATTCAAGTATTTTTGGTAGTGGTTTACACTTTTTTTATTTCAAAACTTTGCATCCTTTGGGTTTGAAGCTTTTTAGTTTGTTTCCCCCTTGGTTTCTGTATTACACTTGAAAGTAACAAGTAAAAGTGGCGCTTTACAACTTCTACCTATTATAAATCTTGGCATTATTTAATAAGTGATTCTATAATAATTTCAAGAATTTTTTCTTCAGCTCTTTACCATTCACAAACTATCAGTATCATTATTTGTGTCTGTCACAGCCTAAAACCACCCATCTAATAAAAATAAAACTTAATATACATATTTTTACCAAATCTCACTGGTTTGCGAATTACAACTGAAAATAAAGCAGCACATCATTACTTTTTAAAGGATGTAAATACTTGAAGTTGGAATTGGAATGGAGTTGGAATGTGAAAAAAGTTTGTATGTAAAGACTTTCAGTTATTTGCGGGACATAGTCAATGGTTAATATCTCTTTTATTGTGTTTTTTTAACCTACTTTCCCCTTTAAAGAATTATGTGTACTATTCATGTCAATTTTGTGTTTTGGCCCTAAAAGTCCAATGCAGAATTCTGGCTTTTACATTGTACAAAAATGTTTGCTTAAAACCATTCCAATAAGTAAATCATGTAATGCAACCAACAAGAAAACATGCCCCTTCATATGAATTACTCAAAATTCAGGATTTGCTCCAATTAATGAATGCACTTGCATCTGATATCCACCAGAGCTCAATAATCGGTAAATGAAGATAAAAACAATAAGAATAAGTCACTAGTGGATAGAACTTTGGCTACTGTCACTTTTTTTCCAATAATATCTGTCTATATACATATTTATATGACAAAGGAAAGATTAGGGTAGCACTCACAAGTTGCAGTTTTATCACAGTTTGGTTTGGTATTTTTTAATTTTGTTTTTTAATTTTTTTATTTCATTGTTCTTGAAAATGAAAAATAAACTGATGAAAGTGGATCAGTGAAAAGCACATTGGGGCACATTTACTAAGGTTCCGAATTGCGTTTTTCCGCCAGGTTTCCCAAATTTTTCCAATTTGCGCTGAATTGCCCCAGGATTTTGGCGCACGTGAACGGATAGTGGCGCATCGGCGCCAGCTTTCACTCAACAGAAACGGGGGGGCGTGGCCATCGGAAAACCTGACAGATTCAGAAAAACCGCAGAATTTTTTTAAAAAATTGTGTAGCAAGAATAGCACTCACATACACCGAGACGGAGAAGGTGAACTCCGGCGGACTTCAGGGCAGCAGCGACACCTAGTGGACATCGGGCGCACGACCTTAGTGAATCCCGGCAGAACCCGAATCAGCGTCGGAGAACGCGCCACTGCTTCGCGACTGGACCCGGTAAGTTAATGTGTGCCATTGTACTTATGTCAGTTTTAATATAGCCCCATAGACTACAGGAAAGTTTTAATGCATGTCAATTCTAAAAGAAGAGCATGCTAAGGGTTTCATATGTGCAAAAAATTCTGAGAGCATTTGTTGAAAATATTGTATTCATGTCCAGCGTGTCACAAACATATGCATATGTGCATTTCCACTGTAATGATTTGTGCATAGGTTTCCCAAAATGATAGAGTAAGGTTTTTCAAGTATGAATTTTCTTTGTTAATATATGGATCAAGACAATCTATTTTTTCATAGTTACTGTGTAGAGTATATAAGTAATGGGAAGGTACAGATCATCTATAACACACATGTTGAGTAAGTGTTTTTCACAAAGCCTAGTGTGCAGCCCAGTCAGCACATGATGACTGGTATTACAAAATGATGGCTCTAGAGTTTGGATCCAAACTTGGGAACTGCAGTATAGAAATCTTGAACACTTTGCTTATTTATCACAGATGTGCCTGTTTTCAATGGCTCTTTGCTCATTTGACATCTGTAGATAAAAATGTAGTCTGTAAATCTTGTTTGTATGTCAACTGCGTATCCAACTCATAGTCTTAATATTTCCGCCTTCCTTTATAATTCTGCGTTTCGTGATCTCTGTATTATATCATTTCTTTATTAAGTGCAGATGATCAAACCTTCTAATCTGTTCTGAACTGCTTAAAGAAGCATATATTTTCAAGAAAGATTTTCTTAGAAAAAAAAGATTCCCAAAAATTCAATATAACAGCTTGAGGTTGAAGTTGGATATCTAGAGGCATGTTTTTTTAATCCATGCAGGATAATCTATAATATCCCCCTCCAATATATATAATTTGCCCTTGACCTGGGATGTGTATATGGATATAACTGGCCATGTATGTCAGCCAAACCCAACAAATTCTATTGTATTAACCAACCAAACTGAAGGCCCTCTAATGAAAAGTTCCCCTCTGAATGGCAGAGATGGTGGTTTTTCTGCTAAGTTATTAGCCATATTGGGCCCTTGTGATGCTATTGTGGGGGGCCCTGCTTATCTATGGACCTGTAAGCTCCTGGGCTCCTGATTAGGTTGCTTTATTAAAAAAAAACACTCTTGAATATAAACTGTTTGTAATACCTAGTCAAAATTTCTCTGTAGAAATCTTGCCTACATGCCATACAAATATAGTCAGTTATTATTTGGTTCTAGTACAATAAATGTCCTGTGTGCTGCTGGTCTGGATGTCTCCTGTGGTACTGAGGAGAAGGAGCAGGATTTGTCTTGGTTTCGACCTAAGATCAACTTTACCACAGATCACAGTTTAAAACATTGGGCCACATTTACTAAAGCCCCTGTGTCAGTTTTCTGTTGGATAGTATTTAAGAAGTGTCCGCGCCACCTATGTGTTTCACACCCGACTCACTATACCAGACACAACACAAAATTCTGCACATAAAGGGGCATTGCAGTGCATAGTCGGACCTTGCAACACCTTTATCATGCAAAGAATAGAAAATATAGCACACACAATTTTGTGATCTTAAATACATTTTTTTTTTGTTTTAACTTAGATGCTTTATAACAGAAAATCTCCTCCATATAGTGAATATATTTTAAAATGTAGACATCAGATCACATTGTACTTTGCGACGATTCGGTCATCCCGGCCTTTGTCAAGCTAGATCTGTATTGGGTACTGATTGAAGTGCAGGTATAGTAGAGCGAAGAGAGCAGAGCAGTGCAGGAAGTTTCAGTTAGGTGCAGAACATGTGCTACAATTCATGAATCTGGTGCACCCTTCACAGGAAAACTGCACCTAGTGCAGTCTGCACTGTTTTTAGTTAATGTAGCCCAATGCCTCCTTCTAAGAAGCAGATGCAGGAGGGGTAGCAGAGCAGGAAGCAGGAATGGTAAAAGTACTGCAGGGGCTCCCAAGAGAACTTCAGCTACATTAACATAAAGATAAAACTTATTTTTAAAAAAGAAGGAGCCTGGGAATAATTATAATAAAAGTATAGCTGCACTCAGCTTTTTAAACTTTCCAAAGCACTGGTGGTGCTCCGCAGAGGTTAAATTAAGTGATAGATGTAGTTTAAGTCTTAAGGTATATAAACAAAAAACACTTCTATATTATTGTCCCTGATCTTTCTAAACACGTCTGCTTACAACCCTGTTGTTTCAACTGTACTTCTAGAAATTTACCCAGCTGGCTGTTATATGGTTTGGATTTGAAGCATTACAAGTGGAAAGAGTACAAAGAAAACAGAAAAGCTTGATGTAATGTTAGGAAGAAAATCTTTATCATTGTGACATCTTGGATTATCCCAATTTTTATCTCTAAAACAATCCTTTGCTTTTTCCAACTTTTTGCTGTGACATCTGCCAACTCCTTTGTGTATGTCAGAAAAACTATATCTCTTCCTACAGATGTTTTGTCTCTTTCCCTTAACATTGTGAAAACCAGTTGCCTTTTCCCATCCAAATTGGATGTTTTCTTTACTCATGAATGCTCCTCCAAGACTTCTGGTGTGGATGACACTGTGTGTGCTGAGTATTAACCCCAGCTTATCACATTAGCAGAGTTTATGTTCTTTTTATTGTAAATGATTACGAAGAATCTGTCACAGAATCATGGCAGTAGCTGTGAATGGAAAAATACAAGCTTTAATGGGTTGTCAATAGAAGCTGGCTTATCATAGTAGTCTGGCTTCAACAACCATTAGACCAGTGATTTTCAACCTGTGTGCCGCGGCACACTAGTGTGCCGCGACACAAGGTTGAGTGTGCCGCGGGGGAAAGTTGCCCGAACTAGGCTGCCCCGGTGTCGAGCTGCCGCCGCGCCCCCGTATTTCTGCCCCATACTTACCTCCAAGTCCCACGTCGGCGATCCGCCAGTCTTCTGTAGCTCCTGTACCGCGCGGCCCATGTCACGTGACTGACGCGACCTGACGTCAGGTCGCGTAAGTCACGTGACCAGAGGCGCGCGGTGCAGGAGCTACAGAAGGTGAGCGGATCGCTATTAGGAGTGAAGGAGACGTCAAGAAGACATCAAGGGTAAGTATATAGGGTTATTATTTGTATAAGGAAGGTAGCTAGGGTTTTTTTTTTATTAGTAAAGGGAGGCTGGGGCTTTTTATTTGTTAAGGGGGGCCTCTAGGGCCTTTTAATTAGTAAAGGGGGGCCTCTAGGGCCTTTTAATTAGTAAAGGGGGGCCTCTAGGGCCTTTTAATTAGTAAAGGGGGGCCTCTAGGGCCTTTTAATTAGTAAAGGGGGGCCTCTAGGGCCTTTTAATTAGTAAAGGGGGGGCTCTAGGGCCTTTTAATTAGTAAAGAGGGGCTCTAGGGCCTTTTAATTAGTAAAGGGGGGCTCTAGGGCCTTTTAAATAGTAAAGGGGGGCCTCTAGGGCCTATTAATTTGTAATGGGAGACCGCTAGGGCCTTTTTATTAGTAAAGGGAGGCTGCTAGGGGCTCTTGATTAGTAAAGGGAGGCCGCCAGGGGCTTTTTATTAGTAAAGGGAGGCCGCCAGGGGCTTTTTATTAGTAAAGGGAGGCCGCCAGGGGCTTTTTATTAGTAAAGGGAGGCAGCTAGGGCCTTTGTATTAGTAAAGGGAGGCAGCTAGGGCCTTTTTATTAGTAAAGGGAGGCAGCCAGGGGCTTTTTATTAGTAAAGGGAGGCAGCCAGGGGCTTTTTATTAGTAAAGGGAGGCAGCTAGGGCCTTTTTATTAGTAAAGGGAGGCAGCCAGGGGCTTTTTATTAGTAAATGGAGGCCGCCAGGGGCTTTTTATTAGTAAAGGGAGGCCGCTAGGGGCTTTTTATTAGTAAAGGGAGGCATCTAGGGGCTTTTTATTAGTAAAGGGAGGCAGCTAGGGCCTTTTTATTAGTAAAGGGAGGCCGCTAGGGCCTTTTTATTAGTAAAGGGAGGCCGCCAGGGGCTTTTTATTAGTAAAGGGAGGCAGCTAGGGCCTTTTTATTAGTAAAGGGAGGCAGCTAGGGCCTTTTTATTAGTAAAAGGAGGCATCTAGGGGCTTTTTATTAGTAAAGGGAGGCAGCTAGGGCCTTTTTATTAGTAAAGGGAGGCAGCTAGGGCCTTTTTATTAGTAAAGGGAGGCAGCTAGGGCCTTTTTATTAGTAAAGGGAGGCAGCTAGGGCCTTTTTATTAGTAAAAGGAGGCAGCTAGGGCCTTTTTATTAGTAAAGGGAGGCAGCTAGGGGCTTTTTATTAGTAAAGGGAGGCAGCTGGGGGCTTTTTATTAGTAAAGGGAGGCATCTAGGGGCTTTTTATTAGTAAGGGGAGGCAGCTAGGGCCTTTTTATTAGTAAAGGGAGGCCGCCAGGGGCTTTTTATTAGTAAAGGGAGGCCGCCAGGGGCTTTTTATTAGTAAAGGGAGGCCGCCAGGGGCTTTTTATTAGTAAAGGGAGGCCGCCAGGGGCTTTTTATTAGTAAAGGGAGGCCGCCAGGGGCTTTTTATTAGTAAAGGGAGTCAGCCAGGGGCTTTTTATTAGTAAAGGGAGGCAGCTAGGGCCTTTTTATTAGTAAAGGGAGGCCTTTTATGACTGTTTTAGTGTCATTTTGTGCTATTTTGGTTGGTGGTGTGCCCCAGGATTTTCTAAGTATAAAAAGTGTGCCGCGGCTCAAAAAAGGTTGAAAATCACTGCATTAGACATTCAAATACATCTAAATATTGCACCTTCGGTGCCTGCTGCATATGAAATTTTACATTACAGCCTAGTATATGATAGGATCGGTTGTTATATGCTTAATCAGTGTTTCACTCAATCTACAGGGAGGTGGTCTAGAGGGTCTGGCAGTGCTGGATCCTCATGACATCAGACCATAAAATGCAGGCATTTTTTAGAAAAAAAATTGTTTAAAAAATGCAGATGTGTGATGTTAGTGTTCAGTCCGTATTGCATTCACATCCACAAAAAAAATGATGATTTTCTAATCTACTTTTTGCCCTGCCCAGTCAGTTGCCTAGCAACATTTGAGAATTTTTTTGTCTCACTGCCTGCACATCCGTGAAAAAACAGGTCTGTGAATAGACCCATAGGAATCAATGGGTCAGTATTCTATCCGCAAAAAAAAAAAAAACAGATAGCATACAGACCTCAAAAACGCCCGTCTGAATGAGCACTTTCTCTTGCTAAAAAGTGTGTCAAATAGTATGGTAATTCATCTTCCATATACATACAATTTTTTAAATTATATGTTATACATTTCTTCAATTGGGTGTTTATTCCCCATATATGTATCCATGTTATCCCTTAGAAACAAGATTGTTGTCCTTGGATAAGACCACAACTGATGGAGCAATTGTACTAAGGACCAAATTGTTTTTTCAAAGTTAATGCATGTTGCACAGCCCTCCAGCAGTAATGAACGCTGAATCCATGTGGTCGGGCGCCTCTATAGCTCACACCTGGCCACCACTGGAGGTTGGTCGTGGCGGATAAATTTAATAAATGTGCATGCCTAAATGAGAATACCCATTTAAGCATACATATTGCATCTCAATGGAAAGAGCATATGCCATTTCTACCGTAAATTTCCAAGTTACAAAAACAGCATTCACTGTTCTACTGTCTGCCTTTTTCAGAACTTCCAGAAAGAGCATGGATTTTTTCACTTATCCATGATTGTAATTCAACATGCAGCAGACTGTAGCTAAGTGCTCTTATTTTTAGAGATAAGTGTGTATCCCAGTCTTTGTAGGTGTTGGTTGAGGGTTGAAAATCACAACATTAAAATGCTGAATACTTCTTGAAACGAACACCTTAATGACATGTGATAAATGTAAAACAAAGTGCCATTAAAGGACACCTGTCATCAGGTCTCTGTAGCTATTTCTGTCACCACTACCTTTTGGAGCAGATCACAAGGATTCCATCCCAGCCTTTATCTAATTTTCTATGCCATGTACTGGGGAGTGGGAAAAAATCCAAATGCAGTAAACTTGATAAAAAAAAACACTGTTGCACCATTTTATCACAAGCCTGGTTTTTTGGAATACTATGCATTGCAAATGACACCTCCCATTTTTTGGGTCAGTCTATTTACAAAAAATACCAAATATATACCTTTTTTTAGAGTGATATAAAATTTCATATAACATTTTTTGATCTTCGCTGGAATCGCTACAACACTTTTGCCTCATTGTCTCGGAGCAGTCTGACCACCTTACTCCATGCACTTGATCTTTTCATCGGCAGTCTAATTGTTTAGTGAGCTGAAAAAGACTTTTTTTTTACTTGTTTTGTTGTTACCTTTTTTTTAAATTTTACTAGGTTTTAAAAAATTAAAACCTTTCATACAAAAACAAATTCTACCTTTTGCCATTTTCTGAAGCTAACTTTTTCATACTTCGTTATATGGGGCTATGTAATGTGTCATTTTTTGAAGGATGTAATGACATTTACGTTAAGACTATTTTTTGACTGCACAAACATTCGATCAGTGTTTATTTCAATGGTATGATTTGCAAATTAACAAAAAAGTGGCGATTTGGACATTTTGGTGCTATTTTCTGTTCACAGGCAGGAAAAATCATTTTAATGTACTGGAACTTTTGAGACACGGCAATACCTAAAATGTATATGATTTTTCTTGCTTATTTATTCCAGGGAAAGGTGATTGAGTTGAACTTTAAGGTTTATTATTATTATTATTATTATTATTATATTTTATTTAAATATTTTTTTTTACTAATTTTTAGACCACTTAGAGTTCTTTAAGCCTAGAGGTTCTGATAGTTCCTACCATTTACTGCAATATAGCTGTATATGGGGGATTTACTGATTATCCATTACAATGTGTCACCATCACATGGCCTTACTGGCTGTGACCATCGCTGTTGAACATTGGGGAGCGATTGTCACAGCCAATATGGCAGTGCCAATGTACCTCCCGTTTGGTTTGTACCAAGGAGTTAACAATATTTCAATACAATTGAATTCCATATATTGTATAAGCAATCACACCCACTTGGGTCCTGGTAATGCAATATACTGTCAAGGCCCTTGCAAAAAAATAATACATTTCAAATCAGCAAGATTGCACATAAAAGTAAACAAACAAATGGATCCCTAAACACGTTAGGTATCTCCATTTCCATAAATGGTCAACCTGTCAAAATATACAAATAATTATGCCATATGGTAAAAACATTGAATCCTTTTCACCATTTCATACCCCATTAAACTTTTAATACAAAGTGTCCAAAAGTTGTACAATAGCAAGTAGGTATCAATAAAAACACCAGTTTTTACAACAATCTCACCTTATCCAGTTCAGTATTCTATAGTATAAAAAGCTTCTATGTCAGAAATAGCTATTTTAATTCTCTAATTTTTAAAATGTATTAAGGCATAACAATATTTCAGGTATCCTCATTATCTTACTGACCCAAAGAAAAAAAGAGCAGGTATAATTTGGACCCCACAGTGAAAGCCATAAACACGGTTCATAAAAAAATGCTGTGACTGCATTTTCTTTGGTTAATGTCTATGGATTTTGAATGTTTTTTTTCCAGCTTCACAGTACATTGAACATACTACTTAATAGTGCCTCCCGGAAGCCCTCTATAAACTGAAAAAATAAAATACTCATGGCTTTTGGAAGGTGTGAATGTGAAAACAGAAAGGTAAAAACAGAAAAGGGCTGTTTCCTTAAAAGGATCATGGATGCACAAAGTAAGAGATGATGGAGGGGGTGAATGGTCCTCTTTAAATAATCTGGTAAGTGACAGTCGTTTAACAGCATTCAGTTTAGAATTTACTAACCATTAGAATAACCCTTCTATAAAGTGGAACAAGAAAGGGAATCCTAGGTTTATGCCATAATAATCATTGCTACTATTTTGGTCTCTAGCTAAGCAGCTTTGTTGATTCAACTGTATTAACATACCTGGCTTTATAATGTCACACTGGTTTCTGAAGCCCATTAATTTTTAGCCATGTCAGGTACACAAATCTTTCCTTTCTAATTGTTCAAGTCTTTAAATCACAGCCAACCAAGGGAAGGCATTGTAGAATTATGACATTATGGACAGTTGCATTTTTATTCACTCACACCTTAAGATGGAAAGTAGAGAGCTGATTGTTCTAACTGTGACCTATGATGCTTTCCAGACTTTGTAAGTTATGGAATTAATAAGGTTTAGTGGAAAAAAAAAGAATGCCGGATTTAAAGGTGTCAAGGATGTAGAAAGCCATGGTATTTATTTTAAAAGGGTCTTTTGAATGACATCAAAAGGATTAAGAGGTTTTCCTTCTTTTACAGAGAGTTTAAAACAGGCATATTATTTTTACAATGCACAATCACACGTCTGTGAGTGCTAAGCTTGGGTTTTAAGCTTAAAATGTACATTTTGTGGGATGTGAAACATATACGTTGTAGAAAAAAGAATGGATGAGGTGTTAGTATATACACTTATACAGTACTTCACAAGGCGAAAATTATCTGCCTTTCCTGTGTTAGGTTTTACCTTGCTATGTATAGGCCAGCATTTTCTATGCTATTCTAAGCTATAAGTAATTATATACGCCATTTAAAGGAATTACATCACAATTACAATCAGTTAAATAAATATGGCCATTGTAGATAAAATGTAAATTATAAAAAATATGGTTTTTTTAACCCCTTCCCGACATTTGACGTAATAGTACTGCATCGCGGGAGGTGCGTTCCCGCAAAATGCAGTACTATTACGTCATGCTTCTGGCACCGGCTCCTGAACGGAGCCGGCGCCAGAAGCTGCAGGTGTCAGCTATATATTATAGCAGACACCTGCCTCTAACACCCGCGATCGGAGATTTCTCCGATCGCGGGTGTTAACCCCTGACACGCCGCGGTCGCGCTGACCGCGGTGTGCAAGGGGCATTTCAGAAGAATCGGACCCCCCCGCGGCGCTTACCGGGGGGGTCCGCTGCTCCGATCGCAGCCCCAGGACTGCCGGTGCCCGGGGCTGTGCGATCCTCCTTCCTGTAGCCGGGTCCCTGCCTTCTGACAGGACCCGGTTGTAACACACTGAGCATGCGCAGCATGCTCAGTGTGTTACATTACACAGTGTAATACATCTGTATTACACTGTGTAATGTGAAGAAGAGCTTGAACAAGTGATCAGTGGATCACTTGTTCAAGCTAACCTGTAAAAGTTAATAAAAATGTTAAAAACATTACATAAAATAATTTTTTAATAAAAATAATTAATTAAATAAATAAAGTTAGAGTCCCCTAAACACAAATATTCCCTATACACATGCAATAAAGAAAAAAACACAAAATCGCCCAAAAAACCCACATATTTGGTATCGCCGCGTCCGTAACAATCCGTACAATAACTCAGAAGCATTATTGAACCCGCTCGGTGAACGCCGTAAAAACAAAACCCGAAAAACACGCCAAAAATGTACATTTTTCATAAAATCTCTACACAAAAAAGTTCTAAAAAGTGATCAAAAAAAGTTATGTGCGCAAAAATGGTACCACTGAAAAGAACAACTCAACACGTAAAAAATAAGCCCTAAACTAGCTCTGTCAACCAAAAAATATTAAAGTTACGTCTCTGAAAAGATGGCGATGCAAAAACAACTGAGATTTCCTCTATATTAGTTTTTATCCAGTAAAATTGTAAAAATAAATGAAAAACTATATAAATGAGGTATCACCGTAATCGTAGTGACCTATAGAATGAAGATAATATAATATTTTTAGTGTACGGTGTACGACCCCCAAAAAATACGAAAAGAAAGTAAACCAAAATTGACAATTTTCTTTTCACCCATACATTCAAGAGTTAATAAAATCTCATCAATTAGCTAATGACCCACTAAAATGAAGTATTTGTAAAGTGCATCTCATGTTGCAGAAAATAAGCCCTTATATGTCCAAATTGCCAAAAAAATAAAGATTGTATAGCCAATAAAAATTGACAATGCATAATCTGCTCTGAATGGCGCAGCTCCCTTCGATGCCCTGGCGTGTGCCCATACAGCAGGTTACCACCACATATGGGGTATTATTATACACGGAAGAGATTGGGTATCAAATTTTGTGGAGCGTTTTGGTATTTTATCCACTGAGAATTTGTACATTTTTTGAAAAACATATTAATTTAGCCAAAAAAATTTTACTTTCAAAATTGCATCCGATTTCGTTTTAACCCCTGTAAAACAATTAAAGGGTTAACAAACTTCATAAAAGTTGTTTCACGTACGTTGAGGGGCGTAGTTTCTATAATGGGGTAATTTATGGGGTTTACTTTTATTTAGGTCTCTCAAAGTGATTTGAAACCTGAGCAGGTCCCTCAATAGCAGGATTTTGCGTTTTTTCTGAAAATGTGAAAAATCGCACCTAACGTTCAAAGCCCCATAACATCCTACAAAAATAAGAGTATGCATAAAAAACCATGTCCACATAAATTAGACATTTAGTGAATGTTAGTAATTATGTTTTTTTGCGGTTATGACTATGTATGGAAAAAGTAGAACATTTTGAAGTTCAAAAATCAAAAATTTTTACAAATTTTCACCAAATATCTGATTTTCTCATAAATAAATGCAAAACATAACACCAAAATTTTTCAAATAACCTGAAGTACGATGTGTCACGAGAAAACTATTTTAAAATCACTTGGATATGTTAAAGCGTTCCGAAGTTATAACCACTTATAGTGACACAGAGCAGATTTGAAAAAATGGGCCGTGTCAGGAAGGTGAAAAGTGGCTTCAGCGTTAAGGGGTTAAGCATTTCAATAAAGCAATTCTTAGGTTGTGTTTTGTGCATTAGCAACTCTTTAAACTTCCTTTCACTTTGTATTGATCAAACTTGATCAATGGTTGCAAGATCATAAACTATTAGAATATCATATGAAAAGAAAAAAATATGAAAACTGATATATGATATAAAAGACTTTTAGGAAGAAAGGTTTGGGGGTTACTAAATCTCTAAAAGGGAATTTTACATTTCTCAACGTCATGGTGTGACAGCGGGTGTATGAAGAGGGTTTACAAGTTGAGCCATGTTGGATGTTTAATGCACAATGCAGCAAACACCCACCATTAACATCCGTGATCAGCTGGCACCGATTGCGGCGGCTTGTGGGTGCCGTCATCTTGGCCAGTATCATTTGTTGCCCCCGGTGACATAATCAGGGGCATTGATTCATTGCTGTGACAGCCTAGACTCCCTGGCTTAGTGAGAAAATCCCACATAAAAAACAGTAGTATGGTAGTATATTTTAAGATCGGTTAGACCACCTAGGGTTGAAGTACCCTAGGGTGTCTAAAAATACAGTAGAAAAATGTATTAAAAAAGTACAAAAAACCCCTAAAAGTTCAAATCACCCCCCTTTTCTTAAAAGTGAGATTAAAATCAACAAATTAAATCTTAAACATGTTAGGTATTGCCGTATCCCAAAATGCCATCCCATCCCATAGTTGAAAAGAACACCCAAAATTCTGAATGAACGCTTTTTTGCCATTTTGCAACACTTTTGATAAAAAGTGATCCAAAGTTCATACCAAAATGGTAGCAAGTATAATTTGTTGCACAGAAAACAAGCCCTGTACACGGAAATGTACAACAAGTAATGGAATTTTAAAGTGGGAAGTAAAATAATAGAAACACTAAAATGAGCAAGGGCTGTGTTCTTAAGGGGTTAATGATAATAGTTGTCATTGTTGGGTCATCATAATATCCCCGTTGTGCCTAAAATTACTGTCTCCAAAATTCCCCAAATTTGTGGCCCAATTCAATCAAGTTCATGTTTTCATTACTTCTTACAATAGTGTATCTATTGCACTTCACATACTTGTTCCCAATGCACTGACATTACTTTCCTATGTGGCAATTTATATAAGGGCAGTATAGTCTTTAAGTATTGTACATCAACAAATTTCAGCAACTGATGTAAATTACATGGGAATACTTATAATTTGTAATGTAAGGCGAAAAGAGCTATTAAATTGATAACTGTATGTACCCAATCACTGCAGCTGCAGTTAAAGGGAGGTTGTTCTCCACTGTAGTCAATTATAGACTTCAGCAGTGACCTCTAAGCATGTCATGTTACTAACTGCATGCTATAGGGCCTAGGCAATAGTGGATTATAATATAGGCGGTTTGGGCAGCTGCCTGGGGCCCAAGGCTTCAAGGCTTCTTGGACTTCCTGAACCAATCACCAAGTTTGATACTGCCCTATAGACATGACCAAGAGAAGGACCTCCAGCCGTGAAATCCTCAGCGTCTCAACTCATATGTATACCAGGGTCTGTCCAGGTCCTTTGAAGGTCCTCCAAAAATCTGCAGAACTAAAAGTGTCTTTATTCTACTACTATATGTAGGAAGTAAACGCCATTAAATAATTTGACAATTATTTATTATTTATGACAATTTTCATACAGCCCAGGGTCCATGGTTGTATTAATCCACCCCTGGGTGTAGGTATAGATATGGCCAGGTATATATCCACATAATTTTGTGAAAAACTTCAAGAATGTTTGAAAGTTTTAGAATACAAAAACACCACAAAAATGCAGCAAAAATGTTTTAAAAACATTTTTTAAAAAGTGGGCTTTCTAAGAGTTGGGATAGCAGGTAATGTTTTCATGGAAAGGCAAAGCTTGCTCCAAAGTATCAACTGGATTCTTTCCCGTATTCTCAACACCAGTAGAATGTCCTTGCTGCAGTTTACTAAATTAGCAGACCAGAGATGGAAACTAGAACAGAAATGACATCACAACATTACAAGGCATGCAAACAAGTTTGGCTTTTCACCAATCCTCATTCACATGCCTACTGAATTTTTCCAAATTTAACTTGGTCAGAGTAGCTGTTGGTGGTCTAAAGCTGGCAGCTGTTTTATTGTTACTTCAGGGGATTAGGAACATTCCAATTCCAAAGTATATAGAGATTATGATGCTCAATTCTTGGTACATACAACAAAAATATAAAGCAAAAAAACTCAATTCTAACTGCTCCTAATGCTCCTAAAGGATTATGTATTTGCATAAAGTCTTTCAGTTGTTAACCCTAGTGTACATGTGCCTAGATTCCCAAACTTAAAGTTTGTAACATAGGCTCCACAAAGAAATAAAGAATCATTGGCTTCATTGGCTTTTATCAGTGATTTTTTTCAATCTTTTTTCTCTAAGTTATAAGAGAAGTTATAAGTGATAGAAACTAGTGAAACTTTTGGGATGCCAGTGTATGATGAAAACCCCACCCCCCTGCTGTGCATGAAATATCAGGCCACTCCAACCTCTTGATATACCCGGTGGTCAGCTGTGCCGGAGTACAATCTTACACCAGGATCTGTGTGAAGTAGAATAGTACTATAGCCCGGACATGCAGCCCTTCACAGTCCCAAAGGGGGAAATAATCTCGATTCTTGGGAGTGAGCCAGGTTTTGGGAATATTTTAGGGCTTGTCTGCCAAAAAACTGATAGATAAATGTCGCTCCTTATCTATGAAAAAATTGAGCAATATGTGTAAAGTCTAGAGATGAGCGAGCACTAAAATGCTCGGGTACTCGTTATTCGAGACGAACTTTTCCCGATGCTCGAGTGCTCGTCTCGAATAACGAGCCCCATTGAAGTCAATGGGAGACTCGAGCATTTTTCAAGGGGACCAAGGCTCTGCACAGGGAAGCTTGGCCAAACACCTGGGAACCTCAGAAAAGGATGGAAACACCACGGAAATGGACAGGAAACAGCAGGGGCAGCATGCATGGATGCCTCTGAGGCTGCTTAATCGCACCAATATGCCAAAATTATGGGCAACAGCATGGCCATGACAGAGTGACAGAATGAAGCTAGATAGCATCTAAAACATCCAATAATTGACCCTGACACTATAGGGGACTTCATGCAGAGGCAGCGGCAGCAGCGGCAGGCTAGAGAGTGGCATGAACGACATACCCTAAATGGACTCAGGCTTCAAACCAATGGGTGGCAGAGAGGAACCAAAGGAGGTGAGCAAGAAGCGCTCAAATAATATCGGTACATGATAAAAGTTTGCTAGTATATTTTGTGGATTACACAGCAGGGTGGCGACAAAGTTAACATGGAAGCCATGAAAACAACCCAAAATTCTGCCTGACACAGCTCGTTTGATAAGGGGACCATGTATGGAGGCAGTGAACTAGTAGTAGATTAAAGGTGCTGCAGTTAAAACTATGTTAGTTGGATCTTGGCATGGAGCTGGCGCTCCGCTGCCAGGCGAGCTTTCGCCAATCCAAGCCCCTGTCTCTAGGCTACTCCCCAAACAGCACTTCTAAGAACCTTTTGTATAAGATCAAGTGTAATAGCGTTCTTATAAGTTTAGGATATGGCGGGTGAGGGGAATGGAAACAGATGCGCAAGAAGCGCTGAAATAATATTGGTAAATGATAAAAGTTTGCCAGTATCTTTTCTGGATTACACAGCAGGGTGGCGAGAAAGTTAACAAGTTTGATGTGGAATGCCCTGTAATAGCTCTTGGGCGGTGTGCCTTTTATCGGCTAGGCTCAGCAGTTTGAGCACCGCCTGCTGTCGCTTAGCGACGGCACTGCTGCTGTGCCTAGAGCTACCGACTGATGGCGCCATGGCCACGGATGGTAATTCGGAGGAGGTGGAGGAGGGGTGGGAGGAGGAGGAGGTATAGTAGGCCTTTGAGACCTGGACCGAGGTAGGCCCCGCAATCCTCTGCCTGACAAAGCTCGTTTGATAAGGGGACCATGTATGGAGGCAGTGAACTAGTAGTAGATTAAAGGTGCTGCAGTTAAAACTATGTTAGTTGGATCTTGGCATGGAGCTGGCGATCCGCTGCCAGGCGAGCTTTCGCCAATCCAAGCCCGTGTCTCTAGGCTACTCCCCAAACAGCACTTCTAAGAACCTTTTGTATAAGATCAAGTGTAGTAGCGTTCTTATAAGTTTAGGATATGGCGGGTGAGGGGAATGTAAACAGAAGCGCAAGAAGCGCTGAAATAATATTGGTAAATGTTAAAAGTTTGCCAGTATATTTTGTGGATAACACAGCTGGGTGGCGACAAAGTTAACAACTTTGATGTGGAATCCATGAAAACAACCCAAATTTCTGCCTGACACACCTCGTTTGATAAAGGGACGATGTATGGAGGCAGCTATATGGACGACTTTTGGAGGAAGCAATGGAGACAACGTGTGGAGGCTGCTATGGAGACAATTTAATTTGGATAGTGCCTGTATGTGGCAGTCCAAAAAAGTTTTCAAACCAGAGGAGCAGGTAGGTGGCCCTCCAGAAAAATGGAATAGATTGAGTGCCTGTATGTGGCAGTCCAAAAAAGTTTTCAAACCAGAGGAGCAGGTAGGTGGCCCTCCAGAAAAATGGAATAGATTGAGTGCCTGTATGTGGCAGTCCAAAAAAGTTTTCAAACCAGAGGAGCAGGTAGGTGGCCCTCCAGAAAAATGGAATAGATTGAGTGCCTGTATGTGGCAGTCCAAAAAAGTTTTCAAACCAGAGGAGCAGGTAGGTGGCCCTCCAGAAAAATGGAATAGATTGAGTGCCTGTATGTGGCAGTCCAAAAAAGTATTCAAACCAGAGGAGCAGGTAGGTGGCCCTCCAGAAAAATGGAATAGATTGAGTGCCTGTATGTGGCAGTCCAAAAAAGTTTTCAAACCAGAGGAGCAGGTAGGTGGCCCTCCAGAAAAATGGAATAGATTGAGTGCCTGTATGTGGCAGTCCAAAAAAGTTTTCAAACCAGAGGAGCAGGTAGGTGGCCCTCCAGAAAAATTGAATAGATTGAGTGCCTGTATGTGGCACTCCCAAAAATTGTTTAAAACAGAGGACCGGGTAGGTGGCCCTCCAGAAAAATTAAATGCATAAAGTACTATAGGTAGAGCCAGTGGGCCCTGTCAAAAAATAGCCAGTTTCCTCTGCTTTACTGTACAAAGAGCAGGAGAAGGAGGAAAATGAGGAGGAGGAGGAGGAGTGGATAAATTATTCAGGTTGAGCTTCCTTCACCTGCTGGAGATTGGAAATTAGGAGAAATCCATGCTTTATTCATCTTGATAAGCGTCAGCCTGTCAGCGCTGTCAGTCGACAGGCGTGTACGCTTATCGGTGATGATGCCACCAGCTGCACTGAAAACCCGCTCGGACAAGACGCTAGCGGCAGGGCAGGCAAGAACCTCCAAGGCGTACAGCGCCAGTTCGTGCCACATGTCCAGCTTTGAAACCCAGTAGTTGTAGGGAGCTGTGTGATCATTTAGGACGATGGTATGGTCAGCTACGTACTCCCTCACCATCTTTCTGTAAAGATCAGCCCTACTCTGCCGAGACTGGGGACAGGTGACAGTGTCTTGCTGGGGTGACATAAAGCTGGCAAAAGCCTTGTAAAGCGTACCCTTGCCAGTGCTGGACAAGCTGCCTGCTCGCCTACTCTCCCTCGCTACTTGTCCCGCAGAACTACGCACTCTGCCGCTAGCGCTGTCAGAAGGGAAATACTGTTTCAGCTTGTGCACCAGGGCCTGCTGTTATTCATGCATCCTCACACTCCTTTCCTCTCCAGGGATGAGAGTGGAAAGATTTTGCTTGTACCGTGGGTCCAGGAGAGTGAACACCCAGTAATCGGTGCTGGAATAAATTCTTTGAACGCGAGGGTCACGGGATAGGCAGCCTAGCATGAAATCTGCCATATGCGCCAGAGTACCAACGCGTAAGAATTCGCTCCCCTCACTGGCCTGACTGTCCATTTCCTCCTCCTCCAACTCCTCCAATTCCTCTTCTTCTGCCCATACACGCTCAACAGTGAAGGACTCAACAATGGTCCCCTCTTGTGTCTCGCCAACATTCTCCTCCTCTTCCTCCTCCACCTCCACCTCCTCCGATATGCGCTGAGAAACAGACCTAAGGGTGCTTTGGCTATCAACAAGGGAATCTTCTTCCCCCGTCTCTTGTGAGGAGCGCAAAGCTTCCGACTTCATGCTGACCAGAGAGTTTTTCAACAGGCCAAGCAGCGGGATGGTGAGGCTGATGATGGCGGCATCGCCACTGACCATCTGTGTTGACTCCTCAAAGTTACTCAGCACCTGACAGATATCAGACATCCACGTCCACTCCTCATTGTAGACTTGAGGAAGCTGACTGACCTGACTACCAGTTCTGGTGGAAGTTGACATCTGGCAGTCTACAATCGCTCGGCGCTGCTGGTAAACTCTGGATAACATGGTCAGTGTTGAATTCCACCTCGTGGGCACGTCGCACAACAGTCGGTGAGCGGGCAGTTGGAGGCGGCGCTGCGCTGACCTGAGAGTGGCAGCATCTGTGCTGGACTTCCTGAAATGCGCACAGATGCGGCGCACCTTCGTGAGCAAATCAGACAGATTGGGGTATGTCTTGAGTAAACGCTGAACTATCAGATTTAACACATGGGCCAGGCATGGCACATGTGTCAGTCTGCCGAGTTGCAGAGCCGCCACCAGGTTACGGCCGTTGTCACACACAACCATGCCTGGCTTCAGGTTCAGCGGTGCCAGCCACAGATCAGTCTGCGCCGTGATGCCCTGTAATAGTTCTTGGGCGGTGTGCCTTTTATCGCCTAGGCTCAGCAGTTTGAGCACCGCCTGCTGTCGCTTAGCGACGGCACTGCTGCTGTGCCTAGAGCTACCGACTGATGGCGCCATGCCCACGGATGGTCGTTCGGAGGAGGAGGTGGAGGAGGGGTGGGAGGAGGAGGAGGCATAGTAGGCCTCAAACACCTGGACCGAGGTAGGCCCCGCAATCCTCGGCGTCGGCAGTATATGACCAGCCGCAGGGTCACACTCGGTCCCAGCCTCCACCAAGTTAACCCAATGTGCCGTCAGAGATATATAGTGGCCCTGCCCGGCAGCACTCGTCCACGTGTCCGTGGTCAGGTGGACCTTGTCAGAAACGGCGTTGGTCAGGGCACGGATTATGTTGTCTGACACGTACTGGTGCAGGGCTGGGACGGCACATCGGGAAAAGTAGTGGCGGCTGGGGACCGAATACCGAGGGGCGGCCGCCGCCATGAGGCTGCGAAAGGCCTCGGTCTCTACTAGCCTATAGGGCAGCATCTCCAGGCTTAGCAATCTGGAGATGTGCACATTAAGGGCTTGGGCGTGCGGGTGGGTTGCACTATATTTGCGTTTCCGCTCCAGCGTCTGGGGTATGGAGAGCTGAACGCTGGTGGATGCTGTGGAGGATCGTGGAGGCGACGATGGGGTTTTTGTGGCAGGGTCCTGGGCAGGGGGCTGACTATCAGCTGACACAGGGGAAGGAGCAGTGGTGTGCACGGCCGGAGGTGAACGCGCTTGTTGCCACTGAGTGGGGTGTTTAGCATTCATATGCCTGCGCATACTGGTGGTAGTTAAGCTAGTAGTGGTGGAACCCCTGCTGATCCTGGTTTGGCAAATGTGGCACACCACAGTCCGTCGGTCATCCGGTGTTTCCTTAAAGAACCTCCAGACTTCTGAAAATCTAGCCCTCGCCGCAGGAGCCCTCGCCATGGGAGCTTCACTAGTTGACACATTTGGCGCTGATGCACCAGCTCTGGCCCTGCCTCTCCGTCTGGCCCCACCACTGCCTCTTCCAACCTGTTCTGGTCGAGGACTCTCCTCCGTCTCAGAAGCACTGTGTTCACCCGGCCTCTCAACCCAGCTTGGGTCTGTCACCTCATCATCCTCCGATCCCTCAGTCTGCTCCCCCCTCGGACTTCCTGCCCTGACAACAACTTCCCCACTGTCTGACAACCGTGTCTCCTCATCGTCGGACACCTCTTTACACACTTCTTCCAGTACGTCAACAAGGTCATCATCACCCACAGACTGCGACTGGTGGAAAACCTGGGCATCGGAAAATTGCTCATCAGCAACCGGACAAGTGGTTTGTGACTGTGGGAAGGGTCCAGAAAACAGTTCCTCAGAGTATGCCGGTTCAAATGGCAAATTTTGCTGGGAGGGGGCAGACTGGGGGGGAGGAGGCTGAGGTGCAGGAGCTGGAGGAGTGCCGATTTCGGTGACATGGGCGGACTGCGTGGAAGACTGACTGGTGGACAAATTGCTCGAAGCATTGTCGGCAATCCACGACATCACCTGTTCGCACTGTTCTGGCCTCAACAGTGCTCTACCACGAGTCCCAGTAACTTCAGACATGAACCTAGGGAGTGTAGCTCTGCGGCGTTCCCCTGCTCCCTCATAAGCAGGTGGTGTCTCACCCCGCCCAGGACCACGGCCTCTGACCCCTGCAGTAGTTGGACGCCCACGTCCCCGCCCTCGTCCTCTACCCCTAGCCCTCGGGTTAAACATTTTGAAAATGAGAGTTATAACTTGAATTTTTTTTTAACTTTTTTTTTGTTTTTTTGTTTTTTTTTTGTGTTTTTTAGTTTTTAAAACCAAACGATGCTATCCTATTGCTATGGCTATTTTATAGCCAAGTATGAAAGCACACTGCTATGCCAGATGAGATGACGCTGAGTTATGAAAAAAATAAACGTAAAATAAAAAAGGAAATGGCAGACTGTGCCTAATTGAAATACAACCCCGGGCCCTAATAAATTTTCCCACTTCGGTCTTTGCGATGGATATGTGCGTCACTAAAACACAGTGGTCGCAAGTCTGACTCCAAATTGCTCACAATTTGCTAGTAGATGCACTGCAACAACTACAGCCACCAGCAGATCAACCAGAAATCAAATATATATAACGCTACTGTAGGCGTAATTAAGCCGTTTGTATTCTCCTATGGCTATTTTCTAGCCAAGTATTACAGCACACTACTATGCCAGATGAGATGACGCTGAGTTATGAAAAAAATAAACGTAAAATAAAAAAGGAAATGGCAGACTGTGCCTAATTGAAATACAACCCCGGGCCCTAATAAATTTTCCCACTTCGGTCTTTGCGATGGATATGTGCGTCACTAAAACACAATGGTCGCAAGTCTGACTCCAAATTGCTCACAATTTGCTAGTAGATGCACTGCAACAACTACAGCCACCAGCAGATCAACCAGAAATCAAATATATATAACGCTACTGTAGGCGTAATTAAGCCGTTTGTATTCTCCTATGGCTATTTTCTAGCCAAGTATTACAGCACACTACTATGCCAGATGAGATGACGCTGAGTTATGAAAAAAATAAACGTAAAATAAAAAAGGAAATGGCAGACTGTGCCTAATTGAAATACAACCCCGGGCCCTAATAAATTTTCCCACTTCGGTCTTTGTGATGGATATGTGCGTCACTAAAACACAGTGGTCGCAAGTCTGACTCCAAATTGCTCACAATTTGCTAGTAGATGCACTGCAACAACTACAGCCACCAGCAGATCAACCAGAAATCAAATATATATAACGCTACTGTAGGCGTAATTAAGCCGTTTGTATTCTCCTATGGCTATTTTCTAGCCAAGTATTACAGCACACTACTATGCCAGATGAGATGACGCTGAGTTATGAAAAAAATAAACGTAAAATAAAAAAGGAAATGGCAGACTGTGCCTAATTGAAATACAACCCCGGGCCCTAATAAATTTTCCCACTTCGGTCTTTGCGATGGATATGTGCGTCACTAAAACACAGTGGTCGCAAGTCTGACTCCAAATTGCTCACAATTTACTAGTAGATGCACTGCAACAACTACAGCCACCAGCAGATCAACTAGAAATCAAATATATATAACGCTACTGTAGGCGTAATTAAGCCGTTTGTATTCTCCTATGGCTATTTTCTAGCCAAGTATTACAGCACACTACTATGCCAGATGAGATGACGCTGAGTTATGAAAAAAATAAACGTAAAATAAAAAAGGAAATGGCAGACTGTGCCTAATTGAAATACAACCCCGGGCCCTAATAAATTTTCCCACTTCGGTCTTTGCGATGGATATGTGCGTCACTAAAACACAGTGGTCGCAAGTCTGACTCCAAATTGCTCACAATTTACTAGTAGATGCACTGCAACAACTACAGCCACCAGCAGATCAACCAGAAATCAAATATATATAACGCTACTGTAGGCGTAATTAAGCCGTTTGTATTCTCCTATGGCTATTTTCTAGCCAAGTATTACAGCACACTACTATGCCAGATGAGATGACGCTGAGTTATGAAAAAAATAAACGTAAAATAAAAAAGGAAATGGCAGACTGTGCCTAATTGAAATACAACCCCGGGCCCTAATAAATTTTCCCACTTCGGTCTTTGCGATGGATATGTGCGTCACTAAAACACAGTGGTCGCAAGTCTGACTCCAAATTGCTCACAATTTACTAGTAGATGTACTGCAACAACTACAGCCACCAGCAGATCAACCAGAAATCAAATATATATAACGCTACTGTAGGCGTAATTAAGCCGTTTGTATTCTCCTATGGCTATTTTCTAGCCAAGTATTACAGCACACTACTATGCCAGATGAGATGACACTGAGTTATTAAAACAATAAACGTAAAATAAAAAGAAACTGGCAGACTGTGCCTAATTCTACTCAAACCCCTAATAAATTTTCCCACTTTGGTGTTTGAGGTGGATATGTGTGTCACTAAGAGCTAAACACAACGGTAGCAAGTCCCCCTGCAAATTCCTCACAATATGGTACTAGCTGCAAATAAAAAAAAAAAAAAATTATAACGTTATTGTAGCCCTAAGAAGGGCTGTTGGGTTCTTTTAGAATCACTCCTGCCTACCAGTAAGCTAATAGAACACCCTAACGCTTTCCCTGACCAGCAGCAGCTCTCTCCCTAGCGGCATCCAGACAGAGAATGATCCGAGCAGCGCGGGCAGCGGCTAGTCTATCCCAGGGTCACCTGATCTGGCCAGCCAACCACTGCTATCTACGTGTAAGGGTACCACGTCATGCTGGGTGGAGTGCAGAGTCTCCTGGCTTGTGATTGGCTCTGTTTCTGGTCGCCAAAAAGCAAAACGGCGGGAGCTGCCATTTTCTCGAGCGGGCGAAATACTCGTCCGAGCAACGAGCAGTTACGAGTATGCTAATGCTCGATCGAGCATCAAGCTCGGACGAGTATGTTCGCTCATCTCTAGTAAAGTCCCTTTCCTTGATCTTCTATTCAATATTCTTTAGCTTGTTCATTTCTTTTCAGCTACAATGTACAAACAAGGTATAGACTCTAAACATGGCATTACTTCTGGGTTTCTATTTTTAATTGCAATAGCACTCGAATAATGACAATGGAATAACTCAATTAGAGATCTGCTGTCGGAGACTTTATTACATAATGCTTTCTAATTGACCCTCATAGTTTAATAAGACAGAACATCTCAGCAGAACATTGACAAAAGTTATTAATTTTCTCTTCAGCAGAGACCAGTGTCCCAATTAAATCCCATGATAATGCCAAACTGACTAGCTGACCTCATTACAGCTAATGCTTATTAGTCCTGTTGAGAGGCTAACATCGCACGCTATTAAAATGGCTAAATGAGCACATACAACTATCTTAAAGTGATTATAATTTACATACATGACTAATTTGGTTGCTGCAGGTCTGATGTCCTCACAATGATAGCAGTGTAATCTGACTAATATAGGAAGGTGCCTGTCATTATTTGCACACACAGACCCAAATCTACATAAAATATATTACGTACTGTTGAAACCTTTTTATTTTTTAGTTTAAGTGGCTCTCAAATGCTGAAAGTAGTAACAAACCAATAGACACCAATAAAAAATGTTAATATGTTTTATTCTTATTGATAATTTTACATCTTAAAGTCAGTGTATAAGTTTGGGGTATTTTTTTATTTGAAATCCAATTTATTTCCCAAAGAACTAATGGCTGATAAAACGGACTTCTTGGATTTTTATGTGTTTAATAGCTTGACTTCATTTTTTTCCTAATTTTGGTCTGCAGCATTATGACTGTACCTGATATTTTTATGTCTGTGATCTATAACACTTTTAGCAGCTAAGTTACTGTTAAATACTCCCTCACACGCCTTCACTGTTCTGCCTGTGACCTTCTCCTCCCATATAACCAGCAATAATGCAAATTTCTATCCATTCAGTTTGTAAAACCTTCATCTCATAATGTCGACATTACTTTATGGCCAATGTTCAAAAATATATGCAACGAATTGCTACATTTGTGAAATTCACTATATTAGGGTATGCTTCTATTCATATTTAGATTGTATTAAATGTCACATGTCATTATACATACATTAAATACAAAACTACAGTAAAGTACAAGCTGACCCTAATATAAGCCAAGGCACAATAATTTTACCACAAAAAATCGGGAAACTCATAGATGCCAATAATATTATATTAACTGAGGCATCAGTAAGCAGCAGCCTACCCTCAGTAACGAAATGTCCAGCAGCTTCTTCTCACTAATGAAATGTCCAGCAGCTTCCCCTCATTAATAAAATGTCTAGCAGCCTCCCATTGTTAATAAAATATTCAGCAGCAGCATCCCCTCATCCATAAAATGTCCATTACAGCCTTTACTCATTAATAAAACATCCAGCAGCATCCCCTCTCATTGATGAAATGTCCAGCAGCCTCTTGTTGTTAATAAGATGTTCAGCAGCAGCCTCCCCTCACTCATAAGATGTCTAGCACAGCCTTTACTCATTAATGAAATGTCCAACAGCATCCTCCCCTAATTAATGAAGTGTCCAGCAGCCTCCCCTAATTAATGAAATGTCCAGATGCCACAACTCATTAATTAAATTTTCATACTCATTAATAAAATGACCAGCAGAAGCCTTCCCCCACTATTAAAATGTCCAACACAGACTTTGTTAAGAAAATGTCCAGCAGCAGCCTCCACGCATTAATAAAATGTCCAGCTGAAGTCTCCACTCACTAATGAAATGTCAAACTTTTTATGGAAGGAGCCATGATGCTCAGTTGGTCACTGTGGTTTCACACATATTTGAACATTGTATGGCAGATTCATTTCTTTTCTATTTAAGGGGCTGACCTGCAGAAGAATTTCATGACTGACAGACATGATCTCATAGTCACTTACCAGGGGTAACGTGCTCAATACAGGCAGTCCCCGGGTTACGTTCAAGATAGGGTCCGGAGGTTTGTTCTTAAGTTGAATTTGTATGTAAGTCAAAACTGTATAATTTATAATTGTAGATCTAGACAAAAAAAATTTTAGCCCCAGTGACAATTGGAGTTTAAACAATTTTTACTGTAGTGGGACCAAGGATTATCAATAAAGCTTCATTACAGACATTTTACAGCTGATTTTTGAAATCTGGGACTATAGTAAAGCATTCAGAAAGCTTCACCAGAGGTCAGAGGGGTCTGTCTGTAACTATGGGTTGTCTGTAAGTCGGGTGTCCTTAAGTAGGGGACCGCCTGTAAAATGTTACATCCCTTAATGAGCTGAATATGTATTCACATATGGAGGACCAATCCTTAGAATAATATCATCATGGTAAAAAATAAACCCTTTAAACAATTCTCACATTCTAGCTAAAGGAAGTCTACCGATGGCACTTATGAAATCCAACAATGTGGCTTAAGGTAAATGAATAATCAGAATTTTGCAAGGGATTCATAACTCTGAATCAGAAAAAAATGGTATCTTCTATTTTAATATCTATTAACCCCTTAATGACGTGGCCTTATTTTGTTTTTTCATTTCTATTTTTCACTCCCCACATTCAAAAGTCTATAACTTTTTTATTTTTACATGTAAAAATTTTTACATTTTTACATGTGTTATGGCTTCTTTTCTGTGTAATAAATTGTGCTCCGTAGTGACACTATTTAATATTCCATGCCGTGTACTGGGAAGCAGAAAAAAGATTTCCAAATGCAGTGAAAATGGTGAAATAACGCATTTGCGCAGTTTTCTTGTAGGCTTGGATTTTACAGTTTTCACTGTGCGCCCCAAATTACATGTCTACTTTACTTTATTTTTTGAGTCGGTATGATTAAGGCAATACCAAATTTGTATAGGTATTATAATTTTTTCATACATTTACAAAATTTAAAACCTCCTGTACAAATTTTTTTTTTATTTTTCCATCTTCTGGCACCAATAACTTTTTCATACTTTGGTTTATGGAGCTGTGGGTGATGTCATTTTTTGTGACTTTCAATGAAGATTTCATTGCTATCATTTTTAGGACATTTTTATGACCTTTATGACACTTTTTATAAATTTTTTATATTTTTCCAGTGAAAAACTGTTATTATATTTTGATAGATCTGGCATTTTCAGACATGGCAATACCTAAAGGGGTTCAGTTACTAAGGGTCCGCGGACCGCATTTTTGTTGGGTTGCCTGGCGATTTCCGATTAGCGCCACATTTAACAGGGAAAATAAGTTCTGACCGGAGCTCCCGATTCTCTTGCTTCCGTGTGTCTTTCTCTTCCAATATGTTACTCACAAAAAAGAGCAGTTCACACTCCTCCAGCACAAATTCCTGAATCCTCCAATAAGAATATACCGCTATTCAGACCTCCTGCGTTTTTCCTGTGACCTCCTCCGTATGCAACTTACGTTGCGGTAGATCGCTGGAAGAAATTCACCCGCAGATAGCGTAGTACAGTTTAACACTCAGGATTTATTTACAGGGTCCCATACAGGGCGAAACCCAGGGTCGGGCGAGAACGTGCAGCTGGCGTCCCATATTGGAGTTTTATATGCGCATTTTTATTGCTCTTTTGTGAGTATGCTTTTAACCTAAATAAATCCTGAGCGTTAAACTGTACTACGCTATCTGCGGGTGAATTTCTTCCAGCGATCTACCGCAACATATGGTGCATACGAAGGAGGTCACAGGAAAAATGCAGGAGTGTTGGTCTGAATAGCCGTATATTCTTATCGGAGGATTCAGGAATTTGTGCTGGAGGAGTGTGAACTGCTCTATTTTGTAAGTGACATATTGGAAGAGAAAGACACACGGAAGCAAGAGAATCGGGAGCTCCGGTCAGAACTTATTTTCTTTGTTATATAATTTGGGGTTTATCGGATCAACCCTTGACTGTTTGTAGCTCCACGAGAGAGGTGTGCAGCACATAGATGGTATTGCTGTATTTTTTGCATTTAACAGGGGCTTTATTCACACACGATTGGATTTTGGCGCATCAGTGCAGGCTTTCATGCAACACAAATCGGGCGGCGGGCTGACGGACGTTCCGACAGATTCGGATAACGCGCTGGATTTAACATCGTAAATTGTGTCACAAGACACCCACTTACAAGCACCGGGTAGAAGAAGGTGAACTCCAGCGGACCTCAGTGGGAAGCAACACATGCAGGATCTTTGGCACACAATGTTTGTGAATCGCGCCATAATTCATCTTCGTTGGACAGTCCTGATCGGGGATCGTGACAGGACCGGGTAAGTAAATGTGTCCCAATGTGTTTATGATTTTTACTGTTTTTTAATATTTATATCAGTTCTAGGGAGGGGGGGGTGATTTGAATTTTAAGTTTTTTTTAATTATAATTTTTTTCTTTTAACTTTTTTTTATTTTTACTATTTTTCAGACTTCCTAGGGTACTTTAACCCTAGGTTGTCTTATCGATCGTAACATATACTGCCATACTACAGTAGCTGATAGCACATTGTAATGGTAGGGTTAACATGAGTCAGCCTCGGCTTTTCGGAAGATGAGAAGCGACGATCCTCGGCAAGATGGCATTGCTGGCGACGATCCGTGAGCCCTCTCCATGCACCGGAGCCCAACGCGTGCCGTACTATTATGGCACACGTCAGTAAGGGGTTAAATTAAGACACAACTCAACACAGAATGATTGAGTTAAAAGCAGCATGAGATTTTAAGGAATATTTTACTTCACTGGCTACCTTACTACTATTATTTGGGCTAAATAGCAAGTCAATCATGAAGCCACAAGAAAAAAAAAGCTATGTAATATCTAGAGGACTCACATTCTGTCTGCTGATTGACAATCAAATCAGTAGAGTAACTAGGATATCTAGGAGCCATCTTCTCCAATACAAAGAAAAGGTGTACAACAATCGTGTACCACTGGTTGTGACTTATAATCCACATTTGGAAATACTAAGAACAACCTCAAGAAATACTTCACAAAGATGACCACCTAAAAACAATGTTCCCAGACCCTCCATTGCTGTGCCAAATGCATCCCCAGAGGAATATTGTTATCAGGACCAACAAACATACATAAATGGACTTTCCCCTGTATTGTCAGGAGCTGCAAAACCTGCATGGGCAGGTTCCTCAAAGACGGACTAGAATTCAGGGAGGAATGCGGAATTCAGAAGTGGCAATGACTGGATCGTTCCTGTCCCAAAGGGTAGTAGCTCACGCCAGGGCTTTCCCGGAAAGAGGGCTGATCACGAAAGTCACCATAGCATGTTCTGTGGCGAACTGGAGGGCATGGAAACACTCAGCCTGGGTTCAGCATTAGACAATGCATCCGTAGTAACGGTTGGTGCAAGAGGTACAGGACGCTGGTGCTGGGTAGCCAACAATTGCTGCAGGATGGCGTTGAGTTGTCCAAGTTGCTGGCCTTGCACGGCAATCTGCTGGTTCAGGGGGCAAAACCTTGGCAGGATCCATGGCCAAATCTTACAGTAAGAAACCAGATGTTAGTCAACACCTGGGAGCAGGGCCTGCCGCTAAGCGGGTTGGACTTGCATGACTTTGTCCATGGTGGAGGCCAAGCATAGTACAAAGCCGCGAGGCAGAAGTGTAGACAGGGACAGGCAGATGGTCAAGACAGGCAGCACAGGAGCAAAGTCAGGAACAGAATAAAGGTCACAAGGGGAAATCGTTATAATTGCAAGCGATGCGGAGACTGCCGGTCCAAGCGCTGGATTGAGGCGAGGTAAGTGAGACAGCAGGGTCCTGGGGAGCAGAGAGGAGCACGGGTGCGCCTCTTTATACAGGTCTTCTCTAAATGGTCCATTTAGAAATGGAATATATGAGATAAATAGGGTAATCTTAATTGTACTTAAAGTAATATTATATGTAGATGGCTCTGCATAATAAAAATATTGCTTCTTATTATAAGCTTGAACCTTTCTGTCTGAAACTACAACTGTATATTGTAAACAGTCTGTGTTCCAGGATTGTTCATTTCAGTATAAATGTGCCAATATTATTATTATTATATTTGGCACTAGGCATGGAATTCCAATGAATGAACCGATGACACAACATAAAAAGTCAACATCTTCCATTTTAATTATGGCAAACTGCTGTGCATTATGTGTTAACCATCCGCCTTGTGATGTGGGTGTGGCTGCGGCAGCAATTATTAGCAGTCTGCTGCTGCCAACAAGAGAATTAGCTGAGAAATAATTCTCATACCATAAGTCAAAATCATTATTTATGTCTAGCGTCCTTAAATGGAGCATGCTCCTGGGTCCTATGAGTTCTGTACTGTGTGACGAGTGATGCAGACAGTCCTCCCCATATCACTTTAAATTACCTGTCAGTGAGGCACTGTACATTAATTACAGCCATTTTTCTGATATACAAACTAATAGACATGAGTCAATTTCTGAAGAGAAGAGACAAGTTTTCTCCTAGGCTGCCCTAAATTTTTGACTGACAGCGCTGTGTCTCTTGAATTCTTACCCTGAGCAGATAGGAAGTCCTCTCTCTGTCCACTTCCTGTATTTACCAGGATGCTCTCCCTCTCACTGCATGGTGAAGAAACTGCAGATCTTCTCACCATTTCACTACCCCGTGATGGACAGGGCCAAATGCTGGTGGTTGAAGCTACATGCCAGTAGGCAGGGTTGACATAGACAAAGGCAGGAAACGTTTGGGAAACAATTTTACAGATTTAAGCTGGGAAGCTTGTGTTGCATTTTTCAACAAAGGTACAGTGGGGAGTATAGCGGGGTAAGATTTATTGTGCCTGTTCTTGAATACAGGTTTAATTCTTTTATTTTTTAAACATGTTTTTAGTATATCTTGCAATGACAAAAATATGCAGTACATTTTGCAGAAAAGTAGTACAGTAATAAGATAATGTTATCAAGCACAGCATAGTGAATCAAGGTCCTGCAAGAGGAAAATAAACATATATATTCTGGTAGTAACATCAACAACATACCAAAGAAATCAATCTCTACTGCGAGAAATCATTATCAAGGGGACTTTCATTAATATGCACTAGAAATCTAATGTACAACTGCCGTCAGACAAGTGTCATGTAAGTATCATAAGATTTTGAGGTGGAGGGGGCAGAAGATAAAATATAGTATGATAAAATGCCCACTATAACATGTCCCTAATAGTCGCTGATAGAGCCCTTGCTCGGTAAACTGTGAGGGATGCATTTAAGGGAGCGTTCCATGTTTTTAGAATTAACTCTCTAATATGAAACAATGGAGTTAATCAGGTTCTTCCACATCCCACAGGAGGGTGCTCTAGGGTCCATCCACCTAAGTTCTATCGCTTTCCTGGCCATTAACAGAGTTTCCCTAAGAAATATCTGCTCATAATGAGGCCAGGTCTCCTTGCCCAGGAGGCTAAATAAACAGGGCCCATGTTTGGGGACAAGCCTCCCCAACACAGAGGATAGGATAGAAAAACCCTCAGCCCAAAAGATTTGTAGTTCTGGGCACTCATGTCATGTGGCGAAAGTTAGCAGGGTAGCAGCGGTAGCTTTGAGGGGTGGGTAGTTGTCTCATTTTGTGCATCCATATGGGTGTTAAGTAGCTCTGGTGAATGATATAAAGTTGAATCATTTTGTTTTTAACTGCTGGGGATACTAATAAATGGGACTGACATAACTCATCAATCATGGTATTATTTAAGTCCAATATTAAAGCTTTCCATTTTGCAATTGTTGGCAGTAGATTGGCAATAGCTCTAGCGTAGATGAGATGGGAGTAGAGCATGGAGTGCTCTACCGTGGGAGTGCTACAATACCTGGATGCCAAAACTTGTCCAATGAGGCCGCAAAGTCAGTCACCTCATACAATATGACCCGGAAGGAGGATGAAGAGACATAAACTCCAATAATTATGAAGGATTTGCAATTCATCCATGTATGGATAAAGATATCTGCCTTTAGGGTCCTTCCTAACCACATCCGTCCCCTATCATAGTGAGCGATGGAACAGAATAGACACACCTCTACAATAGGATGTGTGGGTGGAATGGCAGGACTATTGTATCCATAGTTTATGTAATAGTGAATTAGTGTGGGCAGTAAGATGTGTCTCCTGTAGGCAGTTCACTCAAAGCCATGCTGGGAACTTTATGCTGTATTGGATCTGCATCTCCCAGAGCTGCTTCTACACACCCACATTAGATGCTCTGGTTTTCTGCAGGCTAACTTAAAAGGCAGGGAAAATAGAATTAGTAGCATTTTGGTAGACAATGGTGCCTTTCTGCCTGGTAACTTGGAGTAGAATATCTCGGTATTTGCTGCTAATGAGCCAGGCTAGCATTGGGCGAGGTGGTGTTCTCGGTATGGGTGGACAAGCTGGCACCCTACAGGCACGCTCGATAGCAAAGGCTGCAAATGAAGGTGCATCCAGCAAAGTTTGTTTCAGCCAGGATTCATGAACTCCATTGGGTCCTGTCCCTTCACTCTTTCAGGTAGGCCCAAGACTCTTTGGTTATTCCGTCATTGCCAGTTTTGAAGATCAATGGATCTCTGTGTCCATTGAGCTGCCATGCGTTCCAGCACCTGTAGCTGACCAGGGATTGGAGTAGATGTTTTCTCCAGCTGGGTAATATGGATTGCAGTTTCCCCCACCTGCTCCCTGAGCTTCTGCATATCATGTTGTAAAGCCCCACATCCACCTTTACCTACTCAATTCTTGTAGTCAGCAAGGTGGTGGACTTCCGTTTGATTGTGAGCAGCTGAAGAGAGACGTCTCTAAGTGTGAGGTCACGATCAGGATCAGCCATCCTGGCATCTGCCGTTTTGGCCCCAGGGGACGCAGCAGGAACTGAAGCACGAAGTGAGTCCAGGTGTGCAAAGGGTTTCATAGGCAACAGAAGGATTATTCTTCATCTTAGCTGGAGTCCGACGAGCAGTGAAGCCCCTTGACCTGGTGCCAGGTATGGTTGCTGTTTTCCATCAGGATTACATGGAGAAATCCCAGAGATGCAGCAGAGCTCTCTTTAAGCGTGACCGCTCATGTCGGCAGCTGGCCACACCCCTCCCTAAGTTTCATTTTTTATGTTGGTCAGAACAGGTATATTTTGTAAGTGTTACTCCATACAAAATAACTCCCCACTTTTGGGCTAGAGAAAGAGGGACAAATAATTTCAGAAACTATGCCCATTGTCCTGCGCCTTGTCCTACCACTAAACATAATATAATATTGACCTTAATGACGCCCATGTATTATAATGGCCCCTTTTCTACTTACTTTCCCTCTTTCCCCTGCAACTCTGCTTCCTTCTGTGAGATGACGGAGGAGGGGGGTGGGGCCAGCCTGTGGAGGAGCTACCTCCAAATATCACTGCAGGAGAACACAACAGAGGCATGTGGAGTCAACAGGAGCTTATCCCGCCTCCAGGACCCTGTTCTGCAGCTCTAGTGAGCCAGGGCGGGTACCAGGAGTTGGGAAAAGAACATTATCCCAACCCCCCTGGGACGGCATGACAGCATTCAAGAAATGGAACTGTCTTACACCTGCAGACACCTTTCAAAAATATCAGGGAAACCTAGGCTGGGGCCAAAGATCTGTAAATTACCAAAATCTTGAGAGCATCACCAGAGGTCACATTGTGCAGAGAGGTCAGTTTATAACTTGGGGTCGTCTTAAAGTCTAGAATTCTTAAGTTGGGTATTGCCTTTATTGTATAAATAAACATATGGGGTAAGCATGTATGTAACCTGTGAAGTTAAGGAAAAATGTTGCTGTACCCTCAATGATCATTGCAAAAATTGAAAAGTATAGAGATAACTTAGTGATAGCGAATATGATAGCAAATACGAATGTCATATTAAAATGTAAAATATTTCTATTTTTATATTTATTCATATTTCTATGTATAAAATTTATTTAACCCCTAGGCGCACCAGGACGTTATAGTACGTCCCCGGGGCTAGATGCTTAGCGCACGGGGACGTTCTATAACGTCCTGCTTCTGGCACCGGCTCACGAATGGAGCCGGTACCAGAAGCAGCGGCTGTCAGCTGTCTAGTACAGCTGACAGCCTGCGCTAACACCCGCGATCGGAGCCGGCTCCGATCGCGGGTGTTAACCCCTTACACGCCGCGGTCAAACATGACCGCGGCGTGTAAGGGTGTTTGCGCTGTGGATCGGATCCCCCGTGCCGCTTACCGGGGGATCCGATCCACTTCTGGGCAGCTCCGAGGACTGGCATGTGCCCCGGAGCTGCCCGGTCTCCATGGCAGTCAGACCCCTTCCGGGTCTGACTGTAAACTGTCTGAGCATGCGCAAGCTTGCTCAGACAGTTTACACTGCTCTACAATAAAATAGTATTGTGGAGCAGTGTATTGAACTTAAACCAGTGATCAGAGCATCACTGGTTCAAGTTCAAGTATATATAAGTAAAAATATGCAAAAACACTTAACACTACACATTATAATAAATAAAAAATAAATACATAAAAATATAAGCCCCTAAAATGTCACTTTCCCATAAAAACACTTAATAAAGTATAAAAAACACAAAAACACAAAAAACCCCGCATATTTGGTATTGACGCGTCCGTAACAATCTGTATAATAAAACAGAATCGTTACTGGACCCGCACGGTACACGCCGTAGAAAAAAAACGCAAAAACGTTCCGAAAAAAGATAATTTTTAATTAATACCCTATAAAAAAATGCTCTAAAAAGTAATTAAAAAAATGTTATGCACTCCAAAATAAGCCCACTAAAAAGAACAACTCTTCTCGCAAAAAATAAGACCCTAACCAGATTTGTCAGACGAAAAATAAAAAAGTTATGCATATGAAAATATGGTGATGCTAAAATGAACAAGATTTTCTCCAAATTGGTTTTTATTCAGTACAATTGAATAAAATGCACAAAACCCCCACATATTTGGTATCCCTGCGTCCGTAACAATCTGCATAATAAAACAGAATCATTATTAGATCTGCAAAGTGAACCCCGTAAAAAACAAAACAAAAAAAAGCTCCAGAAAAAAGATCATTTTCAATTAATACCCTATAAAAATGCTCTAAAAAGGGATTTAAAAAATGTTTTGCACTCTAAAATAAGACCACTAAAAAGAACAATCCTTCTCGCAAAAAATAAGCCCTTAAACAGATTTGTGAGGCGAAAAATAAAAAAGTTATGCATATGAAAGACGGTGATGCTAAAATTAACAACATTTTTGCCAAATTACTTTTTATGCAGTAAAAATGGGAAAAAAATAAAAAATCTATATAAATGAGGTCTTTTTGTAATCGTGGCGATCCATAGAATAAAAATAATATACTATTTTTATGGTATGGTAAACAGCCAAAAAAAAAACCCATAAAAATCTTCCTGAAAAGTGATGATTTTCATTTCCTCCACCAACAAAGAGTTAATAAAATCTCACCAATTAGCCTGTAGATTCCCCCAAATTACGTACCAGAAAAGTGCATCTCATGTGGCAAAAGAAATAAGCCCCTATAGGTCCACATTAAAAAAAAGAAAAAAATTATAGCCTGTACAATGTGACATAGCAAATCTGATCTGGATGGCGCCTTCTTCCCACTATGCCCGGCCGTGCGCCCATACAGCAGGTTACCACCACATGTAGAGTATCCGTGTACTCGGGAGAAATTGGGTAACAAACTTTGTGGAGCCTTTATTCATTTAATCCATTGTAAATGTTTAATTTTCCACCCAAAATGGGTGTACTGTGAAAAAATATTACAATTTGCAGACTGCACCTCCATTTTGTTTTAACCCCTATAAAACACGTAAAGCGTTAACAAACTTCTTAAAAGTGGTTTTTCATACGTTGAGGTGTGTAGTTTCCACAATGGGGTAATTTACGAGTCTCACTATTATTTAGGCCTCTCAGTGTCAATTAGAAGTTGAGCAGGTCCATCTAAATACAGGTTTTGGTGATTTTACAAAAAATGTGAAAAATGATACCTAAATTCTGAGCCTCATAACATTCTAGTAAAATATGTGGAATCTTAAAAAACCATGCCAACATAAAGCAGACATTTGGGAAATGTAAGTTATGAATTTATTTGGGAGCTATGACTATCTGCATCAAAAGTAGAGAATTTAGAACGTTGAAAATAAAGAATTTTTCCAAATTTTTGCCAAATTTAGTTTTTTTCATAACTAAACACAAAAGATTTCATCCAAATTTTTAAACTAATTTAAAGTACAATGTGTCACGAGAAAACAATCTCAAAATCCCCTGGATATCTCATAGCGTTCCAAAACTATAATCACTTATAGTGACACAGGTCAGATTTGAAGAATGGGGCTGCGTCCTTAAGGCCAAAAGAGGCTGAGTCCCGTAGGGGTTAAGACCCAAGAGAACTGATTTAGAAAGAAGGTAATAGTACACATTAACTCGATTGTTGATAGTATTTGCACATAGAAGATATTTTTTATTTTCTCTATCCTGGGTATTGACTTTAAGGTATGCATGGTGCATTGAACTTGGCAGTATTTAAAATAACATGCAACTTAAATCTCTGTTCCTGTTTAATTTTCAATGAGGAAGATGTATTGTGAACACATTTTCAAGCTTTAATAGGCTGGAAAGCCTTAGTGTAGAGGTGTGATATGATAACATATACCCTGGAGACACCAAGAGATGATGGGCATCCCAATAGGAAAGCAGGAGTCATAAAGAGGAAAGAAGGATCTTAAAATGAGGATGGAGAATCATTTACTCTCAGCAACAGCATTTCATGCAATATTAAATGAAACTGTGCCATTTCTTTTCCATAAAATTTCATTTGGGAAAACATTTTATTGCTCATAGTTAGACTAAAGCCGTTCTTTACATGCCCTTTGCAAAGCAGAATCAGTGAAGACCAGTAAGAGCAGGGAGGCATACAATGAGTAGCTTGGTTTGCTGTAATATCCTTCATCCAGTTATGAATAATTAGAAGAGATTTAGTATGTTTACAAATTTATAAAACAAGTCATAGTTAAAAAAATTATTTCTGTAGAACCTGTCATCAATGAAAGGAACATAATTATTATACAAATGAATGTCCTGTGGGAGAAGGACCTAAACTTTGCATGTATGCATCTCAT
The DNA here is from genome assembly GCF_040894005.1 of Engystomops pustulosus. Classification (NCBI taxonomy): domain Eukaryota; kingdom Metazoa; phylum Chordata; class Amphibia; order Anura; family Leptodactylidae; genus Engystomops; species Engystomops pustulosus. Next base: position 134,893,969 of record NC_092411.1, read on the forward strand.
TGAGCACTTTGGTATAGAGATAAGTGGACCCGAAAGTCCCATTTGGGCTTAGGGATCAGGTGTGCACAGCACAACCCAGACATATTGCTTGATTGGATGCCGAACAGCCCATCCGGCAAATTAATGCCCCGAGCTACCAGCCATGGCTGTGAATGGCCAAGGGGAGTGCAGTGCGCACCCGAACCCAAATGGGAAGTTCAGGCCTGCTCATCTCTAGCTCCAAGTGCTCTATCAGATAAAAAAATGCAAAGTTCAGGACATCACAGGACACTTATTCCCATACTAATCATGTTCCTTCCATTTGAGACACACTCCCCACTCCTTAGCAACACAGCACAAACCAACTCCAAGTCTAGATGCATATCTATGCCCATCTATAATTCTCTGCCCATTGAAGTATTGAACACTACAACTGACACCTCTGGAAGGATTGTCTTCTTTTAACAAAAAAAGTTTACTCCTAGACTGTCACCCTATGAAACTGGTACCTCCTGAATCAGAACGACAAACTTATTGGTAAACAATTTCTTAGAACCGTAGCTGACCACCAACAGGCTTATGTTGGTAGGGAATAAACTAAATTTTACCCTTGATCTGAGAGTTGACTCCTCCTCTCACAGGGGCTTGGTACCACTTTGTTATGAATCTGCCCTCTGACTCCCACTAGTGGTAAGTGTGCAGATTGCTTGATGTCACGAATTTGCATTCTGACTCCCTCAGGTAGTGAGTATACGGATTGCTTGATAAGCTCCCTCTGGTGACTAGTGGATCTTCATACCTTGCTGAGTATTAGGTCTCTTCTGTATGCTACTGCCCTCTGCTTGCCATGTTTGATGCTGTGTATCTGTGACCACAGTGTTGGTGATCTTCTCCAATCCAATCGCAATTTCTTTCTGATCCAGCCTCTGACTCCGCACTCTATTCTGCCATCTACTAGTTGCGTCCTAGGCCTCGCTACACTCACAACCACTCACTACACCCACGACCATCTGCCGCTTCCCTACAGGCTAAGAATTCTGCAAGTCCCTGGCAGCAAAATCCATCCTGCCTTGCAGTGGGCTCTGGTGAAGACTGAGAGGCTTGTAGGCTCCACTTGCCAGTACTCATTAGTACTTAGGGAAGCTGGCGAAATGTCATCCTACCATTGAGGTTAGTGACTGCCGTATCATATGTTTAGAGTTTAAACAACTGCTGTTCTGCCTTCAATTAGTTGACACCTGGAGTATCCTTAACCCAGCGGATTGTAGCCATCCACAAACCCCAGTGTGTGCAGTCTAGTGTGTTTCTTGGAAACTTAAATCCATACTTTATGCTGATGACCCTCTATTGTATGTCACATTTCCTCGAACTTCACTGTGCTGTATTTTACACAAGTTCCAAAGATTTGTGCATGTTAGAAACTTTAAGTTCAACCTGGCCAAGACCAAGGTCCTTACTGTCTCCCTATTCCAGTCTGAGATCATGAATTTACAGTAATTTCCCCCTTTACCTGAAAGATGGGTTCAGTCAAGTTTATGGGTATTCAAATCCCTGCTAAAATCTCACACCTCTACCACCCCAATTACCTCCCCTTCTTAGAGACTTTTAGTGATCTAGAAGAAATATGACAAAAAAATCTCCTGGTTCGGAGTTGCAATATATTAAAAATGAATATTGTATGTAGGTTTCTGTTAAAAATTAATATTATGCCTAGGTTTCTGTACGATAACTCGTCCTGGCTCCTTCTTTAAGAGGGGGTGGTCAGTCTTTGGTAGGTTTGTTGGTGGGGAAGAAGGTCTTGTGAGGGTTAAATAACCCCCACAAGGATGAAGACATCCAGGGTGGCAGGTCTTCCAGACCTTAAATTGTAAAACTTGGCTGTAGTTCTGCTGATAATGATTGACTATCAGTTCCACAGATGCACTAAACGCTGGATGTGGACTGAGGCAGAACTGATGGTTTCAGACGCTAGTCTGGTCTCCTGGCTCCTCCCACACAATAGACCTCTTATGGTTCAAGACTCTATACATACATGGTGGTCTCCTCACCTCACTTTTCTGTCACCCATTCTTCCCTCCTTGGATATCCATGCATCAATTTTTATGCTGGTTGTCCTCAGAAGGTATCAAAACGCTGCCACACCACACTTTCTTGCCTTGAGTATTACCAGTCTTCTTTCCTCAGTTCCCAGGATGCAGACACAGTATTTAAGGGACTTGACTCACTTTGAATCAGTGCTTGTTCAGACTTTTCCACTTTTTTGCCCACTTTCTTGCAAGCTCCTCATGAGGTGGTACAGCTGTCTAACTCTTCTGCAGGAATTGTATCCCTCTGTTTCTGACCTGTGGTTGCTCAGTGATGTCTTGCTCCGTCTTCTCTGAGATTCTTTTTTCTCCATGTAGGAACAGATGAGTGACCACACTATTTCTGCTACCCCCTAGTTGTCTCTGTTATCTCTCATTCAATCTCATCACAATTTTATTTTTGAAATTAGTTAAGACCCATGTGTATGAGTAAAACATGAGTCTATTTGATTTTAAGCGTTAATGCAGTTGGTTAAAAAATGATTCATTACTTGCACCTGTAAAAATAAACAGTAGCCATTTCCTTTTTCTCCATACCTTTTGAGTCAGTGCTGAGAAACTGTTAACACATTCAGCATAACTATATTAGAATTGTCAATACCATCCACAAGCCTTGCTATGGATGGGTTGTTGATTTAACATGCAGGGCTATCAATTGGATTCTTTCAATAATGTATTATTGGCCATTTTGACCACATTTGCTTTAAAAATGTACACTGTCACAATGATTACTGATCCCTGTAACAATCAATCTTTACTGTCAATACAAAGTGAGCATAAGAATTATATAATAGCAATAGTGTTCATTGTCTTAGTTTTTAGAATTTTAAACTAATTATTTAAAGAATTTAAAATATTCTAATTAACTGTAAGGGAATTTATATCTTATATTGTTAATCCAATGCTTGATCTCATTGACTATAATGAAAAATTTCATAGGCCACGCTAAAAAATGTAAGGTGCACAATATTTGCAACATCAAAACAGCTGACCATGACCATTGTTATGTTTATTTATTATGGTAAAATATTAGACCAAACACATCAGGGCAGATGAAAGTGAACTACATACATCAGACTGACTGACTAGTGCTGTAGCAGAAAATAAGTTTGACAAAAAATGGTCTGCTATATATGGGTATTATTTGCATTCTTTGAACTTGGGTTTCAAGAGTAGGCTCCTGTCAAGATCACATTATTCAAGAAAACTTGGCACTCGTTATTTTTTAATTTGAAAAATAAAGTATTTTATTTATTAATGGAAATCAGAATGGCAATCCAATTAAACATGCAATGTTTCGGTCTATACAAAGACCTTCAAGTACTGTACAGAAATAAAGTATACAAAAAATTATACAAAAATTACAAAAATTAAACGTGATACAAAAGAAAATAAAAAAGTTTACTAAGTGCAATGATACAATGGTACAAGATATGTGGTATGTTGTAACACATTTGTGCCATATATGGCAGAAGTGGGTGTCATATTATTGCCATCAGTTGTATCTCAGAGGTTAACTCGAGGTGGCATAGTGGTCCCTGAGGTATCACCAGTATCTCATACTCCCTATTGAGACCATTGGGAGACATTGCGTCAAGTCGGTGGATCCAAAATGCTTCTCGTCGTAGAAGTTGTTTAATCCTATTACCACCTCGTCTGGGTATCGGAACGTGTTCCTCTTGTGTTTTGCTTGAGCAAAATGGTATGGTAAGGGTAATAAAAGTTTATTACACCGAATGTCCGACTTGTGTTTGGATATGCGGTCTTTTATATGTTGGACTGTTTTGCCCACATATACGAGTCCGCAAGGGCATTTGATCACATAGACCACAAATGAAGAATTGCAGGTAATCCTTGATTGGATATGAAATTCCAGTTCTGGGATGAGATATTTTATCCCCCCTCAAAACATTATTACATTGGGAGCAATTCAGACAGGGGAAAGTGCCATACTTTGGTGTATTTAGGAAACGTTGTCCAGTTTTAACTTTGAGTGAGCCTTCGTCTGCTTTTACCAATTTGTCTTTCAAATTGGGCAGGCGTTTGAAGCAAAGGCGAAATTGTCGTATAAATTCGGGAATGGAGGGGTGGTTGTTGGCCAGAATTGACCAGTGTTTCCGTATACTCTTATGTAATCTGAATATCGATGGGTGATATTGGTGAATGAAATTAACACACGGACCTTTTTGTGTTCAGGGTATCCGCGGGTCCTAAATTTCTCACGCATCTCATGGAGTCGCGTTTCTCTCTGTGATGGATTGGAGACTATCCTGTGGACTCTCTGCATTTGGGAATTAGGAAGGGCTTTTTTACAAGGGGTGGAGTGGCAACTGGAGTAATACAGGATACTATTCCTGTCTGTAGGTTTGGTGAATAAATCACTGGAAAGTCTACCTGATGGGTCTTTAATGATGGTGGTGTCCAAGAAATCAATTTTTTGTGTGCTATGGTTGATGGTAAATTGTAATTCAGGCCATATCGAGTTTAGATAAGTGTGAAAGTTCATCAGTGTATCTAAGGGTCCGATCCATATACAAACTATGTCATCTATGAACCTTTTCCATAAGAGAGCATGGGAGTGGAAATTGGCGTCAGGGTAAACAAACTGTTCCTCGAATTCTGACATGTAGCTATTGGCATAAGGGGGGGCCATGTTGGAGCCCATGGCCGTCCCTCTGACTTGGAGATAAAATGTGTCCTGGAATATGAAATAGTTTTAGCACAAAACAAGAGATAATAGGTCAAGACACAGTTGTTTGACCTTGGGGGGGATGTTGTGATTTTTCTAATAGTTTATTTACTGCGAGGAGACCCTTGTCGTGCTGTATACCTGTGTATAGGCTTGATACGTCCCATGTGCATCTGGTGGTATGTTGCGAATGTGGAGTAAGAAGTCGTTTGTGTCAAGTAGAAAGGAGCGGGATTTCCTGGTCAGGGGTGTAAGTATTTTTTCAATGAAAATGGCAAGTGGGGATAGTAGCGAGTCCGTGGAGGCCACTATGGGTCTCTCTGGTGGTTTTTCAAGCCGTTTGTGTTTCTTTGGTAAAACGTAGATGACCGGTATGACCAGATTCTGGTTGAATAAGAAGTTATGTGTTCTGTGATCGATTGTCTTGTCCTGAAGGTGTCTGTCAAGGGCACGTTTGATTTTGGTGGAGAGTTTTGGGGTAGGGTCATGGTGAAGCTTATGGTAAACCTGTTCGTCTGAGAGCTGTAGTAGAATCTCATCTATATAGTCCTTCCTATCCATGACTACTATAGCACCCCCCTTGTCTGCTGGTTTGACAATAAGTTGCTTATCGTGGATAAGGGAATTAAGTGCCTGTTGGTCCAGGTTAGAGTAATTGCTGGGGTGGTGCAACAAGCCCCTCTACACGTCTTTTCTGAATTTGGTGAAGTTTTTTTGTACAAGGGATATAAAGTTTTCAACTGAGTGATCATTTTTAGAGGGCATAGGGTGGAAAGACCCAAGTCTAGTGCTCTTATAAAGGCTTGTTGGGGTTCAGAGGGAGTCCGAGTTTGGGCGCTCTCTGAACTGAAATAAGTTCTAAGTCTTACGGTTCTGTAGAACCAATGCAGATCCAACTCAAGTTGGAATGTATCAAGTTTTTGTGTGGGATAAAAGGACAATCCTTTTTGTAATTATCCCATTTGTGCTGGGCTCAGGTTAGTGGAGGAGATGTTAACCAATAATGGGGTTGGATTACCTGCGATCTGGTCGTCATCGTGGGGCCCTGTGTGGCGGCGGCACTGCCCTCCCCTCCTCGTCTTGGTCTTCTGCATCTGCAGTCCCGTTGTCCTAAAAAATGACCTCGTGTTTGTGAAGGACCATAATAATCGGAGCCGGAACTCGGAGTGCTCGTATAGAGTAGGGTGCTCGTATAGAGTAGGTGTCCTGCCATCTGTAAACCCTGTCGAGTAAGTAGTCTTGCGTGTCCCTTATGAACTTTTTGCGCTTCTTCTGCTCGGATTCCGTTTTGTTGCGTTCTAGTTGTTGGGTAGTTTTTTCTTTTAGTGTATTAACTTCTTCTGTTGTGAGTGTCGAGACTAGTTGGTTTTCGATCTACTGTTATATATGGCGCAGATGTGTTATATATGGCGCAAATGTGTTACAACGTACCACATATCTTGTACCATTGTATCATTGTACTTAGTAAACTTTTATTTCCTTTTGTATCATGTTTAATTTTTGTAATTTTTTTATAATTTTTTGTATACTTTATTTCTGTACAATGCCTGATGAAGGTCTTTGTATAGACCGAAACGTTGCATGTTTAATTGGATTGCCATTCTGATTTCCATTAATAAATAAAATACATTATTTTTCAAATTAAAAATAAGGAGTGCCAAGTTTTCTTGAATATGATCGATGGTTTAGTAACCTACTCGAGCACCGAAGTAACGACACTCTAAGAGTGATGTGTATTATCTTCAAACCTGTCAAGATCACAGACTTAGGTTTAGTAAAGGGAAACTATTGGGTCATGCAGGACCACCCTTGCTGGCAGCGCTCAACCCTCCAGAACCTGAAGGAATTTTTGCAGTGTCCAGGCAGCTTTTTATGATATCCTGGAGTTTATACAGCCTGATAAACTCTATGCAGACCTCAAAGGACACTTGGTCACCTCCCCCCTCTGGGGTGTTCCATTTATTTCCCCCACCTTCAGGGAATCAGGAAATTCTTTAACTTGTAAGTTTATGTCATTTTTCTCCCTTTTTTATTTTATAACTGTTTTGCCGTGTTGTGTGTCATTTTATTTTGTAATTCTTTTGTTTTCAACATTTTTTTCTGGACGCACTGAACACCTTTTGTAGTTAAAGATTTCACTTTAATTTTGGTCCCTGTATGCTCTACGAAGTCATAGCCTTGCAAAGTGTGGTTAACTGTTTGACTGCTAGAGAGCTGAGTGTTAATGTATAGTGGTGTGACATGGTGACTGCTTGAGAAGCAAGACTGGATGTAGAGCGGGATACTTATTGGTCCAAGTGTAAATGCAATAAGTCATGGCAGCGGATTAATTGGACTGTGAATCTGTATGAGCTGTGATTTATGCTCACAACTATGATATAAGAGCGGATTGATAAAAAGAAGAGCTAATCCAAGCACTGATGGAGGATGATGTCTAGCAACAGTCGCCTGAGGTAGCCACACTGTCTTCGGATTTAGCAGACAGTCCTGCTATGTAACTAACTGGACTTGAAAGTACCAATAGCACCACTTTCCTGATCTTCTCTACCCATGATTCTACAAGGTCGTGGCCCTAACCTGCAAATGGAGTTTGCATTAAAACAGCGTTAGGCAAAGTGAGAATTTTCTGAGCGGCAAGCTGAGAGAGCACATGCAGAGGGGCAGGCTGAGAGACAGCAGGAGTTGGTCCCAGCCTGAATCCAGATATACAGTTCTTCCACACCATTTTGGGATTCCAATGGGGCGGTGCCGTTTGGACCACTTTCTGATGATGGAGAAGGAGGATCTGAACACTTTTCTCAGAGGATTTCAGAAAATCTGATGGCAGTACCAATTGCCCCCTGAGCAATGGTCAAGGTATCTAGCCCCAAGGGTAAAACGTCATGTTAGTGGTGAAGAAAACTTGAAATAATCACAAATGCTAGCTTGGTAGACCCCTGGAGGTTCTACCAATATTCCTTTCTGTAAACCCACATGTGATACGCGCAGATATTTTGTATGCAACAATGGGATATGTAAGTACTAGAGAATCAGAAATTTGCTCCTTCAATCCTGGGAAAAACACAGACGGTTACAGGGATTGGAGGAGTGATCCAGGCCTTGCCTATTGCTTAGTTATATCATGATCGGGGTGTGGGGAGTGGAGTAAGGGAGGTGGGAGTGACTTACAATATTCCAAATAATGTGTTATTAGGCACTGATCTTGGTTGCTTAGTCTCCAGCTGTTGCACTGTTGTCAATCCAATCAGATAAGGTAGCCAACGTCCTGTATTTTCCAAATTGATGAAGTGTCTCTGTAAGACAATACAGGTCCAATACCTTGTGGCCAGTTCCAACCACTCTCAGACCAATGGTCTATGCCAACAGTTTAATAGAACCCTCAAGCAGTTTCTCAAAATATTTGTGGTGGCACATGGGCCAGATTGGGAATTTTAACTCCTATACCTGTTATATGCTTATAGAGAACTACGTCAGGCTTGAACTGGCTTCTCTACGATTGTGCTCCTATATAGAAGACAAGTGTGAGGCCCTCTAGCTCTCATGAAGGAATAATGAGAGGGAATATTGGCTACACCTGAGATCTCCATGTCATGGACTATGTTCAGAGACTGGATGTAAACCCTGACCTGTTTTGTCTAATTCCTATGCCTTAAAACAAACTTCAGACTGCATGGAAAGGGCTATATCCCATTCAGCAATGCCTCAGTGATGTGGGGATGTTGTCACCGTTGATAACGTTCACTTTTTAGCATCATGCAATTGCACAAAATTTTTTCCCTGACAATATAAATATCAGGAATGAAATAAAGAGTTGAAAATATTTTAAAAAAGATAATTTAAAAAATGCAAAAAGTAATGATAAGCTTAGCAGACCTGGAAAAGGAAGGGTTCCTTAAATATGCCCGACTCAACCTACAGCTATTGCAGCCCCAAAAGTTCCAGCTCTGGAAGGTAATTAATCCTTCACAGGGAAACCTGGGAAAAAACAACTTACTGTCCACCATGTGGACACAGGGGATCATCACTCTATCCGGCAGTCAGCCTATCCAGTCTCCTTATAAGTGTAGGCTGACATGAAAAAGGAAAAATAAGAAATATTAGGCCTGAGTGTGATCAAGAAGTCACACAGTGCATGGATCTCATCCATAGTCATAGTCCATTCCAGAAAGAATTGGATAACCCATTTTTGTGGAAATTGAATGCCATCATCGTGTTTGATGCATACTCAATGCCACGTATTGATGAGTTACTGCTTGCCAGTGCCAAGTACATCACAATTATTGACAGCAGAGACTTGAAGGGAATTATTATGGAAAGGTATGTAGCCGAAATATAAATTATAACACATATTACTTTGATATGCATAGCAATAGGGGTCTTTCTATCTGTTACCTCAGAGCCACAGGCCAATCAATAGGATCTCTAGTTTAGGTTATTGACCCAATTTCCTGGTCTGGGGTTAGTGGAATTCAAAAATGAATTTCAGATGGGAGGGGTGCCTATTACTCCTTATTTTAAGATATCCATGCATTTGCTCTAATTTTGAGATTATTCTTGCATTTACTCTAGAGCTCCATTTTGCTATAGTTATTGGCTATTCTCTCTACCTTGTGTAAATTTGCAGCATTGCTGACTCCCTACTTTGTATTTACAAAATAAATAATAAATGGTTAATAATATAAAGTTTTCTCAAAGTTTTTTTTAAAATATTAGATAAATAAGTGTAGAAGGTCTTCATTAAAAGCCTATGCATGCAATATAGCTCTCTCTATACAGAGCAATTTAATTCACTAAACCTTGAACTCATTTAGTTACAATTTTAACCTTTAATTAAAAATATGAGAATTCTTAAACTATGGCACTGGCTTGTTTAATTAAAGTGCAATTGACCCTTGTGTGGGGTCAGAGAAACATCTAATTTTGCTAATTATAACTTTTATTACGCTAAACGTTTATAGAAGTCATTATTGTCATCAACTTAAGCTTGAGTGGCAATTGATGCAGAGTGGAAGGGTTAGTGGCTGCTTGTGAATTGACACAGCTGTAAGAGATGAGTTAATTGTTAGTAAATTATTGCCCCTGGACTTTCAAAATGTATAACAGGGCATCCAGCTATCAGGTGCAACTTTTACCTTTGAATAAAGTATTTCTCGGAAAAAAATGTCATTGTAAGTCTTTAGAAGTCTCCATTGTAAGGATAACAAAAACATCAATACTATGGGGCAGATTTATCAAGCTGTCTGAAAGTCAGAATCTTTCTAGTTGCCCATGGTAACCAATCACAGCTTCCCTTTGAAATATTCATGAGCTCTGGTAAAATGTAAGCTGAGCTGTGATTGGTTGCCATGGGCAACTAGAAATATTCTGACTTTCAGACAGCTTGATAAATCTGCACCAATTATATCTCACTGTATATCTCATTGTTGTTATGTATTAAGTCTTATAGGTTATAACTTTATATAACTTCATAGAGATTTAGAAAAAATGGCCTCTGTTCAAAGATTTAGTTCTGTGTACAGTTTGATTGTCATTGCCAACCTGCCCATTCATCAATTAGTGAGAAAAGAACTTGCATGATCTTATGGTGGGGAAACCAAGCTCGGTGGGGAAACCAGCAGGTGGACAGCAAGCAATGTGATTGTTATTTCCTCTTCTGACAATACCGAACTTTGTATCACCCCTTTAACCTCTAAGAATAGGACATCATTATGATCCTCACATTGACCTGAATAACATGCAGTTTGCAAGGATAAATTCTCATGACAGATTCACTTTAATTTGTATTATATTAGACATGTACTACAGAGTGTCATTCTATTGGTCAAGTATGCATTACAAAATTTATACTTCCAGTTATATACAATGCACGAACCTCCAGTCATATATACATACTTTGATAATAAATGCACATAACAAGAAAATTATGCAAGAAGGGAGAAAAGAATAGAGTGCTATCATGTGCAAACTATTTATTTAAAATGTGCATTATCTATAGGGTAGATGTACTCTCACCTTGCTTGGTTGTGCAGACTGGCACAATGCATGTAAAGATTTTTTTAATGGGTGGTCAACAGATATACGGGTTGTTCTCCGATCTCCATGTTCTGGGGTCTGTCCGTGTAAAAACTGTTGGTCTGGAAGCTCTGTGGATCCAATGTTCCCCTCCAAAGAAAATTAGCGCTGGATACACTTTTTCTTCGCTAAGCCTTATTTCTTAAAAGGTCAGATGACCATTGTCAGCATCAGAGGTAGTGGATCCTCTGTACCAAGGCGGATGATGATGATGACGACAACTGGGACTGGAGTCTAAGTGGTACACGGTTTTAACCAGAGCCTGCTGCAAAGCAGGTTGGACTTGTTGCAGCGTGGTACCACCAGGTCGTTCCACATGCGCAACTTTGTTTGTGGTGGCTTAGTACAAAATCGTCAGGCAAACTCGTGATTGGGGACAGGCAGGAAGTCGAGACAGGCAGCACAGGATCAGAGTCAGGGACATAGCAAAAGGTCAAGGCTGTCAGTGGAGGAGTGTAGTCAGTACCTCCCCTTCGGCCTCCCCCTTTTCCTAGGCTGCAGAAATCTACGCAGGAGATCCTGGTCCGGGATATTGTCCTCAGGCTCCCAGGACCTCTCTTCTGGACTGGACCCCTTCTAGTTGACAAAAAAGAACTGCTTACCTCTGACCAACTTCATATCCAGGACCTGCTTTACCTCATAGACATTAGTTGCATCAGCATCAGGAGCGGGAGGAGGTAGCAGTTCAAGATGACTGGTTTCAGGCGGGAGACAAGGAAGGAGTTTGAGATGCGCATGGTTGAAGGAAGGCAAAGCTTATATGCCACAGGATTAATGCACTGCAGTACTTCAAATGGATGCAGGAATCGAGGGGCAAGTTTAAAGCTGGGAATATTCAAAAGGACATACCTAGAAGACAGCCATACTCCCCTGGGGAGAAGACTGGAGGAGACCTGCACTTCTTGTCCCCCTGGATTTTGGTGTGGGTGGATGCCCGGAGTAAAGACTGTCTTGTTTTCTCCCAGATGAATCTAAGATCTCTGACCAATTAGTCTACAGCAGGAGGGAGAGGACGTTGTCCATACACAATAAAAGTCATTGGGTGGATCAGCCATTTATTCGGGCGGAGATAGCAGCCTAGGGTGTGATTAACCCTTTCAACTTGTCCATTGGACTGAGGATGGTAAGCACATGAGAGGCCCAGCTTCAGGGATGGCCAGAAATGGGAAACAAACTGGACCTCACGGTACGAAGGAATGTCCATGAAACTGAAAGATGTGCTAGAACAGGCTGGCAAGGCGTGAAGCAGGATGGAAATGAATTAGAAAGTTTAAATGGGAGAAGAAGAGAGACCAACAAGCCTGCCTTGGATTGAGACACTGGGCAGTCTGGAGGTACAAGGGGTTTATGTGATCAGTATAGATACTGACTGGATGAAGAGCACCCTCCAGAAGGTGACGCCATTCTTCCAAATCAAGTTTAATAGCCAGAAGCTCCCGATCACCATTAGAGTAGTTCTGTTCTGCAGCTGAAAAGGTCTTTGAGAAGAATCCACAGGTGAGAGTTTGAACGGCTCCAGAACCAATGGAAGAGGCGTCAACCTCTAGCAGGAACAGTTTCTCAGTGTCAGGCTGGGCTAGAACGGGTGCAGATGGAAAGGCAGATTTTAGCTTTGTGAAAGCATCTTCAGCTGCTGGAAACCAGAGCTTAGGGTTGGCATTCTACTTGGTCAGCGCCACAATGGGAGATACCATGGAAGAGAAAGGTGGGATAAACTGCCGGTGGTAATTGGCGAAGCCCAAGAATCTCTGGAAAGCTCGTAGTCCCACTGCACGCGGCCACTGAAGTACTGCAGACAACTTGGCAAGATAATATATCCAAGATAAGGGAAACTATTCTGATGGAACTGTCACTTCTCAAGTTTGGTATATAGGCAATTAACTCTTAGGCACCTGAGAACTTGCCGTACATGGACCCGATGGGACTCAATGTCTGCAGAGAACACCAGGGTATCGTCTAGGTAGACCAAGACACAGGTATAAAGTAAGTCTCTGAATATGTCATTGATAAACTCCTGGAACACCACCCATGTGTTACAGAGTTCAAAAGGCATAGCAAGGTATTTGTAGTGCCCATCTTGAATATTGAAGGCGGTTTTCCATTCATCATCTTCACGTATGCGGATGAGGTAATATGCCCCTGCAGGTGCAACTTGGTGAAAACCTTGGCACCACATATATCCTCAAACAGTTCCATGATCAGGGGTAGTGGGTAGCGTTTTTTTACTGTGACCTTATTGAGGCAGTGGTAATTAATCCACGGATGGAGAGAACCATAGAACCATCCTTCTTGGCCACAAAGAAGAATCCTACACTGGCACTGACGTATAAAGCCCTTCTACAGGTTCTCCTTTACATAGGCCGATATGGCCGCGGTTTCAGAAACAGATAGGGGTTGCACTCAACTCCGTGGAGGAGATGTGCCTGGTTTTAAGTCTATTGGACAGTCATAGGGTCAGTGTAGTGGCAGAGTCTCTGTTTTCTTGTCTGAAAAAAACATTGGCAAAGTCTGCATATGGAGCAGGGAGCCCACCAGAGGCTTGGAGGACTTTGGAAGAGAAACGGGGGACATGGGACAAGGCAGTTCCAGAGAACATGACTGGCATTCCGGGCCTCAGAGGAGAACCTCACATATCTGCCAATCAAGCACTGGTGCGTGGCGCTGCAACCACGGAAGGCCCAGAAGAACTGAAGACATGCATCGGTATAGCACATAAAAGGAAAGTCTCTCCTTGTGCAAGACCCCCATTTGTAGGCATAGGGCTTCAGTGCAATACCGGATCAGGTCTTGGAGAATCTGCCCACTGACTGACGAGATGACCAGTGGCTTCTCAACGCAGAGCACACAAAGATGGTATAGGGCATCATCCACAAAGTTTCCTACTGAATCAGAATCCAGGAAGGCAAAGGCTGGAAATGGGTTACCCATCCCCAATCTGAGTAGGACAGATACGTTCAGACATGAAGAAGCTTTGTTCTCATCTAGGGACGCTTCTCCCAAGAACCCTAGGTGCGTGCATTTCCCGGACGCTGAGGACGGAGTGGTCAGGAGAAAGTGTTCCGGGCTGGACAGAGGTTCTCCTGAAGTCGCCTGGATTGTCTCGACGGCTGAAACGGCCTTTGGTAAGTAGGAGCCAAACTAGGCAAACGTCGAACCTGGACTTGTGCTTGCTTGAGAGGTTGCTCCTCAGAGCGCTCCATAAATCGGAAAAGTACGGCATAGTCACCAACAGATGAGTCTTTGTGATGCAGGTTCAGCAGTGCGGTCTCAGCTGAAGATGCTTGTGGAGGTTCCTCCCCTTTTGTCCCAAAGGGGAGTAGCCAATGCCAGGGCTTTCCTGGAGAGGAATGCCACCTTAGACCCTTCCATGATAAACTGTGTTGGCATAAGCTCAATGTGCTGGGAGCATTGGGTGATAAAGCCCCTACAAAACTTGGGATCCCCATATTTAGATGGCTTACCAGAGTAAAGGAAGGAGCCATTGGAACTTGACGCTGTTGCTCAGTTGCCATCAGTTGCTGCAACATGGCGGTGACTTGTCCTAGCTGTTCACCTTCTGCGGCAATCTGCCAGGACTTCTGGACCATGATGGTGGTAAGATCAGCAAGAACATGTGACGGAACCTCGGCGGGAACCATGGCCAGGCAAACTCATGGTCAGAGACAGATAGGAGGTCGAGACAGGCAGCACAGGATCAGAGTCGAGGACATAGCAATAGGCAGGGGAGGAGCATAGTCAGGAACGGAACCGGGTTCACAATGGGAAATCACAATATCAGCACAGAGCATGGAACACTGCTATCTCTAAGGCACAAGGCACGAAGATCCAGTAGAAATTGCAGGGAGAGGCAGATTTATAAAGAAATGGGCATCGCCAATAGAAATGGGAAATGGGCAGTGCCAATTAATGGTGCACTGGCCCTTTTAATTTTCTGAAGCCGGTGCAAGCACGCCCTAGGAGACAGGGACATGCTTGCATGGCTCAAGGTCCGTAATCGGGCGCGGGGAGAGGTAAGCCGAGCGAGCGTTGCACTAGCGCAAACAGGGGGCACGGGTGAGTTCGGGAACCGAGATATGGGTTGCGGAAGCCCCCGTTCCTTCCTTTAAATCAGCTTTAGTAGAAATCAATAACATAAAACATAGATCTTGGGAATTGAATTAAAGCATTACATGTTTCAAGTCCTTTCCAGGACTCTTCCTCAGTTGCTATTGAGGAAGAGTCTAGCAACTGAGTAAGAGTCCAGGAAAGGACTTCAAACAAGCATTACTTTATCTCAATTCCCACAATCTATGTTTTATGTTATCAATTTTGACTAAAGCTGATTTTATGGTCATACAACCTTTTAAGAAATACAGTAAGCTTACCAGAAAAAAGTGTGTCCAGCGTTAATATTCTCTGGGGAAACATTGGAGACCACAGAGCTTCCAGACCAACAGAACAAGAAAAGAAATAAAACATAAAAAAGTACCATACACCATTGAGATGGACATTTCACCATTGAGACCATCACAATTCTCCTTCAGTGACAAGTATCCATTCTCTACATCCGTGCCTTTAAAATTGTTAAATATTTATTTGAAAGTTGGTACACTGTATTCTGAAAATTAATAGGTCTATGTAAGCCTTCACTAACCACACATTGATGAACTATTCAAAAAACTATTTTTTTTACTAAATATATGTCATCAACAAAAAGGAAGAAAGTTTTCCACTCACTGACTTAATTGTTGTATAAAAAGCAAAAGAATTATTGTAGTGAAACCTTTATCGACATACCCTAGTTACCCCCTTGATCAGGATATTCATGCGATTTCATGTTTTTCCATTTCTATGAATTGAAAATACACTATATTAACAGATTTTTTTTTTTTTTGGCTAACATGGTAGCTTGCTACTTTAGCTCTACAACTTAAAGACTTAAAAAAAACTATTCTTGTCATTGCCAAGGACATTATGTGTTAGATTGCTTAATAGCTTTGTATTTCTTTTGCAATAGAATTTTGATTTTGTATCATGCTTGTATCAAATCACTTTATTGTTTAATACATAGCAAAAAAGTTTATTGAAGAAAATAATACTCTAAAAGAGCTAAGTGTATGCAAACTAGGCAAATGCAGTCAAAACACTTACAGTAATCAATGAGACTTGTTGGGTAAAGTTTTTATCCATGTCCTATAAATTATTGAACTGCTAATTTCGTCTGCATGCCTGCAAGATATCCTAGCTGCGGAATGACAGCTTTATCCATTAGAGTGAGCATGGTGACAGCAGCGGAGTGAGTGCTAAGAACTACTGGGAGAAGAGGACCATTTTCAGCTGCATTACTGACGATCAGTTCTGGGACACATCAACATCTTAATCAATATGCAAGAGTCAATTACCGGGGGAAGCGCAAGCTTAAGCAGGATCTGATGATTAGGTTCATGTTCAGTCTACCAAATGGGTTTGATCAATACCAAGTAGAATATCATATACAGTATACATAATGTCTTTTCTCCTGTGCTTGCTCAATTTACACATACCTTCTTTTATCACAGGTCCTTTTGACAGAATATGCAGTCAAACAACTTCTCTGGGAATTCAGTACGTGGAGCAAGGACAAAAGGCCACGTATAGTGGAGAAATAGAGTAACCTTATGAAGTCATTTTTAGACCTTCACTGATCCTTTGGGGGACATTTATCTTATGGCGGCGTTCCTCTTGATATATACAATGTCCGGCTGTTCAGCGTATATCTCTACAGCAGGTCCTACCTGACATAGAATTGAGCAATTAAGTAGCAACCATTCAACATGAACGGTTGCTAATTGTAGCAGTGCGCACATGCGAGGCTGACATGCCTCGCACCAAGCCACTCTGCCAACGGACACACCACGCTTCACACCCCTCCTTTCCCCCTAGGCATGGGGATGGCATGAAATGGGAAATAATAATAATTTCTGGTGGTTCACTAGCAATTGAGATCATTTCAAGGCTTCTACGCCATATTTCTACCATACAAGCCTTGATAAATGAACCCCTATATAGTGGATCCAGAACATGCTATTTATTAAACAAGTTATGATGTGTATCATCTCCTTATAGAGCTGACTCCACATCCAATAGTTCCCTTCACACATAAAATAACTATGTGTTAATATAATAAGTATAATATCTAGTATGAATCGAATCTGAGATGACTTCAGTAACTCCTCTTTTTCAGAGTAATATTTCACACTCTCAATTCTCAATGTATGCTGTGTACATGTATACAAGGAACTCACATCAATAGTAGGTAATGACTACCCTCGATGCCATTCTAGATTTTTCCTAGTGTGTATAATTTGCATATAATCTTTACTGTAAATTGGGTTTAACTTAAGATTGTAAAAATTGGTCAACATATTTAGATAAATTGGATTTGAGGGAACAAATACCAGACACTATTAGGCTACCCGAAGGACATAAGGACATGATTTTCATGGATCTTGGGTATACAATAAACCATTAGTAACTGATGATGTTTTCCTAAAATGGTATAGAAAGGCAAACAAGGGAAGACCAAATAGCGCTCATAGGGTAGTAGAGTTGTAACCTGCATGGATGGATTAGGAGAATTAAAGAGGCTCACCGAATTTGGTTGTGCTATGTTAGGTATAACTTTAATGTGGGTATGAATGGTATGATGTTTATTCCTCCTGGTGCTGCCTTCAGACAAGGATTGTCAAGACACGGTTGCCAAAACGGTCTGGAATCATATTCGGTAGAGCAGGAGTGGTACTTGTCACGATTGGCGCACACGGATTGGTCAGATAGAAGGATTTTTATTCGGTATCTCTGGTACACAACGCGTTTCGGAGTCTAATATCAAGTGTGTAGATGTCTGTCACAGGTGTAGACACTGTGGTGCTGGCTTCGCGCTACGTCCTGCTCCAGCCCCGGGATTACACTGACAGCCGGGGTCCTGGCCGGACTGTCTGTGACTGATGCTCTGAGTCCTGCTTTAGCTCCGGGATTACACTGATCCTGACAGCCGGGGTCCTGGCCGCACTGTCTGTGACTGACGCTCTGACACAGACAGTCCGGCCAGGACCCCGGCTGTCAGGATCAGTGTAATCCTGGGGCTGGAGCAGGACATAGCGCGACGCCAGCACCGCAGTGCCTACACCTATGACAGTATCTACCCACTTGATAAAAGAGTCATATTAGACTCCGAAACGCATTGTTTTCCTAAAATGAAAGTATGTGAAACAAACCGAGAGGAAATGTTTGGTGAATATATATGCATAAATAATTTACTGATAAAATCTGAAAATATAAGACATCAATCAAAAGTTAACGATAATATTGTTGCAAAACTGCTACTACCATTTGCTACTACCAAAAAAGATTAAAATTATTTAGACATTGGGATATTTAAAAAGATGATAACATGTTAGCTGATACCATTCCATTTAAACTCCCAAGCCAATAGTTAACACAATTCCAAATTTGGGGCTAAAGATTGCTCCAACTGTCAAGTTACATAGTGGTAAAATAAGATAGGAACATGGCTGAACCGAAAAGGTTTTTTAAATGTGGACACTGTATAGGATATTTCTCTGCAAGATTTTCTTGTAAAACATCTACTCCAATATCTAATGTTAATAACTTGGACTATACTTTCAAAGAAACATGTGAAAGCAAAGGAGTAATTTACATTATAAAATGTCCTTGCCATAAGCAATATAAAGGTTGTACTATTAGACCACTAAAGATACATATAGGGGGATATATTTACAATATAAAGAAAGGGACTACTAATCACAATTTATTGAATCACTTTAAAATTGCTCACAATCAAGCTCCAGGTCAATTGACATTTGCCGTATGCCGTAATCAAATTAAAGAGACTATGACTAATAGACTATGGGCCAGTTTTATCAATAGTGAGGCAAACTGCACTGCATGTGCAACGTGCGCCAGATTATTGAAAACTGGTGCACCGTCTTCAATAAACTGGTGCACCCTAAATGTGCCTATTGTGCTTAAAATGAGTGCATTAGTTTTTTTTGTGCACTCAGTTTATTGACTGTGTGCCACATTTATTGCCGGGGCTTGAAAGAAATGTGGTGCATGGCATGCTCTAACACACTCCTTTAGGGGCAGAATTTTGTGGTGCAGCACAGTGCAGCCATACCATGAAACTGGTGCAGACACTCCTTAAATACATGTGTAAAGATGTTTTTTTTATGTGCAAAGTGCGACAGAAATCTGTGGCAGTTGGTTTAATAGACCTGGCCCTATATATCACACACATGTCTAGAGCCGAATCTAGAAAAATACATGAGTTCAAGGCATTGGTACCAAAAGGGTTGAATGCTGATGTGGAATTATTTTTTTTTTTATGGTGAGATGTGTCCGTGAATCATATGCCATCAGGCTGTATCCAGCACTCTTGTCACTCACAAACATACCTCATCTAATTATATTTTCCAACTTTTGATCAGAAATTTAGAAATATTTTAAATATATTAAATTTCTCTCTTCTCTTCTAGCCAGCTACTAACAAGCTATTTGCGAATGGTGAATGGTGGAACGGCCTGGTCCATGGAACAGGATTGATGGATTGAATCACAATCATCCATCAATCATCCATTTATTATTGCAACAGTGGATAACAATTCTGAAAGGAAATTGGAATTGGTGGAATTGGTGCTTCTCTATAACATCACTACTCAACACAACCACCACAAAGGAATGTTTGGGACCAGTTCTGCGCCAGACAATGCTAATGTGCATGTCCTAGCTCACTACTGTCAGTGGAGAGGTTCTTATAATAATAATTCCTTTATTTATATGAAAGGGCACGGAAGCTACGCTCAGGTTGGCTTCTGGCCGGCCGAGGTGGCCGGACATGCCCACCTGTCTTTATTCCCAGCGTTGTATCATAGGCTGAGATATGGATAGGGGTGAGTGCCGCTATTTTTCTTTTAGATTATATTATCACATGCCAAAGCCATTTTAAAATGAACAGTTGACAGCAGCGGAGCTCCATAGACAGACATAGGACTATGACATGAAGATCATAGCACCCATATTAATTCATTTAACCACTTCACGACCGCCCGCCGTGTATTCACGGCGGCGGTCGGGTCGCGCTGCATGAAGAGGGCTCATGGGCTGAGCCCTCTCCATAGCCGGCAAGTCTTTGCTGTATATTGCAGCAAAGGCTTACCGGTAACACCCGCGATCGGTGCTAGCACCGATCGCGGGGGTTTCCACAGCGATGGCTGCCGGCAAAGCTGCCGGCAGCCTCAAAAAGATAGCGGCGCATGGTCGTCGCCATCTTACCTGGGATCGCCGCTCCCCGTGACGTCATCGGGGGGGCAGCGATCCGTCTCCATGGTAGCCTCGGGTCTTCCGAAGACCCGAGGCTATTTCGTTTTAACCCCTTCATTACAATGTGCTGATAGCACATTGTAATGAATGAGGAGGAAAATCCCCATATAATGCCATACTGTAGTATGGCAGTATATGATAGGATCGATCAGACAACCTAGGGTTAAAGTACCCTAGGGAGTCTGAAAAATAGTAAAAATAAAAATAAAAAAAAGTAAAAAAAAAAAAATTATAATAAAAAAACCTAAAATTTCAAATCACCCCCCTTTCCCTAAAACTGACATAAATATAAATAAACAGTAAAAATCATAAACACATTAGGTATTGACGCATCCGAAAATGCCCGATCTATCAAATTATGATACCGGTTTTTCAATGCGTTTAACCCCGTAACGGAAAATAGCGCCCAAAGTCAAAAATGGCACTTTTTTGCCATTTTGAAAAATATAAAAAAATCTATAAAAAGTGATCAAAAGGTTGTACAGTCCTAAAAATGATATAATTGAAAATATTATCAAATTTTGCAAAAAATGACACCAACCACAGCTCCGTGCACCAAAGTATAAAAAAGTTATTAGCGCCAGAAGTTGGCAAAATCAAAAAAATAATTTTTGTACAGCAGGTTTTAATTTTTGTAAATGTATGAAAACATTATAAAACCTATACAAATTTGGTATCCCCTTAATCATACTGACTCAAAGAATAAAGTAGAGTTGTCATTTGGGGCGCTCAGTGAAAGACGTAATATCCAAGCCCACAAGAAAATGGTGCAAATGCGTTTTTTCACCATTTTCACTGCATTTGGAATTTTTTTCCCGCTTCCGAGTACACGGCATGGAATATTTAATACCATCACTATGAAGTGCAATTTGTTGTGCAGAGAACAAGCCATCACACAGCTCTTTACGTGTAAAAATAAAAAAGTTATAGATTTTTGAAGGTGGGGAGTGAAAAATGGACATGAAAAAACAGGAAAGGGCCCGGTCCTTAACCGGTTAAGAAATATAGGAAAATTTACCAATAGACAAAATGGCTTATGTAGCGCATTCATGCACTTGGCAATATAATCCTACCTCTTGGTTGGGGGGAGGCAACTTTAAAATCTTATATGGAAACCTCCATTTAATATTGCAGGATGTGAGGGTAAGAGGGCAAGTTTGGTATGATTGAATAGATTTTTTTTAAAAATATTTGGTACATATACTTTTAGTTTTTAGATCCATGTGTATTTCACAATATATTCCACCTGTTATATGAGAATATTGTTCTTAACTAGACACTGCTATGATCACATATTACATACAGGGTAAATGGATATAGTATATACTGACAGCATTCTCTGATATTCTGTAGTGAGATGTCAGTGTGTGTAGAGGCTTTTTGGTCATTAGTATAACAAGAGCCTTCGGCAGAAAGCCATCATGAACCAGGTGTGTTATTCTCTCTCTGCACAAACTGGGGTCTATGAGGGTGAAGTTGTTTGGATAGACAGGGGCTGCCCACAGGGATATTTAGGCTGGAAACTGGAAATCTCTCTCTCTCTTCCTTTCCCCATAAATGAACAGCACTTACCCCAAGGAACCAGGTTATATTGTGTGTGCTTTCTGTGTACGTATACAACTATATAAGTGTAGGGGCATGGCCTGGAAGCAGAGCTGAATGGAAGCATGAGGAAAGAGCTCCCGTGTTAATCTCTGCCATCAACGACTTATCTCAGCTACCATCCAAACACCCTCCAAAGAAAGAGGACCTTACTCACCTCCGCGGTGATCGATATCTGCTCCGGCATTCCTGCATTGCAATGTGGCAGAATCGGAGAAAAGCGGTGAGCTGGGGGGAGCCGCTTCTATCAGCGGGGATAGGGGGTAGCGCGGCAGGAATGAACCGGAGGGCTGGAGGTCTTCCCATGCTCCTTGTCTCCATCTCAGAGCCCTGAGAAACAGCAGCAGTGCATGAGCCTGGGTAATGTAGGAGCTTGCAGTCAAGAGGTGCCGTACAGATCTCCGGAGGTCAGCAAAGATGAATTCATGCAGATCCCTGCCACAGATAAAGTAATGATGGAGGCGACAATGAAGCATATGCTGGGGGTCCTGTGATGCTCCTTCCAAATGGACAATGTCTCACTCTTAAAGCCCATTTCGCGGGAATTAGAGCAAACAGGTACCAGGGTCGTCAACCACCTAGAAATTTAAATGGGGGAAATGGTAACATTACACAATAGTTTAATTGATGCCCACTAGGAGCTGGAGGAGTTTGGGACATCCAGAGCAAGATGGCGGACCTTGAATCAGGGGCACAACGGAACTAGTGGGGCCAACGGAGTTTACAAAATACCTGCAAGATCTAATGAAAGCTCTCCTTCCAAACTGCTCTCAGCAGGATCTAGAAATTGACAGGGCCCATAGGCTCCCTAGACCTAAACATCTGGAGGAACAAATCCTGCAAGACTTCTTGGCCAGAATTCACCTTTTTCAACATAAAAGAGAAACTAATAGCGGAGGCACGAAAACTGCAGAAGCTGCCCCCTCCTTTCCAAGATATTACATTGACTTGTTTGCGGCTACACTAAGAGCCAGATGTCAATTAACCCCCATAACTGTGGCCTTGAGAGAAAACCAACTCCCCTATAAGTGGGGATTCCCAGTTCGTCTACAGATAAACCGGACTGGTAGAGTGAACACCATCAAGTTCTTAGAGGAAGGTTTCAAGCTTCTTCAGGCATGGAGCATAAAGATCAAAGAACCAGAATCGGCCACTAAGATGTCACATTCCCGGAAACTCACAGATGAATGGCAGGTGGTTTCCCACAGACGAAACAGTCTCTTCCCCGCAGGGTAGTGGACACGGGTAGGAATTATCTCTCCCTCACCATTCCTGAATCGGAGTAGTTAAACTCATGGTTCCAACGAGCCAACGAGACTCCATTCATTCTTGGTACACCAGACTTGACTTTTTCTCCCCAGACATTAGAGTAGTCTGGGCTGATACTGCTCTATACGAGTAAGATTGTTATTGTTGTTTGCATTATATGTTATATTACTGTTGTCTCACAGGGATTTATGCCAATATGGAGGGGAGTTCAAAAGGGAGGGATGAGCAACCTGCAAAGCACAGGAAAAAGATGGGCTTCGGTCATAAAGGTGCACAGACAAATTCTACAGCAGTAAGGTGTGAAAAATACAATGGAATTGAAGTTCCTGTCTATGAATGTAAAAGGTAAATGTAAATGTTAAACAGCCTATACAAAAGAAATAGAATGTGGGCTGAGGCTCGTTTCCTAGCCTGGGACATCCTATTTATTCAGGAATCACACATTGTGGAAAAGGATGCACACAGGAACCAAGCTTCCCCCCATATCTATATGTCACATTATGCAAATAAGAGCAGAGGAGTCTTACTTTATTCTTAACTGTTTACTTAACAATACCCCACATACCTTAGTGTCGGCATATTCTCCTAATAAAAGACAGATTAGGTTCACATGCAAACTAGTAAGATTGGCAAATAAACATAAAAAGGGAACTCTGAGTATTTAAATGCAACTAATGACCTATTTGATGGGTGGAGCGTGCACCACAGACTAGAACGTGACTACACATACCATTCTTCGGTCCACAACTCTTACGCCTTGACATGTTTATAATAGACAGAGAAGCCATATTGAGAGCTACTAAAACCGCTATTGGAACAATCACGTGGTCAGACTCCCAATACTATGTCCCTAGAAGGGAACTCAATATATTCTATAACTTATCTATGGCATTGCAGTCCTAGACTGTTAAATAATCCTGAAAATAAAGAGATCCTGGAAAAGGAATTACAAAATGTTTATTAGAGGCATAGGGATCAAATTAGGACATATTGCCAAAAAGAAGAAGGAAACCCAGATCATTAGCACTGGTACTGATATTCAGCAACTAGAAGACCAGAATAAAAAGTCTCCCTATGAAATATTAATGGATAAGCTTAGAATACGAGAGTACGAGAAAAAAATTACAAAAAAACAAAGCCTGGTATTACTCACAAGGCAACAAAGCAGGGAAGCTGTTATCATCACACCTAAAAGCAAGGCACGCCAAATCAAAAATAGCGTACTTAAAACATCCAATATTTGAGGGAAAAATAACTCACCCTGTTGATATAGCCAATAATTTTAAAGATTTCTACCCAGGTCTCTACAACCTGCAAAATTACCCCCTCACATATCAACCGCACAACCAAGAGATTCAGGGCTTCTCAGAGAGCATGAAGTTGGGAAAATTAACCCCAGCCCAAGTGAACACTTTAAATTCTCCTCTTACAGAAACCGAGGTCTTAGAAGCCATTACATCCTCCCCCACGAATAAGGCTCCAGGGCCAGATGGCCTAACCAGGGAATATTGCAAGACCTTAGAAAACCTCCTAATCACATTAATGACAGAGTTCTTCTCAGGAGCTATATCTAGTGGGTCCCTCCCTATGGAGAATCAACAGGCGCTGATTGTGACTCTTCCCAAACTGGGAAAAACCCCGGATACTCAGCAATATTTTCGCCCTATTTCGTTATTGAACGTAGACGCAAAAATTTATGATCCTAGCTAAGAGAGTAATGCCCTTTCTTCCCAACTTAAATACCCCCGACCAAAAGGTATTTATAAAAGGGAGGCAAGGTGCGGATAATACAAGACGCATCGTAAATTTGGTACACCATCGGGAGAGGGTGCCATCTCTGCTAATGGTGCTGGAAGCCGAGAAGGCGTTCAACCGAATACACTGGTCGTACACCTTCTCGGCTTTATAAGCAATTGGGTTTGGTGGTAACATACTGCAAGGAATATGCACCCTGTATTCGAGTACCTCAGCAAGGGTATTTGTTAATGGAACAGTATCTGACCCATTCCAGATAACCAACGGCACCCGACAAGGGTGTCAGTTGTTCCCACTAATATCCATTCTACTGCTGGAGCCTTTAGCCGTACAAATTAGAGATAACCCACAGGAAAAGGGCGTAGAGATAGGAGAAAAGTCTCACATGATTTCCATGTATGCTGACGACATTATATTGTCGCAAACAGATCCAATGCCCTCAGTTAAAACTACAATGTCCCTTTTGAATTCATTTAGTAAAATTTTATACTATAAACTAAAAACCACAAAAATGCAGGCACCACTCAACATGGATAAAAACGTATAAAAAAACTACATATCCATTCGACTGGCAGGAGAATAGTATCCAATAGTTAGGTTTGTAAGTCACACCTTCAGTGCAACATTTGTTTAAATAAACCGTATATATTCATGTATAAGCCGAGTTTTTCAGCACAAAAAATGTGCTGAAAAACGTCCCCTCGGCTTATACACGAGTCAATAAAGTCACTAAAATACTTAAAAAATACTTTAAAAAATAATAAACTTATATACTCACCCTCCTGTGGCCCCGGTGTGCAGCGCTGCTCCCCCGCTGTCCGCATGGCTCGTCTTCAGGCTTCTGCGCCCGTCTTCTTTCTTCAGCTGGGCGCCGCCATGTTCTTCCCCCGGGCGGCGCCTAGTATGACATCAGCAGCGGTGCGTCATACTAGGTGCCGGCCGGGATAGAGCAATGGCGGCGCCTAACAGAAGAAAGAAGACGGGCGCGGAAGCCTGAAGACAAGTGGTGCGGACATTGGGGAAGCAGCGCTGCACATCAGGGTCACCGGAGGGTGAGAATATAAGTTGCTTTTTTTTATGCTGGGGGCAAGCTTTATACTACTGGGGGCAGGCTGTATACTACTGGGGGCAGGCTGTATACTACTAGGGGCAGTGCTGTATAGTACTGGGGGCAGTGCTGTATACTACTGGGGGCAGGCTGGGCTGGCTGTATATATAAGTTTTGTTTTTTTTTTGTTTTTTTTTATGCTGGGGGCAAGCTGCATACTACTGGGGGCAGGCTGTATACTACTGGGGGCAGGCTGTATACTACTGGGAGCAGTGCAGTATACTACTGGGGGCGGGCTGTATACTACTTGGGGCAGGTTGGGCTGGCTGTTTACTACTGGGGGCAGGCTTTATACTATAGGGGGCTGGCTGGCTGTATACTGGGGGGGTCTGTGACCAATGCATTTCCCACCCTCGGCTTATACTCGAGTCAATAGGTTTTCCCAGTTTTTGGTGGTAAAATTAGGGGTCTCGGCTTATACTCGGGTCGGCTTATACTCGAGTATATACGGTAACTTTGTTCCTCTCCTCCCTCAGCTCTGATCGGACACACTCCACATTCAAAAGGCTTAGGTTGCCTGGATAGGGAGGGCCTTTAAGATGTTGCTGCTACCGAGAATACTATACCTTTACCACACTCTCCCCATCCCAATGCCTTCCAGTTTCTTTAATGAACGCCTCGAGATGATGTCCCAATGCATATGGGGATGCCATAGGCCAAGGATAGCCAAATCAATTCTAGTCAAACACAAACTTGCAGGAGGTATAGGCATCCCAGATCTCAGGGCATATTATCAGGCAGCAGTTTTATCTAGGGCCAGGTTATGGTGGAAAGAAGAGATAGATATACCCTGGGTCCAAGATGAGCAGGCACTCTCAGGACATTTCACTCTTAGACGCCAACTATTGGCTCACATGTGGCAAATAGCTCCAACAATCCAGATCTCCCCTTTAACTAAAGCAGTAATTACTTGTTTGAGTTTGAGTTAGTCGAGTGAGGCTGTAAATCTAGCAATAGATGTGATAGAAATTTGCATTGGAAAACATACAATGAGACTATGGAGGAACACAGGAAATTACACCATTTCCAGTCCTACAAAGGAGATTCGAACTACCGAGTAGAGACATATTTCTGTATCTTAGATCAAAACACACAGTAGAATCGGTTTTGAAACAAGAGGTACAATATAACCCCAAAATACATATATTTATCCGCAGATACAAAGGGATTAAAACCAATATACTGATTGTACTGATTGTATATATTGTACTATATTCCAAAAAACACGGTCAATTCAAAAGTGGGAAAATAGCCTTAAGAAGATGTATGAGGAGCAAGACTGGGAAAAAGCAATAAAGACATCTCATGTAGAACTCAAATGCACATCACATGTGGAAAACTTTCTCAAAACACTATTACATTGGTACCTCGTGCCAGATCGCATACGAAGGGTTCCCCCTTTTTTTGTTGGAGATCATGCGGTGGGAAAGGCTCACCCCACCATGTTATGTGGGGATGTCCCAAACTTCAGAAATACTGTAATGGGGTATATAAGGTTATAGAACAGATATTCTCGCAGCCTCTTACATTCGATCCACATAGAAATTAGATCCATGTTAGCATAGGAATGTCATAACACCTCCTGCATAACCGAATGTAACTGTACTTCGTTTATCCTCCCCAAATACTACAATCACATGAACCCTGTGAGATACTTGTTAGTCTTGTTGTTAGTCTCATTTGAGACCTGATGTTAAGAATTAATGAGGAAAGCGATTAGTCACTAAGGAATAAAGGTAAATGTGAATGGTAGCAGAGAGAGGGCTTATTGACAAGATCTGGAACTCACAGCTTTCTAAGGCTACCAGTGGATTTAGCCAGTTTTATCTGACAGTGGGAAAATGGAGATAGAGTCAGCAGAAGAAAGTAATTAAAGCAAATAACAATGAAATATAGAATGTTCTACATTGCCAATTGTCTTATGTAATCATATTACTGTATGTATTTGTGTTTGATTTGGAAAAACCCAATAATAATGATTGAAACTATATAAGTGTAATTTATACAGTAGACATTATACCTGTACCTATAGATATGTCATGTGTTTTATCATACATACATAACTGAGTGTCTGAAGGCCTGAATGTCTTTTTGGAGAGCAAAAATATCATATGTTATAGGGAAAAACATTTGTTTAATACTTAAAGCTTGGACTTGTGTCTATCTCCAAACTTGTATTACTAAATATAGTAAGGCCTCTTCCACACTAGCGTTGCGTTTCACGTCAGGGTGCAATGCGTGAAAAACTGACGTTTTTGGCTGCGTTTTTGTTCCATTTTTCCTTGGAGTAATTAGCGTTTTTGCGTTTTTCACGCCCGTGTTGTTAGCGTTTTTTTTGCGTTTTCGGCGCATTTTTCACGCGCGAGTCAATGGGAGAATCGAGCATTTTTCAAAGGGACCATGGTTTGGGATTAAAATGGGTTATTTAATTAAAAAATAATGTCTTCTGATAAGTTGCAAACATCTGCGATCTATTCTTCACTGTTCCCCGTGTATATTATCTCCCGACAAGTTAGCAGATGTGAAGAACAGTGAAGAATAGAATAAAACCAGTGAACACAGTGAAAACAGTGATCACAGGATCATTTAAGAGAAAAACACAGTGCAGAACACAGTGCAGAATAGATTACAGATGTTCGGCACATCTGCTTACTTGTCGGGAGATACGCGCGGAACGATGCGGCCAAAATAGCATGTGAAGAACAATATATATGTGTGTGAAGAACAAATTGCAGATGTTTAAATACATCTGCAATGTGTTCTTCACACATATATATAGGGGGTCATTTACTAAGGGCCCGATTCGCGTTTTCCCGACTTGTAACCCGAATATTTCCGATTTGCGCCGCTTGTACATGAATTGCCCCGGGTTTTTGGCGCACGCGATCGGATTGTGGCGCATCGGGGCCGGCATGCGCGCGACAGAAATCGGGGGGAGTGGCCGAACGAAAACCCGACGTATTCGGAAAAACCGCCGCATTTAAAAACCGAAAATGTGTCGCTTGGGGAGCGCTCACCTTCACCTTCTATGGGATGGTGCATTCCGGGGCGTTAAGATTATTTTCGGCGCTGCAGCGCCACCTGGTGGACGGCGGAGGAACTACCATCTTAAATCCCGGCCGGACCCGAATCCTGTGCAGAGAACGCGCCGCTGGATCGCGAATGGGCCGGGTAAGTAAATGTGCCCCATAGTGTTTTTCTCTTAAATGATCCTGTGGTCACTGTTTTCACTGTGTTCACTGGTTTTATTCTATTCTTCACTGTTCTTCACTGTGTTTTTTTAATTAAATGATCGTTCGTGAGCAGGGGAAATACTGTTATTCTGGTCACCTAGCAACCCTTACGTTTAAAACGCATTGCACTCGCATTGCACTTGCAATGATTGCGAGTGCAATGCGTTCTTGATGCATCTCCATAGACTTGAATGGGGCGTGAAAATTGCGCGTGACTCGCAAAAATAGAGCATGCTGCGATTTTGACGCGCGTGCAAACGAACGCAAGCACGCGCGTCAAAAACAACGCTAATGGAGAAAGAGCCATTGAATACAATGGGACAGAGTGCAATGCAAGTTCTGCGCGTCAAATGCACGCGCAGAACTTGCGCGTGAAAAACGCCAGTGTAGAAGGGGCTTAAGTGAACTGGATAAAAATGAGGCAAGAAAATCCTAGAAACCTCAAAGTTCCCAAAATCCCCTTATCACTCTGGCCCTTCAATCAGTCCATTCATTTTGTCCCTGTGGAGGAGACACAGGACAGAAGATGGCCGCTGGTTACATGTCCACATGACATGTCCTGCCTTTGCAGGTCATGTAATCATCGCTATGTTTGGCTGTAGTTGGTTGCTTGCAGTGCATCCAGTATGACCAGTGTTGAGGTGAGACCCATCTCAGTGGGGCAATGTGCAGTGATGGCAGTTATACATCATTACTATGGTAACAGAGCAGGACAGTGTGTTAGATCATCACTTAGAGTACAGTCATGGCCACTAATATTATATTTTCACATGATCTGTTGCCCTTTGGTTTTTATGTGTGTTTGTCAGATGTTTTTATCACATACAGAAATACAAGTGCAATCATATTATGAGTAACAAAAGCTTTTATTGACAGAATGAGTTAATGCAGCAAGTCAATAAAGCTCATTTACTAAGGGTCTGTGGACCACATTTTCCTTATGTTTTCCAACGATTTCCGATTAGCGCCGCATTTAACAGGGGTTTTTGGCGCACGCGATCGGATTTTTGCACATCGGCGTCGGCTTTTACGCGACACAAATGGGGGGGCGGACCGTGTGACAATCCGATGGATTCGGACAATGCGCAGGATTTAACATCATAATTGTGTCGCAGGACACACACTTACAAGCACCAGGAAGAAGAAGGTGAACTTTAGCGGACCTCTGCGAGGAAGCGACAGATGCAGGATCTTGGGAGCACAATGTTTGTGAATCGAGCCGGACTTCATCTTCGTTGGACCGTCCGGATCGGGGATCGCGGCAGGACCGGGTAAGTAAATGTGGCCCAATATGTAAATATGTAAGTAAATGTTGACCCTTCTTCTTCAGGACCTCTTCAATTCAATCAACTTCTGGACCAAATCCTGACTGATAGCAGTCCATTCTTGCACAATCAATGCTTGCATTTTGTCACAATTTGTTGGTTTTTGTTTGTCCACCCGTCTCTTGATGATTTACCACAAGTTCTCAATGGGATTAAGATCTGGGGCGTTTTCAGGCCATGGACCCAAAATCTCTATGTTTTCTTTCCTGAGTCATTTAGTTATCATCTTTGCTTTATGACAAGGTGCTCCATCATGCTGGAAAAGGCATTGTTGATCACCAAACTGCTCTTGGACGGTTGGGAGAAGTTGCTCTTGGAGGACATTCTGATACCATTCTTTATTCATGGATGTGTTTTTAGGCAAGACTGTGAGAGAGCCAATTCCCTTGGCTGAGAAGCAACCCCACACATGAATGGTTGCAATGGATGATTTACAGTTGGCATGAGACAAGATTGGTGGTATCGCTCACCTTGTCTTCTCTGAACAAGCTATTTTCCAGATGTTCCAAAAAATTGGAAAGGGGATTCATCAGAGAAAATGACTTTACCCCAGTCCTCAGCAGTCCACTCCCTGTACCTTTTACAGAATATCAGTCTGTCCCTGATGTTTTTTCTGAAGAGAAGTGGTGCCCTCCTTGACACCAGGCCTTGCTCCAAGGGTCTCCACCTCACAGTGCATGCAGATGCACTCACACCAGCCTGCTGCCATTCCTAAACAGGCTCTGCACTGCTGGTATCCCAATCACGAAGCTGAAACACTTTTAAGAGACTGTCCTGGCACTTGATGGTCCTTCTAGGGCGCCCTGGAGCCTTTTTGGCAACAATGAACCTCTCTCCTTGAATTCCTTGATGATGGGATAGATTGTTGACTGCGATACTCTTCCCTGTTAGGCCAGTTTTATGCAGTGCAATGATGACCGCACATGTTTCTTTAGAGATAACCATGGTTAACAGAAAAAAAACATGATGCCAAGCACCAACCTCCTTTTAAACTGTCCAGTGGTGTGATTCTTACTTAATCACGACAGATTGATCTCCAGCCCTGTCCTCATCAACACCCATACCTGTGTTACTGGAGCAATCACTGAAACGATGTTAGCTGCTTCTTTTAAGGCAGGCCTGCTATGAAGTTGAAATGTGTTTTGGGGGAAAAAGTTCATTTCTAGGCAAATATTGACTTTACATATTGAATTAATTGCTGTTAAGCTGATTACTCTTAATAACATTTTGGAGTATATGCAAATTGCCATTATAAAAGCTGATGCAGTAGAATTTGTAAAAGTTAACATTTGTATTATTCTCAAAACTTATGGCCATGACTGTAGAGCATGAGAGGTAGGAACAGTTATTGAGAAATGATAAATCATGATAGCTCAGCCAGCGCTACAGAAAACTAGACAATGTCAAACTTTGAAGGTAGAATGTCTTAGGTGCAAAAAGAAACATAGCAAAAGTGTGCCATGAAAAGTCACAAAAAAAGAAAGAAATAGCCAAGCAAAAAGTTTTATACAGAGTTTTGACTAGAGTATTGTTCATCTGATGACAACAGCTGCTGATGTATACTACTCTTCTTGACATCTCCAACATTTTTGGTGCCCATCATTTTTGCTCAGCGTAAATTACTTTCATAAGAAAACAGCAGTGAACCTAAAATGTGCATTACAGAGTGCTAATTGTTTTTGAAGGGAAGCTTGTAGTTCTTGTTGCCAATTATATCACTATTTTTTTGTTTTTCCACAAGATGGTTAAACAAATTTCATTTCTTAGTTTTTTCATTTTTCATAACAATAATTTAGATTTTTTTAAATTTAGCTTTGTGCCACATGGGAACTTGATCATCATTTGATCTCTTAATTCACAGCATTATTTATGTAGTTCAGTGTATTGTATACTGTCAGTACTGGCAGGATCTAATAATCTTGGTGAGGCCCACAGCTGACATGCTAAATAGGTATTCCACTATGTGGGATGCTGTCCGAGATAAGAAAAATATGTAACAGCTCTTGGTTGTTGCAGTGGCTATGATTGGCTGTTGCAGTGGCTATGGTTTCCTACCAGGCTATCTGTTCACTGCTATCAGTAATAGAGGAAGAAGAGCAGGGTAGACTGCAACCTTGGTTGAAACCTGTGCTGCGTTTTCACCTCCTTTTTGGCATGATAATTTGGCATGTAAAAAGTGCAGTGGAGGCAAACAGTCAGTACAATAGTTTGTTTCATTTTGCACTTGTCAGAAGCTTGACTGATGGTTTCTTTGCACTTGCACTATGGAGCAATGATCTTTGTTGAGTGACAAATTCAAGATAAGTAATTTCTATTATTACATACCAGTATGTCAAAATAAAGTCTTCACAGTTAAACCACAATGACATGGAGGATTTCACCAGAAATTTCTTTGGTTAACAGACATAGATGGCAAATATTGCAAGGGATAATTCATTTAATATCTTATGCTACTACACATATGTAAGAGAAACTGGGGCATATTTATCAGGACCTCTGTGCCACATCAGCCCAATCTGCCATCTTCTTGCCAGTGGCGGAGCGCGGCAAGGCACGTGGAGGAAGGGGCTGGGAGTGGCCCGGCGCCGGACGTTACTCATGTGAAAAGTCGCCGGCTACGTTTATTTAAATAGAAATAAGCGATGTGCAGGACCCTGTTGGATACATCAAGAGGCTTCAGCTTGAGCGATGGCGTATGATAAATATCCCCCACTGTCTCTATCTCTGATGTGACATGGGTCCAAATTAGTGTATATATAGCGAGCTGCCCAGCAAACCATGATTGAACACAAACACTTGTGCCTCCCAAGATGATTCCACTTTATTTGCATAGTGGTTTTTAATGACTTCTAAGGCAAAGAGTTAAAACCCACCTGCACAGTACTACTACTTCTCACATTTCTTTCATTGAACAGGTTGTGTGCTCTGAGACAACTCTGGAAGGGGAAGGGTCCATACACAGATGTAGCCTGCATATTATACAGGGAGTTGTGGAGACAAAATGGAGAATGCATACAAAAAATAGATTCTGTTCTCTTACCCATACTACACAATGTGATGCAATTAATAAGGTAATTATGATAAAATTGTCAGTTCAATAAACAAAAGTTACATATTTCAAATGTTCATTGCTACTATCATTTACTACACCAAATACTAACATGGCCTACACCTAACATGACTTCTAAATTAGTGAGGTATCTGTCCCCACCCACTCCACTCCCCGACCATGCCTGCTTCAATCTCACAGTAGACAGCTCAGTGTGAAACATTTTAATCCCTCTCTGTCACTCCCCTCACCTCAAAACAGACAGCTCAGTGTGATACAGATTAATCCCTACCACAGCCACAGCTCGCTCAGCCATATCCAGTCCCCCTCTAATTGTAACACTCTTTTTTTCTTCCAACCCTGGCAATTTAAGTAAATAAAAGAGAAAATCTAGTGACAAATATCTCACAATATTAAGTATAACAGCATTACCAAATTACACTATTAGTTAACTGGAAAAAAATATAATTTTTTTCTCAATGTTTAGTAGAAACTTAACTAATTTGAAACAATACCGGGACGTCCAGTGAGGAGCCAGACACTATCTTCATGTCTTGATGTCATCTTGGAACTGAGCTGGTGTTAGATTTCTAAAGCACATTGTTCTTTTTTGTAGTAACAGGGTTATACTTGAGTCTCCTCATATGATTGCTTTTTAGAAAAAATAAAAGAGTTAGATAAAACATGGCCAAAAGGCTCCTGGGGATAACACGTTTGTCAGTCCCCAGCTTTTCCCAATTTAAATTCTTGGCAGTGTATAAAAAGTGTAAGGTATTTGAGACTCCAATCCCTCAGGTACTAAATCTCATGTTTCCAGGCACTACATGACTGTTATTAGAGGGGGAATCTAGCACCACTCCACCAGATTTCCAAAGCTGCTTATATTTAAACTTTAAAGACACCAAAATATCTATAAATATTTTTCTTCTTTTCCTATTTGGAGAGCTTACACTTGCAGCCAATTTCAGTTTTCTTTCTGATAAGAACGTCCATAAAACGATAATATTATAGAGAATGTCACATGTTTCATTACAGCCCACTGCTATCTTTGTTGAAGGAGTTCAAGTTCAGTGAACCATAAGCTGATACCTTTCTTAAGATCACTGCACGGAAATATTTTTCACTTTTTAGGTGTGATCATCTGCTTGCAATTTGGAAACTGATGTTAGAAGATGGTATAAGGGTGTTAAGTGATATACATGTTACAATGGGATATGACACATTCTGTTTGCCTAAGTTTTTTCAGATGGTGCTAATGTATTGCACTTCAAACTGCTTCATGCAAATTTTTGTCCAATAGTGCTAGATAGGACTGGAAATTTCTATGAACATCTGGAAGAAATATTGCTAATACTCGACGTGCGTACAAGTATCCTAGAATTATCCCAGAAAAAATGTTTATTACAAGTTTAATTTGTGAATCCTCTCACATCTATTGTTTTTTTAATATAAATCTTCTGGAAAAATAAACAAAGGGGGCAAATTATCTTTGTAGATAGGTCATACAAATGTCTCACAATTATCTCTGCAAACTGCAGGTTTGCCCAAAATTTGCAACTTTTTGTTGCACCATTTGTCAACCTTACTCTAGATTTATCAAGTCAATCCAGATGTGGTAGTCAGAATTTAGGATTTAGTTGCAAAAAAGTTTGGGACTTTTTTATGACTTTTTACCAAAAAGTCTCAAACCCAGTGCAGACATTTTTGGGAGATTTATCAGAAGTGTCTGAGGTAAAACTGTTCTAGTTGCCCACAGAAACCAATCAGAGTTTAGCCTTAATTTTGGAAACAGCAGTGGGAAAATTTAAACTGAGCTCTGATTGGTTTCCATGGGCAACCTAAACAGTTATGGTCTCAGATACTTCTGATAAATCTCCACACATTATGGATTCTGTGCAGCGTAATACAGTAGCATGTGAATACAGGGATTTGGAACAACTAATGTTGACAATGCGTTTTTTTTTGCAGTGTGGAAAACAAAATAATGATCAATTTGCTTTTCTTATGCGCTCTCACATTTAGTTTTTTTTGCATTTTTTCAGTAAATATTTGGTGCATGCCATGGAATTTGTGAATTAATTTGCATTATTGCACCCTGATAGAAAAAGAGGGAGCCATACAGGGAGGGAAAGTATTTTTTACTATAATTTGCACCTGAAACCTGGCAAAGGTTACAGCTGTAATCACATAACGAGATGTGCCCGAATTATCCAAGACTGGAACTCTGTTATTATAGTGCCGCATAAACAGGCCAGTTGAATGCATGAATCATCCCCAGTGTCTTTACCTGGTTGCATGGTTACTCATTTTTCAATTATTTTACTGTATTTATTTTGTTTTGATAGTTTCAACAACCATGGAAATAGTCTTCAAATAATAGACTTATTGAATGTTAAACAAAAGATACCATCCAATCAGATCTAATAAAATAGTCTCACTTATGTGTGCCTCAAAGCACTCTTTGTATCTTTATCTGTCTTTATATTCCTTTATAACAATAAAATAATGATAATAATCTTTATTTATATAGTGCCATCAAATTCCACTGTGCTTTTTATTATGGCTAACGTTATCCAAAAAGCAAGTTATACAGGCTCTTCGGTGGGGTTATCACTGGAGCCCCTCTAGAACACCTATTACTAGTGACGTAACTTGAAGCTGATGGGCCCCAGTGCAAAGTTTGTGCCAGGGCCCCAACTATAATGTATGGTTTATAGTACTAATCTTCTCATATGGGAGAGTGAGACCTTATGGGCCCCCAAAGCCTCTTGGGCCCGGTTGCAACCGCACCCTCTGCATCCCCTCAAGTTACGCTCCTGCGTATTACCCACCTCTTTCATCCTATAGAATACCACCACAGACTGTGATGACAGCCTCAACTACCCAAATCTCCGTCTCTAATATCCAAATCTCTGGGATATGCAAAGCTATCTTTATTGCCCAGCCGAACTGAAAAAAGAAAGAATCAAAAGGCTACATGGCTAGACTCACATTTGCTGAGAACTATGTTGTGTGGACAGAGGAGCAGTGATCCATAGTTCATTTATTGATGAAAACAAGTTAAATTTATTTGGATCCTAAAGACTGAAGCCAACGTGTGTAAAGTCAGTGAAGAGTGGTGGACGAACTGGTTTGGGGAAAGCTTTTTGCAGCAGAAGTTGGACCTCTCATTCAGCTTCATGGCAGAGTGAATGCAAGTGTGTATTAAAACTTGCAACAACATGTGGTTCCTTCAGACAGCAATTTTCATGCAGGACAATCCTGCCTGTCACAAAGTAAAACGGGTTAAGTAGTTCCATTATATAGAAAACATTGAAACAATGAAATGGCCACCACCTAAATGTCCTCGCCTAAATGCAATAGAAAATCTCAGGAAAATATTTGGTGACAGAGTTATGGCCAAGAAACCCACAACAGTCAGAGAACTGTGGAAGAGACTGGAATCCCACCAGAACAGTGTCAGAGACTAGTGATGTCCTGAGCCCGCAGATGTGCTGAAGTCATACAGAGCAAAGGCCTGGACACTTCATACTGATTGGTGACTGTTGTAACATTCAGAAAATTGATTAGAATCTTTCTCTGTGCTATATTCATTGCAGTCCTCTAATTTTGATGAACACATTTTTTACAAAATAAAGTTCTTATGTTGATGTTAAAAGTTCTAGTGGCATGGGAAATAATAATAAGAATATATATATATATATATATATATATATATATATATATATATATATACATTTTTTCATATATAATCAATATGTACTTCAAGAGGTCTCCCATGTAACATGTAAGACATGATGATCTGTGGCTCCCTCTGCTGGAGCTCTTGATTTATCTACACAATATTCATCTTTGGTTCATTCTTCTGGCAATAATATTATGAAACCGCGCAATAAGTCTCAAATTAGAATTTTTAAGTATAACAATATACATTCTCACGCAGATTTCGCAGAAAACGATGATTTTCATCTTTGGAAATAAAGATACCAATGACTGACTGATTGAAAAAATCTTATGGTCAATGTAATCTAGTTAACCCCTTTACTTCACATAAATGATAATCATGATAACGTATATAAAGAACTTATTGAGATTGAGAAGGGAGATACATACTTGTGCTCACAGAAACATTCAATAAATAAATGCAATTTCAAATACACACTCGAATGTCTTGGACTAAGGAATTTAGAAGAACATGTTCTTGACATCTTCTGCGACATAATGTTATGCCAGTGTTTTTACTGCATGTCTTGAAGCCTTCATGCCACAATGGAGAATATCCAAAGGTTTGTGTCATATTAATAGTAATGCCGTGTGAAAAGCTCTGAAATTGCAAAACTAGAATTAATTCACTATGCAGTGATACATAATTTAAATTTACAACAATGATTGACATAATTTAAATTCACAACAATGAGAGACAATAGGGCACACCTGAGGGCATTAATCCTCATGAACTGCAAGCCTTGCATCAATCAAAAAACATATTATATTATAATAATAATAATAATATAATAATAATAATAATAATAATAATAATAATAAAATCATTTTTAGACTTCCAAAAAATATTCAGCTTGCCTATAGGTTTTTCAAATGTATCTATTATTAAATGTATAGTGTAAAGGAGATGACTTCTGTAAATATTAACTTGTCACTATTCACTAAACTTTGCATGCAGAAATGCTGCAAGTGACCACAAAAGCCTATGTAAAATATATTCATTAAAGGGGTTTGCCCATGAAATTTTTTTTTAATATAAAAGACATAATATTTACATTTGAGCCTGCATTGCCCTTGATCTCACAAAGAGGCGGTGATGTCACATGGCTCTCTGCAAATCTCGAGATCAATGGGCAGGACCAGGCGCAACTTGGCGAGTTTGGGGCTTAAATAAATTAATAGTCGGCTGAGTGAGAGGCACTCAGATGATGTAAACCTACATATTTTTAAACAGTCTTTTTTATCCAAATAGCACAGTTCTGGGTTACAATAAAATTAGTTCCTAACCCCTGAAGACAAAACAAGTATATGACTAGTCTACCAACTGTCTATCTGATGGTAACTGTGCAACACCCCTGTCAATGCATAGGCAAGGTGTTGGTTGCGAATAGCGATCTCTCTTTGTCAGGATCTATCTGGTGAGCCTGCGCAACTCATCCAGAAGCTACTGCTAAGTTAACTTTGTAATTGTAGCTTTAGCCACTGCCTGCTAAGGCATGAGTTAACATGTAAAATGTTGTTAGCCGGTTGGATGATCCACCTGAGCTGGACACTCCCTTGTCTTATACAAACCTTCGGTGTGGAAGGTTGTGGTCTCTTTTCCCTGAGGTCTCTCCGGGGAGAGCCAAGAGAGTGCTGAGGTACATCACTCCTCAGCACATGGCCTGCAGCCATGAGGCCTGAAGACCTCCATCACAAGAAATCTGCCTCAACCTTGCTGCTGAAGCAGCCAACCATCCTAGCCACCATAGCCACCTTCCCAGGCTGTGAGCATATCTTCCTGAGGACAAAGATCCAACCAGCTATCACCTTCCAGCTGAAGTCTGACGTTTGAAGTTGAATAAAGAACTGTAAACTGATTTGCACAACGTGTCTCTGTGTAATGCCTGGATCAGGCTGCATCACCATCACGGGCTTCCCAACCTCCATCATCCAGGGACTACTACATATACCTCAGGGATTGTCCCGGGCAGAAACCTCTTTCATCAGCCTCCCCCTCCATTATTCTTGCACACACCACCTACTGGAAACATGCTAGGCTCTAGGTCTAGCACCGTGACCACAGAGTGCCCAAGGCCGCACTAGCCAGCCACTCCAGTATTCTGGGCCCCGGCTGTCTACAGCCACCGAAGAAAGGCTGGGCCCCAGTGAGGGATGTTGCAGATGTACTTTAAGAAACCTTCTAGCATTTAAACCATAGTTCAATGTGCCCAATTTTTCCATTCAGCCAAAAACATGTTTGCATGTGATTGGGGTCTCAATTAGGGATCAAAAGACTGAAATGACAAAGTTCAGGTCTGGCTTAACGACCTCGCTGGTAGCATTCATTGAATTTTGCAGTAATTATTTATTTAATAAAGTATAACGTACAGTATCAGGTAAAACACTTCTTTTATAACAGTTAGCATGTATACATTTACAGGACGCTATTAAACCCATTGCATTTGTTATTTATGTATTTCAACTACAGCAGTGAAAAGTTTGTTGTTTGGCACCACTTTCGCTGATATATATACTGCGTTAACAATTCACAATATTCCACGTGTATATTTAGGTAGCTCAAGGGTTTGGCTCGTTGTCCTTGTTTAAAACCTCTACATTTCATGCCTGCACCTTTGTGTCCTGTTATCCTAGCAGCCTGACATTTTTCAGCAGTTCACTGTAACCTCTTTTCACTAGCAGAACAATGTGAATGGACATTGAATCACTACATTAAGCTTAGAGGGTAGTTTGCAATACTAAGACAATTGTAGATCAGTCTCACAGCTAGATTTGTTGCCAGGGGATAAATACAATACTTAAACAGACTTCAATCTATAGCAGCAGCTGAGTCAAACCCTCCAGGCTCACACAGGGACATTCTGTTCTTGTATCGACTGGACTTGATGCAGTTTTTAAAGGGTGTTTTTTTAATCTTTTGCCCTACTTGAAAATGAGCTTTTGTTATAGAAATTTTGGAGCTTTATCAGTGCTTCTACACCAGTGCATAGAAGCAATGAAATGATTGTGATTTCTTGAGAACTGCAAGAAATTGCGATTAATTCTGCAATTATGCCACTTTCCTGCAATGTGGACGTGTAGGGGAAGTCGGTGGAGTGGGCCTGTGCACTTCAGATAACTTGCAAAGATTCAGGCTTCTTCAGGCCTGACTGTTTGCTGGTTTTTATGCAAGCACAGCATGGGCGGCAAATATATCAGGAGGTCTAAACCTACTAATGTATCCGCCATTGTGGTAGGAGGCGGGGCTTCATTATATGCTATCACACAGAGTGTCGGTACATGATAAATCTCCCCCAATGCATTTTTAATCTTTAGCCTGTTAGCCTGAAACGACAAATAAAGACTGGAGGAGGGGGGATCTAGGGACTCATAGTGTCCCTGGAAAACATTTTAAAAGTAACTCTCTTATGTGTGGTGAGTCAAAAATAAATGGGTGTGGTCAGGGTCGGACTGGGGTGCCAAGGGCCCACCAGTGAAATTAATTCTGGGGGCCCACCAGCTGCTTCATGGATACGTGTGAGCCACCCCCATGTATATTTTCATTGCGTTTCTGAACGTACTGCAAATGCAAGGTGTGAATGCAGCCTGTGGCCATGTTCACACATTCCGTTTTTTGTTGCTTTTTTCAATGCTCTGGAAAGACGATCTGTTCCTCTTCCATTTGAATGCATGTCTTTTTGCCATTCAGCAGACAAACTTTAAATTTTTGCAACAAAAAAAACGTAATGTGTGAAAGCAGCATCAGGCTTCCTGCACACTACACTTGTGCAGTTCTTGGGATGTAAACGATAGTCCCATGGAATGATGTATTAGGGTTGCTTGTCATCAGGATGTAAGTACATAATAATAGCCTGAACCACAAACATGGATAGGACCTGCTCTGTCATTTGCAGCTCAGACATATTCACAGCCATGTGCATGAGCCCATAGAAGTGAATGAGGACGTGTAAAACAATCCTGCAGAAAACAGGCCTCAGGCCCGGTGCACACTTTTTGTTTTTTGATGAGTTTTAACTGCATTGGAAACCGCAAAAGGGAAGGGGCTTTGTCAAAACACATGTGTCTTTATACTGAAACACTTTTGTTCTGGAATGAGCCCCTCCCTGTTGCTTTTTTAAATGGAAATAAAACAGATCAAGAACTGCAACGTGTGAATGGGGCCTGAGGCTTGTTATCTGCCGGACTGTTTAACTCCCTGGAATCAGTATTTAACATCTATCACCAGGATGAAGGATTGTAAACCTGCAGATCCTGCCAGAGGGGGCGCACACCAGCATGTAAGTGTGCTTGGTTTACAATCCTTCATCCTGGTGATAGGTATCAGGTACAGGTGGTCCCCTACTAAAGGACAACCCCTAGTTACAGACATACCCCTCTGCCCACTGTTACCTCTGGTGAAGTCTCTGGATGTTACTTTAGTG
Organism: Engystomops pustulosus; assembly: GCF_040894005.1. NCBI lineage: Eukaryota > Metazoa > Chordata > Amphibia > Anura > Leptodactylidae > Engystomops > Engystomops pustulosus. Next base: position 134,935,638 of record NC_092411.1, read on the forward strand.
CCAGACTGTAATGATCATCTGTAAGGTGTCTGTAATGAAGCTTTATTGGTAATCTTCGTTTTCATTACAGCAAAAAATTTAGAAAATCTAATTGTCACTGGGAAAAAAAAAAATTTGTCTTGATCTACAATTATAAAATATACAATTCCTACTTACATACAAAGTCAACTTAAGTACAAACCTAAGGAACCTATCTGGTAAATAACCCAGGGACTGCCCGTATATGACGAAGGTTCACAGGCTAGGTCCTCTTCATACACACTTTGGATCAAAGGTTCATTTTTTATATCAAAACTGAATAAAAGCTTTATGAATTTGGTGTTCTCATGATCACACTTACCCAAGGAATTAAGGGGAAGTATGATTTGGAGCATACAGTGAAAGCCATACATACGTAGCCCACAAAAAATGGCATAAGTATGTTTTTTTGTCAATTTTACCCCTTTGGGATTTTTTCCGGCTTTCCAGTACATGGCATAGAATATTAAATACCATCACTAGGAAGTACAATTTGTTATGCAGAAAACAAGCTTCATACAGCTCTGTACATGGAAGTAACACAGTTATGGATTTTTAAAGACATAGAAGTAAAAATGGAAAATCAAAGATGAAAATGGTCTGGCCTTTAACCCTTTAAGGGTTAATATTCTGTGCAGTGCACTAGGAAGCTGGAGAAAAATTCCAAATGTGGTATAAATGACAAAAAAAGTTGCATTATTTTTATTACAGGCTCGGTTTCACACACCTCTTATTTTTTAAACTTTAATGTACGGAGCTGGTGAAGCTGACGTTTTCAGTGATATCAGTTTGTGAAGTGAAGAAGCTTGTCATCACTTTTTATTCAAATGTCTGTGCATTGAAATGGTGATGAATCTGCAATTTGGACATCATGACGGGTGGGGGGGGTTGTTGGTAAAACTGAGGCTGCGGTCACACTTAACGCAGGGTATGCTGGTAATACCGAGGCTGGGGTCATACGTAACGTGGGGTATGTTGGTAATACTGAGGCTGCGGTCACACGTAACACGGGGTATACTGGTAATACTGAGGCTGCGGTAACACGTATGCGGGGTATGCTGGTAATACTGAGGCTGCAGTCACACGTAACACGGGGTATACTTGTAATACTGAGGCTGCGGTCACACGTAACGCGGGGTATACTGATAATACCGACGCTGGGGTCACACGTAACGCGGGGTATGCTGGTAATACTGAGGCTGCGGTCACACGTAACGCAGGGTATACTGGTAATACTGATGCTGCGGTCACATTTAACGCGGTGTATGCTGGTAATACTGAGGCTGCGGTCACATGTAACGCGGGGTATACTGGTAATACTGAGGCTGTGGTCACATGTAACGTGGGGTATGCTGGTAATACTGAGGCTGCAGTCACACGTAACGCGGGGTATGCTGCTAATACTGAGGCTGCGGTCACACGTAACGCGGGGTATACTGAATACCGACGCTGGGGGTCACACGTATACTGGTAATACTGAGGCTGCGGTCACATGTAACGCGGGGTATGCTGGTAATACTGAGGCTGCGGTCACATGTAACGCGGGGTATACTGGTAATACTGAGGCTGTGGTCACATGTAACGTGGGGTATGCTGGTAATACTGAGGCTGCGGTCACACGTAACGCAGGGTATGCTGGTAATACTGAGGCTGCGGTCACACGTAACGCAGGGTATACTGGTAATACTGAGGCTGCGGTCATATGTAATGTGGGATATGCTGGTAATACTGAGGCTGCAGTCACACGTAACGCGGGGTATGCTGCTAATACTGAGGCTGCGGTCACACGTAACGCGGGGTATACTGGTAATACTGAGGCTGCGGTCACATGTAACGTGGGGTATACTGGTAATACTGAGGCTGCGGTCACACGTAACACGGGATATACTGAATACCGACGCTGGGGTCACACATAACGCGGGGTATACTGGTAATACTGAGGCTGCAGTCACACGTAACGCGAGGTATGCTGGTAATACTGAGGCTGCGGTCACATGTAACGCGGGGTATACTAGTAATACTGAGGCTGCGGTCACACATAACACGGGATATACTGAATACCGACGCTGGGGTCACACGTAATGCTGGGTATACTGGTAATACTGAGGCTGCAGTCACATGTAACGCGGGGTATACTGGTAATACTGAGGCTGCGGTCACACATAACACGGGATATACTGAATACCGACGCTGGGGTCACACGTAACACTGGGTATACTGGTAATACTGAGGCTGCAGTCACAGGTAACGCGAGGTATGCTGGTAATACTGAGGCTAGAGTCACACGTAACACGGGGAATGCTGGTAATACTGAGGCTGCGGTCACACGTAACGTTGGGTATACTGGTAATACTTAGGCTGCGGTCACACGTAACACGGGGAATGCTGGTAATACTGAGGCTGCGGTCACACGCAACGCATTGATTCCTTCAGCCCTGGCATTTGGACAATACAGGACACTGGGTGCCGGTTATCCATCGCATGCGTTTGCATAGAAGCGCATCCGGCCCCCATGCACTTTGATTCCATTTGTAAACAGTCAGCACGTTACGTGTGACATCACCCCTTATTCTACAGCAATACTTAATACAGTCAATCAAAGTACTACAACTTTCAGCATCTCATTCAACTGCTGGGAGTTGTAGTTCTTGAGTCCACTATTATTCTATATGTATATACACATTGCAGGGGTGTAATGAGGTGCACTGTGTGTGTGTAAATGTGATGCACTAGTATTTTGTACCTTTCTCTTGTGCTGGAAGCCATCAGCAGCTCCTCATCCATCCTGAGCTCCTGCCATGGAGCACATGAGTGCAGCCTGTGCTGTGCCAGGGGGAGGACACTCCAGCTGCTAGCTGATTGGTGGCCCCTGATGTCTGTCATGACCAGGAGGAAGGGGGCCCACTGTGACAACTAGGGGGCCCACGTCCTCTGGTCTGTAATTAGTGACAGCTCACTGTCTGCTCCTCCAGTGAATCAGGGGCCATGTTCTCCTGCAGTGACGCAGGGGCTGAGGTGCTCAGTGCAGGAAGGAGGAAATGTCTTACTCACTGCCCCAGCGCTGCTGTGGGAAGAGCAGAGAACATGTCATGTGACATAGGTTCGGATTACAAACTCCACACCACCACATTTGCATTAATGCAAAACGGGGACACCTTTAGCAAAGAAGGACCATGGAAGATGGGGCAAAATAAAGGGTCATTATTATAGTATTTATACACTGGTACATTGGGAAGAATTATAGTAGTTATTTTCTTTTATATAGGGAGCAGCATTATAGTAATTATATTCTTGTACATAGGGGGCAGTATTATATTATGATATTCTTGTACATAGGAGCCAGTATTCTAGTAGTTATAGTACTATAGTAATATTCCAGTATTATAGTACGTGTATTCTTGTACATAGGAGGCAGTATTATAGTACTTGTATTCTTGTACATAGGAGACAGTATTATAGTAGTTATATTCTTGTACATAGGGGGCAGTATTATATTATGATATTCTTGTACATAGGAGCCAGTATTCTAGTAGTTATAGTACTATAGTAATATTCCAGTATTATAGTACTTGTATTCTTGTACATAGGAGGCAGTATTATAGTACTTGTATTCTTGTACATAGGAGACAGTATTATAGTAGTTATATTCTTGTACATAGGGGGCAGTATTATAGTAGTTATATTCCTGTACATAGGGGGCAGTATTATAGTAGTTATATTCCTGTACATAGGGGGCAGTATTATAGTAGTTATAGTCTTGTACATAGGGGGCAGTATTATAGTAGTTATATTCTTGTACATAGGAGGCAGTATTATAGTAGTAATATTCTTGTACATAGGGAGAAGTATTATAGTAGTTGTATTCTTGTACATAGGGGGCAGTACTATAGTAGTTATATTCTTGTACATAGGAAGCAGTATTATAGTAGTAATATTCTTGTACATAGGGAGAAGTATTATAGAAGTTATATTCTTTTTCATGGGGGGGCAGCATTAAAGTAGTTATATTCCTGTTCATTGGGGCAGTATTATAGTAGTTCTATTCTTGTAAATAGAGGGCTGTATTATGGTAATTATATTTTTGTATGTATAATAATAAGCCATCAAAGAATCACATGGGCAAGAAGTATATCAGAAAACTTAAGACAAATGTCCAGGCTCAGACCACGTTCACCCATGGCATTTACACTGCATTTTGAAACGCAATACAAAAGGAAATTACATTACATTGCCTAATTACATTATATTGACATCTGTGTTTACAAAATCCTATTTTAACACAACGGGGTAGATGTAGCAACCTGTCTTTGCCAGAAAACTGGAGTAATTTACACCTGAAGTACAGTGTTCCAGGTTTTTGACCATTTCAGGCAATTTCCTACTTCTCCTAGAAATAATTTTTGGCATTTTTTAAATTTATGTTGTAATAAAAAATGACATTTTAATCTTATTTGTTGGTATTACTTGCTCTCATTGTATGTTTGTCAGCAATGTTTCAGCTGAAAGATGCTGCTGCAGTTTACTTTGTCTTTCCATTAGAATCTGAAAGGTGCTGTTGCATTATAGTTTACCGTTCCATCAAATCCCTCTTTTGTTACAGCTGTATGGAGACTGCAGGACCTATCATTGCAAGTGGGACACTTTTACACATCTATAGCTATATTTCCATGTCTTGTGGTGGCGAACCTATGGCACAGCTGCCAGAGGTGGCACTCAATGCCTTTTCTGTTGGTACCCAGGCCATCACCCAGCACAAAGTTCACCAGAACAGAGGATGTGTCGTGATCAGTGCTATTTTAAAGTGACACATCCCTGGCTGCCTGGAACGACAGGAGGAGTGAGACGGTCTGAAAAGGGCTGGATAATCATTAGAGCTCCTGCCCTGGACCCTCTGATTCTTCCTGTCCAGGGGACCTGGAGGGAAGCTGCAATAATATTCAAATTTCTCCTCTTTCTATCTACTGTATTAATGTCCTCTGGGTGCTGATAGGACTAAAAGCTGTGACAGACCAGGGAGAAATAAGTTACTTCTTAAATTGCCAAATTAGCACTTAGCAATAAGTAAGTGGTTGCAGTTTGGGCACTCAATGGGGTAGATTTACTTACCCGGTCCATTCGCGATCCAGCTTCGTGTTCTCTGCAGAGGATTCGGGTCTTCCGGCGATTCACTAAGGCAGTTCCTCCGACGTCCACCAGGTGTTGCTGCTGCGCTGAAGTCCGCCGAGGCCCGCCGGAGTGCACGATCGTATGCTTGGTGAAGGTAAGTGCGTGTCCCGCGACACTTTTTTTAAAAAAATGCGGCGGTTTCTCCGAATCTGTCGGGTTTTCTTTCGGCCACGCCCCCCCATTACCGTCGCGTGCATGCTGGTGCCGATGCGCCACAATCCGATCGCGTGGGCCAAAAACCTGGGGCAATACAGGGAAAATCGGCGCAAATCGGAAATATTCGGGTAACACATCAGGAAAGCGTGAATCGGGCCCTTAGTAAATGACCCCAATGTCTGAAAGATTCACCATCACTAGGGGGTCTGAAAAATTTAAAAAAATGTAAAAACCTTTCCCTGGAACTAGTATAAAATATATAAACAAATGAAATCAGAAATATGTTAGGTATCCACACATCAAAAAAGTCCTGATTTATCAAAATATAATAATGTTTATTCCTGACATTAACCCCTTAAGGACGCAGCCTGTTTGCAGGTTAAGGCTCGCAACTTTTTTTTTAAATTTGACCTGCGTCTCTTTATATGGTTATAACTTTTGAACACTGTTACTTATCAAAGCGATTCTGAGATTGTTTTTTCCCCACATGTTGTACTTCATTTTAGTGGTAAATTTTGGCAGATAAGTTTTGCGTTTATTTACAAAAAAAAGAAAAAAATGATGAATTTTTAGAAAAATTTGCCATTTTCGAAATTCAAAATCACCGCGTTTTCAGGCAGATAAATTTACCACCTAAATAACTTGCAGAATAACATTTCCCATTTGTCTACTTTACATTTTCATAATTTTTGAAATGTTTGGATAATTTATTTTGACGTCACGCGGCCTACAAATCGAATAGCGATTTTCTGTATTTTCGGAATTGACTATTTTGGGGATAAATACTGTTTGAAATCAAATTTTACATATTTAGCAACAAAACCCCCTATATAACCAACCCATTTTCAAATCTGCAGCCCTCAAACTATCAGAAACAGCATTTACAAAGATTGTTAACCCCTTGAGATCTTCATAGTAATTGAATCAAAATGACGGTGAAATTTAGAATGGTCAAATTTTGTCGGTTATACGTTCATTTAGCCCTAAAATTTACACATTTCCAAAAGATAAAAAGAGAAAACTCACCATAAAATTTGTTCTACAATTTCTCCTGAGTGCAGCGACCCCCCACATGTGGACATTACTTGTGTTATGGGGGCACAGCAAGGCGCAGAAGGGAAGGAGCACCCTGCAGCTGCCAGGATTTTAGTTTTCTGGTTGCCCCCTTTTGAGGGCTATAACATTTTCGCTTTTCCGTTATTTGGGCCATGTGACGGCATTTTTTTTGCGGGACGAGATGCTTTTTCCAGTGTTACCATTTTGGGGTTGGTATCACCTATTGTTGAAAATTTTGGAACTTTTTTTGAGGTCATGAGTAGAAAAGCATCAATTCTGTACTGGATTTTTTACTTTTTTTTTTTTCGTGTTCACCGTATAGCCTAATAATCATGTTATCTTTATTCTATCGGTTGATACGATTACGGGGATACCAGACATGAATATTTTTTCTTATGTTTTACTAAATTTGCCAAATAAAACCCTAATGTGGGGAAAAATCTATCATTTTTGCATCGCTGTCTTCCAAGTGGCATAACATTGTTACGTTTTTGGCTACAGAGCTGGTTGATGGCTTGTTTTTTGCGGGACATGTTGTTCTTTGCAACAATATCATTCTGGAGTACATATGTTTTGTTGATCACTTTTTATTGCATTTTTAGTGGGATATAATAGGTAAAAATCATAATTTTTGGCGGGTTTTTAACGGTTTTTTTTACGGCGTTCATCATATGGGTTCAATAGTTATTTAGTTTTATTCTATGGATTGTTACGGACGTGGTGATACTATATATGTGGGGTTTGTGTTATGATTTAGACTTTTTTGAGTGTTATATGTCTCTTTATATGTTTTGGGGCTTATGGGCATTTTTAGTGATTTATAAAGTAATTTTTTTATTGAAAAACATTTTTTTTTTACATTTTTTTACATGATCCACCATGGGATATGAACAAGCAATCATCTGATTGCTTGTTCTTGATAATACTCTGCAATACTAATGTATTGCAGGGTATTATCAGTGCCAGCCTATGCAGATGCATAGGCTGACACTTTGCCTTTAAGATGACGTCACAGACGCCATCTTAAAGGTAAACCCTCCAGGCTTCTCTGGGGTCCCGATCGGACCCCAGAGGTGCCAAAACAGCGATCGCCCCCCCCCCCGAAAACGGTGCGGGGGGGGGGCGATCGTGGGGTAAAGACCCCCAGAAGGCATGTTAAATGCCGCGGTCGCGTTGACCGCGGCATTTAACGGGTTAAACACCCGCGATCGGAGCCCACTCCGACCGCGGGTGTTAGCCGGGGATGTCAACGGTAGATTACCGTTGAAATTCCTCGGCTAACGATGCCGGTTCGGCTGCTATACAGCGCTGAACCGGCATCGTCTCTGCGCAGTAGCTGTACTGCGCCTGCGCTGAGCGCTATTCGCGGGACTCAGCGCAGTACAGCTACGGCGCAGAGCGCTAAGGGGTTAAAAACTTTAACAGAAAATAGCACCCAAATGTGCCAAATGCTAAATTGACCTAATAGATCTCTGTACTCCAAAGTATGCAAACATTCGTAGCATCAGTAGATAATGAAACAAAGAATTTGTTATGCTAATCTTCTCATACTGTCAGTAGTGAGCTGTGATTTCTATATGTGCATGTAATGGCTATGTTCACACACATTCTAATATTCTGTAGACATTGCATTTACACTGTGTTTACAAAAATGCAATGTTACACACATTGTAAACACGCTTGTAATGTAAATGGAAACGCAAATGCTATGTAAATGTGCAAAACGAGACATCAACGTATACACCACATAAGCGTAAACGTGACACAAACGGAGCATGAGCGCAAACGTGACGCAAACGCAGTGTACGCGTAAACATGATGCAAATATTGTGCAAGCATAAAGGTGCTGCAAACGGCGTGTAAGCATAAAAGTGTTACAAATGCCTGGTAAGTGTAAGGCCCCTTTCACACTTGCGTTTTTAATTGCGCGTTTTCTGCGCGTGCTTTTGACGCGCAGAACTTTCATTGCACTCTGACCGATTGTAATCAATTGGTCTTTTTAGACTTTAATTTTTTTCACGCGCACACGCACGTTTTTTTAACAGGTGTTGAAATCTCGTCATGCTCTACTTTTGCGAGTCACGCACGTGAAAAACGCATCATACAAGTCTACGGAGACACATCAAAAACGCATTGCACTCTGAGACACTTGTAAGTGCAATGCAAGTGCAATGGGGCAGATTTATCAAGCTGTCTGAAAGTCAGAATATTTCTAGTTGCCCACGGCAACCAATCACAGCTCCCCTTTAAAATATTCATGAGCACTGGTAAAATGAAAGCTGAGCTGTGATTGGTTGCCATGGGCAACTAGAAATATTCTGACTTTCAGACAGCTTGATAAATCTGCCCCAATGTGTTTTTCACGCATCAATTGCCATAGAAAAGATAGAGCTCAGTCCTAGTAATGCATTGAAAACGCGCATGAAAAACTGAGACACTGAACAAACGCTGACTGAAAACTGATTGAACTTTGACGAAAAATGTCAGTTTTTCACTGACCAAACCCTGATCGCACTCTGATCAAACTCTGACATGATCTGCAATGCAAGAGTGGAAGGGGCCTAAATGTAACACAAACACTGAATGCAATGTAATGCAAACTCATGTAAGTGTAAAGCAAGCGATGCGTAAATGTGACGCAAACGCCGCATAGGGGTAAACGTGACGGAATCTGATGCTAATGCCATGTAAGCAGAAGGCAAATGCTGCGTAAGCATAAAAGGAGCGCAAACCCGCATAAGCGTAATGCAAGCACTTCATAGCAGTAAACGTGACGCAAATGCTTTGTAAGCGTACACATGTTGCAGACGCTGCATAAGTTTAAACATGCTGCAAATGCTGCTGCAGCGTTAATGTCGCGCAAATGCCTTATAAATGTGGTGCAAATGCCAAGTAAGTGTAAAGGTGGCACAAACGCAGCGTAAAAGCAGCACAAACATTATATAAGTTTAAACGAACGCAAATGCCATGTGAACGTAAACGTGGCGCAAACATCACAGAAGTGTGAATTAAATTTATACGGCACATAAACACTATGCAAACGCCATATAAAACGCAAATGTCACATAAAAGTGTTGTTCAATAAAGAAAAGATTTCCAGCGCAACGTCTCCCACGGTCTAAAACTTGCTTTTATTGGTGCATTAGTACATCGGGTATATTTACAGTGAAGATAAAACAATCAACGCGTTTCGGCTATGCAGCCTTAGTCATGATCTAATTAAACAGGTAGAATCTAACACTTTATATAAAACTAACAAAGACAAAACTAACAAAGACGGTCACATGACCAAATTTGTGAGACAAAGAGGGAGGGGAAAAAAAGTTTAACCCTTCACAAAAAAAGAGAGACATACTGCAAGTGCCTAACATGAGACATTACATACAGCCTGTACTTGCAGCTCACCGGTCTGTGCAATGGGAGTAAGTAGAGCTGATTTGGACTTTCACTTCATAAAAGTGTTGTTAGCGCAGACAATCAATTATGAGGGCAGCATAGGGAATAATTAATGGTAGAAGGGCAGCATAGAATATAATTAATGGTGGAGGGGCAGCAAAGGTAATAATTAAGGGTGGAGGGGAAGCATAGGAAATAATGGTGGGGAGCAGTATAGGAATAATTAATGGTGGGGAACAGCATATGAAATAATTAATGGTGGGGGACAGCATATGAAATAATTAATGGTGGGGGGCAGTATATGAAATAATTAATTATGAGGGGCAGCATATGAAATAATTAATGGTGGGGGGGGCAGCATAGTAAATAATTCATTATGACGGGCAGCAAATGAAATAATTAATGGTGGGGGGGCAGCATAGAAAATAATTAATGGTTGGGGGCAGCATATGAAATAATTAATGGCGGGGGAAAGCATATGAAATACTTAATGGTGGGGGGCAGCATAGGAAATAATTATTTATGAGGGGCAGTCTAGTAATTAAAGGAGGGAAGGGCAGCATATTAAATAATGAATGGAGAGGGGTCCCAGTATATTTAATAATTTATTGACCCAATTAACTATTCATATAAAATAGTTCACAAGGGGGTGCAGTATATTAAATAATTAATTGAGGGTGGACACAGTGTATTACGGATGCAGTCATATGTAACGCTAACGCTGTGTTTTCAAGTAATTTCTTTTTTTTTTTTTTTTTTTAAACTTTAGTCCAGCCCTCCAACGGTCTGAGAGGGACAGTGAACGGCCCCCTTTGTAAAAAGTTTGGGGACCCCTGATTTATATGAACATAGAAAAAAATCACAGCTTAATATTCATAATAGCTTCTCTGACATTGCCTGCCACTGATTGGACAGTATGTAAGAAGATTAGCATAACACACTCCTCCAGCCCTAGCCCCAAATTCAAAGTCTGTGTAACAGCCGCTACGGTGTCCTAATCTACACATGTGCTATGTGGTGAAAGGTCCTCTTTAAGTTCAAAAACAGCATTAAAACTGAGATAAGAAGAAAAAATACAGCAGCAGCACCAGTACATATATACAGCACCAGAACTCCGCTAAGAACCCAGCTCAGTACATAAAACACTACAGAAACCAAGTTAAGTACATAAAAATAGAACCAAGCTCAGTTTAAAAAAGTATAGAGTAATGAGTGTGGAATTGTAAGCTCATGTGTAATGCCAGCAATTACTGTAAATACCATCTAACCGGAGGAAACTCTTTCATTTACTTATTTCACACGGTTACCATTTTAGCTTCTTCCAACCACAATTCATCTTTGCAGATGTAGCAAGTGGCAAATGGTGGACAATTGTAAAATTATTTCTATGGTGAAGAGAAACCCATTCGCAACAGACAGCCAGGTGAATGGCACTCTCCAGGATGTAGGCATATCAATATTCAAATCTTTTTTGCTAAAAAATAGCCTGCACAATTCTGGAGGAACAGATAATACCAAGATCAACCTCTATCAGAATGATGGAAAGAAAAAAATTAATTATGATAGCCTGGTACAGCATACCACATCATCTTTAAAACACGGCAGAGGTAGTGTGATGGTTTGGGCATGGATGGCTGCCAGTGACATTGGGTCACTAGTATCTATTGATGATGTAACACAGTGACATATTCTCTGCTGCTAGGACGCCCTAGGCACAGCCACGCAGGTTCCTGATGGCAGCCTTGCCTCCATGCAAATTAATCTGATCACCATATAGAAAACTTGGCTTAAAAAGTTTCTCCACTGAAAATGCATTACACATAACACAATGCAGAAATGTATGTTTTCTGTACACATATGAATCATTTCGATTTTTAACCATGCAATCTGGTTTTGTTTGGTTTTGGTTTTCTGAGTTTTTGGGGCGTATTGGTCTTTTGCTGAATGTAGCTGAATGTGATTTATTTGTACTTGAAACAACCATATTTCCCTACATTTTTCACTTGTCATAGTTTATTGTATTTGGCCATATACACTTACACAGAGCATAATTTAGAAATAAAAATGACATGCACAAGTACAATGTAATGTGTGCATAGTTTTGAGTTGCCATTTGGCCCAAGATTAAAAAGAAAAAAATCAGCCAGATAGTTAGAAACTTAGAGTGAAAATTATATATAACAAACTAATTAAATACAAATATTCAATTTGCACAAAGACTGTTTTTTAGTAATACAGTCCCTATGACCCTATTGACTACATTTTTTTAGTGAATTCCTACAGTGTTTTATTCTTTGTTTGGGAAAGTAATATGATGTTTGTCACTGATTTTGGAGTTAATTTGTATATCAGTTTGACTGTTTGACTAATGGTAAATGTCCAGCATCACATGCTGGTTTCTTTATGCACGAATCGGAACTGTTATTAGTGCATATACAGCATATTTGCTGTTAAAAGAACTAAAAATGATAATCTTGGCTGATGTCGCCCGAGCGTCTCTCAACATAGCCAGATTTTAATGTTTGCACACCTCCCCCGCTATAACAGTACCTCATGCTCTAGGCCAGGGAGCTAGGAGCCGGCAACATCAGAGGGCTGGGGCGTGGAGAGAATGGGGCTGTGCTCTCTCCTTGCTTCCTGGCTGAGAGCAAGAAGTACTGTTACAATGGTAGGGACATACATCAGGGGAATATGGCACATAAAATTATAGCACCAAATACATATGGATAAAGACAACAGTGCTGGAGAAAAAAGTCTTACATAAAAGAGTTTAATTGGCTCATGTATTTCCTATTACTTGATAAAATGGCACAGTACCTGACTCAAACCCACAACTCGGGCAGAAGATTTCATAAAATATATCAGTTAACCCGGGCAAACACAGGCCTACTTTGCCACATACTGCATTTGCCAGCAACTGACTAAGGTGAAATCCTGTTAACACATGGGCCACAAATAAGGCCAAGAGAGACATCTTCATGACCAGGTTTGTGCTATATAAAAAAGATTTATTATTATTATAAGTTTAGCTCCTCTGTGTTTTCCAGGTGGGATCTCCTGATATTTAAACCGATGTTTCCTTACAGTAGGGGTATCATCTCACTGGGATACGACTGAGAATCCTAGGGATTTGAAAAAGAAGTGTTTTTTAAGATTTTTATCATACAGAGTCCTTTGTTGGATACCTTTAGAGATAGGCGAATTTGTTGAAATTCGGTACGACCTGATTCGCCGCATTTTTAAAAAAAGTTTGATTCGGCCTGAATCGAATCATGACGTTAAAAAACAGGTATTTCCTGGCTGCAGAGAGCCTGTGGGGTATTGTAGAACGTTGTGCTATGCTTAAATATGCATAGGAAGTGTGGTTTGGTCTTCAAACAATGCTGTGTTTTAGTATGACAAGCACATCACAGCCGCCACCTTTAGAATCGTTTCACTCTTCAATTCAATGGGCACTTCACCAAATAAGCGAAGCAGGAACGCAGCCTAACAAGGTAACGTCTGTGCCAGCTCGAAAGGACTGAGCTGAGGGTGCAGATCCCACTATAACATCAAAGAGTGCATTCTTTTCACACTGAATCCGATGATTCCATAGATTTCAACAGAACCTGTTCTGTTAAACGCGGATACATGTAGAAACCCCCGAAAAGAGTGCAGAGGGTGTCGGCAGTATTTCTGTATTTTGACATCACTGATCATTTTGCCCTTTATTTCATCCGTCAGTGTCCGCTTTCAATCGGTCAATAATCCATCATCAGTATTGCTAAAGCCAAAATCAAACAAGAGTGGATCCAAAACAGAGATGACCAGTAAATGGGATATTTGCATGCCCTCTGTGTTCTGTATCCATTCCTGCTTTTGGCTATCAATCCTGAGGCTTTTCATTCCTTATGACAGATGAAATGAAGGGGGAAACTAAACATAGTGGCAACGTCAAAGAGCGGTGGAGGGTGAAAACAGCATTATGGAAATCACAGGGTGTTCCAGGGAGACAGCAGTCAGGTGGCAGCAGCATGAGTAGGCCGTACAGTAGCACAATTACAAATTATGTAGGGGGCAGAAACATAGTATTCCACAGAGTGGCACAATGACAGAGTGTGGAGGTGGCGGCGGCAGCAGCAGGAGGTCACAGAGTGGCACTATGACAGTGTGGAGGTGGAAGCAACCTGGCAGGACAAAGAGTGGCACAATGATAGAGTATGGAGGTGGCGTCAGCAGCAGCAGGAGCCCACAGAGTGGCACAGTGTTAGAGGGTGCAGGTTCTGGCAGCAGGAGCCCACAGGTGGCAGCAACATGGAAAGCCAGAGATGGCACAATGATAGAGTGTGGAGTTGGCAGCAGTAGCTGGAGGCCACAGAGTAGCACAATGATAAAGTTTGGAAGTGGCGGCAGCAGAAGCAGCAGCAGGAGCCCACAGGTGGCAGAAACATGGAAAGCAACAGAGTGGCACAATGATAGAGCGTGTAGGTGGCGGCAAACTGGAAAGCCACAGAGTGGCACAATGATAAAGTATGGAGGTGGCGTCGGCAGCAGCAGCAGGAGCTCACAGAGTGGCACAATGATAGAGTGTGTAGGTGGCGGCAGCAGAAGCAACAGCAGGAGCCCGCAGGTGGCAGAAACATGGAAAGCCACAAAGTGGCACAATGATAGAGTGTGGAGGTGGCAGCAACCTGGTAAGCCACAGAGTGGCACAATGATAGAGTGTGAAGGTGGCGTCAGCAGCAGCAGAAGAAGGAGCCCACAGAGTGGCACAATGATAGAGTGTGGAGATGGCAGCAGCAGAAGAAGCAGCAGGAGCCCACAGGTGGCAGCAACATGAAAAGCCACAGTTGGCACAATTATAGTGTGGGAGGTGGCAGTGGTAGCAGTAGCAACTGAACACCAGCGCCAGGCACGGCACATGGGCCATCCCTCCTCGGTGCAGCATGGACACCATGTTCCTCCCATTGTCTGTCCCAATGGTTAAAATTTTCAGTTTTCTCGGAGAAAGCCACAGATTTATTATTTGTTGCATGACAGGGAGCAGTTCCTCCCCTGTGTGACTTCATTCGCCCAGGCAAAACAGGTGTAGAACTGCGTGACACCGCTGTGCCCTGCATATGTGCATGATGGAGCAGACTTGTGTCTCCTGAGGTGGTGGTGGAGAAGGAGGAGTAGGAGGTGAACACTGGTGTGGCTGGGCGGGAAGTACATTCACCCAGTGGGCCGTAAAGGTCATGTACTGGCCCTGACCGTAGTTACAGCTTCACACATCCACGCTGACGTGCACCCAGTGAACCGATAAGCTCAGGGACTGGCCCACCTTCTGTTCTACATATTTGTGAAGAGCTGGCACTGCCTATTTGGAAAAAAAGGGTGCAGATTCCACAACTTGGAAAGGGAAGTACTGCAGTACCAACAACTTGGACAAGAACACGGTCAGCTTCTGCACCTTAGGATGGCTGGACCCATATAGTTGTCTCATTGTAATCACCTTTTTCAACGACTTCTGGACCGGGAGATGATGTCAAAGACAAACAGCTCCCTTCGGCAGAGGTGCTGGAGTCTTGACTGTCTGAAATGGCAAATGTGCCAATAGGTGCTGCTGCTGTTGCTGCGGCAGCAGGATGGACCTCCACATCTGTTTCATGTTTCTCCCAGGCCATTGGATGGTGACGCTGCAAGTGTTGACACAGGGCCATGGTGCTAACGTTAGCTCCCTGGCTACGCTTCACTTTCTGCCCACAGATTCTACATATACACATGCTCGGCTCCTCTGGTGTCTTAACAAAAAACTGCAACACCGCCGAGGTGGTGATTTTACTGCCAACACTCTGCCTGGAGTGACTACTAACACCGCTGCCTTGCTGACCCCCTGTTCCACTGCTTACTTGGACCTCCGAAGCGAGGTTTGTACCCCGATGCAGTGTGGCTCCCGTCCTCACAGTGCTGCCTGCTGACTCACGACCACAGTAGCGACTTGCTGCCTGCTAGGCCGCATGATGCCCAAGCTGAAATTCTCCCTGCCCGACGATGAGGAATGCGATAGGCTACATCATCCTCAATTTGCGTTTCCTTATCACCGCAATTCTCCTCAACGGTGTCAGTATGCACAGCCTGCCTACTGCACGAAACAGCAGATGTCTGCCCCACCCCTTCACTGCCAAGCAGCTGCTGACTGTCCTCAAACACTTCGTCCTCACTATATAGTGGCGCTGAGCGCAGACTACCTAGTAGTTCTTTGGCTGAGGGAAATGAACAGGACAGATGCTGGTCAGGAACAGGTGAGGGCCACTGACCTGCTCCTGGGCTGTGCTCCTGGGGTTGTCAGATGTTATATTTGAGAAATTGTGTGACCTAGTCAACCAATCAACAACCTTTGGGTTGTTGATCAACACACTGCCACTAGATGACAACGGCAGTTCTGGCCTCACAGAGTAACACCTGCTGTGATGTCCCCTTACTATGCTGCAATCTCTGCCAGCTCCACCTGCCACCTTTCTGTCTGACATAGTGGTTAATCAACTCCTTGGATTTGACAGGTATTTCTTGCTCTCAGCTTTAGCAACACAAAAGAATGGGAATTTGCGTTATACAGATACCCCACAACAGACACACTGTAATTGAAGCAAAAATCACTCTATAAACTATGTGGATTTGACATGTATTTCTCGCTCTCAACTTTCGCAACACAAAAGTATGGGAATTTGCGTTATACAGATCCCCTAAACGCAAACCCTGGGAGAGGGGCAGAAATCACTACAGCAGCTGTGTGGATATGAAGCAGATTTCTTCCTAGTCGCTTCAGTAACAAAAAAGAACTGCTCTTTGGGGTATACAGATACCTTTAAACGCACACCTGAGATTGGAGCAGAAATCGCTACAGCACAGTACAGTAATAGCAGCTAGACGCTACAGACAGCACATGCAATGTGAAATGCCGAGTTTTTCTAGGGCTGTGACACCACATAAGCCTGCTGGTTGCTGATTGACTTACAGGTCTGCAGATGTCATCGAGGGTGTTCCTTTCTCCTTCCCAGAGTTCTCTGACCCAAGTAACACGTTGTACTCATGGGCAGTTAGCTAAAAAAGTGGGGGGGGGGTTAAACCTTTGTTCCCATGAATCAGCGTAAACTTCGGATTCGTGACAAATCAAATTTTCTGTGAAATTTGTATCGAATTCCACCTCTTTTGAATCGATCTGCCCATCTCTAGATACCTTTGTATCCTACACGTATGAACTGACCCACACGCAGTTTTGTGTGCCGAGGCAGGAACTGATCTTTTTTATATATGTGAGGTGATTGCCACCTCTTTTCTTGTGTCTTGATTCTTAAGTTAAACAGGACATTTCTTGCAATGGTGCTAAAATATACATTTTTTCAGATTATTCTAGTGTTTCTTAGCAAAAATGCAAATTTAAGGAATATATGAAGGAAGCGGAGATGAAGGTCTCCACTATATGCTGCAAAACTAAAGGTGGTCTATCAAGATTAAATTCCCTTTTTAAGAATTTGAAGGACGCATTAGATAGAATAGAATTGATTAATATTAAGATATATTAAGGCCATCCTTTTGTTTTTTTACCCTTAATCGGTATGCCCAGTGAGGGTACAGAGGAAGCGCCGTCTTTCATGCAACAGAAATGGGGGGACAGGCTGACGATCCGACTGATTCGGACTGAGCGCGGGATTTAACTTTCGATTTGTGTCGCAAGGTCAAGCACTTACATGCACTAGGAAGAAGATGGTGAACTCCTGATCGGGGAAGCGACACATGCAGGAAATCGGGCGCACAATCTTCTTGAATCGCGACAGAGCGATTGGGCGGTCGGACACTCCGTATCGGGGAATCGGGGAATTTGCATGCATGGGTAAATGCCCCAGTGTCTTGAATTATCTCATCTGGTACAAAAAATAGAGTTAGGAGGAAATTACCCTGTTTCCCGAAAATAAAACAGTGTCTTATATTGATTTTTGCTCTTAAAGCGGCACTAGGTCTTATTTTCAGTGTATGTCTTATTTTTCCATGAACAAGAAATTGCAATCATTGTTAAACAAAAAATCATCAATTGTTAAAATCCTATAGTCCGGCCATCACATACATAACATAACATAAACATCCGAATTCCATCAACAAACTCTTGTTACTCTCCGTCCATGTACAACAATCTCTGGTACATTTTCAATCCTGGTATTTATTCACAAAAGCAAGATTTTTTTTATTTAAGGACCGTAACAGCCTTATAACTCTCCAAACTATGAATTTCATGCTGAATATCTTGTGACTCTATTTCTATATGAATCTTTGGTCCCAACCCCTCAATCTTAGCAATTCCTTCAATGAGGACTTCTTGTTCAGGTAGCCACTCGCAGCATTTGCAGTGCAACAGTCAGGGAAACAGGGTATCTCCTGGTCTCTGTCCCTCAGGTATGGCTTTTTAATGTGCCTCCAGCTACTTTAATGTGCCCTGTTACACAAAGTGCTGAGACCCCCACAGATTGCGAAAACAAGGGATCTGTCGGACCCCTCGTCGCTCCATCAGTTTGGCCGCGCATGACCGTTCTGCTCCATTAATCTCTATGGAGCTGATGGAGATCGCTGACTGAGACCCCCACTGATCAGCAAGTTGAGCCCTATCCTGTGGATAGGGCTTAAATTTAGTTCATGGGAATACCCCTTTAATCATTGCAATGTATCTTATGTTTTTCCCCTTTATGATACATGTGATGAGTTGGCTGGTTAGTCACTTTTGCAACTTTTTGTCATGTGTAACTTTTTAGTCTCAAATAGTAGCTCACAAAAGTAAGTCTGGATCTATCATGTTCTGTTTTGGGACTTATTAGACACAAGAATGGGATAATTTCAAGCCCAAAAGTCCTACAAGTTGAACAAACATCTGGGCTACAAAGATAAATACAGCACACTGCATCTTTGAGGCAGCTAACTTGATTGCTGCTTGATTCTGCACCTAAAAAGTCTCAAACTGCGAAAAGTCTCACAAAAAGTTGCACAAGGAAAAGAAAGCAATAGGAGTGATACATATCCCCCATAGAGATACCTTTTATTTTCACATACCTGAAAACTAAAGTATATTGAGTCACATTTGAAGAGCACTGTACTCTATAAGGTTATAAGTCATAATAAAAAGAATTTTAACCCCTTAACGCTCTGCGCCGTAGCTCTACGGCGCAGAGGTATAAGGGATGTATGAAGAGGGCTCACGGGCTGAGTCCTCTTCATACAGAGGTGGGGGTTTTTGCATTTTGCACAAAACCCCCACCGCTAATAACCGCGGTCGGTGCTTGCACCGATCGCGGCTATTAACCCTCTAAACGCCGCCCGCAAAGTCGCGGGCGGCGTTTAAAAGACGGCATATATTGCAATACTGTAGTATTGCAGTATATGGTAGGAGCGATCTGACCATCTAGGGTTAATGTACCCTAGATGGTCTAAAAAATAGTGAAAAAAAAAAGAAAAAAAAAAGTTTAAAAAATAAAAAAAATTTATAAAATATTAAAAGTTCAAATCACCCCCCTTTCCCTAGAACGGATATAAAACATAACAAACAGTAAAAATCACAGACATATTAGGTATCGCTGCGTCCCAAAATGCCCGATCTATCAAAATATAAAAACGGTTACGGCCGGCGGTGACCTCCGAGGCGGGAAATGGCGCCCAAATGTCCGAAATGCGACTTTTACACCTTTTTACATAACATAAAAAATGAAATAAAAAATGATCAAAATGTCGCACAGACCTCAAAATGGTAGCAATGAAAACGTCGCCTCATTTCGCAAAAAATGACCCCTCAAACATTTCCGTGCGCCAAAGTATGAAAAAGTTATTAGCGTCAGAAGATGGCAAAAAATTTTTTTTCTTTTTTGTACACATTCGTTTAATTTTTGAAAATGTATTAAAACACAATAAAACCTATATAAATTTAGTATCACCGCGATCGCACCGAACCAAAGAATAAAGTAGGTGTGTTATTTGGAGCGAAGAGTGAAAGTCGTAAAAACTGAGCCCACAAGAACGTGACGCACGTGCGGTTTTTTTTCAATTTTTCCACATTTGGAATTTTTTTTCAGCTTCGCAGTACATGGCATGTTAAAATAAATAACATTACGGGAAAGTAAAATTTGTTACGCACAAAATAAGCCCTCACACAGGTCTGTACACGTAAAAATGAAAAAGTTATGGATTTTTGAAGTTGGAGAGCGAGAAATTAGCCGAAAAACCCTCCGTCCTTAAGGGGTTAAAAGAAATACAGCTTATTGGTTTCATTTTGGAAACGTTGCAAGCAGAACAAATATTGTAGCCATGACTACATTATCCAGCATGAAGCAGGTAACATTGACATCAGTCCCCCGAGAGACTCTCCATTCCATTATAACAGACATTTTTGTTTGCCAAACAGGATGTCAGTGAGGTCACTGCAATTCAAAGTCAGATTCTAACTCGGATGTGGTTTGTTCATCTTTGTTCACATTTTCCTCACTGAACATGAAAGACTTTCTCTCAGACACCACTGCTGTTATACTAACAAATGGCCTGCAATGACTGATGTGATGATAAATGACTTGGGTTTGAATGACAAATATGTACAGACCGTGCTGCTTAACATCTGCTTTAAAACGATTTGGCTCTATTTACATTAGCAGAAATAAATTTCATAGTGAATTTAAAACTAGTAAATTATATAAAAACACAATTATAGCATGTATTTAATATACTTCAGAATACATTCAACGTTATTTTTTGTCATACAATTTTTGAAGCTTAAAAATTGTATTTTCAAGGTTTTAAAAATGGATTATCTATCTTTTGGATAGGCGATGAATGACAAAGCAACAGTTCAATGATATCTTGCCAGGTCCATTCATGGGGTCGAGAAGACCCCTCCTTACGGAGCCGTTTCCAATTAAGGCCACCTTGCAGGTGTTTGGATACTTATAGCCATTGACGCTCCACCAGGGGATCCTGGGAAATATGCAAATAAGTTTTCCAGGATGGGACAAGGAAAACAATGCCTCTTTTGCTGCCTTTTAAAACAGCCCCCTTAACATCAAGCATGGCTTTCAGGAAGCCTAATGACATGAAGTGGGATTAAAGCCAAACAAGTATATCTATTCCAGAAGAAATGTATTTGAATAGGGGCGTTCCCGCGCACAGTTGGACCGTGCGACACATTTATCATGCAGAGTCCAACAGAAGTGTGTGGCACACCCTATGTAAAAGATGTACCAAAAAAAAGGAGTACAGGGCGCACCATATTCATGAAGAGCGGGCGCCACAATTACTGAATCTGGTGCCCTCTGCACACTTCACACGCAAACTGCACCAAGATGCAGCAAGATATCACACAAAAGAAAGCTAATGAGAATCACTGAAATTGCAGAAATTACATTTTCTCCATAAGAGTCAATCCAATATGAGTCAAGTTATTTTGCAGCTGTTTGTGAGACTATATATATATATCATGGACAAATTTAGTCCAAAAAACACTGTCCATATTTCCCAGACAGAAGACTCCAGCCTCACCACAATTCCCATACTTAAAACTTTATTTCAATGCAGAGGTAATGCAGGGTAATCTGTTGGGGTGTGATTTTTTTTTGTGATCCGACGTCTATTCCTCACTGTCACTTGTTAATAAAGATAACTATTTGAGAAAGTATTTGTGGTGTCAGTGGTGAATATTTAGAAAAAAACACAAGATTAATGGGGGTTTCTGGGAAAGTATTTTTTAGGTTATATCATCATTATAAGGAGAACTTGTGCGGCTCAGCAACATGTCCTTGTTACACTGTATGTTACTGATGTATCATTGTATGCTTATAGCGGGTGATACATTGCCTGATTCTCCCCCCTGAAAGCAGGGGGTGGAGTCAACCTCGGCAGAAGAGAGTGATTGGCTGATGTCAGTGCCCTTATATGAAGACTGAAATCTCTGGGACCTCCCACCCGCTGAGTGACACATGTGTTTAGGCAGGAGGGAGGGGTTTAATGTGAACAACCCCATATTATGATGGTTTAAATTGTTAAGCTATCATAATGGGAAAGTGAAAATCTGCATACATGTGCAGTTTCAATGCAGAATTCTCAGTCAAAAGGGATGGGTAAAAAGAGTAAAAAAAACACTAGGGGAAATTTTGCATTAAAATTGCATATAAGAACTGCACATATTGGATTTTGTGCATGACAATCTGTGACATGTGCAGAGCCAAACACACAGGGAGTTTTTTTACCTATATTTTAAAACCAAAAAAGAAGAAAGTTGATTTATCAAATGAGACATTTTTTAAAAAGTCGCATATCATAAATTAGGAAAAACATCTGGATTCCTAAGTTAAATGAGACGAACTTGGCTAAAATCCATGCACTGCTTAAAAAACACCAAAAAGTTGCACAAAAAGGTGATACATCTGGTCCCATGTTTGTAGACTGTGTTTGAAGTTCTACCTAGTTCTAGTGGGCAATTAGCCAGTGATAAACTGACCAGTGGGGGTACTGGGAGTTATTCCATTGCTTATTAGTTACTGACCGGTTCTACCGGTTATAAGAATTGACCAGTTCTACAATAAATCTATCAATGTTGAATCCCAAGAAAAAAAAATCTTCAAACATTGCTAAATATAAAAAATAAAATGTAGTATGTTGTGACTGGCTTCTACAACACAGGTCAAATGAGAAAACATGTCTAATGTGATTAGAGCCAAAAAAGGCATCATATTTTATAGGAAGAAAAAATATTTTTTCCCTGTGATAGTAATAAATGTTTGTGCTACAATAAATATACATGTATAAATCTTATGCCTGCATGTAATAAAAAGTCTCAAACTTTTCTGCAAGTTAGGGGCAGATTTGAATTTTTTTGTGTGTTTGGAGACAATTTAGAGACTTTTCAAATTGAAAAGGTTCATGAATTTCAGCCAAGCATGCCATATTTAAATTAAGAATCTAGATGTTTTTCCTAATTTATGTTATGCAACTTTTTAAAAATGTCTCAAAAAACTCTTAACATTGAGGAGGTGTAGACAACCCCCCCAAAAAAACAAAACAATTAGACACATGATAAATCAATTTTTTTCATTTTTTGGTTATTTAAATTAGGAATCTAGATGTTTTTCCTAATTTATGATATGCAACTTTTTAAAAATGTCTCAAAAAAAGTCTCAACACTGCTGCAACATTTTCTGCAACTTAGGGGCAAATTAAATTTTTTTTGGTGTTTGGAGACAATTTAGAGACTTTTCAAATGGAAGTGATGCATGAATTTTAGCCAAGCACGCCTTTTATGTTATGTTATGTTGCATAACTTATGTTATAATGTTATAAGTTATGCAACTTTTTAAAAATGTGTCAAAAAAGTCTTAACATTGAGGAGGCTTAGATAACCAAAAAAAAAAAACCCAAACAATTAGACATATGTGATAAATCAACTTTCTTATTTTCCACTTCTTGTGTGTTAGGCTATCTGCATATCCATTACGTGTAGCTTTCATGTACGGCTTTCATGCTGATTTTCCGCATGCATTTTTTTCCTATATTTTCCCATCCTGTTTGGCTGGAGGCATTATGCATAAAAACAGCACATTATTGGGGCAGATTTACTTACTCGGTCCATTCGCGGTCCAGCGGCGCGTTCTCTGCGGTGGATTCGGGTCCGGACGGGATTTATTAAGGCTGTTCCTCCGACGTCCACCAGGTGGCGCTGCTGCGCTGAAAAGCATGGAAATGCACTCAAGTTCACTGGCCTATTCCTAGTAAAGGTAAGTGCAAGCTCCGCGACACATTTTTTGTTTTAAATGTGGCGGTTTTTCCGAATCCGTCGGGTTTTCGTTCGGCCACGCCCCCTGATTTCCGTTGCGTGCATGCCAGCGCCGAGGCGCCACAATCCGATCGCGTGCGCCAAAATCCCGGGGCAATTCAGGGGAAATCTGCGCAAATCGGAAATATTCGGGTAACATGTAGGGAAAACACATAAATGACCCCCATTGATTCAGAATTTGGAACTTTTTCCAAAAAACATTGGGGCTCATTTTTCATTTTTAAATTAAAAAAATCCACCCTCCCAAAAAATACTATTAGTCTGAAGAATATCATATATACTTGAGTATAAGCCAGCCTGAGTATAAGCCAAGGCCCCTAATTTTACCACCAAAAACTGGGAAAATCTATTGCCTTGAGTATAAGCTGAGGGTGGGAAATGCATTGGTCACAGCCCTTCCCACCAGTATATAGCCAGAAAGCCCCCAGTAGTATATAGCCAGCCATATCCCAGTATTATACAGCCAGCCCCCTCTAGTATATAGCCTTCCAGCCCCTGTAGTATATAGCCTACCAGCCATCATTAGTATATAGCCATCCCCCTGTAGTATACATCCAGCCCTGTGTAGTATATATCCAGCCAGCCCCCAGTAGTATATAGCCAGCCAGCCCCCTTTAGTATACACCCAGCCAGCTCCCTGTAGTATACAGTCAGCCAGTTCCCTGCAGTATACAGCCAGCCATCCCCCTGCAGTATACAGCCAGCCAATCCCCTGCAGTATACAGCCAGTTAGTACCCTGTAGTATACAGTCAGCCTGCCCCCTGTAGTATACAGCCGGCCAACCCCCATGTAATATATAGCCAGCCAGCCCCTTTTAGTATACAGCCTGCCAGCCCCCTTTAGTATACAGCCAGCCTGCTCCCTGTGGAATAAAGCCAGCCTGCCCCCTGTAATATGCAGCCAACACACCCAGCACCTAAAAAAAATAAACTTACATACTCATCTTCGGGTGGTACCAGTCGGCGTGACACCTCTTCTGTATTCTCCGGGACGCTCCGGTCCCCACGGCTCTTCTTTCTTCAGTCTTCTATAACAGCCAGCTGATGACATCATAGAGCCCGGGAGACGAGAGTAGCCACCTAATGGTGGCTGTCAGTGCCGCTGAGCCTGTGGTGGCGGCTGGTGGTAATGGAACATATTTTTCTGGTTTTGTGTGCCTGACCTTTTGGGGCCTCGAGGACGATCTACCTATATAAATATGTATATATTTATGGTTATATTTATATTTTAAATATGGTTCCCCATTTAATTGTCACCTCTCAAGTCGGTAAGTTTTTTGGCTTGGGATATTTTGCAGACCTTAGTAATTTAAATTTGAAGTTAGAATAATAATTGTTTATATTTATAGCACACAAAGCTTGCCAAATGGGTCACTGTCCCATCTAGTCGGCCCACCAGCATGTTTTCTAAGTTAAACACATTTACGGAAACAAATGGTGGTTGGGTATATAGATGGGCATTGGCTGTCTATTCAGACCAGCAGGCTAATTATATACTAGTATTACATTATGTTCTAAGACCTTGCTCATTAATGGTAATAGCCTGTAATCATATTTAAAGTGCGGCCTCTGATGCATTTTGTCATTTGGTACAATCAAGTTGAAAGGTCATTCTTGTGTTTTGCTTTACTGATACTGTGAGAGGTTTAGAAAGGAGTAAGATTTTGATACATACTAAAGACATTCTGAAAATATTTATATAACCACACCAAAAAAAAATCATGCCCCCCCCCCCCCGTCCCTGGAGTGGAGAGGTAGCCATCATGGTTATGGTCCCCTGGAGTGGATAAGTAGCCATCATGGGTATGGCCCCCTGGAGTGGAGGGGTAGCCATCACGGGTATGGCCCCCTGGAATGGAGGGGTAGCCATCACGGGTATGGCCCCCTGGAGTGAAGGGGTAGGCATCATGGGTATGGCCCCCTGGAGTGGAGGGGTAGCCATCATGGGTATGG
The DNA here is from genome assembly GCF_040894005.1 of Engystomops pustulosus. NCBI lineage: Eukaryota > Metazoa > Chordata > Amphibia > Anura > Leptodactylidae > Engystomops > Engystomops pustulosus. The sequence goes on from NC_092411.1 coordinate 134,961,196, forward strand.
CCCCCTGGAGTGGAGGGGTAGTCATCTCAGGTATGGCCTCCTGGAGTAGAGGGGTAGCCATCCCGGGTATGGCCCCCTGGAGTAGACAGGTAGCCATCACGGGTATGACCCCCTGGAGTAAAGGGGTAGCTTTCACGGGCATGGCCCCCTGGAGTGAAGGGGTAGCCATCACGGGTATGACCCCCTAGAGTGGAGGGGTAGCCATAACGGGCATGGCCCCCAGGAGTGGAGGGGTAGGCAACACGAGCATGGCCCCCTGGAGTGGAGGGGTAGCCATCACGGGTATGGCCTTCTGTTTCTACAGATCCTGTTAATACATCCCTGGGGCTTGCATGTCACATGCTTGCAGAGTAAATTGGGTCCTCTGAACTTGGTGACTTGCGGCTGGAGGAATGGTGCAGAATAAATTGGTTCCTCTGAGCTTGGTGACTTGCGGCTGGAGGAATGGTGCAGAATAAATTGGGTCCTCTGTGCTAGGTGACTTGCGGCCTCTCTTACATCTATTCTCTTCTTGTCTTCTGATCTATATTAATGGTGTATATTGGGCTTATTCGGATCATGGTGTTGAGGAATCATAACTGGTGGGCTTAGCTGTACAGAACCATTAGATGGGTAGCGGTGCAGTATTTTTTGTATTTTAATAGGAGAGGGTATGTTAGCCCCCATGTATTTATTGGAATCATGGTTACTCTTTTATGATTCCCTGCTTCACTGTTTTTAAGTGGATTATTATTGCTGTCATTACTGTATAGTCAGTTACATTTTGTAGAGTTGGGATATGCTATTTTACTTGGACATTTCCTCACGAGTTTTGCAAAAACATCTCTGATAACTAGAGTTTATTGGCTTTGTGGGGGTCGAGTTCATTTGAGGTGTCAGATGGCCTGTTCTGTGGCGGTGGAGGAGTTGGGTGGAAGTTGCAGGTGGACTAATTTTTTAACTTATAGAGGATGTTAAACCTCATGGTGGTGAACAGGCTGGGCTTTGGAAGTGGCCAGCCTGAAGGATGTCTTAGTGGTAATGTCATCCAGGGGCTGGCACGGTGGTGAAGCACAGGGGTGAGGATCTTCACAAGGGTCTTTGGTGCCCTTAAAGTGGACTGGCTCTGCTAGAATGGCAAGCCAGAGCGTGCCGCCCCTTTATTGCTGTCTGACCGGTGGGCTATACGTCAGGCAGCTGGGGATCTCCCAGTATAGGTGAATCCGATTCCTAGCAATTCGCCCAACTCCTCCTTGAACTGTTTTAGTCTTGTGATTTAAATAAAGCTGTGGCCTAGTTCACACCATAAAATAAAGTTTTTGTGTTTATTTATACCGGACACAGTGTTCCCTTTTGAGCTGTTATGACGAAGTGAGGGTCCATCCCATATCCAAAAGTCATGACTATTAACAAACATATATCAGCAGGAACTAACTGTGATGCAGGACGCCATTGACAACTATAAAGTGAAACTGACAATGTACTGGGGACATAACTAAACAAAATTGGTTATAGGTGTATAACATGTTCAAAATGCTATGCTCTATTGACAGATGTCCATCATTGTTACTGACACAACCCCTTTAATTATCTTGCAAGTTAGATGCAAATCTTGGATGGAAGCTTTTGACTTTTATATAAGAAATAGAATATAAATGAATAAACGAAGTCAGTTTCACATTGCAACTAAAAGTTTTGTGAGCCTTTCTTTTTATAATAATTTGTATATTTTTATACTATGGACCAATTAACGTGAAAATTTTGAAAGGAGTTTTAGTTATGATAGGAATTGTATCTGTGAAATGCTGTATTTTTGTTAATAACAGTGAATTAGAGAATGTGTTATTTTGTTATCCTGAATATTGGGGCAAATTTACTTACCCGCTCCATTTGCGATCCAGCGGCGCTTTCTCTGCGCTGGATTCGGGTCCGGCCGGATTTATTAAGGTAGTTCCTCCGCCGTCCACCGGGTGGCGCTGCTGCGCTGAAAAGCATCGGAACGCGCTGGAGTACACCGAGCCGGGCTGAGTGAAGGTAAGTGCAAGCTCCGCAACAGATTTTTTTTTTTAAATGCGGCGGTTTTTCCGAATCCGTCGGGTTTTTGTTCGGCCACGCCCCCGATCGCCACAATCTGGGGCAATTCAGGGGAAATCGGTGCAAATTGAAAATATTCGGGTAACACGCCGGGAAAACACGGATCGGGCCCTTAGTAAATGACCCCCATTGTCTTCATGGAAAGACCTTTCTTATTTAGTCGTCACTTCTGGCTGCAATGTAGCAAATAAAACTGTAATAATCTACTTGGTAACTCTTTGAATAAATTCCCTTTGTCACATTCAAGAGTGCATTGACAGTCTGCCAATATAGTTTATTTTTAGTACTTAACATACTTAGATTTAGGTGGGATTTGCAACAAAGTACACTATTACTAAGAGGCCTCATTTCCTTTTTTATGCAAATACTGTCTTGTTATGTTGAGTATATTCCATTTTGTTGATATTTTTTTGCAATTATTCTATAATTTCCTATTGGCTATCGTTACATTGTATTATTACATAATTACGGTGCTTGATATTCTCTTTTTATACAGTACTTTATACTACAGTACATATTAAAACAAAATGTCATTTTCAATAGAAGCACTTCTAGAAACATCTAGACAGTACATATAGAGAAAAGAAAAGTGACTGAAAATTATAGCAAACCATCCATTTTCATGAAACCGTGGAAACAGTTTAAAAGATTAAATTAATAAATCAAGTAATAAATGACTAGATCTACAATTTAAACAATACTTGATGTTTTTGTATGTTTAATTTCTTTGCTTCTTACTAACAGGATGTGGCAAAGGAACTTTCATAACTTATCCAATTCTAGCAGAACTTTAGAGGGATGGATAAAATGGAGTTCATATAGAATCTACATGTCACTTCAAAGTACCGTCGAAGTTTCCCCTAATATCTGTAACATGTATTTAAGTAACTGTACTAGTCAATTACAATTAATAATGCAGTTCATGTCTATAACAGTGGCTATAACAGTCATGTCAGTTTGAAAATATTTTTGCTGGTGTAAAGTTTATTTTTCAGTACAGTTGAAGCCTGAAAGCCACATACTGTACTGAAATTGAACTGTAGGAAACTGATTTGACCTAAATTTCTGTCTCAAGGGATATTTAATAATTATATAATTACTATTGTATATTTTACAGACCAAATAATGTTTTCAAAAAACAGGTTCTTCATAAAAAAGTCTAAAATATTTTTTTTCTGTCCCTATATTTAGCTAAATAACTTAAATTTAATTTTTCATTAAGAAAAAAGGGCTATAACTTATCTTATAAAAGGTTCTTAGAAGTGCTGTTTGGGGAGTAGCCTAGAGAAAGGGGCTTGGATTGGCGAAAGCTCGCCTGGCAGCGGAGCGCCAGCTCCATCTCAAGATCCAACTAACATAGTTTTAACTGCAGCACCTTTAATCTACTACTAGTTCACTGCCTCCATACATCGTCCCCTTATCAAACGAGCTGTGTCGTGCAGAATTTTGGGTTGTTTTCATGGCTTCCACATCAAACTTGTTAACTTTGTCACCACCCTGCTGTGTAATCCACAAAATATACTGGCAAACTTTTATAATTTACCAATATTATTTCAGCGCTTCTTGCGCATCTGTTTACATTCCCCTCACCCGCCATATCCTAAACTTATAAGAACGCTACTACACTTGATCTTATACAAAAGGTTCTTAGAAGTGCTGTTTGGGGAGTAGCCTAGAGACAGGGGCTTGGATTGGCGAAAGCTCGCCTGGCAGCGGAGTGCCAGCTCCATCTCAAGATCCAACTAACATAGTTTTAACTGCAGCACCTTTAATCTACTACTAGTTCACTGCCTCCATACATCGTCCCCTTATCAAACGAGCTGTGTCAGGCAGAATTTTCAGGTGTTTCACCAGATACATAGTGGAACTCGGCCCATCTGTCGCCGCCATGCTGGAGACCTGAAGTTGCAATCATAGCAGCGCAATATGGATGCCCCATACTGTCGCTCTTAGTCATGGAACCATTTCCGTAAAAACACTTAAAAATAGAACCACTATGCTATTCCATTATTCCTTGGTGAAATATTCAAACGACCCGGCCTGATTTGAAAATTATAATTTTTTCAAAGTAAACGCTTCTGGCCCCCAGGCCCATTTTGGGTGGGGAGGAGCCGAGAGACAGGGGCTTGGACAGGTGAAATCTCGCCTGGCAGTGGACCGCCAGCTCCATCCCAAGATTAGGCAGCCTCAGAGGCATCCATGCACGCTGCCCCTGCTGTTTCCTATCCATTTTGCCTCCACGATCCTCCACAGCGACAACCAATGTCTCATTTCAACTCTTTATACCCCAGACGCTGGAGCACGAGAGGATATGCAGCACATCATCCCCTTATCAAACGAGCTGTGTCAGGCAGAATTTTCAGGTGTTTCACCAGATACATAGTGGAACTCGTCCATCTGTCGCCGCCATGCTAGCAGCGCAATATGAATGCCCCATACTGTCGCTCTTAATCATGGAAGTCGTTTCCATGGCTGCCTCCACATGTCGTCCCCTTATCAAAAGAGCTGTGTCAGGCTCATTTTTCGGGTGTTTCACCAGATACGTTATGGAACTTGGTCACTATGTCGCCACCATGCTGTGTTATCGACTAAATATACCGTCAACCTTTTGTTCACATAGGAAATCATTTCACCTCCTTTGGTGAAACCTGAGTCCATTTAGGGTATGTCGCCATGAGACTCTCTAGCCTGCCACTGCTGCCGCTGCCTCTGCATGCTGTCCCCTATTGTGTCAGGGTCAATTATTGGATGTTTTAGATGCTATCTAGCCTCATTTGGTCACTCTGTCATGGCCATGCTGTTGCCCATAATTTTGGCATAATGGTGCGATTAAGCAGCCTCAGAGGCATCCATGCATTCTGCCCCTGCGGTTTCCTGTCCATTTCCGTGGTGTTTCCATCCTTTTCTGAGGTTCCTAGGTGTTTGGCCAAGCTTCCCTGTGCAGAGCCTTGGTCCCCTTGAAAAATGCTCAAGTCTCCCATTGACTTCAATGGGGCTCGTTATTCGAGACGAGCACTCGAGCATCGGGAAAAGTTCATCTCGAATAACGAGTACCCGAGCATTTTAGTGCTCGCTCATCTCTAGCTATAAGACCAGCGAATTGAATGTGCCAGAATTTTTGCAGTGGCCTGGGATGATATACCTAGCCATTTTTTAGATTGCTTTCAGAACACCTGTGGTGATAAGATCTAAAATTCTTCTGATATTAAAAACACAGGTCGGAATTCAGGACCATCAACATCCCAGCAGTGATCAAACAGATCCACTCATTAAATTAATGGAGGGGGAAAGAGCCAATCCTACATCCTCTCACTAGTTCAACTATAGGTTATTGCCTACTGACTAAAGGTCACAGGTATAAGTCCCCATCTGGATTTATTGATTAGAGGAAATTGACATAATCCATATTTCAGCTTTACCAGTGTCCCTAATAATTACAGGTAAGCTTTTACGGAAACTATGTCAATTGCATAGAGGTGGTTTTACTGCAACAGGGAGCAAATACATAATCCCTAAACTATTATCACTAAAATCATCATGCATAGCATGTATCTGTGCAGGACATTATAAGGAAAAAGCTGTAATTAAAACCAAGTATTTTTTTTTTAAATCATCTTTATTTGATTTTTAACCATTTTTAGAAAACCTTTAGGGGTATCATTTTCGTTCTTAACATATAAGCATATTTTACAAACCTACTTTTATTAACATTGTTTGTTTATCATTGCATCATTACAGCATTCTTCACTCTCCCCCCTCCTCCCTGAGATGCAACTGGCTTCCATATAGTTCATTTACTAATTAATTTTCACCATATAATGCACTTATTTCCTCTCTTGAGAAGATCCTGTTAACTATGGGGCCAGTAATATTTTTTTTACCGCCAATATCAGCAAGTCTACCAGTTCTTCTTTCTGCCTATTTGATCTTCCCTCATGGTATTGAAAAATGCATCTCCACACATTCATCTCCACTTCTTCCCCCAAAACATACTCAATAAGCTGGTGTGTTGACCTCCATAAATTCTTTACTGCCTGGCAATACCATAGGCAGTGTATAAGGTTCGCTTTTGATTTCCCACACTTCGGGCATTCTTCTCTATAATCTAGGAATGTATTTTGAAATGGCTTATCAAATGCCCAGTAGGCTCTTAACAGTATCTTCCACTGCATCTCTCTCAAGTTTTCAGATGTGGTTGCCTTCTGTGTTTTTCTCCACCCCTTCAGAAGTCTCATGCCCACTTCTTGCTCTGTTAACTCAGTTCATATCTCTTCCTTCCACTTTCTTGCTGATCTTCTTTCAAAAACGTCTACTCCTCTCTGAGTGATAGCTTTTCTAATACTGGCTATTGATGGATTCCCCTCCCTTTCCTTTATAAAGGCCACAAACTGTATCTAATTCATTCTCCCTAGCCACCACAAATCTTCTTTCTTCCCGATTACATGTACTAACTGGTGATAGCTCAGAAACTGGGATTCTCCTAAGCCAAACTCTCCTCTTAGCTGATCGAATATTTTTAATCTTCTCTCTTCCCTGTCTACTATATCTGCTACTTTCAATATTCCCTTCTTCTCCCATTCCCTGATCCATGCTTTGGGTCCTTCCCATTTTTCCATTTCTAATACTTCCGGGATACTTAAAAACTCAGATTTCTCTACTGGCAAACCAAATCTTCTCCTTAATATCTTCCACACCACCCTTGTACCTCTCAGTAGTATTGAGGTCTTCCCCTCCCCACTTAATTTTACTGTTTTCTCGTGTAAATATTGGTTCAAGGACATAGGCTCTACTAGACTTTGTTCTACTTCCTGGTCCACCAATGTTTCTTGTCCGTTTACCCATTGGGCTACGAACCTGGCTATACATGCGATATTTTAAAACCAAGTTTATAGAATGGCCATAGGGGAAGATATCAGCCAAGAAAGTTTCTGAGGCATACAAGGTAGCGTTACACCTCCTAGTGATAAAAGTCAATTATCATATGCAAGGCTTCCTGGTGTCATCACAAGCAGGGGGGCTGCTCAGTGAATCTTAGAATCAATTTAGATAAAAGTCTCCATATAAAAATTGTCAGTCTTCGGGGTCCCAGGTGGACAGTTTGATCGGGCCCTTCTGCTTTCGCAGGCACCAGACTTAAAGGGAACTTGTCATAGTCACACTTTGTAGGGAATAATTTGCGACAAAATAGGTCCTATGTATTTTTGGGGAGTGGGGCCTCTGTCAGTCCCAGTTTATAACTCATTTTCTTCTGTAAAATTTGGTATGAATCGACTTGGAATTTTTAGCAAAGCATTCATATGTGAAGTTGCATGTACTTATATGTTACAGACTTTCTTTAAGAAATATAATCAAAAGCCACACACAGGGAAGAATATTAATGAGCCTGAAATAAAATATAATAGGTCACTAAAAGAAACACAGATCTTGCCAGAGGAATCATAAGGTAATTCTGTCTTCTTACTTTGAACCTGTATTAAATTGCTTAATTTACTAAGAAAAATAACAGTTGATGTCATATATTATAATAACTTCCAATATGCATTGGAATAAATCAGAAAGAAAACCTCCATATCACACTTCATTATAAGGCTTTAATAATGTAGGTATCTCTTAAATTAAGATACAGATTAATTTAGGAGCAAAGAAGTGGGGACTTTTCTTCATTTTCCCATCTCCACATTTAAAAAAATTTCCTTATATTTTTTTTTACAATAACAATAAATCTTTATAGCTCTTTACAGATCAAGGGGTTACATATAAAGTACAAACAAAATAAGACACTACATTGTAATGGTAGCATACAGTGGAGTAACAAGACACCAGTGGGCCCAGATGCGAACTTTGGATAGGGGCCCCTTATATACCTATACCTGCCACCCCTGTCTCACAAATTACACTGGAAAATACACATATATACTACACCGACATATACCTCCACTGTTAAAAATTTACAGCAGCCTATAGCCAGTAAATGTCCAGCAATGGCCTCCTCTTAGTAAATGTCCTACAGCGGCCTCCTCTCAGTAAATGTCCAGCAGCGGCCTCCTCTCAGTAAATGTCCAGCAGCGGCCTCTGCTCAGTTACTGTCCAGCAGCGGCCTTTGCTCGGTAAATATCCAGCAACAACCTCCTCTCAGTAAATGTCCAACAGCGGCCACCTCTCAGTAAAAATACAGCAACGTCCTCCTCTTGGTAAATGTCCAGCAGCGGCCTCTGCTCAGTAAATGTCCAGCAGCAGCCTCCGTTCAGTAAATGTCCAGCAGCAGCCTCCGCTCAGTAAATATCCAGCAACAACCACCTCTGTTAAGTAAATGTCCAACAGCAGGCACTTCTCAGTAAATATACATCAATGGCCTCCTTTCAGTAAATGTCCAGCAGCGGCCTCTGTTCAGTAAATGTCCAGCAGAGGCCTCCTCTCAGTAAATGTCCAGCAGTGGCCTCCTCTCAGTAAATGTCCAGCAGCGGCCTCCCCTCAGTAAATGTCCAGCAGAGGCCTCCTCTCAGTAAATGTCCAGCAGAGGCCTCCCCTCAGTAAATGTCCAGCAGAGGCCTCCTCTCAGTAAATGTCCAGCAGAGGCCTCCTCTCAGTAAATGTCCAGCAGCGGCCTCCCCTCAGTAAATGTCTAGCAGCTGCCTCCACTCAGTAAATATCCAGCAGCGGCCTCCTCTTAGTAAATGTCCAGCAGCGGCCTCCCCTCAGTAAATGTCCAGCAGCGGCCTCCCCTCAGTAAATGTCCAGCAGAGGCCTCCTGTCAGTAAATGTCCAGCAGTAGCCTCCTCTCAGTAAATGTCTAGCAGCAGCCTCCACTCAGTAAATGTCCAGCAGCAGCCTCCTCTCAGTAAATGTCCAACAGTGGCCTCCTCTCAGTAAATGTCCATCATCGGCCTCCTCTCAGTAAATGTCCAGCAGCGGCCTCCTCTCCGTAATTGTCAAGCAGCGGTCTCCTCTCAGTAAATGTCCAGCAACAACCTCCTCTCAGTAAATGTCCAACAGTGGCCTCCTCTCAGTAAATGTCCATCATCGGCCTCCTCTCAGTAAATGTCCAGCAGCGGCCTCCTCTCCGTAATTGTCAAGCAGCAGTCTCCTCTCAATAAATATCCAGCAACAACCTCCTCTCAGTAAATGTCCAACAGCAGGCACTTCTCAGTAAATATACATCAATGGCCTCCTTTCAGTAAATGTCCAGCAGCGACCTCTGTTCAGTAAATGTCCAACAGCGGCCTCCTCTCAGTAAATCTCCAGTAGTGGCCTCCTCTCAGTAAATGTCCAGCAGCGGCCTCCACTCAGTAAATATCCAGCAGCGGCCTCCACTCAGTAAATATCCAGCAGCGGCCTCCTCTTAGTAAATGTCCAGCAGCGGCCTCCCCTCAGTAAATGTCCAGCAGAGGCCTCCTCTCAGTAAATGTCCAGCAGTGGCCTCCTCTCAGTGAATGTCCAGCAGCTGCCTCCACTCAGTAAATGTCCAGCAGCAGCCTCCTCTCAGTAAATGTCCAGCAGTGGCCTCCTCTCAGTAAATGTCCATCATCGGCCTCCTCTCAGTAAATGTCCTGCAGCGGCCTCCTCTCCGTAATTGTCAAGCAGCGGTCTCCTCTCAGTAAATGTCCAGCAGTGGCCTCCACTCAGCATCCATTTTTAGGTAAACACATATGGTGGTGAATAAATAGAGAGTGAAAATGGGCAAGTTTATTTCCGGCTAAATGAACTCATATGAATTTCTGCAAACAATTACAATTATAGTTTTATATATATATAGTACACACAGTTCAATGATATAAACACACTTATATATACACTCACATTAATACACTCATAGCAACGGCCTCCTCTTAGTAAATATCCAACAGCGGACTCCTATCAGTAAATGTCCAGCAGCAGCCTATGCTCAGTAAATATCCAGCAACAACCTCCTCTCAGTAAACGACCAACAGCGGCCACCTCTCAGTAAATATACAGCAATGGTCTCCTCTTAGTAAGTGTCCAGCAGCGGCCTCTGTTCAGTAAATGTCCAACAGCGGCCTCCTCTCAGTAAATGACCAGCAGTGGCCTCCTCTCAGTAAATGTCCAGCAGCGGCCTCCACTCAGTAAATATCCAGCAGTGGCCTCCTCTCAGTAAATGTCCAGCAGCGGCCTCCTTTCAGTAAATGTCCAGCAGTGGCTTCCTCTCAGTAAATATCAAGCAGCCGCCTCCTCTCAGTAAATGTCCAGCAGCGGCCTCCTCTCAGTAAATGTCCATCATCGGCCTCCTCTCAGTAAATGTCCAGCAGCGGCCTCCTCTCAGTAAATGTCCAGCAGTGGCCTCCTCTCAGTAAATGTCCATCATCGGCCTCCTCTCAGTAAATGTCCAGCAGTAGCCTCCTCTCAGTAAATGTCCAGCAGCAACCTCCTCTCAGTAAATGTCCAGTAATGGCCTCCGCTCAGTAAATGTCCAGCAGCGGCCTCCTCTCTGTAATTATCAAGCAGCGGATTCCTCTCAGTAAATGTCCAGCAGTGGCCTCCACTGAGTATCCATTTTTAGGTAAACACACATGGTGGTGAATAAATAGAGACTCAAAATGGGCAAGTTTATTTCCTGATAAATGAACTCATATGGATTTCTGCAAACAATTACAATTATAGTTTTATATATATAGTACATACAGTTCACTGATATAAACGCACTTATATATACACTCACATTCATACACTCATAGGCTGCAATTACACAAACGTATGCCCGCCCGGCTACTAGAGCAGCGTCGGAGTGGAGAAGGGGTGACCCCTCCGCTCTCCATAGAGATAGAGCATTCTCTATATTTTTGCAGCTACAGACAGAACAGAGAGCACAATTGTGCTCACAGGATCGTTTTGTTGCCATCTGTGGGGGACGTATGTAGGGCCGCAAGCTTGTGTCCTTATTTACGCCCCCCTCACGGTCATGTGAATGTAGCCTTATAGTCTTATGTAGTCATACTTACAGTCTTATTATACAGTCATACTTACATTTCTACATAGTACACACAATATGCACACATTATACACACATTTATAAACATACAAATTGTGTATATACTATATACTATATACTCATCAAATTGACATACATATAGTATATACAGGCAGTCCCCTACTTAAGGACACCCGACTTACAGACAACCCATAGTTACAGACGGACCCCTCTGCCCACTGTGACCTCTGGTGAAGCTCTCTGGATGTTTTATTATAGTCCCAGACTGCAATGATCAGCTGTAAGATGTCTGTAATGAAGCTTTATTGATAATTCTTGGTCCAATTACACCAAAAATTTTGAAACTCCAATTGTCACTGGGGCAAAAGAAAATTTTTTTTCTAGAACTTCCATTATAAAATATACAGTTTCGACTTACATACAAATTCAACTTAAGAACAAACCTCCAGACCCTATCTTGTATCTGTATACATACATATAGCATCTATTCACCATACATACACAGGCTTATAACATACAGACACACACAGAATATAATTACCATAAAAACTCACACATATATAGTATATACACTCTATAAACAAACATATAATATATACACAACATATATACACATAGCATATCCATAGAATACACACCCATACAGCTTATAGATATTCACACAGTCATATATTCTCCTGCAGTTTGCACTAATACACATTTACTTTCACACTTACATAGTCAGCACAGTATCTTCTCATACATTCACTCATACAGTACTAACCTTTGAATGGACAAATGGCTTCACCCCCACCATGCAGGGAATCAATGGAGGAAGTCTGCAGCCCAAAAGGGGCAGATTTATCAAGTGTCTGAAAGTCAGAATATTTCTTGTTGCCCATGGCAACCAATCACAGCTCCCCTTTAAAATATTCATGAGCACTGGTAAAATGAAAGCTGAGCTGTAATTGGTTGCCATGGGCAACTAGAAATATTTTGACTTTCAGATACTTGATAAATCTGCCCCAATGTCTCAGCAACACAGGAAGAAGTGGAGGAGGGGGAACACAGGACAGAGCTCACAGCTCCCAGAATTCCATGTGCTCCTATGCCTTCACGCTGTGCCCCTCCCCTCTGCTCTGATAGCTCCAAGAAGGAGGGCAGAACTACGGAAGAAGAGAGGACTGCCAGGAGCAGAGGATATGGTAACACTGGCCATCCTCCCCTCATTGCTGTGCAGAGCCTCTGTTCTGTCCCTATAGGAGAGAAGGCAACACGGGAGCCCGATCACTGAACAAATTCTCCCCCTGTCCACATCCCTTGTAGGGCTGCATAGAGTGGCAAAACAGGGACTGTTAGATTGGAATAATAGATTGTTTTATTAGCTAGATTGTTACACAAAAAAACAAGCTCTAAGAAATCACTGTAAACTGAAAAATAAAAAAAGTTCTGGCTTTGGAAAGGATGGGAGGAAAAACAGAGGTGCAAAAACCAAAAAGGCCATCAGTGAAAAGGGATTAACCACTTAACTCACATTATCATTACTCCCCAATAGCATCACAGGGGTTAATCTGGCAAATGCATGAAAGTATAAAACTGGCATCCTGCTAGAATGTTCCAGTAGGATATGAGCAGAGACAATCTTCAGGGAAGAGAATGAACAAAATGTAAAAATAAAATACAAAATGTAAATGGCTTTATAATTCACAAATGTATACAATAGAAATAAATAAGTGAATAGGGCTGAACTGCAATACGAGACACGGCACACGAGCCACAGTATTTGTTTCTGGGGTAAAAGAAGAGCTGTCTTTCTAAATCTGGCCATCCCTTTAAATAACTGATACACATATTCTTAACACACTACTTCCTGACAAATAGGACAATTGTACTCATTCATAATTTCAAGTCTAATCATAAATATGTTAGCATGTAGCAGAAATATTTGCAATGAAATATTTGTTCCATTGTTAATCTTTTGTAAAATGGATGTTTTAACCTTTTTTACGGTTATTTTCTCAACACAATGCCATTATCAGGACTATTCAAATGCATTTGTACAAGAATATTTTCTTGTGTCCTCTGTTTGGCTGAAAAATTGAAAAGAATTTTGCTGAAAAAAATATTATTTCAGCACATGACAAAATTGAATCATCTACTTTTTCATAGCGTTTCTCAATGGATTGTTCAGATCCATAAAAAAATCCAATTACTTTCAATGTGTTATTTCAGTGCTGTTTCTGTATGGGTCTCTTGTTGTATGGTGCTGGTTAGATTTTGAAAGAAGCTTGTCTTGATTTTTGCACACGTATGGCTATATGGAAGACGAAGATAAATGAAGACAAAGGAGTGTTTATCACATAAAAAGATTATATGTGAAACATACATAAACCCACTTTACATGCCACTTTCCATTTCTGCTATAGCATTATATTACTGACATATATTGAAGGGGTGATACCTGAATTATTGTTACGGTATATTTCTTAACTTTCTTCCACAAAAACCATAAATATTCTAAACAATGCTACCCTTGCTTCAGCTCATTTTTACCTTAAAGTACATCTACCACTGGTGTGTTCCCCCACGAGCAGGATCTGCTCTTCTTTTAGCTTCTTATGCCATGTTTTTCTTTATGAAAAAGGCTTTTTAAAATTATGCAAATGAGCCTGAAGGGCTCCAGGCTGTATAGGGCTTAATAGATCCTGGAGCCCCTCAGGCTCATTTGCAAATTTTTAAAGCCTGTTTTTCTTAAAAACAAGGACATAAGCTTAAAGAAGAGCAGATCCATGCAGAGGGGGCACATACTAGTATGTCAGGCCTTTAAAGTGTAACTGTAATTTTAGATAATTTTTTATATTGTTATAGGGGATGTGGTGAAAATTTTTCTAATATACTTCATTAACAAATTCTGCTTAGTTTATAAAACAAATAAAAAGCTACTCCCTCCCATAGAAATGTGTATTCCAGCCTGGTGTGTGTCTATGAAGGCTGCATGAGCTCACATCTAATACCCCTGTGTTTGGTAAACTCTGACAGTGAGGAGTAACCCCTTTACTTTCAATGTTTAAATATAGTGCTCATAGCATACTACAGCCAGGGAGAGAGCAGGAAGGGTAAACACTCACAGCTGTGTAACAAACAGTGGGGGAGGAGAGTAACCAAGGGGATTTTCAGATTGTTTTTTTGTGATACATGTACTTCACATTAGTGGTATATTTTGGTTGAAAGGTTGTACATTTATTTATAAAAAAAAATTTAAAATTTGGTGAAAAATTTGAAAACTTAACAGTTTTCTCATTTCTAAATGCTCATCATACAGTTGGTCTAACCTTCCAAATAGGTGACTAACTAACACTAACCATAAAACATGTCTGCTTTATGTCAACTTAATGTTTTTATGAGGATGTTACGAGTGTTACAAATCAAATAGCAATTTTCCAGATTTTCAAGGAAATTTTAGATTCAATTATAGAGGTTTATTTATAGGGTTTTGAAACATTATATTTATAAGAAACCCCTCATAAGGCACCCCGTTTTTAAAATTGCACCACTCAAACTATTCAAATCATGCTTTGGTAAGTTTGTTAACCTAGGAAACATGAATCGAAATAAAATGGAGATTCTATACTAACTTTATTTTGACAATGCAATGTTTATTTAGCCATAAGCATAAAATGGGGTTAGAAAACCAAGAAAAAGGCTGGCACGGCGCTATTATGGAGAGAGTCTTCTGGTAAGTTTAAATTGTTTATTCCAAAAACTGTAAACGCGTTTCGGGCGGAGCACCCTTCTTCAAGTACAAATGGACATAGCTAATCTTTATGCGCTGGATCCATTCAGTGCTGGAGCGCCTAGGTACATGACACGTGGGGTGAGTGAACACTGCGTGTATAAAAGCTCAATTGGCAGAAGTTTGAATCTCTCGCTACAGCAACATGTTGCCTAGGAAACCCGAGATAACTGGAGAAGTTAAACTTCATGTTGCCTAGGAAACCCAAGATAACTGGAGAAGTTAAACGCGTTTACAGTTTTTGGAATAAACAATTTAAACTTACCAGAAGACTCTCTCCATAATAGCACCGTGCCAGCCTTTTTCTTGGTTTTCTAACCCCATTTTATGCTTGTGACACCGGTTCAGCCTTTTGCATAAAGCGAATACCGGCAAGCTGTTGGGCAGCTTTTGGAGTATCTCTACGCTCGATTTAAACTATTTAAGGTGAGCGTGATTCTTAGCGGGGGTACTGTCCATACCCTCCCTCTCTCGGATATTTTAATTTCAATTTAATTTACTTTTTCCCATTTATCCTACGATAATACACGAGGCGCCGTCCTCTTGTTTTGCCTCTCTCTTTCTTTTTTTTGTTTTCGTTATAGTATTTAGCCATAAAATTTAGATATTCATGCAGGATAAACAGAGAAAACACATCTCATATTTTGTTATGCAGTTTCAATACCTCACATGTGGATGTACATAAACCATTTAGCTTAAAAAGATGCTTTATTAATAAAATTAATTGATATGTAGAATCTATTCAACCTTACCTGCTGCCTTCATAGGTTGAATTTGGTTCAACCATATTTACTGTGTAACAATCTGAAATTAATTTATTATACGCTAGGGACACACAAGTTTGGTTGCAGGGCTCTAACACTTGTTACTATTTATGATACAATAACCATTAGCCTTATTAGACAGTATTTAGAAAACAATATTCATAGAAATACAAATAAGCCAGTTATTGATGCAATAATAATGACAGGTTCAAGTTTTATTGGTCTTATTTTTATTATTATTGATTATGTGATTTTATGTATGATACATATGAACAATATTTAAACATAGTCAAAAAGGAGAGTCTAGCTCACCTACCCTGAAATCTCCTGATGCATGGAAACATCACCTCGAAGACCTCCAGTTAATTACAAATCACAAAAGGTATCTAACAGTCCCAGGAAATATTCTTACAAAACTTTATTTCTTAAGGACGCAGGGTTTATTCGCTCATTTCTCGCTCTCCACCTTCAAAAATCCATAACTGTAAAATTTTTCAGTGTACAAAGCTTTGTGAGGACTTATTTTGTGCAAATTTTACTTCTCAGTAGCGCTATTTATTATCCCATGGCGTGTACTAGGAAGATGGAAAAAAAATTCAAACTGTGGAAAAATTGGGAAATGTGGAAAAAAACGCATTTGCATCACTTTCTTGTGGGCTCAGTTTTTATGACTTTTATTGTGCACTCCAAATAACACATCTACTTTATTCTTTGGTTCGGTACGATCATGGTGATACCAAATTTATATAGGTGATATTGTGTTTTATTAGATTTTATAAAGCAAAAAAAATGTGTATGAAAAACACTTTGGTGTATGGAGCTGTGGTTGGTGTAATTTTTTGCAAAATGAGCCAACACTTTTTTTTGGTACTATTTTGAGGACTGTGTAACATTTTGATCACTTTTTATTTATCATTTTTTATGTGATGTTAAATGGTGTAAAAGTCGTGTTTCGGACATTTGTTTGCTATTTTACATTATGTGGTTCACCACCGGCAAAAACTGTTTCTATATTTTGATAGATCGCCATTTTGAGACGCAGAGATACCTATTGTGTCTGTGATTTTTACTGTTTATTACATTTTATATCTTTTAATAACTTTTTTTTTACTATTTTTAGACTCTTTTTAGGGTACATTAATCCTAGATGGTCTGATAGTTCCTACCATATACTGCAATACTACTGTATTGCAGTATATGGCATTTTTGCACAGTATACATTACAATGAGCCACTAGCCCATGTCAGGCTTGCAGGTGTGGATCCTCTGGACCACTGCAGACAATGACTCAAGCCACTACCTGGGACCAGAGTCTAAGTGGTACCCAGTCTTCACCAGAGCCCGCTGCAAGGCGGGTTATACAAGCTGCGGCGTGGTACCACCAGGTCGTTCCTCAGGCGTGACTTGTCTGCAGTGGCAGCCAAGGTCGAGGTACAGAGACGGCAGACAATCTTGTGGTCAAAGTCCAGGCACAAGGTGAGGGCAGGCAGCAGAGATGCAACGTCAGAATCCGGTCCGGGGTCAGGAACAGGAGGTCCAAGCAGAAGGGTGTGGGAACACAGCACACAGGACAGCAACACAGAGGAACACTGGTACAAGGGAACACGGAGGGTCTCAGGTAACACAGAAACACGGAGGGAGTCAGGAACGCAGGAGACACAGGAACGCAGGAGACACTGGAACGCAGGGAAATTGCAACAGAGCTTTCTCTAAGGCTGTGAGGCACAAAGATCTGGCAAGAGTGTAAGGAAGGTGCAGGTTTTTTAAATGGGAAGTCATCAGCCATTAGCGGTGCACTGGCCCTTTAAATATCATGAAGGTGCCACGCGCGCGCCCTAGGAGGCGGGGACACGCACGCACGGAGCTCGGCAGCGATTCCGGAGCGGGGAGAGGTGAGCTACGCCGACACTGCGCCTGCGAGCCCCCGGGAGCACGGGTAAGCCCGCGACCCGCGATATGGGTCGCGGGACCACCCGTGACAGCCCATTGTAACAAATATGAAGGAACCGGATCTGAAGAAGACCAGAGGCCGTCATGGCAACAAGTCGCCACCCAATCCTTCAATGACGTTTGGGGGAGTGACGATCAGAACCAAGATGGCGGCAGAAGAGTTAATAGCTGCAATCGTGCAAGGACCTCTGTGTGAAGAGGGCACAGCCCCGCACCTCTGCACCGTACATGTACGCGTGGAGTGTTAATGTGTTAAAAGCAAGTGTAGAAGCAAACATGTAACCAGGTACACAGACCTACGCGTTTCGCTTTACAGCTTAATCATGGTCTACGTTGTAAAGCGAAACATGCAGGTCTGTGTACCTTGTTACATGTTTGCTTCTACGCTTGCACCACTGTGTGACATGCTTTTAAAGAAATAAAGTTTTGGAACAATATTTCCTGATTTATATGAACTTTATTATAAAAATCTTAACTGAATGGTTGTATATACTGGAATATACAATGAGCTGCAGGATGAGAGTGGTGCTATAACCTGTTAGATGACTGGACATTGTGGTGCATCGCAGCCTTACTGATTTGTCACAGTCTCAAATGGGCACAAGGGCTTCCATAGGAACAGACTATTCTCTGGAGCTTTCCTGTAATCTCTCTGTTTCTCTTCTGGGGGCCGCTGTAGAGGTTTAGGGGGGATACTACTATGGGTACACTAATGTTTATGGCAGTCAGCAGTAGATAACAGGATAAAAATGGGATTCATTCTAGTTTTCTAGTTTGGTAAACCAAAGAAGATTTAAACTGAAAATTATTTTGTAGTGTAGAAAAATTATGGGTTTTTCTTGTTATGGTGTAAATAATTAATCCCTACCTTCCTTTGGGGTAAAGTTGCAAGGGTATATATTTTCATGACATAAAAGAAGAGTTATAACATTTTCAACTCTAAACTGAAAGGTCCACATTAATCAAACATAGTGCAAACAGTACTAGGTGCAATTTGCCTGTGGACTTTTTTTTATGCACCTTTAACACAGAGCGTGAGACACAATTCTGTTGAGGCCTGGTAAAAATGTGATGTACAGTAACACCACTTCTGTGCAGAAATTTGTGTCATGGCGGTGCATACTGCAGGACACTTCTTAAATACAGGTGACAAGTAGTTTCCACTTTCTAATAATAATAATAATAATAATAGCCTTTTCTACGTAGCGCCATCAAATTCTGCAGTGCTTTACAAATCATAGTGGACATATACAAATGTAATATTATGTTACAGAATACAAACATATGGAACAATAGGAGTGAGGTCCCTGCTCGCAAGAGCTTACAGTCTATGAGGATGAGGGGGTGACACAAGAGGTATAAGAGCTTGTATAATGGTCCAGCCATTTTTTATAAGGGAACAGTATAAAATTATTTAATAAATAAAAATTGTGCTGCTTGATCCAGTCATCAGCTTTCTAGTGCAAAGTCCGACAGAAAACTGTCCCAAAGGCTTTAATAAATGTGCGTCAAAATGTTTCTTCCGAGTGGCGTCCATCGGTCATCAGTATATATCACACATCATGCTGTACAGTGCTCAGTCTAAAAAAACCTACAGCACGCCGTGCCATTATATGTTGCAGAAAAACATTTGAGCCCTGCTGGTTAAAATGTGAATGAGAAGGTATCTTTAGAATGAAGAAAAGAGGAACCTATGCTGGGGACAAAAGAGAGATATTGGAGAAGGATATAGTACAGTAGTCACTGATGAATTGTATTGTTCATATAACGGTGACTTCTCCCAGCTGTTATTGAACTAAGATCCCTATCATGTGCTTCAGGTCAGGGAACTGGAAAACTGCAGGTATAAGACTATTGCCTTATATTGGTACTGACTTATATTTATAGTTATTACACTTATTTTGTCAATGGATGTGTATTGTTGACTAAGGTATACAGGTGGTCCCCGACTTAAGAACACCCTACTTACAGATGACCCCTAGTTACAAATGGACCTCTGGATGTTGGTAATTTACCGTACTTTAGCCCTAGTCTATAATAATCAGCTGCAAAACTTATCAAAGGTGTCTGCAGTTAAGTTTTATTGTTAATCCTGGTTCTTATTAAAAACCAAAATGTTTTCAATCCAATTGTCACAGAAACCAAAAAAAAATTGGGTAACAATTATAAAATATACAGTTCTGACTTACATACAAATTCAACTTAAGAACAAACCTACAGAACCTATCTTGTATGTAACCCGGGGACTGCCAATACAGGCATCTCTCAAGCGCAGAAACTGTAGAATAATTATTTGGAAGAGTTCAGGATAAAATGTCATAAATGCCCAGCAACACTAGCAAACTGCAATAAAAGTGCCCTACATGGTCTGGAGTCAGTTGCTGTCATAGAGAAAGGCTTCAGTTTAGAACCTGTTGATAGAAAGTAGCAATGGCACAAAATACTAAATCAAAGTAGAGTGAATGGCGATAATGTAATGACTTCTGTTAAGTGCCATTTTAATGGGAAGAAAGAAGAAATCAATGTCATGAAAAAGGGACTGCGTCCTGAAATGTTAATTTCATGTGTCCCATTAAAATCACATTACCACTCTCATAATTGTGCATTATGTCAACTATCACACTATCAATTGGAAAATTCAATAGTGTAATGCATGCTAGTAAATATCTTACGACATGAGCTTGTTGACTAGACCTTCTAGTTATTACTCTGTAAGCAGGAAATGTAGATGAAATTAGTTGCTTCCATTAGGTTCAGCAACTTAATGCTTTGTGTATTTTACTATGAAAACCTATCTTCATCAAATGTGAAATTCAGCATACGTCCTAAAGTGGCACTGACTTCACACAGGATTACCTGCAATAAAATATAGAAAAAGCTATATTTCCTAATGAAGTAGTAACTTACAGTGCAAGCGCCTTTGTATCCAAGTAGCTGTTGCATACATTCATTATCTATGCAACATCCCCCGACGGGGACTAAGCTTTTCTTTTGGGCCCGGAGGCAGCCAGGGCCTAGAATAGAGGAGTGGCAGGCTTTCACGGCCTAGGACACACTGTTGTTATGTGCTTGGTATGGAGACCGGAGGGCTGACCTACAGCCTGGCAGGTCTCCAGCAGGTGGTGTGTGCAAGAGGGAGAGGCTGATGTACAGGTTTCTCCTTGGGGCAACCCCTGAGTGTCTGTGGGATGAGTCCATGGGTAATGGATGGGGACACCCGTGGTGGTAAGCAGCTGTATCCAGGGATCAGATGGAGGCAACGTTGTGCAAATCAACTTACAGTTCTTTATTGAACTCCAAACACCAGGCAACGGCCCAAACACAATTAACATCAGATTCTGGTACTGGAGTGGTCATGGGGAGTGGCTCGTAGGAATGGTGCACCAGCCTGATAGTAGATGCAGGCTGATATAGTTGAGGTGGAGCTGTGTCCAAACTGTGGAAGCTTCAGCTCCGGGTTAGAGTCTCCTGACTCAGTTCCTGGGATTGGTATCTGTGGTAGCACTGAAGGTGTGCTGCATGCACTGTCTCTCTCTTCAGCCTTTCTAAGAACAGACCAGCTAAGACAAACAGGTCTGACCTTTGCTCTGATTTTAAACTCCCCCTGGTCAGGTGGCAGCACCTCTCCAATCACACTCCAGCTTACAATAGAGCCACATAATTGGATAATTACCTACACCAGTTTAACTGTTGCCTTTCTAGGCAGAACCTACAGCTACAATTACACTATATTCTCCCAGCATTATCTTCTGGGTGAGTTGCGCAGGCTCACCAGATAGACTCTGACAGGGAGAGCTCTATTCACAGCTACCACCTTGCCTATACGTTGGCAGGGGTGTTGCATATGCTGTATGTTATTCACCCATATTAATCAGTGTATATGCTTCCTAATTATGAATGCACTGTGCAGTTAGCATCCATATATACTGTATGCACACAAATGGTAAATGTTGACTCTTTTATGGTATCTTTTATGTTTGGATAATACAATGATGAAGGGGTTAATAATGGTTGTTGTTGTCATACAAGGATTCAGGGATTCCTTCATTTGTATACTCTTTGATGACATTTATATAGATTCATAAATAAAAATATGAAGAAAATAACTTTTAATGGGGGTGATTTATCTTAGTCTGATGAGCCTTTTTTAGTTGTATTTTAGTGACTTTTTGAATGCGCTGGGGTATTTGCGCAGTTTGCCACAGTTTGCGTGTAGCAGTAATCCTGGTTTGCACCTAATTTGTAATAATTGAGAAGGCTTATTCCCTTTAACCCCTTAAGGACGCAGGGTTTTTTCGCTCATTTCTCGCTCTCCACCTTCAAAAATCCATAACTTTTTCATTTTTCTGTATACAGAGCTGTGTGAGGGCTTATTTTGTGCATAACAAAGTTTACTTTCCCATTATGTTATTTATCATTCCATGCCAGGCACTGGGAAGCAGGAAAAAAAATTCCAAATGTGGAAAAATTGAAAAAAAAACCACATGTGCGTGAAGTTCTTGTGGGCTCCGTTTTTACGACTTTCATTCTTCGCTCCAAATAACACCTTATTCTTTGGTTTGGTACGATCGCGGTGATACCAAATTTATAAAGGTTTTATTGCGTTTTAATACATTTTCAAAAATTAAACGAATGTGTACGAAAAAGGAAAAGAAATGTCGCCATCTTCTGACACTAATAACTTTTTCATACTTTGGTGTACGGAGCTGGGGCAGGTGTAATTTTTTGCAAAATGAGAAGACGTTTTCATTGCTACCATTTTGAGGAGTGTGTGCGACATTTTGATCACTTATCATTCCATTTTTTATGTCATGTAAAAAGGTATAAAAGTCACATTTCTGACATTTGAGCGCCATTTCCCGTCTCAAAGGTCACCACCAGTTAAAACTGTTTTTATATTTTGATTGATCGGGCATTTTGGGATTCAGCAATACCTAATGTGTTTGTGATTTTTACTGTAAATTATATTTTATATGAGTTCTAGGGAAAGGGGGGTGATTAGAACTTTTAATATTTTGTTAATTTTTGAAATTTAATAAAAAAAAAATTTTCACTATTTCTTAGTGATTCATTATTTCTTGCAAGCACCAACCGCGGGTGTTAGCGATGGGTCTTTTCTGCGATATGCCGCAAAGCCCATCTCTGTATGAAGAGGGCTCAGCCTGTGAGCCCTCTTCATACACCCTTCATAGCTCTCTGGCGGATATATCCGTCACAGGGCGTGAAGGGGTTAATACACTTTAAATGCTGCAGTAAGTAAGCAGTTAAACAATGAGAGATCAGCTATATTTGTCTGTTATATCTGTTATATATCAGAGTATGTTGCCTAATGTTGTCATCACTAGCAAAGGAAATAGAATGATACAGTGTAGGGGTAATATAAATAAACTCTTGTAGGGGTAATATAAATATGATATAAGTTTCTATAAGATGGACGTGTATTTCCTTTTTACATGAAGTCAGTTTTTTTATGCTTAGGAGTCCAATCAGTGATTGGCAGCCGTAGTTGTATGAATGTGTATATAATAAAAGTTTAGACTGAATTTAGATGTTCCAGATGTTTAAATATTTAATATTTTTATGCTTACTTAAAGGGGTATTCCCATTTCAGCAAATTATTTTATCCTTTTGTAACAATTCCTCAGAAATTTCTAGATCTATGCTTGCTCATACTCTATACAAAGATTCTATGTTTTCTTCTAGAAGACAGAAATCTACCAATGGTCAGTCATTATAACACACAGTTCTATTTACTCTCTGTGATACTAATAATGAGCCCACCCTTTCAGGTTTGAATTCCGATGCAAAACTTTGGCTCAGGTCAAAGTTTTGGTACCCGAACATGAATGAATGCTCACCCCCACAAACGCCTTTGATCAGTGCTGGCAGGTGGGATTTAAGTACAGGTGCTCACCGCCATTTTCCTTAAGATTTTTGCTCCTATCAACCTGCATTTGAATGGCAGAGTGCACATGCCACAGCGTAAATGCCACTGGAGGCTTTGCCGGCAGCAGTTAAACAGTTAACATTCACGATCAGTGCTGACAGTGGTGTTGAGCCTTAATGCTGAACCCAGACTCCCTACTAATGAGCCATACACCTGTGTGACCATGGATTGATTTCTATTCTCTAGAAGTAACCATAGAAGCTTTCTACAGCAGGACAGCAATCAGAGATCTAGAAAACCACGAGGAATTGAAACAGAAAATATATTTAAAAATTGTATCACTCTATTCTCCAAACATTTATTAGCTAAAAAGGGAATGCCCCTTTAATGATTGTATATTCTGTCTATATATTCACCATTTACAGTTTTGTATCCAAATAAAAGCCTTATTTTCTACCTAGTAGAAATTATTGACAATGTTTTAAGGGAATGTGGCATTAATGATATTCAAAGTACAGGTCCTACTATCGCTTTATGCTTGAGTAAAATTCCATTCTGCAATAAAATAAAGATAAGTGCTCAGCAGTGCTAAGATTATCGATGCTGCATGCTGAGTACTTTTTATATTTTAAAAATCCATGTGTCCGTATTTTATAGAAGGTAAAGTTTAAAACTATTGCATAACATCCACGATTACAACTTCCTTTGATACACTAATCCTAGAACAAACACTTTATTTCCTATGCTCTATCCAAGTTAGAGACTCTGGTACATTTGTCCTTTATCTTAAGTGTGTTCATTTCTTTAACTTAAAAGGAGGCAGAATAAAATAATATCCCATAATCACCACCAATTATTATCTTATCATGAATAATTAGCAGAGAGTAGCAGTTTCCTGCAATCAGCTTGCGTTATCTTTTTAATCCCTGTTATACGATTTAAAGGGAAAAAAAATAATAAATTAACGTGCTTTTACTTTTCTTATCTAAATAGTGATATTCATTTTTCCCCGCTTGCACATTACCCATTGTTGACCTTTCATAAAATGATAGTAGTATCTCATTCCCTGGCGATCCCTTTATATCCTCCACAGCAGCTGACTAATTCTCCAAAGTAATTTATTTTGCAGCTTAAATACTTAGGGTTCTTTCCAGGAAAAATATTACATTTCTCTTCCGGGAGCAGAAGCTGGTTAAACACAAGAGATGGAGCTGTTCCTCTGAATCTTTTTAAAAGTAATTTTATGACCCTCAGAAGATAAAAAAAAGTCATGTGAAAATGCAAAGTTCCCTATAAGAGTCAATCATGTATCATTAGTGAAGATATTCAGCTGTGCAATCTACAACGCGCTTTTTTAATGATTTGACTGAAAACTACTTATTTATTAAGAGAATCCTGAAAATAATAGGTTATGTTCCAGAGATTCAATATTTTCTAATATTATCTCATTTATTTTATTATAACCTTGTCATTCTGTGACTTTTCAAAACGTAATGTAATCTGCATTTTATTTCAGTCGGACGTGCATAATAGTTTATTACAGTTTCAATGTCTGGCCTTCTGCCTAACAAATCTAACTGCGAGTATTTAAAAGGAATCTATCATCACATTGTTTTCACAGATTAAAAACATTGTCAAAAATATTTTATCTGTTCTTATTTTTGTATTGTATATTTTTTGGTTTATTTCATTTTCATAATTATAGGAACAGCCATAATTATGGGAGCAGTGATAAGTTGTGACCCCTTTGATGATATGAATAAATGTTGTTGTGGTCATGCTCTGCTTTGTTGTGGTCATGCTCTGCTTTCCAGTGTGACAGGCAAATATGAGTTGTCCCAATCTCCTTTTTGAGAATTATTCATGTAGTATACTTGATTGCAAGTTTATCTTATACTATTTTGTACTTTCTTGCTCATCATGTACAACACAGAGGATCTGCAGCATGGAAGGAGAGAGCAGCAACCCAGTGAAAAGGCAGGAGGTATGTATCAGACTACCTCAGACCCTATGTAGGAAAATTAGCCATTCCTTAGGCATTGATCATGGCTTACCTTTAATGTTGCTGAACTAAAATGAACAAGCCCTTAGTTTAAAGAGTTTATCTGGAACCAAACATTGTTATGTCATTGGCTTCAGTTGCTCTAAAACTTAGTGATACTTACCTCTCACTTGTGCTTGGTTTACAGAGGCTCAGTAGAGGGAGAAAGACAGAATGCCCACTCAAATCCAATTTGTGGAATATAGGATGGGTGTATGCAGCTGAAAATCCCAGTGCCAGAATCCACAGGGCAGTAGCAAAATAGAACTCCATATCAAGTCAAAGACATGCAACGTTTTGACTCTATGTGAGTCTTTGTCAAATATAACATTTGCTTCAGCAGTACAAATATACATATCCCCTCGCCCAGTGATATCACTTCCCCTCCTGATGTAAATGTGTATACAATTACAAAGAATAAACACACATAATGAATATGATTATAACAATCTTGAATTAAAAATAGCTATACAGAAACACTATTTAAATGAAAACAGTTTATCCCGAACACAGCGTCTAATGTATCACGGTCCAAACGTTCTGGCCATCCCGAGTGTACCACAGGCATGCATAGCAGTGAAATGTCATCTCTATGATACTATAAACCGGACTACAAAAAATTAACACAGATAAGTATTGTGTTAGGAGCAACAAATAGATCTAGTATATTTACAGTGGGGGAAATAAGTATTTGATCCCAGGATGATATTGCAAGTTTTCCTACAAAAAATGGAGAGGTCTGTAATTTTTATTGTAGGAACAGTACACTTCAATTGTGAGGGATAGAATTGAAAAGATCACATTGTATGATTTTCAAATAATTAAAACGCAATATTTGCAGAACGCATTATTTGGTACAGAAACAAATTACAGGTCAGAAACTTCCCATTTTTTTTTTAACAAGTTTGCACATACTGCACCGAGATTTTGGCCCAGTCCTCCATACAGATCTTCTTCAGATCTCTCAGGTTTCAAAGTTGTCACTGGGGTCCCTCCAAATATTTCTGATTGGATTCAGCTCTGAAGACAGGCTTGACCACTCCAGGACTCTAAAAAAGCTTTATAAGGAGTTGGTCCTTAGTTCCTGTGGCTGTGTTTTTTGGGTCATTGTCATACTGGAAGACCCAGTCACAATCCACCTTCAATGCTCTTACTGAAAGAATAAGGTTTTCATTCAAAATCTTTCTATACATGCCCCCATCCTTCCTTTAATATGGTGCAGTTGTCCCCTTTTCAGAGCCCCCCCCCCCCCCAAAAGTATGATGTTTCTATCTCGATGCTTTACGTTTGGGATGGTGTTTTTAGGGTTTTACTCATCCTTCTTCTTCCTCCAAATACAGCAATTGGAGTTGATACTATTTGAGTTCTATTCTGGTCTCATAGGACTACATGACCTTCTCCCATGCCTCCCCTTGATCATTCAGATGGCCATTGGGAAACTTCAAATGGGCCTTAACATGTGCTGGGAAACCTTGCAAGCCCTGCACGATTTTAATCCATGATGGGAACAGTAATCTTTAAAGGAAACCTACCACTTGTAGTGGCAGGTTTCTGATGGAAATACCGGGCACCAGCTCAGGGTGAGCTGGTGCCGGAGCTTATTTTCGTTAGTGTTTTAAACCGCGGTATCGCGGTTTAAAACACTTTTTAAAATTTATAGCCGGCGCAGGCAGGTACGCGCTCAGCGCTTACCGTGCGCGCGGCTACATAGGAAGTGAATGAGAGCCGCGCGCATGGTAAGCGCCGAGCGCGTACCTGCCTGCGCCGGCTATAAAGTTTAAAAAGTGTTTTAAACCGCGATACCGCGGTTTAAAACACTAACGAAATTAAGCTCTGGCACCAGCTCACCCTGAGCTGGTGCCCGGTATTTCCATCAGAAACCTGCCACTACAAGTGGTAGGTTTCCTTTAAGACTGAGTTCCCAGCTGGCTTTAGGTCATTGATCAGGTCCTCCTGTGTAGTTAATAATAATTCCTTTGTATATATATATATATATATATATATATATATATATATATATATATATATATATTATATATATATATAGCACACACAGATTATGTAGCGCTACACAGAGCTTGCCAAATATGTCCCTGTCCCCACGGGGCTCACAATCTAATCAACCTACCTGTATGTTTTTTGGAGTGTGGGAGGAAAACGGAGGAAACCGAGAGAGCATACAAACTCTTTGTAGATGTTTACCTGGATGGTACTTCAACCCAGGTCCCCTATGCTAACCATGAAGCCACTATCTGGACCTTTCTCAGAATCATCCTTTCCCCATGAGGTGAGATCTTGTACGGAGACCCAGACTGAGGGATCTGTCATCTGGGTTTTTTATATTTTCTAGTAATTGTGCCAACAGTTGTTGTCTTCTAACCCAGCTGCTTGCCTATTGTCCCGTAGCCCATCTAAGGCTTGTGCAGGTCTACAATTTTGTCCCTCTTGTCCTTAGACGGTTTTTTGGTCTTGCCATGGTGGAGATGTTAGAGTGTGATTTATTGAGTGTTTGGACAGGTGTTCTTTATACAGGAAACAAGTTCAAACAGGTGCAATTAATACAGGTAATAATCCAGAGCAGAGTAGGAGGAGCTGTTTAAGGAAAAATTAACAGCACTGAGAGAGCCAGAATTCTTGTTTGTTGGTACTGGATCAAATGCTTATTTCATGCAATAAAATGCTAATGAATTATATAAAAATTCATACAATGTGATTTTTCTGGATTTATTTTAGATTCTGTCTCTCATATTTTAAGTTACCTACAATAAAAATTACAGACCTCTCCATTCTTTATATGTGGGAAAACTTGCTAAATTGGCCTGGGATCAAATATTTATTTCCCCCACTATAAATGGAAATATAGGAGCAGATTTATCAAGCTGTCTGAAAGTCAGAATATTTCTAGTTGCCCATGGCAACCAATCACAGCTCCCCTTTAAAATATTCATGAGCACTGGTAAAATGAAAGCTGAGCTGTGATTGGTTGCCATGGGCAACTAGAAATATTCTGACTTTCAGACAGCTTGATAAATCTGCCCCATAGTGTTGTAATAAAAAATGAGCTATACTGACTCCATATTCTAAAAAGGGGAAAAAGTAAGTATTTCCCATTGAATAGCAGCTAGAATGGTTTATCTCTGTTAAGCTGTTATGGCTCGACACTATGGGGGAGATTTACTAGAAGTGTCGGAGGTAAAAGTGTACTAGTTGCCCATGGCAACCAATCAAATCTCAGGTTTAATTTTATAAACAGTTACGGAGAGATAAACTTAGCTGTGATTGGTTGCCATGGGTAACTAAAACATTTTTGCCTCAGACACTTCAGATAAATGCCCCCCTATATTATTAAAGTTATGATATTGTCAAATTACTGATCATAATTTCTGGTTGATTTTCATTATTATTTCTGTGCAACTGCCAAAACAATCAAAATGTCTTTATCAATTTGAACAATGTAGACTCTCTATTAAGTTCTGAAATGTGGCCATTATGTTGTAAAATAATATTGTTTTCACTTGTTTCAATTGACAATGTGGAATGAGCAACAGTAAACAGAGATGTATCTGTTACAATCAGTTATAAAAGCTGGTAAATATATAGTTTAGGGATATAGTTTATGTATTCTGTGGAATTATCTCTCAGAACATGAGTGTGTAGACCTATCCTGTTTTCGCAAATAAAAACAAGCAAGAGGAACATATCCCCTAAAGACTGTATAACAAGCATACAAAGAACAACCCTCAATGACAGGGTGAAGATCTTATAGCGTACAACTCTGCACTTAATCACATCTGTTAAGAACTACAAGGTGACCTAAAGACCCAAACCATGGATGTGAAAAAAGCTCAAAGTCTCCAGATAGTTTAATCAACCAGAGAAAAAAAATATATTGCATGGCAGTTGACACCTATGAACGCTGTTAGGTTCGACCAGGATGTCAAAACACACATTTTGTTAAACAAACGTGCATCCTGCAGGCTCTGTGTCTTAAAGGAAGCCTGTGGCAGGAGTGTTATCAGGGGACCAAGCTCAAGGTGACAGAGCATAAAACACAAATTGTACATTGCTACTAGGATGTGAATGCACTGATGAATGCAGTGAATGGTCACTTGACTGCAATTCAGTGTTCTTTTATGTGAAGCAAAGGGAAAATATGTTTGCTATATTTCAGATTGCACAGTCAGGAGATATTTGGAAGTCATTTTAAAGAGTGTGACACTTGATGGAAAACTGAAAAAGTTAAAAGCGTATTACAACCTCCAACAATAAAATAAAAGCAATCAAAATTCCATCCAATGAAACAATAATTGAATTAAAATAAATAAAGGATTCTGTCTCTGTGTAACAAAAATTCCTGTTTTATTGTCCCCTCTTATTTTAATTGTGTTTCTCCATATGTACTAATTATCGTAGTGTAACATCTCTCAAATGTGTTTTTCTCTTAGTGCTTGCAACAATCATTTCTTAAGCACTTTTGTAGTTTTTACACAAAAGTATTTACATTAGATTTTTTTACCCTAACATGGTACTTCTACACTTTTCTCAACATACTTAAAACCTGTGAGGCATGACAAGTTCAGGTGATCAGAATATCATCAATATAACGTAATTAGATCATGGGTTTTGTGGAGAATGTAGATAAGTAGATTTCAGCCATAAGAAGAGTAGCATACATTGATGTTCCCATACACTGTAGGTACAGATCTTCTCCAAATGAGAAATAGTTGTGGGTAAGCACAAATTGATACTTTATTGATACAACTTTATTGATCCCCTGGGGGGAAATTATTTTGTACATAGTGTTCCAGCAATTGTTACACAGTTAGAGACAGTTTTAAGTATACAAATACATAAATACTTCAAGAGGCACATTCTTACATGTTGCTAGTTCCTTGGTTGCATACAAACATAGTAACAGGAATATATATTGCAAAACAGCATAATACAGGCTACATGACACATTACATATGGGGAAGTAATTATGGTACGAAAATATACCAGTCATAATAACAAATAGTCACAGACTAGACAGACATGTATAGGGGTTACTACAGTAGGGTTGCCGGTGCTGCGCTAACAGTGTTGCGGTGAACTAGTGGTGTACTGCTGCAGCTGCTGGTATTGGTTTGGCAGAAGCTCCACTTTTGCCAGGTCCCGGCGCTTAAGCTGCCTGATTGTGGCTGCCACTGGAGCGTTTGTAAAGCATTCTTCCTGATTTGCGGTAAGGCTCCATTTGTGATCACTTACATTTCAGGTGCTCCGATGAAGCTTCTCTGGGCTGCCCGGATTCTGTTGTAACCAGTTGTGCAACCTGGAGCCCCTGCTGCTGATGATCCATTTACTGGGTGCCGCAGGGCGAGGTGAGGGGCTGGGGGAGTCAAAAGCCAGAGCCAATGCACAGGCAGCCAGGGCCAATGGATGGATTGTATGGTTCTGTGACCAGTTCGGTAGGTTGTGTTTATCCACGTGCGCCCGACATGCCGCTATTCCATCTTTGTGGGGAATGTTAGTAAGGTGCCAATGCCAGAAATAATAGGCCTTCCTGGATTGTCATCTTTGTGGATCTTTGGGAGCATATAGAAAAAGCCTGGCCTGGGATTCTCTTGAATGAGAAAGTTGACCTTGTGCTGGATATCAATGGCCATATCAATCAGTTGATTCTTTTCGGCCTCTTTGAAGTCACATTTAAATGTACAATAATGGATCGGGTTGGAAAGCTGTCTATTTGCTTCCTTGATATAATCAGAAGTATTCATTAGGACTATTGCACCCTTTTTGGCAGCAGGTTTTATGATGATATCTGGGTTTGCTTTCAATTATATAATACCCCTTTATTCCTTCAGGGCTACAATATTAACTTGTTTCTTTCTTTTCCTCAGAGTTTTAGTTTAAATTTTTTTTAAAGCGTTCAATGTATGTATCCAGTGTTGAGTTGATTCCAGATTTGTGGGTCCAAGTAGATTTTTTTTGTCGGGTTGCTGTTGAACTGTCCCTTCTCCAAATCTTTGCTGTCAGGAGAGTCTCTGTCATGGGAATATGAGTTTTATTTTTCTGAAAAATTGTCATTGCAAAGTTTAATTTTGTCTGCAGTCTTGCAGGGAAACAGGACAGACCTTTGGAGAGAGCAAACATTTCATGCAAGGAAAGGTTCACAATGCAGTTCTGGTGACCTGGGTGAGCACTTGTTGCTGTGTTGATGGAGACTTTTTCTCTCAGTCTATGGTGCTTTTTCTTTTTGTTGTTGATTATTACATCCTGAAGTTTATCAAAATATAATTGGAGTTTGTCCTTCATGTGCTCTGTGTCATTTTCCAGTAGTATTCCGCTCACTAGTATTTCCAGTTTCCGGGCAAGTATTTCCTCCTGTATTTTTCTCTTGTTGTTAGAGAATCTTAATCATGTTTTTCAGATGTCCATATAGCAGCGACATAAAATCAAGGGGACGTTTTCCTGCAGGTCTTCTAATGTGGTATACCTTATTATGTGCCAACAGTGTACAACCACAGACCTTTATGTTGTGGAAACATGCCAGAGACTTCATCAGTGCATGAACTTGCACCGATCTGATATTAAAAATTAAAGGAAAATTCTCCCAGTGGCTGCACATTTCTAAAAAGAGGACCACACTATGGAAGAGTTGCAGATTACTATTTTAATGGGACATTTTAGGACACAGACCGAAAGGAAAGAATGGGAGTATAAATTAATGCAGAGATTCAACCCCTTATAAATGTGGTCTTGACATTCATGCCAGCTTCATGACCCCCTATCTCTGACCTGGAGGCCAGAAGCAGATATGAGCAAGAGCTCTCTTGTCATGCTTCACTGGTTTTTAGCCCGTTTATTGACATCCTGTCTTAAAATAAGATGTCCTTGTATCAATCAATCTGTTATGCTAAAGTTTTTTTTTAAAAAATCCTCTGATGATCACTGCCTAGTATGTATAAAATGCTGTGAATTTTATGTTTCATGCATAACATCATGTCTGACGAAGAGAACTAGTATTCTCGTGAGCAGATATCCAGGCCTACTCCATCCTTTTTTCCCCAGCCTGAAGTAATGTCAAGATCTGTGGACACATTTCATGTACCCTTGAATACATCCACCACAAAAGGACATCCTATTATTCCTCTTGCCACATAGGGTACCCACTATTTAGAACATTCTCCGTCCACCAATACACAAACAATGGGTTGGTGAGCCAGAGTTACCCTCCCTGCTTGTCTGCTGTGGACTCTTTTTGCACTTTACATATTTGTGGTGTTCTATCTATTATTTTACTAATCATGCCTGCAGGTAGAGAGAATAAAAGCGACTGTAAGACCTCTTAGTATGGGACTGGGACAACTACACCCACTCTGATGCTGTTGGGGGAGAGGCATCCGCACGATTCCAAAACAGGAACTGTAATCAGGAAGAACCATGTGTGGGAGATTGAAACCTGTGGATAATTGTGATGGGGAGGAGGAGACCATGGCACAACCTAATTCTGCTAGCAAGCAGCCATCGTCTCATCTAGAACCTAAAGGAGTCATGTCCTAAAGGCGGTAGGTATATGTAATGAATCCATATATGCTATGAATCTTGAATTAGGGGCTTTTGCTGAGAGCATCACTTTTAAATTTCATGCCATTTTGAAACTAAATAAGATTTTGAGGGTACTGTGCCACCAATCTAGAGAGATGCACATATATATGCTTATGCCCTCGATGCAATCTTAGCTATGCAAGATGACTTGGAAAACTGCCTACGGCGCAATACTGTGCAGTTGATCTGCGTACCGGAGAAGGTGGACCAATTGACAAAATTCTTGGAAAGATAGTTGATGGATACTTTTGTGAAACACTCTGGTGCACAGAGTAGCACCAGACCGCTGCCTCCTGGTTCTCCACCTAGGCCAGTATTGATGTCTTGATTCAGCATAATTATGACCGCGACACCCTTCTGAGGAAAACAAGGTATATGGAGAATCTGTCCATTGATGTTCAAAAGATCTCATTGTTTCCTGATTACTCCATTTAAGTACAAAAAAAGTTATCCACAATTGCTGGATATAAAAAGATCTTATATTCCATGATGTATTCAGCACTTCTGCAAGTGTTGGCCCTTGGCACCACTCACTTTTTCAATCTTCCCAAGGAGATTCTCTGGCCATGAGCAGCAATGGGATGAGAGAAATGGAGCAAGCTGATGTCTTCATTATTTATTCCATGTGCTTCTTAAAAGACCCTTCACTGTGTTGAGATTAAAAGAACACTCCAGTCAAAGCTGATTCATTCAATTATACATGGCACATTTGCCCAAGGGAGGTGGATGACTCTAAGGTTCTCGGAATACAATGAAGCAGAGTCATGCTCCTCCCTTCAGGCCCTGCACCATGTATAATTCAATAAATCAGCTTTGACTGGAGTGTTCCTTTAAGTACAATTTGAGACCTCTTTAGTTAGTACCCCAACGGTATGTGTTAATATGTAAATGGAGGCTCCCATGCAAGCTTATGTTGAGCTATTCTATATTGAATGCTATCTTAGTTTATAACTATACATGTGCACCACTGATATTTCAATAGGGCGTTAAAGAGGGGGGTCTAGTGGTGTGTTCATCAGTGACATTCCCTCAGTTCCCTGTTGAAATTAGTAAGCTAGCACCATACTGAAAGGCTTTAATTCTTCCTGGGGGATCCTCAAGTAGGATCAAAGGTTAGTGGGGCAGCTACAAGGCCTACTCTGCTGAGGAATGCAGAGTGAGTTACTGTTTTTGTATTGGGAGAGGTTGGGGGATTGGTGGGGAAGGGATTTTCTCTAAATGAGCACTCTACACATTTTCCTCATTATTGGTTGTTACCTCTCAGAGACAATCAGGTTTAAGCTATGTGCAACATGAAACCTGTTTTTCTAAATACTTATAAAATTCACTGTCTGTACCTATTAATGTCCTATCGTGGAATGTAAGGGAGCTTGGGGGCCCAGCAAAATGGAGGCTTTACTAAAGTTTGCTAAATTGCATTCCCCTGTCATATGTTGCCTAAAAGAAACACACTTTACTTCTGAGAAGACTAGAAATTTAAGATCCTCTTGGGTTAGACAATATTACAACTTTTTTTATTCTTTGTACTGTTGCGAATACATTGGCATAATTCCCCTTACCTGTTAATGATCAGAGAAAGATTAGGAGGGTTGTTATATCTGTCTGTATGGGGAATGGTATCACAAATTTATTCTGCTCATTGTCCCTCCCCCTACTCTGTTAGAACACTAAATAAAGTTCTTCTGTCTGTGTCAGGTTTCCAGTCCTCACCTTTACTCCTTGTATAAGATGTCACAAAAACTTGATCGAAAGATGACATATAAAACATGAGATTTAAATCAATATCAATCTTTAGTAATATATGAATTCAAACAATTTGTTTATACAAACAAGATAGCAAATAATGGACCACAACAAGTTATATGGGGTGTGTGATCTCTCTATTGGAATGGTATTGTATGCCTTCTTTGTATTATGACCATACAGGTCTTTACTGCATTCTGACTTTCTCCTTTAACATCTTTTTTACATGTTTGTTATTGATATACAGTATTGTATTGCTTTATATAGAGATATTCAACCTACCTTAAGGCATGTATTTGCCGATATTGTGGACATAGACTTTTTAACTTGTTGTGGTCCATTATTTGCTATCTTGGAAAAAAATGTTTTTATTCATATATTAATAAAGATTGATATTGACTTATATCTGATGTCTTATATGTCCTCTTTTGATCACATTTTTGTGACATGTTAATTTATGCTGATGATTACCTTTTTGAATTGTGCCCATACCCACTCAGTTTTGTAATTTTGGATGTTCCTTGTATGAGATGTCAATAATGTGATTGATGAATCTGCAGATAGATTTCTTCCCTCTTCTCCCAATGGCACCCATGGATTATCTTCATTTGGTAGGCATTGGTGGATGTGTGGAGAACACCCTGGTGAGTACTGTCTCTCCTGTTTTTCTAGTTCTCATAGAACCCTTTGTAGGCTATACCTGGCCCTTGCTAATTCAACAATGCTGCCTCTTTTGGAAGCTGCTTACTTTTTACTTAGAAGGTTGCCTGATTATTCTCACTGGAGAGGTGTAGTTTACCTGACACCATTTTAAGTTGTAGTAGTTGTCTTTCCTAAGCCATGGAAAGATCCACTACTGGCGGACTCCTATAGACCTATTTTTTTTTTTATGGCAGACATCAAACTATTAGCTTAATTACTGACTGCCAAGTTCTTTACTGTAATTACATCTACTATTCATTTTATGCCAAACATTTCTACAGTGATTAAAATTAGGTATGTATACCTAAATATACAAGTCGCCAGATTTGCGATGCTGCGGTCATATCATTTCATGTGGCCAAGGCATTCGACAGTATTGCATGGAACACCTTTGGACCATTCTGATTAAGAGTTATAGCTCCAATTATTGTATTCATCTCCTAAGGCTGGGATTCAGGTCAACTCTCTTCTGCTTTCCCTCTTTACCAGGGGACACAACAGGGGTTCCTGCTATCGCCCTTACTTATTGCAATAGCACTGGAACGTTTAGCTACCTTGTTGTGTAGTTCCTCTGGTTTTGAGGGGTTTACCTATCCTTATTGAAGTATCCATTGTTCAGTCATTTAAGTTGTTATCCTGTTTATCCGTGAACTGGGATAAATCAGTTATCCTCCCATTATCACCGCAAGTGAGTGGTTTATCATTGGTATTCTTTAAAGATTACCAAATATACTCTTCCGAGCTTGATGCTCATTCAAGCATTAGCATACTCGGAACTGCTCGTTGCTCAGACGAATATTTCGCCAGCTCGAGAAAATGGCATCTCCCGCCGTTTTGATTTTCGGAGGCCAGAAACAGAGCCAATCACAAGTCTCTGCAGTACACCCAGCATCACGCGGTACACTTAAATGTCGATAGCAGTGGTTGGCTGGCCTGATCAGGTGACCCTGAAATATACTAGTCCCTGCCCGCGGTGCTTGGTGTTATTTTTTTTTTATTTGCTTGTGGCTGGGCTTGCTGGCAATAGTAGTGCAGCTACTACCAAATTGTGACAAATTTGCACGGAGACTTGCAAACGTTACTTTTGGCTCTTAATCAGGGCCGATTCTAGCATACTTGCTGCCTGAGGCAAATATTAAAATACTCCCCCCCCCCCGCTCCCTGTTAAGTAAATGCTGAAAACTTTACTAACAATTAACAATCCCACAGGCAGCTCCCTGACACTGTGTGACTGACTACAGGCTCTGGGAGTCATTAGTGGCATCTAGTACCTTATAGATGACAATCTCTTCCATCAGGAGGACTTATGGCCACATTTAATGTATACAGCCCCCCCCCCCCAAAGTATAAAACAATTATGGCCACTTTTAATGTATACAGCCCCCTCCAGTATAGAACAATTATGGCCCCATATAATATATACAGTACTCCCCCTTATTAGCCACATAGAATAAATGACAGTACAGGAAAAATAATAAAATCGCCGTGCGGCTCCGGTCTTCACGCGGCTCTTCTGTGAGCCTCGGCTCCACACAGTGACACAGGCAGCATGTCGTCATGACGCCTGTGTCATTGTTTAGAATGGAGCGACGCAGCTGCCGGAAAGGCGCTGCGTCGCTCCGCATATAAATCGTGCCTGTGTCTTAAGGAGACAGGCACGATTTATTTAGCTGGTGGGCGATTCGGGTGTTAACGGGCGCCCGAATCGTGCACTTTAGAGCGGTGAATTTTGACGCCCTTTACAGGGATCCGCATTCTGCCGCCTGAGGCGAGATTTTCCTCTCGCCTCAAGGTGGATGCGGCCCTGCTCTTAGTGACACATATCTATTTCAAACAGCTAAGTGGGACAATTTATTGGGGTTTGATTGCATTAGGCACAGTCTGCCGATTTATTTTTTTTTTAAAAAGTGAAAGTCACAGCACAAAATCCTTTTGTGTGCTGTCAGTGGTGCAAATGCAATTTCATCTAGCTTAGTCTTCCTGCTACTGTTTAGCAAGCTAGTCTCCAGAAATCCCATTCCATATTCTCTCTGCCGGTGAAGCATGTGGCGTAATCTAATACGTTTTTTTGTTCACATTAGTGTCATCGCCATGCTGTTGCCCATAATTTTGGAATAATGGTGCGATTAGGCAGCCTCAGAGGCATCCATGCATGCTGCCCCTGCTGTTTCCTGTCCATTTCCGTGGTGTTTCCATCATTTTCTGAGTTTTCCAGGTTTTTGGCCAAGCTTCTCTGTGCAGACCCTTGGTCCCCTTGAAAAATGCTCGAGTCTCCCATTGACTTCAATGGGGTTCGTTATTCGAGCATCGGAAAAAGTTTGACTCGAATAACGAGCACTTGAGCATTTTAGTGCTCGCTCATCTCTAGTATTCTTCCTTTAAATGCCTGAGGATTTTTATATCAGCTGAGGTTGGGGAGTTTTACTCTCTCAATATACAACCATATATTGATATGGTTAAGATGAAGGATTGGTGTAAACTTCCTCTTACAATGATGAGATGGAATAAACTTATAAATATAATTCTTCCATTCTTGTTTATTCCCTCTGCTAGGCACTGAAATGGTACAGAACTCACCACAGAGTTTACACCATCGGTGCCTCACTGTCTAACATCTGGGGCAAGAGACGTAAAGCATGCACACTTAGAATGCAGATGCAACAAGCCATCTTCACTTCTCAGTTGTCAGGATCTGAGGTAGTGGATCCTCTGTATCACAGCGAGCGATGGAGTAAGCTTACAC
This sequence comes from Engystomops pustulosus, assembly GCF_040894005.1. Taxonomy (NCBI): domain Eukaryota; kingdom Metazoa; phylum Chordata; class Amphibia; order Anura; family Leptodactylidae; genus Engystomops; species Engystomops pustulosus. Next base: position 134,999,402 of record NC_092411.1, read on the forward strand.
CTGGGAGCCAAATCTAAGTGGCACCTGGTTTTCACCAGAGCCTGCCTAGGAAGCAGGGGCGCTCGTGCTGGGAGTAACGGAGCAGGAGCGTGGAGAGGTAAGACAGCAGAGAGGGGAGCCGGGAGCCGAAGAGGTATCTCTTGGGCCATGGGAGTATCCGTGACATCAGGGAGCCTCCGTGACATCAGGGAGCCTGTCGGAGGGAGAGGACTCACTGCACAATTATGAGAATAGCTTGATGTGGTGAACCAACATCATTAGGGGGAGGGAGGAGGAGAGAGAAGATGAGGGAAGGTGTGGTGGAGTCACAAGCGACAATGATCTGAAGAGTGATGCAAAGCAGTAGAAGAACATTAGGATCTGACTCCGCGGAAGAAATGGTCAGGGCCCTGGTAAAGTTTCATATAGTGTATTTTAGAAACCATATAATGCAAAGCTTTCTTTAGAAAAATGAATGGCATATGCAGCACTGTGTCTGCGGGAATGCTAAAAATGGCCCTGAGGTGACAGAATGATTCTGATGACCCATTAAGCCACTTAAAAAAGAGGCTTAATGGAAATGGTAGTTAAAGAGAACCCATGGCACCCAGGCAAATTAACCCCCAAAACTATATATATTTTTATAAACTGTCATTCGAAAGCATTGCCCCTATCCCTACATGGTCCCTCTGCATGCTTGTAAACTTAAGCAATCAAGTGATAAAGCTGTATGCAAATGACCTGAGAGATGTCCAATGAGTAAACATCATATTCAACTGTCCAGCTTATTCATGAGTGAGAGGCAAAGCCACACCCCCAGTGCTTGACAGACAGGCTGAATAATGATGCTGTTGCTGGCTCCTCCATGTGCTTCCTTTTGCTGGCGGTCACGCTCCCTGCAGCCTGTGTGTGTATAGGAGAGATACAACAGCTCCAGGCAGCCATGTGCAACATCTCCAACCAGGGCATGGTCTTTTCTTGGGGCCTGGAGGCAGCTGGGGCCCAGAATACCAGAGTGGCTGGTGGTTGTGGCCTACGGCGCGCTGATGTCGCGGTGCTTAGTATGGGGACCGGAGGGCTGACCTACAGCCTGGTCTCCAGCAGGTGGTGTGTGCAAGATATATGGAGGGAGAGGCTGATTTACTGGTTCTCTCTGGGGACAGCCGTATCCAGGGAACAGACGGAGGCAACGTTGTGCAAATTAACTCACAGTTCTTTATTCAACAAGTAGCGGGCAACGGGCCTTAAATTGTTAACAGCAGATTCTGGTACTGGAGTGGTTGTGGAGAGGGTCCTGAGGAGAGGTACTGCACCAGCCTGGTTGTAGATGCAGGCTGGGATGGAACTGTGTCCAAACTGTGGAAGTTGCAGCTCTGGATTGGAGTCTCTTGACTCTGGGCCTGGGATTAGATTAAGTAGCAGTACTTAAGGTGTAGTGAACACTGTCTCTCTCTTCACTCGGTCTCTGCAGACTGAACTCCAAGACGGAGTCTCTCACTCTGACCATGTGCTCAAAGACAAGACCATGCAGTCTAGAGACCAAGAGACCTGTGTTCCTCCCTGCCCAGGGGTTTTATTCTCCTGGTCAGGTGGTAGCACCTCTCCAATCACACTCCAGCTTATACAGCCAATATCATTGGCCAATAACTTACACCCACTTAACTACAGCTGCTATTACCTGAGATCTCCCTGCATTATCCCCTGGGTGAGTTGATCAGATTCACTAAATAGATCCTGACAGGTAGATGGCTTTATTCGTAACTACTCCCTGGCCTATACATTGGCAGGGGCGTTACACATGTTATAGCAGAACATGTCAGATTCATGTGTAGCTGATGTCTGTGTCTCACACATGTGTATGGGAGGAGAGAGCATGTCAGCAGATAAAGCACAGACACAAGAAATGCTTTACTATACATTACACATAGACATGAGCAGGAAGAGGAGAGGGGAGGGGTAACAGGGGTGTATTTCTCTATGTGCCCAGCCTTATTTACATAATAAAAACGATGATTTTAGAATGATTAATGTATGAATTGACCTGATAAAGGCTGGGATGAAATCCTTGTAGGCTGCTACAACAGGTAATGGGGACAGCACTAGTGACAAAGACCTGATGACAGTTGTCCTTTAAGGAGGTAACCAAAGGGGTTATCTATTTTCAACATGATGTAGAACTGCCTCTGACTTTGCAGATTTTGGCAAGAGGTGCTAGAACTTATTAATGCTGTATCTGAATCTTATGTACCTCATTCGGGAATAATGCATGTCCTTGGATATGTCTCAGACCTTTGTGTAATGGTGAGACACTATTATATCTTGCCTCCTAGACACACATATGTTATCCAAATAGCCTTATAGAACATGGGAAGCATTCATGATTTTTCTCCTTGAAACATTATAATTTGACTCATTAATCCCATTTTTTTATTTGCCCACACTTTATCTGACAGCATTGAAATAAAGGAAATATTATATTGTGTACTTCTGGAAAAATGTCAGATCTTTTCTGGTAAAACATACTAATCCTTTAAAACTGCTTTATTGGGCAACCAGTGCTTCTATATTTCATATAATCTGATTAAGGGATAGCACAATAAATGTATATAAGAAGAGCACTAAGATAATGATATATAGTGACTGGAATGTTCTGTTAGACACTGCAGACCGCATTGTCCTCTTTCCCTTCCTTTATGTCTGTACAATCCAGTTTGACATCATATCATAAAAGTTTATGGGCTGCGTTCTGCCCGCTACTTGCTAATATCCCCAGCATTCCGCTGGCCATCCAAAATCAATACCACAGTCCTCTCAATAAATAATGAAAGCTTGAACCAAGTCCAAATGTACATGCTGACAATCTGAGGCAATTAGATTTAGCACTAACAAATAGCAGTCCCTAGGGCTAAGACGCAGTCAAGGAGCAGGAACACTGATGTCATCATGTTAACGGGAAACCTGAGGAAAGTCAGCACAGTTAAGGTAACAAACTTAATCCAGGACACCAGCCTCATTCATAAAAGAAAGGGCTATGGTATGTATAGCACTCATGAGAGACACAAGGCTGTGCTATTCAGCTTGTGGCAGAGTATGACTTTTCATAGAAATGCCCTGCAGAAATATGTGTCTATAGTCTGATACATTTCCTATCATTATGCCAGAAGACTGATATAAATATAGAAGAAACATGTAGCATTACAAATACTAAATGCAAATATTGGGGCACATTTACTTATCTGGCCAACAGAGTTCACCTGAAGTGCATTGTCCGGCGACAATGCACTGTGCATCGATTCACAAAGATTGTGCGCCCGATTTCCTGCATCTGTCGCTTCCCCACTCAGGTCCGCCGGAGTTCACCATCTTCTTCCTGGAGCAAGTAAGTGCATTGGTTGCAACACAATTTGAATATTAAATCCCGCGCTTAGTCCAAATCAGTCGGATCAGTCGACAGCCCGCCCCTAATTTCGCCAATTCGGCAAATTGATGTCCCTGGTCAACTAGCCGTGGCTATGATTTGCTAGAGGTATTCCCTCTGCCAATCACACCCATAATTAGTTGGAGTTGGGGAGGAACGTCAATTTGCCGGATTGCCTGTTAGGCCAAATGTCCGGGTCACGCAGGATGCATTGAAACCTAAAAGGAAAGCTTGGTTCTAATTATAATTAGAAATTAGAAATTAAAATAAACCTCAATATGATAAGTCTTTATAATGTTTTCCTGAAAAATTGCCATCTGCAGGTCACTTTGTATCTGATATATTCAGATAAATTGTTTCTAAGCAGAGGTAAGTGAGACATTATGGTCGAGATTCAGAGAATACACTTAAATTATAGAGACCTGAGCAATCAATTCTTTTTCACTTGCTGATGGTCGATTATAATCAAGCTTAATTAACCAGACTCCTTATTTTTCTTAACAAGCTGGGTCAGTAGAGCAATAATGATGGCTCACATATATATTTTTTCTTACTTATCTCATTTGGTTTTCCTTTAAGGGAGATTAAGATTTGTGAAAAGAAACTTGATTAAGCAGTCTCTTTAGGTTTGTGGAGCAATAATTTAGAAAGCAGTCCTGGTTGTACTTACTTTGCCTGTGCCAGACCAATTCGATTCCCTGCTTGGAGACAGTACTCGCCTTCTTTCAAACTCATTTAAGGTCACTACCATCAAATCATACCAACTTTATCTGCATGGGGATGTAAAAACTTCCACTTTAAAAACTTGGTTATGTTGTAGCAAAAAAATGGCCACCAAGCACTTACTTTTAGCATTGTTGACACCAATGAATTTGATGTAGAAGGAAGTTCTAAATCAATGGAGGGGTAGTTGAATCACAAGGGGCCTTGTTAAAGTCAGTGTTGTTAAAGTCTACATAGTATATTTGTTGCAAATTTGGCTCATTTTCAAGTTCAACACTTTTGTTCTGAGATGTTTATCAACTTTGTAATCCACTTACTAGCTGGAGCAAAAAAGTGACAACTATTTTAAGAGAAAATCATGTGTTCAAGTAGAGCTGTGTGACAACATAAAAATGACAAATAAATTGAAATACAAAGCACACAAAAATGAAACTAAATCCCCAAAAAGTTATTACAAGTTCCTACATAAATACAGCACATGAGCAAAGCTTACTAGCTATTAAATAAATATAGCAAAAGATTACCACAGCACAAGCTTGCTACATACAACATAGATATAGGACCAGAACCAAGCTTACTAAATAGATACAGTATCAAAACAAAGTTTATAATATAAATATTGTGCCAGAACCAAGCTTATTACATAGATGGAGAATAATAGCCAAAGTTAATGAAAGAAAGTTATAGTATCAAAGGCTTAGATAATAGATACAATATCAGAACCAAACTTTTTGTCTAATTTTTTCAGTTTTGGTGTAATTTTTCAAAAGGTCCTCTGAGTATATTTTTAAAGATGTTTACCTGTATAAGGAAAAAACCTTAAAAAATGCTGAACTAATGTCTGTCTGCAGAAAACATGGCAGCAATTTAAAAAGCCCCAAAATGCAAAGCATGTGAATAAAAAAAAAATGGAATCAATGTGGATTCCTAGGATACATTCCACATGATTTAGCATAGTAATGGTGGGGCTCAGGACTCATCACTAACCGTTGCAGATCAGGAAGAGGACACAGAAGACACAAGCACAAATCTCCCACAACTGACGCAACTAAGCTCTATGATAGAGAAGGTATAGGCCCTAAGATCACCCACAACCCTTATCCCTACTTGATTGTCTAGACTGTGCTAGTCACGAGGACAATAAGCATGCACTCACTACTCTGAGTAAGTGCTCAAAAACCATGACAAATAAACACAGAGGGACAAAACAGAAAGACAGGCAAAAGAGTGGTCAGGTTATCCAAGTCAAACCAAGATGACACATGGGACAGGTAAGATAAGCAGAAGAGTGGTCTAAGCACTCTGACATAGCAAGAGTCAAATACACAGGTTAAACAATGCAAATAGCAAGCAGAGGTACGACAGCAAATGCCAAAACACACTACTTGGGTTGGGGAGTTCCATGATGCCACCCCCAGCAGGTAACTGAGCTGTCAATCCTTCAACTCATAATACAAAACTGAGCTCTAAAATTACACCAACCATCTTTACCAGGAAAAGGACTCTGCAAGACAGCTGTCATTCATGGCTTTCAGCAAAACATCCCTGGGTGTGGCTTAAACTCAGAAAACTGCAGCAAACATTAGCGGGTTCTGACATCTATCCTATCCAATCTACTGCACTTCTTATTCACTCAGGAAGTAGAATGGAGGCCAGCCATGGACACAAAGGAGCCTCTAGTCACCATTAGAAATGTGAAAGGTGCTTTCACTCTGCATTTTTTACGTAATGTGTTTTGGATTTTCATAAACCCCATTCACTTTAATCCTATTATTTAACTCCGCGATAATATTCCCCAATACAAACCAATGTCAAGAATGGCAGAAGTGACATTTGTGACACTGTGACTTTATGCTTATTTCAAGTAATTGGATGGATTGCACAGGTTCTTTATGTAGACATGAGTATTTTCAGTCTCTGCAGTTCATCAGAGCTGTCTAGCAGGGAAAATCCAGGACATAGTTTGGACTCTCAAGCAATAGGTCAACACTCTGGCCTATATTTATTAACCCTGCTGTTCTATTCAGTTCTGGCATACACATAAGAATCAAGAATGTTGTAAAAACAACCATTGGCCACCTATTAGTTTTGCGCTTACAGGTGTAAGTGCCTATGAGTTGATCTACAGTATCAACTGCCCCTTTTGTGGCATTGTAATGTAAAATCATGTCTGGCTTTTGTCTTGGTTACTAATTGCACTATCATGGTGCATTATGCTCAATAAGAAATTACTGTTGTGTCCTCAGTAAAATAAAATATAGAACTATAAACGACTCTCTTACTGAGGATACCTTGTGGCAGTTCTGGCTTACTTTTTCTAATAGTACCCAGCATTGTCATTTTTCTTTTCAGCAACATCTGCCACAGTTGGTGTGATGTGAAAAAATTGTATCATACAGTATCATAATTTGAAAATGTATGTATGTGTATCTCTGCATGGACCTAGATAAATTAATAAAAAGTACTAGATTAACTATATAGACCACAATTAGATTATAACTCCTTTATTTTTTTTTACAAAAATGGCTGGAGATTAGTATAAAAGGCTATCAGTCATTTTTGAACAGTAAAAGTTTAAAAAAAGATGTGGAGCAAATAGTAAGCAAAAAACAAATAAATAAAAACTAAAAACTAAAACTTAAAAATTAATAAGAACCCATCTAATGAGGAAAAGTCAATGAACCACAAGTTTCAGAAATGCATAATGAATATTTTAAAAAGTATCAAATTTCAAATTCCATCATTTTTGACGAAACAGAACAGCAGGGTTAAAGATTTCTTTCTGACTTTGCACTAGAAAGAATATGCAAACTGCTTGCACATGTATTTATAAAGTGTCCATGACACAAATTTCTGCACATAAAGGGGCGGTCGGGTGCAAAGACGGCAGTGCGCCAGATTTATCAAGCAGTGTCCAACAGAATTGTGTTGCACGCTGTGGTGCACCAAAAAAAAGTTGGTGAACTCTGTTGGAGCAGTGCAAGGGGCGCCAGATTCATGCAGAATGTGTACCAAGCCAAATTCTAGTGTAGTTTGCACAGATAAGCCAAACATACACATTTTAAATGACAATTTTAAATAAATAGTGATGTCTGCTCTGAAAAGAATTTTAACATTTATCCTGTTCTGCCACACATCACTTACTAACAGGTGAAAATTATACGTTCCCTGTAAGTTCCAATGCTTTTTACCAGTTCTGGTTACAGATAAAGTTATGGTTATACTGAAGGTGTAGGCACCAGAGGTCATCCAATTTCACCATACATATATAAAATGAGAAAACTCAATTAACTTTAATCAGGGAATAATTTTGCTTTGCAACATAGCCCTGATACATAGATAATAAATACGATGCAAGAAAAAAATAGATATAGAAAACAGTATGCACATAGAGAGTTTATGGAAGGATAGACAGAAACACAAAAGAATAGTACTGTAATAGGTGGAGTACAAGGATCCTTAACTGAGCAGTGATCAAACACAGAAGATAAAATCAATTACAAAGGGAAGAAAAGCACAAAGCTTCTTAATGAGTCAATACATGGAAGAAAAGGCCATGGGTTACAGATACTGAAATAACTACACAGACAGAGAAGAAAGTGAAAGGTCACGAGTGATGAACAAAGTATAAAAAAGGTTGTGTAGCTAGAATAATAGCAGAGGTCACACCAGGGTCAAGATTTTATTTTATTTTTTAATTTCTGAAGACAAGAACTTGGAGACTCCAGCTATGGGTAGGTGAAGGTTTGCAAGAAACAACAGATCAAAGTCACAAAGAGTAAAAGGGTAACAAAAGAGCTAAAACTGCAAATATGCTTGAGTTGTAGTTGTAGATCCTGAATTATGTGATAACATTTTCAGTGGATGAAATTAGTGATAGTAACTAACTATCACAGAATAGATTTACAATCAGGCATCTTTCGGTGTGGCTACATGATGACTATTTGTAGCGTCCCATTTTAACTATCACGTTAAAACTGCATAATGTAAACACAGTACAGTATACACTTCTGTAGATTGCAGAATTTTTTTGTTTTATTAATATCTAGTTAATGTAGGTTTGTCCCAGTGTGTAACAGAGAAAGATTTCAAACCATTTTTACAAATCCTTATTGGCGATGCGTATACATATATACAGTATGGAGTTAATTATTAGCTAATTTAAAATATTGTATGAATATATTGAAATGCTACTGTTCACATTTGGAAGTTTGGTGAAGTTCATTGTTTAAAGTACACAAGTTCTTTATGAGCCATGGGGACAGACTTTCTTGAACAGTTTTTCTGTTATTTTTTGTTCCTAATTCTGCAAGGAATAACAGAAAAAGGAATCTTTAAATGGAACCTAAATTGTATTTGCATATGATGCTTCAACACTACTATACCTTCAACTGTAATTTTATAATTAGTAAAAAGATACACCTATTAAAGAAAATCACATATAGCACCTACTGCTCTGCAATCTAGCTCTATTATTAAATAAAAAACTGATTTTTACATGTACTGTACTACTTTCACATGGATAAATGAGATTGTTTAAACCCTTAACACAGTATAATGAATGCTTTATGTTGGCTTTGTAGTACGAGTAGTGGTTAACAATCCATGTAATAATATACATTGTCCCTCTAAGCCCAGTGGACAAGATATACAAAATAGATACATCAGATTAAGGTGAAAAGTATAGATGATCAAGAATAAAGATTAGTCTCAATTGCATTTTAATAATAAGGTAAACTGTACCGTAGAAGATGTCCAGAAACTTACCAATGTAAACAATAGAGATGAGCGAACATACTCGTCCCAGCTTCATGCTCGTTCGAGCATTAGCGTACTCGAAACTGCTCGTTGCTCGGACGAATACTTCGCCCGCTCGAGAAAATGGCATCTCCCGCCGTTTTGCTTTTTGGCGGCCAGAAACAGAGCCAATCACAAGCCAGGAGACTCTGCACTCCACCCAGCATGACGTGGTACCCTTACACGTCGATAGCAGTGGTTGGCTGGCCAGGTCAGGTGACCCTGGAATAGACTAGCCCCTGCCTGCGCTGCTCGGATCATTCTGTGTCTGGATGCCGCTAGGGATAGGCAGGAGTGATTCTACAAGAACCCAACAGCTCTTCTTAGGGCTACAATAACGTTATACATTTTTTTTTTTTATTTGCAGCTACTACCATATTGTGAGGAATTTGCAGGGGGACTTGCTACCATTGTGTTTAGCTCTTAGTGACACACATATCCACCTCAAACACCAAAGTGGGAAAATTTATTAGGGGTTTGATTTCAATTAGGCACAGTCTGCCATTTACTTTTTATTTTACGTTTATTTTTTCGTAACTCAGCGTCATCTCATCTGGCATAGCAGTGTGCTTTCATACTTGGCTAGAAAAGAGCCATAGGAGAATCCAAACGGCTTACTTAGGCCTACAATAGCGTTATATATTTTATTTCTGGTTGATCTGCTGGTGGCTGTCCTTGCTGTAGTGCATCTACTACCATATTGTGAGGAATTTGTAGTGAGACTTGCGACCGTTGTGTTTAGCGCTTAGTGACGCACATATCCATCGCAAAGACCGAAGTGGGAAAATTTATTAGGGGTTTGATTTCAATTAGGCACAGTCTGCCATTTACTTTTTATTTTACGTTTATTTTTTCGTAACTCAGCGTCATCTCATCTGGCATAGCAGTGTGCTTTCATACTTGGCTAGAAAAGAGCCATAGGAGAATCCAAACGGCTTACTTAGGCCTACAATAGCATTATATATTTTATTTCTGGTTGATCTGCTGGTGGCTGTCCTTGCTGTAGTGCATCTACTACCATATTGTGAGGAATTTGTAGTGAGACTTGCGACCGTTGTGTTTAGCGCTTAGTGACGCACATATCCATCGCAAAGACCGAAGTGGGAAAATTTATTAGGGGTTTGATTTCAATTAGGCACAGTCTGCCATTTACTTTTTATTTTACGTTTCTTTTTTCGTAACTCAGCGTCATCTCATCTGGCATAGCAGTGTGCTTTCATACTTGGCTAGAAAATAGCCATAGGAGAATCCAAACGGCTTACTTAGGCCTACAATAGCGTTATATATATTTTATTTCTGGTTGATCTGCTGGTGGCTGTCCTTGCTGTAGTGCATCTACTACCATATTGTGAGGAATTTGTAGTGAGACTTGCGACCGTTGTGTTTAGCGCTTAGTGACGCACATATCCATCGCAAAGACCGAAGTGGGAAAATTTATTAGGGGTTTGATTTCAATTAGACACAGTCTGCCATTTACTTTTTATTTTACGTTTATTTTTTCGTAACTCAGCGTCATCTCATCTGGCATAGCAGTGTGCTTTCATACTTGGCTAGAAAATAGCCATAGGAGAATCCAAACGGCTTACTTAGGCCTACAATAGCGTTATATATTTTATTTCTGGTTGATCTGCTGGTGGCTGTCCTTGCTGTAGTGCATCTACTACCATATTGTGAGGAATTTGTAGTGAGACTTGCGACCGTTGTGTTTAGCGCTTAGTGACGCACATATCCATCGCAAAGACCGAAGTGGGAAAATTTATTAGGGGTTTGATTTCAATTAGGCACAGTCTGCCATTTACTTTTTATTTTACGTTTATTTTTTCGTAACTCAACGTCATCTCATCTGGCATAGCAGTGTGCTTTCATACATGGCTAGAAAATAGCCATAGCAATAGGATAGCATCGTTTGGTTTTAAAAACTAAAAAACACAAAAAAACACAAAAAAACACAAAAAAGTTAAAACTTTCATTTTCAAAATGTTTAACCCGAGGGCTAGGGGTAGAGGACGAGGGCGGGGACGTGGGCGTCCTACTACTGCAGGGGTCAGAGGCCGTGGTCCTGGGCGGGGTGAGACACCACCTCCTGATGAGGGAGCAGGGGAACGCCGCAGAGCTACACTCCCTAGGTTCATGTCTGAAGTTACTGGGACTCGTGGTAGAGCACTGTTGAGGCCAGAACAGTGCGAACAGGTGATGTCGTGGATTGCCGACAATGCTTCGAGCAATTTGTCCACCAGTCAGTCTTCCACGCAGTCCACCCATGTCACCGAAATCGGCACTCCTCCAGCTCCTGCACCTCAGCCTCCTCCCCCCCAGTCTGTCCCCTCCCAGGAAAATTTGGCATTTGAACCGGCATACTCTGAGGAACTGTTTTCTGGACCCTTCCCACAGTCACAAACCACTTGTCCGGTTGCTGCTGAGCAATTTTCCGATGTCCAGGTTTTCCACCAGTCGCAGTCTGTGGGTGATGATGACCTTCTTGACGTAGTGGAAGAAGTGTGTAAAGAGGTGTCTGACGAAGAGGAGACACGGTTGTCAGACAGTGGTGAAGTTGTTGTCAGGGCAGGAAGTCCGAGGGGGGAGCAGACTGAGGGATCGGAGGATGATGAGGTGACAGACCCAAGCTGGGTTGAGAGGCCGGGTGAACACAGTGCTTCTGAGACGGAGGAGAGTCCTCGACCAGAACAGGTTGGAAGAGGCAGTGGTGGGGCCAGACGGAGAGGCAGGGCCAGAGCAGGTGCATCAGCGCCAAATGTGTCACATAGTGAAGCTCCCGTGGCGAGGGCTCCCGCGGCGAGGGCTAGATTTTCAGAAGTCTGGAGGTTCTTTAAGGAAACACCGGATGACCGACGGACTGTGGTGTGCAACCTTTGCCAAACCAGGATCAGCAGGGGTTCCACCACTACTAGCTTAACTACCACCAGTATGCGCAGGCATATGAATGCTAAACACCCCACTCAGTGGCACCAAGCCCGTTCACCTCCGGCCGTGCACACCACTGCTCCTTCCCCTGTGTCAGCTGATAGTCAGCCCCCTGCCCAGGACCCTGGCACAAAAACCCCATCATCGCCTCCACGATCCTCCACAGCATCCACCAGCGTTCAGCTCTCCATACCCCAGACGCTGGAGCGGAAACGCAAATATAGTGCAACCCACCCGCACGCCCAAGCCCTTAATGTCCACATCTCCAGATTGCTTAGCCTGGAGATGCTGCCCTATAGGCTAGTAGAGACCAAGGCCTTTCGCAACCTCATGGCGGCGGCCGCCCCTCGGTATTCGGTCCCCAGCCGCCACTACTTTTCCCGATGTGCCGTCCCAGCCCTGCACCAGCACGTGTCAGACAACATCATCCGTGCCCTGACCAACGCCGTTTCTGACAAGGTCCACCTGACCACGGACACGTGGACGAGTGCTGCCGGGCATGGCCACTATATATCGCACATTGGGTTAACTTGGTGGAGGCTGGGACCGAGTCTGACCCTGCGGCTGGTCATATACTGCCGACGCCGAGGATTGCGGGGCCTACCTCGGTCCAGGTCTTTCAGGCCTACTATGCCTTCTCCTCCTCCCACCCCTCCTCCACCTCCTCCTCCGAACTACCATCCGTGGGCATGGCGCCATCAGTCGCTAGCTCTAGGCACAGCAGCAGTGCCGTCGCTAAGCGACAGCAGGCGGTGCTCAAACTGCTGAGCCTAGGCGATAAAAGGCACACCGCCCAAGAACTATTACAGGGCATCACGGCGCAGACTGATCTGTGGCTGGCACCGCTGAACCTGAAGCCAGGCATGGTTGTGTGTGACAACGGCCGTAACCTGGTGGCGGCTCTGCAACTCGGCAGACTGACACATGTGCCATGCCTGGCCCATGTGTTAAATCTGATAGTTCTCTCCCACTGCCCACTCTCAGGGCAGCGCAGCGCCGCCTCCAACTGCCCGCTTACCGACTGTTGTGCGACGTGCCCACGAGGTGGAATTCAACATTAACCATGTTATCCAGAGTTTACCAGCAGCGCAGAGCGATTGTAGACTGCCAGATGTCAACTTCCACCAGAACTGGTAGTCAGGTCAGTTAGCTTCCTCAAGTCTACAATGAGGAGTGGACGTGGATGTCTGATATCTGTCAGGTGCTGAGTAACTTCGAGGAGTCAACACAGATGGTCAGTGGCGATGCCGCCATCATCAGCCTCACCATCCCGCTGCTTGGCCTGTTGAAAAACTCTCTGATCAGCATGAAGTCGGAATCTTTGCACTCGTCACAAGAGACGGGGAAGAAGATTCCCTTGTTGATAGCCAAAGCACCCTTAGGTCTGTTTCTCAGCGCATATTGGAGGTGGAGGTGGAGGAGGATGAGGAGGAAGAGGAGGAGAATGTTGGCGAGACACAAGAGGGGACCATTGTTCAGTCCTTCACTGTTCAGCGTGTATGGGCAGAACAAGAGGAGTTGGAGGAGGAGGAAATGGAGAGTCAGGCCAGTGAGGGGAGTGAATTCTTGCGCGTTGGTACTCTGGCGCATATGGCAGATTTCATGCTAGGCTGCCTATCCCGTGACCCTCGCGTTCAAAGAATTTATTCCAGCACCGATTACTGGGTATTCACTCTCCTGGACCCACGGTACAAGCAAAATCTTTCCACTCTCATCCCTGGAGAGGAAAGGAGTGTGAGAATGCATGAATACCAGCAGGCCCTGGTGCACAAGCTGAAACAGTATTTCCCTTCTGACAGCGCTAGCGGCAGAGTGCGTAGTTCTGCGGGACAAGTAGCGAGGGAGAGTAGGCGAGCAGGCAGCTTGTCCAGCACTGGCAAGTGTACGCTTTACAAGGCTTTTGCCAGCTTTATGTCACCCCAGCAAGACACTGTCACCTGTCCCCAGTCTCGGCAGAGTAGGGCTGATCTTTACAGAAAGATGGTGAGGGAGTACGTAGCTGACCATACCATCGTCCTAAATGATCACACAGCTCCCTACAACTACTGGGTTTCAAAGCTGGACATGTGGCACGAACTGGCGCTGTACACCTTGGAGGTTCTTGCCTGCCCTGCCGCTAGCGTGTTGTCCGAGCGCTGACAGGCTGATGCTTATTAAGATGAATAAAGCCTGGATTTCTCATAATTTCCAATCTCCACCAGGTGAAGGAAGCTCAACCTGAATAATTTATGCACTCCTCCTCCTCATTTTCCTCCTTCTCCTCCTCTTTGTACACTAAAGCAGAGGAAACTGGCTATTTTTTGACAGGGCCCACTGGCTCTAGCTATAGTACTTTATGCATTTAATTTTTCTGGAGGGCCACCGACCCGGTCCTCTGTTTTAAACAATTTTTGGGAGTGCCACATACAGGCACTCAATCTATTTCATTTTTCTGGAGGGCCACCTACCTGCTCCTCTGGTTTGAAAACTTTTTTGGACTGCCACATACAGGCACTCAATCTATTTCATTTTTCTGGAGGGCCACCTACCTGCTCCTCTGGTTTGAAAACTTTTTTGGACTGCCACATACAGGCACTATCCTAATTAAATTGTCTCCATAGCAGCCTCCACACGTTGTCTCCATTGCTACCTCCAAAAGTCGTCCATATAGCTGCCTCCATACATCGTCCCCTTATCAAACGAGGTGTGTCAGGCAGAAATTTGGGTTGTTTTCATGGATTCCACATCAAAGTTGTTAACTTTGTCGCCACCCTGCTGTGTTATCCACAAAATATACTGGCAAACTTTTACCATTTACGGATATTATTTCAGCGCTTCTTGCGCATCTGTTTACATTCCCCTCATCCGCCATATCCCAATCTTATAAGAACGCTACTACACTTAACTTGGTGGAGGCTGGGACCGAGTCTGACCCTGGGGCTGGTCATATACTGCCGACGCAGAGGATTGCGGGGCCTACCTCGGTCCAGGTCTCAAAGGCCTACTATACCTCCTCCTCCTCCCACCCCTCCTCCACCTCCTCCTCCTCCGAATTACCATCCGTGGGCATGGCGCCATCAGTCGGTAGCTCTAGGCACAGCAGCAGTGCCGTCGCTAAGCGACAGCAGGCGGTGCTCAAACTACTGAGCCTAGGTGATAAAAGGCACACCGCCCAAGAGCTATTACAGGGCATTCCACATCAAACTTGTTAACTTTGTCGCCACTCTGCTGTGTAATCCACAAAATATACTGGCAAACTTTTATCATTTACCAATATTATTTCAGCGCTTCTTGCGCATCTGTTTACATTCCCCTCACCCGCCATATCCTAAACTTATAAGAACGCTACTACACTTGATCTTATACAAAAGGTTCTTAGAAGTGCTGTTTGGGGAGTAGCCTAGAGACAGGGGCTTGGATTGGCGAAAGGTCGCCTGGCAGCGGAGCGCCAGCTCCATCCCAAGATCCAACTAACATAGTTTTAACTGCAGCACCTTTAATCTACTACTAGTTCACTGCCTCAATACATGGTCCCCTTATCAAACGAGCTGTGTCAGGCAGAATTTTGGGTTGTTTTCATGGCTTCCACATCAAGCTTGTTAACTTTGTCGCCACCCTGCTGTGTAATCCACAAAATATACTGGCAAACTTTTATCATTTACCGATATTATTTGAGCGCTTCTTGCTCACCTCCTTTGGTTCCTCTCTGCCACCCATTGGTTTGAAGCCTGAGTCCATTTGGGGTATGTTGCCAAGACACTCTCTAGCCTGCCGCTGCTGCCGCTGCCTCTGCATGCCGTCCCCTATAGTGTCAGGGTCAATTATTGGACGTTTTAGATGCTATCTAGCTTCATTCTGTCACTCTGCCATGGCCATGCTGTTGCCCATAATTTTGGCATAATGGTGCGTTTAAGCAGCCTCAGAGGCATCCATGCATGCTGCCCCTGCTGTTTCCTGTCCATTTCCATGGCGTTTCCATCCTTTTCTGAGGTTTCTAGGTGTTTGGCCAAGCTTCCCTGTGCAGAGCCTTGGTCCCCTTGAAAAATGCTCGAGTCTCCCATTGACTTCAATGGGGCTCGTTATTCGAAACGAGCACTCGAGCATCGGGAAAAGTTTGTCTCGAATAACGAGTACCCGAGCATTTTAGTGCTCGCTCATCTCTAGTAAACAAGCATGTCAACCAACAAAGGACAAAAGGGCCACAAGACCACACACAACATACAAGAGTAAGGGGGAAATATGGGTGAGGGAAAAAAGGGGGGGTAGGGATCTGTCTGGCTCATCCTCAATACAGACAATACAATTCCCAACTGTATGCTAAAAATGATCAAGGGACTAGTAGCGATCAGAGATCAGGGTGAAGGATGACATCCTCGTCTTCCAAAGATTCCACACTGGAATTCCAAACGGAATAGTATCTGACTTCCAGCTCTAGCTGCCAAGAGAATATATTGTATCAATTTGAGTGGAGCCTTGGGCACATCCGTCATTTAATACAGCAATAACAATATCTTTTTGTGGTTGATGTAGCATTAGGAGGTGTATTAGATCCCAGATTGCTGTCCAGAACCTCACTAGCAACGGGCAGTCCCACTATACAGTGTACATCCCCTAAAACAATGTGACTCAGTAGACTAATGGGGCGAATGATGCTCGGTTGTAGCTGATGATAGCTAGAAAGGCCCTGTCGGGTCACAGAGCTCTGGAGTGACTTGTCTACCATGGTACCCAAAGTTGATTTCATGACAGCTGGAAATACTTTGTGACTTTGAAATTGTTCTAATTTCAGTGTGATGTGCTGAAGATGGAATGCTCTATGTAGCTTGCAATATGCAATATGTACAAATTAAGCAATTGTATCCTGTGCCACGCTCTCCACGAAATGTACATAGTCTTTGAAATATTCATCCATAGACTGGAGGGCACCGTGCAGCATTTAACATATGAATATAAACATAGGGATTACAGTGGAGGAGAAAATAGAAATAAAACTCAGACACTTTTTAGTTTTCTACCCATCTCTCAGAAATGTGAGATATACAGTAGTTTAAATAAGTAAAATCTGGCCTTATTTTCTTTTTGTCCAGTATGTATAGATTAATGTACTGTACAGTACATGCCTTCCTATTTAGACACTACCAGAGGGATTCAATGTAAAAAGGTGAAATACATGAATATGTAATACATCTATTAGAAAGCAAAAGGTCTCTTTTTGTAAAGCTAAATGTTTTTCTTTAGACATCTTAAAAATAACTAAGCAGTTCTCACAATCACCTTTCATTACTTCTTTTTTCTTAATTTTGGGTGTTTTTAATGTCTTTCTTCACATTCGGATTGTGACCAAAATATATTAAAAAACAATAGAAATTACAAATTGAATTGAAGGAGATTTTGTCAGGAAACTTTTACGGGATACAGTTGAATATTGGCTATTGTTTCCTTTCGTCTTGCATTTGTGTCATACACACGTTCAGTTGTTGCACTGTAATTTCTGAGGAAAGAGGGAGAAACCACAATTCAACCATAGGAAAAGGAATTTGCACTGGCCATGAACCATTAGAATCTATAACTCGAGTCCAACAACCTTCCCATTGCAGTATCTGGTTTCACGACCTTATAAAACTATTGTTCACAAAGGAAATTCAACTCTTTGGTCTACTCCTCCAATTTGTAAGCATTGCCATTTCTTATTTGATGTTAACAGCATAAAAATGTGTTCAGTGATTTTTGTCAGCAATGTTTTCATCTTAATTACATATTTTGCTATAATTTACCACAAATTTATGGTCCAACATTAAATTGTCATTCAGCTTACATCACACTCAAGTGATGATGTTGACCACATGGATTGTATACTTAAAAAGAAAACAGGAAACCGGGCCTTTGAAGCATAGTTACTATAAAGATCCTGTAAAATGAAATATAAAGACAATATACTCTATGATAAGAAAGCATGACTTTTTAATAGAAATACTGTTCAGGGGGCAATATAATGTTATATTTTATAATGTTCAGGCAATGTAATAAGAGTACATATGTGTTGGGAACCCTGCGGAATATGGACTAAATTAAGTTCTCTTTTAACCCCTTAATGCCGAAGCCACTTTTCACCTTCCAGACATGACCCATTTTTTCAAATCTGCCCTGTGTCATTTAAAATGATTATAACTTTGAAACGCTTTAACATATCCAAGTGATTTTAAAATTCTTTTCTCATGACACTTTGTACTTCATGTTAGTTAAAAAATTATGGTGGTATGTTTTGCATTTATTTATGAGAAAATCAGATATTTGGTGAAAATTTGGAAAAATTCTTGATTTTCGAACTTCAAAATGTTCTACTTTTCCCATACATAGTCATAACCGCAAAAATACTTAATAACTAACATTCACTAAATGTCTTCTTTATGTGGACATGGTTTTTTATGCATACTCTTATTTTTGTAGGATGGTATGGGGCTTTGAACGTTAGGTGCGATTTTTCACATTTTCTTAAAAAAAACAAAATCCTGCTATTGAGGGACCTGCTCAGGTTTCAAGTCACTTTGAGAGGCCTAAATAAAAGTAAAACCCCATAAATTACCCCATTATAGAAACTACACCTCTCAACGTATGTAAAACAACTTTTATGAAGTTTGTTAACCCTTTAATTGTTTTACAGGGGTTAAAACAAAATCGGATGCAATTTTGAAATTTACATTTTTTTGGCTAAATGAATGTGTTTTTCAAAAAATGTACAAACTCAAAGTGGATAAAATACCAAAACGCTCCACAAAATTTGATACCCAATCCCTCCCGCGTATAACAATACCCCATATGTGGTTGTAACCTGCTGTATGGGCACACGCCAGGGCATCAAAGGGAAGCTGCGCCATTCAGAGCAGATTATGCATTGTCACTTTTTATTGGCTATACAATCTTTACTTTTGTGGCAATTTGGACATATAAGGGCTTATTTTTTGCGACATGAGATGCACTTTACAAATACTTTATTTTAGTGGGTCATTAGCTTATTGATGAGATTTTATTAACTCTTGAATGTATGGGTGAAAAGAAAATTGTTAATTTTGGTTTACTTTCTTTTCGTATTTTTTGGGGGTCGTTCACCATACACTAAAAATTCTATATTATCTTTATTCTATAGGTCACTACGATTGCGGTGATACCTCATTTATATAATTTTTCATTTATTTTTACAATTTTACTGGATAAAAACTAGTATAGAGGAAATCTCATTTGTTTTTGCATCGCCATCTTTTCGGAGATATAACGCTAATATTTTTCGGTTGACAGAGCTAGTCTGAGGCTTATTTTTTTATGTGTTGAGTTGTTCTTTTCAGTGGTATCATTTTGGTGCACATAACTTTTTTTGCTCATTTTAGAACATTTTTGTGTAGAGATTTTATGAAAAATGTACATTGTTGGCGAGTTTATCAGGTTTTGTTTTTACGGCGTTCACCAATCAGGTCCAATAATGTTTCTGTATTATTGTACGGATTGTTACGGATGCGGCGATACCAAACATATGGGGTTTTTTGGCGATTTTGCGTTTTTTTCACTTTACTGCATTGCAGGACCCGGCTCATTGAAGAGGACTGTGATCGGAGCAGTGGACCCCCCCCCCCCGGTAAGCGCTGCGGGGGGGGGGGTCTGATTCACTTTAAATGCCCCTAACACCCTTATTAGGTGTTAGAGGTTAACACCCGCGTTAGAGGCAGGTGTCGGCTATAATATATTGCCGACACCCGCAGCTTCTGGCGCCGGCCCCGTTCAGGAGGATGTGTGAATTCAGCCTAAGTGTGAGTGACAGCATATTTAACCAATATACATCTGTTATTAGTTCGGCTCCACTTTTGTGATATGTAAAGTGAGACCTCATATCCTTTACCTTGTCCAGAGAATGGCCACAGATGGATGGTCATGTGATCTCTAATTGGCGATTGTTCATGGACAGAGATCACTTGCCATTTTATGAACAGGAATGTCTGGCTGATGAGTTTAAAAGACAGGAGGCTTCACATATCAAGAAAGCAGTGCAGAACTATTAACCGGTTAAGGACCGGGCCCTTTCCCGTTTTTTCATTTCCATTTTTCACTCCCCACCTTCAAAAATCTATAACTTTTTTATTTTTACACGTAAAAAGCTATGTGATGGCTTGTTTTTTGCGTAACAAATTGAACTTCTTAGTGATTGCATTGAATATTCCATGCCATGTACTGGGAAGCGGGAAAAAAATTCCAAATGCAGTGAAAATGGTGAAAAAACGCATTTGTGTCGTATTCTTGTGGGCTTGGATATTACTGCTTTCACTTCACGCCACAAATGATGCATCTAATTTATTCTTTGGGTCAGTACGATTACAGGGATACCAAATTTGTATAGGTTTTATAATGTTTTCATACATTTACAAAAATTAAAACCTCATGAACAAAATATTTTATTTTGCCGTCTTCTTGTGCTTATAACTTTTCCATACTTCGTTATATGGAGTTGAGGGTGGAGTCATCTTTTGCGACTTTTGATGATGTTTTCAATGATATTATTTTTAGGACTTTTGATCACTTTTTATAGAATTTTTAATTTTTTTTTAAATGGCAAAAAAGTGCCAGTTTTGACTTTGGACGCGATTTTCCATTACGGGGTTAAACGCAGTTAAAAACCGTTATTATATTTTGATAGATCAGGCATTTTCGGACGCGGCAATATGTTATGTGTTTATGATTTTTACTGTTTATTTATATTTATATCAGTTCTAGGGAAAGGGGGTGATTTGAATTTTTTTTTTTTTTATTATAATTTTTTTTTTTTACTTTTTTTTTTTTTAAATTTTACTATTTTTCAGACTACTTAGGGATGGTACTTTAACCCTAGGTTGTCTGATCGATCCTACCATATACTGCCATACTACAGCATGGCAGTATATGGGGATTTTACTCCTCATACATTACAATGTGCTGATAGCACATTGTAATGAATGGGTTAACCCGAAGTAGCTTCGGGTCTTTGTGAGACCCGAAGCTACCATGGCGACGGATCGCCGCTCCCTGATGACGTCACGGGGAGCGACGATCCTCGGAAAGATGGCGGCGCCCATGCGATCAGGAAGAAAACACCCGCGATCGGTGCCGGCACCGATCGCGGGTTTCACCGGTAAGCCTTTGCTGCAATATGCAGCAAAGACTTACCGGCTATGGAGAGGGCTCAGCCCGCGAGCCCTCTCCATGCATCGGAACGCGCCCGTCGCCGTGAATACACGACGGGTGTTCGCGAACAGGTTAAAAGATGTATATTCATAAATTACCTAATATTCTGCCTCCACACTTACACACACATGACATGAGGTACAGTGACCATCCATTTTAAGAATAAATTAAGTTGTTATGATCATTAAGTCATGCCTTGGGCCGCCCTAATGCAGAATTCTATGTAGAATAGTAAACCAGGGTTTCCTATGGAGAACATGGGGAGAAGGTTGGTAGACCTCCCACCAATTTGTACAACGAGTCTAAATTAACTGCATCCTAACACTGGGGTTTTTGTTTTTATGGCTAAATTTGAGCAGAATGAAGGTTACTTAATATGCGTCTCCAAAGAATTGATGTAGTGACATTGAAGATTCCTATTTAGTCAGGGGTGTGGTGTAACTGAAGATGCTCTGATTTTTCCCTGTCCAGCTTTCCTCTTGCTCACAGGAGACTCCATACTAAACACTTTGGGACAATTAGAAAATTTTGCAAGGTGTGCACAAACCAGAAAAACATGGCACTGGGAAATATCTCTAAAAATATTTAGCTACATTAGACCCACTTGAAGGTTAATCTCTGGCTCGCAAAATCAGATTGTATCCATACACTTACTGTTTGTCATTCTTTTCTTCTAGGTCATGGTTACTGATAAGGAGGACTGGCTAAATCTCTGCCTTCTCCGTCATGATGTGCAGGCACTGCAAGAATGTATCACCAAAGTCAAACATAGGGTCTTGACCATGGAAACTCAGTATAATCCTCTGAAGTTCAAAGTGGAAAAGATGATGACACACACTGATATTCTTAGCTTGCACTAGTGGATTATAATATAGGTAGTTTGGGTGATAGCCCGGGGTCCAAGCCTTCTAGGGGGCCCATGATCACCCAAATCTCCTACCAATTTTATACTCAGACTTATCTTCACAGATTAAATCTTGTATATCTGTTCCTGCTCTCCATACACATTCTCTTAATATACATGAAGGTCCTCCAAAGTCCATGATACCACAGATTGAAAGCAGGTAGAAGCAACATATTATCTATTTCCCAAAAAGCTTGATTCTAGGGAAGTGAATTCCAGACTTGTGGGGCCTATAATATTCAAAGGACAGGACCCATGCTAGCCTTAATCCAGACCTGGCTTGCACCATTGTTTTATGCAGAAGATTTGTCTATTCCTCAAACTGAACTGTTCACTTTGGAATATACAGATTATCTGGTGCTTTGTACTTGTAATTTGAACATGATCCCAGATCTATCACTGGATTTATTCTCTAGAGAACAGTAAGCTAACTAAATTTGGGGAAATAATGCAATAGGGCCGTGACTGGAAATGGAGGCTGAAAAAGAGGTTGGAAAACACCTACAGGTAAACTAAATTGAACATACTCTCATGAAAAAATTCTCTTTTTCACATATATTTTACTTCACAATGCTATATAGTAGGTTTCTGAAGTGGTGGTTATATGCGGAAAAGATTACTTTAGGCAGAGAAAATGCCTAAAGCCAATATGTTTTCACAATAATGTTACCATAAAAAGTGAAAGAAGACTTACATTCAAATTTGAGCTCATTACTCCTTACCCCTTTTTATTTTTTAATCCATTCCCTTTTTAAACCATAAGAAGAAAATCTGCCAACAAAATTAAGCATGATAAACCAAGAGCATTTACTCCAGTTAACGTGACTATGGTAATCTTCTTATATAAGATATTGATTGCTTCCTTCCTTTTAGAACAAACTTTTAAAATTATGCTAATGAGCCTAAGGGGCTATGGTGGGTTTTTCCATCTGTGGTGTCTTTTCCCTGGTTATTACAATGAGCAGATCACGTTCATTTCATTTTAACAACTTGTGATGCTGCAGCACTGAATGGCTCTGGAAGCAACCATTAAAGTAATTAGCATAGGCTGATTAGGCTCATTGGCATAATTATAAAAGTTTTATTATTTTACTGGGTACTCTATATAGGTTTTACTGGGGGTGTGGGTTTTATATAATTATTGCTGGGGGGTGCTGTATATATTTATTGCCGGGGATCTGTATATAGTTATTGCTGGGGCACTGTATATATTTATTGCGGGGGGGCTGTATATAGTTATTGCTGTGGGCACTGTATATATTTATTGCTGAGGACTGTATATATTGATTGCTGGGGAGCTGTATATATTTATTGCTAGGAGTTGTACATATTTATTGCTTGGGGGCTGTATATAGTTATTTCTGAGGGGCTGTATATAGTTATTGCTGGGGGGCTATATACTTTTATTGCTGGGGGCCATATATAGTGATTGTTGGGGGTGGTATATTGCTGTTCCCTGCCTGGACTACAGTAAATGGGGACTTAACCCGGCCCTGCTAGCAGCCCCTGCTGCATGATGGAAAGGGCAGCATCTTAAGGGCAGTGCACCTTCTGTAAAATACCGACTGGCTGAGGCCCAGTAACACTCGGTCCTGCGCCATGGTCAGTGAATTTCCATTTAAAAAAAAAACATGCTATACTCACCTTCGGCTTCTTCTCCCCAGGGCCACGTGATGTCATAGTGTGTACGCTCACAGGCCGGGAAGAAGACAGAGCCGTGGCAACAACGGGTAATGTCAACTACATGTTACAGGCTTGTGAAAATCAAGACTGTATGTATGGTCTCAATTATAATCATAAGGCACTTGGTTAGTGTGCAAATAATGCAAAAAAGTGCTTATCTTAAAATAAACTAATGCTTAGTGTACACACAATGCCATTTAATCAAATATCTAAATGTTGAAGTTTAAGACATACCCATAGTCAAGGATTCACCTTTCGTCTCCCACGCTGATCTTCCCCAACGCGCATTTCGGCGCTAGCCTTCATGTGGGGGTATTGCAAATCTAACTAAGCTGGGATTTTCTACATCCGCTGACCATTGACGAAATCGCTCGCTCACCTGTTGCAAAGATAATATAATCCGAACGGTACTATCGGGCATTCACCATCCGGGAGGAACACATCCAGAATTTGTTTGTAGCTATTTATCTTTCACAATGAAATCATTTTACAAATTTGCTAGTGCTTTCAGGCACTTGAAACTGTAGGAGAGTTGCCTAGTTTTTGACATATTTTGTATCTGTATGGCCTCTGCCCAAATTCTAGCATTCACTTTAGTGATCTTTGATAAGGAGAGATCTGCCAAGTTTTATAAGCTGTAAATGTTTTCAAGAAAAAAATAAATATTATACTTTTATATTGAGCTGTAGTAAATGTTAGCACAAAATATCAAGTTATATTGTACCAGTCCATAATATCTTTATTTTGGCTTCCATGAAACTGTTAAACTCGACTGATGATAAAAATATTGTCTGTCTTAAAAGTTTCAACAATGTAATAAAACATACATTTTGATAATACTGCAACACATTAGCCTTTTCTTTAACCAAAGCAGTCTTTAAAAAGAGTATATTTAACATTACCATTTATACTTGAATATAAGCCAACCCGAATATAAGCCTAAGCCCCTAATGTTACCACTAAAAACTGGGAAAACATATTGACTCAAGAATAAGCCTAGGGTAGAAAATGCATTGGTCACAGCCCCCCCCCCCCCAATATATAGCAGCCAGCAGCCCCCACAGTATATAGCAGTCAGCAGCCCCCTGCCCCATTTTACGGCCAGCAGACCCCACAGTATATAGCAGCCAGCTGCCCCCACAGTATATAGCAGCCAGCAGCCCCCCTCCCTTTATAGCAGCCTGCAGCCACCACAGTACTTAGCAGCCAGAATCCCCCCCCCAGTTTGCCCAATTGATGAAAAAAAACATAGTTAAAACTCACCTTTTTGGGTCTACTGATTGTGTGCCTGCTGCCGGCCCACACAACACTATTGCAGCCGCGGCTGATGTCAGAGCTGGTGATGTCGCACAGACCTGCCGCCACTGCTGGACAGATTGAACGGTAGACCTGCGGGGGGGCAACGGAAAGGTGAGTTTTCACTTCATTTTTTTGACATGAGTATAAGTCCAAGCACATTTTTTGTGCTGAAAAAAGCGTCTTTACTCGAGTATATAGGTATATAGGTAATTCACACAGTTTAATCTTGGATACAAATGAAGAATTCATTCGGGGATTAGTTATAGAGTGACGGCTGTGTACAGGGTTAAAAAGGTACGATTTACATGGCAAAAAAGGAAAATAGTTGCCCACACAGCAAAATTTAGTTACAACTGGCAACAGCCGGATTTATTATTAAGTTCAGGGTTTCAGAAATACCCAAGAAAAAGCTAAATCAAATCCTATGCTATTCCAGCTCTAATTAAACACTGAGAGCGTCAATTTTACTCTCAGTTCAAGGCTAGTACTGGCACTAAGAACATACACTATGCAGCAATATACCTCATTGCCTCATGCAAAAGGTGGGCCAACCTCTGTATACAAACACAGCTGCGGAATGGGAGAAAGATGAGGGGTGAGTATACGAAGATAAGCATTTCTACAGCCTTTCTAGCCATATAATATCAGTTTTATCTTTAGCAGACTAGTATTCTGAGTTCAGGGACCCACCCAGCTTCCATGAGAGATGCACCTTTTTTTCTGCTCAGATTGATTGTTGTTATACTTTGCCAATAAGTTCTAAGTGGGCTCACAGATCCACACAGGCTCCGCCCAGCAGGAGCAGGTTAAAACTGGGACTGAGCAGGATGAATTATAATGGCTGCTGCACCCAGGGACCATATGTTGTACCTGTGCTGGATGAGTGTCCTTTCTATGGGAGAAAACCAGAGCACAAAGAAGAACGATTTTCATCTATAAAATAAATCCAGCAATTTAGTGTGTTGGATGCTATTTATATCAAGCAGCCAACGCACTGAAGTGCCTTATTAGTCAACACATCACCCCACCTGTCCCTTGGAATGCTGTTGGCTGCCCTTGCAGAAAGTAACCTAACATCCTAATATGGCAGCTCACCAGTTGGGACAAGGAGGTGGTGTAGAAGGGACCTCAGCAAATGTCTAATGGAAAGATGGTGGACACAACTCGGTTCATGAAATCAATGCAGCTTTCTCTGCTTGAAATTTTTCCTAATATCATGACAATGACATCATGGACCCTCTCCTGTGTGGCCCTGGTAGTGGTCATTCTGTTCCTTTTAGGAGTAAGGTAAAAATCCATGTATTTTTGGATGTGTATGTGTATGTTTGGCTCCCAAACAATTTGCTTCATCTAGAAGCCCCATCTACTACTAAAGGGGCCATTTCTAAAAGTCTGCTTACACTCCCTATTTATCATGGCTCTCCCTATTGTGAATATGGATCCACCTACTACATGGGGGCCATTTGTGGATTATTTTCTAGAGCCCTTTAGCAGTCTGCCTTTGCATGTTAAATATAAGAGAAAGAAAAGGGTAGACAATCATGTTTTCCAACACAGACTGAGACAAACTTTTTTGTTTACAAGTAGTCAAGGAAGTGTTTCTATCAGCGGTTGATAGCTTAGGCACATTCACCACTACCAGGTTTGGAGATGACCTTAAAGGGTTTCATTCGTACCCACAAATGAACTGAGTATCTGGTCCCTCATGCACCATTGTCACGATGCAGAGGGTGTGGACCCACTATGCCACGAGACCCACCTCCTAAGAGGGAAATGCACCAGCGATCCCCTTGTTTTCACAGAACTCCTTATGGTGGAGATGGCTGAACCAAGGAGGCACCATATGTACCTCTAAGGAGATAGGAACATCTGATAGCTATCCTTAAGCAGACTAGTGGACACCAGTCTGAGGTCAGAGGTAGGCACTGAGGAGGAGAACACTGGAACCACAGTGCAGGTCCAGAGGTGCAGCAGAGCACTTCAGGCAAGTAGCAAGGTACTTTGACCCTCAGGCACTGAGGGAGAGAGCAAGGCCAATAAATACCTGCTGGAGGGACAGTATTGGTTGCTCAGGTCACATAAACAATTCATTTACATTACAGGAAGGGATGTCATTGCAAGTCCTGCAGAAAAAAGCGTAGGGTAAACTCTGGAACATTACTATCACAGGTAGGGAATCCAGGAGTGAAGTAACGCTTGGAAAGTGCCTGGTAGGCCAGTCAGAGCTGCCTCCTGCACTGCAACTCGACTGGCCAGTGGCCAAGGCGAAGATGACCAGAAGGGGCAGCGCATGGAGTTGGAGCAGTGAGTAGGAGAGCACTGGCACTCCGCAGTTACAATGGACAATAATTCTGGTAATTTGTGGGGACCACTACGACCCAAAATGATTGGCAACTTATCCCCCTCTTGTTGTGTCTGGACAACCCATTTTATCTCACAGTAAAAGAATCCATGACAGCTAAGATGTTTAACCCTTGAGCCCATAAAAAACTTAAAGAATGTATATGGATTTGTATGTCCTTCTATACAATTTCTTTCAGCTGAGATGTGTTGTTCAAGATGGTCAGAAACAATTCGAATGTAAAATGTGATTGTCATGTTAATGACCATGCACACTGCACTTGATGTAATGATTTGCAAGATAGTAGATTACCCCACTGATAATTCTAGAAGTTACTTTCAGCTTGATATTATGTAACCAAATGAGGTGGCAAAAATAATTATTCTTTATCGTAGGCAAGTGTATAGTTAAAGCCCAGGTTTTGGATACTTCTTATTCGCATTGATTGAACAATTTCATGTGCTGTATGCAGTTACTCTTGACTTGCATATGTTTAAAGTCTAAGCACAGGGCCGTACCAAATAGTCTGTGAAAGAGAAAAAAGAGAATATGAAGCTATATGTATCTTTGACTTCAATTGCCCAATGAAATATTGGTTAGAGCTTAAGGCAAGAGAGAGTAGTAGGCTCTGGTCAAAAGAACACTGTTTCTGTGGAATATATAATAGATGAACCCAACAGGCCTTGATCTTGAATGGTATTTGCAAGGCAAAGGATGAGGTGATCTTTCCCTTGTGGCTCTTTTCAATTCCCCATGAATGAACCATGGACTAAATTTCTATGATTTTAGAAAAGTTTTTACCCCTTTTTTCAACTATGTAAAAGTAGAATAAGACACATTTAAAGCTTTTGACTGTTTTTAATTCACTTTTATTGATTATCAAACACAAATTTTAATATCCAATAAAAAAAACACCCCACTTCTTGTCAATTTCCATTGGTGGCATAAGAGAAGACTTAAAAAAAAGAACACTAGTTATCATAAAGAATACTAATATCAAGGGCAGCATATAATCTTAATATTCCATCTTTCTTAGGCTTCATACATACCATGGTGTGTGTATTGCAAGCCACAAGCAACAGGCTGTGTGCCATTGCTGTTGTCCTGTCTAACATTGGCAGGGTGAGCATCGCCCGCATCGCTGATGTCCATAGGAAGTGATGCATGCATGCATGCACTATGCCTCACTGCACCGTAAACATGCCTAATAGAAAGCTATGGGGCCATTAGTTTGTGTGGCTAGCTCACAGCCTTAGCCCATTGTTGTGTGCTGAAGGCTTTTAGTCACTATAACCAGTTTCTAGTTGTACATATCAACGGAAGCAGGGTATAAAACTTGCTTATAATGAAACATTATGTATAGGATTAACGTGCATGTTCCAAGTGTTCATGTTATCCCCTCTCCCCTGGAACCCTACTGATCAGAAGAACAGGGACACTGTTCTTCTCAATGAATGGAGCAATTGGTTAAGATGTAAGTACTAGCATGTACTAGATGTAAGTACTAACCTCTGTAAGTACTAGCATTGCAGTTTAGATATCCTTGCTGAGGTCATTACCCAGGTGTAATATTGTGCAGATGGCTTTTTGATTGACAGATGAGCAGTGTGTGCACACATTCCGATGGGAGTACTGGAGGGCTGCTTCAATCAGCTTCTGGGGTCACCTCCGATAATTTTGGTTATACCTCCATGCACATTTTACTAGTGCCTGTTATTGATGTTTGTCTTTTGGGCTCCTTGGGAGTTTCTGTGATTCTCTACTTTGGTTTTACTATAATTTTGACCCTTAACCTAATCCTTGACCACTCTTCTGCTATATGATGTTGTACCACGCCAACATATTGCTTTTTGACCCAGTTTGTCCTACTTTTCCTTGTTGTTTGTCTCATTGTTTGTCTGTCTTAATGTATTGTGCACTTATCCAGGTTATGGACTGCGCCCAGAGCCTTATTAACCTCTAGGAACCATGGACACAGTATCAATGGCGGCATGCAGATGTTTTATTAAGATAAAAAATTTCAGGGATGGGGTGGGCTCTGGCCAATGTGCTTGTACTTGTTGCAGTTAAGCACAAGAGCTCTCAGCTAATATGCTCAGATGCTCTCTATCTATCACACAGAGCGCTACTGAGGGAAACACTCTGACTACTGGGGGAAGCACTGGCTGCTGGGAACAGCACTTTGACTACTGGGGCTATCACTGGCTACTGAGAGCAGCAATCTGACTACATGGTGTAGCAAGGACTACTGGGGGCAGCACTGTGACTACTGGGGCACCACTGTTCCTACTTGTGCCAGGGGAAAGAACTGTGACTACTGGGGGCAGTACTGGCTATTAGGAGCAAGCATTGTGACTACTGGGGGCAGCACTGTGGCTACTACATGCAGCCCTATTACTGCTGGGGGCAGCACTGTGACTACGAGGTGTAGGCACTGGTGACTGTGGGGCATAATTGTGACTATTGCCACTGTGGGGGCATAATTGTGATCTTTAGGGGAACAACAGAAGACTATTAAATTTGGATCAGGATCTGTAGTGGCTGCCTGCTCTGGTTGTGACATCACCGCTGCGCCTCTGTATACATACAGACCAGCATTGATGGTAGGCACATCACAAGAGTGGAGTGCCAGAGGCTGTTAAGTACAACTGTTTCCTTGTTTTTACCCACCTCAGCTTGGACAACCCCTTTAACTACAGAGGTGTAGGTTAGTGGGTCAGTATGTAAGGGGTGGTGGAGCTAGGTTTAGTTGGTTTACAGTTATTGGGCACCTTTGGTTTTCTGGTGTTTACTTTCGCATGCTGTACTTTATTACATTTCGGAATGCAATTCAAGCACAGTAAGGAGGAGTTAGGCCAGATCGCTTGTGCACAATGTACAATAATCAGGGGGCTGTTTTGGGCATTTCATTAATGGAGGGCTCCTGCGGGACATACCATTGATGAGTGGAATGCTGCTGGACATTTCATTGATGAGTGGAATGCTGCTGGACATTTCATTGATGAGTGGAATGCTGCTGGACATTTCATTGATGAGTGGAATGCTGCTGGACATTTCATTACTGGGGGGCTGCTGTGGGCATTTCATTAATGGGGGGCTACTGCTGTGGGCATTTAATTAATAGGGGCTATTGCTGGACATTTCATTAATGAGTGGAATGTTGTTACTGGGGCTGCTGTGGGCATTTCATTAATTGGAATGGACTACTCTGGAAATTTCATTAATTGGGGGTGCTGCTGCTGGACATTTTATTTAAGAGTAGTGGTTGCATTTTCCACCTTAGGCTTATATATGAGTCAATTATTTTTCCCAGTTTTATTGTGGTACAATTAGGTGCCTCGGCTTATACTCGGGTCAGCTTATAAGGTATTTATGGTATATGATATTGAGTAAATTATACATAATTCACATAGGGTGAGAAAAATAATGGCTTAATTGGGCCACATTCATCAAAAAGTGCTTTGGGGCCCATAGTGTAGGGGCCCTCAGCATCCAACTTGACACACTAAAGAATAGGGGATGTGCAGAATTATATACATATTATGCTGCATATTGTACAACATAACAGTGCACATTTTCCAAAATACACGGCATGAATTAGCAGCTCAGATAATAAATGTTGGGGGAGAGGGAGGAGACAGCAAAAAGGAGGGACTAAGGATCACTTATCTCTAATTCCTGTTGTGGATTTCCATCAGCTACTGGACCAGATCTGTGTAAGTGAATAAATGTATATTTCAGTGTATAAATGTGTGAGTATACAAATATGTATATTTTTGAGGACCCCATTCAGAATTCTGCTATAGGACCCTGCCCCTCCCTGTTGCGCCCCCTATGCAGAGTGTGCCAGATTTATCAAAAGTGGTACACAGTCTTCATTCATGTGGGGCAATCTGCGTGCAACACAATTCTGTCTATAATCATGAATTTGTGCACATGTGCACCAGCTGGTATCTATAAACTGAGGAAGCTGCCCTCCACTTCTGCTCCTCATACCAGTGCTGAATTAATGACTTATATACAAACCCATTTTCCCCAGGAGTATGAGGAAGGGTGGTCTTGCCTACCACTAGCGCATCTGCTCCCCCACCTTCTAGCTATCCATCCTCAGCTCCTGTGGTCCATATAAAATGTCATTCTTGCTTAAAAGTTTAAAAAAAACAACATCCAAAGGGGGGGGGGGGGCATACACAATTCACAATAAAAAAAATGTCTAAAGTTTGCACACATGTGCACCTACTTCATTTACTAAGCCATTTTAGGACTTTAGGACCAAGCCTATAACAATCCCAAGATAGAGAAGAAAAAACATCCACAGAGGACATCTCTGGAGACTCTGGAGCTAGAGACCTCTAGCTGAGGACCCCACAGAGGTCTGAGGTCTTTGGACTTCATTACCAGGTGACTGGGGTTAAAGGTTGAAATATAACAGTAAAGAAATCAGGCAATCTTACTATGGGTTTAGACACAGACTTACCCGAGGGAGCTATTCCTGTAATTTAATACGCTAAACTAGACCAGGCATC
This sequence comes from Engystomops pustulosus, assembly GCF_040894005.1. Classification (NCBI taxonomy): domain Eukaryota; kingdom Metazoa; phylum Chordata; class Amphibia; order Anura; family Leptodactylidae; genus Engystomops; species Engystomops pustulosus. The sequence goes on from NC_092411.1 coordinate 135,031,177, forward strand.
TAATTAATTAAACTTAGCCCCACAAATTGCCCCTGCCTTCTTACTGGATCCACCCTAACAGTGGCCAGTAACAGTATAAAGCAGGCCAAGATGAACTTAAACTGGCACTGGACAAACTATGATCTGGATTTTTATGTACAAGCATAAAATTTGCCCCATATGGGGCAGAGTTTTGTCAATTTCAGATGGTTAACTATTATTGTTCAAGAATTAAGCTGCAGAGGAGATGAGTTTGATGTGATGAATAAGAACAGTCTAGCAACTACAACCCTGTTAACACAACTTAAAGAGCAAGACACAGAGAAATCAACATCTCCTCAGTCTCCCAGCACAGACAGAGGAAGATGCCAGATGTTAACAGCAAGTACAAAGTATTAGGATGTTTTAATGCATTTGGGGCATTTGAAAATCAGAAGATAAAAACCTAAGTGAAATATATTGACAAAATATAAAATTCTATCAAATTCTCCCACTAAAAAACATTTTAGCTAGCAATTTTGCAGAGTAACACTTAAAGAGTAACTGTAAACTTTTTCCCACAAATCAATAGCTCTTGGGATGTAAAAGATACCTATTATTTTTGTTACCTATATCTTGCTGGTATTTTGATGTATCCCTTAGATTACCTCAGTGTAGTTGCTTTCTCTGCCTGCACTGACAAGCCCTGTGAATCCTCAGTATAACCAAACTTTATGGTTTCATGGGAAGGGAGGGGCTGCTGCTCCCTGATCACAGAGGAGGAGGTCATGTGACAGTGCTCTCTCTGTGTATGTAGCAGAGCTGGATGTGTTCAAGATTGTGGATACAGATGTCTCCTGCATAGAATAGTGAGATAAAAGATCTCCCCTGTTTCCTATCAGTCTGTGATTCTCTCTCTGCACCTCATGCTGCAGCCATCCCCACCTTACAGTTGTCACTTTGTGCACTGTGCAGATAAACTATTAACCCTCACTGCTCAAACAGAACAGGCTAAAGACTTCATGTAACTGGTTTACTTATGATTTCTTTCACTTATCACATGTTCCCTACTTCTCAATGTGATGGAAGCTACCAGGTTAGCCACATATACATCCTGTATTTGTGGGAAACTAAACTGACTTTCATCCATTATGGTCAGTTTGGCAGGTATCCATTATCCATGCGATTTTTTCAAACAAAGGAAAAGTAATGCAGGCTTCCTAAACAGAACATAACGGATGAGATAAAATTTACATCGATGTCAATGGGATTTTTAATTAATACTCTGTTTAACCTCTGTTCTTCACATTTTTTAACAGAAGTAAGGAACAGTTGTTTGAACGATGGTGTGAAATTAGTGTAATGAATATTATTCATTAATTTAGTATCATGCTAAAAAGTAGGACAGGGATACATTAAAATTGGATATCAAAAAAACAGTATTGTCTTAAACTGTCTGATTGCACTTTTCAACAAACTTTGCATAATTCAATAGTAGTGCAGTAAATACAGGAAATGTTGTAATACTGTATATGTTATGAGAGCAAAGTGTTAATCTCTTAGGCCCGCCTTCCACAGTATCAACAAAGCCTTATGTAATCAACTATTATATAACAAAATATTATAAACTGAGTGAATACCTCTATAAAGAATTAAATATCATAGTGACTAAAAGTACAATACTTAAATTATTTAAACTATTTTAAACTAGGAAGATGAAAATCCTTGAGTAATAAAACATACCTATATGGGTATGAAACAGTTCTGTTCACTTTTTAGTATGCTAAGTTTTTAACAGACCTAATAATGGCAAGGACTGTTCCATCTCCCTTACTTTCAGTGTGACAATAAGTTAGTGATTTCCATGGCTGATTGCTTATATTACGGCTTCATAGCTCATTGCATGCAACTAATTTACTTCACAAAAAATGAGTCATTTAAATTCTCATTTTAGCTAGTGGACTAGATTTCCCCAGCAAAGAATCAATACAGCTTTAAATTGATTATTCAATTGATTATCTTGCCATATTCCCAAGCAGATTCTAGAGGATGTCAGAAAGAAACATTCTCACTCTACTTGTCTTCAGCAAGCTGTTAGATGCAAAGCAATTGCAATACATCCATCCTACTTACATCCCATATTTTTTTTTATAAAATATTTTTTTGTTTATAATTTCTAGTCTTACCACAATAATTTACTTCTATAATATGTTAAAATTATTCTCTATTAGAGATGAGCAGGAATGCTTTTTAAGTTTGTGTCTGGGTTTTGGGTATATCCTGCACAAGCCGTATTGCTGCCAATCCGGCAAATTAACGCCACCTACCTACTAGCCATGGCTGTAATAATCCAGGGGGTCAAAGTTCAGGTCTGCTCATCTCTATTCTCCATGTCCATATACATATGCATTTTCCATATTTATGATGCAGAAGAAATGAATTGTTAATTATTTGCCTGTTCTTTGTCTCCTTTGAGCAGGTATCCACCTAGCTTTGCGTTTTCATGTTTACTAGGGAAAGTCACTAAAGCTATTTAGAACATCATCGTGCCCCTGGCAACCAATGTGTCTTGTAAAATGTCTTAGAGTTAATTTTCATGGAATAGATCATTGAATAGAATAGATCAAAGTAAGATCAAAGGAGATCTCACTTGTATTACCTCTGGGACAAGTATACTTAGTCTTCTTTAAAGGGAACCTGTCACCGCTGTTCCAAAAAAATGAAACTAAGAGAGGTTCCCATAGAGCCCTTTAGTCCTAAGGGCTCCCCTTTATCAACTAACACTGGTGATGCATAGAAAAGCAAAAAATCACATTTTGTTCTGTACCTGGTAACCAGGGAGAACCCAGCGAGTCCACGTGGGAGGATCACCGCGGCTCGAGTCCTCGTCCTCCTCTGTGCACATAAGCCAGCGCACGCCTCCATCTTTCCTACGTTACGCGGCTCCTTGGCTTCCTGCTCGCTGATAAGCAGTGACACAGCTGAGAGCAGCCAGTGCGCGTGTGCGGAACTCGGCTGTGCGATGTAGGAAAAATCATACAGGGGGCGTGCGCTGGCTGATGTGCACAGAGGAGGGCGAGGACTCGAGCCGCGGTGATCCTCCCACGTGGACTCGCTGGGTTCTCCCTGGTCACCAGGTACAGAATAAAATGTGATTTTTTTGCTTTTCTATGCATCACCAGTGTTAGTTGATAAAGGGGAGCCCTTAGGACTAAAGGGCTCTATGGGAACCTGTCTTAGTTTCATTTTTTTGAACAGTGGTGACAGGTTCCCTTTAAGTCCCATAGAAAATTCATCATTAATCATTTCCTTAACATTTTATTTTTTCAGGTATTTACACATAACAAAAACAATATACATTTGGTATCTACAGGAATAAAGAAGAGGCTTCATTTTGTCGCATAGTGAAAACCTTCAATACAAAACCTATAAAAAAAACCTGTTTTGTGCTGTATTGGGGATCTCTTCCAGCTTTACAGTACTTTGCACAGCATATTAAATACTGACACTATGACTTACAAAATGTCTCGCTAGTAACAATCCCTCATAGACCTTAAGATGTTAAAGAAAACTGCATTTTTCATCTTCATCTTCAGCTGTCTCATGCTATCAATCCCATGATGCCTCCACACAGCATTTCTATTTATAGACAGTACTATGCTGGACAGAGATGCACTGTGATTATCATCTCTCTCGATCCTATAGATAAACATTTTAGGGGACTGAACTTTTATAACTGTTTGACAAGAAACAGGAATGATTATTAGTAAATGTGAATTGAGTTTCTACAATTGCTGTGTAGAGCTTGTATTACAATCCATGCAAAACACAGATTTATGATGATGAACACATAGAATTACATAGACACGAATATAAAATGTATATCCTGAAAGTCAGATTCAAGCTTCTGCAAAGCTACTGTCTCAATGGGGAACATTTACTTACCCAGTCCGGAGGAGATCCCGAAAGTGCATTGTCCGACGACAATGCACTGTGCCCCGATTCACTTACATCGTGCACCCGACTTGCTGAATGTGTCACTTCCCCGATCAGGTCTGCTGGGGTACACTATCTTCCTCCCAGTGCATGTAAGGGCATGGCTTGCGCCACAGTTTTTAAGTCAAATCCCATGGTTTGTCCAAATCCATCGGATCGTCCAATGGCCCGCCCCCGATTTTTGTTGCATGAAAGCCGGGGCGACTGCGCCAAAATCCAATCGCGTGCGACAAAATACCCTTTGGCGCAAATCCAAAATCGACGGAATATCCGATATTTGTGCGGTCTGTGGACCCTTAGTAAATGAGCCCCAATATGTTATATAGAGATGTAAGCTGCAAGGAAAAGAAAACATGGGAGACTATATCATATAGTATGATAGCACAACAAAAAATTTGATTTGGATTAAATGACCCTTAAAGAAAAATTGCAACAATAATGATTATTAATACATTTGTGAATAATAATTTAGTTTATAATAATAATAGTTTACATTCTGTGATAAAATTTTTTGCAGTACTTGGAAAAAGCTAGTTTTGGCCTGAGTGAATTACTTTCTTGCCACAATTCAAATAGCCATCCCTTTTTTTCCGGCATTAAAGCTTTTTGTAGATAATAAAGATGATCGAATCATTCAACATTCAATTCATTGAAGCTTGGACAAATTTTACATAAGATTAAAGATTTCTTTAATCTGAATACATTTTCCAGTCTTTTTCATACGCTTATTAAACTCCACCCTTCCCGCCAGTCTGGATATATCAGGAAATTTGTATACTCCAGTCACACTGTGATTTTTATTATACAAACTTTCCAACGTGACGTTTCATCAGACTCAGTTTGCACAAGGGTATAGGAATGCGGTCTGCATATAGCAGGATGGCGCAATAATGAGGGAATAGCGGTCCTAGCCGCTGTTTGGAAGGACCACTATTCCCACATTATTGTGCCATCCTGCTATATGAAGGTCAATTGTTTGACCAAAACGTCGCGTTTGAAAGTTTGTATAATAAAAATCACAATTTGCAACGAAACAGTGGGATTGGAGTATACAAATTTTCTACACACTAAGGGAATGGGATATATCAGGAGTCTGTGTCTCTTTACATAAATGACGGCCTGGCCCTGCCTGGGGTAGAACTGTGCTATAATTTCTGGTATAGGCTATAGCTAGCGCTTAGAAGCCATGAAGGACCCCTTTATGTCCCTCTACACCAACTTGGCATGGAGGTGGCAGCGAGAAAAAAATAGTTGAAATTCCTACTTTGTACCAGGAATTGTGACTGTTTGTACACTATTGTACACCAGAAAACTGACATCCACCCAATATCTTCTGGTATTAGTGTTGAATGTCATATACTGTATAAAAGTTTGGTTGTTATTAACAACTTATTCTTAAATAATGTTATAGCCCCTTGAAATAAAATGTATTGCATGTTTTATTTGAGAGACCTCATATTAATCTAATATATTGGATATAGTAATGTTTTTCAGTGACTTTTTTTGCAAATATTTGGTGTTTATTTAACCTGCCATCAGTATAAATGTTAAACTATATCCATCCTATTGTTTACAACTAGTAGTTGTTTTTTCAAGTGTTAGAACATTGATGTCATCATCAATTGTACAATAATTAAACACAGGAAAAGAACGTCTCAGTGTGCGCACCTTGTGTCACCACACTCCAGTCTCAGTAGCTGAGTTCTTAATGGTAAGATAACACAATAGGGTCAAAGTAAAAAGGTTTTCTTATGAAAATTTTATCAGCAACTTTGGTAAATTGCTGTGGGATAGGTGCTCTGCTCTCCTGCAGACCTGGAACCTGCTATAACAAGGTGAAGGCTGAATGCATTGCATCAGTCCCACAAGTTATTAAGGGCACTCCAATTGAATTAACACCAAATCAAGCCAGTGCACTTAACAATACAAATGCACTTAAGGGATGCCTCAGAATGATTTGTGACTGAAGAAAGTAAAGAAGAGAATGGCCTTCAAGACCACAGAGGTGGTGTTGAGTGTCATATACAGGAAAAGCCATAAGTAGAACTTAGAATACCGGAAAAACCATGAACTTCTGGGGCTCTCAAATACCTTAAAGCCAGCTACAAAATAGATAGTCCTCTGCTCTTTTAAGAAAACAATTGATAAATAAATTACTGATTATTTCCTCAGTGACACAGAGTGTATTACTTCTAATAATAGAACACTTTAATTTTTCTAACAGAAGGATAGCTGTAGGAAAATATTCATCACACTTTTCATTGAAGAATCTTTCATATAAGTCATTACTTGATAAGTAGTTTGAATGCAACTTGAATGGATTAGTTACCAAAAATAGAGCTGAGACAATACTGTTATATACAAACACGACCTGATTTAACTATAGGCTTGAATTTCAAACACATTGAACAGTGTAAGCCTTCTTTTCATATAGAGGTGCATAGGTGCTCACAGGCAGATACTTTGAACCTATACTGTAATTATGTAATGCACCTCCTACCTAGTATTGAGAAAAAATAAACATATTATGACTTTTTGGTGATGCCAAAACAAGTGAAATTGTTACTAAATGACTTCATTATTTTGCAAAACAAGAACCATGTTTCAAGTAGCACAAAAACATATCTTTATTAATTTACCACAAAAATACACAACTCGGACAGACAAAGATGAAAACAATTAAAAAGGGTTACAGACCAAATGTACTCCAATAACAAAACAAAGGAGGGACTTTGGCACCTGATAATGCCAAAAAACCGTCCTTCTATAGAGCCAACAAGACCATCCTAAATAGAAACCTCAAATGATAGGGCAGGTGTGTAAGCAAATAAGACTATGTAAAGATATTTGTGACATTATGTAAAGAACCGGAGTACCCACAAAAAAGCACTTCTAATGGAAACTGAACCAGGATGAAATATGAACCTGTCATGGGTATATACATCACCATGGATCCAGGACAGTGTGGGGAACAGGGGTTCACTGTTCCCCACGCGTATCACCGCAAACCGCAGCTTCCTCAAAGCTGCCTGATAAGTGAGGTGCCTGCATATAATTAACTGTTAGGACTGAGTACCAGGTAGATGCAGCTGTGACACGCCGAGAGTGCGCAATGGCAACGCGCCATGCACGTACATGTCAGTAAAGTGACTAGTGATTTATGGATCTATATAAGGTGTCAATAATGTAAAACAGTGGGGCTTATTTACTAAGGGTTTACTTTCGAATTTTCGAAGATTTCAGGATTTGCGCCACTGTGACAGGTATTTAACTGGGGATTGTTTTGCCCACAATCTCTCCTTTTCTCTCTAGTGAGAAAGATTAATTCCAAACAGACAAATACAGAACAGAAAATGCCATAACTTTGTAAAGAAAAGGATGAGCAGTGTTCTGTTTGTTTTAAAAGGTGAATCCCAAATAATAGAATTTGGTAAAATCATTATAACTTTACAGTTATGCTTTAAGGAACAGATAAATAGATGGGAAATAACAGAGGGGCACCACAAAGCACAGTACTGTCCCCATTTCTTTTGCCCTTTATATATCAGATATTAGACAAAACTCAAACTCCTGCAACTTTCAAAATTTTTAAGATGATTTGGTGATTGTTGGTTGTATCCTCAACAACGAAAAAGAATATAGGAAAACAATTGGAAACTTCATGGACTGAAGTGAAAGAAACAGTTAGGTACTTAAGTTGATAAGACCAAGGAGATAGTTATTAATTTAAGTAGGAAGAAAATAGCCCCAGAACCGATTGTGGTCATAGGGCATCCGTTTGAGCAGGTCAAATTGTATAAGTATCTAGGTGTAAGCATTGATAACAGGTTAGATTGGAGGACAAACAACAATAGATTGTACAGTAAAACATTGTCCATATTGTACCTCTTAAGAAGGCTCAAGTTGTTCAATAAATGAAATATGTCCAAAATACTGAAGTTGTTCTACAAAATAGCAATAGCAAGTGTCCTTTTCTGCTTTCATCTGATGGGTTGGGGGCATATACTTTGACATACAGTATATACACATCATATATAAACATACACACAGTATGAACACACTATGTACATGTATACTCCATATACATACATATAGCATATAGTATATTTACACATACATACAGTATATAGACAACATACAACATATACATACACATACAGCATATACACTTATATTTACTGTATATAGGGCATACACACAGTAAATACACACATACATACAGTGCATACAGTATTTATGCACAAATACAGCATATACACAAACATAAAGCATATAGACTCACATACATACAGCATATACACATTTATCTGGCCCAACATTAACTCTAAGTGAAGAGGATGTCCCTTGTCACAGTAAATACATACATATAGTATATATTGACACATATACAGCATATACAGAAACATACACACATATAGAATATACATACCATACACACATACAGCAGATCCTATTTCCTATAGCATCCCTCTATTTCCCTATGCTCAGTAGCTTCCTACAGCCCCGAGCTGATAAGCTCAGCTGAGACATAGAGGGACGGGCCCAGGGCCAAGGTATGAATAAATTATGACTCATCATGCCCCCAGGCCCATTAACATGGCAAGCCCCGTAGCAGCCGCTATGGCTGCTGCAGTGGTAGTTATGTCTCTGGTAGGTAGCCTCACGCAATATTCACTTAGGATTGTTTTACTAATAAGTGGCTACCCATTCCAACCAAAACTGAGAACTGGATATATCAGCACAAAAAGCTTGGCAGCAATTGGATGTCTCTTGCCATTGTTACATGACTAGATGATCATAGACACATATCAGTAGTATCCATTCCAGTATTTGCACAGTACATTTTAAATAGATTGCCCACTTCACGATACAATATTACAGAAGAGAATTCTCCAAAAAGAGTACGAGCCTCTTGTGGAATGTCCAGGCAAGATAAGAGGCAAGGAAGTACTCAGCTCTATTATTTTGTAAGTTTGTTGGCTATTTCTATTTTGAAGATAAAACAGCTCTATATGTCCCTGTATTTGACTTTTGTATAAAGATACCTTTTAGGTATTATAAACTCAGTCATCTTACCTACAGTAGTATAATGTTCATACTGAGCTCATCAGTTACCTTCTAAATGGGTATATTTATGTGTTTGCCAAAGCTTAAATATCAAAGATATTTAGGTAGGGATAAAATTGGCACATGTAATTTGAAGTCTTAATCATAACTCTGGAGGTGATCCTAGAATAAAAAAAAAGTTAAATAGGCCAGGAAGACTTGAACTTATTCTTGGATACAAATCCAACATGCCCACCTCAAGCCAAGACGTATCCCTCATTCTACATTAATGAGAATTTAGGAAAATAGGTTTTTGAATCATTTGTTTGGTCGGCCCACTGCAATGTGATACTTGTGTATGCTCTACAAACATATCTTGGTTTGTTTGAAATGCCCAACAATTTTTTGTGGCATAAATGCAGGATTTCTTAGATCTATTGAAGCATTGGTTTGTTGTGCTGAAATTTAAGAAATCAGGTCTCAGTTATATAAAACACAAAGGGGCACATTTTCTAAGGCTTTGCTACGCACTTTTTTTTTGGACTGCGCCCATTCTTTAGTGTGGGCTTGCACCGGTATTTAAATAGCGGGGTCATTTAAATTGTGTCGCACACGACCCTCTTTTTGGCACAGCTGCGCTAGCTTCCTTGAGACACAAATTAGGGGCAGACCATTGAGTGCAGGATTTAACTTTCAAATTGTGTCCCAAGCCTTAGCACTTAGTTGCACCACTAAAAGATGGTGAACTCTGTCGGACCTGAGCGGGGAAGCGACACATTTATGATATCGGGCGCACAATCTTAGTGAATCGCGGTACAGTGCCTTAAAGTTGGACAATACACTTTCTGTGAACTCCGGTGATGGGGTAAGTAAATGTGCCCCAAAATGTATAGTCATGTGTGTGCTCTACATATAATATATTCTGTTGGCAAATGCCTGTAGAACAATAACTGTAAAGCTTGTAACTAACAATGACAATTTGTTTTACATATTAAAAATAAAACTTCTTTACATACCCCATTTACTTTATTAGGTTCAGTTGGAATTCTGTAGTATAGCACTCTGCAAATTTCTCCCCAATTAAGTTACCAAAATTTGGGTTCCACCATGAGTAAAATATATTCTCTATGTACAGAATACAGCCCCATCAATATCCTTTGGCTAAAAAAATAAACTTTATTTCACTGTACAATACCTTTAAATATTTTCTACCTTAGTAATCTATCATTTTCTATTGCAGTCAAAGTTGATTTTTCAGCCTATCCTCTACAGTATATGAAATACCTGAAATTCATTATATTGCAGAACCCTATTTGGAAAATACATGCAATGATGAAAGTTGTCTTTATATTTCAATGAAGAATTTCCTGGGAATGAATTGGTTAAGGCCAAATAAACTCTTGAGTGAAATTTTAGCTAGATTTTCTTGGGGACATCATTGGTTTTCCCCAGTCAATTTTGTTTTGCCATTACAAATATGAAAACATGCCTACAAGGGAAATGTAAACAGTGAACAGACTACTGCCACTTCAACAAGGAAGCAAAACTCACGCTTCAGCGGCCTGTGAGACAAGCATTGCAATAGGGTTCTTGTTTCACTTTCTAGTGCCCAGCCAATGTAAAGAGGAAGGGAGAGATTACAACAAAATGTCCAAATCAAAGTCTAAATCCTTTATTGAAAGCTTGCCGAGTCCCCTTCTGGAAACAGTTCTCTTTTCACTAAGGAAATTTTCCAAGCACAAAACTGTTGATTGAAGAGAAAAATAAATTAAAATGGTGCTTTATGACCAGGGGCATCTTAATGTTAACCTCCCAGTACAGAGTCCTCTCTATTCACATTAATCGTTGTCACTTTGTTTTCTTAGGAAATCTTTCTTCTCAGGCAATAATTTTGGTGTGACAAATTAATAGTAGTGGTGTAGAAAGCAATTATGGCGTATTATGGAACAAAGTATATGCAATTTTAAGGGTTTTGAAACAAAATTGAAAAAGCGTAGCATTATATATTTGAAATTTCTGATATCAATTTGTAGCATGTGTAAAATGTATTTGTACTTTTTTCTATTCTCGTATGATTTTGTATTTGCAGCCTATGTGATGCTGTGCTAAATGTTCATGGGATTGGAGCACAGAGGAAAATAAATATGTTTTTGTTTACAAAAATTAACACAGTGTATCCTTTCACATGTTTAGGTTCAGTCAATCAGAGGTTGAAAAAGTGTTCATCTAATTGCAAAGTATAAGCTATTCTTTTCTCACCATTATATAAAGAGTAGAAACAATATTTCTTTAGTGAGGTTTGTACTCTTATGTACATTTCAGTGAATTAGTTACTTTTAGAAATTGAAACACAAAAGTTCCATGTGTCCATTTTTCTATGTAAACTTGCCCATCTTGCTCCACTTATCTTGAGAACCCAAGAAGAAAGGTAAGGAAGGTTACATCACTACATTATTTGAGAGATTCTGCTGGAGAAGAGAATACACAACAGATTTTTGTTAGCAATACTTAAAAATTAAAGTAGCATATGTAACATCTGTATTTTTATTAATATTCAACATAAGTAAGTGTGAACGTGGTGATTTGTGTATTACAACTTTCTCTATGCTTCCCTTAATAAAAATATATACTTCACCTGCAGCCAATACTTAACACTATAAAATATTGATTAACATAGTTATCAAGTATCAAGTTATCAAGATTAACAAGTATTTTATTTCCCATGAGTCATAAAACAAGAATTATTGGCAATTTTCATATACCCTATTTTCATAATATAAATATTAATATAACAAGAACTTGATGACATTTTTATATTTTTATTAGGCAAATCCCCAAATATACACATTCAGTAAAATTAATGCAATATTAAGTAAATTGTTCTTTTGAGATGAAAAACAGGCCTGCTCTGCATGTTACATCCACATTTTTAATAATAACACATCCACAAGTTTAATTGCTTTTAATAAGATGCCACTATCAGACAGCATTGTTTACTACAATTGAATTTTCACTGCTTATTTTCTTTATGCACTTTGATATTTCCAGTAGTAGTGTTGTAAAACAGTATGATCATGTCTTTTTACTTGTGGTACATGTTCAGTTTTTTTTATCTGGCAGACATATATTTTGGCTTCTTTTTGAGACTTTTTGTTACAAATATCTCAAATCCACGTGGACACTACTAGTACTTTAGGATTTGAGGCTGTGTCCTGCATCTTTAAGCACTCGAGTCACACCCCAGGGAGATGATGACATATGAGGCTGTGGTCAGACGAGGTGTTAAGGGTGCAGTCACACGTTGCGTTTTAATGGTGTTTTGAAACACATTACAACATTTGAGGAGAAGTGATTTGCCTGATGACATTACTGTTAACATTTGCATTTACAAAACGCATAGTAAACACAATGTTGAAGTCACTTTTATATAGCGTTTTGTAAATGCAAAAGTTAACAGTACCGTCATTAGGCAAATCACTTCTCAGCTGTTGTAAGGTGTTTCAAAACACAATTAAAGCGCAATGTCTGACCTCACCCTTTGAAGAAACCAATACATTTAAAAAAATGTAAATGCTAAAATTTCAGAATTTTTTTTTTTAAAAAGAGGTTACTGCATAAAATTGTAAACATTTAAGCATGTGAAATAATTCCAATTTACATGTTAAAACAGGGTCGATGAAAAAAAACTTTCCTTTGCACCTGCCCTGGACCAACTGCAGATGTGCGCCTAAAAAGTTGCAAAAATAAGCCATAAATTGATACATAAGTAAAAAACTTGCACGGAACAAAACGGAAAACGGCAAAACGTCGCACGGAACATCTGGAAAACAAAGATACATAAGGCACACTGCACAAGGTACAGACCAAGGTGCACTTGAAAAACAATAGCAAAAGCCCCAGTGAAAAGTGGCAAAATGACAAAAGCCGCAAAAATTAGACAAGTTGACTAGAATAAATATAAAAACATGTCCCCCATAGTCCCCCCTGAGTGTTTAATTTTTAGTGCAGTTGGGGAATCTTGTTCTTGTGGCAAGATCCTGTGTCAAGATCCTGTGATAGAAGTCCCTGGAAAGTTTTTTTGCAGCAACTATTTGCTAGCTTAGATGCAAATGCAGTTTGTTTTTCTTAATATTACATGCATTTTATGATTGATCTGTAACTCTATTTAATTTATTTCTGATGCTAGCAAAAAAGGTTTTGGGTACAACTAGACGGAGCAGCCAGGACACAGCTGTGACGTCACTGAGATATGGCTGTGATGGTGCGAGCCAAATCAATTGAGAAACCCTAATTCATAAAAAATTATTATAATTCATAATCTCATTGATTCTAAACTCTTGCAAACAGGGCCCTCATTCCTATTGTTTCATATGACAATGTTGTCACTCTGTAATGTCTTATTTTATTTGTTCCCCATATTCTGTAAAGTGCTATGGAATTTGATAGCACTATGTAAATAAAGATTATTATAACAAAATTATTATTTAGTAAAAGTTTCATGTACTGTTACCATGAAACTGTTACAAAACAAACATTTTGTTATGATAATTGACAATAATTGTCGCAACGGGTGGCATCACAGATGCATTTCAGTTGTGCCATTTCCACGTCCTGGCCTCTCAGTCTATTTGCACCCAGAATCATGAAATTTTGCCATGAAAAACTGACATTTTCTGACTTTTTTCATGGATCCTTACAAAAACGAGTTTATGAGTGATCCATGAAAAACGGCTTTGAATAGGATATAAACATTTTTTTTAAAGGACCTGTCACACAGTCCATCAAATCGGCATGGGCATTGCACCTGGGATCTATTAAAAAGTTTTGCATTTATTGTTTTGTCTATCTAGACCAGTTGTGGCGAACCTATGGCACGGGTGCCAGAGGCGGCACCCCGAGCCCTTTCTATGGGCACCCGGGCCATCACTCCACACCAGACAGGACAACTTAAAAGATGCTGCTTTCAGTGATATTTTAAAGTGATACCTACTTGGCTTCTTGGGACTGTAGGAAGAGGGAGAATGTGTAGACAGGGCCTAATTATCTTTTTAGGACCTTCTACTGGCCCCATGATTCACTGTGTACAGAGGGACACTGGAAAGAAACTACAATGATGCAAATTTTCCCTCCTTCTTTCTACTGTGTTGGTGTCATTAGGAGGCCAGTATGATTGAAGGTTGTTGAAAAATGGAGCAATAAGTTACTGCTTATAAATGAGGAGGTTTGGGGTTGCAGTTTGGGCACTTAGTCGCTAAAAGGTTAGCCATCACTAATCTTGTCTAAGTCTGGTGCAATAGTGCCAAGTGTCGCATGTGATAGTGAATAAACGATAGCGAATTTTGCTCCTTGAAATTAGTATAGTATGTGAGCTGTTACTTTTCTTTGTACATTTTATGTATTGGACATTGGAAATAATCATATATTTTCAACACTTGAGAAAAATACAATCCATAGAGCTCCTGCACATGCATTGAAATTTCTCTTTATGCCCTAAATATGGTGCTTCTACAAGGCGTTGTATTACATACAGACTGCAAAAGAAAATACCTTTCTGCACCTTTAAATGAAATTAAATGCTTTAAGAGGTAGCAAAAGAGCCAATACATTAACAGTCAACAGCAAAGATGTGGTGAGGTGCACAAGGCCGAATAAATAATGTTGTCTTCTTTCACTGTAACAACTGATGTATAGTATTTATTAGGCACATGTAGGTAATGTTGAGCTAGGTTACTTTTATTCTATTTCCCTGATGACATCTTTTAATGAAATAATAGTAATAGCTGCAAGTATAATATCTTGTGGACTCTGAAAAATAATGTATATTCTTCTTGCCCCCTTAAGGAGTATAAGAATCAAGAAAAATTAGCAATCCCACCAAGCCACATGATATATGTCAAATGCTTTTGCCCTTTATATGTACAAAACATCAGAAAACATAAAGGCTTAACCTAATGATGACTTGTACCAGCAAAAGATCCCTTACCATATTTAACATATGAAGCGATCCTTCATCAAGAATGAACTTAGCCTGTCCCAAAAGTAAGTTAATATCCTCTTCTCAGTTCAATCCAAAGATGATCATAAATTTAACTGCGCAGCTCAATGATATCCTAGCTGCGCAGGTACCTCCAACCTCTATAATCCATGTAGTAGTGTACATCCGCTTAGCAGCTGTACAACAATTACGCTGGACCCATGGACCAATGAATGGAAAGTAGCAAAGTTTCAATGCAGTTGACAACTAAGGAGATGCCCATTCTTTAATGATTCATCCAGACATAATTAAACAAAGAATATGCAAGTGTTTAATTAACTTGGAGCCATGTGTCCTTTATTATCCTCTTGTTGGATAGACTGATAGCAACCCAGAGGGAAATTCTAAACTATTTGATGAATAATATTTAATTTAATGTTTTTCATTTCATCACTTTTTTATTATTATCATTTTATTTCCCAGGTTGGTTAATCATAGAAAACCGTGTTAAACTGTGAGAAAATGAATCTGGAAAATATGACATGATAGGAAGCAAAGCTGTATAATAATACAAATGTTATTCAGAATAGAATTTAAATTGTAGATGCCAGAGGGCACAGCGTATGCTGTAACATTGAGAAAATGGATGCTAAACAGCTTTCAATTATATGATTGTAAGGAATAATCTGTCCTTCTCAATTTACTGTGTGCAAGTTACTGAGTGTACCCAGAAAGATTTATCAGATTCAGGTCAAAACCTACTGTACAGTATTTAATATATTCTATGAATGCTCTATTATACTAACTACACTATTATCAGTTATTATTCTATTCGGATTTCAATTTCTCAAATAGACCCAGATCATATTGATGCTGCTATTGCAGGTAGTTGTTTTGCAGAATAAACTGGATTTGATTAAGGATTCAAAAAGCTTTCATTTGCATATATCCTTTTTTTAAGACGTGATTTGAACCTCCAAAAGTAGTGTAACAATGCACGAAAACTATAGACATATAGTTTTTTTTGCGTCTTTATTTTTATACTCCCTACCTTCAAAAATTTTTAACTTTTTTTCTTTTTTCTATGTACAGAGCTGTGTATGGGCTTGTTTACTGCATAAAATTGCACTTCATAGTTATGGTAATTAATATTCCATGCCGTGTACTGGGCAGTGGGAAAAAAATTCTGAATGCAGTGAAAATGGTGAAAAAAACGCATTTGCGCCATTTATTGTGGGTTTGGATTTTATGGATTTCACTGTGCGCCCCAACTGACATGTCTACTTTATTCTTTTGGTCAGTGCAATCACTGAGACAACATATTTGTATAGGTTTTATAATGTTTTCATACATGTACAAAAAAAAATCTTCATTTTGCTGTCTTCTGGCTCTAATAACTTTTTCATACTTTGGTGTACAGAGCTGTGGGTGGTGTCATTTTTTTTGCAACTTTTTATTAAGTTTTCAATGCTTTTATTTTTAAGACTGTGCAACCTTTTGATCACTTTTTATTTAATTTGTTATATTTTTCAAAAAGGCAAAAAAAGTGCCATTTGCGACTTTGGGTGCTATTTTCCGTTACGGGGCTAAATGCAGTAAAAAAAAGCACAATTATATTTTTATAGCTTAAAACATGATAGCCTCGGATCTTTATGTGACCCAAGGCCGTCATGGCAATGAATCGCCACTCCCCGATTACGTCAGGGGGAGCAACGATCGGAGCCAAGATGGTGGCGCTCACGCACTGCTGGCTTGCTAATGCCGGCGGCAGCTTTGCCAGCGCCGATCAAAGGGTTTACACCTGTGTTTGGTGCTAGCTCCAATCACGGGTGTTAGCGAAGGGTGTTTGTGAAGCAAACACCCGGGGAGTATGAAGAGGGCTCAGCCTGTGAGTCTGCTTCATACTTTCCCCTACGCAACAAGACATGCAGGTATGTCTTTTTGCGCTACGGGGAGGATTTTTTGACAAATGTTGAAGAAGGCGTTTCCTCCAGATTGGAAATAATATCTGTTTGGTGGATTGACAAAAATTTTACTCTGAAAAAAATTAGCTCGACTGCAGCTGTGAATTTAGTATGCAGTGGCTGAACCTGAAAGCTGCGTTAAGTAATGTGAAAGTAAGTCAGACCTGAAGTAATGCTGCACAGCCACTACAAATTGAACAGAACAATCTGCTGACTGTTTTGTACACTGTATATAAATTGCTTACCAGAATCAGCAATTAAGCAATGGGCATGGGGTGGTCCATCCCCCACCCAACATGATATTGTTGGACTTTTCTGAGGGAAATGAAATAATACTGTGCCCAATAAATAATACTGGTCAGTATACAGGCAGTCCCCTGGTTATGTACAAGGTAGGTTCTGTAGGTTTTGTTCTTAAGTTGAATTTGTATGTAAGTCAGAACTGTATATTTTATAATCGTAACCCCATTTGTTTGGTCTCTGTGACAATTGGACTTTTATGTTGTCATAAGAACCAGGATTAACAATAAAGCTTAATTGCAGACACCTTTGATAACTGTTACAACTGATAATTGTAGCCTGGGAATAAAGTACAGTAAATTCCCAGCATCCAGAGAGCCATTTGTAATTAGGGGTAGTCAGTAAGTCTGTTGTGTTCTTAAGTCGGGGACCACCTGTATATGACCATAATATAGTTCTGTATTTCATAGAGCCACTCCATGCCCATTACATGCCCTCCAACAGAAAAATAATTGTGATAAGTTACATTAGAGGTCATATCATTACAATTATCATCAACAATCAATGTCTCAATGGGAGAACATGTACACATATATATTTACAGAGCATGAACTCCTTCACGCAATGAATGGTGTATGAAGAGGGCTCACGGGCTGAGCCCTCTTCATACAGAGATGGGCTTTGCTGCATATTACATAGTGCTTGCACCAATTGCAGGTGTTAACCTCTTGTATGCCGCCGCCAAAGACGCTGGTGGCATTTAAAACACCGGACGCTGGTGGCGTCTCATTAATTGAGACTGCTGCTCCCCCGAAAATCATCGGGTGGTGGCAATCGGTTGCTATGACTGACAAAGACCCGAGGCTGCAATGAGGCTCATTGCCAGTGGTTCATTGTAATGAATCCTATGTAAAACAGTCATATACTGCAATACAGTAGTATTACAGTAGTAATACTAATAAGCAGTAGTAGTAGGAACGATCAGACCATCTTTGGTTAAAGTATCCTAGACAGTCTAAGAAATAGTGAAAAAAATGTTAAAAAGTTTTAAAAATGTAAGAAAATTTATAAAATATTAAAAATTAAAATCATCCCCCTTTCCCTAAAACTGACATAAAACTAAATAAACAGACACCTTAGGTATTGCCGCATCCCAAAATGCCGATTCATTCATTTATATCAAAATATAAATATGTTTATTGCCGGCGCTGAAAATAGCGCCCAAATGCCTGAAACATAAAAAATAAAAAATGTAATAGAAAGTGAGAAAAATGTTGCAGTCCTCAAAATAGTAGCAATGAAAATGTAGTCTCATTTTGCAAAAAAATTACACCTCATACAGCTCCATACACCGAAGTATGAAAAACTTATTAGCGTCAGAAGATGGCGAAAAATTTCTTTTTCGTACACATTTGTTTAATTTTTGAAAAATAATTAATACACATAAAACCTATATACATTTAGTATCACGGTAATCATAGTGAACCAAGGAATAAAGCAGAGGTGTTATTTGGAGCGCAAATAGTGAAATTTGTAAAAACTGAGCCCACAAGAAAGTTGCGCAAATGCGTTTTTTTTTTTCTTCCAATTTTTCCACATTTGGAATTTTTTTCCTGCTTCCCAGTACTTGGCATGGAATAATAAATAACATCACTGAGAAGTAAAATTTGTCAAATAAGCCCTCACACAGCGCTGTACACGGAAAAATGAAAAAGTTATGGACTTTTGAAGGTGGGGAGCGAGAAATGAGCGATAAAACTCTGCGTCCTTAAGGGGTTAAAAAGACAATGTGGCGCATTTACAAGGCCACTTTTCCTTTATGTGCAAACTGCTTGCACAGGTATTTAAGAAGTGTCGGCGCCACATATGTGTCTGCACTATAACCGACGAAACACAAATTTCTGCACATAAAGGGGTGTTCAAGTGTACATTCAGACTGGGCACCACATTTAACATGCAGAGGCTGAGGGAAAAAATGTCGGTGCACTCTGGTGGAGCGATGAAGGGAGCACAAGATTCATGCAGAACAGGCGCCACAATTCCTGAATCTGGTGCACCCTGCACAGGTAAACTGCACACAGCGCACACTGCACACTGTTTTTGATTAATGTGCCGAAACAACCTGTACATTTGCACAAACATTTCTGCAAGGGCCTTAAAATGGTTGTAATAAGTGTGCCTAAATGTGGGGGTGCAAAAACAGTGGTCCCATTCCCTTAAATGAATGTAGCAGGTAGAGCATGTACAGCGTTGCTTTATTCATACTTTATGACACTGCCAGAAATAGTCGAGCACTGCATTTTACTATCTTTGGTAATACCCGAGGCAGTGAAAAGAGATGCAGGAAAAATGCTTGACTTGTTGCTCCGTTCAAACATGGTGATGTCCATCCATTGTCAATTATCAATACCAGCATAAAATTTTCTGTCCTGTGGGTAGAGGATACCTTTAATATGTTGGACAACCCCTTCAAATTATCTGTGCAATACTTGTAATTTCAAAAAAATTCAAAATTACACGTAAAGAGACATGTCCTAAAGAAACTGGAAACTCTCCAAGTAGTCGAAAAATTAGGAACTATAGGAACCACGGAATGAAGGCTTCTAATCAATGGCCAACTATGTGACTATCTTTTTATCTCTGGCATTTTTCTGATTAAGATTTTTTATTGTCTACTTTTACAATTAATTTATATTCACTTATAGTACCTCATTCTCTTTCTTTTCAAATAATAAAACATGAAACTATTTACGTTGACTTCACTATAGCTCCCAATAAATTGCTTTAAATTAAGCTCTAATATATCAGCTTGCCATTCATTTTGGCAAAAAAAGGATAAGTTGATGTAAGTGATGATTTGTGAAAGTGATTGGCAACCATTAGAAACCTTTACGGTTTTCTTTTCAATTGAATCAGAAGTTGGTGTATTGATAGAAGCTGTGATTCTAGTGGGAACCAAGGATAACATGAATAATAATATTTCAGAGAGTCTTATAATTCAACAATGGTCTGGAAACTGTATTCCAATATTATTTGGAGAATTTTTGAAAATCCTTTGGTTAATATTCAATTTCCCATTTAAAAAAAAATCATAATGGGGAGGGCGCTGTACAGTTAAGAAATATGATCAATGGGAATGAAGTTAATATTCTGTAAATCCTAAGTAGTCATTACTTGGATTTATAAAGCTTTATACATAATAATCCCATTAGTCATCTGACATTATGCTTCTGTGGACTGTGTGTGCAACTAAGATTATTAACTGATAACCCTTTAAACTATGTCATTCACAGTGTACAGACATTGTGGACACAACTTCATTTAGTCTGTTCCTACTTACACAATTACACTTCACTAGTCAGTCTCTGGAGTACTGAACATTTCCCTGTAATTGCTGCTCTGGAACATTTCATACATTGGGGCTGGCTTCAGCACAAGTAAAACTTTCTATCCTTTCTGCTTTGGTTTGGTGGTTGCAAAAGGGTGGAGGAGCATTTGGGGCTAGTTGGAGACGCATAAATCCTCGCCTCTGCACTTTTCTGACATAATCCTTGTTTAACGTCTTAAAATGATCAATTTACTGTCTGTCCTGAGAAATGTGAGCTTAAGGTATTTATTTGGAGGTTTAAGTCACTTCAAAGATTTTTTTTCCCAAATGTCCAACGTCAGAGATTTCAAAGGTTGTGTGATAGAGATCACAAAAATTCTACATCATATAAATGTTCATGCCAGGAATTGGGGTCAGGAGGAATACAGCATGATGGCCGTGACTTGCCAGTATTCCAGAACTATACAGAAGGTACTGACATTGTAAAATTTGACTTGAGAATACCAGGTGAGTTTTTATTAAGTTTAAGGTATCAACCTTTGGCGTTTACACTATAAAATGTGTTTATTTTGAAGAATTTATTTTTCAAGTTGCCATTAAATTAAGTAGAAGATAATATCAACGTATCATCAATGTCACAGTCTTCTATATTTTACTTTATAAAACTGTTCCATTCAATTAACTTTATATATCAAAGAAAACAATTGTTCCCATGTGTCCAGAATAAATTACAAGGAGCAGATTCTTTAAAATGGTTATGTTTCCAAATGGACTCACGGTCATAAAGACAAAAAAATAAAAAAGTTGCTTTACTCTCCTCTAGCTTAAAAGGGTGTAGTTGGCCTTTACCACCAAAGGGTCTGAACCTAAAAGTATTCCTCTGTATCAGACCCAATGATTGGAAGGTCCCACTACACTTTTTTAAGCTCTATATTTTTTTGAATAAATTTCTTGATGTAAAATGTCCTTGAATAGGATCTGAACTAGGCTTTATCTGGTAATAGTTAGTCAATTCATTATGTCCATACAAAACAACTCTATTTTGACTTAATTTTTCATTAACTTATTAATCCAGTTGAATCTCTTAGTTATCTCTCATGTGTGCAGTTGTTCTCTGAAAATATATTTATTTATCTACCTTTTGCAATGCTACTTGCCAATACTAGCCTACACAGTAGGTGACAAAGCTGCATACACAGAGAGAACATACAAACTCTTTGCAGATGTTGACCTAGATGGCACTTAAACCCAGGACCCCACTGCTGCAAGGCTGTAATGCTACCTAGAGATGAGCAAGTATACTCGTCCGAGCTTGATGCTCGTTCGAGTATTAGTGTACTTGAAACGGCTCGTTGCTCGGACAAGTGTTTCACCTGCTCGATAATGAGCTTTCACTTAAGGAAACACAGTGAAGAACAGTGAAGAACACAGTGAACACAGGGTCATTTTACGGATAATTAGAATCATTTAAGTGAAGAACACAGTGAACACAGTGAAGAACACATTGCAGATGTTTCCATACATCTGCTAACTTATCAGAAGACATTAGTGCAGAAAGGTGTTCTTCACAATTGTATGTGAAGAACAATATGTGTGAAGAATCTTCACACATATTGTTCTTCACATACTATTGTGAAGAACACTGTTTTGCACTTGTTTCTTCGGATAAGTTAGCAGATGTACGGAAACATCTGCAATGGGTTCTTCAGTGAAGAATACATTGCAGATGTTTCCATACATCTGCTAACTTATCAGAAGACATTAGTGCAGAACGGTGTTCTTCACAATAGTATGTGTAGAACAATATGTGTGAAGAACACATTGCAGATGTTTAACACGGGTCATTCCCTTTTTTGAAGTTCCACAAATATTCCATTGAATAAAAAAAACCAAGAAACAGGACTGACTTCCTTATTTCTCAATAAAATGACACATTTTATTGCAGAGCCTTGGTCCCCTTGGCATTTTAGTGCTCGCTCATCTCTAGTGCTAACCACAGAGCCACGGTACTGCCCCTACAAAGCAAAAATCAAACAAATGTTATTATGATGTCATGTACACCATTTAGTTTACCTACTTTATCTTATATGGGTAAAGATAGACTTTGTATACAATTTGGAGCCATTTTTGTTAAATTATATCAATCTGGACTTAGGGTCCAATGTGACCTGTTTTAATTTGGTCCATATATTGTATCTGTATTATTTTATTATTGATGTTATTGTGCCCATTGACAATTATAATACACAGTTCTTTGTACTTCTGCACATGCTTCTATTTCAGGAAATACTCCAGTATGAGAAAGTACATCATAGTAAATTGAATAATAGTTTGATCTCCCTCTTGTCTGTGTTTTCCTTTTTTCTTTTCCTCGCTTTAATTAATTGCAATCAATCTTTAGTATGATATTACTCCTGAACAAAGGATTTTATTATTGAGAAGGGATTTCCAGCACTTATAAATGCTACTTGTAATGACTGATATGAATCAACAGTGTTGATAAAAGATTTATATGTAACAATTTATCACAAAGTTAAAATATAAACATATAGTCCATTTATACAGTATTTACAGAGCGCAGCACGGCTTCCGTACCCTGAGATGTCAGCGCAGGACGCCAAGGTTTTTTTTTTTTTTACAGTTTCGGACAATCTCTTTAACAAGTGCTACATCTGTATTTATCTGCTGATTTCAAACTTCGGAAAAGCTCAAAAATTGTGAAGGCCTATGGAAGAATATGCAGGAAAGCTACTGCATAAACCCCCAGATTTCATGCAGTCTTTGTTGTGTTGACTTGCAGGAGAATTTCTCTATATTTTGCATCACTTCTCTGTATGTGAATCATCATTCTGAAAAGAAGGCATGTTTTTGGTCTACATTATTGCTTTTTGTCAACAGTATTTTGCAGGATTTTTATGACCACCCCTCGCAAAACTGAAAAATACCACAGAGCACTAAATAATCTACATTTAATTGTCTCTCACACCAGAAGGTTAGTCAAGAACTTCAGCACTGAACAGATAGAGGTATAAGTGTGACTTGCAATTTACAGTTGTGCTTCTTGTGGTCTGGAATACATTTTTTCTCAGTTGTAACTTATTGCTCCTGAATTCCCCTAAAGATGTCTATACCTGCCTACCTTCCTACAGTTGAGAATAACAACACTCTTCTCCTAAATAGAGATGATCGGGTTGAAATTCAGGTTCAACTAGTTAGTCTGAATTTCAGGGGAGATTTGTTTCAAAACTTGGAGTTTGGCACAGACTTGAACATGAACTTGAAATCAATGGGGACGCAAACTTTAAAAACCAAACTTGGCTGCAAAAAGGGTTTAGTAATGGGTAGAGTGAAGAAAAATGAAGCTGTTGTCCACACCACAATGGGTTAAGTAAAGTATTTAAAATAATAACATAACATGAATAAATAATAATTTTTTTTTAATTATTTAAATTAAAATAAACATGAAAACATCTGAGGCTCCCTCCGCATCATGAGTAAGAGCACGGTTTAGTGCTAAAAAAATGTTGACGTTGACCTGTATATCTGTTTTTTGTTTCTAGATGCCATGTAACAACCAATAAATGCGGTTTTATCGCTGACATGAGCTGGATCTGTGAATTTTTTCATTGGACCTTCTCATCACTACTTCTAAATCAATCAATGTGCCCCACACATATAAAAGTGATAATAAATATTAGTGCCCTTTGAATAAATGATATAGGATTGTCATGTAAAAATGTATACTGTAGTGACTAAATCAATGGGGAAGATTTATCATGGGATATCTGCATCAAAATGTTGCATCAGGGTTTTTGTGACTTTTTGCTTACACTTACAATTATTTTCCCTAACCCGCCACCTTCACGCCAGGTTATGGTGGAGGGGCGTGAAGGGGGGTAGGGAGACCAAAGCCTCTTGATGGATCCAGCTGCGCCGGAGCAGGGGTGGGGCTATCATATGCAAGCGCCAGCGTTTGATAAAATGTGACTAATTATGCAACTTTTAAAAACATTTGTAAACGCATGCATGGAACTAGAACACTTTTGAAAGATTTTTTATTAAAGTGACAAAGCCACAATGGTATGACTGATGGCTAGCAGAGCAAAAAAAACTTTGAATGTTAGAAGATGCCTGCCTAATGGTAAATGTCCCCAATGAATATATACAAAGATTCCCTTAGTTCATTAATATATAAACAACACCTCGACTTAAATACATTCCACTTAACTGTGTTCTATATGGCAACCCTCTAACTCAGGTTGGGAAAATGTAATCTGTTGCAGTGCTCCCCAATTACATATATCATTCCCCACCTAAATAATAATAGTAAATATACAAATGTAACATATACTATATAAATAATATATAGAGATGAGCGAGCACTAAAATGCTCGGGTGCTCGTTATTCGAGACGAACTTTTCCAGATGCTTGAGTGCTCGTCTCGAATAACGAGCCCCATTGAAGTCAATGGGAGACCCGAGCATTTTTTTAATAAAACTGAACAGTAAAAGAACAGTGCAAAAAAAAAATTCCAGATGTTTGCAGACTTGTAAGAACACATTGAAATAACACTATTCTTCACTTTGCAGGTGTTCGCGCGTGTCTCCCGCTAAGTTAGGAGATGTGCACGAACATCTGGAATGTGAAGAATAGTGTTATTTCAATGTGTTCTGCACTTAAATGGTCCTGTATTCACAGTTTTTAATGTTTTAATTCTATTCTTCACATTGCAGGTGTGCGCGCGTGTCTCCCGATAGGTTCGGAGATACGCCCGCACATCTGCAAAGTGAAGAATAGTGTTATATCAATGTGTTCTGCCCTTAAATGTTCGTGTTTTCACTGTTTTTAATGTTTTAATTCTATTCTTCACTTTGCAGGTGTGCGCGCGTGTCTCCCGATAGGTTCGGAGATACGTGCGCACAGCTGCAAAGTGAAGAATAGAATTAAAACATTAAAAACAGTGAAAACACGAACATTTAAGTGCAGAACACATTGAAAGAACACTATTCTTCACATTCCAGATGTTCCGAAAATCTCCTAACTTAGCGGGAGACACGCGCGAACACCTGCAGGGTGAAGAATAGTGTTATTTCAATGTGTTCTTACAAGTAAAACATCTGCAAACATGTGTAATATTTTTTTTTTACAATAAAAATACTTTTATTCAATTTATTTTATTAATTTACTGCTCGATCTCGAGCCGGCGAGATACTCGTCCGAGTAACGAGCCGGTCCGAGTATGCTAATACTCGACCGAGCAGTATACTCGGACGAGTATACTCGCTCATCTCTAATAATATATAATATATAAATATATTTCAATCCAATGGATTATAACATATAGAGCGTTCCTTTATAAAATAATATATAGTTTCCAAAATGTATTAGATTATATACTGTTCCTTGATAATGAAATCTAATAATATAAAGCTGAGTGTATGTATGTGTATCCACTAAAGGAATCTGTACCATCGCGTTAAAAATCACTATATTTTGCACAGCTGCTCTCTGTAACTCAGGGAATGTCATATACTTGGTTTTGAGCTGAAATTTTCACCCTGCTCTTTCCAAAATCCACTTATTAACTACCATATACAGGAACCTATGTCTATGTCTACTGCTGCTGTGGCAGTTGGAAGCTGACCCGTGGTTGCTGTTCTGCCACAGGTCATTAATATGAGCAAAGCTGGGATTAGTTACTATAGGCAATGAGCAGAAGACAACGTATGTGCAGCAAGATGGAAAAAAATAGAGATAGGGGAAGATTTATCAAAAAAGTCTGCGGAAAAACTGGTCCAGTTGCCCAAGGAAACCAATCAGAGATCAGCTGTAATTTTATAAACAGTTGTGCAAAAATTTAAGCTCTGTTTGGGTGCCATGGGCAACTAGAGCAGTTCTGCTCTGAAACACTTCTGATAAATCTCCCCATAGACAAAGTGACAGTCGGAGACAGACACAGTCACTGGAATGAGAGTGTCAGAGATACTCGAATGTGTATCAGAGACAGTTACTGGAATAAAAGTGTCAGAGACAGTTACTGAATGAGAGTGTCAGCGACAGTCACTGGAATAAGAGTGTCAGAGACAGTCAATGAAAGAGTCTGCCAGAGACAGTCACTGAAAGAGACTGCAAGAGACAGTCACTCAAAGAGACGGTCAGAGACAATCACTCTAAGAGACAGTCAGAAGGTCTGAGAAGGCCCGAGACAGAGAGTCAGAGTCAAAAAGAGACACAGAGTCAAAAAAATGCATAAAAAAGGGTCGGTCAGTTCCTAAGATGGTCAGTGACAGAGACGGTCAGAGACTGAGACAGTCTATAGGTACATATAAAATATATTTTGTAAACGCTTTCGATTTTGTTATGGATAAGAGCATTTATTTACTATCCCAGGCAACACTGGGAGCTACAGTGTAATATGTGGAGTAATCACCTCCACATTAAATTATCTATCTATTTATTGCTCATGAAGTAAAATGAGACCCTCAATAATGAATTAAATTAATTAATAACAAGTAATTATGAATAATGATTTATATCTTAATAATACAATTCATTGAAGATCCCCGTCCCAACACTACCATTATCAGGGCCGTTCCTATGACCAAATCTTAATAGAATCGATAACACCCTTGTCTTGATGACAAGGGCAACAGCACTATAAGAAATGTATATTTCTCTATTTTAGCGGTACGCAGCCTGGTGCTGTAATTATGTTATAAG
The DNA here is from genome assembly GCF_040894005.1 of Engystomops pustulosus. Lineage (NCBI taxonomy): Eukaryota > Metazoa > Chordata > Amphibia > Anura > Leptodactylidae > Engystomops > Engystomops pustulosus. Next base: position 135,058,404 of record NC_092411.1, read on the forward strand.
CTAATTTTCTACGCTGCATTGCTGTATGTAGCCCTGTAATTGTGCTTTATTTCTTTTTCTAGTGCTGTATTACTTGACTATCACCTGACTATCAGTTTAAAGGGAAAATGATATCACATTTGGCATCAGAGACATTGTAGTAAGTCCCTACTGGAATTATAGCAGGCACAGCACATCAATATACAACAACCCTAATTTATTAATACAGACCCCTAATATTTGGTCTACATGATGCAAAGTAATCTATTGTATCCTCTAACTAATATATCCCACCCTTTTAAATAAGATTTTATATATATTTTAATACCCAGCACCCCCCCCCTTCCCAGATAAAAGGATTATGGCCCCATATAAAATGAACAGAACCCCCCCCCCCAAATAAAAGGATTATGGCCCCATATAAAATGCACAGCACCCCCCCCCCCCAATAAAAGGATTATGGCCCCATATAAAATGAACAGCACCCCCCCCCAAATAAAAGGATTATGGCCCCATATAAAATGCACAGCACCCCCTCCCCCCAATAAAAGGATTATGGCCCCACATAAAAAGCACAGCACCCCCCCCCCCCTCAGATAAAAGGATTATGGCCCCATATAAAATGAACAGCACCACCCCCCAGAAAAAAGGAATATGGCCCGATATATATAAATATCCCCACCCCTACACAGTTATATTAACTATATAATCCTATATCCTACATTTAATTAGTAATGGGACATCAAAAATAAAAAAACTTATACTTACCTCTGGGCAGGGTGCTCCCACGGCGCGGCTCCCATCTTCTTGCGGCTCTGATCAGAGACACAGGCAGCGTGACGTCGTCATCCGCCGCCTGTGTCTCTGCTTAGAACGGAGAGACGCCAGCAGCAAGATAGGCGCTGCATCGCTCCGCTAATAAATCGCGCCTGTCTATTAAAGAGCAGTGGGCGCCCGAATCACCCACATTCGAGCGGCGAATACCGCCGCCCTTTACAGGGACCCGCATTGTGCCGCCTGAAGCGAGATTTTCACCTCGCCTCATTGCAGATGCGGCGCTGTGATCGAGGGTGAGTAACTTTTTGGAATCCCTGTCCATATTTTAATCAAAGGTGTGGGAGTCATCCAGAAGCACTATACTGAATATATTTACCATATTTTGTGGAAATATTTGATGGACTTTGGGTGAGAACTTGAAATTGTAAATTTCCTAGAAACTGCCTCGGGGAGAGGTGTGCTGGGGAACAATCTTATATATATAGATATAGATATAGATATATATAGATATATAGAGAGATAGATAGATATAGATATGTATCATGCTGGTAATTATTTTGAGCATCCACCTTTAATTTACTGTATTCATTCTGCTCAGTTTTTGAGCACTACTCGAGTAGCAGCAAATATTTAAATATGATTTTAATAAATCAATACATCCATAATATAATATATATATAATCTACTCCCTGGCCTTTCCTAAATACCATATGTTCTATATTTGTACTCTGATTACAAGCCCCATCTACACAGGACAAGTGAGAAGTCATGGTCCAATAATGCAAAAGTTTTCAGGCACTGAACATTTGGGATTTATTAAAACTATTTATGTTAGTACATTTTTAAAAATAACTCTGTAATTACAGTCATATTAAATGAAATCCCTACAGTACAATAATCCTGAAAATTGTGAACATTTTTCTAGCATGTATAAAATATAGCGTTTTCGCAGAGGAGGTAAGCAGCCCTTTTGCTGGTTCATAGATTGCTTAATTCGTTCTTCTCACTTTCTTTGCAGTAACAGTCTTGTTGGAAATAATTAGTTTTCTTTTTAAATATTCTTCATAAACAAAATGACAAACACGAGCGAGCAGCAGAAGGTAAGATGCAGAGACAGGATTGAAGGAGGAGGTAATTATCATGTGAGCAATGCTATGTCAAGAAAACAATGTTTTGTAAAAGTGTGTAATGAACTCTTTGTTCCTGCTCTTCAAATCTCAAGTGGGACAATTGACCTAAGCTGACTATTAGGGCTGATACAGCTCTGGTTGAGTGAGTTCTATCTTGGCTCTCTGGTGACAGCACTGCCAAAAAATAACAAGGACTAAAATGTGCACGGACAGCCATTTCAACACATGTCCTCTTCAGCTGACTTAAATATGAACTGCAGTAAACAACAGGATGGACATCTTACGCACATTTATGCACTTTCAGTCAACAGTGAAGCCTTCTGGGTTTGTACAATCCCTATCTGACTTGTTTAGAAGAGGAAAGGACATGGATGCAATGAGGGGAAGGAAGCTAAAATCTCTAATATACATATTTGCTGCTTACATTCATGCATGATTTTAGCCTTAAGCAAATGAATGAATTGTAACATGCCAAATTAACTTTATACACACACATATAGGAAACATTGCACATCCAGCTTTTTTTTAAATGTTTTTGCTGTGAAGTTTGAGGAACTACTTCCTGCAGCTTCTAACATAGACCTATCAGCAGACTGCACAATAATATGCCAGCTTTCTCTGCATTATCTCCCCCTTCTCTTGCTATGAAGGAAAGGAGCTTCAGAAGACAGAGTAACGGGATAGAAACACAAGTTCTTAGTGAGGGAAAATCAAACAGTTTTTTTTATTGTTGTTCTTTGTCATTTTTCTTTAGAAAACTGAAACCACTGGGTTAATTGGCCTAGTCCAGCACCATAATAGGGAAAACACAAATCCAAATAGGGGGATATAATGGAACCTCACTGGGGGCCGGCACCACGCTCGCGCCACTTACCTGCCCTCGCTCTGGCATACCGTCGCGCATCCCAGCCTTCTAGGGCGTGCGTGTTTCTATGCTCGAAGATTTAAAGGGTCAGACTCAGCGCACCATTTAATGGTGCTGGCCGTCCCCTGAAAGTTGCCTAAAAGCCGGTCTCTCCCAGTATTCCCCGCCGGATCTTCGTGCTTATGCCGTTGAGAAAGCTTGTGTCCCTGTCTTGTGCCTGTGTTTGGCCGCTTCTGTACTTAACTTTGATCCTGTTCCACCTGCCCTGACCTCCTGCTTTGTTTCTGACGTTGATTCTGTACTGCCTTTTTTGACCTCCTGTCTGTCCCCGTCTACGTTTCTGCCTGTCGTCTTTGTACCTCGCCTTGGCTGCCACCACGGACAAAGTCGCACCTGTGGAATAACCTGGTGGTACCATGGCCGCAGCAAGTCCAAGCCGCTTTGGGGCAGGCTCTGGTGAAAACCAGGTACCACTTAGATTTTGGTCCCAGGTGTCGGCTTACGTCATCATCCGTGGTGGTCCAGTGGGTCCACTAACCCTGGAGCTTCAGATGTTGGGCCAAGAGACTGAACCCCCTCCTCAACTGTCTCTGCTTGATTGCCTCACCTACCCTATGTGGAAAGGGGCAACTAGTCAGCGTTCCCTTCCTGCGCCAAAGTAACAAAAACAAGACAGAGATGAAGACAAGACAATACAAACAAATAAAAATAGTCCCCAGAGCTGGGTCAGGTTCAAGAGGACAAATTCAGTACAAAATCACAAGGCAAAGGAAGCGATTGGACCAGAAGTCTACAAAAACTCAGACAAAACAGCAAGAGAGCAATGTGAGTGGAGGGAGAATCTGTCATTATTGATGATGGATTAATTAAAGAACTGAACCAAACACAAATTTTAAAATCAGTTTGGGTTCCAGACCCGAATCCCTTCAAGAACACTAAGGAGCTGAGCTCTGCCACTTTGGCAGAGGGTCATAATCAAGAGCATCACTACTCTACTAAATGGTGACACTATTAGGAGCTAAAAGAAGGATAAATCCTATTTCTGTACTATCACATTTGACCTACAGTAGGCATGAAATATTTTGTAACGATATAATATATAATCATAGTATAGCTATAATATATTACAATATAATTTAAGAAAGGCACACCATTTTACAACTGTCTTGGTAAACTTGTTGTACATTCTCCTTATGTAACTGTACTTGTTGTAATACCCCAATTTCAGATCTGGCTTGTCATCTTGAAACCTTAAAATGACTTTTTACTTCCATGTTTTTATGTTAAACGTGGTTTATGAGAAGATTTTGATGATTTATAAACATATTCCATGTCACTATACCTAATAAAAGGGTGGTGGGGGCCCCTGGGTGTAAACTGGTGGAGTCAGCCAGTCCCGGTAGTATATAGCCTGTCAGCTCCTGTAGGATATAGCCTGCCAGCCTCCTGTATCATACAGCCACCAGCCCCTTTAGTATACAGCCAGCCGAGTAGAATACAGCCACCAGCCCCTGTAGTATACAGCCAGCCCCTGTAGAATACAGCCAGCAGCCCTTGTAGTATACAGTTACCAGCCCCTGTAGTATACAGCCAGCCCCTGTAGAATACAGCCACCAGACCCTATAGTATACAGCCAGCCCCTGTAGTATACTGCAAGTCCCATGTAAAAAATAGCCACAAAATAATAAGCTTTATACTCACCTTCCGTTCCAGTGATCCCATGATCGCTCTTCGGGCAGCCGCCGGCAGTAGGGAGTGATCGGACGCCGACAGCGTGACGCCATCACTCGCCAACAGCGTCCCATCACAACCTGCTGCCACCGAAACAGTGCATCAGCTTTTTCCCCCCAGCGATGGCAGCTGTGTCTCACTGACACAGCTGACATCCTAGACCCCTAGGTGCGATGTGGGCGGCTGCTGCGCACCTGAGCTGAGTCACTGACTGTTGGAAACTGGTGGGGGCCCCTAAAAAAGTGACAGTGGTGGGGGCCCCGTGGGCTCACCCATGCCCCCCGTGTGCACTGGTGTGGCTCCCACGCTTCTTACCTGTCCCAGCTTATGATCCCGGTCCTCCAGCCATGCGCACGTGTCCCCACCTCCTAGGGAGCGTGTGAACCAGCTTCAGAAAATTGAAAGGGCCAGCGCACTGTTAATCGGCACTGAGCATTTCCCAGAATTCTATATGAACCTGCCTCGCCATGCACACCCTGTTGGATCTTTGTGGCTATTACCTCTGAAAAAGCTATTTCATGCAATTTGCTGTGTTTCTGAATACCTGTTGTGACCCCTATTCCGTTATTGACTCCGATCCTGTGATGCCTGTTTCGACCGCCTGCCATGAGTTTGACTTACGATTCTGTACTTCTCCTTGGCCACCACCATGGACAAAGTCACGCCTGTGGAACGACCTGGTGGTACCAACCTGCTTTGCTACAAGCTCTGGTGAAAACCGGGTACCACTTAGGCTCTGGTTCCAGGTGTCAGCTTACGTCTTTGTCTGCAGTGATACAGAGGATTCACTACCACTGATCCTGACAATAAAAAGTACTACATTCTGCAGGTCTCACTATGGCCACTGTGCCTAATAATAGATGAGCACAAGCAATTTTTGTAGGAGTTATAAATTCAGCAGCCATTGATTTTACAATACACACAGGTATACAATGCTGTGTAAAAAATCACATATAGAGAAAACACCTTAATTACTCTGCTGATGGAGTGGCCCCATGCCTTTGTACTTGCTAAAAACCTGTGAACATTTGTTTGGAGGTTTTTAGGCAAAACTATGCCCGGTCTTACCTGTAATAGTTTTTCGCGTTGGACTCCAGGTGGCCATCAGGCGATACATCATGAGGCATATGTCTGACTGATAGTTCACACTTATTTACACAGAAAATTCTTTATTAACCTCAATGGGGGACTTTTAGCAGGGCTTGTAAGCCATTTCCCCCTTTATGCCACCTCCAAGGTAAGTGGGCACGGAGGGGTGTAAATGGGACAAAGTGACAGCAGAGTGGGTCAACTAGGGCACTACATGTAGCCTGCACCTGTTTAGGTCTGAATGGGTGCAGGTTATAGTGTAATTCTAGAATCGTCCACAGCCTGAGCATCTTGATATATGTAATTTGGAGGAGGAGCAGGGATTTCGTGCTGGGGCACGATGTGTCAATATATGATAAATTCCCCCCAATGAGTCAGCTGCCTATGGTCAAAATGAAAGTCGGTGATGCAGTGCATTCCTTCTCGTGAACATTCCTCTTCTCATCATTTATTTAGTACTTGAGGAGTAGTTTTAAAGACCTTTAGTGCTATATGCACCTGATGCAGAATGGCCGCAGATTTACGGTACACAGAAGTAAAAAAAATCTGGTGACACCAGAAGCTGCGAATCATAAGGATAAATCCATTTACTACCCTGCTCCTGTACTATGTGGCAGATTTTCTCTGCAAAACTATGTTAATAATGTGTATGATGTGCGGTTTGCCTTATAGTTTTTGTTTCAATATATACTGAAAAGATTGAAATGCAATTCACATTATATCAATGATGTGAATTGCATTTCAATCATTTATGCATATATTGAACATAGATTTGTTATGTTTATTATATTATATATATATACATATACAGTATATGTATATAAAGGCTGTCACTGAGCATATATATACACACACACACACACACATATACAGTATATGTATATAAAGGCTGTCACTGAGCATTCTTTTCAGAGGTACATTCTCCGTATTGTTCCAGGACATTACAATTCATTTTGTTCTGTGAAACCTGGAGCAGTGTTTTAACCTTTGAGGGTTAAAAGGTTTAATCAATGTCAAATGTCTCATCTTCTGAAGGCGATAAAGAACAGTCTGTCGAGCGATACCCAACAGAACATCACTTTGTCAAGGCACAGAGCGGCCTACAGCTTGTCAAATAAGTTACCAGTAGCCTCTCTGCGGTTAAAACTGAACTCCTTCCTGCTTGACCTATTATTTGATATTTGACCACTTGGTTGCAAGACACTTGCTCTTTCCAGCTGAAATGTCACTGGGGCATCTTGTCAGCTCCCCGACATCTCGGCCTGACATACAATTTTAGTTTTGTGTGCTACAAGGCAGAAAAAATCAGGGCAATGGCCTTGCTTGAAATTCTGTCAGCTTCGAAGATGGGCATCACTCTTGGGCCTCTCCAATAGAGACAGAGGAAAATTAAATAAAAAGATGAAAAAAAGGAAACATGTTTCATTGAAGGTCACAGCATCCCAGTGAAGTCACACGGCATATTCTAAATATATTACCTGCAACAATGGTTCGGGAAAATGTCCTAATAAAAAGTATGATCGTATCGTCACAAAAAAAAAATCACCACTTCTTTCTTCTGAATGAAACGCAAGTAGCTTGTAAGGAGCTTGAATCGCCTGTGTCTGTCGGGATCATATTCAGCTGTTAACTTGTTCAAACGGGCAAGTGGTATCATGTAGTTTTACAAGGAGAACCCTGACCTTCTCACATTGACCCAGAGTGACATTATTGTGCGGGAGGGGAGGCAGCCATATCATTTCTGTTTTGCACAACCTGCTTAAAGTTTGCAACTAAATGCTTGTCTTCAGCTGAGCTGACAAGAGAGGAAGAGGGGGCTCAGTGAACCATGGCCGGGCTGCCATGAAATGACAGGAATCATTGGCATACATTTCAAAGAGCTCTCTCAATCCCATTAAAGTATTGCAGCCCTGTTTTAAAATGGACAAGTATGAAACAACTTTGATAGAGAGAAACTAAAATTGGCTTATTGATTTTTTTTCCAGGACTGTGTGCAAAATTTCCTCAAATGTAAAATTCTCTCACATTCTGCATACATTACAACACAATCTGTAAAAATCTAACAAAGTGTATATAAGAAAATAGTATTTTTAGAATATTGAAACTGAGCCAACCCATGTCGATAGCACTATAAGTATGGGCATGTATGCAAGTATTTTAGGAATTTTAGGAACGGGTTCGCAAAATTTCCTCATTTCATTTGTGATTTGGGATTGATTTTTGTTAAATGTTAGTAAATTGCAGTTGCTCTCTTCCTGTTTTCATCTTTTTCATTGTAATCATAAACTGACACACTTCAGCTTGGAATCCTGAAGCACATGGTAATTGTCATAGAATGTGGATGAAATCTTGTTACATAATATCCATTATCAGGGCCGATTCTAGCCTTTTTGCTGCCTGAGGCGAAATTTTAAAATGCTGCCCCCCCCCATGTACGCGTGCACGTGCGTGCCCCTGATGATGCTACCTTACACACTAGTAGTCATTAGTCACAGATATTAGTGACCTCTAGTACCTTACAGGTGACTATCTACTCCATCCGGAAGGGTACTTCTTTACGCTTTCTTCTGGCCTTGGTTTTCCTCCGAATTCACAAAGAAATGTCTTCAACTCCATGCAGCACAACTCCCCATGGCGCCCCTAAAAATACCACAGTCACAGTATAATGAATTGTGATTCCAATATATATTATCCTCACAACATGACTGAACAAACTATTCTCAACATAAAACATCATTTAGTCACCCAAATTAGAGCATATAGAGCAATTCAATTAGGTGCCCTAATTTAGCCTCCCCCAATAATGAACAGCCGAGTATACATAGTCTCTCCTCTCTACCATTTATATACAGCCTCTCCCCTATCCCCCTGTATACACAGCCTTTCTTCTACCCCCCTGTATACACAGCCTACACCCCCCCACACCCCGTATACAGTCTCAGCTCCCCCACCACCTGTATCCAGTCTCAGCTGTATACATGCCCCACACAATTACCCCCAGTAATGTCTCCCATACAACCCCCCAAAATTTCCCCCATACAACCCCAATGTAATGTGTCCCAGACTCCCAGTAATTACCCCCACAGCTACCCCCAGTAAGTAATGTGCCCACACACACAGCCCCCCCAGTAAGTAATGTGCCCACACACACAGCCCCCCCAGTAAGTAATGTGCCCACACACACAGCCCCCCCAGTAAGTAATGTGCCCACACACACAGCCCCCCCAGTAAGTAATGTGCCCATACACACAGCCCCCCAGTAAGTAATGTGCCCATACACACAGCCCCCCAGTAAGTAATGTGCCCACACACACAGCTACCCCCAGTAAGTAATGTGCTCACACACACAGCCCCCCCAGTAAGTAATGTGCTCACACACACAGCCCCCCCAGCAAGTAATGTGCCTCACACACAGCCCCCCCAGTAAGTAATGTGCCCACACACAGCCCCCCCAGTAAGTAATGTGCCCACACACAGCCCCCCCAGTAAGTAATGTGCCCACACACAGCCCCCCCCAGCAAGTACTGTGCCCACACACAGCCCCCCCAGCAAGTACTGTGCCCACACACAGCCCCCCCAGTAAGTAATGTGCCCACACACAGCCCCCCAGCAAGTACTGTGCCCACACACAGCCCCCCCAGTAAGTAATGTGCCCACACACAGCCCCCCCAGCAAGTACTGTGCCCACACACAGCCCCCCCAGCAAGGACTGTGCCCACACACAGCCCCCCCAGTAAGTAATGTGCCCACACACAGTCCCCCATGTTCTTCCCTGGCCCCTGTCATGTCTCCCCCTCACCTCACTCAGGCAGCTCTCTGTGTGTGTACTGCTTTCCCCGGCAGGTCATGTGACCATTGCATCATCAAAGGTCCTTCAGCCTTCAGCCTCCGGGAGTCTTCTACTCCCGGAGGGTGAAGCAACTGCTGGGGAAAGCAGTCCCTGTACATGGTCTCATAACGATCTGTGTCCTGAGGACACAGATCGTTATGAGAGAGGGAAGGAAGATCTAGCGATCCCCCTGCTGCACTCACCATTCCGTGCTCCCACGCAGCTCCCTCATCTCCTCCAGCCAGCAGCCCTCTGTGAAAGGACACAGGTCGGCACGGGCACGTGGTGACGTCATCACGCCGACCTGTGTCCTGCAGAGCGGTGCACACAGTTGCGATGTGCTGCACCGCTCTGCCTATAAATTACATCACCGCCTTGAAGGCGGCGATGTAATTTATTTTACAGGTAGCACGGACCTGCCAGCCATTGGCAAGTCCGTGCTACCAGCGGCAAAATGCCGCTTTTAAATGGGGTCCGCTATCTGCCGCCTGAGGCGGGGACTTCACCTCGCCTCATGGCAGAAGCGGCCCTGTCCATTATGCTGCTACTGTACATCATAGCAGCTTAACCACCAGCAAGTCCAGAATACATAATTTGTGATAGAGGATACAACATTAAGGTACTGCCGTTTTGAGATTTTTTAAAATAAATTTACAGGATTACAAAATTTACTTTTCTCATATTTACTATTCATTTATGAAGTTTTGTTAAAAGTTAAGTTACGGGACACTAAATCACTCACAGGTCCAGGACCTGTGGTTTAGTCCCACGAAAGACCGAGTATGTGTTCCAGTGTAGGGGCAGTAAAAAAAGACAACCTTAATACTTACCTGCTCCAGCATACCCATTGCCTGCTCTGGAACACCCAGGCTTCACTGCGCAAGTACTGTGGGTACAGAGCAGGTGCAATGAAGCTGTCATCTCCCAGTTTCATCCTGCAGCGTGAATGGAGGCGTGAACTTCAGATGTGACTCACATCTAGGTAAGTATGTATGTTAATTTTTTATATTGCCCTCATGCCAAGAGCTTATAAAAACCATTTATGGACCTGTAGTTGGTTTAGGGTCCCAAAGCAGGTTCTCTTTGAGGTTAAGTATCAGACTCTTACAAACACATGAAAACTGTGATATGTTTCATTGAAACTTTCACCCCATCATTTTGCTTATATGTTACTTTCTCAGAATGCTGATATTTAAAAGTCGAACTTTCGTGCAAGCCATGAAAAAGTCACAATTCCAGGTGCACAACCAGGAATTGTGACTTTTTATCTCCCTATGCCAACTTTACACCAAATATGTGCTGTGGGGGTGTTAGAGGGCACGTGGGGTCAGCGAGTGCTTGGGAAGGGGGGGGGGGGATCTGCTATAGCTTGAGATAAAGTGCAAGGCTAGTCCACAAAGGTCTCCTAAATGTCAGTCACGGTCTTCAGAACCTCCCATTTTGACCGATTTGTGACAGATTTGCTAATCTCTAAAAATAATAAATCTGTATTTATATAGCGCCATAATATATTGCACCCCTTTACAAATCCTGAGATACTGTACATATATACAAACATTATGGAGCAATAGAAATGAGGACACTGCCTGCAAGAGCTTGCAATTTATCAGAGGGAGAAGGTGACCCTGGAGATAATAGTGTCTGTATACTGTGATCTGCAAACACAGATTATCCATTCTAGCAGTCTAAAGCCATTTGTAATGAAGTCTAGTTACAAGGGAGACAAACAGAATGGAGAGCCCAAACTACTAATCCCCAAAAAAAAGCCCTACCTACTAACTCGATCCACCCTAAATGGTTGCCAATAACTGGCTGCAAGTCCTTTCCTGCACTAAAGTGCAAACACGGAACAGGACGAACAAGCACAAACAGGAAGAATGGTCAACATGCTGGGTCAAAAAAGAGAAAGCAACGAAGGACAAAAACACAGAAGCAGAAGAGTAGTCTGAATAGCAGATAAAAAAGCGGAAATGCACATAATAGATTCACAATCAAGGTACGGATCAGGTCAAAATAAACTGTAACTGGTGCTGAACTGAATGTGAATAGAATATTTATGGGAATTCAGAGCCTCTGCTCCAGAAACAATTGCAGCAGATCTTTGTCAGTCACAAAAGTTAACCACTGCAGGACCCAGAGCCAATTCTGGCCTTTTTGCTGCCTGAGGCAAAAACTCAAAGATGGCAGATGCAACTAGGGCTAGAACACAGCAGACTGTAGGCGGAGAAAAGTGTGGTGCAATTAGCTCCTCAACAGCCAGGAAACTAAGCCTATATTCAAAGTACAATAACACACCAAGTACAATAACATGTACAGTGTCTCCTGTGTGTGTGTGTGTGTGGGGGGGGGGGTTAAAACAATAAACATATAAACATTTAACCTCTTATTCTTACCTCTGTGCCATTCACCCATAATCCCACTCGTTAAAGGGGTATTCTCGTCTGGGCATTCACATTCAGTTTCACTAATCTTCCATATATAAACATTTCTTCAATTGGATGTTATTAAAAAAATGTTCCTGTGTGAAGATAATTTCTCATAAATGTAGTCATTCTGTCCCTTAGAAACGAGATAGCTTCCTAGGTTACGACCACCTCACACTCTGGCAGCAGTGGCCAGAGATGCGCTATAGAGTCCTGCCTGACCACATGGATTCAGCGATCATTACCACAGGAATAGCTGTACTATATACAGTAACTCCCGGACATTTCATATACAAAAACTTTTTGTTTATTTGTGCAATCACTCCAGCAGAGGTGGCCGTAACCGAGGAAGCTATCTAGTTTCTAAGGGACCATATGACTACATTTATGAGAAATTATCTTCACACAGGAACATTTTTTTTAATAACATATAATTGAAGAAATGTTTATAAATGGCAGATTTATCAAACAGAATGTGAATGCCCAGACGAGAATACCCCTTTAATGCCTCTGTTTGTATACATAGGCTGAGAGAGCTGTCCCAAACACTGCTTCACTCCTGACACGACATCCCATTTAAGCAAAATTTAGTGAATGTTTGTGCAAATGTGTTAAAACATTTGCACCTTTTTGAAAACTAATGCCAACATAAAGAGCCCAGGAATTTGTGAAACAAGACAAATACAATTATACAAACAAGTAAATTATAAATGAACTAGAACTGAGTTTCTCAAACAGTATTGAATCCCAAGAGCCCTGACTTGGCGTTCCCAGTAGCCGCTTAAAATAATGTACATATTTCAGTAATAAAAGTTAGCAAAAGATACAAGGGACTTGAGGTTTAGCCCTTAAAAGGGCTATCCTCACATCCTATAGATGTAACTACCACCTGATCTATAGGTAGATATGTGGTGGTAGGTTCCCTTTAAGGAATGTTCTTATGCTATACTTGCTGGATATTTTTTCAAAAAGTCATAAAAAAGTCAGAAAATGCATAAAAAGTTCCAACACAAAAACCAAGAAAAAACAATGATAAATAACCCCCAATGATGCCACAGTTCTGGCAGTTCAAAGTACAGCTTTGAACGTATAGCAACATTACAGTGATAACCTTAAAAATAAATCTACAATTTTATCAAAGTAGCAAACACCTACACATACTTGCTTGTCCTCCTCTACTTCTTGATCTTCGCTAAGCTTGACAAGCCGGAATTGCCTAGAAAAAAACTTATAATTGGCCGGTTGGGGCACAGGGATGAGATGTCCGGCACTCCGGGCTGCTAATTATACAAGTATCTCACACCTCCCTCTCCTATGCTGGGACAGGGAGGGGACATCACGTGAGGCCTACGTAGAGGCCTCCCTCTCCCATGTTGAAGAGGGAGGTGAAGTTATGAGGGGGTGTGCATAATTAGCAGCCCGGAGTGCTGGACATTTCTTTTCTAGGTGATCCTGACATGTCAAGCTTAGCAAAGACCACAGCCGGGATTAAGATAAAGAGCAGGACAGGTGAGTATGTGTATGTTTTCTTTTGTTTTTCTTTTGTTCAGCACATGAAAACACAGCCTTTTTTCTTTGTGTGGCTAAAAATATTTTTTCAATTCTGACAGTTGCAGAAGAAGCAGTGCTATGCATCTCACGTTACTTGACAGCCACCAATAGGTGTCTTGTTTTCACAATTGTCTCAATTGGTTAAACAAAATAGTACATACTAGGCATTCATGTGCTCCCAATTTTGTGTGCCCCTATGTTTTCTCCATTGTATCCATGCTGTCGATTCAGAGATGGCAACAGACCATTGCATAACACTGAGGGATTTTCTATATTAAATTCTATTTTACAGCATTAATCATTTTGCGTTGTAAATTTTCTTCTGATTTCCTCACTGGACTACAAGTGTTGTCCAGAGACATCCACCAAATGATAGTGTATAATTATCTATGTGCTCTGGCTTGTTTTTTAGAAGCTGTTTAGGTATGCTCCTCATATTAGTACATACATTACTGCTTCTTAATTTTTTATCTTACTGTTTTTTTACTTGTGTTATGGCATTTGTAAACCATGAAACTTTCTTATACCGTATATACTCGAGTATAAGCCGACCCGAGTATAAGACGAGGCCCCTAATTTTACCACAAAAAACTGGGAAAACCTATTGACTCGAGTATAAGCCGAGGGTGGGAAATGCATTGGTCACAGCCTCTCCAGTATGTAGCCAGCCAGCCCCTGCCCCAGTGTATATAGCTTGCCAGCCCCTGCCCCAGTGTATATAGCCTGCCAGCCCCTGCCCCAGTGTATATAGCCTGCCAGCCCCTGCCCCAGTGTATATAGCCTGCCAGCCCCTGCCCCAGTGTATATAGCTTGCCAGCCCCTGCCCCAGTGTATATAGCTTGCCAGCCCCTGCCCCAGTGTATATAGCTTGCCAGCCCCTGCCCCAGTGTATATAGCTTGCCAGCCCCTGCCCCAGTGTATATAGCTTGCCAGCCCCTGCCCCAGTGTATATAGCTTGCCAGCCCCTGTCCCAGTGTATATAGCCTGCCAGCCCCTGCCCCAGTGTATATAACCTGCCAGCCCCTGCCCCAGTTTATATAGCCCCCCCCCCTTCCCCGTCGTGCAGCACAACAATACCGGATGGATCGCACAGAAGATCTACGGGTGCCGCCAGAAAGGCGAGTTTTGATTTATTTCTTTTTTGACTCGAGTATAAGCCGAGTTTGAGTTTTTCAGCACATTTTTTGTGCTGAAAAACTAGGCTTATACTCGAGTATATAAGGTAATAAACCTATTTTTCAGTATCAAAAGATCCCAGAGGTGTAGGTGCGTTTCCATGTTTTTTATGACTTTCAGATAAAAGTATGTACCTCCATGTAACCTTACAGTATATTGCTTTTGTTTTACGTATTGGTTAACACACAATAAAGATCAAAAATTAAGACGAAGATTAGATTGGCATTCTTCATTCATAAAACAGGCTTTCTTTATTCACTGGTATGACACAGTAAAATAATACAGTCACTTTTATGAGGTCCACTTCATGTGTCTCTGACCTGTAGGTCATAGTGTAAACCCACAGGATCACATCTCAGTTCATTCCTCAATCCTTTTGCATCAGTTATTCTTAGCCATGAACATCTTTCCATTATACCTTATCTATCTATGTGCATTTTCCACATTTGTTTTCCACAAATCTTTTTAGTTCACAATAATTGATTGCCCTTAAACATACTTGTATAGATTTGCATTAATTATGCAATTTTGATACATATACAGTATTTTAGTCAATGGGACACCCAGCTTATTGACAGTAGATTGAAGTTGTTAAAAAGCAAAGGACAACATCACTATATCAAAGTTTCAGCGAAAATGTGAATTCGCACAAAGAATTGTCAACAATCATATATTTTCCTGACAAATGGAACAATGATTAAACTAGACTCTACAGCCTAGGGGCCCTATGGCAGTCACTTGTAGCAGATCCTGTTTGTCTGTCACAATATAGTAAGCTTTTAAAGATGATGCTGTTTCATGACATTGTATGACAGAATGATATGCTCTCTGGAGGTTATTTATCATTGGTATTCCTGGGCTTTTTTGGCGTAAAAAAAAGTCTAAAAAAACGCACATAGGTTATTTGGGACTTTCCACTGGTAAAATGTCTCACAGAGCTATTTCTACCACTTCATTAATCTGGTGTAAATGTAGAAATACTGCAAAGCCAAAGATTCATGACTTGTCCAAAAAAGTCCGATAAAAAGTCTCATAGTTACTTTACCTACTGGTGTATGTGCTGGGACTTTTTATACATTTTGAGAACTTTTTTTTAAAATAAACACAGCAATTAGAGCAAATGAACATTTATTAAGGGGTCAAGGCCACTTTAATGAATTTCATGGGCGTCTGAGCTCTAAAATCAGACATAGACTTTCGCAAGGAGTCTACCTAATTATAAATTACCCCCTCTGTGTCTAGTTGTATCTACTTATTGGTTTTGATATGAATTTCAGTCAGACTTACCAAGTTGTGATGTTGTATTGAACTGATTTAACAAGAAATTGAATTGTAAATTGGATGCAAGCTAAGGGTAGATACATCTCTAGTTAATTAGTAAACAGTAAGTGTTCAAGGGGTATTCTTATTTCAGCAAATAATTACTATTGTTTGTGAAATGAAAAGTTAAACAATAATTTTCAATATACTTTCTGTATCAATTCCTCATGGTTTTCTAGATCTCTGCTTGCTGGTTACTTCCAGTGGACAGGAATTTGACCATAGTCACACAGGTGCCCGGCTCATTATAACACACAGCTCTGATCACTCTCTATGAAACTAATAGTCTGTGCGACCATGGTCAGATTTCTGTCCACTTTACGTAAATATAGAAGCTTTCTTTAGAATGACAGGAAGCAGAGATATAGAAAACAGTGAAAAATTGATACAGAAGGTATATTCGATAAATGTATAAATTTTCATTCTACCAACAATAACGTTAATTTGCCAAAATGGAAATACCCCTTTAAGCTATTTCTTACGAACAATAACATTTTTAATTTAATGTTAGAATTCAGATTAGTGTAAGTACATGCAATGTAATTTCATCTTAAATCACACTCTTAAATTACTCCGAATCCAGAGAATACTTGGAATTCCACAATTGTATGCCTCACTTTTTTTTGTAGTGCTGCAGAAAAAAATCAATGGTTACATCTAACAACTAACTCAGCAATTTTCTTTGAAGTTGACGCTTTTGATTTCCTGATTCCATGGAAGCCGTGGTACCTTATGGCTTTATAAAGGCAGAAAAAAACAAGTTGTGCCGGTATTTCAAGAACATCTAATGCAACAGCAAGTTCAAGGTAGTGCCCATGAGAACTAGGCATTGAGCAGGCCAACTTTTCATAGGTATTAAACTAATGTTTAAAAATTATAAATCACGTAAGAAACATGTTTCTTCATCCACAGCACTATTCAATAATGCATTATTAATTTATTAAGATATAATTGACTTAGTATATGTCAGCTGAGATGAAAGCCTTCATATAATTTAGCCTTTCTATACATTGGTATTATGATAGTATTGTTCCAAGCTTATGAATGACAATCTTTCTTTTAACCTCTTAACGACCCGTGACGTAATAGCATGTCACGGTTCTCCTGCGGATGCATGGAGAGGGCTCACGGGCTAAGCCCTCTCCATAGCCGGTAAGTTTTTGCTGCATATCGCAGCAAAGACTTACCGGTAACACCCATGATTGGTGCTAGCACTGATTGCGGGTGTTAACCCGCACATCGATGCCAGCAAAGCTGCCGCGGCTTTAAGAGGATGGCGGCACATGGGAGCTGCCATCTTGTTGGAGGTCGTCGCTCACAATGATGTCATTGGGGAACGGCGATTGGTTGCCATGACAGCCCCGAGTTTTCGTAAGACCTGAGGCTGTCTGGATTTAACCCATTCATTACAATGTGGTCATAATGTGTGAGGATGAAAATACCCATATACTGCCATACAGTAGTATGGCAGTATATGGTAAGAGCAATCAAACAACCCAGGGTTAAAGTACCCTAGGGAGTCTGAAAAATAAAAGTAAAAATAAAAAAAGTTTCACTGCATTTGGAATTTTGATCCCGCTTCCCAGTACATGACATGGAATATTAAATACCATCACTTGTTACACAGAAAACAAGCCATCACATAGCTCTTTACGTGTAAAAAGGTCCTTAAAGGGTTAAAGGGAACCTCTGACCTCAAACCTAGTCAGTAAACCAAAACAGTAACTTATTCAAGATATATTTGAAGGTATCTAAGGCATTCTGCTGACTCTCCTCTGTGGTGCTGAAGACTTTTTCTTCTAGAGATCCAGTCAAGTTGGATGTGAGAGCTCTTGGATGAAGTCAAGCTCTCCTGCCTGACTTGTAAACCCACCCCTCTGCACTGCCCCCAGCTGAACTACACTGCTTTCCTATCTGAAATTCCTGCACATGTGCGGTGCACCTGTAAGTTCACCACCAGTCTTTGTGTGTGAAGCTGGTACAGATGGCTACCTGTGCGCCTGTGAACCCTGCCATGGACATGCACAGCGGCATATGAACATAGGTAATGAGTATGAGCTAGCTGAGTGGAGATGCACCACTGAGTCACTGAGAGTGACATCAAGCTGAGAGTGGGGACTGAATGATTAAAGAAACCCGTCAGGCAAATTAACCCCCTAAACCAAATATATTTTCATTAACTGCCATTAGAAAGCATTGACTCTATCCCTTCATTTTCCTTCTACATGCCTAAAAACTTAAGCAATGAGATCCTAAAGCTGTATGCAAATGACCTGAGAGATGACCAATGAGTCATTATCATATTCAAGCTGTCCAGCTTATTTATTCATGAGTAGGAGGAACAGCCACAACCCCAGTGCTTGCCTGACAACCTGTATAATGGTGTGAGGTATAATGGTGTAATGGCTCATCCATGTGCTTCCAGGTGCTGGCGCCCCCTGCAGCCTGTGTGTATATCAGATACCCCATATATATGACTGACAGCCTGTATAATGGTGTGAGGTGTAATGGTGTAACGGGTCCTCCATGTGCTTCCTGGTGCTGGAGCCCCCTGCAGCCTGTGTGTGCATAGGAGAAATACAACATCTCCAGGCAGCCATGTTATAGCAGAACATGTCAGGTACTTGTATAGCTGATGTCTGTGTCTCACACATGTGAATAAGAGAGCAGAACATGTCAGCAGATAAAGCACAGACACTAGCAATGCTTTACTGTACATTACACACAGGCATGAGTAGGGTGAGAAGAGGGGAGGCGTAACCAGGGTGACATCACTGCCTATGATAATGTGACTATGTGATTTTAAAATGATTACTGTATGCATTGACTAGATAAAGGCTGAGATGGAATCCCTGTGAGCTGCTCCAACAGGTAGTAGTGATAGAGACCTTATGACAGGTGTCCTTTAAGCTCATTGGCTTCCTTAGCTTTATAGCAACAATAGGAACAAAAGTAATTTTTTCAGAAAAGTGGACATATAGAAGTACAACTATAGCCAATTGAACACAAGTGCACTTATGAATGCGGTAATGTTTGTAGTTATGTCGGAGGTGACTGGTTCCTTTTAAGACCCTCAAAAGAGATAATCTGCTGGCGATGGGGATTTGGGGATGATAATTGGATCATAGTTTAGGCCCATTAGAAGATCCAATGATACTCTGATGGATCACTTTTACCCTGAGACCCCAACCTTAATTTATAAACACACTCACCCATCATTCAGTAATATATGCATAAACAAGTCTGAATCCCATTGTTGCTCCCTTTTCTTTTGCTTTTGGATTTTCTAAAATTGGGCTTTGAAGTCTGCCTTACAGTTATTTTGCATTCCTTCTTTAAATTTGTATGGTAGATACAGTACTCTCAAATTGTTAACATATACATACATACATACATACAGGCGGTCCCCGACTTAAGAACACCTGACTTACAGACAACCCCTAGTTACAGACGGACCTCTATGCCCAATGTGGCCTATAGTGAAGCTCTTTGGATGCTTTCCTTTAATCCCAGGCTGCAATGATCAGCTATAAGTGTCTGAAATTATGAAATGCAGTTTTATTGATCACCCCATTAAAGCACAAAAATATAATTGCCACAGGGACCAAAAAAAATTTCTGGAGCTACAATTCTTAAAATACCAGTGTCGACTTAAATTCAACTTAAGTACAAACCTAAAGATCTTGTATGTAACTCTGGAACTGCCTGTGTGTGTGTGTATAAACATAGGTATAAAGAAACATATGTCCTAAATAAAACACTCCTACACTACCCATCAAATAATTATACTTCTGTTCAAAGCAGATATCTAGACTACTGTTGTGTTTCAAAGTACTGTATTTTTAAAAAGAAAAAAAATCTTCTCTTCATGTATTTAATGGCTACTCTATTGATATCAAACATTTTGGAAATGCAGAGCTGCATCATTAACAATGGGAAAATGACAACCAGGGAGACAGGCCAATACCTGCCAATGCTGCAATGTAGTTTCAACCTATAGGTTTATTATTCTCTAAAAACAATAGTGAATACTCTGTCAAAATGTAGCCTGTATCAGTTAATGTTAAAGGAGTATAAATTTATTACACATATTTCCTGTACAGTCTCAGTTTGGTTGTGGCAGTTATTACAAAATGTCACATGACATGAACTTCCGTCAACACTAGGGACTTGTGGACTCTGACACCCTTTGGAAAAACAAATTAACAATATCCTCTAGAAATCTAGATGTGATTCGAAACAGGAATGTTCGCTTTATGCCAAAATGAATTGCTTAAAGCAAAATGTCAAAGTTTATAACAGAAGGCTAAATGACCCTACAAACTTTAAGGGGCTCTGTGCCATGCTCCAAGGTGCTCTACACCTGGAAACCAGAGCAACAGTTTTAATTAAAACAGTGTGAAAATAGGATACTTTCTGCCTGGTATACACACACATCTGATCTATGACCCACACATGAAACGGTAAAAGTGTGCCATTTTCATTTTTATTATCAAGAGAAAGTGTTTGGAGCAATTAGAATAAAATCGTTTCCTTGGAAAATGTTGTTGCCCAGCTTAACACCACATGGCTTCTGCCAACATATTACATGTAAGGTTAAAAGTTCTGCTCCATATATTACAACATTACCATCCAACTATTTCCAACTGCTCTTTCATTCCCTTGGAATTTCCTTGTGCAGTAAAACTTTTTATGCAATGCTGAAAATGTACTGCAGCTTGTGCCCAGGGAAAATAATTAAAAAAAAATCATTGTAATCCAAATCTGTTCTTTAAATCCATTAAGGCTAACATGAATTAATGAGAAAAAAGTATAATATGTTTTCATATTGTATATTCTGTTTTCCTTAAGGCTGAGAGAAAATGGCTACATTATTTTAAGGGATTTTCTAGGATTAGGACAACATTTCTGCTGTCTCCAAAAACCCCTTCAGGAGACTACAGGTTTTGTAAGAAGATCACTAGCTGGGCGCAGCAATAATGCCTTCTACTACTGTTTTCATGCACTGAATATACCTAAGATTTAGCATCATCGGGCATATTCATGAGGGGTTGGGATTAGGGGTGGAGACTGCCACATTAAGCCCGGCAGTCACCGCCAGCCTATGGAGTATGAGGAGCAGTCCGGAGTTGAAGCACCGCCTCGAAATACCCCCTCATGAATCTGGTGTTTCTAGTGTACATCGCGGCAGTGTCTTCTACTGTTATCAGAGGTTTCCGATAATGCTAGCAGTGTAACACTGCTGCGTCTGTTGTAGCACTAGGTAGCTACTTACTTTAAGAGTAAGAGTGCCTAAGAGTAAGAATGTGAAAATTTGGGAGAGGGAGAGGCAGGATAGTAGGACTATGTCACAGTGTCTACTTCTTCCATGTGCTTAGCAGCTACTGGCCTACTTTCTCGTATGTGGCCTTCTGCCCTACCCTGTAATAAGAAGGTGACAGCAGAAGGTGAAGATGTATGTATACTGGATGTATATAGTGTATAGGTGAGTGTGTAGGTGAATGTAAATGCTGTGTATAGGATGTATCTATTTGTATGTAATAATGACGATAATACTAATTCTTTATTTATATAGTGCACACATATTATGCAGCACTGCAAAGAGCTTGCCAAATCGGTCCCTGTCCCCATGGGGCTCACAATCTAATCAACCTACCAGTATGTTTTTGGAATGTCGGAGGAAACAGGGGACCCAGAGGAAACCCACGCAAACACAGAGAGAACATATGTGATTGTAAATGATGTATATAGAATGTATGTATGCATGTATATGATGTCTATATACTGTATGTGATTGTACATGATGTATATATACTATATGTATATATTATGTGTATATACTGTTTGTGCATGTACATGATGTTTAATGGGTTCCTTTAATATATGTACATGTACATGGTATATATATACTATATATGAGTGTATCTGATGTCTATATACTGTATGTACATGTACATGAGGTATATAGGGTTACTGCAGTGTATGTGTATGTTCATGATGTGTATTTGCTGTATGTGTAGGTACATAATTTGTATGTATTGAATGGGTATGTACATGATGTGTAAATACTGCATGTGTGTGTATTTGATGTGTATATACTGTATGTGAATGTATATGATGTGTATAAATGTGTATGAGTTTATAAATATGTAATTTTTATGTTTATGGGGAAGTGGGGCCATGCTGGGGGTCCAGCCTCTCCTAGTTTTGCCCCCTGTGAGGGCCTATGCTTTGTTTATGAATTAGTGTGTTGGTTTTCAGCATTAAAGCTGTCGAGGTCTCCATAAAACTCACTACAATCCCTTTTCATTTGCCAGAAATAGCTGGATTTGAAGCCAGGGTAACAAATGCTTATCCAAAATTAGCATCTTTTGTGCTGTCATTTGAATACTGGATTGCAAAAAAAGGAACAGATAAAGAACATTCAGTGTGGAATCTTCTAAGTGTTTGGACGCAATGAGGGAGAAAAAGTGAAACGGGCCCGTTTCTTGGCTTTGTAACTATTCCGCAGCCCACTTGAACTTTGTGACAGGTCTCTGTCACTCAGCCACAGTTGATTAACTTCTACTGACATTCAGCTGTCAGACAGAAAACCCTTTACTATGCCCCTAACATGCTCTACAGCTTCACCCAATTAACTTGCCTTCACTTGACACTGTAGCAGTAAAAAAAGCTTCATAATAGGTGGTAAAGGTGCTTGGTGTCTGCCTGCCCTCTTAATTGCTTGCGAGCAGCAAAATGCCTAACCCCGTGTGACAGCAAGACCTGGTGATCTTTGGATAGCGCATTGCATAGCTGCTAACTGTTTAATTTCTGCGATCTGCAGATGACTGTATTCTACAAATAGACATGCTGGTATATAGGTTATACTGGGGATATCACAAAATGCATAGAAAACACACATTAATGTAAAATACCACTATACGTTAAATATTGTTTGCCACTTTTATATACCACACATCTGTTCAGTTTGAGAACTCATAATCATTATGCAATTTGCACACATAGGATTTTAATCATTAGCATTATTTGCCTTAAACTTCAGGCAATGATATGAATAATAATTATCTTTAATGTCTTCACATCAGCTTTAGACTTGAAGCTTTCCAGAGGAATGTCCCTTCATGTACAAATAGAATGATAGTGAATAGATATTAGGAGATATTCCATGTGATATATTTTAGCTTAGGCAATTTACACAGAATGAATTTCTTTATATACAACAATAACAAAAAATAAAATAAAAAACATAGGGGGTGTATGAATTCGGAATATAGAGTCGCTGTTAACTTTAAACAGCTCCACTTTAAGAAAGAAGTCATTTTCTCCAAATTTATTACAATTAGAGATGAGCGAACACTAAAATGCTCGGGTACTCGTTATTCGAGACGAACTTTTCCCGATGCTCGAGTGCTCGTCTCGAATAACGAACCCCATTGAAGTCAATGGGAGACTCGAGCATTTTTCAAGGGGACCAAGGCTCTGCACAGGGAAGCTTGGCCAAACACCTGGGAACCTCAGAAAAGGATGGAAACACCACGGAAATGGACAGGAAACAGCAGGGGCAGCATGCATGGATGCCTCTGAGGCTGCATAATCGCACCATTATGCCAAAATTATGGGCAACAGCATGGCCATGACAGAGTGACAGAATGAAGCTAGATAGCATCTAAAACATCCAATAATTGACCCTGACACTATAGGGGACGGCATGCAGAGGCAGCGGCAGCAGGCTAGAGAGTGTCATGGCGACATACCCTAAATGGACTCAGGCTTCAAACCAATGGGTGGCAGAGAGGAACCAAAGGAGGTGAGCAAGAAGCGCTCAAATAATATCGGTACATGATAAAAGTTTGCCAGTATATTTTGTGGATTACACAGCAGGGTGGCGACAAAGTTAACATGGAAGCCATGAAAACAACCCAAAATTCTGCCTGACACAGCTCGTTTGATAAGGGGACGATGTATGGAGGCAGTGAACTAGTAGTAGATTAAAGGTGCTGCAGTTAAAACTATGTTAGTTGGATCTTGGCATGGAGCTGGCGCTCCGCTGCCAGGCGAGCTTTCGCCAATCCAAGCCCCTGTCTATAGGCTACTCCCCAAACAGCACTTCTAAGAACCTTTTGTATAAGATCAAGTGTAGTAGCGTTCTTATAAGTTTAGGATATGGCGGGTGAGGGGAATGTAAACAGATGCGCAAGAAGCGCTGAAATAATATCCCTAAATGGTAAAAGTTTGCAAGTATATTTTGGGGATTACACAGCAGGGTGGCGACAAAGTTAACAACTTTGATGTGGAATGCCCTGTAATAGCTCTTGGGCGGTGTGCCTTTTATCGCCTAGGCTCAGCAGTTTCAGCACCGCCTGCTGTCGCTTAGCGACGGCACTGCTGCTGTGCCTAGAGCTACCGACTGATGGCGCCATGCCCACGGATGGTAATTCGGAGGAGGAGGAGGTGGAGGAGGGGTGGGAGGAGGTATAGTAGGCCTTTGAGACCTGGACCGAGGTAGGCCCCGCAATTCTCTGCGTCGGCAGTATATGACCAGCCCCAGGGTCAGACTCGGTCCCAGCCTGCACCAAGTTAAGTGTAGTAGCGTTCTCATAAGTTTGGGATATGGCGGGTGAGGGGAATGTAAACAGATGCGCAAGAAGCGCATGATGCGCATGGAGCTGGCGTTCCGCTGCCAGGCGAGCTTTCGCCAATCCAAGCCCCTGTCTCTAGGCTACTCCCCAAACAGCACTTCTAAGAACCTTTTGTATAAGATCAAGTGTAGTAGCGTTCTTATAAGTTTAGGATATGCCGGGTGAGGGGAATGTAAACAGATGCGCAAGAAGCGCTGAAATAATATCCCTAAATGGTAAAAGTTTGCCAGTATATTTTGTGGATAACACAGCAGGGTGGCGACAAAGTTAACAACTTTGATGTGGAATCCATGAAAACAACCCAAATTTCTGCCTGACACACCTCGTTTGATAAAGGGACGATGTATGGAGGCAGCTATATGGACGACTTTTGGAGGTAGCAATGGAGACAACGTGTGGAGGCTGCTATGGAGACAATTTAATTTGGATAGTGCCTGTATGTGGCAGTCCCAAACATTTTTCAAACCAGAGGAGCAGGTAGGTGGCCCTCCAGTAAAATGGGATAGATTGAGTGCCTGTATGTGGCAGTCCCAAAAATGTTTCAAACCAGAGGAGCAGGTAGGTGGCCCTGCAGTAAAATGGAATAGATTGAGTGCCTGTATGTGGCAGTCCCAAAAATTGTTCAAACCAGAGGAGCAGGTAGGTGGCCCTGCAGTAAAATGGAATAGATTGAGTGCCTGTATGTGGCAGTCCCAAAAATGTTTCAAATCAGAGGAGCAGGTAGGTGGCCCTCCAGTAAAATGGAATAGATTGAGTGCCTGTATGTGGCAGTCCCAAAAATTGTTCAAACCAGAGGAGCAGGTAGGTGGCCCTGCAGTAAAATGGAATAGATTGAGTGCCTGTATGTGGCAGTCCCAAAAATTGTTCAAACCAGAGGAGCAGGTAGGTGGCCCTGCAGTAAAATGGAATAGATTGAGTGCCTGTATGTGGCAGTCCCAAAAATTGTTCAAACCAGAGGAGCAGGTAGGTGGCCCTGCAGTAAAATGGAATAGATTGAGTGCCTGTATGTGGCAGTCCCAAAAATTGTTCAAACCAGAGGAGCAGGTAGGTGGCCCTGCAGTAAAATGGAATAGATTGAGTGCCTGTATGTGGCAGTCCCAAAAATTGTTCAAACCAGAGGAGCAGGTAGGTGGCCCTGCAGTAAAATGGAATAGATTGAGTGCCTGTATGTGGCAGTCCCAAAAATTGTTCAAACCAGAGGAGCAGGTAGGTGGCCCTGCAGTAAAATGGAATAGATTGAGTGCCTGTATGTGGCAGTCCCAAAAATGTTTCAAACCAGAGGAGCAGGTAGGTGGCCCTGCAGTAAAATGGAATAGATTGAGTGCCTGTATGTGGCACTCACAAAAATTGTTTCAAACAGAGGACCGGGTAGGTGGCCCTCCAGAAAAATTAAATGCATGAAGTACTATAGCAAGAGCCAGTGGGCCCTGTCAAAAAATAGCCAGTTTCCTCTGCTTTACTGTACAAAGAGGAGGAGAAGGAGGAAAATGAGGAGGAGGAGGAGGAGTGGATCAATTATTCAGGTTGAGCTTCCTTCACCTGGTGGAGATTGGAAATTCTGAGAAATCCAGCCTTTATTCATTTTAATAAGCGTCAGCCTGTCAGCGCTGTCAGTCGACAGGCGTGTACGCTTATCGGTGATGATGCCACCAGCTGCACTGAAAACCCGCTCGGACAAGACGCTAGCGGCAGGGCAGGCAAGAACCTCCAAGGCGTAGAGCGCCAGTTCGTGCCACATGTCCAGCTTTGAAACCCAGTAGTTGTAGGGAGCTGTGTGATCATTTAGGACGATGGTATGGTCAGCTACGTACTCCCTCACCATCTTTCTGTAAAGATCAGCCCTACTCTGCCGAGACTGGGGACAGGTGACAGTGTCTTGCTGGGGTGACATAAAGCTGGCAAAAGCCTTGTAAAGCGTACCCTTGCCAGTGCTGGACAAGCTGCCTGCTCGCCTACTCTCCCTCGCTACTTGTCCCGCAGAACTACGCACTCTGCCGCTAGCGCTGTCAGAAGGGAAATACTGTTTCAGCTTGTGCACCAGGGCCTGCTGGTATTCATGCATTCTCACACTCCTTTCCTCTCCAGGGATGAGAGTGGGAAGATTTTGCTTGTACCGTGGGTCCAGGAGAGTGAACACCCAGTAATCGGTGCTGGAATAAATTCTTTGAACGCGAGGGTCACGGGATAGGCAGCCTAGCATGAAATCTGCCATATGCGCCAGAGTACCAACGCGTAAGAATTCACTCCCCTCACTGGCCTGACTGTCCATTTCCTCCTCCTCCAACTCCTCCAACTCCTCTTCTTCTGCCCATACACGCTGAACAGTGAAGGACTCAACAATGGTCCCCTCTTGTGTCTCGCCAACATTCTCCTCCTCTTCCTCCTCATCCTCCTCCACCTCCACCTCCTCCGATATGCGCTGAGAAACAGACCTCAGGGTGCTTTGGCTATCAACAAGGGAATATTCTTCCCCCGTCTCTTGTGACGAGCGCAAAGCTTCCGACTTCATGCTGACCAGAGAGTTTTTCAACAGGCCAAGCAGCGGGATGGTGAGGCTGATGATGGCGGCATCGCCACTGACCATCTGTGTTGACTCCTCAAAGTTACTCAGCACCTGACAGATATCAGACATCCACGTCCACTCCTCATTGTAGACTTGAGGAAGCTGACTGACCTGACTACCAGTTCTGGTGGAAGTTGACATCTGGCAGTCTACAATCGCTCTGCGCTGCTGGTAAACTCTGGATAACATGGTCAGTGTTGAATTCCACCTCGTGGGCACGTCGCACAACAGTCGGTGAGCGGGCAGTTGGAGGCGGCGCTGCGCTGCCCTGAGAGTGGCAGCATCTGGGCTGGACTTCCTGAAATGCGCACAGATGCGGCGCACCTTCGTGAGCAAATCAGACAGATTGGGGTATGTCTTGAGGAAACGCTGCACTATCAGATTTAACACATGGGCCAGGCATGGCACATGTGTCAGTCTGCCGAGTTGCAGAGCCGCCACCAGGTTACGGCCGTTGTCACACACAACCATTCCCGGCTTGAGGTTCAGCGGTGCCAGCCACAGATCAGTCTGCGCCGTGATGCCCTGTAATAGCTCTTGGGCGGTGTGCCTTTTGTCGCCTAGGCTCAGCAGTTTGAGCACCGCCTGCTGTCGCTTAGCGACGGCACTGCTGCTGTGCCTAGAGCTACCGACTGATGGCGCCGTGCCCACGGATGGTAGTTCGGAGGAGGAGGTGGAGGAGGGGTGGGAGGAGGAGGAGGCATAGTAGGCCTGAAACACCTGGACCGAGGTAGGCCCCGCAATCCTCGGCGTCGGCAGTATATGAGCAGCCCCAGGGTCAGACTCGGTCCCAGCCTCCACCAAGTTAACCCAATGTGCCGTCAGCGATATATAGTGGCCCTGCCCGGCAGCACTCGTCCACGTGTCCGTGGTCAGGTGGACCTTGTCAGAAACGGCGTTGGTCAGGGCACGGATGATGTTGTCTGACACGTGCTGGTGCAGGGCTGGGACGGCACATCGGGAAAAGTAGTGGCGGCTGGGGACCGAATACCGAGGGGCGGCCGCCGCCATGAGGTTGCGAAAGGCCTCGGTCTCTACTAGCCTATAGGGCAGCATCTCCAGGCTAAGCAATCTGGAGATGTGCACATTAAGGGCTTGGGCGTGCGGGTGGGTTGCACTATATTTGCGTTTCCGCTCCAGCGTCTGGGGTATGGAGAGCTGAACGCTGGTGGATGCTGTGGAGGATCGTGGAGGCGACGATGGGGTTTTTGTGCCAGGGTCCTGGGCAGGGGGCTGACTAGCAGCTGACACAGGGGAAGGAGCAGTGGTGTGCACGGCCGGAGGTGAACGGGCTTGTTGCCACTGAGTGGGGTGCTTAGCATTCATATGCCTGCGCATACTGGTGGTAGTTAAGCTAGTAGTGGTGGAACCCCTGCTGAGCCTGGTTTGGCAAATGTTGCACACCACAGTCCGTCGGTCATCCGGTGTTTCCTTAAAGAACCTCCACACTTCTGAAGATCTAGCCCTCGCCGCAAGAGCCCTCACCACGGGAGCTTCACTAGTTGACAGTGGCGCTGATGCACCAGCTCTGGCCCTGCCTCTCCGTCTGGCCCCACCACTGCCTCTTCCAACCTGTTCAGGTCGAGGACTCTCCTCCGTCTCAGAAGCACTGTGTTCACCCGGCCTCTCAACCCAGCTTGGGTCTGTCACCTCATCATCCTCCGATCCCTCAGTCTGCTCCCCCCTCGGACTTCCTGCCCTGACAACAACTTCCCCACTGTCTGACAACCGTGTCTCCTCATCGTCGGACACCTCTTTACACACTTCCACTACGTCAAGAAGGTCATCATCACCCACAGACTGTGACTGGTGGAAAACCTGGGCATCGGAAAATTGCTCAGCAGCAACCGGACAAGTGGTTTGTGACTGTGGGAAGGGTCCAGAAAACAGTTCCTCAGAGTATGCCGGTTCAAATGCCAAATTTTCCTGGGAGGGGGCAGACTGGGGGGGAGGAGGCTGAGGTGCAGGAGCTGGAGGAGTGGCGATTTCGGTGACATGGGTGGACTGCGTGGAAGACTGACTGGTGGTGGACAAATTGCTCGAAGCATTGTCAGCAATCCACGACATCACCTGTTCGCACTGTTCTGGCCTCAACAGTGCTCTACCACGAGTCCCAGTAACTTCAGACATGAACCTAGGGAGTGTAGCTCTGCGGCGTTCCCCTGCTCCCTCATCAGCAGGTGGTGTCTCACCCCGCCCAGGACCACGGCCTCTGACCCCTGCAGTAGTTGGACGCCCACGTCCCCGCCCTTGTCCTCTACCCCTAGCCCTCGGGTTAAACATTTTTAAAATGAGAGTTATAACTTTTTTTTTTTTTTTACTTCTTTTTGTTTTTTTTGGTGTTTTTTTGTGTGTTTTTTTTTTTTTTGTGTTTTTTGTTTTTTTTTGAGTTTTTAAAACCAAACAATCCTATCCTATTGCTATGGCTATTTTCTAGCCAAGTATCAAAGGAAGCACACTACTATGCCAGATGAGATGACACTGAGTTATTGCCTAATAGAAATCCAACCCCTACTGAATTTTGCCACTTCGGCCTTTGCTATGGATATGTGCGCCACTAAGCGCAGAACACAGCGGTCGCAAGTCTCACTACAAATTGCTCAGAATTGGCAAGTACATGCACTGCAGAAACTACAGCCACCAGCAGATCAACCAGAAATCAAATATATAGAACGCTACTGTAGGCTTCAAGAAGCTGTTTGTATTCTCCTATGGCTATTTTCTAGCCAAGTATCAAAGGAAGCACAGTACTATGCCAGATGAGATGACACTGAGTTATTGCCTAATAGAAATCCAACCCCTACTGAATTTTGCCACTTTGGCCTTTGCTATGGATATGTGCGCCACTAAGCGCAGAACACAGCGGTCGCAAGTCTCACTACAAATTGCTCAGAATTGGCAAGTACATGCACTGCAGAAACTACAGCCACCAGCATATCAACCAGAAATCAAATATATAGAACGCTACTGTAGGCTTCAAGAAGCTGTTTGTATTCTCCTATGGCTATTTTCTAGCCAAGTATCAAAGGAAGCACACTACTATGCCAGATGAGATGACACTGAGTTATTGCCTAATAGAAATCCAACCCCTACTGAATTTTGCCACTTCGGCCTTTGCTATGGATATGTGCGCCACTAAGCGCAGAACACAGCGGTCGCAAGTCTCACTACAAATTGCTCAGAATTGGCAAGTACATGCACTGCAGAAACTACAGCCACCAGCAGATCAACCAGAAATCAAATATATAGAACGCTACTGTAGGCTTCAAGAAGCTGTTTGTATTCTCCTATGGCTATTTTCTAGCCAAGTATCAAAGGAAGCACAGTACTATGCCAGATGAGATGACACTGAGTTATTGCCTAATAGAAATCCAACCCCTACTGAATTTTGCCACTTCGGCCTTTGCTATGGATATGTGCGCCACTAAGCGCAGAACACAGCGGTCGCAAGTCTCACTACAAATTGCTCAGAATTGGCAAGTACATGCACTGCAGAAACTACAGCCACCAGCAGATCAACCAGAAATCAAATATATAGAACGCTACTGTAGGCTTCAAGAAGCTGTTTGTATTCTCCTATGGCTATTTTCTAGCCAAGTATCAAAGGAAGCACACTACTATGCCAGATGAGATGACACTGAGTTATTGCCTAATAGAAATCCAACCCCTACTGAATTTTGCCACTTCGGCCTTTGCTATGGATATGTGCGCCACTAAGCGCAGAACACAGCGGTCGCAAGTCTCACTACAAATTGCTCAGAATTGGCAAGTACATGCACTGCAGAAACTACAGCCACCAGCAGATCAACCAGAAATCAAATATATAGAACGCTACTGTAGGCTTCAAGAAGCTGTTTGTATTCTCCTATGGCTATTTTCTAGCCAAGTATCAAAGGAAGCACACTACTATGCCAGATGAGATGACACTGAGTTATTGCCTAATAGAAATCCAACCCCTACTGAATTTTGCCACTTCGGCCTTTGCTATGGATATGTGCGCCACTAAGCGCAGAACACAGCGGTCGCAAGTCTCACTACAAATTGCTCAGAATTGGCAAGTACATGCACTGCAGAAACTACAGCCACCAGCAGATCAACCAGAAATCAAATATATAGAACGCTACTGTAGGCTTCAAGAAGCTGTTTGTATTCTCCTATGGCTATTTTCTAGCCAAGTATCAAAGGAAGCACACTACTATGCCAGATGAGATGACACTGAGTTATTGCCTAATAGAAATCCAACCCCTACTGAATTTTCCCACTTCGGTCTTTGCTATGGATATGTGTGCCACTAAGAGCTAAACACAACGGTAGCAAGTCCCCCTGCTAATTCCTCACAAAATGGTAAAAGATGCAAATTAAAATAAAAAAAGTAGAACGTTATTGTAGCCCTAAGAAGGGCTGTTGGGTTCTTTGAGAATCACTCCTGCCTAACAGTAAGCTAATAGAACACCCTAACGCTTTCCCTGACCAGCAGCAGCTCTCTCCCTAGCGGCATCCAGAGACAGAATGATCCGAGCAGCGCGGCCAGCGGCTAGTCTATCCCAGGGTCACCTGATCTGGCCAGCCAACCACTGCTATCGACGTGTAAGGGTACCACGTCATGCTGGGTGGAGTGCAGAGTCTCCTGGCTTGTGATTGGCTCTGTTTCTGGCCGCCAAAAAGCAAAACGGCGGGAGCTGCCATTTTCTCGAGCGGGCGAAGTATTCGTCCGAGTAACGAGCAGTTTCGAGTACCCTAATGCTCGACCGAGCATCAAGCTCGGACGAGCATGTTCGCTCATCTCTAATTACAATCCCTTGAACTTCAAGGTTCACTCGACTTGCCAGTAACCCCTGACCACACATTCAGTATTGTACATTATTTTCAGGGAATGGGGTCTTGAAGATGCATTTACTGTAAAAAGCTGAAGAGAACTGGGAATGCAAGTGAAGAGAACTCTGATACAAGGTGCTGCTTCTTCAGATTCAAGTTTATTTGTTCATCAAAAACATTTAATGCACAAATAAACTTGAATCTGGAGAACCTTTTATCAGGGTTCTCTTGACTTGCATTCCCAGTACAAGCCAGCTGCGGTCTCCTTCTTCTGGAGGCCAACACTGTGATCCTGGTACAGTCTTACATGATATGCTTTATCATGTTACCTGTAGGTGAACCTCTAACTTTATCCTTATCCTACCTTTTTCCACATGTAAAGATTATTTGTACATTTTAATCTGGGCTATTTTGTAAATTTTTTCCAGGGGCTTTCTAGATGTGCATGGCTTATCTTATTCTTACAGGTGAACATACGCCGATTTCCAGTTATTCCAGATGTAAATAGCTGAAAGAATACTTCCCTTGCCTTATGTAAAGTATGTGAAAGTAAAGTACATGAAAGCGCATTGGCCCACATTTATCAAAACAATGCAAATTGCACTACCTGTGTAGTGTGCAGGGGGTGCCAGATTCATGAATGCACTGCTCCGACAGACTGCACATAGTTTTTTTGGTGTACCTTTAACATAGAGCATGCAACACAATTCAGTCAGACACTGCTTATAACTGTTTTGCACAGTCCAACTGGGCACCGGCATGGACCTTTCAGTGCAGAATTTCGTGTTGCGTCGGGAAAAGTGCAGCCTCGTCACAAATCTGCCGCAGACATTTTATAAATACATGTGCAGGCAGTTTTCAATGAAAATAATGTACAAAGTCAGATAAAAAACTGGTGCAGGGGCTTTAATAAATGTGGGCCATTGACTGTGCAGTAGGAGACCACTAACTCTTGTACTCTGGGCTCAAAGGGTTACTAGCTATCAAAGAAATACCAAGAACCCTTTGATTGCAAGGAACTTTTCATTGTGAAAACTATCCCTGCATTTCACAGGGTTGCCCATGGTAATGGAACAGAGTTCCTGTAATGCATAGGTAATCTTTTTGAGTGCTGCATCTGTAAGAGCCATGAGCAACATTATGGCCCATATATGGTGGAGTTGTCTATTACTGTATTAAACCTTTTTGGTCTTCAGGAGGAGATCACAGGGTCCACAATATGAGGGGAGATGAGAGGAGGCCACAAAATGAGGGGAAGGTGAGAGGCCACAATATGTGGAGGAGATGAGAAGATCCACAATATAAGGAGGAGATGAAAGGTTCCACAATATGAGAGGAGATGAGAGAAGGACACAATATGAGGGGAACGTGAGGGGCCATAATATGAGGGGGAGGTGACGTGGTCCAAAATATGAAGAGGAGATGACAGGGTCCACAATATGAGGGGAGATGAGAGGAGGCCAAAATATGAGGGGGGGGGTGAAGGGGCCACAATATGAGGTGGAGATAAGAGAAGCAACAATATAAGGAGGAGATCAAAGGGGCCACAATAGGATGGGGAGTTGAGAGGGTCCACAATATGAGGAGGAAATGAGAGGGCCTACAATATGAGGGATGAGAGGTCCCAATATAAGAGAAAAATGAGAGGTCACAAAATGAGGGAGAGATGAGAGGGTCCACAATATGAGGAGTTGATTAGAGGGTCCAAAATATGAGGGGAGATAATAGGAGGCCCCAATATGAGGGAGATGTGAGGGGCCACAATATGAGGGGGAGGTGATAGAAGCCACACTATGAGAAGGAGATGAGAGGCTACAATATGAGGGGGGAGATGATGGGCCACCATATGAGGGGGAGGTGAGGGGCCACAATATGAGGGGAGATGAGAGGCAGTCACAATATGAGGGGAAGATAAGAGAAGCCACAATGGGAGGGGGAGATGAAAGGGGCACAATATGAGGGGGAGATGAGAGAAGCCATAATATGTGGGGAAGATGAGAAGCCACAATATGAGAGGGGGTGAGGTGCCATAATATGAGGGGGAGGTGAGAGGTCACTATATAAAGAGAAAGTGAAAGTTCACAATATGAGGGGGAATTAGAGAAGCTACAATATAAGGGGGAGATGAGAGAAGCCACAATAGGAGGGGGAGATGAGAGAAACCTTAGTATGAGGGGGTGCTGAGTGGCCACAATATGAGGGGGGATGAGGGGCCACAATATGGGATGGGGGGCCACAATATGAGGGTGAGATGAAGGGGAGGTGAGAGGAGGCCACAATATGAGGGGGGGATAAGAGAAGCCATATTATGAGGGGGAGATGAGGATCTACAATATGAGGAAAAGATGAGAGGTCACAATATTTGGGGTAGGTGAGAGGCCACAATATGAGTGGGAGATGAGAGAAGCCACCATATGAGGGGGGATGAGGGAAGCCACTATATGAGGGGGAGATGGGAGTCCACAATATGAGGAGGAGGAGATGAAAGGAGACACAGAATGAGGGGGAGGGGAGAGGTCACAATATGTAGGGGAGATGATAGGTCACAATATAAGAGTGCTATGAGAAGTCATAATATGATGGGGAGATGAGAGAGGCCATAATATGAGAGAGATGAGGGGCCACAATATAAGTGGAAGGTGAGTGGCCACAATAGGAGCTGACAGAGGCACTGATTGCTTTCAAAAGGGCTTACCTAATTCTGGACCTTACTTTTACGTTCACAAGATTGAATTACATTTAAAGGGAACCTGTCACCAGGGACCTCATTTTCACTAAAGACAGATTGTAAAAGCCCAAGACACCTGCTGTGCAAAAATGCCTCTCTGTCTTTTCCAAGCATTTGCATTACATTTGCATTGTGTTTGGTTTGGTTGCATTTTAAAACAACAACATGTGACTTGTCTAAGCTGCAGGCTGCCTCCATCTTTGTGCTCCTGTACAGCTTTTCCCTCCCCCACTGATGTCATCTCACCAGGCTGTAACCTCTGAGAAGGAGCAGGAGGTGGAGCTATACAGGAGCACAAAGGTGGGGGTCTAGCTCTGAGGAGTGAGTAACACAGACAAGTCACATGTTGTTTTTATAATACATCCAAACCAAAGCCCAGCCCCTGTGACTACTCCAGAATTACTCCAGGATAAAAGGCAGAAAGGCAGATTTGCACTGCAGGTGTAATGGGCTTCTGCAACCTGTCTTTAGTGAAAATGAGCTTGAAATACAGACATTCTGGGGGTAAATTCTCCAGATGCGCCTAAAATACATTTTAAAACACAATTCAATTGCATCTTGTACACATGGTGTAAAGCTGTGTTCACATTATGTGTTTGCATTGCGTTTAATAAACATTGGAAACACATTGGGAAAAACGCAATTTATCTCTAAATAAATATGTGTTTTTCCTTTCATTAAAATTGAAGAGTTTTTTAGATGCTTTTTACCTGATGCATTTTATAAATGTAGCCTTGGAATATACAGGTAACATTTAGATGTAGCATTAGGTGGGCCCCCAAAATCAATTCCTAGACCTCCCAGTTTGAGCCTGGCTACTAGTCCAGGAAGGAAGTTCCCCTGAAGCTCTCCCACAAGCAACATAGTTTAATCCCTTACCCATACGTGATGCAGTAGTTGGCTACGGGTCACAGGCTGAGCTCTCTCCATAGCAGGTAACACCCGCGGTCGTTGATAGCACCAATCACGGGTGTTAACCCGTACATCAGTGCCGGCAAAGTGTGGGGACTGCCATCTTGGTGAAGCTCGCTGCTCCCCGTCACGTCATCGGGGGGCGGTAATCGGTTGCCATGACAGCCTGAGGTCTTCTGAAAACCCTGGGCTGTTTCATTTTAACCTATTCATTACAATGTGCAATTTGCACATTACAATGAATAAGAAGGAAAATGTCCATATACTGCCATACTGTAGTATGGCAGTATATGGTAGGATCAATCAGACAACCTAGGGTTAAAATAACCTTTGGGGGCTGAAAAATAGTAAAAAAAAAAAAAGGTAAACATTTTTTATTAAGAAAACCTAAAAATTTGAATCACACCCTCCACTTCTTAGAAAATATACTAGGTATGAGACCGATACTATGCATTGACAGTTCTTAATATATTACAGGTAATACTATAGTAAAAAGTTTATTTTCCCCTAGACATTCTGCAAGAAATACTATAGCTTTGCGTATTGTTACTTTTATATCATTGTGTGCTGCTTAATCCCTTGACTCACCCTATTACAACAGACTTTTGATGGATGGGAGACATAATTTCCATGATCTTGGTGTTACAGGGTTATAGGGAAATTAGGACCACTCCTGTATCAAGAATTGTTTTTACAGGCTTGGTAAGAGGATGCTGACTATCCCTGAACCTAGTGTCCGAAGGAAAATATGTTTCATAATATTAAATACTAATTTAATAATCCATACAAATATCTTTGTTATGACATAGTTACAGTATATAGGGAACCAAAAGCTACACAAATAACAGATGTCCTTTTATGTGTTGGGCCTCATGTTACCCCCTTGGGTAACAGGGTCAACAGACTATCTATTGTTACCTTGGACAAAATAATTTATTAATCGGTTCTTCCTCTTACATTTTTCATGAACTGCTTCGCTTGACCACTAAGACAATGTACACAGGGACCTAACTGAAGGGTTAGGCAGGCTACACCTCTTCTGTACAGTTAAGTGTTGCCCAAACTCACAGAGGATACCTACTAGTAATTATTCATAAGACAGACGGCAGTAAAACACAGAAAGGAAAAGTACTTTGATTTTAATGTGTCTGTTTTCCCACTAGATTTTGTTGATAAGTTTGTATGTTACTTTTAGGATTGTGCACAACCTGGCCATCCAGAGCATGCAATATAGTACTTCAATCTATTTTAAAAATTACGAAAAGCTGATGCCATTGGGATGTGGGCAGCAAAGAGTTATGCATTACTTACATATCACTGCATGTTGTAACCATTTCATTATAAAGAGATTTGAATGCCGTCAATGGTAAATGCTAAATAAATATTTTCTCTTAGTTTACTTTAAAAATTGTATTTTGTAATCTTTTAAGTTTTAATAATTATAATAAAGTGAAACAAATATCTATTCATTAAAAAAAACTCCTAAAATTTGTACAGTAATCCTCTCTTCCTGGGTCTTGAATCTATTGTATATAAATTGTGTATACTATTTTCAATATTTAAAACTCTCAGGAAAATTTATTGGGGGTTACTTATCATACGTCAGCACTCGTGTATCCACCGCAGTCGGATGCATCAAAAGACTCCAGCCTCTTGATATATCCGGGGGTCCTGCTCAGCGTTTATCTCAATGCCTTGAAATTATCATGGGCTGTACCATACAGGTACACCCAAAAGGAGGTTCTGCTTTTATAGAAGAATGAAGATGAAGATAATTCTAGCTAGTGTCCGGGTGCCTGGTTGATCCTGTTCCTACGTTCCTGTGTGTTCCTGCTCTTGTTCCTGTGATCCTGCATTCCTGTGTTCCGTGTGCCTGTGTGTTCCTGTTCCTATGTTCCTGCATGTTCCTGCATTCCCATTCCCTTGTTCCTGTGTTCCTGTTTCTGCGTTCCTGTTCCCGTGTTCCTGCGTTTCTGTTCCCATGTTCCTGTGTGTTCCTGCATTTCTGTTCCCGTGTTCCTGCGTACCTGTTCCTGTGCTCCTGTCCGTTCCTGTGTTCCCATTCCCATCTCTGCCGCCTACCGTGACCCTGTGCCTGAACTTTACCACAAGACTGTCCCCTGAAAAGGTAAATCAACCTTGACTGCCATGGCGGGCTAGTCACACCTGTGGAAAGACCTGGTGGCACCACGCTGCAGCAAGACCATCCGGCTTTGCAGCAGGCTCTGGTGAAGACCAGGTTTCACTTAGATTCCGGTCCCAGGTGTCGCCTAGTACCACCTCCAGCAGAGGTCCAGAGGATCCACAGGTCCCGTACCCTGACATCTAGCAAAGATAAATTTATCAATGGATCAACATGTGATACTGTGCATAGGCATCATGGGATTGATAGCGAAGCAAAGACAAATGCAGGATAGAAAGCTTTTAACTGAACAAACATGAAGGTGACAGCTATCTCAAATGGGGCTTTAGTGATTAAAACATATATCTTGACACCATTCACCAGATAACAAAGACCCTAATTAGCATACTAAGTGATTGATTATAGTATATTCAGTAATAATAATATTAAAGCTGCAGTGCTCTACAAATCAGGTACAGTTTTATGTTTATAAAACAAGACATTGCAGAGTTATAATATAATCCGTTGAAAAAATAGGAATGAGGTCCCTGCTCGCAAGAGCTTACTGGCTATGAGGATGAATGAGAAACTCAGAAGGCGATTTGTAAAATGCTCTAGTCATTATTTAAGGGATAAAATAATTATTTTTAATAAATAGATAAATAATGCTTATTGAACCAGCCACAGGTGCCCAGTGGAGGATAAGAAAAAAACTTGACAAGGGAATAGGGAATGTGATAGGCCTGCCTGAAAAGATGGGGTTTTAGGGCACATTTGAAAGTTTGGTAGTTAGGTATTAGCCTGATAGTTCGAGGTATTGTATTCTAGAGAATAAGTGAAGCTCTGGAGAAGTCCTGAC
Organism: Engystomops pustulosus; assembly: GCF_040894005.1. Classification (NCBI taxonomy): domain Eukaryota; kingdom Metazoa; phylum Chordata; class Amphibia; order Anura; family Leptodactylidae; genus Engystomops; species Engystomops pustulosus. The sequence continues at coordinate 135,096,915 of NC_092411.1, forward strand.
ATTGAGTCCTGACTAGAGATGAGCGAGCACTAAAATGCTCGGGTACTCGTTATTCGAGACGAACTTTTCCCGATGCTCGAGTGCTCGTCTCGAATAACGAGCCCCATTGAAGTCAATGGGAGACTCGAGCATTTTTCAAGGGGACCAAGGCTCTGCACAGGGAAGCTTGGCCAAACATCTGGGAACCTCAGAAAAGGATGGAAACACCACGGAAATGGACAGGAAACAGCAGGGGCAGCATGCATGGATGCCTCTGAGGCTGCTTAATCGCACCATTATGCCAAAATTATGGGCAACAGCATGGCCATGACAGAGTGACAGAATGAAGCTAGATAGCATCTAAAACATCCAATAATTGACCCTGACACTATAGGGGACTTCATGCAGAGGCAGCGGCAGCAGCGGCAGGCTAGAGAGTGGCATGGCGACATACCCTAAATGGACTCAGGCTTCAAACCAATGGGTGGCAGAGAGGAACCAAAGGAGGTGAGCAAGAAGCGCTCAAATAATATCGGTACATGATAAAAGTTTGCCAGTATATTTTGTGGATTACACAGCAGGGTGGCGACAAAGTTAACATGGAAGCCATGAAAACAACCCAAAATTCTGCCTGACACAGCTCGTTTGATAAGGGGACCATGTATGGAGGCAGTGAACTAGTAGCAGATTAAAGGTGCTGCAGTTAAAACTATGTTAGTTGGATCTTGGCATGGAGCTGGCGCTCCGCTGCCAGGCGAGCTTTCGCCAATCCAAGCCCCTGTCTCTAGGCTACTCCCCAAACAGCACTTCTAAGAACCTTTTGTATAAGATCAAGTGTAGTAGCGTTCTTATAAGTTTAGGATATGGCGGGTGAGGGGAATGTAAACAGATGCGCAAGAAGCGCTGAAATAATATCGGTAAATGATAAAAGTTTGCCAGTATATTTTGTGGATTACACAGCAGGGTGGCGACAAAGTTAACAAGTTTGATGTGGAATGCCCTGTAATAGCTCTTGGGCGGTGTGCCTTTTATCGCCTAGGCTCAGCAGTTTGAGCACCACCTGCTGTCGCTTAGCGACGGCACTGCTGCTGTGCCTAGAGCTACCGACTGATGGCGCCATGGCCACGGATGGTAATTCGGAGGAGGAGGAGGTGGAGGAGGGGTGGGAGGAGGAGGAGGTATACTAGGCCTTTGAGACCTGGACCGAGGTAGGCCCCGCAATCCTCTGCGTCGGCAGTATATGACCAGCCCCAGGGTCAGACTCGGTCCCAGCCTGCACCAAGTTAAGTGTAGTAGCGTTCTTATAAGTTTGGGATATGGCGGGTGAGGGGAATGTAAACAGATGCGCAAGAAGCGCATGATGCGCATGGAGCTGGCGCTCCGCTGCCAGGCGAGCTTTCGCCAATCCAAGCCCCTGTCTCTAGGCTACTCCCCAAACAGCACTTCTAAGAACCTTTTGTATAAGATCAAGTGTAGTAGCGTTCTTATAAGTTTAGGATATGGCGGGTGAGGGGAATGTAAACAGAAGCGCAAGAAGCGCTGAAATAATATTGGTAAATGATAAAAGTTTGCCAGTATATTTTGTGGATAACACAGCTGGGTGGCGACAAAGTTAACAACTTTGATGTGGAATCCATGAAAACAACCCAAATTTCTGCCTGACACACCTCGTTTGATAAAGGGACGATGTATGGAGGCAGCTATATGGACGACTTTTGGAGGTAGCAATGGAGACAACGTGTGGAGGCTGCTATGGAGACAATTTAATTTGGATAGTGCCTGTATGTGGCAGTCCAAAAAAGTTTTCAAACCAGAGGAGCAGGTAGGCGGCCCTCCAGAAAAATGGAATAGATTGAGTGCCTGTATATGGCAGTCCAAAAAACTTTTCAAACCAGAGGAGCAGGTAGGTGGCCCTCCAGAAAAATGGAATAGATTGAGTGCCTGTATGTGGCAGTCCAAAAAAGTTTTCAAACCAGAGGAGCAGGTAGGTGGCCCTCCAGAAAAATGGAATAGATTGAGTGCCTGTATGTGGCAGTCCAAAAAAGTTTTCAAACCAGAGGAGCAGGTAGGTGGCCCTCCAGAAAAATGGAATAGATTGAGTGCCTGTATGTGGCAGTCCAAAAAAGTTTTCAAACCAGAGGAGCAGGTAGGTGGCCCTCCAGAAAAATGGAATAGATTGAGTGCCTGTATGTGGCAGTCCAAAAAAGTTTTCAAACCAGAGGAGCAGGTAGGTGGCCCTCCAGAAAAATGAAATAGATTGAGTGCCTGTATGTGGCAGTCCAAAAAAGTTTTCAAACCAGAGGAGCAGGTAGGTGGCCCTCCAGAAAAATGAAATAGATTGAGTGCCTGTATGTGGCAGTCCAAAAAAGTTTTCAAACCAGAGGAGCAGGTAGGTGGCCCTCCAGAAAAATGGAATAGATTGAGTGCCTGTATGTGGCACTCCCAAAAATTGTTTAAAACAGAGGACCGGGTCGGTGGCCCTCCAGAAAAATTAAATGCATAAAGTACTATAGCTAGAGCCAGTGGGCCCTGTCAAAAAATAGCCAGTTTCCTCTGCTTTACTGTACAAAGAGGAGGAGAAGGAGGAAAATGAGGAGGAGGAGGAGTGGATAAATTATTCAGGTTGAGCTTCCTTCACCTGGTGGAGATTGGAAATTAGGAGAAATCCAGGCTTTATTCATCTTAATAAGCGTCAGCCTGTCAGTGCTGTCAGTCGACAGGCGTGTACGCTTATCGGTGATGATGCCACCAGCTGCACTGAAAACCCGCTCGGACAAGACGCTAGCGGCAGGGCAGGCAAGAACCTCCAAGGCGTACAGCGCCAGTTCGTGCCACATGTCCAGCTTTGAAACCCAGTAGTTGTAGGGAGCTGTGTGATCATTTAGGACGATGGTATGGTCAGCTACGTACTCCCTCACCATCTTTCTGTAAAGATCAGCCCTACTCTGCCGAGACTGGGGACAGGTGACAGTGTCTTGCTGGGGTGACATAAAGCTGGCAAAAGCCTTGTAAAGCGTACCCTTGCCAGTGCTGGACAAGCTGCCTGCTCGCCTACTCTCCCTCGCTACTTGTCCCGCAGAACTACGCACTCTGCCGCTAGCGCTGTCAGAAGGGAAATACTGTTTCAGCTTGTGCACCAGGGCCTGCTGGTATTCATGCATTCTCACACTCCTTTCCTCTCCAGGGATGAGAGTGGAAAGATTTTGCTTGTACCGTGGGTCCAGGAGAGTGAACACCCAGTAATCGGTGCTGGAATAAATTCTTTGAACGCGAGGGTCACGGGATAGGCAGCCTAGCATGAAATCTGCCATATGCGCCAGAGTACCAACGCGTAAGAATTCACTCCCCTCACTGGCCTGACTGTCCATTTCCTCCTCCTCCAACTCCTCCAACTCCTCTTCTTCTGCCCATACACGCTGAACAGTGAAGGACTCAACAATGGTCCCCTCTTGTGTCTCGCCAACATTCTCCTCCTCTTCCTCCTCATCCTCCTCCACCTCCACCTCCTCCGATATGCGCTGAGAAACAGACCTAAGGGTGCTTTGGCTATCAACAAGGGAATCTTCTTCCCCCATCTCTTGTGAGGAGCACAAAGCTTCCGACTTCATGCTGATCAGAGAGTTTTTCAACAGGCCAAGCAGCGGGATGGTGAGGCTGATGATGGCGGCATCGCCACTGACCATCTGTGTTGACTCCTCAAAGTTACTCAGCACCTGACAGATATCAGACATCCACGTCCACTCCTCATTGTAGACTTGAGGAAGCTGACTGACCTGACTACCAGTTCTGGTGGAAGTTGACATCTGGCAGTCTACAATCGCTCGGCGCTGCTGGTAAACTCTGGATAACATGGTCAGTGTTGAATTCCACCTCGTGGGCACGTCGCACAACAGTCGGTGAGCGGGCAGTTGGAGGCGGCGCTGCGCTGCCCTGAGAGTGGCAGCATCTGTGCTGGACTTCCTGAAATGCGCACAGATGCGGCGCACCTTCGTGAGCAAATCAGACAGATTGGGGTATGTCTTGAGGAAACGCTGAACTATCAGATTTAACACATGGGCCAGGCATGGCACATGTGTCAGTCTGCCGAGTTGCAGAGCCGCCACCAGGTTACAGCCGTTGTCACACACAACCATGCCTGGCTTCAGGTTCAGCGGTGCCAGCCACAGATCAGTCTGCGCCGTGATGCCCTGTAATAGTTCTTGGGCGGTGTGCCTTTTATCGCCTAGGCTCAGCAGTTTGAGCACCGCCTGATGGCGCCATGCCCACTGATGGTAGTTCGGAGGAGGAGGTGGAGGAGGGGTGGGAGGAGGAGGAGGCATAGTAGGCCTGAAACACCTGGACCGAGGTAGGCCCCGCAATCCTCGGCGTTGGCAGTATATGACCAAACGCAGGGTCAGACTCGGTCCCAGCCTCCACCAAGTTAACCCAATGTGCCGTCAGCGATATATAGTGGCCCTGCCCGGCAGCACTCGTCCACGTGTCCGTGGTCAGGTGGACCTTGTCAGAAACGGCGTTGGTCAGGGCACGGATGATGTTGTCTGACACGTGCTGGTGCAGGGCTGGGACGGCACATCGGGAAAAGTAGTGGCGGCTGGGGACCGAATACCGAGGGGCGGCCGCCGCCATGAGGTTGCGAAAGGCCTCGGTCTCTACTAGCCTATAGGGCAGCAATCTGGAGATGTGGACATTAAGGGCTTGGGCGTGCTTGTGGGTTGCACTATATTTGCGTTTCCGCTCCAGCGTCTGGGGTATGGAGAGCTGAACGCTGGTGGATGCTGTGGAGGATCGTGGAGGCGACGATGGGGTTTTTGTGGCAGGGTCCTGGGCAGGGGGCTGACTATCAGCTGACACAGGGGAAGGAGCAGTGGTGTGCACGGCCGGAGGTGAACGGGCTTGTTGCCACTGAGTGGGGTGTTTAGCATTCATATGCCTGCGCATACTGGTGGTAGTTAAGCTATTAGTGGTGGAACCCCTGCTGATCCTGGTTTGGCAAATGTTGCACACCACAGTCCGTCGGTCATCCGGTGTTTCCTTAAAGAACCTCCAGACTTCTGAAAATCTAGCCCTCGCCGCAGGAGCCCTCGCCACGGGAGCTTCACTAGTTGACACATTTGGCGCTGATGCACCAGCTCTGGCCCTGCCTCTCCGTCTGGCCCCACCACTGCCTCTTCCAACCTGTTCTGGTCGAGGACTCTCCTCCGTCTCAGAAGCACTGTGTTCACCCGGCCTATCAACCCAGTTTGGGTCTGTCACCTCATCATCCTCCGATCCCTCAGTCTGCTCCCCCCTCGGACTTCCTGCCCTGACAACAACTTCCCCACTGTCTGACAACCGTGTCTCCTCATCGTTGGACACCTCTTTACACACTTCTTCCACTACGTCAAGAAGGTCATCATCACCCACAGACTGCGACTGGTGGAAAACCTGGGCATCGGAAAATTGCTCAGCAGCAACCAGACAAGTGGTTTGTGACTGTGGGAAGGGTCCAGAAAACAGTTCCTCAGAGTATGCCGGTTCAAATGCCAAATTTTCCTGGGAGGGGGCAGACTGGGGGGGAGGAGGCTGAGGTGCAGGAGCTGGAGGAGTGCCGATTTCGGTGACATGGGTGGACTGCGTGGAAGACTGACTGGTGGACAAATTGCTCGAAGCATTGTCGGCAATCCACGACATCACCTGTTCGCACTGTTCTGGCCTCAACAGTGCTCTACCCAGTAACTTCAGACATGAACCTAGGGAGTGTAGCTCTGCGGCGTTCCCCTGCTCCCTCATAAGCAGGTGGTGTCTCACCCCGCCCAGGACCACGGCCTCTGACCCCTACAGTAGTTGGACGCCCACGTCCCCGCCCTCGTCCTCTACCCCTAGCCCTCGGGTTAAACATTTTGAAAATGAGAGTTATAACTTTCATTTTTTTTTAACTTTTTTTTGTGTTTTTTGTTTTTTTTTGTGTTTTTTAGTTTTTAAAACCAAACGATGCTATCCTATTGCTATGGCTATTTTCTAGCCAAGTATGAAAGCACACTGCTATGCCAGATGAGATGACGCTGAGTTATTAAAAAAATAAACGTAAAATAAAAAAGGAAATGGCAGACTGTGCCTAATTGAAATCCAACCCCTAATAAATTTTCCCACTTCGGTCTTTGCGATGGATATGTGCGTCACTAAGCGCAAAACACAGCGGTCGCAAGTCTCACTACAAATTGCTCACAATTTGCTAGTAGATGCACTGCAGCAAGTACAGCCACCAGCAGATCAACCAGAAATCAAATATATATAACGCTACTGTAGGCGTAAGTAAGCCGTTTGGATTCTCCTATGGCTATTTTCTAGCCAAGTATGAAAGCACACTGCTATGCCAGATGAGATGACGCTGAGTTATTAAAAAAATAAACGTAAAATAAAAAAGTAAATGGCAGACTGTGCCTAATTGAAATCCAACCCCTAATAAATTTTCCCACTTCGGTCTTTGCGATGGATATGTGCGTCACTAAACGCAAAACACAGCGGTCGCAAGTCTCACTACAAATTGCTCACAATTTGCTAGTAGATGCACTGCAGCAACTACAGCCACCAGCAGATCAACCAGAAATCAAATATATATAACGCTACTGTAGGCGTAAGTAAGCCGTTTGGATTCTCCTATGGCTATTTTCTAGCCAAGTATGAAAGCACACTGCTATGCCAGATGAGATGACGCTGAGTTATTAAAAAAATAAACGTAAAATAAAAAAGGAAATGGCAGACTGTGCCTAATTGAAATCCAACCCCTAATAAATTTTCCCACTTCGGTCTTTGCGATGGATATGTGCGTCACTAAGTGCAAAACACAGCGGTCGCAAGTCTCACTACAAATTGCTCACAATTTGCTAGTAGATGCACTGCAGCAAGGACAGCCACCAGCAGATCAACCAGAAATCAAATATATATAACGCTACTGTAGGCGTAAGTAAGCCGTTTGGATTCTCCTATGGCTATTTTCTAGCCAAGTATGAAAGCACACTGATGAGATGACGCTGAGTTATGAAAAAATAAACGTAAAATAAAAAGTAAATGGCAGACTGTGCCTAATTGAAATCAAACCCCTAATAAATTTTCCCACTTTGGTGTTTGAGGTGGATATGTGTGTCACTAAGAGCTAAACACAACGGTAGCAAGTCCCCCTGCAAATTCCTCACAATATGGTACTAGCTGCACTACTAGTGCCAGCAAGCCCAGCCACAAGCAAACAAAAAAAAAAAAGTATAACGCGATTGTAGCCCTAAGAAGGGCTGTTGGGTTGTTGTAGAATCACTCCTGCCTAACACTATTCTAATAGAACACCCTAACGCTTTCCCTGACCAGCAGCAGCTCTCTCCCTAGCGGCATCCAGACACAGAATGATCCGAGCAGCGCGGGCAGCGGCTAGTCTATCCCAGGGTCACCTGATCTGGCCAGCCAACCACTGCTATCGACGTGTAAGGGTACCACGTCATGCTGGGTGGAGTGCAGAGTCTCCTGGCTTGTGATTGGCTCTGTTTCTGGCCGCCAAAAAGCAAAACGGCGGGAGCTGCCATTTTCTCGAGTGGGCGAAGTATTCGTCCGAGCAACGAGCAGTTTCGAGTACGCTAATGCTCGAACGAGCATCAAGCTCGGACGAGTATGTTCGCTCATCTCTAGTCCTGACATTAAGGAAGATAGTAATCTTAGATCACTGGAGGAAAGAAGGGTATGGACTGGGCAATAGACCGAGATTAAGGCAGAGAGATAGGAAGGTGCAGCATTTTGCAGAGCTTTGTGAATGAGGGTGATTTATTTGAATTGAAGAAGGAAGGAGATCAGCAGCCAGTGCAGTGACTGACTAGAGGCATCAAGTGAAAGACGATTAGTAGGTAGTTACAGTAATCCAGACGAGAGTGAATCAGTGTTTGATCTATCTTAAAAGTTGATATACAAAGATATATCAGGTGCAATACAGAAAAATTATTGGGCAGCTAACTTTGCTAGACGAGTGGAAAAGTTGCAAATTTATGCTCAAATATGCAAATGTGACAAAAAAGATGCATATATATAAAAGAAAAAAAGACAAAATCCAAAGATGTCTGACCTCCATGGTGTCATTCAAGAAAAGAATCCTCAGGGCTCTTTTCTGCCCCCCTCCCCTCTGTTATGTAGTTGAATCACTACAACAATCCCACAATTACATAGAGAACTGGTGTTAACGTACATAAAACTTCTATATATCCATATAATTTATAGGTAACAGAAATCAATTCAACCAAACAAACTCAAACAATAAAGAGCATAGTTTCTAATATATATATACCACTGCACAGTGTTGTAAGCAGCAGATGTACACAAAGAAATATACTAACAGATGTGTTTTAACTCCTGCAGGATCAGACCCGTTTCCATTTTTGCATTTCCTTTTTTTACCATCTTGCATTGCATAGACTTTAATTCTTTTATTTTTCCGTTTACACAGCCATGCAAAGTTTACTATCTGCAGCACAAATTGTACTTCCTAGTGCCACCGTTTAATATTCTGTGCCATCTACAGTATTTTTCAGACTATGAGACATGCCTTACTATGAGAAGAAAAAAAAGAAAGAAACAATTCTTAGGCAGAGTTATTTAGAATACATATTTAATATCTATTAGCCCGATACCACGGATGAAGGTAATTGTACTCGGGATACTGATGATAGCAGATCCTAGGTGGATGCCATTAAAAGATGTCATAGACAGTAATATAGCCCTGTAATGTAGACAGAACTATACACTCACCAGCCACTTTATTAGGTACACCTGTCCAACTGCTCGTTAACACTTAATTTCTAATCAGCCAATCACATTGCGGCAACTCAGTGCATTTAGGCATGTAGACATGGTCAAGACAATCTCCTGCAGTTCAAACCGAGCATCAGTATGGGGAAGAAAGGTGATTTGAGTGCTTTGAGTGATTTGAACGTGGCATGGTTGTTGGTGCCAGAAGGGCTGGTCAGAGTATTTCAGAAACTGCTGATCTACTGGGATTTTCACGCACAACCATCTCTAGGGTTTACAGAGAATGGTCCGAAAAAGAAAAAACATCCAGTTAACGGCAGTTCTGTGGGGAGAAATGCCTTGATGATGCCAGAGTTCAGAGGAGAATGGACAGACTGGTTCGAGCTGATAGAAAGGCAACAGTGACTCAAATTGCCACCCGTTACAACCAAGGTAGGCAGAAGAGCATCTCTGAACGCACAGTACGTCGAACTTTGAGGCAGATGGGCTACAGCAGCAGAAGGCCACACCGGGTGCCACTTTCAGCTAAGAACAGGAAACTGAGGCTACAATTTGCACAAGCTTAGCAAAATTGGACAGTAGAAGATTGGAAAAACATTGCCTGGTCTGATGAGACTCGATTTCTGCGGCGACATTCGGATGGTAGGATTAGAATTTGGCGTCAACAACATGAAAGCATGGATCCATCCTGCCTTGTATCAGCGGTTCAGGGTGGTGGTGGTGGTGTCATGGTGTGGGGAATATTTTCTTGACACTTTTTGGGCCCCTTTGTACCATTTGAGCATCGTTGCAACGCCACAGCCTACGTGAGTATTGTTACTGACCATGTCCATCTCTTTATGACCACAATGTACCCAACATCTGATGGCTACTTTCAGCAGGATAATGCGCCATGTCATAAAGCTGGAATCATCTCAGACTGGTTTCTTGAACATGACAATGAGTTCACTGTACTCAAATGGCCTCCACAGTCACCAGATCTCAATCCAATAGAGCATCTTTAGGATGTGGTGGGACAGGAGATTCGCATCATGGATGTGCAGCCAACAAATCTGCGGCAACTGTGTGATGCCATCATGTCAATATGGACCAAAATCTCTGAGGAATGCTTCCAGCACCTTGTTGAATCTATGCCACGAAGAATTGAGGCAGTTATGAAGGCAAAAGGGGGTCCAACCCGTTACTAGCATGGTGTACTTAATAAAGTGGCCGGTGAGTGTAGATTGACACTGGTATATTAACGTACACATTAGCTTCTTACAGGGTCGTATTTAGTGCTGATGCTGCCCTAGACACTCTCCATGCTAACGCCCCCTATTGGAGCCATCAAGCTAACGTATCTGCCCATAACCCCCTGCATGTTACTATAAGAGATCCAGGAAGAGTCTCTCCAAAGTTCACATGATGCGTTTGCCTTTTTTTAAAAATGCACTGGGCAAAATGCTTCATCACGTGTGAATCCATTTTCTTGCAACATGCGAGTGGTGTGTGACATTGTTAGTCATCATTATTAATGAGAAAAGACAAAACACACGCTGCTACTGTGTTGGAACTGCATTCCTAAATGTAATTCAAGTGCAGCATGTGACCACAATCATTGGAAACCTAAGTGTCTACACTAACCCTATGCCAAAGAAACCTAACCCCACTCTTACCCGCTAACATATACAGTGCAATCCATAATTAAAAGGATTGTCCGAGCTGGGGGGTCAGAAAAACAATAAGGCAGTGGTACTTACCTCCCCTCTGCTGCTCCTTTCCAGCGCTGTGCCTCCCATCACCTCCAGTCTCTGTGTGTATATAGAGGTGCAGAAGTGACATCAAAACCAGTGTGGCACCTGCTGCAAGCCCTGGATGTGATCTGTGTAATGCTTACAGGTCGCAGGAGGAAGGTGGGGGGATGGAGGCACATCACTGCACCGAAACATCAGAGGGGGTAAGTACCAGGGTTGAAACTTGAATCTGATGGGCTACAGTGCAAGGTCTATGCTAGGCTGCCAACGATAATGTATGGTTAATAGTACTAGTTTTTTCATATGGGATAGTGCCACCTTGGGTCCGGTTGTGACTGCACCCTCTGTACCCCCTCAAGTTACACTCCTTGTAAGTACAACTGATTAATTCTTTCTACAGCCTCTCCAATCCACTGGTAAAAAATATAAAACCCTGGACAACCCCTTTAAAGCCATTTATGTATATATAGCATAAAGGCGTGCATAAACACACACATATATATATATATATATATATATATATATATATATATATATATATATCCATAGATTGTCATGATGTATAAATACATAAGTACATAAAAACAGAACTAAAACCAAGCTCAGTATTGTATAGAGTTGTGTTGAGTGCAGAATTGTAATATGTAATAGCAACACTAACTCTAAATCCAGCAACTCACACATGACGTCTTGAGTCTGAGAATTTTCCTTCTTCTTCTAACTGTAGCATATGTCAGCTTCTTCCAGACAGTACTTGGCTCTAAAGATTTAGCAACACAAAAATATTAGTTTCCTCATTTATCTTCACCTTATTACAATAAACTTAATAGTGTTCTGTTGTTATCCTAGTGATCACAGTTATGCCCCTACAGTAGCCAGTAGTCGCAGTGCTACCCCCCATAGTCACATTGCTTGCCCTCAGTAGTCACTGGTCCACACCACATTTATAAAAACGAGTGCAACCTGTTCTGTGTGAAGTTTGCCGGTGGAGTAAGAATGCAACAGATTAATCAAAACTGGCCCACAGTCTTCATTAATCTGGCACCCCTCTGGAAGTGTGCACTTTTTTTGGTACACTTTGTTCATGCTTCAGAATTGTGACGCAGACAGAATTTTGGCACACATCAGAAATAAATGTGGGGCAAACTCTGACTAAGTACTAAAATAATCCTTTAGGTGAACATTTTGTCTGTCTGCTCAGACACAGCCTTGTGCAGTCACAACATAAAACTGGCGCAGATACTTTACAAATACATGTGCAAGCAATTTGCATGTTCTTTTTAGTGCAAAGTCAGACAGAAAACTAGCACAAACACTTCAATAAATGTGGACCACTGTGTTTTGCCCCGAGGTGTCAGTGGTTACTGTGCCAGTAACCACAGTTCTGCCTCTAGTATTCACAGTGTTTATCCCCAATAGTGAGTGGCTTCCCTCAGTAGTCACAGTGCTGCCCCCAAATTACATACATGTCACACTGTACCCCATACCCCCCCCCCCCCCATTTGTACAGCCTGCCTCTGTATTACTTATCTCAATACCTTGTCTCTATACCATAAGGCAGCAACATCTACTCGGGTCTCTATGATTCCTTCATAAACTTTAGAGTTGCTGCTTCTCCCACAAAAGAGTCACATGGTCATGAAATCATCAGCGGTTCTTTAGACTACTAAAAAACACTTTGGCCCATCCCAGATTTCTGTGAAGAATGGATGCTGCATTGGCACCTGTGATCAACCGAATCTCATCAGAATTTTTCTTTTTAAACAAAAAATTGCCCCTCCGAGCCGTGCCCCCAGTGCATAGGCATAAATATTGCAATGGCTTCTTACCAATATTATTGACTCCTGGGCACAAGTTATTGATAGCATAAGGGGTGAATTTTGCAATTGTACTACATATTAAGCTGCTAGTACCAAAAGATTTTTGTTTTTAAAATACCTTTATTTCAAAACTAAAAATATATTTTATTCAATTATATCATTAAAAGTAAAGATTTAAATTATTGTTTGGATATGGACTTGTGAAAGTAGCCTTTTGGCTGTTGAATATGTATGACTATGAGAAGCACTACAGATTCAGAAAACTAAAACTTACAACTTTCCTGGCTGTTTATGTTAGTAACTTCAGTGGTTTAGTCTAAAGCCTCCTTTCTTGGTATTCTTGTTGTTCAAAGGCTGGAGGAAAAATTTGAGATTCAAACACATATAAACAGCACATCTACAATGAAAACACACACAGCTCTGCTACACACACTTATTATAAGGGGCTCGTTGATAACTGCGGAAGCTTTCTCCTTTTTATACATTACAGGTCAGTGTGGGGACCAGCAGAGACAGAGAGAAGGAGAGAGCTGTGCAGAAACAAAGTTTTCTCAGAGATGGGGGGAACACTTTGTCATCGCTTCAGATAACCTGATCCTCGGGAAAGAGGACAGGACACGATTTTACTGCTGGACACTCCTGACTTTGGAGTAGAAGATAAAGCCACTTTGTATCAAGACTTTTTCTGGCTAAAAGTGCACCTTACGGTATGAAAAATATGATACCCCAAATGACACATTCTCTTTTTTCTTTTCAATCAATAAGGAAATTGATATACTTTATTAAAACATTTAACCCCTTAACGAGCACCCCTTTATCATTTTGGCATTTTCATTTTTCACTCCCCACGTCTAAAAATCTATAACTTTTTTATTTTTACATGTAAAGAGCTGTATGATGGCTTGTTTTCTGTGTAACAAATTGCAATTAATAGTGACGGTATTTAATATTCCATGCCATGTACTGGGAAGCAGGAAAAAAATTGTGAATGCAATGAAAATTAGGAAAAAAAAACTCTGATAACTGATAAGCAGACACTGCCTTGATGTACACGGTCTGGCGTATTCATGAGTGAGTAGGCCTATGGAGGGGGGGGACCGCCCCCTCATGAATATGCCGGACCGCTTCCAGTGCGGTCTCGCGTTTCTAGTGTACATCTAAGCAGTGTCTGCAAGCGTTATCGGAGGTTTCTGAAAACGCTAACAGTGTAACACTGCTGCATCTGTTTTAGCACTGCGAGCTGCTTACTTTAGTAAGGAGCTCCTAGTGCTGTATTTGTTGATGACGGGTCCTCTTTAAAGTCAGAAATGCTATTTTATTTCAATAATGCCTGCTTTGTACACATTTACCTTAAAGGAATATGAACTTCCACAGACTTTCCCAAAAACTGGAATAAGGAGGGACAGAAATATATATATTTTTTTTTAAATCTGAGCTTTTCTAATGAGAGAAACAGAAGTGTTTTCATCTTGTGTGTTCCTGTCATTGCACAAATGTATGCTGTGCTTAATGTAACATGCAAGTAAATTATCCTGTTAGGGCAGCAGAATGCTGGTGGTTGTAACTGTTATTAAATCCAATACACAGAGAAATTCCACTAGTTATTTTAAGTATTAGTCAGCATCTAAAATGTATGTTTTCTGTAAATGTGAGAGGCCAATTATACATTCTGGATGTAGTTCTATTAGCTATAAACAAAAGGAGAGTGTTCAGGCTTGGAATACAGTGCTTATTGTTTTTGGCTGAGTCTATGCAGTCAGCTTAGGTTCAGACACCAAGAGCAATTCAACAAAAGTTTAATAATTAGTCCAACAGATACTGTGAGTGCCTCAGAAGAGAAAGCACAGTTCATCCTATTCCCATGGCTTGTCACACTGCAAGTCAATGAAGTGCCAGAATCATTTCATGGCAGCCTGTGAGGTAAAATATATTGTGTAAACAACGTAAGATATAGGGATGTTTATAATACCTTATAAAAGTTGGCTTTTATAGGATTTTGTAGACTTGAGAATGGCAGGTGATTTTTTTTCCTGAGCGAAGCAATGTCAATCACATCTAATCAGTTCCATTAGATGGTAAAACTGATGCAAAGATGCTTATTTGAGAATACAACTGATGCAAGTCAACACACCTTAAAATACACATTCAACTTGATTCAACTAAGAAAATTTTAAAAAATCTGCTGTGTGGTTACTACCATATATACTGAAGGATAAGCAGACCTGAGTATAAGCCGAGAACCCTAATTGGGAAAAACTGGGAAAACCTATTAACTCAAGTATAAGCTGAGGGTGAGAAATGCATTGGTCACAGCCCCCTGTAGTATATAGCCTGCCAGCCCCCTGTAGTATATAGCCAGTGAGCCCCCTGTAGTATACAACCTGCCAGCCCCCTGAAATGTATAGCCTGCCAACCCCCTGTAGTATATAGTCTGCAAGCCCCTGTAGTATAAAGCCTGCAAGCCCCCTTTAGTATATATCGCCTGCCAGCACCATGTAGAGTATAGCTTGCTGGTAAAAAAAATAATCTGACTACTCATTCTTCCAATGGCCCGGGCAGGTACTCTACTATCTTGTGCGCGGCAGGTCTGCAACAGCTCTGTGGGCAGCGTCTATTCTTACTTCTCATCACTTCTTACTACTCATCAACTGTGATGTCAGCCACTGTGATGTCAGCCATCTTTATTTTAGACACATCTAAATTGTTAACAAGTAGCTAACAATAATTTGTTTCAAGAATTGTATATATACAATGGTTTGTTACCATAGTATCTCAGTAGGTTAGGTTGAACAAAGATGCAGGTCTATGCATGTGCAACTTCCCCCACCGGGGCCTAACCTTTTCCTGTGCAAATTAATACACGGTTCTTAATTGAACAACAGCAGGCAATGGGCCTAAACAGACTCACAGCAGATTCGGATTACTGGAGTGGTCATAGAGAGTGGTCTTCAGGAATAGTGCACCAGCCTGGTAGATGCAGGCTGGGGAGGAGCTGTGTCCAAGCTGTGGAAGCTGTAGCTCTGGGTTTGAGTCTCCTGACTCTGGTCCTGGGATTAGGTTAAGTGTCAGTACTGAAGGTGTACTAAACACAGTCTCTCTCTTTACTCAGTCCATGTGCTGAGAGCATGTGCTAAGACCTTGTGCTCTTCAAAAGAGCTGGTGGTAAAGAGGCCCATGCTCCTCCCTGCCCAGGGGTTTATTCTCCTCGTCAGGTGGTAGCCCCTCCCCGATCACACTCCAGTTTACATTGCAGTAACATCATTGATCAATAACGTACACCCACTTAATTATTGCCTGCTATTATGTAATGACCAGGTTCTAAAACATTCTAACGCCCTCCATCAGCTCCTAACCTGAAGAGGGGGCTATTCGCAACTACCAGCCTGCCTATGTATTAGCAGGGGTGTTGTACATGTCCAACATATAATTCTTCATTGTTGATCCAGAAGCAAGAAAAAAACATAGACATCTAGCCTAAAGTGGGGGGGGGGGGGGGGAATTCCTTCTTGAAAGCAATATGGCAGACAAAAAAAAACCCTGTCTTAAATGTCCCGTCTTAAAATCTTTACCTGTAAAATGTGATATTTTTACTTTCAAGGCGTCAAGAACCTACTTCTATTTTTTTAATGTGTATCAACCATCACAACATTCAGTGGAAGTTCCATGATTCCACAGTTCTCGCAATAAGGACAGTGAACGGGTGAACAGGTCCTTCCTGAGGTCTAGGAAAAGGAGATGTAATTGCAGGTCTAGCGTAAAAAGATCATCACACTGTCCATTAGAGTATTTGTAATATGGCACAATATTGAACTGGTTTATAAAGAGCTTTACAGATTGAGAAACATGACATCTTAGGCCATCATTTTAGCCATCACATGCAATATGTACACTCACCGGCCACTTTATTAGGCACACCTGTCCAACTGCTCGATAACACTTAATTTCTAATCAGCCAATCACATGGCGGCAACTCAGTGCATTTAGGCATGTAGACATGGTCAAGACAATCTCCTACAGTTCAAACCGAGCATCAGTATGGGGAAGAAAGGTGATTTGAGTGCCTTTGAACGTGGCATGGTTGTTGGTGCCAGAAGGGCTGGCCTGAGTATTTCAGAAACTGCTGATCTACTGGGATTTTCACGCACAACCATCTCTAGGGTTTACAGAGAATGGTCCGAAAAAGAAAAAACATCCAGTGAGCGGCAGTTCTGTGGGCGGAAATGCCTTGTTGATGCCAGAGGTCAGAGGAGAATGGGCAGACTGGTTCGAGCTGATAGAAAGGCAACAGTGACTCAAATCGCCACCCGTTACAACCAAGGTAGGCAGAAGAGCATCTCTGAATGCACAGTACATCGAACTTTGAGGCAAATGGGCTACAGCAGCAGAAGACCACACTGGGTGCCACTCCTTTCAGCTAAGAACAGGAAACTGAGGCTACAATTTGCACAAGCTCAGCGAAATTGGACAGTAGAAGATTGGAAAAACGTTGCCTGGAATGATGAGTCTCTATTTCTGCTGCAACATTCAGATGGTAGGGTCAGAATTTGGCGTCAACAACATGAAAGCATGGATCCATCCTGCCTTGTATCAACGGTTCATGATGGTGGTGGTGGTGTCATGGTGTGGGGAATATTTTCTTGGCACTCTTTGGGCCCCTTGGTTCCAATTGAGCATCGTTGCAACGCCACAGCCTACCTGAGTATTGTTGCTGACTATGTCCATCCCTTTATGACCACAATGTACCCAACATCTGATGGCTACTTTCAGCAGGATAATGTGCCATGTCATAAAGCTGGAATCATCTCAGACTGGTTTCTTGAACATGACAATGAGTTCACTGTACTCAAATGGCCTCCACAGTCACCAGATCTCAATCCAATAGAGCATCTTTGGGATGTGGTGGAATGGGAGATTCGCATCATGGATATGCAGCCGACAAATCTGCGGCAACTGTGTGATGCCATCATGTCAATATGGACCAAAATCTCTGAGGAATGCTTCGAGCACCTTGTTGAATCTATGCCACGAAGAATTGAGGCAGTTCTGAAGCAAAAGGGGGTCCAACCCGTTACTAGCATGGTGTACCTAATAAAGTGGCCGGTGAGTGTATGTGGCATTGTTACAGTTGTCCTACGGAAATGAGGATGCCATCCAGAGAGGTTAGTATGTATTTTCTTTATTTTCAAACAAAGACTGTCCCTAAGCTGTTTTGTTAATCACAGAAATTGATGTTCACAATCAAATTTGCTCTGTGAATACATGTAGTAATCACCCATATAGATTTCTACATCAGTTGCTGAGGGGCCTCTGGCTAGGCTAACAGGTTTCTCCATCTAGTATCAGTGCAGCATGGATCTTCCATGGCCAGTGGCTTGGCTGTCTTATTATAGCTTGGCTCCTACTTGAATAGTTTGGATCAGAAGGGTTTCAGATCCAGACTGTTTAGGACTCCCTTCCTTATCCTATTGGCACCCCACAATGCAAACTCATGGTGCCGTCTTCTCTGCAGGACGTCCAGGGACTTAATGAATATCCCCAAGTCTGTCCAGGTGATGCAAATAGGATGCTAATTACAAGTCATGCTTTCTGTTCTGGCTAAACATTCCATTACACAGTCCAAAATCTGTAGAAAAATATTCCCAGAAAAGTAGAAGCCAAACCAGCTATAAATACCTAATACCTCTTATTACCACTACCAGTTGACCAGTTTTCCACATTATTTATGAGGAAATCAGTTTTGCCATCTGATCTGGGAAACAATCATTTGCAAGAAAACTTCTTTATGCACTTGTATATGCAAATTGTGATATTGAACACATAACTCAACATATTTATTTCACCTGAAAGGGTAAAAAAGCATGAATTGGCACTGCAGACACTTTTTTACACTTCATTATAACAAGGGTGGTGGGGACATGATATATTACTAAACAAATTAAATGAATATGATTATAAGGACATGAAGATTAAGTCTTCTTTGACTAAATAAAAATAATTATGTACATGTAAATTTGATAATGGACATCTTCTATCAGTTTCACTGATGCTAGATGTGTATAACTTATGTGCACATTTCCATGTCCACAAAGTGGAACTGTTCTTAGTCAATTAAGAAACGGTATGATAAGCTGGAAAAAGAGTTTTAAGACGTATATAAATTAGCCAATCGCAATGCACCCGCTACTTAAATAACTGTGCAAGCCATTTTACCATGTCCCAAAAAAGTCCCAAAAAAGTGCGTTGCAAAGCGGCGCAAAGCCTTTAAAAAAATGTTCCCAATTGTATCCAGCAAAAAAGGTAGGATGGAAAAACTCAGCAAGCTTTGTCTTTTCATCCTGCTCCTTCCTGCTGAGCAAAATATGTGCGGATGCAACATATTGCATTCTTCCTCAAGGCACACTGAGCACATTAGCTGAGCACTTAGTGACATTGTACATCAGGAGCAGCCAATCTTTGTCTGCTGCCAATGTACACTCCTCACCCCACATTCAAGGGAGAGGAGGGGTCCTGTATAAGCATACAGTGATATACGTCTGTGTCATACGTTGTAAGGACACAACCAAATCCCCTACAAGTCCTAATGACATATGGCAAATAAAGTGATATGAACCCAGCCTAAGTGAAACCATGGGGCATATTTACTAAGGGTCTGTGTACCGCATTCCCGTCGGGTTTCCCAACTATTTCCATTTTGCGCCACATTTAACAGGGGTTAAAACAAGTCGGGGGGCATGGCCGTCGGACAACCCAACTGATTCAGACTAAGCGCGGGATTTAAAATTCAAATTGTGTTGCAAGACATGCACTCACATACACCGGGAAGAAGAAGGTGAACTCCATGGAAGCGGGGAAGCGACACATGCAAGATCTCGGGCACATGATCTTGTTGAATCGCGGCAAACTTCCTCCTCATCAGACAACAGACCTCAGGGATCATGCAGGGACCGGGTAAGTAAATGTCGGGAAGCAGTTGTGGAGAGGGCTTATGGGCAGAGCATATTGCAGAAAACACTCACCGGTAACACACACAGATGGTGCTGGCACCGATTATAGGTGTTAACCATTTAAATGCCCCTGGTGTCAAAGAGGTCATCGGGGAGCGGTGATTCATTGCTTTGAGAACTGAATGTCTATGCTATATTATGCCAGAGGCAGACACTTAGAGATCAGTAGCAAAACTGCCATATACTGCAATATTTTAGTATTTCAGCATATGGTAGAAGCGATAAGAACAAGGACTAAAGTATCCTGGGGTTTGGGGGGTCTAAAAATAGTAAAAACTATAGAAAATTAAAAAAAATAAAGTTATAAAAACCTAAAAGTTGAAATCATCAATTTAGAACTGATATAAAACAAATAAACTAAAAAGATCATAAACATGTAAGTTATCCCTATGTACCAAAAGTCCCAATGTCTCAAAATATAAAAATCGAGAAGTTCCACCCAAATGTCCGAGCTGCCACTTTTATGCCATTTCACAACTCATAATATGTGAATAAAAAGTGATCAAAAGGTTTTATAGTAGGCAAAATGTCAGTAATTAAAATATTGTCTTGTTGCACAAAATTTTTCACCATACAGAGGACTGTATGCTGTAGTATGAGAAAGTCATTGGCGTCAGAAAATGGCAAAATCAATACATTTTTTGGTACAAAAGGTTTAATGTTTTTAAATCTATTAAAACATAATAATACAATTATAAATTTGGCATCCCCATGATCGTACCAACCAAGGAATAAAAATGTTTCATTTGGAAAAAGTCTCATAAAGCTCAGTAAAGGGAAGAATAAAAAAAAAACAAATGTATGAATTTTTAAAGGTGGAAAGCAAAAAATGGAAACGAAAGCAACAAAAACAAAAATAAAAAAGTCGTCAAGGGGTTAAAAATTATTGTCAGATTGACACTTATACATAAAAAAAGGACCTGCAAGCAACTGCTTTAAATATGTTATGAAAACATTACAAAAGAGCGATAGTATTTCGTTGCCCTTCAACTTTTATTTTCAAATTCTTACGATATGTTAATGTCAACTTAAATCTAAAAGTAAAATCACATACTAATGGGCTAATATATTCACTCCTGTTAACATTACATTTTACCAGTTCAAGGATGTAGGAAGTTCTAAAACATATGTACAGTACATGAATACATAAATATTGTTTGAACTCTTCCCTTATTTCCCCAGGTTGTAAGTAAATGGCAAATATTTCCTGACAGCCAATGAAACTGTCAAGAAAAATTCACCGTTATAAAATGAGGGCGCTAAAACCAACATGCGAGATCTAGTTTGAAATTGAGTAAGAGAAATTAAAATTAAGCCACGTGTCAGTCAAATCTTATGAATACTTTTTCAATGCCTTTTCATATTATCTTTTTTTTTGCTCTTTTTATGTGATCTCTAAAGCATAAGTGTCAACATGAGTGTCCCACAGTCTAAAACTTTTGAACTGAAATAATATTTTGCACGGATTGGTGTTGCTTCTGGCAGCTTGTCCTGACAAATAACAAAAAAATAAAGTTATCAGGCATAGGGACTATATAGCTGTGCTGTTTTTGAACTGGTGGCTGCCCTCCAAGGTTAGCTAATAACGACTGACATATTCTGGAATCTTGAGGACTACATCGACATTGTTTTCACAGCTGTAATTAAGCCACCTAATCAGAAGCACATTTTGACGGGACAGATTTTGGAAGCCAGATATTACAATTCCTTATGCCTGGAGCGCAGTGGCTCATGAGAGGTCCTTATTTCATTTCAGGTTGCAGGAAAAAAAAATAGCGAGGTAGTAAAATGAAATGACTATTAAAAGAAAAAGGAGGGGAAAGCGAAAAAAAAAAAAGCCCCTGAGTGCCGTGTGTTGAAATGAAGCAGGCCTGTGTGTTCATGCTTCGTCCGGGTTAGCTTCCCTATCCCACCCTCCTTCTTAGGCTCTCTGCCGAGTCCCCCATGTCTCCAGTGGCAGCTGCGATGGTCCCAGCCAAAATCAACACATGAGCTGGTTTGAACTGGCTCTCTGTGTGTTCTGATTGTAAATTGTGCTGGTGATGATTAGAGAACTCTAACACAGGATGTCGACTCTTTAAAATGGTCCAGAGAAAATATATATATTTCTTTTCTTTCCCGGGATGAGGACATTTGTATAAGGCTTTTTTTAACCTCCACTCCTCTATTCATTGTGGTTTTGGTGCATTCTTTGGTTACTAGGATTTGAAACATTTTTTTGGATATGTAAAGTAAATACAATTTGTTATTTATTTTGTTTAAAGAGCAACTTTTCACAACTTCAACTGACTGGATTTCCTCTTTTGACACGACCTTGAGCATGTGTTGTCTGCCAATGGAACCTTTGCCTGATGTTGTGCTAATGTGGGAGTTGTCACATCAGACTTATCAGTACTATAAGGATATGTAACGGTAATACATATGCCTGATCTATGTAACAACCAAGTAATGTGTGGGGTCAGAGGCATGGTTAGAGGTCACAAGTTCACACAATTAAGTTGTTGTAGAGTCAAGAGAAGTCTTATAGGGACCTGTTAAGAAATAACAAATAAATGTAGTGTAAATGTACTATATTGTAAATGCAGCTTTCCTTGGGTAAAAAATTGTCTACTTAACAATAGCAATCTTTTTACATTATTAAAATTTATTTTCTGAACGATATAGCTTTTTGTAAGCACTGTTTTCGTCTGTCTCAAAATAAACGTAGGTATTGCATGTAACTATAGGGTACCTCCGTGTACTGTAATTCTATGATAAATTCTATGATAAAGTGACTTAATACAACAACATAGACCTATGCTAAATGAGGAACATTTTTGTCACAAGTGGTGCATTTTGAACCTCACCCCTTTCTAGCAAGCCAAGCCCTCTTTCTGAGTAAGCTCAGCTTATCATGTATGGGACAGTGCAGAAACTATTAAGTTTCTAAAGTTTATCAATTAACTCAAACAATTGATTTATTAAATAAATTGTACCTCTCTTCTTGAATAATCTTTTCCTGTATCTAACACCCCTTTCGCCAATAAAAAATGGTGTAAGTCTTATATGCATGACAACGATCTAGTGTAACATTTTTGTGGCTATTTTATATGGGAGGATGGGTATGATTGAACCGATTAATGGACAATTCACAGTTCATGCATGTACTGCCAGTCTACTCCTGTGATCAGTGGCAGGGTGCCAGCAGTAACATACAGCCAGGGTCCTGCTGCAACCGCCTTGAAAAGAAAAGGGCAGTTTAACTTCTTAGGGAAAGTTCACATCTCCATTATGTCTTTGGTTATTTCCTTCTGTTATTTTGAGCCAAAACCATGAGTGGTCGAGCTCTCAGAACATGTGCATCTTCAAATGCCCTAGGTGGGACATTAAAAATGAAAAATTAACCCCCTCAAGACATGGCCAGTTTGTATGTTAAAGGGACTTGCCAATGAAAATAATCTAAAAAATTTTAATCTCCTAGTGATGTTTACACAATAAAAAAATCATTTTTAACACCTTACTTTACAATTTAACTCAGTTTTATTGTTGTTTTAGTTCCTATCACTCAGTGATACTCTCTAAGCAGACACATTTGGGCCCATTTACTAAGGATCCGCATTCTTGTCGGGTTTCCCGACGATTTCCATTTTGTGCCGTATTAAACAGGGGATTTAGCCGCACACGATCGGATTTTGGCACATCAGCGCCACATGACACAAATTGGGGGGGCGGGCCGTCGGACAACCTGACGGATTCGGACTACGCGTGGGATTTAACATTTCAAATTTCATCACAGGACACGCACTTACAAGCACCAGGAAGAAGAAGGTGAACTCCGGCGGACCTCGGCAGGCAAACGACGGATGCAGGAACACGGGCGCACGAGCTACGGGAATCACGCAGACTTCATCTTCGTCAGTCCGTCCAAATCAGGGATTGCGACAGGACCAGGTAAGTAAATTTGCAAAGCCAAGAAAATGATCCAGCTCGAATCCAAATGGGTAACAGCATAAAATTATTTCTTTATTCAGTCCATTGTTCAGTAAATTTGCCCCATTGTGATCCATCTAGTTCTGTGCACTGACAATGTGGTTAGATTAATAGGGTAGAGGTTTATATACACTTTCATTCAGCTTCTGAACATTCTACTAGTATCTGACACAGAAAAAGAGATGAGACACATCAGAGATGAGATCAGAGCACCGGGTGGCGATCGTGATGGAGATACCCCTTGCAGGCAAGGTTAACAAGTTAAACACCCACAACCGGAGCTCACTCTGACCTTAGGTGTTACACTGAGGTGTCAGCTGAACTTACATTAGCACTATCGGACGCAGAGCACTAAAGTGTTAAATGAAGTCTTTAAATAATACATTTTAAAAGATAAGAAAATACTACAAAAACTCTACTTACTTGTTTATATGAATATGAGTGAAGGATGCACAGCATAAATATATGTATATTATTTTGGCATATACAAGTCTTTGGATGGTCAATAACAAAATATTGCAGGTACTCTTTAATGTATAATGGTGTTATAGTGAAGGAAAATACATGTAAATTACTGTTAATTGCTAGGCAGGCGTGTAACTTTCTATTGGTTAACCAGCGGGCACAACCTAACATATGATATTTCTCATATATTTCGCACAAGTCCACAGTGTGCCATAGAAAATAGGCAGTCCTTGACTTACCCCTAACCTGCCCCCTAGTGAGTGTGTCTCCAAAGTATATTACCATCCCCCACATCAGGGGCGGATCTCCCCAGGTCAGCAGGGCATTTGTCCCGATGTCCAGGCATTTCTCCAAAATCTCATCAATATCTGTTTCCTCAGGACATAGATAGCGATGAGAAAGTGTTCATTAAGCATACTGCTTTCCCCTGCAAGACCTAGCCCCTGGGAGAATATTACTACCGGAGCTGTGATAATATCATGTGTCATGTGATTGCATGACCTGCAGGAGAAGCCTTGATTAGAGACACAAGGGAGATTGTCGGGGAGGCTCTGGAGGTCCGCAGGATAAACTTTTTAGATGCTGACGACATACTGACGACATACTGTTGACTCTCAGTCAGTCTTAAAGATCTGTCCCTAGAAAAATGGAAATTGTCGGTGAACTCCTTGGTCTTGGGAAATTTAGATATCAAAGTGACCTACTTATTGAATACCTGGGATTGAGTTTTATACAAGGCCTGAGGAATATATTAATTAAAATCTTGTCCCCTGTATTAATAAACTAAGATCTAAAGTTAATATTTGGGCAAGTCTACCTCTCCCTAAAGCAGAACAGATAGCCTTAATCAAGATGATTATTTAACCCAGTAACTTTATGTGTTAACAAACTAACCTTCTTGGGTTGATAATAAGTGGTTTACGCTTATTCGTTCTCTGATGAACAGATTAATCTGGGGTAGGTAGCATGTTCGTCAGGATTTTCTCTGTAGAGATATGTCTAGAGGGGGCAATTCTCTTCTTTCTTTCTATCATTATTTTTTGGCCTCATAGCTTTTGTATATATATATATATATATATATATATATATATATATATATGGAGCAATTGGAATCTTAAAGAAGTACGGTAAAAGGAGAAAGTACATTTTTGGGAAAGGAAGGGAAATCAATTTATTTCACAGATGTGTCCCAGTGGTGAATGTATCCCTTTTGGGACATTAAGTGGGAAGGTTTTTCTTTTCTCAAATGATAACTTTAGATATACAGTTCAGTAATGCGGTTAGCAAAGAAAGGGATAAGGATTTGTTTTTATGGAGTCTCACTCTAAATTAGATTTGGTGTTTAACTTGAGAATCAGTGAAAAATGTATCACATTTATACAGGAGTATCAGAGAGGAGATAGATATCCATGGTATACATAAACAAGTCAAGGGAAATGGGCATGATATATGGGGCATATTAATGGTACACAATGGGATGATATATATAAGAATGTGAATTTATCTTCAATAAATAGAAACCATAGATTTATACAATTTAGTATTCTTTATAGGATCTATTATTCCCCGAATTTGCAATATAGAAGGAAATTAAGAGATGATGACCATTTTCATAGCTGTGACTGTGGTCTGGCAAGCATTTATCATGTGCTGTAGAGCTGTCCCCGAGTATATTCTTATTGGAATAAGATATATGAAGAAATTAGATCTTGGATATCCAGATGACTTGTACCTAAAATGCTGGTATTCTAAAATGTAGCAGGTACGAGATCGCATATGAACATAGATTTGGCAGGAATAATATTCTTAGATGTACATGGGAACAGTGGACCTGACAGCCCTTTTTTTCCCCTATGTGCCCTCTCTAGCTTCTGGGAAGGATTAGAGGGGGGGTGCTGGACTGGTTTTGTGGGATTTTTTGCAAAGAATGTGGGCACTAAAATAGAAACTGTCTCAGATTGTTAACAAGAATTTATAAACAATTTGTTAACAAAATGCAAACAATTTGTTAACGAAACCCAATTTGTAAACAACGTGCCGACAAACCCAATCTGAAAACAACTTGTTAATACAAACCCAATCTGTAAACAATTTGTTACACAAACCCAATTTGTAAACAACTTGTCAACAAATTGTTTACAGATTGGGTTTGTATTAACAAGTTGTTTTCAGATTGGGTTTGTCGGCGCGTTGTTTACAAATTGGGTTTCGTTAACAAATTGTTTACAAATTATTGTTAACAGACTGTTTACAAATTCTTGTTAACAAATTGTTAACAAATTCTTGTTAACAATCTGAGACAGTTTCTATTTTAGTGCCCACATTCTTTGCAAAAAATCTGTGTATATTTGTTCCTTTTTTGGTGAAAAGGTCTTGATGCTAGCACATAGAACTGGAAAGGTTGGAAATTGATAAGTGCCACTACAATATCCCCAAGCAAAACTGGTTTTGTGGGATGTTATGGATGTTTGTATGAGAAAATTTTGAAAATGGTATCCTTTTTATATTTTGCATTGTTGAATTTGAATAAAGATTTTTTTTTAAAAAAACCTGCACGGGAACCAATGCACAGAGCTGCACTACTTCACCAGTGAGGTGAGGGGTAAAAATGATAGGCGCTTAGGGAAGGGTATTACCAGGGGGCTGTGTTAGGACATATCTGGGGGGCTGTGTTAGGACATTTCTGAGGGGCTGTGTGAGGACATTACTGAGGGGCTGTGTGAGGACATTACTGAGGGGCTGTGTGAGGACATTACCAGGGGCTGTATGAGGACATTACCAGGGGGCTGTGTGAGGACATTCTAGGGAGGCTGTGTGAGGACATTACTTGGAGGCTTTGGGGTATACCTTACTGAGGGTAACTTTGTTTGAGGACATTACTGAGGGGCTGTGTGAGGATATTACTGGGGGGCTGTGTGAGGACATTACTGAGGGGCTGTGTGAGGGTTACTGGAGAGCTGTGGGAGGAAATTCCCTGGGACTGTGTGAGGACATTACTGCATGTTGCGGGGACATTTCTTGGGGCGTGTTCACACGTGGCACTAGGATGGGCCTTGGTTTGATTGCATATGCATTTCCAGTGAAACACATGCGAACGGAAATTAGGGAACCTATTGCAGGCCAAGGTACCACGTTTAGGGATTCTGTATTCTGTGGAATAGCACCCCTAGGCACATATGTACCCGAAGAGACAAAAGAAAAAATTAGAAAGGGCGAGTACATAGACATATGGTCGCTCCTTAATGTCAACCACATTATGGTCAATAAATAGAAATCATATGAGAAAGAGTCAGCGAAAAAGATGGCTGAAGGCTTTTGCGGTTTTTGGTTCAATAATCACGCAGAAGTCTCCAGCACAGGCTTTAGGCACGAGTGTTCTGTCTACGGAGGCAATCATTCTGCCCTTCAATCCCTCAGACGCGACAAGCAGGGCCCGAACTGTAACACCCCCCCCCCTATCCGAGAGTACCTTTCTGGGCATTGAGTTAGACACTGTAGGTATGTCTTTTAGGTTACCTGAGGAGAAAGTTGTCCGTTTGCGCCAGGAAATAGATTGGGTTCTGAGTAAGACGAAAGAAACCCTACACCAATTTCAAGTGCTACTAGACCTCCTACATTTTTCATTTAGGGTAATCACCATGGGGTAGGCTTTCTCCCGTCAACTCTTCCTGGCTACAAAAGTCACTATTCATTCCACTCACTTCATTAGGATAACTAAACCATTGAAGGAAGACTTACGTATTTGGCAGGTGTTCCTTCAGGAATTAAATGGGTCGGGCATCCTCTAGGAGCTCGAAACGGATTATCATTCCCTTAACCTACTTATTGCGGCCTACTTATAGCTTCACAGCTATATTTCCATAGTACGGGTGCTCAATAGTCTTTCCTCCTCAGGCATCGGGTGCTTCACTGTCTGCAATACAACATCTGGTTGCAGGCTAGGTACATCCCTGAAACTTCGAACGACCCGGCTAATGCCCTGCATCGTTCCCAGTTTCAGATTTTCAGAGGTCTACACGGGTCAGCAGACGAGTCTGGGATAGGATGCCCTCAGTTCTTATGGAACCTGGCCGTGAACAACTAGCGGGTCTAATAAGGAATTCCATCTCAGCTTCCACATAGCGGAATTATGCCACCTCCTGGGAACAATGGCTAGCTTTTTCTGACGGTACTATACCCGCAGAGAAATCAAAGATCCTCCAGTACTCTTTAGAATGGCTAGCACATTTAAAAAGTCAGGGTGCCTCTTTTCACACAGCAAAGAATAATTTAACAGCCCTTGCCTTTATGCCAAAGTTACCTTTAACTTCCCTTTTTAAAGCAGCTTTCTCCATTGCTTTCTTTGGGGCCCTCCATGTCAGCGAATTAATACCCACTAGTGCAGCTAAACACAGCGGCAGGTCACTGTCAGATGTTCTTGCTTCCCCTTTATTGATTAATCTCAGAGTGTGCCGCTCCAAAACAGACATCTTTGGGAGGGGCACCTGATTCACCATACAACTTGCCAGTTCAAAGCTTTGCCCATTATTAATTAATACCCCCTAGTGCAACTAAACACATCGGCCTGTCACTGTCGGATGTCCTTGCTTCCCCTTTATTGATTAATCTCAGAGTGTGCCGCTCCAAAACAGACATCTTTGGGAGGGGTACCTGGTTCACCATACAACCCGCCAGTTCAGAGCCTTGGCTAGCATTTTTATTTACTCCCTCTCACGTCCGACGGGTGTTAATACTTTCCTGTTACACAAATCAGGGACCTCACTTACCCGTTATCAGTTTGATTTGGTCTTTAAGAAATCCCTGCTCTATTTAGGCCTTAACCCAAAGGAGTTCGGCACTCACTCTTTTTGCTTCAGTGCTGCTACAACAGCGCATTCTTGCGGGATGAGGGACGAAGCCATCAAAAAACTAGGCAGATGGAAATCGGACTGTTTTAAGTCCTACATCCACCCAGATCTAACCCTCTGGTTTAATTTTAATATTTTGGTGTATATTTCTCCCCTTAGTTTCACTTATTAATCTTAGAGGGCCTCGCACCCACGTGTGGAGTGTCGGGCACTCATTCATTTACCAAGCGGAGCAGGGGAGCAGTGGTTCGTCCTTGCGGAAAAAATTTGGGGTTGGCTGAAGCGCAGGTCCACTGGCGTGGTGTATGCGGGATGCTCTGAGATCTTGAAGTCAAGTCGGCCTGTCGAGTTGTAAAATGTTTGAAATGTATTATGTTATTTAATAATTTATTTTTCCAGTTAAACAAATGCTGTGACCTTCACACATTACCCAAACATTTAGTTTCCCGGTCCTTCAATGGAAGGTTGGGTTTAGGTACCAGATTTCATGGTTGGGGTTTGTCAATGTCTACAGTCCATAAATTGTCTGTGTGGTGAACTCCCCAGGAAGGACACGTGGCTGAAGAGGAAACCTGGTGATGCTGGTCCTAAAGGAGAAGATAGATGACACATCACCTGCAGTCGCTGGATGTAACAGGCAGGTATTTCTACTGTGTTTTCTGTAGCTGCATATACTGTAAGTAAAATTGTTATTGGCAAAACCAAATGTAATGGTTTTACGTAGTGGACATTACTTAAAGTGAGATACATATGCATTGGGGCCCGGATCTTTTACCACTCTAGCAATGCCCCTGCTCCACATAATGAGTAGGTTCAATGTTATTAACAGCTGGAAAATGAAAGATGAACTCTGATTGACTGCCATGGGCAACTAGAACAGTTTTCTCTCTTTTGCCTTGTTGTATATGAAATGTACTGCATGCCATTTGTCTACCAAGTTCGAAGGATTTACTATATCCATGGAAGACTCCTGCACTGCTTTTCACTTTTTACAGGAAATGAAAGAGAAAAAAACAAGCTATTACAGCATTATTAAAGTAATCCTTTCATTGGACTATTTTTCTTGTGCAATCAGCAGATATACACAGTTCCTCCATCCCTTAGGCCATGTCACAACTTGTACCAGAAGAAAAACATGATGATACACAGCTGTGTCCTCCAAGCTATTAACTCGATGACATGAGACATCATAGACTGGAACTTTTGTGAACAATATCAGTATAAACATATACAGTAATATGTCTCCCGGAGATCACCAGCAGGGTAAGGCAAGGGAAAGGAAAACAACATTAATCAATTACAGGCAAAGTGATAAAGGTCTTAATTCTCTTTTATGGACATACTTGGATGCATATGATAGTTTATGTCTGTGTGATGTCTGCATGACACAAACACATCTGCATTCAATAGGTCCCTCTGAGACACATGCAGATTGCAGAAGATCACCTTATTAGCCTGATATGAACCTAAATACAAAAGAACTGCTGTTTAAGAATATAAATGACTCATAAAGCTGTACCTTTAAACACATTCAATGTACAACATGTTTTTATCATCTCTAGCCATCTCTGTGAATATATAACAGTTCTTACAAAGGGTAATCACATGTCCTAATTACTGTGTTGCTTTTACAGATAATTAATAACACCCTTACAAGATCTAGATCTGATGACATTCACATGCCTCAGTGATAAGGTAGGACGGTTCATCTGTCATCTGATTTTGTTTCTGTAACTTTTTAAAAAGAATTACTTTACTGATGGCCATTGTAGCTATAACATGGATTTATGCCCAGTGATGACTGTATACATGACATATTAACCATTGGAAATATTTAGAAATACAGCCATGCAGAAGGTGAGATATGATGATTTGTCTTATTTGATGCAAACTTTAACTTTTAACTTTCCAATGTGTGTACATGAGGAATAATAAAAACACTGCTTGTGGGGAGTGGGGCAGATGGAGGGCAGCAGGCATGCGAACGCCCACAAGCTTTACTATGGTCTCTGCCAGATAACAAGCCAAGACTATAGAAAAAAAAATTCCACCAGTTCAAACCTTAGATAGTCTTAGATATTTACTGAGAGGCCAGAGCCTATTAATAGATATGTATGCCAGCCCACGAGCAGGTGGAATTTTAAGACTGGCGTTCAAAACCCCAGTCTCATTGAAGAGATTCCTGCTTGTATGTTACACTAGAGATCTGTCCTGACTCTCTCCAGCGCTTAGTTTTCTAGAAAGATAGGCCACGTCACTTTCAGAAGCAGGGTATTCCACATTCATAAAACCTGGGCAAAATTAAGAAATGACCCTTTCTTATTTCAACAAATTTTTTCTTTTATTCCATGACAAGCCTTCTATAAGGGCCTTTTCAGTTGCAGTTGTACTGCATTTGGTACTCAATGCTCTATGTTTACTTTTGCCTGACTTACCTTGCCCTTGAGCTATATATCTTCCATCTGTTTAAAAGGCAATCTTTATGTGTTCAGAAGGGGTCCAAATCTCTGCATCCCTACTGATGAAATGTGAGCACTCTTGCCTGGACATAATTTTTCTTCATCTTTTCCTTTCGAGAAACATTGCCATGAACCAGTTTTTACAAGCCACATTCATCCATTGTGCATGCACCTTACCATAATCCTGGAATCACCAATAATTCATACCAAAGCTTTATCAACTATGTAGAACCAGAAGGCACTATACAACTTACTTATTTTGAACAAGATGAAGAAAGATCAAGAATAAGATAATGCGGTAGGTAACCACAGACTTTGCCCCAAGATGAACTTTGGCTCATCTACAACCACTTTTATTGCCAGTATTCACATTTAAGTCTCCAGATTTAAGCATATTCTTCTCTCAGTTTTCAGTGCTTTTTTATTTCTAATAACCTGAACAAATGCACCATAGGCAGCTAGTGAGTTCAGATGTAACCCCTGGAATACAGACAATTAAACATGGAAAGATTACACCCTTTTGAATGAGACCTGCAAAAAATAAATAAATTCCTATGACTTGTTCATTAAAAACACATTTCTTATCTCCTTAAACTTTTGGTCTAATTTCTTTGTAAAAGAAATTAATAAATGCATCAGAGTTTTAATGTTACCTATTATTCACTCCTAATAGGTGAACCCACAATTCTTGTAACCTATCCAGCTGTATTGTTATTCCATTGATAGCTAAATGCTTATGATGTAGCGTTCCGCGGCTTGTTATATTTCATGACCGCGTTCGTATAACATAATCAGTACTGGAAGGAACTGCTGAAAACAGTAGCAGTCAAGTGATTCTAATAATTCGCTTAAAGAGAGTCATTCTCGGGCGTTCTTTGAGCCATTTAGCAGTTGAAGTGCTGATTAATTAACAGTTTTACGATATCTGAATTTCCATAAGAAGCCACTTTCTGACAGGATTTAAACTGCATTAGTAGAGATTAAGATAGACTAAAATGAAGAATAGGGAGTGCTGTGATCTGCTCTCCTTGGAATCAGTGATAAGAAAAGCAAAGACATGCAATTTGCTTGTCTCGAAGCTGTGTAAATGCCTACAATAAAATCTAAAAAGGGTCTCAGGAGCTCCACACATATATGTACCCATTGAACTGTTTAATAAAACCCACCAGTCACTGCCATATTCCCAGTGGCTATATTCCGACATGTCTGTAGATGACAGGTTAGTGGAGGTAATTAGAAGGACGTTATTGCTGTGAAATTTAGAGCGAGCATAAGATACACAGAGACTTTCAAACAGTCCCATTAAATTGAATGGCAGCGTGAGGATGCTAGAGACCTAATGATCACTGATAGCATTTTAGAGCATATGGAACATTTGGGAATTTAAGTACTGAAAACTCATTTCCTTTTAAGGTACATATGTGTGTTTCATGTGCTTACTCCTTTCAGTTATAGTGTATTTAATTACAGCTCCATTGGGTCACAAGTGTTTTGTCTTCTTTTGATACTGTATCCATTGTAAAATTGTTGCATCAGACTCTATACAATTGATTATTTTTATTAGTACTATATATTTCAGTCCGGTGCAGTGAGACTTATCATCAACCACATTAAATAACCACTAGTGAGACTCCTAAAAATACTTAAAATAAAAAGTGATAGCAGGATTTTATGTCACTTTTGTTTTATCATCCCACTAAATCCTATGAAGTTACCTTATAAGGTGTCCAAAAATTTGGCAATGAATGCAGTGTAAGATTTTATTAGTACTCTCTCAGTATTGCTTCATTTTACTAGTAATATATGGTGCTACGCAACACTACCCTGTATTAAATGGGCAGTGAACAATGCTACATGGGAAAGAATGACACCATGGATAATAGTTGGCACTACGTGGGCACTCTAAGTTATGCAAACAGTTTATAGTGTTAAAGCAATACATTTTTATATTCACATAAGTGAGCATTTCTGGAATGGAGCCTCTCTACAATGTTAGACTCATTGGGTTGGATTTACCAGGGCTTGTATACAGGAAACTGGTGAAATAGTCATAATTTCTTGTCTGCATACTAGCTATAGCCCGAACCAGCAACTGGCTATAGCACAATTCCACGTCAGACAGGACCTGGCATACAATTGTCCAGGAGGGCAGCTTCCTGCTGGATAAACCAGAAGGCCAGAGCCTCCTGATAGATCTGTCAAAGCGGGAGGGGCAGGATTAAAATATGCTTCTGCACCCCGTCACGGCTCCTACATCAATAGGCATAAACATCTGGTGTAGTTTTGTGAAGAAACCTGCAAACTATTGTTCACAGGTTTTTTTAAATCATGCAGGCACGGAGCAGGAACGCCCTGCGCCGGCCCATCCCTGGTGACCGCACCCATTATACCTATATTAGCACAGTGTCAAAAATAATCGAAATAACGATTGCAATTATTTCAGTGGTTCTATGCCAGAAACTGGTGTAGAAGCATTAATAAATTCTCCCCACAGTGAGTAACTTGTTACAAAGTGCTAGTTTTCTTATGAGTGATTTTGGAATCTCCTAGACTCCCTTTAATGCTTTGTTTCAGGTAAATATAAATTATTTTTATTTATACATTACTTTATATTTTAAGAAACAAAATGCTCGACATGCTTCATCAGTGGTATTCCAAATCCTTTGAAACATGGAATGTTGTAATGCA
Organism: Engystomops pustulosus; assembly: GCF_040894005.1. NCBI lineage: Eukaryota > Metazoa > Chordata > Amphibia > Anura > Leptodactylidae > Engystomops > Engystomops pustulosus. The sequence goes on from NC_092411.1 coordinate 135,130,639, forward strand.
TGACCATTAATGTTCCAGTAAAATTTGCGACACAAATCAAATATTTCTGCAGATTTATAATGTTTCTGCGTGTTATCTGAATATAGACATATAGTTTGATAGGGAAGGGTTAATAACTATGTGGAAGAATCAGTGAACGTGCTTTCAGGATTCACTGTGTTGGTCCCATGGCAGGGACATGGTATACGGCACGCAGAGCATTCCAGATTCTCTTCTCTCTCAGGTAACCACTCCACCTTTTAAAATGACTTGATGGAGGCAATGGAAGGCTGGAAGAAATCACTTAACCAGGTAGCAGCATTTCCTATTTTGAATTATTTATATGAGCAGTTTGTAAATAGTTCTGACAGGCCCATTACATGTCAAAAGTAAAGATGGATTATGCATTAACTGGCTCTAATCTTAGAGGCATTTGTGTTAAATGACTATCGAGGAATCTCAGAGGTGAACCAGCTTTTACTTAAAAAAGAGTGAAGGCTACACTGCTTTGGAAAAGATAAAAAAAAATAAATACATTTTCTTAGATTCTTCTATGCAAGTAGTCATCCCACTGGGTACAAATTGTAATGTTAATACCTGCATTACATGCATTCACTTTGGAACAAGAGGTCTACCAAATAAAATTATTTTCCTCTTCATTCTCAATTATTATAAAGCCAGAACCCATTAATTTAATAGAAATGTGCACCCTCTCATCGTTTTACAATCACCTATTGCAGACTGGGAAATACAATTGGTCCTGAAAAAAAATAAATAAAAGTGGCTCTTGTCATGGGCAGGGTGAAATTAGATAGATGAAGTAGGAGGAATTACTCATAGCCACATAGTTGGATAAATAGCATGAGGAAAAATGGCACAACTTTTTTTGTTATTAGACAGAGCTAAAGTGCAGGTAAGCCTGCTATGTACAAGAATATAAGAACTCTAATTCTGTTTTTGTGTACAAGAATACAACTACTGTACTATAATGCTGTCCCTATGTACAAAAATATAACTACTATAATACTACTCCTATGTACAAGAATATTACTACTATAATACTTTCCCCTATATACAAGAATAGAAATAGCATAATGCTGCGCCCTATGTACAAGAATATAATTACTACAATACTGCCCACTATGTACAAGAATTTAAAGGGGTATTCCAACAAAGACAGGATTCTTAAATATACTCAGGATAACAAAATTACATATTCTATAATTCACTGTTATTAACAAAATTACAGCATTTCACAGATAGAATTACAACCTGTCTCTATTGGTCCTGGTGTTTACAATTTTGGTTGTCCCTGGATCTGACCAGGAAACTTCTGACTATGGTCGGATTCTTCTCATGAATAGATTCTCATGTATGGACGATGCAGGGCTCTCTGCCTCCTGCCTTTCCCCATGCATTACAACACCAGCTCAGACATGGGCATTTCCTGCCAGCAAGCAGCATAGTGAAGAGACTTACTCTACTAGCTACAGACAGATAAGGTCTTTATTTGGGAGGGAGAAAGAGTGTGTTATAGGGGAGTTAGCAGAGCTGAGAGTGTCATTTTATCTCATGTCCAACACATGGATCGCATTATCTCTCATCTCTGATCTGTCCCATCTATCTTTTTCTATGTCTCTGATACTAGTAAAAATGTTCAGAAGCTAAATAAAAGTGTATATTAACCTGAATCCTTAAAATCTAACCATATTGTCAGCACAAAGCATCTCATAGCAAAGAGGAATCATAATGGGGCAGATTTACTTACCCAGTCCTGTCGCGATCCAGCGGCGCGATCTCTGTGGAGGATTCGGATCTTCCAGCGATTCACTATGGTAGTGCGCCCGATATCCACTAGGTGTCGCTGCTGCGCTGAAGTCCGTTGGAGTTCACTAGAGTTCACCAAGCTATCGTGGGTGCAGGTAAGCGCGTAAGCAACACTTTTTTTAAATACGGCGGGTTTTCCAAATCCGTCAGGATTTCTTACGGCCACGCCCCCCCCCCGCCCCGATTTCCGTCGCATGCATGCTGGCGCCGATGCGCCACAATCCAATTGCGTGCACCAAAAACCCGGGGCAATTCACCGCAAAACGGTGATATTCGGGTAACCTGACAGAAAAACGCAATTCGGGCCCATAGTAAATGACCCCCCATAGTGTCTGCTTTGAGAGTCCCGCCAACACTTCTTAAGCTGACCATCACTGAGTGATAGTAGCTAATACAGCAATAAAACTACATTGGTGAAATGTGGACTTAGCATTTAGAGATAGCAGCCCCTGTTATGGGGTCACTCACTGTCATAAGAATTAAATTTTTTAATATGGTGAAAAAGTGGGATTTCAGACACTTGTGGGTTTTTTTCCAATAAGTGGTTCACCGCCAGGGAAAATTGTTTTTATTATATTTTCTTTATTTTTCTTCACACTTTTTATGCCTCTCCCCCTGTCCCCCAGGGTACTTAAACCTTAGGGTGGTCTGATCACTTCTGCCAATACTACTGTATTGGAGTATATCACAGTTTTGTAACTGACCTCTAAGTGCCTTGCTTTTGGCATATGCTTAGAGATCAGGCAGAATGATAGGCTCTGGAGTCTAACAGAGCTTCCTCATGCACCATTGCCATTTAAATGGGTCTGCTCATCAAGGTACCGTACCAGAGAATCTAGAGAACCAAATACTGAACTCCAGTGTTGCAGCAGAAGTCACACCAATTTGAAGGGTACTAGGGTCTGCTTTCTAAAGGTTGATGGAAGATCGTCTGCCAGGGTATTTTTATCTTTATCTGAGCTAATGGAACACCAATCAGATGGTGCACAAATAAAGCTGGAACTGAAGATAGAAGACCATCATACTCACAAAGAATCATTAGCTGGAGTAGATTTTTGTGACATGGTCATGGTCATGCCAAGTCTGTTGTAAGAAAGTTCCAAAGCCTTGGCTCCTTGTGCATGTACACTATTATTGAAGCAAGCCCAATACATTATAGTACTGCCACAAATCCCTTTTTATTGCAGAGCTGTCAATTCCTACATGCTTCTTGCTCTGATTCTTGTTAGAAACCTTTTACTGACAAGGTTTACGTGAATCAAATCTCTTGTAAAGTGACAAATTAAAGATGACAATGTAGGTGATGAACTCTTTGCATTCTTAAGTATAATCTTTACACATTGCAACAAATCAGAGATAACAAAAACTGTCAACATTCGACATAAATGTGAAGGTTAACTGAAAACATGGAAAATAAATAGCAGTACCTAAAATTACAGAAATCCCCAAATTCCAGGTTTTCACCATTGTTTGGTAATGGAGGTAAAAATTGCAGATTGTTTTTGATCTTTGATGGAGAGACCCCAGATATTGTATGTAGACATGCGCCTTTTCTAAAATTAATATGATTAAAACATATTGGGGCACGTTTACTAAGGGTCCGAATTGCGTTTTTCTGCCGGATTTCCCCGGGTTTTTGGTGCATGCGATCAGATTGTGTTGCATCGCCCACGGCTTGCATGCGCCAAAAACCGCTGGGCATGGCCGTCGGAAACCCGACAGATTCGGAAAAAGAGTGTCGCTTGACACACACTCACATGCACCAGGAATAGGATGGTGAACTCCGGCGGACCTCGGCGCAGCGACACCTGGTGGACATCGGGTGCATGACCTTAGTGAATCACCAGAAGACCCGAATCCTCGTCGTAGAACGTGCCCCTGGATCGCGACAGGACCGGGTAAGTAAATGAGCCCCATTATTTATAAAATAAACGAAAATAAAATGGCAATTTTTTTGTGTTCTGTAATTCTTAAACATTTCAGATATCTGCAGTAAAAGACTCCTTATCAAGTAGTCTTCTCAAGTCTTCTTAGCATGTATGTTCTGCAAACAACTATCTTTTCTATCAACATTGGCGATTTGCCAATTTTTTAAAAAAATGTGATTTCAGTCACATTTAATTGGATCAGTCCGCACCAGGAGGACCTAGAAGCCATAGATAACCTATTCCTGGCATAGTTTAATGCTTTATCGTTGTTTCAGCTCTTACTCAGACTGGGGGAGTGGGTACTATGAGTGGTGAACCAGAGGTGCAGTTTGCATGGAGAATCCACAAGGAGGCATACCTCCTGGAAGTCTGGGAGCAGGAGGGCCTCCAGAAGGACTACTTTTACAGAACATCCGAGTTTTGGCAGAAATTCCTTTGCAACCAAGATGAAGCGCCAGGCCATGTCAGAATGGACTGAAGGAGGTTCCACTTTTTCTCAAATCATCATGAGTTTTACCTTCTATTACCCCACTTTGGAGACACTTCTCTCCCCAAGGCCATGTAAATCCCCATTATTTAAGGAAAATATCAAAAGTGACATGATTGGAAAAAATTTCCCTTTGCAGTGCATTAGTATGGAATAGTGATCACTAGTTCAGGTGTCACCACGTCCCAAAATGTCCAATCTATAAAGATATAAAAATGCTTATTCCCGTCAGTGAACCCCGTAACAGAAAAATGCGCTCAAATCTCCGAATCGCCACTTTTTTGCCGTTATGCAACAAATAAAAAAAATTATGAAAATGAAAACATCAGCTCACCCCAGAAAAAAATGACACCCTAGCCAACTCCGTACTCATAAGAATGAGTCAGAATATCGTAAAGGTAATAATTTTTTTGGGGGTACATATGTTTTTAATTTTTGGTAAAATCTATTGACACCTAATAAAACCTATATAAATTTGGTATCCCTTTGATCATACCAAACCAAATTAGAGATGCTATTAGGAGTGTACAGTGAAAGACATAAAAACAGAGACCACAAGAAAATGGCGAAAATGCGGTCTCTTGTCAATTTTACTGCATTTTGAATTGAATTGAAATGCCCCTGATACCACATGATAAAAAGTTTACAAATTCTCTGGAATAAGGGCTTATTGTACCTTAGAAACGCAATCCAAAGGCTCCACTCGTGATCACATATTTTGGTAACATTGTGTTTCCAACACGTTAACTAAACGCAAATTAAATGCAAACTTACCTCAACATGGGATCGCAGATGGAACCTTTGGATTGTGTTTAAAAACCCAACCAAAACGCCACGTGTAGAGATGAGCGAACATACTCGTTCGAGCTTGATGCTCGTTCGAGCATTAGCGTACTCGAAACTGCTCGTTGCTCGGACGAAAACTTCGCCCGCTCGAGAAAATGGCATCTCCCGCCGTTTTGCTTTTTGGCGGCCAGAAACAGAGCCAATCACAAGCCAGGAGACTCTGCACTCCACCCAGCATAACGTGGTACCCTTACACGTCGATAGCAGTGGTTGGCTGGCCAGATCAGGTGACCCTGGAATAGACTAGCCCCTGCCTGCGCTGCTCGGATCATTCTGTGTCTGGATGCTGCTAGGGAGAGAGCTGCTGCTGGTCAGGGAAAGCGTTAGGCTGTTTTATTAGAATAGTGTTAGGCAGGAGTAATTCTACAAGAACCCAACAGCCCTTCTTAGGGCTACAATAACGTTATACATTTTTTTTTTTATTTGCAGCTAGTACCATATTGTGAGGAATTTGCAGGGCGACTTGCTACCGTTGTGTTTAGCTCTTAGTGACACACATATCCACCTCAAACACCAAAGTGGGACAATTTATTAGGGGTTTGATTTCAATTAGGCACAGTCTGCCAGTTTCTTTTTATTTTACGTTTATTTTTTCATAACTCAGCGTCATCTCATCTGGCATAGCAGTGTGCTTTCATACTTGGCTAGAAAATAGCCATAGGAGAATCCAAACGGCTTACTTAGGCCTACAATAGCGTTATATATTTTATTTCTGGTTGAGCTGCTGGTGGCTGGCCTTGCTGTAGTGCATCTACTACCATATTGTGAGGAATTTGCAGGGAGACTTGCGACCGTTGTGTTTAGCGCTTAGTGACGCACATATCCATCGCAAAGACCGAAGTGGGAAAATTTATTAGGGGTTGGATTTCAATTAGGCACAGTCTGCCAGTTTCTTTTTATTTTACGTTTATTTTTTCATAACTCAGCGTCATCTCATCTGGCATAGCAGTGTGCTTTCATACTTGGCTAGAAAATAGCCATAGGAGAATCCAAACGGCTTACTTAGGCCTACAATAGCGTTATATATTTTATTTCTGGTTGATCTGCTGGTGGCTGGCCTTGCTGTAGTGCATCTACTACCATATTGTGAGGAATTTGCAGTGAGACTTGCGACCGTTGTGTTTAGCGCTTAGTGACGCACATATCCATCGCAAAGATCGAAGTGGGACAATTTATTAGGGGTTTGATTTCAATTAGGCACAGTCTGCCATTTACTTTTTATTTTACGTTTATTTTTTCATAACTCAGCGTCATCATCTCATCTGGCATAGCAGTGTGCTTTCATACTTGGCTAGAAAATAGCCATAGGAGAATCCAAACGGCTTACTTAGGCCTACAATAGCATTATATATTTTATTTCTGGTTGAGCTGCTGGTGGCTGGCCTTGCTGTAGTACATCTACTACCATATTGTGAGGAATTTGCAGGGAGACTTGCGACCGTTGTGTTTAGCGCTTAGTGACGCACATATCCATCACAAAGACCGAAGTGGGACAATTTATTAGGGCTTGGATTGAAATTAGGCACAGTCTGCCATTTACTTTTTATTTTACGTTTATTTTTTCATAACTCAGCGTCATCTCATCTGGCATAGCAGTGTACTTTCATAGTTGGCTAGAAAATAGCCATAGCAATAGGATAGCATTGTTTGTTTTTAAAAACTAAAAAACACAAAAAAAAAAAAACACAAAAAAAAAGTAAAAAAAAAATTAAAGTTATAACTTTCATTTTCAAAATGTTTAACCCGAGGGCTAGGGGTAGAGGACGAGGGCGGGGACGTAGGCGTCCAACTACTGCAGGGGTTTGAGGCCGTGGTCCTGGGCGGGGTGAGACACCACCTGCTGATGAGGGAGCAGGGGAACGCCGCAGAGCTACACTCCCTAGGTTCATGTCTGAAGTTACTGGGACTCGTGGTAGAGCACTGTTGAGGCCAGAACAGTGCGAACAGGTGATGTCGTGGATTGCCGACAATGCTTCGAGCAATTTGTCCACCAGTCAGTCTTCCACGCAGTCCACCCATGTCACCGAAATCGGCACTCCTCCAGCTCCTGCACCTCAGCCTCCTCCCCCCCAGTCTGCCCCCTCCCAGGAAAATTTGGCATTTGAACCGGCAAACTCTGAGGAACTGTTTTCTGGACTCTTCCCACAGTCACAAACCACTTGTCCGGTTGCTGCAGAGCAATTTTCCGATGCCAAGTTTTTCCACCAGTTGCAGTCTGTGGGTGATGATGACCTTCTTGACGTAGTGGAAGAAGTGTGTGAAAGAGGTGTCGGACGATGAGGAGACACGGTTGTCAGACAGTGGTGAAGTTGTTGTCAGGGCAGGAAGTCCGAGGGGGGAGCAGACTGAGGGATCGGAGGATGATGAGGTGACAGACCCAAGCTGGGTTGAGAGGCCGGGTGAACACAGTGCTTCTGAGACGGAGGAGAGTCCTCGACCAGAACAGGTTGGAAGAGGCAGTGGTGGGGCCAGACGGAGAGGCAGGGCCAGAGCTGGTGCATCAGCGCCAAATGTGTCACGTAGTGAAGCTCCCGTAGCGAGGGCTCCCGCGGCGAGGGCTAGATTTTCAGAAGTCTGGAGGTTCTTTAAGGAAACACCGGATGACCGACGGACTGTGGTGTGCAACCTTTGCCAAACCAGGATCAGCAGGGGTTCCACCACTACTAGCTTAACTACCACCAGTATGCGCAGGCATATGAATGCTAAACACCCCACTCAGTGGCACCAAGCCTGTTCACCTCCGGCCGTGCACACCACTGCTCCTTCCCCTGTGTCAGCTGATAGTCAGCCCCCTGCCCAGGACCCTGGCACAAAAACCCCATCGTCGCCTCCACGATCCTCCACAGCATCCACCAGTGTTCAGCTCTCCATACCCCAGACGCTGGAGCGGAAAAGGAAATATAGTGCAACCCACCCGCACGCCCAAGCCCTTAATGTCCACATCTCCAGATTGCTTAGCACATTGGGTTAACTTGGTGGAGGCTGGGACCGAGTCTGACCCTGCGGCTGGTCATATACTGCCGACGCCGAGGATTGCGGGGCCTACCTCCGCCCAGGTCTTTCAGGCCTACTATGCCTCCTCCCACCTCTCCTCCACCTCCTCCTCCGAACTACCGTCCGTGGGCATGGCGCCATCAGTCGCTAGCTCTAGGCACAGCAGCAGTGCCGTCGCTAAGCGACAGCAGGCGGTGCTCAAACTGCTGAGCCTAGGCGATAAAAAGCACACCGCCCAAGAACTATTACAGGGCATCACGGCGCAGACTGATCTGTGGCTGGCACCGCTGAACCTGAAGCCAGGCATGGTTGTGTGTGACAACGGCCGTAACCTGGTGGCGGCTCTGCAACTCGGCAGACTGACACATGTGCCATGCCTGGCCCATGTGTTAAATCTGATAGTTCAGCGTTTCCTCAAGACATACCCCAATCTGTCTGATTTGCTCACGAAGGTGCGCCGCATCTGTGCGCATTTCAGGAAGTCCAGCACAGATGCTGCCACTCTCAGGGCAGCGCAGCGCCGCCTCCAACTGCCCGCTCACCGACTGTTGTACGAAGTGCCCACGAGGTGGAATTCAACATTAACCATGTTATCCAGAGTTTACCAGCAGCGCAGAGCGATTGTAGACTGCCAGATGTCAACTTCCACCAGAACTGGTAGTCAGGTCAGTCAGCTTCCTCAAGTCTACAATGAGGAGTGGACGTGGATGTCTGATATCTGTCAGGTGCTGAGTAACTTTGAGGAGTCAACACAGATGGTCAGTGGCGATGCCGCCATCATCAGCCTCACCATCCCGCTGCTTGGCCTGTTGAAAAACTCTCTGATCAGCAAGAAGTCGGAAGCTTTGCGCTCGTCACAAGAGACGGGGGAAGAAGATTCCCTTGTTGATAGCCAAAGCACCCTCAGCTCTGTTTCTCAGCGCATATCGGAGGAGATGGAAGAGGATGAGGAGGAAGAGGAGGAGAATGTTGGCGAGACACAAGAGGGGACCATTGTTCAGTCCTTCACTGTTCAGCGTGTATGGGCAGAAGAAGAGGAGTTGGAGGAGTTGGAGGAGGAGGAAATGGACAGTCAGGCCAGTGAGGGGAGTGAATTCTTGCGCGTTGGGACTCTGGCGCATACGGCAGATTTCATGCTAGGCTGCCTATCCCGTGACCCTCGCGTTCAAAGAATTTATTCCAGCACCGATTACTGGGTATTCACTCTCCTGGACCCACGGTACAAGCAAAATCTTTCCACTCTCATCCCTGGAGAGGAAAGGAGTGTGAGAATGCATGAATACCTGCAGGCCCTGGTGCACAAGCTGAAACAGTATTTCCCTTCTGACAGCGCTAGCGGCAGAGTGCGTAGTTCTGCGGGACAAGTAGCGAGGGAGAGTAGGCGAGCAGGCAGCTTGTCCAGCACTGGCAAGGGTACGCTTTACAAGGCTTTTGCCAGCTTTATGTCACCCCAGCAAGACACTGTCACCTGTCCCCAGTCTCGGCACAGTAGGGCTGATCTTTACAGAAAGATGGTGAGGGAGTACGTAGCTGACCATACCATCGTCCTAAATGATCACACAGCTGCCTACAACTACTGGGTTTCAAAGCTGGACATGTGGCACGAACTGGCGCTGTACGCCTTGGAGGTTCTTGCCTGCCCTGCCGCTAGCGTGTTGTCCGAGCGGGTTTTCAGTGCAGCTGGTGGCATCATCACCGATAAATGTACACGCCTGTCGACTGAGAGCGCTGACAGGCTGACGCTTATTAAGATGAATAAAGCCTGGATTTCTCATAATTTCCAATCTCCACCAGGTGAAGGAAGCTCAACCTGAATAATTTATGCACTCCTCCTCCTCATTTTCCTCCTTCTCCTCCTCTTTGTACACTAAAGCAGAGAAAACTGGCTATTTTTTGACAGGGCCCACTGGCTCTAGCTATAGTACTTTATGCATTTAATTTTTCTGGAGGGCCACCTACCCGGTCCTCTGTTTTAAACAATTTTTGGGAGTGCCACATACAGGCACTCAATCTATTCAATTTTTCTGGAGGGCCACCTACCTGCTCCTCTGGTTTGAAAACTTTTTTGCACTGCCACATACAGGCACTCAATCTATTTCATTTTTCTGGAGGGCCACCTACCTGCTCCTCTGGTTTGAAAACTTTTTTGGACTGCCACATACAGGCACTCAATCTATTTCATTTTTCTGGAGGGCCACCTACCTGCTCCTCTGGTTTGAAAACTTTTTTGGACTGCCACATACAGGCACTCAAACTATTCAATTTTTCTGGAGGGCCACCTACCTGCTCCTCTGGTTTGAAAACTTTTTTGGACTGCCACATACAGGCACTCAATCTATTTCATTTTTCTGGAGGGCCACCTACCTGCTCCTCTGGTTTGAAAACTTTTTTGGACTGCCACATACAGGCACTCAATCTATTTCATTTTTCTGGAGGGCCACCTACCTGCTCCTCTGGTTTGAAAACTTTTTTGGACTGCCACATACAGGCACAAATTAAATTGTCTCCATAGCAGCCTCCACACGTTGTCTCCATTGCTACCTCCAAAAGTCGTCCATATAGCTGCCTCCATACATCGTCCCCTTATCAAACGAGGTGTGTCAGGCAGAAATTTGGGTTGTTTTCATGGATTCCACATCAAAGTTGTTAACTTTGTCGCCACCCTGCTGTGTTATCCACAAAATATACTGGCAAACTTTAATGATTAACCGATATTATTTCAGCGCTTCTTGCACATCTGTTGATTACACTGCTGTGTAATCCACAAAATATACTGCCAAACTTTTACCATTTACGGATATTATTTCAGCGCTTCTTGCACATCTGTTTACATTCCCCTCACCCGCCATATCCCAAACTTATAAGAACGCTACTACACTTAACTTGGTGGAGGCTGGGACCGAGTCTGACCCTGGGGCTGGTCATATACTGCCGACGCCGAGGATTGCGGGGCCTACCTCGGTCCAGGTCTCAAAGGCCTACTATACCTCCTCCTCCTCCCACCCCTCCTCCACCTCCTCCTCCTCCGAATTACCATCCGTGGGCATGGCGCCATCAGTCGGTAGCTCTAGGCACAGCAGCATTGCCGTCGCTAAGCGACAGCAGGCGGTGCTCAAACTGCTGAGCCTAGGCGATAAAAGGCACGCCGCCCAAGAGCTATTACAGGGCATTCCACATCAAACTTGTTAACTTTGTTGCCACCCTTCTGTGTAATCCACAAAATATACTGGCAAACTTTTATCATTTACCGATATTATTTCAGCGCTTCTTGCGCATCTGTTTACATTCCCCTCACCCGCCATATCCCAAACTTATAAGAACGCTACTACACTTGATCTTATACAAAAGGTTCTTAGAAGTGCTGTTTGGGGAGCAGCCTAGAGACAGGGGCTTGGATTGGCGAAAGCTCGCCTTGCAGCGGAGTGCCAGCTCCATCTCAAGATCCGACTAACATAGTTTTAACTGCAGCACCTTTAATCTACTACTAGTTCACTGCCTCCATACATCGTCCCCTTATCAAACGAGCTGTGTCGGGCAGAATTTTGGGTTGTTTTCATGGCTTCCACATCAAACTTGTTAACTTTGTTGCCACCCTTCTGTGTAATCCACAAAATATACTGGCAAACTTTTATCATTAACCGATATTATTTCAGCGCTTCTTGCGCATCTGTTTACATTCCCCTCACCCGCCATATCCCAAACTTATAAGAACGCTACTACACTTGATCTTATACAAAAGGTTCTTAGAAGTGCTGTTTGGGGAGCAGCCTAGAGACAGGGGCTTGGATTGGCGAAAGCTCGCCTTGCAGCGGAGTGCCAGTTCCATCTCAAGATCCAACTAACATAGTTTTAACTGCAGCACCTTTAATCTACTACTAGTTCACTGCCTCCATACATCGTCCCCTTATCAAACGAGCTGTGTCAGGCAAAATTTTCAGGTGTTTCACCAGATACATAGTGGAACGCGGCCCATCTGTCACCGCCATGCTGGAGACCTGAAGTTGCAATCATAGCAGCGCAATATGGATGCCCCATACTGTCGCTCTTAATCATGGAACTATTTCCGTAAAAACAATTAAAAATAGAACCACTATGCTATTCCATTATTCCTAGGTGAAATATTCAAACGACCCGGCCTGCTTTGAAAATTATAATTTTTTCAAAGTAAACGCTTCTGGCCCCCAGGCCCATTTTGGGTGGGGAGGAGCCGAGAGACAGGGGCTTGGACAGGCGAAATCTCGCCTGGCAGTGGACCGCCAGCTCCATCCCAAGATTAGGCTGCCTCAGAGGCATCCATGCATGCTGCCCCTGCTGTTTTCTGTCCATTTTGCCTCCACGATCCTCCACAGCGTCCACCAATGTCTCATTTCAACTCTCTATACCCCAGACGCTGGAGCACGAGAGGATATGCAGCACATCATCCCCTTATCAAACGAGCTGTGTCAGGCAGAATTTTCAGGTGTTTCACTAGATACATAGTGGAACTCGGCCCATCTGTCGCCGCCATGCTGGAGACCTGAAGTTGCAATCATAGCAGCGCAATATGAATGCCCCATACTGTCGCTCTTAATCATGGAAGTCGTCTCCATGGCTGCCTCCACATGTTGTCCCCTTATCAAAAGAGCTGTGTCAGGCTCATTTTTTGGGTGTTTCACCAGATACGTTATGGAACTTGGTCACTATGTCGCCACCATGCTGTGTTATCGACTAAATATACCGTCAACCTTTTGTTCACATAGGAAATCATTTCACCTCCTTTGGTGAAACCTGAGTCCATTTAGGGTATGTCGCCATGAGACTCTCTAGCCTGCCACTGCTGCCACTGCCTCTGCATGCCGTCCCCTATAGTGTCAGGGTCAATTATTGCATGTTTTAGATGCTATCTAGCCTCATTCGGTCACTCTGTCATGGCCATGCTGTTGCCCATAATTTTGGCATAATGGTGCGATTAAGCAGCCTCAGAGGCATCCATGCATGCTGCCCCTTCTGTTTCCTGTCCATTTCCGTGGTGTTTCCATCCTTTTCTGAGGTTCCCAGGTGTTTGGCCAAGCTTCCCTGTGCAGAGCCTTGGTCCCCTTGAAAAATGCTCGTGTCTCCCATTGACTTCAATGGGGCTCGTTATTCGAGACGAGCACTCGAGCATCGGGAAAAGTTTGTCTCGAATAACGAGTACCCGAGCATTTTAGTGCTCGCTCATCTCTAGCCACGTGTGAACACGGTTCCAGGGGCTTTACAAACATGTCATGGCACCTGAAAGCTATCCTGCCCTACAAAAGCTCAATGGCTCCTTCCCTTCTGCGCTTCGCCATGTGCCCGGACAGTGGGTTACATCCACATATGGGATGTCCTCTTACACAGAAAAAACTTCACAATATATTCTTATATGCATTTTCTACTTTTATTCAGTAAATTTGGGTACATTTTGTGGCTAAATGAATGTATTAATGATAAATATTGGTGAAGTTAATAGGTGGGGTCATATGTGGGGCTTTCTATTAACAGAACTTCCAAAATCACTAAAGAAATTGAAAAAAAATTTGAAAATTTGAGAGAATACTGTTTGATTTCTGATCTTTCTAGCATTGTAATAAAACAAAAGGACACTTCTAAAATGACACCAACACAAAGCTGAGATACGGTAAATGTTACTCTTACTACCCAAATTAGTTATTAACTTTCAGTTTGAAAACCATAACATTTTGAATTTTGAAAATAGCTATTTTTTTCAAAATGTTTACCAAACTCACCTTTTTTCATAAATAAATAAATATATTAACCAAAACACTTGGGTAAGTATAAGCGTTCTAAAGTTATAACCGGATAAATTGACTGTAGTATATATCATGACAGCCCCCTGTAGAATATAGCCTGCCAGCCCCCTGTAGTATATATCATGACAGCCCCCTGTAGAATATAGCCTGCCAGCACCCTGTAATATATAGCCTACCAGCCCCTGTAGTGTATACCCTGCCAGCTCCTGTAGTATATAGCCTGCCACCCCCCTGCAGTATATAGCCTGCCAGCCCCCTGTACAATAGTATATAGCCTGCCAGCTCCCTGTAGTATATAGCCTGCCTGTAGTATGTAGCCTGCCAGGCCCTGTAGTATGTAGCCTGCCAGCCCCTGTAGTATATAGCCTGCCACCCCCTGTAGTATATAGCCTGCCACCCCCTGTAGTATATAGCCTGTCAGACCCCTAGCATATAGCCTGCAGCCCCTGCCCCCAATATAATGCCTGTAGGAAAGAACAAACATTGTATTCACCTTCCGACACCCTCCCCCCCCCCCCCCCACCCCCGGCAGGTCCTCTTCTATCCATTGTGGCTCCGGCATCGGCTTCATTTCCCCGTATGGTCCGTCGCAGGCACCATACCATGCTGCTTGCTGGTGCACATAGCGGAATGTCAGTGAGCGGCTGACGTCACGGTCCCTGAGACGGAATGCGTGGGGACACGGAGCCGATGCCAGAGCATCGCTGTATAGATGAGGACCTGCCAGGGGGCCTTCAGAAAGTGCGTTCACTGTTTGTTTTTTTCTTAACTCGAGTATAAGCCGAGGTGAGATTTTTCAGCACTTTTTTGTGCTAAAAAACTTGGCTTATACTCTAGTATATACAGTATTTGATCTAGAGGTAAATCCAGACATTAGAGGGGTTTTCTTACAAATAAATTTTACTTTATTGTTAGATCATGCAAAATATAAAATAACATGTTTTAATTGTAATCTTTTGCAATGCACAAATAATCCTCTTTTTATGGATATGTTTAACTGCCTCCAAGTGCACAGGTGGCAAGCCAATTTGGCATGTGCCTAGACAGTGGCGTAACTAGAAGAGGCAGGGCCCCATAGCAGATTTTTGCATGGGGCCCCCCTTAAAAATATTCATACACACACGTTTATACAACATAACACAACATAACATTCTACACTCACTTTTATATACTTGTCCACACATACATACATATACACTCATATGCACACATTTATGTACTCATATATACATCTATACACTAAAGTTACACGCATTCTGTTTATATACATACATATAGCATACATAAATCATATACATAAACATACAGTATATAGACATCATATGCACACATATTGAATCTATATACAGTATATACACACAAAAAGCATATTCATACAGCAAACACACATAAATACAGCATATAATCAAACATACAGTATATAGGGCGTTTACACACATACATCAGTATATGCAGCATATACACACATACATACAGTATATGCAGCATATACACACATACATACAGTATATGCAGCATATACACACATACATACAGTATATGCAGCATATACACACATACATACAGTATATGCAGCATATACACACATACATACAGTATATGCAGCATATACACACATACATACAGTATATGCAGCATATACACACATACATACAGTATATGCAGCATATACACACATACATACAGTATATGCAGCATATACAAACATACATACAGTATATGCAGCATATGCACACATACATACAGTGTTTACAGCATATACACACATACATACAGTATATACAGCATATACACACATACATACAGTATATACAGCATATACACTCATTCTGCAAATGCACACATACATACAGTATATACTGTAAGCAAATACACACATATAGCATACATTCATTAACTATACATACATATATAGGGACTTACATATCTTGCAGTGGGGTGGGTCGGTTAGGAGGCATCCTGCAGGGCTATGAAGTGTGCCGGCCGGGCGGCAGCGGCAGCAACTTGGTGGGCAGGGTGGCCACGGGACCGGGGAGCCTGCAGGGAGGCCGCGGGTCCGGGGAGCCTGCAGGGAGGCCGCGGGTCCGGGGAGCCTGCAGGGAGGCCGCGGGTCCGGGGAGCCTGCATTGTGGCCGCGGGACCGCGGAGCCTGCATTGTGGCCGCGGGACCGGGGAGCCTGCATTGTGGCCGCGGGACCGGGGAGCCTGCATTGTGGCCGCGGGACCGGGGAGCCTGCATTGTGGCCGCGGGACCGGGGAGCCTGCATTGTGGCCGCGGGATCGGGGAGCCTGCATTGTGGCCGCGGGACCGCGGAGCCTGCATTGTGGCCGCGGGACCGCGGAGCCTGCATTGTGGCCACGGGACCGGGGAGCCTGCATTGTGGCCGCGGGACCGGGGAGCCTGCATTGTGGCCGCGGGACCGGGGAGCCTGCATTGTGGCCGCGGGATCGGGGAGCCTGCAGGGAGGCCGCGGGTCCGGGGAGCCTGCATTGTAGCCGCGGGTCCGGGGAGCCTGCAGGAAGGCCGTGGGTCCGGGGAGCCTGCATTGTGGCCGCGGGACCGGGGAGCCTGCAGGGAGGCCGTGGGTCTGGGGAGCCTGCATTGTGGCCGCGGGACCGGGGAGCCTGCAGGAAGGCCGTGGGACCGGGGAGCCTGCATTGTGGCCGCGGGACCGGGGAGCCTGCAGGTAGGCCGCGGACCCTGCCAGACAGCTGCGGGAGCAGAGTTTAGGGCGACCGGGGTAACGGCTGGGCAGCCGCAGGAGCAGCATGTCCGCCGGGCACCAGCAGGAACAGCGCTGAGGACGGACGGGCAGCTGCGGGACCAAGGTACCGGCCGTAAGAGCATCATGCTGGCCGGGCTGCTGCAGTAGAAGTGCGGCGGGTGGACGGGCAGCTGTGGGACCAGTATGCCAGCCGCGGGAGCAACGTGCTGGCCAGGCGGTCTGTGCGCTGGGGACAGGACGGAAACACTGGGGCGGGCTTGACAAAGAGGTGGACGGGCCATGATATCAACCTTAATGCGCGTATAGCAGGGCCCGTGAGGCGGTCGGACCGGGTACGAAAATACAGCTCAGTCTCCAGACATTGTGATTGTGCCGCTTCCCGGGCCCCTGACACTCACGGGCCCCGTAGCAACCGCTACGGCTGCTACGGCGGTAGTTACGCCACTGTGCCTAGAGAAAGCCTCACATGCTCTTATTCTCCTCTTTGTTGTCAGAGCTGTCCGTGATTTACATGTTTGTGTCAGAGCTGTCTACACTGGAGATCAGAGAACAATGTATGATCACTTTTTTAAGAAATAATGTAATCTCCATTGATCAACATTTGATGGATTTTTTTCTAAGGGGTACATCATGACACTAGAACAGTGTTTACAAAATTACCAAAGTATCTCAACATAAAACCTTAATTTTGCAAAACAATGAGATTATCATAATTAGAGAACAGGAATGACCTTAGCACAGAAAAGGATTATAATGACATTTTCTGAAGGTTACACCAGTCACCAATCAGTAGGTAGTGTACAGTGCTTTCCTTTATATTACTTCAGTACATCTGAAACCACAGGCCTTCACTAATCCCTCGCACTGCTCCGGTGTTCACTCTTCTTCCAGTGTCTTTCAGTGTGCTGAAAACTTGCTTTTAGCACTAAAATGAATAGTACTTCTCTTCTGTCCACACCACATGTCCCTCAGTAAAGGTGAGTCTAGCCTTTCATTCTTTCTACAAATTGGTCACTGCAGAGTGGGCTTTCAGTCAAAATGCTCTAAAACGTTGAGATACTGGGCCACATTTATAAAAGCTTTTGAGCCAGTTTTCGGGCTGGCGTTGCAATGAAAAGAATGTCAGTTTGTGCGAGTTTTGTGTTGGGCTGAACTTTGTCTGACAAGACATAAAATATGTACACCTAAAGTTGGTGTCTCACTGATAGGGTCACCACTTTGGCCTCCATCTGGACAATGTCACAGGTGCACCTGCGACCCCTCTGCCAAGTCGCAGGCGCACCCGTGCCCCTCTCCGCTGCTCCGGGTCCCCGGCGATCCACTCACCTTGCCACGATCCAGCTTCAAGAAATTTAAAGGGCCAGCACAACAATAATTGGTGCTGGCTGGCCAACCATTCTGCTTAAATTCCATCCCCTTCCTGACGGATCTTTGTGCCTCACAGCCTTAGAAAAAGCTCCCCAGCTACTCCTGCATTCCTGTCTCCTGCGTTCCTGTGTCTCCTGCATTCCTTTGTGTTCCCGTGTATTCCTGCTCCTGTGTGCCTGTGTTCCCATTCCCATCTACCTGGACCTCCCGTCGCTGACCCGGGATTGGACTTGACGTTGCATCTCTGCCGCCTGCCCTGACCCTGTGCCTAGACCCAACCCCGAGACTGTCTCACGCTAAGTTACCTCAACCTCGGCTGCCACTGTGGGCTAGTCACACATGTGGAACGACCTGGCGGTACCCTGCCGCAACAAGTCCATCCCGCTTTGTGGCAGGCTCTGGTGAAGAGCAGGTGCCACTTAGACTCTAGTCCCAGGTGTTGCTAGTACCACCTCCCGCTGTGGTCCAGTGGATCCACGCATCCCAAATCCTGACGGACAACCTGCTGTCGAAGGGTTTCAGTCACTGTGGAGTGGCACACCATTTTTGTATACATTCCTGTAGGACTGCACAATGACCTTAACATTTAGGAAATTGTGTAGCCTACTAATTTTGATCTCCAGTGTATTTATATACCTTGCTTATTAGGCTTATTATTATTTATATAAAAATATAATTATTTTTGTATTGCTCCAAGAGTTTTCAGCCATAGAGGTGCATGTCTGCTTCTATTAAAGCCCCCAATTATTGTTGTGGAAGGCAATTTGCACCTGACAGACTCCCTTTAATGGGGCACATTTACTTACCCGGCCCATTCGCGATCCAGCGGCGCGTTCTCTGCACAGGATTCGGGTCCGGCTGGGATTTAAGATGGTAGTTCCTCCGCCGTCCACCAGGTGGCGCTGCAGCGCCGAAAATAATCTTAACGCCCCGGAATGCACCATCCCATAGAAGGTGAAGGTGAGCGCTCCCCAAGCGACACATTTTCGGTTTTTAAATGCGGCGGTTTTTCCGAATACGTCGGGTTTTCGTACGGCCACGCCCCCCCGATTTCTGTCGCGCGCATGCCGGCCCCGATGCGCCACAATCCGATCGCGTGCGCCAAAAACCCGGGGCAATTCATGTACAAGCGGCGCAAATCCGAAATATTCGGGTAACACGTCGGGAAAACGCGAATCGGGCCCTTAGTAAATGACCCCCAATGTGTTCAGTCATATATCCTGAAGTTTGGTCTCATCACTTGCCTTGTTCACTGGAAGCAGAATGAATCCAGCTATTGTATATGTCAGTCAACTTTTTCTAATTAATACTGATCACATAGGTGTTACATTTCAGCGAATCCAAGAGAGTATAATCCTGGGTTGTATACCCTTAACTTGTATATGAGAATCCGCACAGTATTTGTTTTTGAAGGTATTTCTTATTAGGGACATTTATCTCCTATCTACAGAATAGGTGATAAATGTCTGTCTGTGGTTGGTTCTACCTGTCATGACCCCCTTGATCACATATATATACCCTATCTTGTACATAGGGGATATACACTCACCGGCCACTTTATTAGGTACACCTGTCCAACTGCTCGTTAACACTTAATTTCTAATTAGCCAATCACATGGCGGCAACTCAGTGCATTTAGGCATGTAGACATGGTCAAGACAATCTCCTGCAGTTCAAATCGAGCATCAGTATGGGGAAGAAAGGTGATTTGAGTGCCTTTGAACGTGGCATGGTTGTTGGTGCCAGAAGGGCTGGTCTGAGTATTTCAGAAACTGCTGATCTACTGGGATTTTCACGCACAACCATCTCTAGGGTTTACAGAGAATGGTCCGAAAAAGAAAAAACATCCAGTGAGCGGCAGTTCTGTGGGTGGAAATGTCTTGTTGATGCCAGAGGTCAGAGGAGAATGGGCAGACTGGTTCGAGCTAATAGAAAGGCAACAGTGACTTAAATCGCCACCCGTTACAACCAAGGTAGGCAGAAGAGCATCTCTGAACGCACAGTACGTGAGGCAGATGGCCTACAGCAGCAGAAGACCACACCGGGTGCCACACCTTTCAGCTAAGAACAGGAAACTGAGGCTACAATTTTCAGAAGCTCATCGAAATTGGACAGTAGAAGATTGGAAAAACGTTGCCTGTCTGATGAGTCTCGATTTCTGCTTCAACATTCGGATGGTAGGGTCAGAATTTGGCGTCAACAACATGAAAGCATGGATCCATCCTGCCTTGTATCAACGGTTCAGGCTGGTGGTGGTGGTGTCATGGTGTGGGGAATATTTTCTTGTCACTCTTTGGGCCCCTTGGTAGCAATTGAGCATCGTTGCAACACCACAGCCTACCTGAGTATTGTTGCTGACCATGTCCATCCCTTTATGACCACAATGTACCCAACATCTGATGGCTACTTTCAGCAGGATAATGCGCCATGTCATAAAGCTGGAATCCTCTCAGACTGGTTTCTTGAACATGACAATGAGTTCACTGTACTCAAATGGCCCCCACAGTCACCAGATCTCAATCCAATAGAGCATCTTTGGGATGTGGTGGAACGGGAGATTCGCATCATGGATGTGCAGCTGACAAATCTGCGGCAACTGTGTGATGCCATCATGTCAATATGGACCAAAATCTCTGAGGAATGCTTCCAGCACCTTGTTGAATCTATGCCATGAAGAATTGAGGCAGTTCTTAAGGCAAAAGGGGGTCCAACCCGTTACTAGCATGGTGTACCTAATAAAGTGGCAGTGAGTGTATGTTTTTATCGGGAAATCCCAATGTTTTCTCTTTCTAATAGAGTAGAACATACAAAAGAAAATCCATTTTTCCTTTTTCTGTAATATATAATATATTATATAAAAAGACATAGGAACCTTTTGCTTGAAAATTATTTAGATCAGCTACAAATATATCATAGAAAATAACACAATTGCTGAAATGACAAATCTCATTGAGATTGCTTGTGGTGCTGGGAAGGTGTTTGGGAAGTTAAAGCTGAAATACTCTCTATTGTCCATGACAGGGAGATCTGACCTCTAACCTGGAAGGGAGTGAGTGGGAAAAAAAACTATCAATGGTAATTCCCCATCAGACACATTAACTGGGATGAATTGGGTCCCCATGAGTCCACTGAGTGGACTTGCATTGATCGCAAGTCCTGAAATCCATGAATAAATTTAGGGCTAATTGATTTTTCGTTGCAAATAAATCTCTAATTCAAGGCAGGCATCTCATGATACAAAGAGAAAGAAGTTCCAATACTAATAAACTGAGGAATGGGAGGAAGAACTCAATGAGAGGTCTTTACAGACCTCATTTTCACATGGACGCCTCTATGTATACCATTCATTTTTACAGTAACTCATCGTTTGACCCTTTTGTATTCTTTTTATTTTGCTTTGAAACAATAATCACATTCCCCATATTTCCTCACATCTTTTTATGATAAGGTTTCTTGAATCTACAACTGTAATTAACTTCCCCCTCATGTCCCTTTCTCACCCCTGTCCCACTTTTACATTGTATACCCATGCACAGGGTTGTCCACTAACCTATTGAAAGGAATTATTTACAATAAAACTTTTGTTGAGAGTAAAAAAAAGCCACAAATCACCATTTTCCACTTCCAAATTGGTTTTAGTCCAGGAAAAAAGGAAAATTATTCCAAACCATTTGCATATTAACAATTAGTATGTACATCAAAAGGGTCCCAAAAACTACATCTCAAAACAGCTTCACACAGCTCTGTCAGCTTTAAAATAAGAAAGTTATGGTTCTGAGAAAATGGGATTTTTATAAATGAGTGTAAAAGTAACAACAACAAAAAAAAAAAGATATAAATTTGCATTGCTGTAATTGTACTACCCGTATTTTTCTGTAAGACGCCGGATTATAAGGCGCAACATCAATAAAAGCCTGCTAAAATGTCTAGGTTCATATATAAGGCGCACCGGATTATAAGGCGCACCTGATTATGAGGATGAATGACCAGCAGGTGGCAGACCTGTGCACAGTTCAAGGCAGCTGTTGTCTGTAAGTACGGATCATATATAAGGTGCACTGGACTATAAGGCGCCCCTTTGATTTCTGAGAAAATGAAAGGATTTTTTGTGTGCCTTTTAGTCCAAAAAATACAGTAAGTACTGACCCACACCTTAAAAGTACCATGTTATATTGCATCATGTACAAAAAAGTTAATGAAATGTAATAAGCAATATTTTTCACAAAGAGCAAAAAAAAAGCAACTTAAACTATCAAAATGTGAGAATGGGCAAACAAAGCTGAGTAAAATGCAATGCCACATTCCTAAAGAGAAACTACCACCAGCTATACAACATTAAACTACCAGCCCCATCAGATAATGAATGAATTATGGTTCCGCAAATTTCCTTTTTAATTGAAATTTTACCAATTTACCAATAATAAATTGTTTGAAAATAATAATATGTGCCTGATATGAGCCAAGGTTAAAGGCTGCACATGTACTGTCACTCCAGACACTTCTTCTATAGGATCTAGACACATGATTTTGGTGTTGTATTAAATATATGAATCAGACTTCTGGTTCTTAAAAAAGGTGGAAAGTGGACTTGTGTAGGTAGTTCGTATTTCCAGCTATGGTTTTACCTTAATGTATCTCTGCTTCTGTAGAGCATAGTACTGATGGAATCTGAAAGATGAGATTCTTACTTTTAATATGACAGAAAAAGCATGCTTCTAAGTACTATAGATTTTAAGATAGGGGCATCTCAACTGGCACTTCCCCTACTGTCTCTGAACTTGACTCATCTCAGGCAAATATAACAGATGACATTCTCAGTTACACATGACATTTTTTATAGGTGATTTATTAATAGGTAAACTGCATAACATTTCACATAAAAGAGGGAAATCTAGACCGGACATTTCATACCCTACCTGAGGGAGCCAGTAGTTCATTGGGGTAAAACCTAGCGGCATGTTGCCTATAAATAATTTGTCTTGATTATATAAGATTTGTGGGTATATGATTTCAGCACCCTCATCAGTCAACTGAGAATAAGGTCAGGGGCCTTCCCATTCTAGAACTGCAGTACCATTCATGGCCACTACACAGTGCCTTTGCTGTGTCTGCCTCTGGAACACTACAACCCCTTCAAGCAGGTAACTGTATACACATACACTGAGCTATTATTTAACAATGTAAAGTTATAGCCAAAGTTTATTTTAATGTACATTGTTCTGCATATGTAGATAAGTGCCATTCCTATAAAAGTAATTGGCTTGGAGACAGGAACTGGGATTTCTGCATGTGCAATCCAATACAATAGAGCAGAATTCTGTTAATCTTCCTCATATGAATATGCTTTCACTATCCCATTATAAACTTTTTTTTGCTGTGATATGTTTACACAAAATCTATGTAAAGAACACTATAAGATGATAACATATTGGATCAATGTATTGGCTGAACAGCTCAATGGTCAAATCCTGAGTTGAGAAGTAAGAAATGTAGCCCTATTGTGATGTGAAAGAGAAAAGGGAGAGTATTTTTATGAAGCCTTAAAGACGGTAGCGAAGCTCTAGAAGGCCATGGTTTTGAGGAAACAGTGCCACCTAATGGAAACCAACAGAATTGATACTTTTTAAGTATTGGAATTTATGAATTGTTTTACAGTTTATATAATTCTATAAAACAGTTTAAAAATGATTCATCATGAGGATCACAGATGTTGTGATGTTGTGAATTAGTATGGGTGTTGTGCAGGGCAATGTAAACATCTTATTTGAGCTGAGGGTTTAAGTGAGGTTCAAGTGGCTCTTAAAGTTGCTGCGTTATTTTACCAAAAAAGAAAAAGCTATGGGGCACATTTACTTACCTGACCGCAGGGGTTCACCGAAAGTGCATTGTCCGACCGGAATGCACTGTGCCGCAATTTACTACGATCGTGCACCCAATACCCTGCATGTGTCGCTTCTCCGCTCAGGTCCGCCGGAGTTCACCTTCTTCTTCCTGGTACATGTAAGTGCTTGATCTTGCGACACAATTTGAAAGTTAAATCCTGCGCTTGGTCCAAATCAGTTGGATAGTCCGGCGGCACACTCCCTGATTTCTGTAGCATGAAAGCCAGCGCAGCCGCGCCACAATCCGATCTTGGCGACACAATCCCCAGTTAAATACCTGCCACAGCCGAGTAAATCCCAAAAAGTCACAAAATCCGTTGAAAGTGCGTCCGCGGACCCTTAGTATATGAACTCCAATGATTATAATGTAATCACTTTTGTAAATCTCACAGTAAAGTGTACAAGTTGCAAGAACATATTTCTAACTTCCTCATCGGCTGGCACTTCAGTTCTGGTCTTATCTGAAAAAGGATAATCTCCTATTTAATATGACATCAGACAATTCATGGTTAAAGTGACAGTGTCAGGAGTGCGATATTCAAATACTGCTCTCACTTCCAGCTGTCACTTTAACAGTTAATAGTAATGTTAAAGATGAGATTGTCCTCTTTCAGATAACACCAGAGCTGTGATTGTAGGTGCCTGTGAAAGTTATAGCCCTCCCTTCAGTCTCTCAGTCAGCAGGTTGCACAAGGCAGAGGGGGCTAAAGAGAGAAGATAAACTAACAGCCTGCAGATACTTAATACACTTTCTATAGCTGTAGCTTAACCAGAGGAAGGGGTAACGTGAACTTATATCTATGTCATTAGCCTTCTCCTACCCTTAAAAATCAGAGATCACACTTACTCTCTGATTGTCATATCTTGAGGAATCTTTTATTTTCTGTGCTACATATTACATTTTTAACACTGTGACCCAGAACTTTACCAGTACCTTTCCAAAAAGTTAAATATAACACATATAAAACACAGTCATCACATTTTTTACAAATACAGCTAGTGGCAGGTTCCCATAGAGGCCTATTAACTAAATGCCACCCTTATTTTAGCTACAAATTGTTTCCCTCATATCCCCATAAAATTAACTTTATGTTATCCAACCTGGCATCAGAGGGGGCTTGCCCTGCTTGGCTGGCACCTCCCATCATATTTCAATACAAACTGCATATTTTTGTCACTTTTCTTTAAGGTTATTTCTGGCATTAAAATTGTTTTTGTTTATGGCTTTGGGGGACTAATAAAGCATCTGCATAAACAAAAAGCGTCCAAAAAGCATTTTATTGCTGTTCATGGGGAGCACAAACAATGTTCATGTATACAAGGCCTTATATAAATGTTAGATTTCAGGTTTTAACTATTGGTCATGCAATTTTCCTAGGTTCCTGGTGATCATTATAATGGTGCTAAAAAAATTTTTGAGGAGGGGGCACGATGATTGTGCCTGCCTACTGCTCCAAAATGCCTTGTCCCGGTCCTCTATACAAGCCCTGAAATAATTGAAATTACCAGTGAACCGCCAATCATTGTGATTATTTGCCTCTGCAAGCCATCTGCATGTCAAGTGGGGTAAAGGGGGTTGCAGCGATCATACTGTAATTCTACGACAGGTAGGACCTGCATAGAATTACGCTATAGCACTTTCAGACCTGACTGTTAGCAGGCAATGGCATAGACTTACACTATCTCCTTTCAACTTTCAGACTGCATGCATACTTGTGACCTTAGACCTTTACCAACCATTTGTCCCTTCTAAGAAATAACCACAGGCACAGATCTTGTAGTAAACTTGTGGAGTGACGTCAGGGAGTCGGCCACAGCTTTATTAACATAAATTAACCTTCCAACTCCTACTCATAGAGTAGCAACTTTATTACTCTTAACAATAAGAACATATTTAAAGGGCACCTGAAATGCCAGCCTCGTTAGAGGGCATGTAGGTCCTTACCCCCTTTTACACAACCGCCAGCTGTGACACTTAATTTGTAATAGGTTATTATTTAGGGTGGGAGGGATGGAAAGGATTCCAGAAAGAGGGTGAGTGACATCACCAGCCCTTTTTTAAGCCCTAAGTTCGGCCCACTAGGTGTGGCTACTGGTTGCCCTGCCCCTAGTCACATAGCCCACGAACACCAATGCCAGCAGGATTCTTAAAAGGGGACGTGACAGTTCACCCCTAGCTGACCCCACACTGCCTACAGTTCCTAGCCCAACGGCTATGTGCCTACGGGGTGTCAAGACCTGAATGTTAGCTACAGCTAGTCCCCCAAACCAGCCTACTCAGACGCCGTGCGCACCCCCCTTTACCTCCTCCTTGCCCACTTGACATGCAGATGGCTTGCAGGGGGAAGTAATCACAATTATTGGTAGCCCCAGCCGCCGCCAGATACTTTAGGAGGCTGGAGCTTCCTGATGTATCTAGCAGCTGTGAAGGGACTTCATGCTACACTGGTGCGTGAGTGTTGCCGGATGATAATTGGATTTAAATAGAATGATGGTAAATAAAGCTCTTCTTTCCCCTCTTTCCCTCATGTGTCTTCCTTATGTCAACCTCAATTTTCTGTGTTCTGTGATGTCCTACTTGTTATATATCTCTTTTGATGTATGGGGCTCATGATAACTATGTTCTGGGCTGGAATTTGCCCCTGATACTGCAATATTCTATTGTCTAATGTGCTCATTTATGTGTTCGAATTTGCATCTGAGTACCACTGTTTGTATGTTATCCTTTCAATAAAGCTTTATGTACCCCTAAATAGGGTCATGGTGCTGTCCATTCATATAGCAATAGTTTTTCACCACAGGAAAAAAATAATGGATTCTTTTTCACTTAAAAGGCCCTTTCCAGAGTTACAGAAACTGAGATATTGTAGTTCTATTGCATTGCAAGGCTGCGTTATTGCTATTGCTTTCCTTCATGTATGACACAACCACTCCGCACGTCACTCTGACAGAACTATCTAATTCCAGTCTGATGAAGTTCCATTGAGACCATTAAGCTGTACTGTACAATATTTCTGTATGGATTACATTGCCTCTATATATTAAAATATAAGTAGCAATTTCTTTGTGGTTGCCAAGTTACCACTAAAGCAAGTGTCAAAACTTCTACCGTCATAATATTATTAATTCATACTGTCAATATTTATTTTAAATTAGTTGCTATCAGTTCTTATTTATTAAGAACTGTAAATATGTTACTTAGGGATACTGTATGTTTTTTTTATTTGTGACACGGCATATATTTTCATTAATTTGGGGGCACTTTATATATTTAAGTCATTTGGGGACAATCATTTACTTGGCATAAATGATTGTCCTCGAGTTGTATTCATTCAAAATTAATATTCGTTACACTATTCTATAGTGTTCTTTAGTATTGGAGACATGTTTTTGTCATGTAAAAGGTAGAAAACTCATCTGTTGCAATACATCAGGCCTGTGGTTGGAGGTGGCCTGTGTCTCTGTGTTTCTGTAGCTCATAGAACCACATGCTTGATGCATTCTGAAATATTACATTCTTATATTCAATATGTCTAAACTTTACTCATGTCAGGCAATATATGACTCTTCTCTGCTTATTTTCATATGACTTTGGAGGAGGTAAGACAGAACCAGAAAAAAAGCCTGTGTTTCATGAACCAAATGTAAAAAAATAAACTTAAACTTACCTTTACAGGCGCTCCCATTGTCCTGGCGTCCCTGCTAGCCTGTGTCGTGCCCCTGTTTGTTTACAGTGGCAGACACGCTCCGCTCTGACAACTCCCGCCTGCCTGGCATGCCCACCCATCACCTGTCACATTGAAACGCATTGCAACTAAGGCTGTTTCGGCTTGACGTGTCAGTTGGGCAAAAGTTGTTACAGCAAAGTGTGCCTCCCTTTTTTATCTTTAAAGCACCCCCAGGCCACCAATACAATTTTTTAAATATCAAAGAATAGAGGGTATATATGATTTGGAATGCAAAGCGAAAGTCATTAAAAATAGGCCATAAGAAAATGGTGCAACTGCATTTATTTTGGAAAAAAAGGCTGCAGTGTTAAAAGGTTAATGTTATTTGACAGTGGATATTATATGACTGTAATATATATTTTTGTACTGAGCTTGGTTCTATTTCAGTTTTTTGGTATGATCTAGGTTCTGGTACTGTAATGAGTTTGGTTCTATGCTGTATTAAATACTGAGTGTTGTTATTTTCTGTATTCAATACTGAGCTAGGATCTATTGCTATATTAATGTGCTGAGCTTTGTTCTGGAATTCATTGACTCATTTTGGTAATGTTGCTATATTTATGTATTGAGTTTATTTCTGACACTGTATTTAGTTAGTCATATTGGTTCTGTTTTTATGTACTAAGGTCACAGGAGGCTAACTACAAAGAGCCGCATCATCATTGTAACCATCATTTACTTATTTCATCTGTACCTTCCATAGATATACTGCCTCTCTTACACAGAGTAAAGTAAGTCATACATGACTCAGGAAAGCAGTTCTGTGTAAGCAAAGAACAAGAGCATAACTTGAGAGGTGCAGTAGGTGCGGTCACAACCGGCCCAAGAAATTTAGGGGATCCATAAGGTGTCAATTCCCATATGAGAAGACTAGTACTATAAACCATACATTATAATCAGGGGCCCTGGGACCCATCAGATTCAAGTTACGCCACTGGCAAAGAATGGGGGAAGCAGAAGACAAAAGTTTGGTATTGGGTCAAGTCATTTCTAAATATATACCTGGTAAGCAGTCCTAGCTTTCCCTTTTAGATCAGCAGCCATGAGAATACTGTTTACTCACTTCTCTGTCCACACTGACCGTGCCTGAGGTTTCCAGCCACATTTTGCTGGGCAGAATATATATAGTCACAAACATTAATAACAAAAAAATAATCACTTTTCAATTTAGAAGAGCAACAAACATACCTTGTTACATGCTCTTTCATGCATTTGCTATAGCTGAAGGATGTAAAGAGGAATTCTTCTTTTCACACACCAGATTCTTTTTCTCAGAATAGCACTATGTTTGGCCTATAATATTTTCTTTGCTAGGTCACAGCGAACAAGGTATTAGTTGAAACTGCAGACAACACATGTTTTTATACGTGCTCAGAAGAAAATTGGTTAGGTTCCAGTTATTTGAAGCTGATTCAATATAGGTTCACCACACACACACAATACACACCATATTAAAGCCCATTTTACTAGAGGAATGTATAGTTTCCTTACAAGACCTCTCACCCTCTGCATATGTCTTCTGCTAGGTACACTTTATTCCACTAGAGTATGGTAATTAGAGCGTTATATTCCCTCACTGACCTAAGGAATTTCTGTCAATAGATGTGGCTGCCAGAGACAAATTCACTGCAATTTTGATGATGTTGTGGGTTCTGAACATATTTTGTCAAAGAGACTGCACTGTGCAAGAACAAAGGCGCATTCCTACGTTTCTCACCAGACTCCTTAGCACTAGTTAATAACCCAAAAACTGTGTTTTAACCACTCCGACCAAATAACGTAATCTTTCCAAATGAGTAAATCTGCTGTGAAAAGGACCTGTTACATTAGCATATGCAGACCACGGTGCTAGGCACACCTAGAATACATACACTATTAAACTTTCTAGATTTAGGTAGGGAGAATTTATCAACATCAAACCACTAGTGTTTCACATTCTGCCCTTCTGAGGCACAGTCAATAGATCTAAATATTTTACAGCACCCTGGCCAATTCATTGTTTGATGTTTAAAAACTCACCCCGTATCAAAGAACATGTATTAAATTTCAGCCCCCAAATGAGACACTATTAGCTTTGAAAAGTCAACTTTTACTGTGATATTGATGATTCTCTTTATTCTGTGACAGAAATCACTAGGGGATGTCTAATGTCAAAGTACTGTGCAAAGAAAGAATGCTAACACTGACCAGAGAAAATGCCTCCACACGCCGGTGCATAGTACAGACAGTTCTCTTCTAATGTTGCAGAACACTTAACGTAATGCAGCATATGTAAGAAATCAGGAAAATCCAGTTTATCAATGCATATTTAATTGGCTATTCGCACAACAAAGGTATATAGTATGTTAAGGAAAAACAGACCTTGCTTCAATTTCCTTAACTAGTTGTATAGGGAATGATGCTATACACTCACCGGCCACTTTATTAGGTACACCTGTCCAACTGCTCGTTAACACTTAATTTCTAATCAGCCAATCACATGGCGGCAACTCAGACAATCTCCTGCAGTTCAAACCGAACATCAGTATGGGGAAGAAAGGGGATTTGAGTGCCTTTGAACGTGGCATGGTTGTTGGTGCCACAAGGGCTGGTCTGAGTATTTCAGAAACTGCTGATCTACTGGGATTTTCACACACAGCCATCCCTAGGGTTTACAGAGAATGGTCCGAAAAAGAAAAAACATCCAGTGAGCGGCAGTTCTGTGGGCGGAAATGCCTTATTGATGCCAGAGATCAGAGGAGAATGGGCAGACTGGTTCGAGCTGATAGAAAGGCAACAGTGACTCAAATCGCCACCCGTTACAACTAAGGTAGGCAGAAGAGCATCTCTGAACGCACAGTACATCAAACTTTGAGGCAGATGGGCTACAGCAGCAGAAGACCACACCGGGTGCCACTCCTTTCAGCTAAGAACAGGAAACTGAGGCTACAATTTGCACAAGCTCATCAAAATTGGACAGTAGAAGATTGGAAAAACGTTGCCTGGTCTGATGAGTCTCGATTTCTGCTGCGACATTCGGAAGGTAGGGTCAGAATTTGGCGTCAACAACATGAAAGCATGGATCCATCCTGCCTTGTATCAACGGTTCAGGCTGGTGGTGGTGGTGTCATGGTGTGGGGAATATTTTCTTGGCACTCTTTGGGCCCCTTGGTACCAATTGAGCATCGTTGCAACGCCACAGCCTACCTGAGTATTGTTGCTGACCATGTCCATCCCTTTATGACCACAATGTACCCAACATCTGATGGCTACTTTCAGCAGGATAATGCGACATGTCATAAAGCTGGAATCATCTCAGACTGGTTTCTTGAACATGACAATGAGGTCACTGTACTCAAATGGCCTCCACAGTCACCAGATCTCAATCCAATAGAGCATCTTTGGGATGTGGTGGAACGGGAGATTCGCATCATGGATGTGCAGCCAACAAATCTGCGGCAACTGTGTGATGGCATCATGTCAATATGGACCAAAATCTCTGAGGAATGCTTCCAGCACCTTGTTGAATCTATGCCACGAAGAATTGAGGCAGTTCTGAAGGCAAAAGGGGGTCCAACCCGTTACTAGCATGGTGTACCTAATAAAGTGGCCGGTGAGTGTATGCTATATGCTATAACAGTACTCCCTTGGTGTGTCAAATTGCAAACTCATCTTGTACTTTAAAGAATAAAAAAGGAAACACATGAATTCCTTATTAAACTGTTATTATCATAACCAAAACCTCATTCATGTAAGTGAAACTACAACCAGGGTGCAGCAGGTCTCCATCAGTGTTATATAATATAGTATGCTGAAGACCGGCTGTTATAATAAGTTGTTTCACGTTGTATACTTCCTTAATGAGTAATAATGAGTCTATGTGTATGGAAGAAGATGATGGCTGGGATTCAGTATGCATTATTGATAATCAGGGCCGGATTATTGGGAGAGCTCCTGAGGCACGTGACCCAGGCACCCACCTCTTTGTCCACTATATGTGCCAGTCTGACTGCCTGGCTTTACTGACCTGGCTGTTAAAGGGAACCTGTCATCAGAAATTGGCCTAATGAACCACTAGCAGTATTTTGTCAAGCAGTTGACAGCTTCTAGATGATGTTTCTTTCATGGCCCAGATTGATGGCATCAT
The DNA here is from genome assembly GCF_040894005.1 of Engystomops pustulosus. NCBI lineage: Eukaryota > Metazoa > Chordata > Amphibia > Anura > Leptodactylidae > Engystomops > Engystomops pustulosus. The sequence continues at coordinate 135,162,301 of NC_092411.1, forward strand.
CCAGAAAATGAATTTTGAAGTGAGATGTATGTTAGATGTATAAAGTCATGGAGGCAGAGAGTTTAACACTGAAATCAACTTCACCCTTTCTCTGAACACCTCCTTTCATGTGATTGACATCATGCGCTGGCCTGCAGAATATCTGCAACAATGTCCCTGGACACAGGACCATCAATTACAGTAAAGGTGGCGTTCTAAGGCAGGAAAAGCTTGACTTAAGTGTTAAACTCCTTTACTTTACAAAACCAATTTCCATCTCACTTCATAGTTGATTTTCTTGATAATGCCACCACATTAGACCATGAAAGAAACATCAACTAGAAACTGCTCAGCTGCTTGATAATATACTGCTAGTGGTTTATTAGCCTAAGTTCTGATGACAGGTTCCCTTCAAAACAGTAGCAGGTTCAGAGAATCAGGCGGTAGCTGGTACACTTATGTCTATGTCAGAGCAAGGAAACAATACATTCCCTGCTCTGCCATAGACCACGGAACGCACAGGATGTCAACGTCCTCGTGCAGGCGGCGCAGTGACGTTACACACTGCAACACCTGTGCCAGATATTTTACTCCTAGAAAAGCACCGAAGATTGGGAGAAGGTGATTGCAGTGTTATTATTTTGTTATATATATGTATTACTGAGGGGCTGTTTATATGTATTACTGGGCACTGTATGTATATATATATATATATATATATATATATATATATATATATATATATATAAAACTGTATGGCTATATATAGAGAGAAAAAATCAAGAAATGGCAGCACTCTAAGATTTCAGTACAAGAAAAGCAACTTTTATTCCCACATGTCCAGCAACGTTTTGGCTATTCCAAAATAGAGCCTTTCACAAGCTGTATCTAGCTGTTCCACTCTTGTACCTGTGATGTGCTGGCACTTCAATGTGCGCATGCACATAGAAGAAATGCACATTCCATATGTGAGTAACTAAAGACACTAACTAATATCACTTCCCCGGGATACAGGTGGTAAGTAAATAGATTTATAGAGGCCGGCATTTATAAGTTGAAATCTACAGCAAATTTACCAGCTTAGTTTATCTTACATTGGCTGTATACTTCAGGCAAAAGGGGTGGACTTATACACTTAATGAACTTCCAGTCTGATTGTGGATGGTGAGTGTTGGTCCTGTTATCATTATATAGAAAAATAGTTTGTACCGGCAGGTAACTATTAAAAAAAATGACGGACTTACACAAAAACAGTGGACTTTGAAAACCAATGGACTTTTGATCTTGGGCTCACCACAAACTTTGCGACATATTTTATTTTATAAAAGTGTTTTATTAAAAATTAATTAACAAGAACATAGTACTTTCTACGATACATTTTATTGTGGAGGCTAACAAATGGTGCACTTGAATTTTCTTTTAGCTATTGGTATATATTCATAGATGGATATTGGCCAATATTTCCTGTTGATGCTTATCAATAGATCGTCCTGCTACCACTGTATTAAGACAATTATTCCAGACTTCTTCTGTAATTTGCTTTTAGACTTGTTTTCAACATTTTTCCGACCTGTGCGATTTAGGGGGTGTGACCTGTGGAAAGGGGTGTGGTCTCCTAAAAAGGGCATGGCCGGGAAATAGCCTGTGCTCCAAATATTTTAAGCCTTTGTGCCACATTTTTTGCACCACATTATGGCGCACAGCTCTATGAAGATTTAAAGTAGAACACAACCATTTAAATTTTCATCTCCCTCAATGAATTCAGAATGCCCTAACAAGGTATATAAAATAGGTTTAAAAAACCATATTCCTTTAAATATTCCATGTCTTTTCTGCTCCATGACTGATGAAAAGGATTTTGTTTCATAATAAAATATTGGCTGGTTAATGTACATTAGAGAACCTTTATGTGTGCAGTATGTTGTACAAAAACATAACATATAATTCTCATATATAGCAATATCAAAGACTGTAAGCTCTGGGTCCTATTACTCTGTAACGTCTTCATTTGTTTGTAAATGCACCCCATGAATTGTAGAACAGGGCAGATTATGATAGTTCACTATAAAGATTTATTACTATTATTATATGATATAACAGAAAAAGTCAATATAATATGAAGTACTTTCTTGTAGACTTTCTTTCTTATGTGTTGTTGCAGATGAGATTTTATTTTGTATAAAATAATACACTATTCATAAAATTATTATTTAACCCCATTTAACAGCATGTCACAAATGCACCCTAATAACAATGACTTGACAATCGTTATAAAGAAAATAGGTGGATAACGCATATCTTAGCTGTTAAACTTATGAGAAAATGTTAATTTGCATAACAGCTTAAATATAATTTTGTAGTTCATGGGCCGCTATATTAATATTATGAAGACAGTGAAGCAAATTTCTCTGAGTATACCTATCCAATTAAACAAAAAAATAAAGAAGCACACAAACATGTCACATAAAATAACACTATCCTCTCTATCCCCTGGCTCACATAAATAATTTACACCATAAATTATGCTAAGCTATTCAGTGCTTTAAGAAAATTGAATAAAGGATGGTTCTAAATTAGAGATGAGCGAACATGCTCGTCCGAGCTTGATGCTCGGTCGAGCATTAGGGTACTCGAAACTGCTCGTTGCTCGGACGAATACTTCGCCCGCTCGAGAAAATGGCAGCTCCCGCCGTTTTGCTTTTTGGCGGCCAGAAACAGAGCCAATCACAAGCCAGGAGACTCTGCACTCCACCCAGCATGACGTGGTACCCTTACACGTCGATAGCAGTGGTTGGCTGGCCAGATCAGGTGACCCTGGGATAGACTAGCCGCTGCCCGCGCTGCTCGGATCATTCTGTGTCTGGATGCCGCTAGGGAGAGAGCTGCTGCTGGTCAGGGAAAGCGTTAGGGTGTTCTATTAGCTTACTGTTAGGCAGGAGTGATTCTCAAAGAACCCAACAGCCCTTCTTAGGGCTACAATAACGTTCTACTTTTTTTATTTTAATTTGCATCTAGTACCATTTTGTGAGGAATTAGCAGGGGGACTTGCTACCGTTGTGTTTAGCTCTTAGTGGCACACATATCCATAGCAAAGACCGAAGTGGGAAAATTTAGTAGGGGTTGGATTTCAATTAGGCACTAACTCAGTGTCATCTCATCTGGCATAGTAGTGTGCTTTGATACTTGGCTAGAAAATAGCCATAGGAGAATACAAAGAGCTTACTTACGCATACAGTAGCGTTCTATATATTTGATTTCTGGTTGATCTGCTGGTGGCTGTACTTTCTGCAGTGCATGTACTAGCCAATTCTGAGCAATTTGTAGTGAGACTTGCGACCGCTGTGTTCTGCGCTTAGTGACGCACATATCCATAGCAAAGACCGAAGTGGGAAAATTTAGTAGGGGTTGGATTTCAATTAGGCACTAACTCAGTGTCATCTCATCTGGCATAGTAGTGTGCTTTGATACTTGGCTAGAAAATAGCCATAGGAGAATACAAAGAGCTTACTTACGCATACAGTAGCGTTCTATATATTTGATTTCTGGTTGATCTGCTGGTGGCTGTACTTTCTGCAGTGCATGTACTAGCCAATTCTGAGCAATTTGTAGTGAGACTTGCGACCGCTGTGTTCTGCGCTTAGTGACGCACATATCCATAGCAAAGACCGAAGTGGGAAAATTTAGTAGGGGTTGGATTTCAATTAGGCACTAACTCAGTGTCATCTCATCTGGCATAGTAGTGTGCTTTGATACTTGGCTAGAAAATAGCCATAGGAGAATACAAAGAGCTTACTTACGCATACAGTAGCGTTCTATATATTTGATTTCTGGTTGATCTGCCGGTGGCTGTACTTTCTGCAGTGCATGTACTAGCCAATTCTGAGCAATTTGTAGTGAGACTTGCGACCGCTGTGTTCTGCGCTTAGTGACGCACATATCCATAGCAAAGACCGAAGTGGGAAAATTTAGTAGGGGTTGGATTTCAATTAGGCACTAACTCAGTGTCATCTCATCTGGCATAGTAGTGTGCTTTGATACTTGGCTAGAAAATAGCCATAGGAGAATACAAAGAGCTTACTTACGCATACAGTAGCGTTCTATATATTTGATTTCTGGTTGATCTGCTGGTGGCTGTACTTTCTGCAGTGCATGTACTAGCCAATTCTGAGCAATTTGTAGTGAGACTTGCGACCGCTGTGTTCTGCGCTTAGTGACGCACATATCCATAGCAAAGACCGAAGTGGGAAAATTTAGTAGGGGTTGGATTTCAATTAGGCACTAACTCAGTGTCATCTCATCTGGCATAGTAGTGTGCTTTGATACTTGGCTAGAAAATAGCCATAGGAGAATACAAAGAGCTTACTTACGCATACAGTAGCGTTCTATATATTTGATTTCTGGTTGATCTGCTGGTGGCTGTACTTTCTGCAGTGCATGTACTAGCCAATTCTGAGCAATTTGTAGTGAGACTTGCGACCGCTGTGTTCTGCGCTTAGTGACGCACATATCCATAGCAAAGACCGAAGTGGGAAAATTTAGTAGGGGTTGGATTTCAATTAGGCACTAACTCAGTGTCATCTCATCTGGCATAGTAGTGTGCTTTGATACTTGGCTAGAAAATAGCCATAGGAGAATACAAAGAGCTTACTTACGCATACAGTAGCGTTCTATATATTTGATTTCTGGTTGATCTGCTGGTGGCTGTACTTTCTGCAGTGCATGTACTAGCCAATTCTGAGCAATTTGTAGTGAGACTTGCGACCGCTGTGTTCTGCGCTTAGTGACGCACATATCCATAGCAAAGACCGAAGTGGGAAAATTTAGTAGGGGTTGGATTTCAATTAGGCACTAACTCAGTGTCATCTCATCTGGCATAGTAGTGTGCTTTGATACTTGGCTAGAAAATAGCCATAGCAATAGGATAGCATTGTTTGGTTTTAAAAACTCAAAAAAAAACAAAAAACACAAAAAAAAAAAAAACACAAAAAAAAACAAAAAAAAGTAAAAAAAAAAATAAAGTTATAACTCTCATTTTAAAAATGTTTAACCCGAGGGCTAGGGGTAGAGGACGAGGGCGGGGACGTGGGCGTCCAACTACTGCAGGGGTCAGAGGCCGTGGTCCTGGGCGGGGTGAGACACCACCTGCTGATGAGGGAGCAGGGGAACGCCGCAGAGCTACACTCCCTAGGTTCATGTCTGAAGTTACTGGGACTCGTGGTAGAGCACTGTTGAGGCCAGAACAGTGCGAACAGGTGATGTCGTGGATTGCTGACAATGCTTCGAGCAATTTGTCCACCACCAGTCAGTCTTCCACGCAGTCCACCCATGTCACCGAAATCGCCACTCCTCCAGCTCCTGCACCTCAGCCTCCTCCCCCCCAGTCTGCCCCCTCCCAGGAAAATTTGGCATTTGAACCGGCATACTCTGAGGAACTGTTTTCTGGACCCTTCCCACAGTCACAAACCACTTGTCCGGTTGCTGCTGAGCAATTTTCCGATGCCCAGGTTTTCCAACAGTCACAGTCTGTGGGTGATGATGACCTTCTTGACGTAGTGGAAGTGTGTAAAGAGGTGTCCGACGATGAGGAGACACGGTTGTCAGACAGTGGGGAAGTTGTTGTCAGGGCAGGAAGTCCGAGGGGGGAGCAGACTGAGGGATCGGAGGATGATGAGGTGACAGACCCAAGCTGGGTTGAAAGGCCGGGTGAACACAGTGCTTCTGAGACGGAGGAGAGTCCTCGACCAGAACAGGTTGGAAGAGGCAGTGGTGGGGCCAGACGGAGAGGCAGGGCCAGAGCTGGTGCATCAGCGCCAAATGTGTCAACTAGTGAAGCTCCCGTGGCGAGGGCTCCTGCGGCGAGGGCTAGATCTTCAGAAGTCTGGAGGTTCTTTAAGGAAACACCGGATGACCGACGGACTGTGGTGTGCAACATTTGCCAAACCAGGCTCAGCAGGGGTTCCACCACTACTAGCTTAACTACCACCAGTATGCGCAGGCATATGAATGCTAAACACCCCACTCAGTGGCAACAAGCCCGTTCACCTCCGGCCGTGCACACCACTGCTCCTTCCCCTGTGTCAGCTGCTAGTCAGCCCCCTGCCCAGGACCCTGCCACAAAAACCCCATCGTCGCCTCCACGATCCTCCACAGCATCCACCAGCGTTCAGCTCTCCATACCCCAGACGCTGGAGCGGAAACGCAAATATAGTGCAACCCACCCGCACGCCCAAGCCCTTAATGTGCACATCTCCAGATTGCTTAGCCTGGAGATGCTGCCCTATAGGCTAGTAGAGACCGAGGCCTTTCGCAACCTCATGGCGGCGGCCGCCCCTCGGTATTCGGTCCCCAGCCGCCACTACTTTTCCCGATGTGCCGTCCCAGCCCTGCACCAGCACGTGTCAGACAACATCATCCGTGCCCTGACCAACGCCGTTTCTGACAAGGTCCACCTGACCACGGACACGTGGACGAGTGCTGCCGGGCAGGGCCACTATATATCGCTGACGGCACATTGGGTTAACTTGGTGGAGGCTGGGACCGAGTCTGACACTGGGGCTGCTCATATACTGCCGACGCCGAGGATTGCGGGGCCTACCTCGGTCCAGGTGTTTCAGGCCTACTATGCCTCCTCCTCCTCCCACCCCTCCTCCACCTCCTCCTCCGAACTACCATCCGTGGGCACGGCGCCATCAGTCGGTAGCTCTAGGCACAGCAGCAGTGCCGTCGCTAAGCGACAGCAGGCGGTGCTCAAACTGCTGAGCCTAGGCGACAAAAGGCACACCGCCCAAGAGCTATTACAGGGCATCACGGCGCAGACTGATCTGTGGCTGGCACCGCTGAACCTCAAGCCGGGAATGGTTGTGTGTGACAACGGCCGTAACCTGGTGGCGGCTCTGCAACTCGGCAGACTGACACATGTGCCATGCCTGGCCCATGTGTTAAATCTGATAGTTCAGCGTTTCCTCAAGACATACCCCAATCTGTCTGATTTGCTCACGAAGGTGCGCCGCATCTGTGCGCATTTCAGGAAGTCCAGCCCAGATGCTGCCACTCTCAGGGCAGCGCAGCGCCGCCTCCAACTGCCCGCTCACCGACTGTTGTGCGACGTGCCCACGAGGTGGAATTCAACACTGACCATGTTATCCAGAGTTTACCAGCAGCGCAGAGCGATTGTAGACTGCCAGATGTCAACTTCCACCAGAACTGGTAGTCAGGTCAGTCAGCTTCCTCAAGTCTACAATGAGGAGTGGACGTGGATGTCTGATATCTGTCAGGTGCTGAGTAACTTTGAGGAGTCAACACAGATGGTCAGTGGCGATGCCGCCATCATCAGCCTCACCATCCCGCTGCTTGGCCTGTTGAAAAACTCTCTGGTCAGCATGAAGTCGGAAGCTTTGCGCTCGTCACAAGAGACAGGGGAAGAATATTCCCTTGTTGATAGCCAAAGCACCCTCAGGTCTGTTTCTCAGCGCATATCGGAGGAGGTGGAGGTGGAGGAGGATGAGGAGGAAGAGGAGGAGAATGTTGGTGAGACACAAGAGGGGACCATTGTTGAGTCCTTTACTGTTCAGCGTGTATGGGCAGAAGAAGAGGAGTTGGAGGAGTTGGAGGAGGAGGAAATGGACAGTCAGGCCAGTGAGGGGAGTGAATTCTTACGCGTTGGTACTCTGGCGCATATGGCAGATTTCATGCTAGGCTGCCTATCCCGTGACCCTCGCGTTCAAAGAATTTATTCCAGCACCGATTACTGGGTGTTCACTCTCCTGGACCCACGGTACAAGCAAAATCTTTCCACTCTCATCCCTGCAGAGGAAAGGAGTGTGAGAATGCATGAATACCAGCAGGCCCTGGTGCACAAGCTGAAACAGTATTTCCCTTCTGACAGCGCTAGCGGCAGAGTGCGTAGTTCTGCGGGACAAGTAGCGAGGGAGAGTAGGCGAGCAGGCAGCTTGTCCAGCACTGGCAAGGGTACGCTTTACAAGGCTTTTGCCAGCTTTATGTCACCCCAGCAAGACACTGTCACCTGTCCCCAGTCTCGGCAGAGTAGGGCTGATCTTTACAGAAAGATGGTGAGGGAGTACGTAGCTGACCATACCATCGTCCTAAATGATCACACAGCTCCCTACAACTACTGGGTTTCAAAGCTGGACATGTGGCACGAACTGGCGCTGTACGCCTTGGAGGTTCTTGCCTGCCCTGCCGCTAGCGTCTTGTCCGAGCGGGTTTTCAGTGCAGCTGGTGGCATCATCACCGATAAGCGTACACGCCTGTCGACTGACAGCGCTGACAGGCTGACGCTTATTAAAATGAATAAAGGCTGGATTTCTCAGAATTTCCAATCTCCACCAGGTGAAGGAAGCTCAACCTGAATAATTGATCCACTCCTCCTCCTCCTCATTTTCCTCCTTCTCCTCCTCTTTGTACAGTAAAGCAGAGGAAAATGGCTATTTTTTGACAGGGCCCACTGGCTCTTGCTATAGTACTTCATGCATTTAATTTTTCTGGAGGGCCACCTACCCGGTCCTCTGTTTGAAACAATTTTTGTGAGTGCCACATACAGGCACTCAATCTATTCCATTTTACTGCAGGGCCACCTACCTGCTCCTCTGGTTTGAAACATTTTTGGGACTGCCACATACAGGCACTCAATCTATTCCATTTTACTGGAGGGCCACCTACCTGCTCCTCTGGTTTGAAAAATTTTTGGGACTGCCACATACAGGCACTCAATCTATTCCATTTTACTGCAGGGCCACCTACCTGCTCCTCTGGTTTGAAACATTTTTGGGACTGCCACATACAGGCACTCAATCTATTCCATTTTACTGCAGGGCCACCTACCTGCTCCTCTGGTTTGAAACATTTTTGGGACTGCCACATACAGGCACTCAATCTATTCCATTTTACTGGAGGGCCACCTACCTGCTCCTCTGGTTTGAAAAATGTTTGGGACTGCCACATACAGGCACTATCCAAATTAAATTGTCTCCATAGCAGCCTCCACACGTTGTCTCCATTGCTACCTCCAAAAGTCGTCCATATAGCTGCCTCCATACATCGTCCCTTTATCAAACGAGGTGTGTCAGGCAGAAATTTGGGTTGTTTTCATGGATTCCACATCAAAGTTGTTAACTTTGTCGCCACCCTGCTGTGTAATCCACAAAATATACTTGCAAACTTTTACCATTTAGGGATATTATTTCAGCGCTTCTTGCGCATCTGTTTACATTCCCCTCACCCGCCATATCCTAAACTTATAAGAATGCTACTACACTTGATCTTATACAAAAGGTTCTTAGAAGTGCTGTTTGGGGAGTAGCCTAGAGACAGGGGCTTGGATTGGCAAAAGCTCGCCTGGCTGCAGAGCGCCAGCTCCATCCCAAGATCCAACTAACATAGTTGCAGCACCTTTAATCTACTACTAGTTCACTGCCTCCATAATAATAATAATAATAATCTTTATTTATATAGCGTCATCATATTCTGTAGCGCTTTACAAATCATAGGAAACAAATACAAATGTAATGTAACAGAGCACAACATTTGTATGGAACAACAGGAGTGAGGTCCCTGCTCGCCAGAGCTTACGGTTTATGAAGATGATGGGGTAACACGAGGTAAAAGAATATTTAATGGTCAAGCCATTCTTCTTAGGGAATAGAAAAAAATATAATAAATGGAATTGCTGTCGCTTGAACCACTCAGCCGTCATCTTATATACCAGGTCCAGGGTGAATGGGACTGCAGAGAAGTCTGGTGCCTGTTGGTTGCTGGATAACAGATGGGAGTACGACACAGGACGGGTTAGTAGAAGAGTTAAAACTTCATGCAGTTAATGAGTGTTATAGGCTTGCCTAAAGAAATGGGTTTTAAGAGCACGTTTGAAACTTTGGAGGTTAGGTATTAGTCTGATAGTCCAGGGCAGAGCATTCCATAGAATTGGTGCAGCTCTAGAGAAGTCTTGGAGACGCGAGTGGGAGGTCCGCACTAGGGTAGAGGTTAATCTAAGATCACTGGCGGATCTAAGAGCACGGGTTGGGCGATAGACTGAGATAAGAGAGGAGAGGTAGGGGGGTGCAGCATTATACAGAGCTTTATGGATGAGGGTTATTATTATTTTAAACTGTATTCGAAAGGAGACTGGCAGCCAGTGCAGCGACTGGCATGAACTGTAAGCATACATGGTCCCCTTATCAAACGAGCTGTGTCAGGCAGAATTTTGGGTTGTTTTCATGGCTTCCATGTTAACTTTGTCGCCACCCTGCTGTGTAATCCACAAAATATACTGGCAAACTTTTATCATGTACCGATATTATTTGAGCGCTTCTTGCTCACCTCCTTTGGTTCCTCTCTGACACCCATTGGTTTGAAGCCTGAGTCCAATTAGGGTATGTCGCCATGCCACTCTCTAGCCTGCTGCCGCTGCCTCTGCCTCTGCATGCCGTCCCCTATAGTGTCAGGGTCAATTATTGGATGTTTTACATGCTATCTAGCTTCATTCTGTCACTCTGTCATGGCCATGCTGTTGCCCATAATTTCGGCATAATGGTGCGATTAAGCAGCCTCAGAGGCATCCATGCATGCTGCCCCTGCTGTTTCCTGTCCATTTCCGTGGTGTTTCCATCCTTTTCTGAGGTTCCCAGGTGTTTGGCCAAGCTTCCCTGTGCAGAGCCTTGGTCCCCTTGAAAAATGCTCGAGTCTCCCATTGACTTCAATGGGGTTCGTTATTCGAGACGAGCACTCGAGCATCGGGAAAAGTTCGTCTCGAATAACGAGTACCCGAGCATTTTAGTGTTCGCTCATCTCTATTCTAAATGATATGGAGGTTGGGTTTTTGTATGAATTATGTTTGTATCAGCTCCTGTTTTTAGACATAAGAACAACAAATATATGTATAAGATCTCAGCATAAAGTTTATGTTGCCTTTATTATAGAGAAAAACTGTATAAATGATAACCACTTAAAATATTCTACAATCAATAATTTATCTCTCCATATATTCTATTAATTGGTAGATTTGCCCAATATATAAAGTAAATAGACAAAGATAATGTAATTCAAGGCAGTAGACAGCATTTTCCAATCACAGTTGTCATTAATACATTGCTATATCATAGTTGCACCTTAATTAGAACTTTTTTTATGAAAACCTTGACATAATTTTTGTTTGTTGGGCATTTTTACATAAAATTGACAACAGGAAGTCAATGATATTCTAACAATTAATATTTTGGCACTTCCTGTTGTTACTTTAAAAAAAAATCCTACCACAAGTAATCCACTACGAGTAAATAATGAAAATTCCTTAACTCCTTGCAGCATCATGATGTTGGAGAACTACCCACAAAAAGGGGGAGAAAGGGCCACAGCATCCAATATGATGAAAAAACGTTCAACCTTTATTCACACAGGCATAGAAAAAAGTGCAACGTTTCGATTCACAATGAATGTCAACCACCTTGACAAAGATTGACAAAGATTCATTGTGAATCGAAACATTGCACTTTTTTCTATTCCTGTGTGAATAAAGGTTTAACCTTTTTTCATCATATTAGATGCTGTGGCCTTTTCTCCCCTTTTTGTCTTGGACTATGGATCCTGCACACTAGGACCCTGGGCTGCGTGCATCAAACAAACAGCTTTTGCTAAATAGATTGGTTGCTGTCCTTTTTCTTTTTTTGAAGAACTTCACACATCATTCCTTCTTAAAAACAATGAATTTTATTCTATAAAGTTAAAATCGTATGGTCACATCTTGCATGTTATCCAAATACAGCTTATCTTGTGAATTTCCCAGTCATCCGACAGGACTGCTTGATTCCTTGCATCGGGGGCTGCACGCAATATCAACCCAACTTTGGCTCAGAACTAGAACCATGAATGAGCACACTTCATGGTTGACATTCCCCAACATTATGGAGATTGCAGAGGTTCAGAAGCAGGGATTGCAATTCTGGCTATTTAACCCTTATGGCGCATCGTAAAAGATTATTTCAATGTCAAGAAGGGTTCCTCTCCCCTCCCCCTTCAATCCCCCCTCAAACACACTAGGTCTGTGGATGCCAATTGTCTTCATTGCAACCCCACGGCCAGCTGAAGATGCCTGCTCGAAGTATCGCAGTGTATTAGTCTGAACAAGCAATCAATGTTCATTCATTCAAGCCCCAAAGTGTTACTAGATTTCTAAAGTATTTATGTTTCCAAAATAGGAGTCTAAAATGGTCACTCTTTTGAGATTTATACTGTCCTACTCTTTTATGGGCTTAGCAAATTGGCCCTCGAAAAGCCAATTGGTGGCATGTCCTTATGGGGTTAAAGAAAATATATTGGAAATTGCATAGCCTTGTACAAACCATCACATTTATTTATGTGAACTTGACAACCCCTTTATGTGGTTAGTTAGTTGCCAGAAATGTGTTATCCTTTCCATTCAGATAAACTTTAATATGATGACAGTGGTCAGACCAGAGAAACTCCATCTAAAGAAAGTTAAAAAGAACCAATGACCAGGTTTTCCCCCACAAACCATACACAGTACCTTTTAACTGTCTTTAAATATGTTCTACTGATGCCTCTATCCACTAGTGGATTAGAGCCAGCATTCGTCTAAAAATACTTTTATTGATGTCCTCTGTTCCAGCCATGCAGTATACCCTCAAGCTAACCTGCCCCCTCCATGTCTGACACTTCCAACCCAGCCCCCAACCCATGAATCTGAGAGACATGTGACTCTCTGCATAGGGTTCCTGATTTTAGTGTGAGGTTGATTCATTTTTATATTGCCAGGACTCTCTTAGTTCCTACCTTCTTGAGAGAGTAGTTAATGATGTAGCGGCGCTTTGTCACACACAACCCCTGTTTGTCTCTCTCTCTCTCTCTCAAGGGATTGTGTAGAATTTCAGATAGCCTCTGCAGGCGAGAGCAATTTACACAAAAAGCAAATGATAAGGCATAATGTATAAATATATAAGTCTATTAACAGCCATTTACTGTAATTTTTTTTTATTTGCCTCAACATTTTTTTCCAGGTACGATAAATTAAAATAAACATGCTACAAAAACAGTATCTAGTGTCAGTGATATAAGACACCAAGCCTCCCGGGCACTCCACATTTTCAAGATTTTTTTTCCTTTAACATATATATGTTTTTACCACGCCACACTGAAATAACTTGGACCTTAAAAAAACGTATACATGTTCTCATGTATCAGCATCTAATTACAACAACAACAACCGTTAGGATGAAAAGGTAGGATGAAAATTACTTTGGTTTCATGGAGGGTAGATATTAATGACGTTTGGTAAATGGTAAAATAGTTGCATATATAAGTTTAAAAAAAGTTTCACGCCAATTTTCACTAATGACATGTTTAAAGACCTCAAGAGCCTCCTAGAGACTTAATTTGTTGGTAAAGATCTTTCCCATTATGGGAAACTCGGCTCTTGCATTGATGACTGGGTTTCCCTGTTAGTGTGTCTATGGCTAGTGCATGAATGATACATTTATCTTCTGATATTTCAAAAGAGTGCACTAGAATTGGTGAGTGTCACTTTAAACTAACCATTCGGTTGTCATGGACGGAGGGACAACAGATCAGGTGCATTGCGTTTGCTGGTGGGCTGGCTTGCAGATTTGAGTAGATGGAGACTTCTAAATAAGCAGATGGGGATCCTTCAAAGCTTGCAGGCCTTCTATAGTGGATTCAGCCAGAAGAGGATCAGTTAAAGAGTGTGATGTACCATCAGAATGGGTGACCTTGAGGATTGCCGGATAGAGGAGGTGGAATGTAATGCTGAGCAAATGTAGCTAAAAGCTCTCCGCTTGCAAGTACGGTCTTACTGTAGTGTTTGATGGCATATTCTCACTGTAGCATTATAGGAAATCACAATATCAAGAATACATAACAAAAAGTTTTGTACTGACATCAAATGTATCAGATAGGGTATAGAAGAAACAGTTGGGTTTCAGAACAAGCTTATATCAGGTATAATGAAGGAACTTGGCTCAATTGCACAAAGGTTGGGCAGAGTATCTCAGTATGTCTTCAATGGGACAATCGAGCATCACATTATTAAGACAAGCTTGTTAAGCATTCCATGTTGTGAACATCTTTTATCCCAAAAATGAAATCATGTTTGGATGGAGGACAATTTCTTTTTCTGTATGTAGAGCACACAATTTTTCAGCATTGTTTATCGGAGATTGGGGCACATTTACTTACCCGGTCCAGTCGCAAACTCGCAGCGGGTTTTCCGACGAGGATTCGGGTCTGTCATAAGCCCGATATCCAGCAGGTGTCGCTGCTGCGCCGAGGTCCGCCGGAGTTCACCTTCTTCTTCCTGGTGCATGTAAGTGCTTGATCTTGCAACACAAATAGTTTTTTAAATTCCACGTGTTTTTCGAATCGCATGAAAGCTGGCACCGATGGGCCACAATCTGATCACGTGCGCCAAAAATTCCTGGGCAATTCGGCGCAAAACAGAAATATTCAGGAAACACGACGAAAGTGCAGCGTTTGGACCCTTAGTAAATGAGCCCCATTATGTACAGGTACAGGTGAATAAAAGAAACTTTTTCATATCTACATCCTATGAGAGGAAAAAGCATTTTCTCCCTTTAAGACAGAAGAAGATTTTGTCTTCCCCCTACCTTCTTAACTGTTTAATCATTTTTAATTTACTGAATTAAGAAGTCTGAAGTTCTTGTCTCACATGTACATGATCAAAGAACAGCTAACAATTGTGCTAAACTTATTTAATAAAACGCCAAGTTTTCATTCTACTATTTTACTAAATTATCTTCCTACTACATTATGTAAATGGTCACAATGTTTACTCTTTTATATTTGCCAGCGCTGTTAGTCATATTATAAAAGGGGAGCGACTGTCAACACCAATGTCTGAGCCTAAGTCATGCATATTGTGGGCTTGTAAACACTGTACTACCACATAAACATCATCTATGGTCTGCTGGAGGGATAGGCGAGGATGTTAATATGATCCAGGCAGTTCCTTATGTCATTAAATGGCATGCCAGAACTGCGTTACATTCTTAGATTTAGCCATCTTGATGTAGACAAAACATTTCCCAATATAGAGAAATATATTTCTGTTTCATTAATAATAATAATAACTATAATAAAAATCATGTTGTATTCTTAACACAATGGTTTCTGCTCATAAAGTACAATGCAAGCAGTAACTGCTTTTTTTAAACAGTGATAAAAATTAAAACCAACTATAATCATAGTCAGCTATAATTATTCATTTATCTAAGCCTGGTTTCTTTTTAGCTCTGACATGTTGTTCAGATTTACTAAGCTAGATGGTGAAATTATATAAAATATGTCACAATATGTATTTTAAGTACTCTTTTTATTTTAGCCTACAAAAAGATGGTTTATTGCAATGAAGGATATGAAACCAAAAAAAAAACCTCTAATTCTTCTTCTGCTCTATAATGCAGAATATTACGCTACATTTTCATGGTGACAGATTATCTTTACAACAAACAGGACAACTCTTTTAAAGCAGCTATGGGATATTTGGTAGAAATATAAAACTAAAATTAAAACATTAAAAACTGTTTAAGATTAACTCTTTAAGGACCCAGCTCATTTTCATCTTAGGGACCAGGCCTGATTTTTCAAATCTGCAATGTGTCAGTATATGCAATTATAACTTTAGAATATAACTATACATTGGTTGAAATGTTTTGCATTTATTCTCAAAAAAATTAAAAATTTGGTGATAATATTTAAAAAAAATCGCAATTTACTGATTTCTGTAACAATTTTTTTTAGTTATACAACGCCAACAGATTCTGCAGCACTGTACAGAGCTTACCAGATTAATCCTTGTCCACATGGGGCTCACAATCTAATCATCACACAGTTTGTCTAACCTCCCAAATAAGTTAATAACTAACATTAGCCATGTGCTTTATGTTGACGTAATTTTTTTATGTTATTTTATTAGGATGTTAGGAGACTTACAAATCAATTAGCATTTGTCCAGATTTTCACAAACATGTAAGATTCAATTATTTTAAAGGCTAATTAATATTTATAGGGGTTTAAAGTTCTGTTTATTACAAACTCCCCACATAGTTTGAACAACTTCAATATATTTTTCTCACAGATCAATAGCTCTTGGGATGTACTTTGCCTATTATCTTGATTATCTAGGTGATCAAAAATTTGCTCCTCGGTTTAGCCTTGTTATTGCCGTGTCTCCTGACTGTGCTGATAATCCCTGTGAAACTATCCTGTAAACAACTCTATGGACTCACAGAGGGGGAGGGTCTACCACTACCTACTCACTCTGAAAGGGGGAGCTGGAGGTCATCTGACAGTGCTCTCTGTGTATACCTAATAGGAAAGCTGTGTTTGCTGCTGTGTAAATAAAGAAATCTCCTACTCTGAATACTAAAACGTCTCCCCTGTTTTATATCAATTCCTCCATCCAAGTGTGTGAATCTTCAGAACTTTTGCTGTTTCTCTGCATCTCATGCTGTATTATAGACAGCTCTGTAGCCCCATACTATCTGTTCTCTGGACACTGTCTGCACAGGAGCAAGCTATTAACCCTTAGTGCTCACGAATTGCAGACTATATATTTCAAGTAACTGTTTCACTGCTGATTTCTACTACTTATTACATTCTCCATTCTTCTCCATGTGTTAGCTAGTCACTAAATAGATCCTGTAAGTACACTATGCAGTGTTCAGTAGATTTACTTGTTTTACTAGTTTAACAGATAAATTACATAATGAGAGAACAAAACTCATCATGGAAACTATGGGCATCCTAATTTTGCCTCAGTTTCAGGAAGAAATTAACCTCCACCCACTTCACTGATGTAGAGAAAGATTTCAGAGCAGCTTCATAACTCTAGAAAGAAACGAGTGAGCAGCACAATGGGGGATATTTATCAGGGCTTCTATGCTACTTCTTATTGCTAGCATTTGCGATTATTTTCCCCAATCCACGGCCAGGCGAATGGTGGACGCGGCTGTCAGGGAGTGGGCCAGCGCGGGGCATTACTGTCCCCACACCTGTGCACTCACTGAAGCCACCGAATTTTCACATGTGAAAAGCTGCCGGCTGCATTTATTTCTTAGGGTCACTTTACTAACAGAGAGATCTGGAATAGACAAACTCTGACTGGTCCAACTTCTTCTATACGGGGGTTACGGAAACAGCAGTGAACAGCTGCTTCTGCAATTTCATTATTTGTATTGCCTTTGTTTTATTCATTTATGTAGCAAAAAAAGAAGATGCATTTTTGGGGCATTTTATGTCAACTTTTTAATGTACTATTTAATTTACTAATCTTGCATGTTATTTGTCATATATAGTGAATTAAATTAATTCCGTTCTTCTTTTTAAGCAAATTATATATGTACAATATGTTGCTTATCTTGCTTGTGTACAATACCAAAACTTTCAATCAGCCATTTAATTTTATTATGTTTATTTTTATTTGTTTTCAATCAAGTGAAAAATTGATAACCATTGTTGAATGGACCCAAAACACTCTAGGTACATACTGATCTCTGGGTTTGGGTCTATTAGTAGTTCGAGTTCATGTGTAGCTCAGCTCCCGCGATTGGTGCTGGTACGGATTGCGGACATTAACTCTTTAAATGCCCCTGGCAAAGTTACCAGCTGCATTTTAATCACTGTGGCCGCACGCACCATTTTGGAGAGGATCGTTGCTCTATTGTGGCTGCAGTTATTTAAACAGATAAACTAGAGAGCCTTGTGCTGCACCAATTTCATTAAAGAGTGTTAGGCTAAATTATATATCTGGCATAGTATAAACCTTGTATTTTAATTTGGCCACATTTCTAAATTATGGGCGCATAGCCATTGATATCTGATATATTTTGCTAAAATACAACACCATCTGCCTAGAAATTTGTTGTTTTAGTATAAAACTAACTACCTTATGTTGTCTTCAACCAAAACTGTGTTCTCTCATCTTTTTTAGAGATGAGCGAGCACTAAAATGCTCGGGTGCTCGTTATTAGAGACAAACTTTTCCCGATGCTCGAGTGCTCGTCTCGAATAACGAGCCCCATTGAAGTCAATGGGAGACTCGAGCATTTTTCAAGGGGACCAAGGCTCTGCACAGGGAAGCTTGGCCAAACACCTGGGAACCTCAGAAAAGGATGGAAACACCACGGAAGTGGACAGGAAACTGCAGGGGCAGAATGCATGGATGCCTCTGAGGCTGCTTAATTGTACCATTATGCCAAAATGATGGGTAATAGCATGGCCATGACAGACTGACCGAATGAGGCTAGATAGCATCTAAAACATCCAATAATTGACCCTGACACTATAGAGGCAGCGACAGCAGTGGCATGGCGACATACCCTAAATGGACTCAGGCTTCACCAAAGGAGGTGAGCAAGAAGCGCTGAAATGATTTCCTATGTGAACAAAAGGTTGACAGTATATTTAATCAATAACACAGCATGGTGGCGACATAGTGACCAAGTTCCATAACGTATCTGGTGAAACACCCGAAAAATGAGCCTGACACAGCTCTTTTGATAAGGGGATGACATGTGGAGGCAGCCATGGAGACGACTTCCATGATTAAGAGCGACAGTATGGGGCATTCATATTGCGCTGCTATGATTGCAACTTCAGGTCTCCAGCATGGCGGCGACAGATGGGCCGAGTTCCACTATGTATCTGGTGAAACACCTGAAAATTCTGCATGACACAGCTCATTTGATAAGGGGATGATGTGCTGCATATCCTCTCGTGTTGCAGCGTCTGGGGTATAGAGAGTTGAAAGTTGCGCATGGAGACATTGGTGGACGCTGTGGAGGATCGTGGAGGCAAAATGGACAGGAAACAGCAGGGGCAGCATGCATGGATGCTTCTGAGGCTGCCTAATCTTGGGATGGAGCTAGCGGTCCGCTGCCAGGTAAGCTTTCGTCTGTCCAAGCCCCTGTCTCTCGGCTCCTCCCCACCCAAAATGGGCCTGGGGGCCAGAATCGTTTACTTTGAAAAAATAATAATTTTCAAAGCAGGCCAGGTCGTTTGAATATTTCACCTAGGAATAATGGAATAGCATAGTGGTTTTATTTTTAATTGTTTTTTCGGAAATGGTTCCATGATTAAGAGCGACAGTATGGGGCATCCATATTGCGCTTCTATGATTGCAACTTCAGGTCTCCAGCATGGCGGCGACAGATGGGCCGAGTTCCACTATGTATCTGGTGAAACACCTGAATATTCTGCCTGACACAGCTCGTTTGATAAGGGGACGATGTATGGAGGCAGTGAAGTAGTAGTAGATTAAAGGTGCCTCAGTTAAAACTATGTTAGTTGGATCTTGGGATGGAGCTGGCGCTCCCCTGCCAGGCGAGCTTTCGCCAATCCAAGCCCCTTTCTCTCGGCTACTCTCCAAACAGCACTTCTAAGAACCTTTTGTATAAGATCAAGTGTAGTAGTGTTCTTATAAGTTTGGGTTATGGCGGGTGAGGGGAATGTAAACAGATGTGCAAGAAGCGCTGAAATAATATCGGTAAATGATAAAAGTTTGCCAGTATATTTTGTGGATAACACAGCAGGGTGGCGACAAAGTTAACAAGTTTGATGTGGAAGCCATGAAAACAACCCATAATTCTGCCTGACACAGCTTGTTTGCTAAGGGGACGATGTATGGATGCAGTGAACTAGTAGTAGATTAAAGGTGCTGCAGTTAAAACTATGTTAGTTGGATCTTGGGATGGAGCTGGCGCTCCGCTGCCAGGCGAGCTTTCGCCTATCCAAGCCCCTGTCTCTCAGCTACTCCCCAAACAGCACTTCTAAGAACCTTTTGTATAAGATCAAGTGTAGTAGTGTTCTTATAAGTTTGGGTTATGGCGGGTGAGGGGAATGTAAACAGATGCGCAAGAAGCGCTGAAATAATATCGGTAAATGATAAAAGTTTGCCAGTATATTTTGTGGATAACACAGCAGGGTGGCGACAAAGTTAACAAGTTTGATGTGGAAGCCATGAAAACAACCCAAAATTCTGCCTGACACAGCTCGTTTGCTAAGGGGACGATGTATGGAGGCAGCTATATGGACGACTTTTGGAAGCAGCTATGGCGATGACATGTGGAGGTAGCAATGGAGACAACATGTGGAGGCAGCTAAAAAGACGACGTGTGGAGGCTGCTATGGAGACAATTTAATTTGGATAGTGCCTGTATGTGGCAGTCCAAAAAAGTTTTCAAACCAGAGGAGCAGGTAGGTGGTCCTCCAGAAAAATTAAATAGATTGAGTGCCTGTATGTGGCAGTCCAAAAAAGTTTTCAAACCAGAGGAGCAGGTAGGTGGTCCTCCAGAAAAATTAAATAGATTGAGTGCCTGTATGTGGCAGTCCAAAAAAGTTTTCAAACCAGAGGAGCAGGTAGGTGGTCCTCCAGAAAAATTAAATAAATTGAGTGCCTGTATGTGGCAGTCCAAAAAAGTTTTCAAACCAGAGGAGCAGGTAGGTGGTCCTCCAGAAAAATTAAATAGATTGAGTGCCTGTGTGTGGCACTCCCAAAAATTGTTTAACCCCATAGCGCAATAAGACGTACCCTTACGTCTTACTGCGCATGGGGGAGTATGAAGAGGGCTCACAGGCTGAGCCCTCTTCATACTCACCGGGCATTTGCTTCATAATGAAGCAAACGCCCGTCGCTAACACCCGCGATCGGTGCTTGCATTAAAGAGCCGGCGGCGCGTGGGCGCCGCCATCTTGGCTCCGATCGTCACTCCCCGTGACGTCACCGGGGAGCGGCGATCCGTTGCCATGACAGCCTGGGATCACACAAAGATCCCAGGCTGTCATGATCGAGGCTATCTATTATAATGTGCGATCTGCACATTATAATAGATGGTATGCAAAATCCCCATATACTGCCATACTGTAGTATGGCAGTATATGGTAGGATCAATCAGACAACCTAGGGTTAAAGTACCCTAGGGAGTCTGTAAAATAGTAAAAAAAATAAATAAAAAAAAGTAAAAAAAAAAAAATTATATGAAAAAAACATAAAAATTCAAATCACCCCCCTTTCCCTAGAACTGATATAAATATAAATAGACAGTAAAAATCATAAACACAATAGGTATCGCCGTGTCCGAAAATGCCCGATCTATCAAAATATAATAACCGTTTTTCACTGCGTTAAACCCCGTAGCGGAAAATAGCGCCCGAAGTCGCAAATGGCATTTTTTTGCCATTTTGAAAAATAGAAAAAATTCTATAAAAAGTGATCAAAATGTCGAACAGTCCTAAAAATAGAAGCATTGAAAACGTCATCAGAAGTCGCAAAAAATGACACCACCCACAGCTCCATACACCAAAGTATGAAAAAGTTATTAGCGCAAGAACACGGCAAAATGAAGAATTTTTTTTCTGTACAGGAGGTTTTAATTTTTGTAAATGTATGAAAACATTATAAAACCTATACAAATTTGGTATCACCGTGATCGTATTGACCCAATGAATGAAATAGACATGTCATTTAGGGTGCACAGTGAAAGCTGTAAAAACCAAGCCCACAAGAAATGGCGCAAATGTGTTTTTTCATCATTTTCACTGCATTTAGAATTTTTTTCCCGCTTCCCAGTACACGGCATGGAATATTTAATACCATCACTACGAAGTGCAATTTGTTACGCAGAAAATAAGCCATCACACAGCTCTGTACATGGAAAAATAAAAAAGTTATAGATTTTTGAAGGTGGGGAGTGAAAAATAAAAACGCAAAAACGAAAAAGGGCCTGGTCCTTAAGGGGTTAAAACATAGGACCGGGTAGTTGGCCCTCCAGAAAAATTAAATACATAGAGTACTATAGCTAGAGCCAGTTGGCCCTGGCAAAAAATAGCCAGTTTCCTATGCTTTACTGTACAAAGAGGAGGAGATGGAGGAAAATGAGGAGGAGGAGTGCATACATTATTCAGGTTGAGCTTTCTTCACCTGGTGGAGAATGAAAATCCGGAGAAATCCAGGCTTTATTCATCTTAATAAGCGTCAGCCTGTCAGCACTGTCAGTCGACAGGCGTGTACGCTTATCGGTGATGATGCCACCAGCTGCACTGAAAACCAGCTCGGACAACACGCTAGCGGCAGGGCAGGCAAGAACCTCCAAGGCATACAGCGCCAGTTCATGCCACATGTCCAGCTTTGAAACCCAGTAGTTGTAGGGAGCTGTGTGATCATTTAGGACGATGGTATGGTCAGCTACGTACTCCCTCACCATCTTTCTGTAAAGATCAGCCCTACTCTGCCGAGACTGGGGACGGGTGACAGTGTCTTGCTGGGGTGACATAAAACTGGCAAAGGCCTTGTAAAGCGTACCCCTGCCAGTGCTGGACAAGCTGCCTGGTCGCCTACTCTCCCTCGCTACTTGTCCCGCAGAAGTACGCCCTCTGCCGCTAGCGCTGTCAGAAGGGAAATACTGTTTCAGCTTGTGCACCAGGGCCTGCTGGTATTCATGCATTCTCACACTCCTTTCCTCTCCAGGGATGAGAGTGGAAAGATTTTGCTTGTACCGTAGGTCCAGGAAAGTGAATACCCAGTAATCGGTGCTGGAATAAATTCTTTGAATGCGAGGGTCACGGGATAGGCAGCCTAGCATGAAATCTGCCATATGCGCCAACGCGCAAAAATTCACTCCCCTCACTGGCCTGACTCTCCATTTCCTCCTCCTCCAACTCCTCTTCTTCTGCTCATACACGCTGAACAGTGAAAGACTGAACAATGGTCCCCTCTTCTGTCTCCCCAACATTCTCCTCCTCTTCCTCCTCCTCCTCCTCCACCTCCTCCGATATGCGCTGAGAAACAGAACTGAGGGTGCTTTGGCTATCAACAAGGGATCTTCTTCCCCCGTCTCTTGTGACGAGCGCAAAGCTTCCGATTTCATGCTGACCAGAGAGTTTTTCAACAGGCCAAGCAGCGGGATGGTGAGGCTGATGATGGCGGCATCGCCACTGACCATCTGTGTTGACTTCTCAAAGTTACTCAGCACCTGACAGATATCAGACATCCACGTCCACTCCTCATTGTAGACTTGAGGAAGTTGACTGACCTCACTACCAGTTCTGGTGGAAGTTGACATCTGGCAGTCTACAATCGCTCTGCGCTGCTGGTAAACTCTGGATAACATGGTTAATGTTGAATTCCATCTCGTGGGCACGTCGCACAACAGTCGGTGAGCGGGCAGTTGGAGGCAGCGCTGCGCTGCCCTGAGAGTGGCAGCATCTGTGCTGGACTTCCTGAAATGCGCACAGATGCGGCGCACCTTCAGGTATGTCTTGAGGAACCTCTGAACTATGAGATTTAACACATGGGCCAGGCATGGCACATGTGTCAGTCTGCCGAGTTGCAGTGCCGCCACCAGGTTACGGCCGTTGTCACACACAACGATGCCTAGCTTCAGGTTCAGCGGTGCCAGCCACAGATCGCCTAGGCTCAGCAGTTTGAGCACCACCTGCTGTCGCTTAGCGATGGCACTGCTGCTGTGCCTAGAGCTACCGGCTCATGGCGCCATGGCCACGGATGGTAATTCGGAGGAGGTGGTAGAGGAGGGGTGGGAGGAGGAGGAGGCATAGTAGGCCTCTGAGACCTGGACCGAGGTAGGCCCCGCAATCCTCGGCGTCGGCAGTATATGAAGAGCCCCAGGGTCAGACTAAGTCCCAGCCTCCACCAAGTTAACCCAATGTGCCGTCAGCCATATATAGTGGCCCTGCCCGGCAGCACTCGTCCACGTGTCCGTGGTCAGGTGGACCTTGTCAGAAACGGCGTTGGTCAGGGCACGGATGATGTTATCTGACACGTGCTTGTGCAGGGCTGGGATGGCACATCGGGAAAAGTAGTGGCGGCTGGGGACCGAATACCGAGGGGTGGCCGCCACCATGAGGTTTCGAAAGGCCTCGGTCTCTACCAGCCTATAGGGCAGCATCTCCAGGCTAAGCAGTTTGGAGATGTGGACGTTGAGGGCTTAAGCGTGTGGGTGGGTTGCACTATACTTCCTTTTGCGCTCCAGCGTCTGGGGTATGGAGAGCTGAACGCTGGTGGATGCTGTGGAGGATCGTGGAGGCGAAGATGGGGTTTTCGCACGGGAGGTGTTTGGGCCAGGGTCCTGGGCAGGGGGCTGACTAGCAGATGACACAGGGGAAGGAGCAGTGGTGTGCCCGGCCGGAGGTGAGCGGGCTTGGTGCCATTGAGTGGGGTGTTTAGCATTCATATGCATGCGCATACTGGTGGTAGTTAAGCTAGTATTGGTGGAACCCCTGCTGATCCTGGTTTGGCACAGGTTGCACACCACAGTCCGTCGGTCATCCGGTGTTTCTTTAAAGAACCTCCAGACTTCTGAAAATCTAGCCTTCGCCATGGGAGCTTGACTACGTGAAACATTTGTCGCTGATGCACCAGTTCTGGAACTGCCTCTCCGTCTGGCCCCACCACTGCCTCTTCCAACCTGTTCTGGTATAGGACTCGCCTCCGTCTCAGAAGCACTGTGTTCACCCGGCCTATCAACCAGCTTGGGTCACCTCATCATCCTCCGATCCCTCAGTCTGCTCCCCCCTCGGACTTCCTGCCCCGACAACAATTTCACCACTGTCTGACAACCGTCTCCTCATCGTCCGACACCTCTTTACAGACTTCTTCCACTACGTCAATAATGTCATCATCACCCACAGACTGCGACCGGTGGAAAACCTGGGCATCGGAAAATAGCTCAGCAGCTACCGGACAAGTGGTTTGTGACTCTGGGAAGGGTCCAGAAAACAGTTCCTCAGAGTATGCTGGTTCAAATGCCAAATTTTGCTTGGAGGGGGCAGACTGGGGGGAAGGAGGCTGAGGTGGAGGAGCTGGAGGAGTGCTGATTTCGGTGACATGGGTGGACTGCGTGGAACACTGACTGGTGGACAAATGGCTAGAAGCATTGTCCGCAATCCACGACATCACCTCTTCACACTGTTCTGGCCTCAACAGTGCTCTACCACGAGTCCCAGTAACTTCAGACATGATGAACCTAGGGAGTGTAGCTCTGCTCTGCTCCCTCATCAGCAGGTGGTGTCTTATCCCACCCAGGCCCACAGCCTCTGACCCCTGCAGTAGTTGGACGCCCACGTCCAAGCCCTCGTCCTCTACCCCTAGCCCTCGGGTTAAACATTTTCACATTTAAAGTGAAAACTGTAAATTTTTTTTGTTTTTTTGTGTTTTTCTTTAAACAAAATGATGCTATCCTATTGCTATGGCTAGTTTCTAACCTACACTGACAGCACACAACTGGATTTTGTGCTGTGCCTGATGACTTTGAGTTTTAAAAGTAAATAAACGTAAAAATAAAAAATCAGCAGACTCTGCCTAATTCAAATCAAACCTCTAATAAATTGTCCCACTTCAGTGTTTGAGGTGGATATGCGTGTCACTAAGAGCTAAACACAACGGTCGCAAGTCTCCCTGCAAATTCCTCACATTATGGTACTAGCTGCACTACTAGTGCCAGCAAGCCCAGCCACAAGCAAACCAAAAAAAAGTAAAATATAACGCTATTGTAGGCCTAAGTAAGCCGTTGGGGTTCTCCTAGGGCTATTTTCTAGCCTACACTGAAAGCACACTGCTTTGCCAGATTACTTTGAGTTATAAAAAGAA
The DNA here is from genome assembly GCF_040894005.1 of Engystomops pustulosus. Classification (NCBI taxonomy): domain Eukaryota; kingdom Metazoa; phylum Chordata; class Amphibia; order Anura; family Leptodactylidae; genus Engystomops; species Engystomops pustulosus. The sequence continues at coordinate 135,187,946 of NC_092411.1, forward strand.
ATAAACGTAAAAAAAAAAAATCAGCAGACTCTGCCTAATTCAAATCAAACCCCTAATAAATTGTCCCACTTCGGTGTTTGAGATGGATATGTGTGTCACTAAGAGCTAAACACAACGGTTGCAAGTCTCTCTGCAAATTCCTCACAATATGGTACTAGCTGCACTACTAGTGCCAGCGAGCCCAGCCACAAGCAAATAAAAAAAAAATATAAGAAGGGCTGTTGGGTTCTTGTAGAATCACTTCTGCCTAACACTATTCTAATAGAACACCCTAACGCTTTCCCTGACCAGCAGCAGCTCTCTCCCTAGCGGCATCTAGACAGAGAATGATCCGAGCAGCGCGGGCAGGGGCTAGTCTATTCTAGGGTCACCTGATCAGGCCAGCCAACCACTGCTATTGACGTGTAAGGGTACCACGTCATGCTGGGTGGAGTGCAGAGTCTCCTGGCTTGTGATTGGCTCTGTTTCTGGCCGCCAAAAATCACAACGGCGGGAGATGCCATTTTCTCGATCTGGCGAAATACTCGTCCGAGCAACGACCAGTTTCGAGTACGCTAATGCTCGAACGGTCCTCATGGCAATGACACTGAAATGGGAAAAATAATTTTATATGTTGGAATCTGAAAGATGGGTTTGGTCAAGCAATCCAAGACCACTGGATGTTTATGTCATGTAAAAAGTCTGGACCACTCAAAGACTTTGGAAAAGACAGTTAACAGAATTTCAAACATATACAAGCCAGTCATAGAAACATGATACTACATGTGCTGTACACCAAGCTATAACAAATGTTACAAAAACATCAACAAGTGAGACACATAACATCTTCTTCAGTAGTACAAACAGGGCTAAGAATGAAAAGGCAACAACTTTTGACATGCAAGACTAATAGTAAGAGGGAAAACGTGATGACAGGCTGCTGATCAGCTGTGAGGCTACCAAAGATACAGTTAACTGTATACAGTCACTCCAACCTAGACATGTTAAAGGAGTGAATTTCCCAATGGTTCATTTGTTCATTGTTATAACAAAACATACTTCTAGTATTGACTGTATGAAAACACACCATATATTCGTTTTTACCATGATTCGATCATATTGCTTGTGCTTATATCTCCAGTTTGTAGATTTCAATAAAATTATAATTAACCTGAGTATTCAGGCAGAGCATTCTGCCTGACATTCACCGGGAGTCTGTATTGGCTAGGGAATTGAAATTCAAAGCTTTAGCTGTGAAATTTCAAAGGATACAAGAAGGAGATGTACATTTGTTTTCTAAGGATTTTTTTATCATAAGTAAAAACGAAAAAAAAAGCCTCAGCATGAAAGTACAAATTGATCTCTTGTTTGTTGTAAGTGATCTCCCCAAGGTGCCTGAGTATACTTGGCTGCTGTGTGCAGGGCACTTTCAGCGTTGTTGATGCTCTCTTCCAGTCAACGCTTGTCCTGCTCCAGCTGGGTCAGCTGTCTGTTCTGTTGACGCAAAGATTGATCTTTTCTCCGCAGCTCCATATTTGCCTCAGAGAGACAGTATAAGCAGGAGAGAGAAGACAAAAGCGTGCTTACTTGTCAAGGATCCAGCATGACTTCAATATATGCCATAAGCTACTGAACAAAGAGTAATATATACCAACTGAGGAGTCATTTTTGGCATAAAGGGTACATTTCTTTCATACATTTCCCTTATTTTATTATTTATTGAAGTTTCTTCTGATTTAGTAGTTTTGTTTGGCCTTCATTATTCAATACATTATATGTCCAGTATAGGGATTTTGATACTGTTATTAGATTGAACATTTTATTTGAAATAGAATTGAAAGGGGTTGTCCACTTTCTCAAATCATTGACTTTGTTTGTGTAATAAAAAGCCATGAAATACTTTCTTTATCAATTTGAGGTGGTATTCTAGATCTCTGCTTATTGTCTTTCAACAGGAACAGGGCCACATATACCATTTTCATCTTGCCTCAGGCGGTAGATGGCAGTGTCCTTCGGGGGGGAGGGGGGGCGGCACGCAGGCCAATCACCTCTCACCTCTCAACTGGTGCCAACTGATTGCATTTAGAAATGCATCCAACCACAACATGTAGACAAAGATTTGTCTCACACAAGGCTTACAGAACGTATTACTTATGATGTGAGGGAGGGCACAGGCAGCAAAAAGGCTAGAAACGGCCCTGAACAGAAAGTGTCATTATTTACTTTCTGCAAATAGAAACCAGGTCCCTGGTCAAGTGATATCACACAAAGCTAGTAGTATCAAAGAGAATAATCAGAGCCATGAGTTGTGCACATGTGTGACATCACATGACCATGGACCGGTTTTTATCTACAAGAAGTAAGCAATGAAGCTTCATGTTGTATGATAGGAAGTAGAGATCTAGAAAATGAAAAGGACTTGATACAAAAGGTATATTGGAAAATAGTAGAATGTTTCCATTGGTATGGTATTGGTCTCTGGTTTGCTCACTTTGCATTTTTGTACAGCAGCATTTAGCTGCATATCTGTCGTTTACATTGTCTGCACCTTGTTTGACCATATAACCTGCCTTAAGCCGATAAGGGCGTTACCTGGTGACCTACATGTTTTTTATTCCTTTGTGTGGTCTATACATTTCACCAATTGTTAAATATTTTTGTCTTCACATTGTTTTATTCATCTTTTAATGTTGTATTGAAATAAAATTGATATTTTGCGATAGCCACGCATCATCTTTTTTGGTCTTTTCAAATATTCTGTGTCATTTACTTTGACGGATGGCGAGCTGGCCCACGCTTATTTGTCATACTTACTTTTTTGGTAATTTATGTAAAATACAAAAAACATCCTGAACACACAGGAGTAATATAAATGCTTTTTATTATGTTGTTCCTACAGTTTGACATGCACCATCTTCTCTATCCATGTCCATCAAAATAGGCTATGTCCACACTACTAGCATTTGCCATGTAATCAAGATCTTCTTCAGCAGGCCACATTAAATCCTCAGAGTCTATAAGGTGTCACCATTATCCTGTTAAGCTTTGTTTGACTCTCATTCACGTACTCAATTAATAGAATTAAAACCATCACTGAAAATTTTCTGTTAAATATGCCAGCGGGTCAGTTCTGTTTGTGCCCTTGACCTTCCATGGTACTTTAGCACCATCATCATAGCTAGGCCTAACAAGGAGTTCTTGAGCTGGTGTGGCATCCAAGTGACAATGCCAAGTCAATGTTAGAAAGTCAGTTCTGTTTGTGATTATTGAGCATTTTTAATGACTGCACTCAATAGTGGTACAACTGGAAGTGCCATATAAGACAATCATCAGCTTGTTGGTCAGGCCAGCAAAACAGAAGTTAATCTGGGAATTGCAGTGTACCCCGTTTAGCTTGAATAGCTTACTGGACTCAACTCCCTTCCCCTTGGCCAAGCTGTAGCTCTCTCTTGATGTACTCCAACTGCTTGTTTCATTAGAACTCCCAAAGATGTGCAAAGCAATCAGATGTCTATGACTTTGACCTTAATGGAACCAGGGCATATCCACACTCAAGTGACCAGTACAATAACAAGAACACGTACAGGCAGGAATAGTGTGTTAATGAGGTAGATGATCATAACTAAGGCTACATTCACACGAACGTATGGAGGACGTATATACGTCCCCCATACACTTCTATGGGCGCACGGCACCCTACGGGAGCGGTACGGTGCCGCACACGTGCGGCACCGTACCGTTCCGTACCCGGGAAAAAGATAGGACCTGTCCTATCTTTTCCCGTAATACGGGGCCGTGCGCAATGTATCGCTATGGAGAGGGGCGGAGGTGAGCTGCGCTCACCTCCTCCTCCTCTCCCCGTACACTGCCGTTGCCCGCTACGGTACAGTACGGGCGGGCAACGGCAGTGTGAATGTAGCCTAAAAGTGATCACAAATAACAACCTAATACAGCTCTGCACATCACTAGTTTCCCATAGGAGGTTGTTTTCCCTGCCATGACTGGAAGTCTTATAGATGCTCACAGTTATAGTGTAAAACTTTAAAAAAAATTTCAATTGAACGTGAGCTGATATACAGTAACCTCCCGGGGAACAGCAGATACCGTATATACTCAAGTGTGAGCCGACCCGAGTATAAGCCGAGACCCCTAATTTTATCACCAGAAACTGGGAAAACCTATTGACTTGAGCATAAGCTGAGAGTAGGAAATGAATTGGTCACAGCCTCCAGTATATAGCCAGCCAGCCCCCAGTGGTACACAGCCAGCCAGCCCACATGTAGTATACAGCCATCCAGCCCCATGTAGTATACAGCCATCCAGCCCCAAGTAGTATACAGCCATCCAGCCCCCATGTACTATACAGCCAGCCAGCCCCATGTAGTATACAGCCAGCCAGCCCCATGTAGTATACAGCCAGCCAGCCCCCTGCAGTATACAGCCTGCAGCCTATAGTATACAGCCAGCTCCCTATAGAATACAGTCTGCCCCTGTAGTATTCAGCCTGCCATCCCCTATGTAGTATACAACCATCCAGCCCCCATTAGTATACAGCCTGCCAGCCCTGAGTAGTGTACAGCCTGCCAGCCCCCAGTAGCTAACAGCCTGCTAGCCCGCAGTAGCTAACAGCCTGCTAGCCCGCAGTTTGCCTAGCACATAAATAAACTTACATTCTCACCATCCAGCTCCCGATCTTCATTGCGGCTCGTTTCTTCTCTTTGCTGTAACAGCTGGCAGAGATGCGTCCATGCGACACCGCCGCATAATAGTGTGCCCTGGCTGGCAGATGGCATGTCTCTGCCGGCTAATTCAGCATATAGAAGAGGAGCCGCCAGGAGCCGCACCAAGGATCGGAGGGTGATTATGTAGGTTTATTTTTTTAAATTGACTTTTGTATAAGCCTAGGTGAGGTTTTTCGGCACATTTTTTGTGAAGAAAAACTCGACTTATACACGAGTATATACGGTATGCTGGGTGTTGGTCCCACACCAGTCTGATATTGATCTATGCTGTACTGACACTGTACATAACACAATTTACATAATTTAATGGCACCAAAGTTAGATGTACATTCATATAGGTGAAAACATACTCTTGTGTGCTGCATGATTACAATGATACATCCATTCATACTGGCATTGCCACTGTGTTACATGTTCAAAGCATGCTTACAACCAATACCAGACATTACCATTCCTGATCTCAATTAATCCATAAAGGGGTATTCTCGTCTGGGCATTTACATTCAATTTCACTAATCTGCCTTTTATATATATATATATATATATATATATATATATATATATATATATATATTTAAAAAATTAGCTGTGTGGAGGAAAATTTCTCATAAATGTAGTCATACAGTATGGTTCCTTAGAAACAAGACTGTGAGACTGTGTCCTTGGATACGCCCACTTCTGCTGGAGGGATCGCAAAACAAACAAAAGCTTTTGTATATGAAATGTCCTGGAGTTACTGCATGTCCTACAGCTGTCCTGTGGTAATGAACGCTGAATCCATGTGGCCAGGCAGGACTCAATAGCGCATGTCTGACCACTGTTGCCAGAGTGTGGGGTGGTCATATCCGAGGAAGCCATCTTGTTTCTAAGGGACAACATGGCTACATTTATGAGAAATTATCTTCACACAGGAACATTTTTTTCATTTTTTCAATAACATCCAATTGAAGAAATGTTTACATATGACAAATGAATGAAATCAAATGTGAATGCCCAGATGGGAATACCCTATAAGTTAGTAAAAAGCTGTTAATATTTTCAGGTGGGTGGCAGGAGCCAATATGCAGTTTGAGCAGGCAGCAATAATAAATGTCAAGTTGCCAGCTGGATCTTTATATTGGGAGGTTTCCCATGGACTTGTATCTAAAAAAACATTAGATGAGAGAGTTGGATAAATCAAGTTTAATGACTTCACTTGTAATTGTTTTCCCAATGCTCTCTTCTAATTACTGGAAGAACTAGCCTGTCACTAAATATTAAGCTACGTATAGCCTGAGTAGAGAGAAGTGAGCTAATCAATAAACATGTATTGGGGGACAAGATTCTTTTAAAAACTGCAGGACACAGAGCCACATTAGTGTAACAGCTACCAGAGGGACAGTCATTGTAATTGTACAAATGCAATCTGTATATTTGTCTTTAGGCCTTCAGTCAACTGTGGGTTTTCGACCGGTTGGGGAAAGATGAAAAAATAGAGGTTAAGGTAGTCAGCCTAATTACAGACGGCTCTCACATACTTCACATAGCAGCTAAAGACAAGCCAATTACGTGGAAGGGAGATAAGGGAAGTTTTATTTGTATACTAATTAAACCCCTGATGAAATTAAAAAACACATGCACATAGCTCCGTAATTGTGTCTGAGAGAGGTCACATCGGGTTCAGTTATCACAACAGCACAGCCTTGAGATATTTCTCTTAATCCATCGCATTGGCCATATTGTGCTCCCTGGGTCTTTTTATTCACAAAAAGTGAAAAATTTCAAAGACTGATAGCCTTTATCTAATGTATTTTACTAAATTATTTCTTTTCCGCTAAGCATAAAATTAAGTTGAATATGATAACAAGTAGAGGGAGGTGGATTAGAAGATGCCCTGTTTCCAGATCTAATGTTCTCATATGTATGAAAATTGTGAAATTATTAATTAGGATTGCTTTGTATTTGCTTGGCCTGGAATGATTTCTTAAAAGTTTAGGGTCACAATAGCTAAATAAATAAATAAATAAATATTTTTTTTCTCTTTTGTTGAAAAAGTAAAATAAAAACACAAGGAGATTAACAGTTCTATACCATTAATACATGCACTTACTTCAGACCTTATTAAATTGGAATTTTACTGTACATACAAAAGCAAAAAAAACTTTGCCAATAATGCACACAAATTAATAGTTTGTTGGAACAGTACATTCATTACAAAGACAGGTGTAATCTTCATAAGGCTAGCCAGACATTACCATTCTACATGTGAATAAAGTCCAAGGTGAAGTAGAACAAGTGAAGTCAAAGTTTTATTCTACCATTTTTGACAAAGCCTTCATTGAGAGGGTGAAACCTTGCTGTAACTATTGCTGTGGTGCTATCAAATTTCGTCTCATCTATAATACATTTATTTTGATGCATACTTTTTAAGGTATTAAAAGAGTCTTTTTATAAAAAAAATATATATATATTGCAGTGCACATGTATGATTGCACCAAAATTGCAACTTTTTCCAACCTATTCCATGTTTCACTTCAGGCAACATATACTCAGATTTGAAATTTACCACTACCACTGTAGACATTAATATCTCAAGTACCCAATTTATTAAGCTGTTTAAGCCACTTTAATATATATATGAGCAAAAGACATCTAAAGTCACTCTTAAAAACTGAAGTAAGGATAAGTCTGCCCTTTAGAGTGATACATTTTACAATGTAAAACTTTGTTATACAATAATAGTAATACATAATAGTAATACAGTGATAATACAACAGCTGTTTAAACATATTGTTAGTCAATCCAGCAGTGCAAACTAATGATTGCTTATATTTCAAACAAACAATGTTCAATACAGGGAAACGGTGCAGCCTACCCATGACATCTTTCTCTGCCTATTTGCCAGACTCTGCACTAAACCACAGGCGTCAACTGGCAACAGTCCCTAATCTGAGTGCACAGAACAGATGACAAACAAACAGCGAGACACATAGACAGACACAAGAGTAGTGTGCAAAATGGGTCAAAACCAAGATGGCAGCAAGGTACAGAATTGTGAGGCAAAGAACAGTCAAATAAAGGGTCAGAGTACACATCACTAAGTCTAATAGAGTTTGTAAAAGTACAAATAGAACTAGACCAATATAAACCAGCACTGACTGGAATGATGAGTGTATATATAGAGTTCCTAGATGCCAACCTGACCACTGATTGGTTCAGCCGTCCATCAAACATCACCTAAGACACACACTCAGCTCAAAGATGAAAAACAAGAATGCTTTGTGCTTCACAGCAGTGCAAAATCCTAGGTGATCCAGCCAAAATTAGATCAAACAACATAGGTTCTGATAAGAATGATATCTATAGCCCACTGTTAGCCCATACACTAAGTCCAATTTCACTGTTAATCATTTTAAAGGAACATATCTACAGTCAGAGGTCTACGATACCTAGAGATTATGGGATCCTATTGCACAGAAGATACAGCCTTACCAATGGCTTTTAAAGTTATAATATTCAATCCCTGTCCTGCAGGTCCACACCTCATTTAATCTTCAACAAGATCCTGCTGACGTTAGAGGCAGATGCTTGACATTATATGTTATTATTACTTTAGATTCTAAACTCCAAGAACACAGTGATCCTTTTCAACAAAGGACAAATTTTTACTGTCCTAGGAGATGATAATGCATCAAGTAGACGAGATGAAGGCAGATTATTTTTTCAAATTGAACCTCAATTTCCTAGTTGATGCCAAAACTGTTTCCCAGTCACATTTGAATTTAACATATGGTTGTGTTAGAGAAATGTTCTCCATCATGACCATGCCCTTTTTAAGAAAATCTGTGGCCTGAATACAAAGCAGTCCTCATTTTTATTTATTCGCAAATGAACATTTCAGAGATACATGGGCTTGGCCTTGAGGTTTAGTGCACCATGACAGTGTCTTGCTCCCACACTAAAAATGGGCAAGCAAGGAGATCACAGCCACATTTAAGGTTCACTAACATATTAACTTGCATATCAATAATAAAGAAGATACAGTATATACTCGAGTATAAGCCGAGTTTTCAGTACAAAAAATGTGCTGAAAACCTCAAACTCGGCTTATACTCGAGTCAAAAAAAATATAACTCAAAACTCACCTTTCCGGCGGGCAGCGCTCCCTCGTCCCGTCGGGCACCGTACCCCCGTCCCCCGCGGTAGAGACAGCTGACTAAAAAGATAAATAAATCTAAACTCACCTTTCCAGCGGCCCCCTCAGGTCTTTTGTGCACTCCGCCCGGCAGCAGCGGCGGTAGCTCCGTGCAACATCACAAGGTATTGTGTGTGCCGGCAGCCAGCACACACGCTTTATGTCTGTTGACATCAGAGCTGTGCGCTGCACGGAGCTGCCACTGCTGGTGCTGCTGGGCGGATCGTGCAGAAGACCTGAGGGGGCCGGAAAGGTGAGTTTAGATTTTTTTTTTTTAAATCAAATATCTCTACCACAGGGACGGGGGAGCGGCTATTTACTGTGGCAGGCTGTATACTGGGACGGTGGAGCGGCTATTTACTGTGGCAGGCTGTATACTGGGACGGGGGAGCGGCTATTTACTGTGGCAGGCTGTATACTGGGGCAGGGGAGGCTGGCAGGCTGTATAATGGGGCAGGGGGCTGGCAGGCTATATACTGGGGCAGGGGAGGCTGGCAGGCTGTATACTGGGGCAGGGGAGGCTGGCAGGCTGTATACTGGGGCAGGGGGCTGGCAGGCTATATACTGGCAGGCTATATACTGGGAGGCAGGGGCTGGCAGGCTAAATACTGGGGAGGCTGTGATCAATGCATTTTCCACCCTCAGCTTATACTTGAGTCAATCGGTTTCCACAGTTTTTGGGGGTAAAATTAGGGGCCTCGGCTTATACTCGGGTTGGCTTATACATTAGAGGTATGCACTAATTTTACACATTTACACATTTTAAGTGGTACCCCACTCTTAATCATGGCTTCTTTACTGTTTGAAATGCATAGGTTATTCATGCATGTTTTCTACAAGACTTCAATAAAGGATACATCTTTTACAGGAAGTTTATCAACAATCTCCTCAATACGTACTAATATTGGACATATCCCCTGCAGTCTAGGAGGAATTGCATTTAAACTCCTAACACATACTATAAATGAGGGTGAGCTGCACTGTGTGTTTTCTTTTTTAATGTTTACCTGTGGGTTGAGACAGATGATTGACAACCCTCTATATTGAGGATATGTGACCTGAACAGTACACAGGTTCTCCTTAAAATGTTGTTTCCTGTTTAATATTTTAAACATGTTGATATCCCTTTTAATATATTTTACATATTTCCTGAGCAAAGCTAGACCTGTAAACTGACCATACAACACAATGGGGCTCATTTACTAAGGGCTTTGCGCCGCCGTACTGTGCACGTTCTTCTTGGCTAAAATGGATTTCACAGGTATTTAAGAATGTCTGCACTGAGATTGTGTCGCACTTGACCCTTTTGTGGGGAAGCTGTGCTTGCCTCCATGAGACACAAATTATGGGGTGTTCTGTTGGTCGCTCCGACTGAATCGGACTGAGCGCCGTATTTAACTTGCAAATTGTGTCGCACACCCTATGTTAAAGGTGCACCACAAAAATATGGTGAATTGTGTCAGACCATTGCGGGGAAGCAACACATTCATGATGTCTGGTGCTTGTTCTTAGTGAATCCGTCACACCAAGCATAGGATAAGGTCAATGCACTTTTAGTGAACTGTCCGACTTTGTAAGTAAATGTAAGTAAATGTGCCCCATTATTTAAGGCATTCTGATCTGTTCTGGGGAAACCTAGCAGCCGTCACATCTACTGTTATCTTCGCTGGGAACTCCCTATAGCAGGGAAAAGAAAAGCAGTAGGCCCTGACCGTGCTAAATGTTGATGGTAGCCCTCCACGAGATACTATATATTTATATGATAGGTACAATGTTAATGTGACATTTAATACATGATATACCATAAATTTCATCAATCCGTCAAGGTAATTGTGTGTGATATGTTAAATGTCAAGTTAGTGATTGACATGTCTTTATATAATAGTTCTCAAGTAGTATTAGGTATTTCTAGTCAATTAACATGAACAAACTTACAATATAAATAAGAACACATCCATTCTTCTAGAACAAATTTGAGGAATAACTCTCCTGCCCTGGATGGACCAGATTTTTGACATCAGGTCATAGGCTAGCACTATTTATTCAATATTAAACAGACATTTTTATATCATTTATATAACTCTAGCATGTTAAACACTGAATATTTAAGACTCTACAAATTGTAATACAAGCATTAATTTGCCTTAAAAACATCAGTATAAAGCTGAATAAACAAATACACAATAAGTTAAGCATTTCTGAACTCCCATGTTAATTCCTTGACCTGTAACACAAGCTGCAGCAAAAGCTAGCTACAATATGTCTCCTGCACTTTCCAGTCAAAACCACTGAGCCTCAGTAGCACAATGCCACTGTTTATACTCTGAGACAAGAGAATATAATTTACCCTATTCCAAGGCAATTAAAATTCTACAACTACAATTACTTATATCCCAGCAGGATTTCCCTAATCATCCTTCATATAATAGACTTACGGCCCCAGAACACCCAACGTGTCCTACTTACTGCTAGATTTGTCAGGTCTGTAATTAATAATTGTGTTTAATGTTGATAAATAAAATTGTCAGTGCTCCTTCTACTAATTGCTAATCCAGATAATATTTAATAGGTTTATTTACGCCTTAATAAAAGTCCTTGTTATTTCATTTTCCCCTACTAGACAGGTCTTAATCTGTCATTACTTGTCTGACAATGGGAACAGTACAATATGACAAGCCAGAGTAAAGCTTATTCATTAAATTGGTTTCTAATATATTCCTTCTCTGAAAGTCCATTATTGCACATCATTTCTGCAATTTGCTAATGACTGATTTGCACTGATAACATAAATAGAAAAATTAGAATAAGAGACCACAAAATCATTCATGATATATAAATAAATATGCTCCATTTTTAAAAAAACACATGATTTTGTGATAAGTTGTTATAAAGTGATGTGCTAACCTTCCTAACTATAGTGAACTATCTTATCAAATGCTTATACTGATCACCAAACAAACCTGGAAACAGCGTTTTACAGTAAAAAATATTTAATTTGACATCATTTCCATAAAGAAGCTAAAGAAAGATGGAAACTGAAGCCCCAAAAGTTACTGGTACACCAAGAAGCTAATTTACATAAAAATAAACACTGAACTGAATATACAGTAATGGCAAATTTTTCCAGAATTTTTTGGAACAGATATCTACACAAAATTTTCCACATTTTACTGTAATTTAATACTGTTTGATGGTTGTTAATGGATTCCCTGCTACATTACCTGCCAAGAGCATTATCCGATATTTTTCTAAATAAAGTTTGTAAGACCATATAAGAAACACAGTAATTGCAGTTTACCCTAGACCAAAACACATACCAGTGCAAAGAATTGTAATATTTTCCTTCCTATTTTGTGACTAAACATTAGACATGTAAAAAACAACAAATTGTAAACACATGATTTAGCTTGCATTAGAGACTCAAGCTGAGTAAACAGCCATACAATGATGTTACAGTGTTTCTGATGTCTCCAGCCGATTCAGTGACCTGCAATACTGCAGTATTTTCTAGTTTGGTCTGAGTCACACAGCTTTAGTAGCACAGTGCCACTATTTAACCATTACAGATGATTTTGGCCTGTAGTATGAAATAATTTTCAACATTTTAAAAGGTGGTTGATGGTTTACCATTATACTATTATAAATGGTTGATGGATAATATATGGTGCCTTGTGCTATATTTATGACATATGACCAGTGACATCTCATGTATTTCAGCCTCCTAATAATAGCAAACTGTACCCCATGCATGTATCTGACCACATGAAGTCACAGCTGACTCCTCTCCATCCTCCATGGAGGCTGCTGTGATCTCATGTGATCACATGCATGGTGTACAGTTTACTATTTTTAGAAGGCTGAGAGATCTGTGATGATGTGACTGGTCATATGTCATGAATGTAGCACAAGGCACCATGTAAAATGATTGATCCAATGTTTCCCATCTGTACATAGAGCTTTGCATGTCTGTAGTAGAATATTAGCAGTACAAGGAGGCAGGGCAGTAATTTGAAAAATTGTCAGTCACAATAATGGGGCGTGGTTCACTGTTATCTCTGACTCTCTCTCTCTCTCTCTCTCTCTCTCGCTGCCAGTCAGAAAAGCTAATTTGCATATCAGAAAAAAGGCTCTAATTAAGGTGCAGGGCCCCACTGGCAGATAATTTAAGGTGATATGGGGAGGACTTGTAACTCTTTATTAGCAGACATTGTTAGTCAGGGTGGTCAAAATCTGGTGACAGGTCCTCTTTAACTGCCTTCAGGGAAACTCCCCACCACTATGATCCATAGTTAGTGCCTATAACATTCTGCCACACAGGCACAATCTTTCAATGCCTATGTCGGCCTATGCATCTGTATAGGCTGAAAGATCTAATGCCCTGCAATATAGCAATATTGCTGGGTATTATCAAGAACAAACAATCTGATTATTGCCTGTTCATGTCTCGTAGTTGGACTAAAAAAGTACAAAAAATAATAATTGACACTTTTAAAACTAAATGATTATGGAACTTGCATAATGAACACCACAAAAAAGAATTAAAAAAAAACAACAAAATGTATGATTTTTACATAAAATATGCAATAAAAAGTGCTAAAAAATGTATCTACTGCAGAAAATTGCTGATATAAAGTACATGTCCCATAAAAAATAAGCCCTTTGCCAGCTTTATAGACAAAAAAATAATTAATTGTTACCTGTTGAAAGACGGCACTGCAAAAACTATCATTATGTCTGTGTCTTCCTAAGTTCAGTTGAGGAAATGCTGACTTTTCCTGTGGTCTACACTTCAACAGTGTTAACTATGCTCTAGTCTGGGCTTGGCTAGGCTGTGAATTGAAATCAACATACCATTTCTCTGCAGCCAGGCTGTGAACAGTGAACACCGAGTGTCTGCTCCTAGCACCTTAGCACCTGAGAGTTCCTCCACATTATAAATATCCTGTGCTCAGCTCATTCAATGCTTGTCAAATTTATTTGCTACCTCTATTATCAACTCTGTATTCCTGATATTTGATTCTTGGCTTGGCTTTTTAACTATATTTTGTTGTTTCTGTGTTTTGTGTTTATGCTCTCTCAGTTGTGACCCAGATCGTTTATTACCCTTTATTGTGTTTTTCTGTTTGTTTGTCTGGTGTCTGCCCTATGACCCAGGTACGGACTGCCTTTGTGCTTGTCCTGTATCAATAGGATACTCAGAAGAAAGTTCACTGTCCTGTCTGTTGTCCCTGAGTCCAGTGTCTCCATTACATTTTGACCTCTACTGTGTTTGTAACATGGAATCAATTGGCAATCAGTTACAGGGCCTTGTTCAGATGGTGCAGAACTTTGCTGAGCAGGTTCAGTTGCAGGAACAATGCCCCCGTAGTCCTTCAAGTCAATCCACGTGAGAAACAAACATCAAATTGCCTGATTTCTTCAGTGGAAATAAAAACCTTTTTTTCCCCTTTAGGAAAAAAAAATATGTATTTCTACTTTAGACCCACAGACTTCAGGTAATGACACTCAGAGGTAAGCCCTCAGGAATGGGTGTTTTCTCTAGCCTCTGATGTTCCAGAGATGTCCTCTGTAGATTTTAGCTTTAGGATCCTTATATGAGGAATCTGACAAGACAAACTAAGCAGAAGGTCAGTTAACTGCTTTATACCTGGACAAATGTCCAGAAGATAATTGCTCTGAATTCAGGAGGTAGTCTATTCCTTCAGACTGGAATGATCACGCACTTAGGTACAAATTCAGATTGGGGTTATTCTTAGGCCGTGTTTACAGAATGGGGGAGATTTATTAATCTGTGTACGACAGAATCTTTTGAGCAGGCCCAGCTGGTGCACTATGTTTAATACTTTTGTCCTTATTTTTGTTGTGTTTCTACCAACCAAATTTCAGTGTCTTCACCACATTTATAAAGGGTTTTAGACAGTTTTCAGGGTCTCCTATGACTTGCTCGACAAAGAGGGCGTGGTCTGTGAAAGGGGTGCAGCCTTGCATTAAACAGGTTCGTGCGCCAAAAAAACGCCTGACCCCAAAGAATTTGGTCCTAACTTTTTTGTAAAGTAAGGCAACTAATAGGAGTACGACTAGACAATACTGCACCAGATTTATCACCCAACACCATTCACTTATGTGAATCTAGTGCAAAGTACCACTATCTAGTCTAACTCTACACTGTCTAACCTTAGGTGTGTTTTCATTGCATTTTGAAAGGCACAGCAAATGCATCAGTTGAAAACGCATCCCTAAATGGATCAGTATTAATGATAGTAAGAACACAGATGTATTTTGAGGTGGGTTTTTCCCAATGTGTTTTAAAACACAATGCAAACACACAATGTGAACACAGCCTAACACCATGTGCACATGATGCGATTGAATTGCATTTTAAAATGCATTTCAGGGGCATCCCTCCCGGAATGGAGATGTGTTTAGACCTAAATGCTTGTGTTCAGTAGGTAGTAATGTGCTTTGATATGTTAAAAAAACACACTTGTTTCTACTTACGCAAAGTAAG
The DNA here is from genome assembly GCF_040894005.1 of Engystomops pustulosus. Lineage (NCBI taxonomy): Eukaryota > Metazoa > Chordata > Amphibia > Anura > Leptodactylidae > Engystomops > Engystomops pustulosus. The sequence goes on from NC_092411.1 coordinate 135,203,349, forward strand.
CACATCTATACACCTCCACATTCAGGGAGGAGATGCTCAAGATGCGAAAGTGCAGCACGCGACCCTTAGTAAATAAGCCCCAATGTGTCACAAAGAAATATTCTCAAAATTACAATGGTAAGTTAAAATGTTCAAAACCTCTAACCATATAAAGCGACACATGTCAGATTACAAAAAAGGGCTGAGCCAAAAGTCATTTACCGTAGTAGCAGAGATTTGAAGGGATAAAACTCTGTTGTCCATACTTAGACCCTAGAGTAGATGTATGAAAAGCAAAAAGTGTAATAATGAACCAAAAAGGTTTCGTATTTGAATACCAATGAAGCTGTTTTAGTAGCTTTTAGATATTATTTCTAAGATCACATTAGTATAAAAGAGACACGAAACTTGAAATATACAAAAAAGAAATACTAATTTAGAATACAACATTCATATTTGCCAATTTCGGATCAATAACATGTATAACGAAGAATGACAAGTTAAACTAAATATGTGCAAGTAGAGTAACAGGAAATAAATCTGTTGTGCTTTCTTGGAGAGGACTTTTCACACCCCGTAGACTAAAATATTGACTCTGCTGTAAGGAGACCATATGAGTTATTAACAAAGACATGTTTAAATTCACTCCATGGAGTCATTTGTATGATGTATCTCGCTTATAATGGCTACTGTCATTTTACTTAGTCACAAATTAATGTTAAGAGAAGAATCTTAAACACCCTAGAGGCATAGAAGGTAATTAAAGAATATATCACAAGTCGCTACTCAGCATTAAGTTATAAGCAAACACAGCAGAAACTGTGACAACAAAACCTTAAGAAATAGACATTTATAACATTTTGTAGGAAGTATTGGATATCAGTAAGATGGATCAAATGCATGTATGCTTTCTACAATGCTGACAGTTTGGAGAACAATTTTAGATCTGTGTCAAAGGGGAAGTGTAATTTGCCCAAAGTAACCACACACAGTACTCTTAAAAGATAGATGCTGCATTGGGGTTGGTTGCTATTAGCAACTACAAAAGTTTTTTCTTAGAAACCTTCCCCAAAGTGTTCTAAAAATCAGAAATTGGTAGCTGCAGGTGGTGCAAATACCAAATATATATTGTGCAGCGCTGAATAAAGATTGCTAATAGTAATAAGCACAGCACCGATACTCTGTAGAAAATAATTTATTACTATATAAAAAAAGTAAAGACAAAACCCATATGACAGTACATGGTGGTGTATATATCTATATGATCCAAATATAAAGATAAGTAATATATATTATAAGTAAAAACATGTATCACGCAGCAGCGTGTCTCAGTCTCCCCAACCCTGTGCACGTCCCATAGCACAAATGAGAATTCAGCACACAGTGGAAGGGGGGAAGTGCTTCTTCAAAATGTAACGGAATGTGATAACATGCCCCCAGCCTTTCTGATTCATAATTTTAAAAGTTGATATTAGAAGGAAGGGGGCCATGGAAAACAAATATAAGAAGATGCAACACAGTCACAGTGCCTGCATGAGTATGTGTCCCTGGTTTAATTTGCTTGATATTGATGGTAGATTTTCTTTAAATGTGAAATACAAAAATATATCATCTACAAAGGAATTACATTGATTATAAATGAAAAAAAATTATTTAGCTTCAGGGCCCTAGAAACTGTAGTACACAGTAAAGATAGCTTTTGTTCTGGTATTCAAATGCTGTTTATATCTACTGACATAATGGCCAACATTTACCAAAAACCGTGCAGAAATTTGTTCTGTGTCGGGTATAGAGCAATTTTCACATAAAAGAATGTGCAAAGTACACAAGTAAACATAAAATTGTCGCCGATTGGGACGATTCTAGCCTATTTGCTGCCTGATTCAAAAATATAAATGCCGCCAACCCTCCCCCCCAACACCAGACACCCCCTGCATCCAGGAAATGTTTGGCAAAATGAATTTACAGACAAATTTTTAAGAAGCTTCTACAACCTGTCAATACTGGCAACATTACTTAAAGGGGTATTAAGGGAATATGAATATCTGATACAAAAACCCATGATGCTATATATAAATGAATATAACAAAACTCAATGTCATTAGTCACAAATTGGAGTTTAAATAGTTTGATTTTATGATTCAGCTTAGCTTTAAGGTAAGGGACGTTTTTTCCTTCTCTGATTCCATGATTCTTACTGCTCCCTTTATAGGGCTCACAGCTTCCGTGTAAACCATGACAGTGATGCAAAAAACTTGACTCCGGTCATGAACCCACCCTGCCATTCGCACCCTCTTTATCTTCCCAACTCTTTTGCTGCCTTCTTCTCTGTGTTGGGACACAGGCAGAGTGACACCATCCCTTGCTACCTAGGTCCTCCATAGCGAAAGAGTAACACAGACACGAGGATCTGTGCCGCTCTGTACATCATTCGCATCTATATCTAAAAGATAGAGGCACAATTGATTTTCCATGTTGGTGTTTCAGGCTGCAATGGCCAACAGAATCGCCCACAATATGGTCACATATTTTGCCACCCCCTCAAGATTCAGACATCTTCGGCCTGCGGCGAGATTCCCGCAGATGTGATCCTAGCAGGGGCTATAGTAAATATGGCCCAATGTGGTTTAAATTGAGATACTAAATATTGCATATTATTATGTACATAAAAACATGTAAATTAGTTCCTCATTAGAGATGGTGGTATAAGTGTTAGGTATCAACGTGTATTATGCAAGTTATACAAGATGGTAGCATATATATGCAAGGCCAATTCTAGTCTATTTGATTCCTGAGGAGAAAACTGAATGCTATTAATGCTGAAAATATATATGGGTCCCATATAACAGCCCACCCCATACATACATACTCCCCCCTTCTTGATTAAGAATGGTCCCCATATGCAATCCCACAGTTTAGTTATACACAGTACCCCATAACAGCTCCCAGTCCAACTAATATCCATCCCTCCCCCATTTTGATCATATACAATATGCCCATGAACCCCATCCACCCTTAGTTGGCTCCCTTAAGCCCTGCTAAGGAGATAGACAAATAATAGGTAGATTGATGATAGAAGATAAATATGAAAGATGATATAGATTTATGGATGCATAAATGGGAATTATCAATTCTATGTAATAATTGTACATTAAGGGTTATGGAGGACTTTTTTTTAAAGAGGTACAAAAACACTTGATAAGTATATCACTGATACAACAAGGTGCTTAGTGCTAATGGAAAACGGTGCTTAGTGCTGATTCAGCTTTGGCCCAGACTTGGGTTTAGCATAAAGTGCCTGTACTTATCCAACTACAACCAATCTCCTATCCACATAAAAAGACTATACATTATAATGTTCACAGCAATGGTGTCTCTAGCATACATATTATCAAGGATCTACCTGTCATCTACCACAGATTTCCCTGACGCTCGTTTCTGCGCTAGCCTTGTCTGGGGGTAATGTCTCTTCCTGTACACTGACCCCGGCATGATGCCCTGCTGTGCTATACCCCCTCTTCTCTTATCACTGATTCCAACTGCTGCTGCAGAGACTGTGCTGGTGCTACTCTAACGGGACTCCAGGGGCCCGGGCCCCCCACTTGTGCGGGCCCCTGAGCAGAGCCCCATCAGATCCCCCCTGATTGCAGCCCTGATTACAACCAACTTGCATTGGCAAAGATACATAATCTATTCAACATTCATTATCTGAATTTGTACAGCAACATCTCAGAAGCTATAAACAAACCAAATAGAAGTTATTTTGAGTGTGTAGTACAGCTGTTAGGACCCTGAATCAATCAATTTAATACATTTCTAATCTATACAATTTCTTTGGGATAAGATATATTTTGCTTTCATTTTTTTCATTTTTAATCGAATAGCCATCATGTTTTGACATATTAATTATGTATTTTATATGCTTTTACTGACACTGACATATGAACTGACAAATGAGATTTTGCGACACACAGTATTGGGTTAACTTAACTTCCCATAAACAATACCCTTAGGACTAATACCCAGTTAAAGAGGTTTAATAACATAGTGGTTCAACATATGCAGCATTTCACATTCTGATTTTAGAATTGTATGCAAATGGAGCAATACACATTGGGGCACATTTACTTACCCGGCCCATTCGCAATCCAGCGGCGCGTTCTCTGCACAGGATTCGGGTCCGGCTGGGATTTAAGATGGTAGTTCCTCCGCCGTCCACCAGGTGGCGCTGCAGCGCCAAAAATAATCTTAACGCCCCGGAATGCACCATCCCATAGAAGGTGAAGGTGAGCGCTCCCCATGCGACACATTTTCGGCATTTAAATGCGGCGGTTTTTCCGAATACGTCGGGTTTTCGTTCGGCCACGCCCCCCCCATTTCTGTCGCGCGCATGCCGGCCCCGATGCGCCACAATCCGATCGCGTGCGCCAAAAACCCGGGGCAATTCATGTACAAGCGGCGCAAATCGGAAATATTCGGGTAACACGTCGGGAAAACGCGAATCGGGCCCTTAGTAAATTACCCCCATTGTATTATCTGCACAGTCACTCAATAGTTTATTTGAGTGACTGTGTAAGATAAATTACAGCTGTAAGATAAAAGGTAGAGAGATGCTTTTAGCTACACAGCCACAAAGGACTTTTCCAGTTTGCATAAAAATATGTTTAAAAAGTACTTTACCCGACAAATGGGTTGATACCATTTTCACAATAAACTCATTCTAGCAAATCCCTTTGTGGCAGAGCCACATCAATGGTCAAGCGGAAGTGTCTGGATGGGTGCTGGTCTGCAACAGCCTAACAATAAAGCTCAGATAGTGGTTCTGCACTGAACCTAACCCCAAATATTCTCATACTTTCATTTCATGTAAATCATTTTCCTTTGACTGGATGCTGTCTAATGAGTGTCACTCCATCAAATAATTTTTTGCTGTATCATAAACTCTAATTCATCTTCTCTGTTTACAATGTAAGCAATAATCACACCCCAGACTCATCATACAACATATGAAAAAGGAGTCTGCACTGACTTATAGACTGTAGGGATTGTTGTACATCATTTTAACAGAAATAACAGGATTGTAGCTGCCAGCTCCAGACAGGTGCAGCTCATACACTTTCTTATTATTTTTAATCTTAAATAATTTTTAGTACATATATTCCAATCTTTTCCTAATTTTCCAATTGTTTCTTAAATTTTTGATTTCATGCTATAGAGGACTTTATGGTGTCTATGAAACAATTCAATTTGTTAAACTTCATTCAAAATGTAGTTAATTTTGACTACTCAGAACTATTCAGTTCAATTAATGCACATGGGCAAACAATATCATAACAAAGCAAACAAAAAAAATATTGTCTCTGCTTATTGTTCTAACAATTTTTAATTATTCCAACCCATCCCTAGGGATGTTATCAGCAATCAACACCTCGCTCCTCATTAACCAATTGTAAAAGTAACAGTAATAGATCAATCACAGCATTTTGATTAATTTCTCAATAAAAAGTAAATAAAGAAATTAAAAAGAGCAAAATGGGGGTGGGGGTTGCTGTCAGGGATATAAAGAAGACAAATAGAGCTAATAATAACATCAGTTTGGCAGTTTTAGATTAGCATCTAACAATAGATTACTTTGCTCTTGTGATCTTTTTAATCAAAATAATATGATATGACTGTGAGATATTATCTATATCATTTATTATACAACACATACAGTATGTAAAACAGCAGGACATGAATACATTTAGAATTTCAGCTTTTATTGTTTCAGCTGTGGACTATAGGGGAAATGGTCACCTACTGAAATATATAATATGCTGATCATCAAAGGTTAGTTAAACTCAAAGGCAAGAATGTATCATTCAAGTTACGTCAGTTTCCATCTTTATAATGTCACAAAATTGTTTCATATGCTAGTTAGCACCAAATGTGTGATTTTTTTTCTTGGAATCAAACCATTTCATGTTTCCTTACAGGCAACTTAATTAGGATTTATCATGGGAATATGGTAGTTAGATTTACAAAGTTGGACTTTTCAAAACATAGAAATTTTGACACAAATTCACTCCAGTGTCTCAGCGGCACAGAAAAAAAACTTAGGAACTGTTTGTGTCTTTTTTGTTACTTTTTAGAGAAAAACCTGCAAATCATTTCTAGTCAATAACAGCTCATGTACTAAAATGAAGCCACATTTATCAAGCTGTCTAAGTCACTATAATAAATCTTACATGCATAAGACTTCTAAAGAGCTCCAAAGACACCCCAAAACTGGAGGAACATACCTGCTTAATGAAACATCTGTCATAATGATTTAAAGTATCACTAAGCTTTCATAACTAAACTATAATTCGTAAATCAATAGTGTAAATGATAATAATGAAGTCTGTAATAGATTTTAATTAACTACTCTCTAACTATGTGCTTTTTTTCCTCTGCCTTTCTTCCATACCCCTTCCTCAACCCCTTCCCAACATGCGCTGTGATAGTACAAACGGATGTATGGAAAGGGCTCACAAGTTACGTCCCCTTCATGCAGTGTGGGTGTTTGCTGCGTATTGCAGAGTGCCCCTTTCACTATGATTAACCCATTAAAGAACCAGCTGAGTTTAACCTGGTACCCAGCCCGATTTTTACAAATTTACCTTTTGCTGATGCATGCAATTATAACTTTAGAATGCTTTAAATTACTAAGGTGATTTAACAATAGTTTTTTGTGGCATGTTGTACTTCCCCTTAGTGATATATTTTGGTTGAAACGGTTTGCATTATTTATTTAAAAAAAAAAGAAATTGAACAAGATTTTCTGATTTCTAAATTCAATAAGACCTATTCATATTTACACTGGTTCTATATCTTAAAAACTCTCCATAAAGTATCACATTTTTAAATTGCACCCCTCAAACTACTCAAAACAGCCCTAAACAGTTTATGCATCGAAAGTGAAATAAAAGAAAATAAAGGGTTTTATACAGAGTTTTAAAATTTTGTTGAAAAAATGTTTCTTTAGCAATGAAATTTGCATATTCATGCAGGATAAAATCTGAAAACAAATCACATTTTTTGCTGTGCAGTTTCTCTTGAGTATTGCAATAGCCCACATGTGGATGTTAACCACTTTTTGTGCCCATAAAAGAGTGCAGAAGGAAAGGAGCGCTGTCATGCTTTTGGAGGTTAAATTCGCTGAAACAAATTTCAGACACTATGTAGGATTTGCTGCGCCTATAACAACTAAAAGAGAAACACCAAAAAAGTGAATCCATTTGAAAACCAAACCCCTCAAGGAGTATAAAAACTTTACTTTTGGGATATACCCCATTGATTACTTTTAATGAACTTTCTTTGGCGGGAAATCAAGAAAAAAAATCAATTCTGATATAGATTTATGTGATTTATGTTCTATGGGTCAGTAGGATTATGGCAATATCCCAATTTTTAGTTTTTTTATGTTCGAATAATTTTGCAGAATAAAAACACATTTGGCATCCAGGTGCAGGTCCAGGTGCGGGAACTACCGGCCAACTTGGACGTGCATTTTAGTCCATGGGCAGCAAGGGGCTAACTTTTATTTTATTTTTTACACTGTAAACCATAGATAACATATTATTTATTTTCTATGGGTCAGCACAATAACAGCGATATCCCATTTGTATAGCTTTTTTATGTTTGAATAATTTTGCATAATAAAAATGCATTTGGAGAGAAAAATCCATTGTTTTCACATCACCTTCTTCTAAGAGGCGTGACAATGAGACTCTGGTTGTATGAGCTTGCATAGGGCTTATTTTTTGCGTCATAAGTTGTACTTTTTATTGGAATCATTGTGGTATAAATGTGACTTTTTGATCATTTTTATTGGCTTTTTTGTTTGGTTAAATGCACAAAACGGTTTTACCCACTGGCCTGGATGTATATTTATGTCATAGGTAGGCAAGGGGTTAATATCATGCACCAAGCTTCTAGGGAGCCAGTCATGATGCCTCTGGACACAGACGGTCATTTAAAGCAGTGAGGGGATTCTGAGGCAGGGAGAGCTTAAGTGAGATAATCATATGGATAGTAAACCTCTGCCCAGTGGGAGGACAGGGTGATTGGCATTCTTACTGTATTCTTCTACAAATACTAAGAGAGCATACGTGTACAGCTAGAAGGGGGGTTAAAAAGGGTTTTTTTGGACCCCAATATGTTGCTTGCAGTTGACATGGTGCAGTCTTGATATATAAAACTAAAGAATCACCTGTTCTTAAGATCCCATGTCTATGGCGAGAGCCTTATTTTCACTTCCTGCTTTACTAATCGCAGCTTAGGTGGCAGCTTAGGTGCAAGCACCTTTAAAGGCTATGTATGCTCATTAGAGTTGTGCCTACAGTGTAGCACAATCTTATTTCTTCCACATTGTGAGTGCTGCTCTTTAGCCTTTCTACATGCATCTTATAATTATTAAACAGTGAAACATTGAACATGAGTATCTGTGATAAAAGTTTGTCTGTTATCCTCTAGAATACAGAATTGCGTGTAATGCTGAATAAGTCAAAATTGGATCACGTGACCTAACTTTCAGGGTGTATCTTGGGAATTTTCAAATAAGAAGCAATAACTAAATGAGGTGATACTACACCTATCCCAGCAGAAGTATCTGAACGTCAACAGAAAATGTATATCTAGGAGCACATCTTTATTTGGGGAGAACAGCAGCAGGACTTTCTTAGGTAACACATTTCTGGAGGGAGAAGCAAAGGACAAATGCTATAAATTAAAGTCCAAACAGATACACAAGACCAAGAGAAAAGCTTCTAGAACAACCAAATACATGATTTCTTTCTCAGACCAACTGTGATGCAATTTTCAATTTTATTGAATTTCTGGAACCACTTTACAGGTTCTGAAATAATATACTGAAATATTTTAAGAAAGAATGAAATAAGAAAGTTTACAGCTTTTTGGCTGCTGTTCTGTACCTGTGCCCTTGTGTGAACCTCCCTAAGGAGAACAGCATAGTGCAAGTCCAAATCGCTCTTCTGTTTTTTGCCAGCCACTTTCCTGTACTTTCATCTGCTTGGCCAGCTTGTTGAGTGAGTCTTCATGGTACTGCTGCTGAACTCTCATCACATAAGCCTTGCTTTTAAAACCAAATTAGACATGGGGCACAAGCAGTGGCCACAGAGATGAGAAAGAAATCTCTTGTCAGCACTTGGTCTAAAATTTCCATGTACTTCACTTATAGAGAGATTATTTCACACGTTATTACTGCTAACATGGAAAAATGAACATGATAGTTTTGCGCACATATAATACTTTTGTGGCTAAGTTCACAATTTAAAAAAAAAAATTTGACTTTTTACTTTTGCAAAAGTGACAGAGATAGGGCAGCCATATTAGGGACCATTTTTGAAGTTTAGGATAATACTAGCTGTAGATCCCGGCATTGCCCAGGATAGTAAATAACTGCTCTTAGCTATAACAAAATAGAATTGGTTAATAAAAAAATATTTCATATCTATCCATCTATCTCTCCCTGTCTATCCCTCACTCAGTTTCCGTGACGGTCTCTCTGTCTCTCACTCACTCTCCCTGCCAGTCTCTCTATCGCTCACTCTCCTTCCTGTCTCTCACTTTCTTTTTTCTGTCTGTCTCTTACTCACTCTTCCTGCCCACCTCACACGCTTCGTACCTGTCTGTCGGTCACTCACTCTCCCTGCCTGTCTTTTGGTCACTCACTCACCCTGCCTGTCTTTCTTTCACTTACACTCCCTGCCTTTCTCTCACTTGCTGACTCTCCCTTCCTCTCTTTCTCTCTCACTCGCTCACTCTCCCTGCCTGTCTCTCACTCTCCCTGCGTGTCTCTCTCTAACTCGCTCACTCTCCCTGCCTTTCTCCCTGCCTCTCACTCTCCCTGCCTGTCTCTCTGTCTCTCACACTCCCTGCCTGTCTCTCTGCTTCTCACACTCCCTGTCTGTCTCTGTTTGTCTCTATACATTTTACCTCACACATAAGCTGTCTAATACTCAGTTCCTATAATAACCAATCAGAGCTCATATTAAAGACCTCTGACATAATGTTAACCATTCACAGCTCATATTCTAACTTCCACAGCAGCAGCAGGAGACAATGGCTCCTGTATATGGTGTTTAATAAATGTATTTTGGAAACCGTGGTGGGGGGTTAATTAGATTCAAAATGTAGTCTTTGACGTTTCCTGAGTCACATAGAGCGACTATGCAAAAATTGGTGATTGTTAATGCAATAGTGATTAGTAATTTATAGATTAAAAATTATTTTAAATTGGGTTTACATTGGTAGACTATTAGCAAGTTTGCTATGGACTAGATGAAGATTCCAGAATTACCTGAATTACCTCTGCTAATCTGCACTTCCTGGTTCAGTAGTTAATAACTTACTGCAACCAATCATAGGCTGTACCAGGTCACCATTACATTAATTGTCTACAACTGAGTTCCTTTAAGTTTACATTTTTTGCTTCCCACCCCTAAAAATTTATAACAATTTTATTTTTCCATATACAGAGCATTATGAAGACTTGTTTGTGATATAAAGTGTCCCTCTTAGTAGCAGTATTTAATATTCCATGCTGTGTACTGGGAAGCATGAAAAAATTCCAAATGCAACCTTGCAGGAGGCATTTAACAGGTTAATACTCGCGATCAGTGCCAGCACAGATCACAGGTGTTATCCAGAGGTGTTTGCTGCAATATGCAGCAAACAGCTGGACAGTATGGAGAGGGCTCAGCGGGGAACCCTCTCTATACTCCTCTGGCAACCCGCCGATGGAATAGCATGGTGGTTTGGGGCAAGCGGTTAAGTGATTGGCTGCAGCATTGACAAGCCCCTGTGTTGGGATGACACTAGGGAGTGGGGATCCCTGAGGCATGGATTTTTATTTTAATACAGGCACCTTTTTTTAATATAACTTTTCAAATGAAAAGTCCCTTTGTGGCCTTCCCAGAGGCCGCTTCAGAGTCTCCCGCCTTCCTAGAGGCCGCTCCAGAGTCTCTCCGGCCTTCCCAGAGGCTGCTCCAGAGTCTCCGGCCTTCCCAGAGGCCGCTCCAGAGTCTCTGGCCTTCCCAGAGGCCGCTCCAGAGAATTGGTGCAGCTAAAATGAAGTCCAGAGAATTGGGGCATTCCAGAGAATTGGTGCAGCTAAGATGAAGTCCTGGAGACATGATAAGAATTAAGGTAGAGATTAATCTAAGATCACTAAGCGATTGAAGAGGCCAGGGTATTTGACTGAGATGAGAGAGGGGAGGTAGGGATTTGTGGTGATTAATTTAAACTGTCTAACGAAGAAGACAGGCAACCAGTGAAGTGACTGAACAGATTGGAGGCATCCATGTAGTGTTTGGTCTGAAAGACAAGGCTGGCTACTGCATTAAAATAGATTGGAGAGGAGAAAGTTTAGTGAATGGAAGACCAATTAGTAAGGAGTTACAGTAGTGAGGCTAATCACCTCACAGCATGGAAATATAGTAATGCAGCTATAAGTCTCTGCCTGTGATGTAAGGATTAACTCTTTTCACCAATCAGTGTTCCCATGTTACTGTGATAGTAGGATGGGAGCAAGCTGGTGTCTTTGGCTTACTGCCTGACACCTTGACCTGTCTACAGTGGAGTGCCACCACAAAGACTCTGCTCCAACCCTCCTGACCAGCCTGAAGCTATTTAACAGGCTGTGGGCACACCTTCTTGAAGGCCTGAGATCGAACCAGCTCTATCCAGCTGAAGTTTTGCTGTTGTTATGGCCGTTGCCTGTTGCCAATGAAGAACTGTAAGTTGTGCTTCATCAACGTGCCTCTAAGTGATCTCTGAAGCAGGCTATATACTACCAAAGGTGCCCCATCCTCCATCATGTGGGATCCCTATCCACACATCGGGGCTGCCCCAGGGAGAAACCTACACTTTCAGGCTCTCTCTCCATTTTTTTGCATACATCACCTGCTAAAGACCTGCCAGGCTGTGGACGAGGCCTCCATTCCTGATACCAAGCCCTGTGATCATTGTCATGCGCTAGGCTGCACTAGCTATCCACTCTAGTATTCAGGGCCCCAGCTTCCCCCAGCCACAGAAAAAAGCTAAGATCCAGTGGGGGGTGTTGCACAAGTGGCAAATTATTGAATTTACAGTGCACAGGAGAGTTTGGAATCCAGCACAACCCCAAGACATTGGGCCTGCTGCCTCACGGTTATAGTGATCACACAGACCAAAATTAAGAGGCCAGGATTGGGTTGGTTAGTAGATGGTGGAAAGACAAGAAGTTCAGTTTAAGAAAGGTTACATTTGCAAGAAGAGATGTTATGCAAGAGATGATGTTAGAGTCACCAAAGAGACAATCAGTACTGTTCTGAAGTAAGGCAGTGGTGATGTTACATGCAAAAGTATATAGTAGGGTATCATCAGTATAGTAATGGTACTGGAAATCAAATCTGCTGATGGTTTGTCCAATGAAGATTACAACCATACTGCTTGTGTATAATACCGCCATACCATAACCACTACTGTTATCACAACATAATGACTGACAATACCTACATACATATTCTCTGTAATACTGCTATACCATGACCCCCTACTATTGCCTCTACACTATAACTGATATTGCCAGACCAATTCTTGAGTCCCAGACTATATAGAGATTGTGATCCCCCCTTCAGCTTCAACTTTTACATACATACAGCTCTCAACATGTGATCCCCTGTTATACTATGACCACTGAAGTCACTGGGTGTATTTTGAATAAGACACCAACACTCAAACTGATCAAAACTGCTCACAAGATTACTAACTCACTTGTAGAAAATAGGTAGACCTTTTTCACATCTTAACCTCTTAGCACAAAATGACCTTTCTAGTACGTCCTGGTATGAAGTGAGGTGATAGGCTAAGCCTTCTTCATGCACAACACCTGCGATGGATGTTAGCGGGTGTTAACCATTTAAATACCGCCAGAGTGCCGCCATCTTTGGCATGAATGTGGCCCCCTCCATGATGTCATTGGGGGTCCCGATCAAATGTTGTGACAGGAGTCTATGTAGGACTCCATGGACTGTCATGTGACACGATCTTTAACAGTTCAGTATATGGTAGGAGTGATCATTAACATTAAAAAATCCACTAGAAAATCTAAATGTGTTTTTTGGCAATTTCAATACATTTGGAATTTTTCCCAATTCTCAGTAAACAGCATGGAATATAAAATACTGACAATAGGAAGTACAATTATTTTACATAATTTTAAAAGTTTAGAAGGAAGGAGGCAATGGATAACAAATACCGTATATTCTCAAGTAAAAGCTGACCCGAGTATAAGCCGAGACCCCCAATTTTACCACCAAAGGCTGGAAAAACCTATTGACTCGAGTATAAGCCGAGGGTGGGAAATGCATTGGTCACAGACCCCCCCCCAGTATATAGCCAGCCAGCCCCCTATAGTATACAGCCTTCCCCCTGTAGTATACAGCCTGCCCAGCTGGCCCCCAGTAGTATACAGCCAGCCCAGCCTGCCCCCAGTAGTATACAGCCTGCCCACAGTAGTATACAGCCTGCCCCGAGTAGTATACAACCACCCCAGCCTGTCCCCAGTAGTATACAGCCTGCCCCAGTAGTATACAGCCACCCCAGCCTGCCCCCAGTATTATACAGCCAGCCCAGCTTGCCCCCAGTAGTATACAGCCAGCCCAGCATTAAAAAAAAAAAAAACCTATATACTCACCCTCCGGTGGCCCCGATGCGCAGCGCTGCTCCCCCGATGTCCGCACGGGTCCTCTTCTAGCTTCTGCGCCTAGCTTCTTTCTTCTGTAACATCATGCTGGGCGCCACCATTGCTCTCCCTGGCCGGCAGGCACATAGCATGACTCGCCACTGCTGAAGAAGACATTACAGAAGAAAGAAGACAGGCGCGGAAGCCATAAGAGGACCCGCGCGGACATCGGGGGAGCAGCGCTGCACATCGGGGCCATCGGAGGGTGAGTATATAAGTTTATTATTTTTTAAGTTCATTGACATTGTGTATTGACTCTTGTATAAGCCGAGGGGACGTTTTTCAGCACATTTTTTGTGCTGAAAAACTCGGCTTATACACGAGTATATACGGTATAAGAAGATTACCACAGTCATAGTGCCTGGATCTATGGGCAAGTGTATGTGCAACATCCCCCTTCAGGCCCTAGCTTTTCTTGTGGCTTACAGGCAGCCGGGGCCCAGAATACTGGAGTGACTGGCGAGTGCGGCCTTGGGCACGATATGGTCATGGTGCTTGGTATGGGGACCAGATCACTGACCTACAGCCTGGCAGGTCTCCAACAGGAGGTGTGTGCAAGAAATATAGAGGGAGAGGTTGATGCAATGGTTTTTCCCTGGGGCAACCCCTGAGGTGTCTGTAAGATGAATCCCTAGGTGATGGATGGGGAAGCCCGTTATGGTAAGCATACTTATCCAGGGATCAGACGGAGATGATGTTGCGCAAATCAACTTACATTTCTTTATTGAATAGCAGTCAACGGCCAAAACGATAAACAGCAGATCTCTTAAGCTGAAAGAGTCATGGAGAGCCAGTCCGCAGGAAGGTTACACGCAGTCTGATAGTAGATGCAGGCTGGGTTAGTGCAGGTGGAACTGAGTCCAGATGGTGGAGCTGCAGTTCTGGGCTTAAGTCTCTGGACTTGCCCTGGGTGCTAAGCAGTAGGCCTGAGGCACCTGTAGTACCTGGAATTACGACGATGGCTGTGGCAGCAATGACTTGTGCTGCTCGCTCTGGCTTGACTCTGTAGACTGACCATAGAACATGTGCTTCTGCCCAGCAAGGTTTTGTATACTCCCTGGTCAGGTGGCAGCACCTCACCAATCACCTTCCAGCTTGCATAACAGAAACATAATTACATCTCAGAATGTTAACTGTTGCCTTACCAGACAGTAGCTACAGCTGCAATTACACAATATCCTAGTTCCAGAAACATCCTAGAGGGTTCATGACACCCCCTAACAGCTCCTGAACTGGTGCGGGCCCTATTCGCAACTACCAACCTGCCTATAGGAACCATAACTGATTTAATGAGCCATTCACAGTTTCACCATAAAGAATAGTCAGTATGCAGGGGTATTGCATATGTGTCCTTGGTTTATCATCCATTATTTTAATGGTAGGTTTACTTTAAGAGGTTAAAGACACAAACACAAAAAACCATTGGTCGCCCATATGTATGGAGCCTGTTTATTATGTGGACATACCCTCATATAACCACTGTGTTCATTACCTCTAAACTGCTAAGAGACGCACATTTCATTACAATGACCATCTAATCTTGCTCTCAGTCCAATGATGCTTTCCCTCTTTAAATTTTTCAGTTCTGCAAAATGTCAGCAATCCCTCACCGAGAGGTGCACTACCCAAATGTAACTTCTGAAAGCCATTTTATTGGCCAGTAGGGAAGGGCGTTTTACCCATGACTTCTGGCCAAAATCCATAGTCTAATCCAGACCACACCGATAATAAATATAAACCATATCTGCATGCAGACTTTTGCAACAAAACCGTATTTCTATCTCGATGGGTTATTTTTTGTCAAGAATTGTGTATATAATTCTATCATCAGTGAGTCTTTGGTTTAGCTATTTAACACTTAAGGACTTGAATGGCACAGATGGAATGCCTTTTATTGCAATGGAAGAGTGGAGTCACAAAGATATAATGATCTAGGTTTCTAAGAGTTTTTTTTAGAAACTGTAAGTGACCTCAGTTGCCCCAGTATGTACATAGCTGTGTGGAACTTTCCTTCACATCCATAGGGACTGGACTGTGCAAAAGTGCCAAAATGATCAATTGCAAGCAAGCCTGCCTGGTTTTGAACTATGGCCAGCCAAGCTGTTTATTACTCCACCATATGAGAAAACTATGCAAAACAATTGTTCCTGTTCCAGTTCCATAAGGACATGAGGATGGTCTAGCCAAGATCTGGAAACTTTCTGTCAGACAGCACTGGTCTACACAAAAGAGACCGTACTGACAAGATGAGACATATGCTACAAACAGATCTTTTTGATTACAGCACAGGAGGTGGTGTCATAGAAACTTTTTTACATTAAGTGGTTACAGACTGATACTTAATAGACACCATAAAACAGAACTGTATCTTTACGGGCGGGGGGAATTTTTGGTACCACTATTTTATAGACATCTTGTGAGCTGTGAACAGCAAAACCTTATTTCATAGTTTATACAGTAAACAGTTACATTTCTGTTTAGCCGGTCTGCTGGAAATCTAAATGATGGATATATGTTCTTTCTCCCACTAACTAGCATTGATACTTGGACATCTTACATTCCACAAAATTCTTTTGAGAACAACACAAACCTTACAAAGTTCTGTAGTCTCTTTGATGTAATGAAAAGTTAATCATAATTCATAGAGCAATGCCCAGAGACTTTTTCTGCTGAGGATAAACTGCATATTTAGATAGATCTGTTAGAACCTGAAGCTTTACTAGTCAAGTGTAGCCTTTTCTATCTTTCTCAGCAGTCTAGTCTGCAATCAGAATAACATTGACCCAAACCATGCAATTGCTTGGGGTCTGAGGGAGTAGAGCAATCACCAAAGTGTTAAATGCAAGAACTCTCCTAGACTGGTTGCTAAAAAAAAACACCAAAAAGAAAAGGGGAAAAGCAAGATGCTATCCCACAACCGATCTGTATTGGTCACCACAGGATGTGTATACAATGTAAAACTCTAGCAGAGCAGGAAGCAAAAGATTTAGAGAGTATCTGTGTTTTGGGAGGGTCCCCAGATATAACTTTTAATGGGGCCCTAAAAATTCTAAATATACTCCTTTATACAGCCCACAGGATTTAAGACAAGTGCATTTTACCATTCAATTCTAAAAAAAAGTGAAAGAACATTCTTAAGAGTTTAGAAACTTAGCTAAATTTCTACAAAAGATACTACATCATTGACAAAGCATGCTAAAATAAATATATGTAGGTCAAAAACACAGTATTCCTCAGTCACTAAATCCAAAAGTTCAATAAAGTGAACTGTGATATTTTTTTCACCTACTCTTGCATGTCAACTTTTTCAGGTGAGTTGACATGTTGTTATACCTTTATAACTTACAGTATAGCTGATTCCATTTGGGCTATAATAGGCAGAGAGTTGTCGACTGATTCTGATAACTAACATGTTTGGGGTTGGGATAATACTAGGTGCCCAAACTAGTTTTCACCACTATACAGTGATCTTCCCATGGTTGTGATGAGGACACAAGGCTAAACCTAGGTGACAGCTGATCCAGGCAAGTCTGAGTATAGAGATGCAAAGCACTAGGTCTAAAGCAGCAACTTGTCAGACACAGTCCAAATACAGCGTGGAATCCAAGGTATAGGTCAGGCAAGGCAAGTACTGATCAGAGACAGATCAAGAATCAGAATCATAGTCTGAGAATGGAGCTGAAATACAGATTATACAGACAAAGCACACCTTTGCAGGTAACACAAAGTACCACAACACTACAAGTACCATATCAACTAAGATTAGCTGCCAGTGAGGCAATGTACCTTAGTTACAGCCATTTTTCTAATATGCAAATTGGCATACTTGACTCTTTACTCCTGGATATGACTTTTCATTTCTCCTCGGCTGCCATTGAACAATGACCCCTTTGACTGACAGCTCTGTGTGTCTACAAATCTCGGGCACTCTCCTGCCACCTTGTTCCTGATTGACTGGTCACACTGCTAGGACACACTGCTGTATGGAACTAGTACTTAGGGACCATCTGCCAATCTTCAACTAAAGACATATATAGCTCTGTTTACTAATAGGATATTTCAGCAGATTTATCAAGCTGTCTGAAAGTCAGAATATTTCTAGTTGCCCATGGCAACCAATCACAGCTCCCCTTTAAAATATTCATGAGCACTGGTAAAATGAAAAATCAGACAGCTTAATAAATCTGCCCCATTGTGTCCAATTTTTTAGTGAACAATCCTTTTCCTCCATTACGTTTCGTGTCTCCATTGGTGTCATGAATTACATCCTGGGGCAGATGTGAGGTATGGCCAGGAGTTCCCTTCATTTGGCCAGCAGTTCACTATGGAGTAATTGTCTATGATACACACATTTGTAGAAGCCACAGCATCCAATAAAGTGAAAAGCTTGTCTTTTATTCACCTATGCATAACATCTGCAACGTTTCGATTTTCCATGAATCTTTGTCAAGCATAAAAAACACAATGGGGCTCATTTACTAAAGGTCCGAATGGCGCACTTTTGTCGGATTTCCCGGCGATTTCTGTTTTGCGCCGAATCGCCCTGGGATTTTGGCGCACGCGATTGGATTTTGGCGCATCGTCGCTGGCTTCCATGCAACAGAAATGGGGAGGCATGGCCGTCGGACAACCCGGCGGATTCGGTAGACCCCTGGAATTGAAAAAACTATTTGTGTCGCAAGATTAGCACTTACATGTGCCAGGAAGAAGAAAGTGAACTCTGGCAACCTCGGCGCAGCAGTGACACCTGCTGGATATCATGCGCACGACCTTAAGGAATCCCGGCAGACCCGAATCTTCGTTGGACAACGTTCCGCGGGATCCCGACAGAGCCGGGTAAGTAAATATATACACCTATCCATTAGTGACATCACTTCATATCCCAAGTAACTTTAAAACCTAGTAAAACACAGTATAAATAAATGATATGTTGAAATCTAACCATAAATATTTGATAAAAAGGATCAAAGAAACTATCCTATAGCAAAAAAAAAAGGAGAGGTCCGCATTTGGATAATCAAGTGCACCTTGATTGTACTTGAAGTGTACTCCGAATCCAATACTCAATGCACATGAGCCGGTGTTTTCATCATCAAGGTTACGGAAACTGCGGCATGTCACATGATCGTATCACTAAATGCGAATGCTCAAATCGTTATCCTCATATTACAGGTAAGTTGATGCTAACAAAATGAAAACTATAGAAACGAGAGAAACCATATCATCTTTGTTTAAGAAGATAAATCTTGATAAGTTTGGTGGGACAACAAAGTTCTTGCTGCTTTACTCCTATTTCAATTATTAGATACATAATATCAACACAATTATGGCATTATTTACCGACTTATACATTAAAAAATATCATAAAATTATTATTATAAAAGTATATTAATAGTACCCGAGAAATAGACTTATGGGGATACATACATCATATCATACATACTTGGGGGGCTATTTATCATAGGTTTGCGCTCGTGCGCCGGGGTATGATAGCCCCGCCTCTGCATTTTTGCAGTATGATACATCGAGAGGCTTCAGCAGGCAGTTTAATTCTATAAATGCAGCCGGCGACTTATCACATGTGAAAAGTTGCCACCCCCCAACCATGCGCCTCCATGCCCCCCTGGCGTGAAGGTGGTGGAGAAGGTTAAATAATCGCAAGTGCTAGCAATAAGCTAGCATTTGTGATTATTTCAGGGCTTCTACGCCACTGACGTTGTGCAGAGGCCCTGATAAATATGCCCATCGGCCTCTATTAATGCTATGGGAGTTCACCCATAAAAGACAAAATATGACTACCACCATATATTCATAAAGCATATTGTCTGGGATAATTCATATATTCTTCAGGTACATGGTAGCAACAATGGCCCTACAATGAAAAATCGCATACCCCACCTTTATTTAGTACCTACATTCTAAAAGCCACTTTCCCTTATGTGGGAATGTAAAGACATTTATTATAGTATATGGCCTGAACAGTGTCATCATCGTCACGAAGAGAAGAAGGACATTAATATCCATATAGCGATAAGAATGAAAATCTGAAATTACAAAAATAAAAATATTATTGTTAAAAGCATCACACTGGTCAAACACTGCTAGGTGCAAGACTTAAAGGACACCTGTCATCAGGTCTCTGTCACTAGTCCTGTCACCTCTACCTGTTGGAGCAGCTCACAAGGATCCCATCCCAGCCTTTATCCAGTTATTTCATACATTATTCATTGTAAAAACATCTATTCTTTATGATGTAAATGAGGCTGCTCACATGGTCAGAGGCAGTGATGTCACCCCTGTTACCCCTCCCCTCTCCTCCCCCTGCTCATGTCTGTGTGTAATGTATAGTAAAGCATGGCTAGTGTGTGTGCTGCATCTGCTGACATGCTGCATCCTCCTAATATACAGGTGAGAGACACAGACATCAGCTACACATGAATCTGACATGTTCTGCTGTAACATGGCTGCATGGAGCTGCTGTATCTCTCCTATACACACACATGCACACACAGGCTGCCAGGGGGCGTGGCCACCAGCACCAGGAAGGATATCATTATACAGCCTCACATCATTATACAGGCTGTCAGTCAAGCACTGGGGGTGTGGCTGTGCCCCCCACTCATGAATAGAGTGGACAGCTTGAATATGCTAATGCTTCATTGGACATTTCACAGGTCATTTGCATACAGCTTTAGGACCTCATTGCTTAGGTTTACAGGAATGTAAAGGGACAATGAAGGGATAGAGGCAATGCTCTCTAATGGCAGTTTATGAAAACATATTTAGTTTAGGGGGGTTATTTTGCATGACGGGTTCTCTTTAAGGATGTTTATATCAAACCTATACATACACGGACAATTTGCAGAAAGATAAGTACCAATCACCTAGCTGATCACCAGCCATCTTAAAGGAAACCTACCATTTCAAATGGTAGGTTTAAGCTGTAAACACCGAGCACCAGCTCAGGGTGAGCTGGTGCCGGTGCTTAGTTTCGTTAGTGTTAAAACCGCGGTATTGTGGTTTTAACACTTTTTAAACTTTATAGCATAAACTGCTTCGGCGCTGCGTGCGCACGATCGTGCGCGCGCCTACATAGGAAATGCCGCAGGCGTTGCGCGCGCACGGTCGCGCGCAGCGCCGAAGCGGCTTCTGCTATAAAGTTTAAAAAGTGTTAAAACCGCGATACGGCGGTTTTAACACTAACGAAACTAAGCACCGGCACCAGCTCACCCTGAGCTGGTGCTCGGTGTTTACAGCTTAAACCTACCATTTGAAATGGTAGGTTTCCTTTAAAAACTCTCTATTAAGACCTCTTGGCTCCAAGGTCTAAATCTAATTCATAAATTCACTTTAATTCCATTTTTTTCTTTTTTTTTCTTCCTATCTCCTATCCTTCTATGTTGTTGTACACCATTTATGATACGAAATCAGAGTTGTGAAATCCAGATTTCAAAAAATGTTTTGGAAGGGGCAAATCTATATTCTCAGTTCTAATTGTATGGAGGAAACATTCTTATGAAGTCTCCACCACGTATAAGAAGCTACACAGGCTTTGATTCAGAAACCCAATGTTTTCATACAATTCTTAACACGTGTGTTTAATAGAAATAATTTTTTAGGATATCCCCTTAGTACAAATCTATGACACATAGCATCCAACTGGGAATCAGCCTTATCTTCTGCCACAACAAACTGCCTCCCTGGGCAGAGGCTGTGTCACATGGGTCAATATGAGTGTTGTACGGATGCACCAATCTGCTAGGGTAATTTTCGGGCACTCCATTTAAACCCAATTGTGTTTTAATTCAGTGCCTGATAATGTATTGTACTGACATCTGTCTGTTCCTTTACCATTTTCAGCGTAAGAACTGCTGACCCCGTTGTCACTTACACCTTAGTGCTAGTCCGGCAAATAGACAGGGTTGTTGTTAGGGTTGGGTAACACAGAAGACAGGGGATAGTGTGCCCTGAGCTTGCCCCAACCTCTGTCCCTTCCTATAGCCCCCCCACGCTAACCGTGGGGCGACTACTTGAAGACTCGAAATACACTAGATAAGTGCGGGAAGGGAAAACACGAACAGACTGACAAACATAAAACACAAAAGAGTAGTTAACTAGCTGGACTCACTACAGGAGGGTTCGTCAAGAACAAAATCAGGAAGCAAAAGGATCAACATCAAAAACTAGCCGAGATCACAACAATGCAGAACACATAGTAGGTCAAACCTATAGCAGAGAGCAAGCGATGAAGGGATTTCGAACACTGGCACAGGTGACTAGTGAAGCTGCAATTTATGCAGCCAGAACCCCACCTCCAGAACCTGATAGGAGCTGGACAACTTCTGGGAATTAACCCCTCATGGTGCAGAATAACCAAGCACAATCGCAGGCACCATGCAGAGGTACCACAACTCCCAGCAGTCCAGAACACAACCCCTAAACAGCGCAAGGTCTTAGCAGCCGCTGCCTGGAGACAGCACCAGAGTCCGCTGGTAGCGGAAGAGAGGTGGAGTTTGCACGGAGACACGCCGGAGGTCGGAGAACGCTGCTCCCCTGGGAACCTGACAATTGTAGGCTGGTCTAGGGTTCACATTGCATTCCTGACGTGACTAAGGCTACATTCACACTACAGTATGGGGGACGTACATACGGCCAACGTATATGCGGCCAATATACGTCCCCCATACACTTCTATGGGCTCACAGCGCCCTACGGGAGTGGTACGTTGCAGCACACGTGCGGCACCGTACCGCCCCGTAGCCAGGGAAAAGATAGGACATGTCCTATCTTTTCCCGTATTATGGCGCCAAGGCCATATATCGCTATGGAGAGGGGCGGGGGTGAGCTGCGCTCACCTCCTCCTCCTCCTCTCCCCGCGCTGCCGTGTGACCGCCGTGCTACGTGAATATATGCATTGGGGAAAATCTACTTTTTCTGCTGCTAATCTAGAAGTATGTTAGTTACATATTACCAAAAATATGTATACAAAAGAATATACTTATATATTCCATACCAAATATTTAATGATAAACTATTCCCACAAAAACATACAGTGGCCTGAGAATGCTGCCTGAGTAGTGCTGCCCTGAGAGTTTCCATTTTTAACAGTTAACATAGTTAACTTTAACAACAGAGCTAGAATCGTACAAATAGAAGAGACAAGAAACTTCTCTAGTCAATATCAAAATTCTCAAGTCAATATTCAATCCTGGCTCCACATTTTACAAGAAGAAACATCTCAAAAACTCAACAAGTGGCTGATCCTTCAATTCTCCTAAAAATAGAACACCTTTACAGTACCACTTGTGGATTCTGTAAATTGTAAACTTCAAATTGTTGTACAATTATTTACACAAAGAGACCGTCAAATTAACCCATATCCTAACACTAAGACACACATTTTTTTCAGTAATCTGATAAAAGGTCAATAGTGATGCGGTGAAAATACTGGCTGATTAAAAGTACAAGGAACTCTCACATGAGTGGTAGTAATATGTATATGAGTATATGAGTATAATGTTGGATAAAGTCCCGGGATTAATCCCTTAAGGACCAGGCCCTTTTTCGTTTTTGCGTTTTTATTTTTCACTCCCCACCTTCAAAAATCTATAACTTTTTAAATTTTCCATATAAAGAGCTGTGTATGGGCTTATTTTCTGCGTAACAAATTGCACTTCGTAGTGATGGTATTAAACATTCCATGCCGTGTACTGGGAAGCGGTAAAAAAATTCTAAATGCAGTGAAAATGATGAAAAAACACATTTGCGCCAATTCTTGTGGGCTTGGTTTTTACAGCTTTCATGGTGCACCCCAAATGACAAGTCTACTTCATTCATTGGGTTAATACGATCACGGGGATACCAAATTTGTACAGGTTTTATAATGTTTTCATACATTTACAAAAATTAAAACCTCCTGTACAGAAAAAAAATTCTTCATTTTGCCGTCTTCTTGCGCTAATAACTTTTTCATACTTTAGTGTACGGAGATGTGGGTGGTGTCATTTTTTGCGACTTCTGATTACATTTTCAATGCTTCTATTTTTAGGACTGTGCGACCTTTTGATCCCTTTTTATAGAATTTTTTCTATTTTTCAAAATGGCAAAAAATTGCCATTTGCGACTTCGGGCCCTATTTTCCGTTGCGAGGTTAAACGCAGTGAAAAACCGTTATTATATTTTGATAGATCGGGCATTTTCAGACATGGTGATACCTAATGTGTTTATGATTTTGACTGTTTGTTCTGTGGAAAGGGGTGTTTTTTTAATATAATTTTTTTTTTTACTTTTTTTTTTTTTTTTTTTTACTATTTTTCAGACTCCCTAGGGTACTTTAACCCTAGGTTGTCTGATTGATCCTACCATAAACTGCCATACTACAGTATGGCAGTATATGGGGATTTTGCACACCATCTATTACAATGTGCAAATCGCACATTGTAATAGATAGCCTAAAACATGATAGCCTCGGATCTTTGTGTGAGCCGAGGCTATCATGACAATGAATTGCCGCTCCCCGGTGACGTCACGGGGAGCGACGATCGGAGCCAAGATGGCGGCGTCCATGCGATCAAAGGGTTAACGCCCGCACCGATCGCGGATGTTAGCGACGGGAGTTTGCTTCATTATAAGCAAACGCCCGGTGAGTATGAAGAGGGCTCTGCCCGTGAGCCCTCTTCATACTCCCCCATGCACAGCAAGACTTAAGGGTACGTCTTATTGCGCTATGGGTTTAAACATGTATTACATGTATTACATGTCAATACAAACTGCAATTCTCCCTGGCAGCTCTCAATCAACTTTTGGACCAAATCCTGACTGATAGCAGTCCATTCTTGCACAATCAATGCTTGCATTTTGTCACAATTTGTTGGTTTTTGTTTTTCTGCCCATTTCTTGATGATTGACCACAAGTTCTCAATGGGATTAGGATCTGGGGAGTTTCCAGGCCAAAAGCCCAAATCTCTATGTTTTGTTCCCTGAGCCATTTAGTTATCACATTTGCTTTATGGCAAGGTGCTCCATCATGCTGGAAAAGGCATTGTTTCATAGTTTATAAGGTTGAAAAAAGACACTTGTCCATCAAGTTCAACCAAGGAAGGGAAGGGATTGGATGAGGAAGGGATTTAGGGGAAACAATTCTATATAACATAACCATCAATGTTATTTAGGTTTAAAAAGGCATCTAGACTCTTCTTGAAGCTCTCTACTGTCCCTGCTGTGACCAGCGCCTGAGGCAGGCTATTCCACAGATTGACCGTTCTCATAGTAAAAAAGCCCTGTCGTCCCCGGTGATTAAACCTTGATTTCTCCAAACGGAGACAGTGCCCCCTCGTCTTTTGATTTGATTTAATCTGAAACAACTTACCACTATATTTTTTGTATGGACCATTCATATATTTAAATAAATTAATCATGTCCCCTCGTTGTCGTCTCTTTTCCAGACTAAATAAATCTAGTTGTTTTAATCTTTCCTCATAACTAAGACCCTCCATACCCCTTATCATTTTTGTGGCTCTATGTTGAACCCTCTCCAGCTCCAGGGCATCCTTTTTATGGACCGGTGCCCAGAACTGGACAGCATATTCCAGGTGAGGCCGAACCAATGTCTTGTATAGTGGTAATATTACATCCCTATCACGAGAGTCCATACCACTTTTGATACATGACAAGATCCTACTAGCTTTAGAGGCAGCTGCTTGACATTGCATGCTGTTATTCAATTTATGATCTACTAGTACCCCCAGGTCCTTCTCAACAAGGGACTCTCCCAGATTTACTCCCCCAAGTACATATTTTGCCTTTGGATTATTGGCCCCCAGGTGCATAACCTTACATTTATCCACATTAAACCTCATTTGCCAAGTGGATGACCAAACATTCAGTTTGTCCAAGTCACCCTGCAGCCTATGAACATCCTCCATAGACTGTATTACACTACACAGTTTGGTGTCATCTGCAAAAATAGACACAGTGCTATTAATTCCTACCTCTATATCATTAATAAATATATTAAATAGTAGTGGGCCAAGCACAGAACCCTGGGGTACACCACTCATAACTGGTGACCATTCCGAGTAGGAATCATTGACCACAACTCTCTGGATACGATCCTTTAGCCAGTTTGCAATCCAATTGCAAATGATTTCTGCCAAACCAATAGTCCTAATTTTACCCATCAGGCGTCTATGAGGGACAGTGACAAATGCCTTTGCAAAGTCCAAGAACACAATATCCACAGCTGCTCCTCCATCCAGGCACCTGCTCACCTCTTCATAGAAGCAGATAAGGTTAGTTTGACAACTTCTATTCTTAGTAAACCCATGGTGGCTGTCGCTTATTATTCTATTTGATGTCACATACTCCAGTATGTAGTCTTTTAC
Source organism: Engystomops pustulosus (assembly GCF_040894005.1). Classification (NCBI taxonomy): domain Eukaryota; kingdom Metazoa; phylum Chordata; class Amphibia; order Anura; family Leptodactylidae; genus Engystomops; species Engystomops pustulosus. Next base: position 135,229,479 of record NC_092411.1, read on the forward strand.
TAACCCTTCCAGTATTTTCCCCACAATGGAAGTTAAGCTTACAGGCCTGTAATTGCCTGACGAAGTTCTAGAGCCCTTTTTATATATTGGCACCACATTTGCCTTGCGCCAGTCACTTGGCACCACACCAGACATTACGGAATCCCTGAAGATGTTAGACAGCGGTACAGCAATAACAGAACTGAGTTCTTTAAGAACTCTGGGGTGTAACCCATCTGGTCCAGGAGCTTTGTACACATTGATTTTATTGAGCTTAGATTGGATCATGTCTACATTCAGCCAGTCTAGTATATCACAGGATCCATGACCCGCACTGGCACCACCCACGTCAGAAGTTCTTCTATCGTATAAACGGAGCTAAAAAACCTATTAAGTATCTCCGCCTTCTCTTGGTCTCCAGTCACCGATGCCCCATTTTCAGAATAAAGGGGTCCAACCTGTTCCGACCCATTTTTTTTTTGCATTGATATACTTAAAAAATGTCTTGGGATTTGTTTTACTATCTTTAGCCACCTGTCTTTCATTTTGTATTTTGGCTGATTTGATTTCTTTTTTACAGATTTTGGTAAGTTTTTTGTAAGTATTGAAAGCCTCTGGTGACCCGTCAGATTTATATTTTTTAAATGCCCTCTTTTTCTCTTTAATTGCCCTTTTAACTGTAGCTGTAAGCCACGCGGGGTTTAATCTAACCCGTCTATACTTGTTACCTATTGGAATAAATTTAGAAGTATAAAAACCCAGTATAGATTTGAATTTCTCCCATTTAACATTAGTATAATCATTTGACAGTACAGGCGGTCCCCTACTTAAGGACACCCGACTTACAGACAACCCATAGTTACAGACGGACCCCTCTGCCCCATGTGACCTCTGGTGAAGCTCTCTGGATAGTTTACTATAGTCTCAGGCTGCAGTGATCAGCTGTAAGATGTCTGTAATGAAACTTTATTGATAATTCTTGGTCCAATTACACCAAAAATTTTGAAACTCCAATTGTCACTGGGGCAAAAGAAAAAAAATTGTCTAAAACTTCCATTATAAAATATACAGTTTCGACTTACATACAAATTCAACTTAAGAACAAACCTCCAGACCCTATCTTGTATGTAACCCGGGGACTGCCTGTATCTGATCCCAGTCTATATCCTGTAGTGCAGCCCTGAATTTCTGGAAATTAGCCCGCTTAAAATTCAAAGTTTTAAATTTTCCCACCTGTTTCTGTTTTTTAAAGTTTAAGAGGAACATAATTATATTATGATCGCTGTTCCCAAGGGGTTCCCGGACACTGACATTTGATCACCAAACTGCTCTTGGACGGTTGGGAGAAGTTGCTCTTGGAGGACATTCTGGTAGCATTCTTTATTAATGGAAGTGTTTTTAGGAAAGACTGTGAGAGAGGGAATTCCCTTGGCAGAGAAGCCGCCAAACACATGAATAGTTGCAGGATGCTTTACAGTTGGCATGAGACAAGACTGATTTGCACATTGACCTCTGAACTAACAATCAACAACTGGCTTTCTATCTCAAATCCACAGTAGCTGGCTAACTACTTGTAACACAACATATATTGTCCATCTGCTTCATCAGGGGTAAGGACTTATATGGCCATATATGGAGGAACATATTGGGGAGCTTGTGTAATAGTTTTTAATAGGAAAGGACCTGATTCTCTTCAACTTCAAACCTTTTATCGGATTACTGATTAAAAGATATGTCTTAGTGTTAGAATATGGGTTAATTTGACTGTTTTTACTGTCTCTTGGTGTAAATGAATTGTCTTTGGACCCTGCCAAACACTGGTCCGTATTTCTGTGTACAGTATTGTTGTACAATTATGCTCACAATTCATGCACTACAATAAATTATAAATTAAAAAATTGTAACATTACAGGGTTCTGTCCAACCCTAGGTTTCACCTAGACCTCAAGGATGTGTAGAAGCATGTCTTGGGAATAAAGTATATAAATAACAATAAGTAAATCAATTCATTATTCTATGTGAATCTATAATAATAAATAATAATACTCTTTATTTATATAACGCCATAAAATTCCATAGCACTTTACAGATTATGGGGAACATACACAAATAAAACAGGAAATTACATTACAAAACAGTATTAATGTTGCCACATGCAACAGTAGAAATGAGGGCCCTGATTGGTCCAGCCTTTCTTTATAAGGGAACGGAATTAAAATAATTTAATAAATAAAAATAATGCTGCCATCAGCAGTCATGTAATGTACATAGTGGCAGGTTCCCTTAAAGAGAGATAGCATCTAAGGGGCTTTATCGGTAGAATTACTGCCAACATGAGTCTTTATAATAGTCTTGAGTGCAGGAGGAGTTAATAATTTTTAAGTTTTCACAGAACTCTACAAAAAGCAAAAACTTAATTTTGACACTTAAAATCTCCCCAGACCTTATATATATTTTATTCCCCAAGTTGATGTTCATTGAGTCACTGCATCTTGTTTCTGCTTTATGCCAAGTTAAAGAGTTGGTTTATTAGTGTAAATGACTACGTCCTTTGAATTGCCTCATCAGTAAGATTAATTTATTTTCCTTTAATTAGGTCCCTGTGGCTAAGGCTGGATGGTAGCATTAGCATGTCCTGTATGGAAAGTGGAGCTTAGAGACTTCATACAGGCTTCAGTCACATTTATGTGTCCACAGAAGCTGCATCAAACCGACATGTAGGCAAGCAATAATTAATGGTGTTGAATTATTCACACACAAATTCCTTTTGAAATAAGATGAATATCGGCACCTTTTAATGATAGTGTGATGTGGACAGAAGTCGCTGGATTTAATAAAGGTGGGTGGTCACAGGAGACTTGTTCCTTTTTTTCATTAACTTCATGGAGGTCGGAGAACAGGACATCAACATTCTCTTGCAAGATGGTAGATAGCTTCAGCAAAGAGGAATTAGCCAGCATGCATTCTTGTTTTGGTATACACATAGCAGACATATACGGTATGATATAAACTAAGATCAAAGAAAATATTGATTTGTTTTAAAAAAAAAATACTCTGATAAAAAGGTTTAGAACAGAGAAATGATCTGTGGTCACCAACCACAGAACCACTCCTAGATAAGGTTGTCTTGCTAATCATTTCTACCTGTTCTCTAATCCAGTTGCATAACAGAAGGAGAGATTGGGGCACATTTACTAAGGGCTTTTCTGTTGGACCTTGCACCTTCTTTTAGGTTTAAACAGCTTGCACAGGTATTTAGGAAGTGTCTGTGCCGCTATAGTGTCGGACGCGACCCTTCTATGGTGCAGCTACGCTAGCTAGCATGCAACACAAATTAGGGGGAGTTCTGGCGCTCAGCCGGACCATGCGCTGTATTTAACATGCAAAGTCTGTTGCAAGCCTTTGTGGTGCAGCACAAAAAAGTTGGTGAACTCTGTCAGGCCAGTGCAGGGAAGCGACAGATTCATGATGGTAAGGACTAAGGTGTTGTAGTCTGAAAACACGTTACCACAGCCTTTTTTTGTGTCCAGTGTCTTATGGTTTTTATAAATATATATTAAAATCGATGTTTTTTTTCACTTGGAATTCCTGAATCAATTCTTCTTTTTTTACTAAAAATGTTCTAGCTTCTCCCGATCCCCCTGCGCTGAATGCCCTTCTCCACTTATGCTGACATCACGGTGTGTGACATAACTGTTCCGCCTGTACCAGAACGCTTTACTCCATGGTCTATGGTCTATTTGGGTGGCCATGGAACCACCCGAATCGCCCACACTATAATTCACTATTGGTTGGTGGGGAGCCCTGTAAGAGAAAAGTGGAGGAGGACCTGTGGTGGCCTTATTGTTGTGAAAAAGCACAAAGCAACCAGATAGACTTCAGAAAAGTCGTCCATTGTGCATAAAATAAATATTGAACATTTGTGTATTTATTTGTTTGGGGGGGGTCATTATTGAATACATTATTGCATGCAACTGCATGTGAAATAAAGGAAATTATGGAAGCAAGAGACTAGAGTGTGTAGACTTACAAAGTAGATTCTCTGCCAAGAGGTTGTGCTTGGTATTGCAGTTCCACAGAACCAATTAAATGGTGCAGAGCTGCACAGGGGCTACATGATGAATGAACATTTTGTCACGGTCCCTTGATCTGTTAGTGGTGCTCTCATTGCTTCAAAGGTCCAAACAGCAGGGGTGTAGAGTAAGGGATCACTGCCATTCTCAAATTGATCAACAGTCATAAGAACAAGTGATCACATTTTCTAAATCTCCCAAAAAACATTAATATTAAATCTACCATTAAAATCAAGCATGATACACTAGGGATACTTAGGTTCTGGCACAGTGAGAATTTGCTATTTATTGCCTCCTTTCTTTTAAAGTCAACATGTAAAATTATGCTAATTATCCTGCAGTTACCATAGCCCCTCTAGGAGGTCTGATTTTATTGGACAGACTGCTTAAATGCAGAAGTGTCTTAAATTAAAAAAAATAACTAAAAATGCATCTACACCTCGGTAGATCCAGTATGAGCCATAGGGCAAAAATGATGCAGATTCTGTGATGGTCAAACCTCTGATTGTTGTAGGATCGGTCACCACTAAGGCCTGTTACTTGCTGTAATGGTACAGCAGAAGACATTATCATTAGAGCTGTAGAAGCAATGCTTGGGTCTGGAGAGGAGGGGTGAGTTGTGATTTTTTGTTATTTTGTTCAACACACTGCTGCATACAAGCAGCTATTTATACCATATCCGCCAACCCCTGACTAATTCCTGCCAAACGTTCTTTACATCATATATTACTTTTCCAGGAGCATTTTACTCTTTCAACTTCCTATTATTATTTAAAATCTGCTAGTGAGACAGAATTGAGGAATACAATCTTGTGTATAAAACAATCATTTGATAGTTTATGGGGCCGTGTATTTCTCCAGTTTTTCTCACATACACTGCATTCCTATGCCCTGGTAACCAATGTCACCTGCATATTAATAGGCTGTTACTAGAAAGCACATGAGAAACACATTCAACATAGTCTGTATGCAATAATTTACTCTGTCGCCACTATGTCCCATTTGCTTGGGCTGTGATAATCCAACCATGGTAATCATCCATTTGGCATGGGACAGGAATGCCAAGAGCCAGGACCAATCCAGACATGTTGCACCCAACCACAAGGCTGTAGACATGCTGACTTTACAATCCAGTCAGGCTTCTAGTTTCCTTTACTTTAATCATTATCTGATGTCTAGAACTATTCCAGCTGCTTCACGTGGATGTAATTTACAGTCCACACTTACAAGGAGGACAGGAAAAATATTTCCTTTCTACTTCACGTATTTAGATATAATTAGCTTCAAATGAGGTATGGCATCCATTAAAATCACTATTTACTAGATCCATTTGTCATGTGCCTGTGATAGAGGAAACACTGAATATTTTGGTCTAAAACACTGAGAAATCACAATCTGTAGGTCTCATTAGTGGTTATTTTATACAGCCCAAGTACAGGCCAATCTATTTTTACCCGGGGATTAAAAGTACTGTTATAGTAAAATGTACGATTAATGGGTTGAACATATAATGCATTCTTCCACCAGTATTTTCAGATTAACATATGTGTGAGCAATAGTGATTTTACGTGTATAGTTGTATGCGTCAAGGGAATAACAATCACAACCATTTATGATAAGGAGAAAATGCAGATGTTCTATAAAAATGTGCTTTGTTATTTTTGTGGCGCATTTATTTATAGCCTTTCTTAAAGTATACCTCCAACATCACCTCTTTCTTAGGTCCAGAATTCTGGACTAGTTTCATATTAGCATTTAGAGGTCTGGGGTTTTTTTCCATACAGTAGTTAAAATCCTGCTTTCTTATGTGTATGTATACTCAATACTGGAGGCTTTCTTTTATCTGTTCATCTTGGAAAATTATAACATTTTCATTAAAATACTAATTTGTGATATTGGATATCAATGGGTCCTGATTGAATCTCTTGACTTAAGCCCTTGATGCCTCTTGACTGAGTTGAATTCTCTGCTGGGCCCTGCCTCATGACACTTTAATGCCTCATGTAGCAGTAAAGAGTAAAATGATCTACGCATACATCTATGTATATATGTATTTAAAGATACTGTAATGGTGCGTGGTGTCATCAGATATTGGCTCCACTACAGAGCTGACAGGGCATTGAGTTATGATGATGTCACTAAATCGCACCTCCTACTTCAAACAGATCACTACAGGAGCCTAGAGCAGTAGAAGCAATATAATGATGTCACTACTCCTTGTCCAGCAGACCAAGAAGACAAGAATTGGGTGGGAAGAGATAAAAATAATTCCTTTATTTATATAGTGCACACAGATTACGCAGCACTGCACAGAGCTTGCCAATTCGGTCCCTGTCCCCAATGGGGCTCACAATCTAATCAACCTAACAGTATGTTGTGGAGTGTGGGAGGAAGCCAGAGGACCTGAAGGAAACCCACGCAAACACAGAGAGAACATATAAGTTCTAAACAGATGTTGACCCTGGATCTGAGATGAGTATCAATGTTTATTTTTTTAATTATACAGTGGGGAAAGGGCAAAATTTAGGGAACTTTAGTGTTACATTATTTTTGGGGGTCATTAGTGAATATGGGGAAACTATTTAGTGTAGATATTACGAGGTGGGAGGCTACTTTAAAGTAGGTATTATTAGTAAGAGGACAACATTTATGAGGCATTAAATGTAGGGGGTGCATTTAGGGGGCATTATTAGGGTGGCCACACATGCAAGTAACTCTGCATTCTGCCCGACTGCCCTAACTTATCATTCATTGAAAGACACCTGTCATCAAGTCTCTTTTACTATTTCTGTCATCACTACCTGTAAGAGCAGCTCACAAGGATTTTATACCAACCTTTATCTAGTCAATTCATTCAATCATTGTAACATAATTTTTCTTTATTATGTAAATGAGCCTGGGTCATGTCACCCCTTTTACCTCTCCCCTCTCCTCCCCTTGCTCATTCCAGTGTGTAATGTTTAGCAAAGTGTTGATAGTGCTTGTGCTTTACCTGCTGACACAGGTGTAACTGCTATACACATGTGAGAGACACAGACATCAGCTACACAAGTACCTGACATGTTCTCCTATACACATGTGTGAGAAACAGACATCAGCTACACAATTACATGACATGTTCTCCTATACACATGTGAGAGACACAGACATCAGCTACATAAGTACCTGACATGCTGTGTTCTCCTATACACATGTGAGAGGATACAGACATCAGTTACACAAGTACCTGTCATGTTCTGCTATACATATGGCTGCATCTTGGGGCAGTTGTATCTCTGTCACACACAGGCTTCAGGCTGCATAGCCGCTAGCACCAGAAAGTATAAAGAGCCAGTACCATTATACCTCACATCATTATACAAGCTGTCAGTCGAGCACTGGGGGTGTGTGGCTGTACCTCCAACTCCTGAATAAGCTTGACAGCTGAATATGATAATGATTCATTGGACCTCTCTCAGGTCATGTGCATACAGCTGTAGTACCTGATTGTTTAAGTTTACATCCATGTAGAGGGACAATGTAGGGATAGGGAAAATGCTTTCTAATGACAGTTTATGAAAATATATTTTGTTTTAATTTGTCTGACAGGTTCTCTTTAATGACATATACTGATAGTATGTCAAGGGGGAGATTTATCACTGCCTCTATGCCACTTTTCTGGCGAAAAAGCAGTGAAAAAATCAAAAATTCTACTACAATGCAAGAATTGGTGATTCTTACAGCAACTATGCCACCACCATGTTCGCAGATTTTTACGCAAAACTACGCCAGGTTGAACCTGGCTTATTTTTGCCTGGTGGCCGTTCCAGCAACCAGATACATCAAGAGGCCTAGGCCTCTTGGTGTATTCGGCAAGGGGACATGGGCACTATCATTCCCCAATATATGCAGAAAATCACCAAGGTGAGAGGAGATGAGAAGAAGGTGGGATATTAAGATGCAGTCATATTGCCCTAGCTAGAAAAGAACATCTAGATGAGGTTATATCCACATTGAAAGAGAAAACAACATTGTCACTCATAGTCATACGTACACACATAGACAGTATAAACGTATGACTGCAGGTTTCACTTAATACAGATTGAAAAAAAAAGTATTAAGATAAAATTCAGCAAAGACAAATATACCAGAAGATAGAGCTAAAGGCAAGATCTGAAAGCCTGATTCTCACAAGGGCACTGCTGCTTTCAGAAATTCATATGGCTTTGAGCTCCTAAGTCTGTAGCAACAACTCTCTAATTTGTGGTGGCAAAATAACTAGATCTCCACATGTTATTTCTGGTTGCTACTTGACTCGATAATTCACACCACATGAGTGCTGTATTAAAGGATTTCCCAAATGAAAATAGTTCTTATTTGTCTTCATTAAAAACTGTCCCACTGCTCATTTTTCAAAGTTAGAATAATAAAGGTAAAGTTCTCGCAATCTCTAGTAACAATAGAATCAGTGGAGCACATTAATGGAAGGAGAAGACATCTAAGCAAAAGGTCAAAACAGCCTGCTGCATGCAAAAGTAGAGGCAACTATTTTCTCTTTTCACCATATAGAACCCCTAGTATATAAAATGTATCTTTTAGGCATGGTCCTAAATGGTCCTAAAGGCCATATTTTAGAATAAATGAAATTATAGAAATGTGGAATATAGAGATTATGTTATGGTCTATTTAAGTGAAAAAATTTTTTTTGCCACAAATCAAAAATTTTGCACCTGTCAAGTGACTCCGATTAACTTTAGATGCACATAACACCTGCATGCTGCTACACTGTACAATAAAAGAAATGTGTTTGTCCAATACAGACATCAGACAGGTTTAACCATCAAACTGCTTATATCAAATGAGTATCCTCTTCAAATATGAAAGAAAAAAAAGAAAAGTAGAAAAAAAATTGTATGAGGACAGCCATTAACCTAACCACTGAGGCAAGTAGGCCAATTCAACTAGTGTAGATGTCATATAAGTTCAGTTGGCTGCATACTAAGCTTGGGCTAGACTTGACATCTGACAGTACAGGTGTAAGTGGAAAATGTCAACTCTTGTTGACATTCTTTGATATTGAAGTCTGTACCCCGAAAATGGGGGTGATCTCTATGCCATTGTACACATGCTTGGCTCACCAGAGAGAAGAAGATGCTAAGAATATTTAAATTTGTACCCAAGAGTTAATTTTCTATGGTAACTGAGAAATGGATATTTTGTATTGCTTAGTGAATCCGGGCAAACAGGGTTCCAAAGCTGCAAAGAAAGCCATCTTTTACTTCCTTACTCTCTATTGTCCTACGCTACTTTCCACAGAGCCCCTTCATAACCTTTACTTGTGCCAGGATAGTATTATACAGCATATATCTAACTTGTATGGAGAGTCCTCAGCCTGTATACTCTCCACTCTCCATACGCCCTTACCCGCTACATCACATGCTGTTAAATTTTCGTACCAGAAGGGATTTACGGAAATCTATCATTAAAACTAAAACTCTCAAATTAGGATACCTGTTGGAAGAACAATTCGTCAGTAATCCAGACTTGTCTTTTATATAGCTTTCCAATCTTTTTTTCACATCAAAAATCAGTTTGAAAATATGCAAATGAGACTAAAGTCCTTTGTGTTAAAAGAATCACTGGGATATGCTAGTGCAGCTCTCTAATTACACATCTATGGGACATGGGAATTTTTCCATTAATAGGAGATAAATGTTATTTAAAATGAAATTTATATAACCTCTCTCTGTTGCAGTCCTCTGTTTTCTACTGACTGCTGTCCTAAAGCCATAAGTTTTTTATTTTCCAGTTTACAGAAATCTATGAGGACTCGTTTCCTGCGATATAAAATGTTTTCTGCGGTACAAAAAATCGAATACCCTTTGCAATGAACTGGGAAAAATTCCAAATGTGCTGGCATTGGGTGGATTGGGGAAAATAATCGCAAGTACTAGCAATAAGCGTTCATTTGCGATTATTTCAGGGCTTCTACGCCACTGACATGGAGCAGAAGCCCTGATAAATATCCCCCTTTGTCTTGTTACAGTGTTTTTTCTTGCTACTGTATGGGATAATTTTTTTAATAATTTAATAGATTGAGCTTTTTTCATTTTTTTTATTTTTGAACCCTATGAGGTCTGACCATTCCTACAATAAATTGCAATATTACAGCACTGCAGTATATTTTGACATTTCAGTTTCCCTATTCCATTTTAGGCAGGGAGTATATATATTGTATAAACTGACACAATATTACCTGCTGAAGATTGTTTGGATGGTTTATTATAAGACAATTTGTGATCATATTTTTTTTTTTAGTGATATCGAAGAAACCAATAAAGAGCAGTCAAAGTTTGCCAATTGCATTTAACAAGTTTTAAGCAATGAAAATCAATAACTTAAACCCCATAGCACATAGCCCCATAGTACAGGTGCGTCAGGAAATGTGGTCAGTTGCTGCATCCCGACATACATGTACATCCCCGCAATTGCCCGGGCTCAGTAGCAGAGCCTGTGCAATTGCTGTGGGAGCTTGGCTGTATATGATAGCCCGGCTCTCATAGTAACAGCTGTGACTGTGGCGTCTATGGAGCAGAGCCGAGTACTCGCCCAGCAGGTCGGCATCCTCCGTGCAAAGGCACAGAGATGCCAACCGCTTCCGTGGCAGCCCTGGGGTCCTATGATGGTCCCCAGGACTGCCGGCAGTAAGTGCCTGTTAGATCTTTAAACCAAAGCTAAGGGTCTAGTTGCAAGTAATGCCAATTCCACACATCATGAATGCTATACAACAAAGGGAAAAAGAAAGAAAGTTCGATGTGTATATATGGAAAAGATTATATACTTTATTGGTTTTACATAATTAAATATACAGTACATAGGAAAATTTAAAAACACAACAAGGCTGGACACGGTGGAAACAAACACACTCCCCGGCAAAAATGAAGTGCAAGTTACAAAGGTAATGTACCCATTAAATGACAGCTTAGACTGGCATACGTCGGTTTAGATGAAAAAAGTACAAAGGTATTGAATGAAAAGCTGTCATATAATATATGTAGTACGAGAGCAGTATGACTACAAACAGATTATTTGAAAAGTGACATTACCGTTGGATCGTGGAGAGCCAAGTGCCAGGGAGGAGATAGGGAGACCCCACGCGTATCGCCTGTAGAACAGGCTTCCTCAGGGGATAACCTCGCCTACCACCAATGTGCCTTATATATGTTGACTGCAGCTCAGATGGAATGGCCAGGCGGATGTGTCGTCATCCACCAGGTGTGGGCCCGCCCGCCAGTTCAACCAATTAAGGAAATTTTAAAGAAGGAGTCCTAATGTTTAATAAAGTGCACATACTATTTAAACATATATGTGTTCAAAATGTTTAAAGTGGGATTATGAGAACCATTACAATATTTACCTGTTTAGGAGCACCTGACCGCATGTTGCGTGTCACTTGCGTTCCACCAAGTCGGAAATAGAGGAAAGGTGTTCCGGTTGTGCAGCGGCTTGCGCATGAAGCCAAACCGGAAGTAGGATCAACATGTGATGCTGTTGTCATGGAGACGAAGTTACCCTGGTCATAGGACGCAAAGTAAGTATAGTGATGCCATATCGTGAAGCGGTTGTAAACTAAGTGTTTAGGTCTAATTTCGAGAGAGTTTTGTGTGTTAGATCGAGACCTTTCAGCACGATCTAACACACAGCCTATCAGCCTATGCAAAATCCATAGGCTGACTAAGGTAATATACTGCAATACATTAGTATTGCAGTATATTACAATAAACAAGCGATCAAATGATCACTTGTTCATGTCCCTCCCTGGGACAAAGTAAAACAGTAAAAAAAGTTTTTTTCAAAAGTGTAAATAAAAAAATTATTAAAGTAAATGAATAAAGATCCCATAATCCCCCATCACATATCACTGCATTTGTAATAACTCATAGAATTAAATGTAGCCCCTTCCCCGTCTGTCAGGCCTCCTTGGTAATTATAACGATTGACAGCCATATCATGTTTCTTACATGGGCATACTTTGCCATGATGTTGCATAACTTTTGGTCACCTTTGCTACTTTTTGTATTGGTGTAGCTGGACAGGCATAGGGTTTGGGGCTGGGTAGGGAGGTGTTGTCTTGGTGGGCATTATCATGTGCCCTACCCTCCCTGGGTTTTGTATAGAGGATTTTGTTCCTTTTTAAATGTTCATATTGGATCTTGGTTTGGTCTGATTACTGATCTGTTTGCTTAATCAATAAAGATTATATATTTTGGCCTAGCACATGTTTGGTCTCTATTTGTGCTTTATCTGCTTTTTTCATGTGCCCGGATCTTTCATTCTTGTATGTGCAGTTCCTCCTTTATGACCTATTAAATGAAATTGATACTGAACCTGTACAAGAAAAAGAAAAATGTTATGCCTTTTAGAACATGGCAATGCATAAACAAATTTTTCAACTATTGAGTTTTAAAATGCTATATAAATGTGGCATTGCCATAATCATGGTGACCTATAGAACATAACATATTATTTTTATGGTACAGTGAAGGGTCTACAAAGAAAAAACTAAAATCCCTAAACCATTAAACCCTAAAATGATTTTCTAATCCCTACTAAGAAAGAGTTAATAAAATCTCATCAATTAGCTATTAAAACCCCAAAGTGATGCACCTGAAAAGTGGATCTCATCCCGTAAATAATAAGCCCATATGTCCACGTTACAAAAAAATAAGCCTTTTTACAGCCTGTAATATGTGATAATGCAACTCTGGCGCTCTTCCCTTCTATGTCTGGCCATGTGCCCATAAAGCGGTTTACCACCACATATGTAGCATTGGCATACTCGGGAGAAATTAGGTATGAAACTTTGTGGAGCTTTTTGTCATTTAATCAGTTGTAAATTTTTAATTTGGGCTAAAATTAATGTATTACAAATTTTACATTTAGTTTTTACCCCTATAAAACACCAAAACAGTTAACAAACTTCTTAAAGTTGGTATCTCATGCATTGAGGGGTGTAGTTTCTGTAATTTATGTGGTTTTACTATTATTATGCCACTCAAAGTCACTTGAAAACTGAATAGATGCCTGTAAATATGGGTTTTGTAGTTTTTCATAAAAATCTGAAAAATTGCACCCACAATTCTAAGCCCCATAACAACCTAGAAAAATGAGAGGATGCATAAAAAGTCATGACAACCTAAAGCGGACATTGAGGAAATGTTGTTTATAAGGTAATTTGGGTGCTAGAACTATCTACTTGAGAAGCAAATAATTGAAAGTTCTAAATTTTCAACATTTTTGACAAATTTCTTTTTTTTCATAATTAAACGCAAAATATATCATCCAAATATTTCCAGTAATTTGAAGTACAGGCAGTTCCCGGGTTACGTACAAGATAGGGTCTGTAGGTTTGTTCTTAAGTTGAATTTGTATGTAAGTCGGAACTATATATTTTATAATTGTAACCCCAGCCAGAATTTTTTTGGTCTCTGTGACAATTGGGTTTTAAAATGTTGGGTTGTCATAAGAACCAGGATTAACAATAAAGCTTCATTACAGACACCTGTGATAACTGTTATAGCTGTTTATTGTAGCCTAAGGCTAAAGTACGGAAAATAACTAATATCCGGTGGTCCGTTTGTAACTAGGGGTCGTCTGTAAGTTGGGCGTTCTTAAGTAGGGGACCGCCTGTACTATGTGTGACGAGAAAACAGTCTCAAAATTACCTGGGTATGTTAAAGCATTTGAAGGTTATAACCACTTTAGTGACAAAAATCGGGCTTGGTCCGGGAGCCCTTAAGTAGCTAGGTCCTTAAGGGCTTAATTGACCTACCGCAACTGCAGAGAATCATTATTTGTCCAAGACAACCCTCAGATAATCTGAGTGACTTCTTTTTGATAATCTTATGTTTCTTTCAGTGAGCTTCCTGATCTTCTGAATAACACTGTTCTCTCCCATATCTGGGAAAGACCTGGCAGTTGCTGATGTTGAGAAATGTCATTGTTTCCATATCCAAATGCTTTTCAGCTGTTTTCTCAAACCCTACAGACACTGAGGTGATGTTTCTGGCATCTTTTGTTACAATAAAAATAGCAATTTTACTTCACTTGAACATATGAAGTCATAGGTGGTAATATATGCTTCAATAATGAAAAAGCTAAACATGCTATCATTTATGAACAAATCTAACTGGGTTTTATTCTGAAATACTCAATATCTTGAAAACTGGCTCATATTTTGGAGCCGACCTATAATACTGTAAGCATCCAGAGCAAACCGATAATAGTGGATACCCCCTTCCCCCCAGAGCAGACCTATAATAGTGGAGACCTCCAGAGCAGACCTATAGTATTGGAGAACTCTGGAGCAGTCTATAATACTGGATACTCCTGAAGCAGACTTATAATAGTGGAAACCCCCAAAGCAGACTTATAATAGTGGAGCCCCCCAGGGCAGATCTATAATACATGATGACCCCAGAGCAGACTATAATACTGAAGACCTACCAGAGAAGACCTATATTAGTGGAGACCCCCAGAGCACACCATAATACTGGAGATAGAGAGAGCAGATGCATAATAGTGGGGACCCGCAAAGCATTTGTAGAATAGTGGAGACCCCAAGAGCATTCCTAGAATACTGGAAACTTACAGAGCAGACTGTTAATAGTGGAAACCCCAGAGAAGACCTACAATACTGGAGACCTCCAGAGCACACCTATAATAGTGGTGACCCCCAGAGCAAACCTATAATACTGGAAACCCCTGGAGCATAAGTATAATAGTGAAGACCCTCAGAGTAGACACTAATAGTGTTGACCCCCTAGCCTCTTTCTCCACCATCATTGATGGCAGCACTCATTGGTCTCAGCAGCGTGCAGGTGACAACCCGAGGGTTGTGCAGTCATAATCTGTAGGCAATTGCAATTCTGATACATTTTAAGTTTTTACTCAGGGATAAGCTGCAATATAAGGCAGCTCATAGTAACAGAATGATACCCATGGAAGATATTCTATTATACTTTTTCACTGTAGCATACACTCTTGGTTTTGTTTTTCAAATTCTGATGCAAAATACTGACCAGAATATTATGGAATTAGGGCTGTAATGCTTTCCCTGCGTTCCCCGTCGCAGGCTTACCTTCTGCCCCCGTGTGCCGCCATGCTTCAGCTCCCTTAGGGTGAGGGCAGCGCTTTGCTCTACTTCTTAAAGGAACAGGACCTTTCGCAGCTACAGTGTGCACCTCCAGCCATATACCCCAGCATGCCCTTTCCTCCACACCTGAGCAAAGGTTCCTAGATTGCTAGACCTGCTGTATGGTGTTTGCTTCTGTCTGCTACCCGTGTGTGACCGCTGGCTTGTTCCTGACTTTGATTTGATCTGCGCTCCCGGGTATACGACCCTGGCTTGTTTCTCGAACCTGTGATGCCTGCCACAACCTTCTGCTTGTCCCTGGATTTTGATTGTACGCTGCCTGCCCTGACTGTTATTGACTACCTGCCTTGCCTGACCCCTTGGTACCACATACTGGTGTCTCTGGGCCTGCTGGGCCAGCTGCTATCTATACTGGGCCCACCACAACCTTGCGATCTCTCCATAGTAAAGTCCAGATCCCTGTATAATGGTAAAAGGGTGAATACTGGAGAGGTCCAGGGATAACGATCTTAGTGTGTGGCCCAAAGTCAAAACAGTTAGATAGCACAGTGGGTTCACAACCTGCTGCTTGTCACAATAGCATAATAATAAATTTAGCTGTGGTTAAAATATAGTTATGAATAATATGGATTCTCCACTCCTCCACAGAAATACTTGGGTGCTCTTTAGTTCTCATAATTCAAAGGAAACATTGTGAATGTTTACAATGTATTAAAATAATGTGTATAAATTACAATTCAGCTGAACATAAAAACCTTGTACAGACTTCTATTCTTCAGAAATATTGATTAAAAAAAATAAAAGGTACATGAAATGCATAGACTAGTTTGAACCAATGAAACTAAGGTACGCAATAAGGCCATTAGTAGCCGAAAATTTTAACAAAGTTAGTTACACCAAAGACTATTTGTTGTTGATTGTGAATTAATTTAACGAAACAGAGAATATAACTTGGAACTTAATACAAACAAGATAGAGAATTGCCAGACATGCAGAGACTTAAGAAACGCTAAGAAACAAGTTTGCTGCTTAGTTAAAACAGAAATACAGGAAGAAAGTCAACACACCTTTAGATTAACAAGAAAATGTAAAACTTTATAGAATCTCATGAAATGCATATTTTGTTAGTTTTTCATCTGTACTTAGGTCATAGCGAGCTTGTGACAGTAAGCAATCTAAAGAAGTTGTGAAGAGATGAGTGAATCATTCATGATTTGCTTAACTAAAGCTTTGCCATTTATTATTGCTTTAATTGTCCTTGAAATTGTTATAGAACCCCATTTAGTCCCCCAAGACCAACTTGTCTTTTTTCCTTCATTTTTTTTTAATTTTCAGTTTTCAATAAATCAATAATAAGGGAAATCTAACAGATGTGGTGCAAGAGAATAATGGAAACCATCAGAAATATTCATCATATTTAAACAGAATCTATCAAATCAAATAGATTAGCTCATTTCTAAAGTGAATCTTTGAGAAGCAGTGATGCTCAGATTACCTCCAACTTCCACTACACAGTGGAATTAAGTTGTAGCTACTAGACCATTATTATAAATGAATTTATAGAATTATTCTGGACATCAATTTCAAGGAAAGTAAAGGAAAAAAATCGTTCAACAGATTAAGTACTTTAAACAACAGAAAAGCACGCAGCAACTGTAAAACAGTGTTTTTTAACAGTGCAGTATTTGATGTGGTTTTTATGGATTCGAAAGTTTGACAATATCTAATTTGGATAGGAATGACATTATGCAGGTGGACATGAATAGTATTACAGATGTTTTCTGTTTTCAGGAAAAAACCCAGAGGTGACAGCAACCCACTTATAAATTACTAATTACCGATCCTATGAAGAGGTATTTTAAAGTAAAGAAACTCGAGAACCCATGTCTCCCATATGTATGTGGGCAAAGTGTTTTGACACACCTGATAAGTCTTAGTACTATCTTTGAGATGTTCTGCAATATTAGTTTTTAATTTTCTTTTGGTGGACTCCACATATTCAATGTTGCGTTTAATGCACTCTGTGATATCAACAATGTTAGTGCTCTCACAATTCAAAAACCTGAAATGAAAAAGAACTAGTCTGACTTGCAAAATAGCAAACATTAAATTGTGAGGTGTCACAATGTAAAAATGTCCAAGGTTGGTCCTCTAAAATTCAACTAGTCATCTTGGTAGAGGATGGAAAAAATCCTCTTCAATATTTGTATAATTTGATAAAATTTGGAACGATACTCAATTTAAGAGGTGACCTTAGACTAATTGTATTTCTTCCTGTGATTTCTCTTGCTACTAGTTAAAGGGTAGTATGTAGAGATGAGCGAACATACTCATCCGAGCTTGATGCTCGATCGAGCATTAGCGTACTCGTAACTGCTCGTTGCTCGGACGAGTATTTCGCCCGCTCGAGAAAATGGCAGCTCCCGCCGTTTTGCTTTTTGGCGGCCAGAAACAGAGCCAATCACAAGCCAGGAGACTCTGCACTCCACCCAGCATGACGTGGTACCCTTACACGTAGATAGCAGTGGATGGCTGGCCAGATCAGGTGACCCTGGGATAGACTAGCCGCTGCCCGCGCTGCTCGGATCATTCTCTGTCTGGATGCCGCTAGGGAGAGAGCTGCTGCTGGTCAGGGAAAGCGTTAGGGTGTTCTATTAGCTTACTGTTAGGCAGGAGTGATTCTACAACAACCCAACAGCCCTTCTTAGGGCTACAATAACGTTATACTTTTTTTTTTTATTTGCTTGTGGCTGGGCTTGCTGGCACTAGTAGTGCAGCTAGTACCATATTGTGAGGAATTAGCAGGGGGACTTGCTACCGTTGTGTTTAGCTCTTAGTGACACACATATCCACCTCAAACACCAAAGTGGGACAATTTATTAGGGGTTTGATTTCAATTAGGCACAGTCTGCCAGTTTCTTTTTATTTTACGTTTATTTTTTTAATAACTCAGTGTCATCTCATCTTGCATAGTAGTGTGCTTTCATACTTGGCTAGAAAATAGCCATAGGAGAATCCAAACGTCTTACTTACGCCTACAGTAGCGTTATATATATTTGATTTCTGGTTGATCTGCTGGTGGCTGTACTTGCTGCAGTGCATCTACTAGCAAATTGTGAGCAATTTGTAGTGAGACTTGCGACCACTGTGTTTTGCGCTTAGTGACGCACATATCCATCGCAAAGACCGAAGTGGGAAAATTTATTAGGGCCCAGGGTTGTATTTCAATTAGGCACAGTCTGCCATTTCCTTTTTTATTTTACGTTTATTTTTTTCATAACTCAGCGTCATCTCATCTGGCATAGTAGTGTGCTTTAATACTTGGCTAGAAAATAGCCATAGGAGAATCCAAACGTCTTACTTACGCCTACAGTAGCGTTATATATATTTGATTTCTGGTTGATCTGCTGGTGGCTGTAGTTGCTGCAGTGCATCTACTAGCAAATTGTGAGCAATTTGTAGTGAGACATGCGACCACTGTGTTTTGTGCTTAGTGACGCACATATCCATCGCAAAGACCGAAGTGGGAAAATTTATTAGGGCCCGGGGTTGTATTTCAATTAGGCACAGTCTGCCATTTCCTTTTTTATTTTACGTTTATTTTTTTCATAACTCAGCGTCATCTCATCTGGCATAGTAGTGTGCTTTAATACTTGGCTAGAAAATAGCCATAGGAGAATCCAAACGTCTTACTTACGCCTACAGTAGCGTTATATATATTTGATTTCTGGTTGATCTGCTGGTGGCTGTAGTTGCTGCAGTGCATCTACTAGCAAATTGTGAGCAATTTGTAGTGAGACTTGCGACCACTGTGTTTTGCGCTTAGTGACGCACATATCCATCGCAAAGACCGAAGTGGGAAAATTTATTAGGGCCCGGGGTTGTATTTCAATTAGGCACAGTCTGCCATTTCCTTTTTTATTTTACGTTTATTTTTTTCATAACTCAGCGTCATCTCATCTGGCATAGTAGTGTGCTTTAATACTTGGCTAGAAAATAGCCATAGGAGAATCCAAACGTCTTACTTACGCCTACAGTAGCGTTATATATATTTGATTTCTGGTTGATCTGCTGGTGGCTGTAGTTGCTGCAGTGCATCTACTAGCAAATTGTGAGCAATTTGTAGTGAGACTTGCGACCACTGTGTTTTGCGCTTAGTGACGCACATATCCATCGCAAAGACCGAAGTGGGAAAATTTATTAGGGCCCAGGGTTGTATTTCAATTAGGCACAGTCTGCCATTTCCTTTTTTATTTTACGTTTATTTTTTTCATAACTCAGCGTCATCTCATCTGGCATAGTAGTGTGCTTTAATATTTGGCTAGAAAATAGCCATAGGAGAATCCAAACGTCTTACTTACGCCTACAGTAGCGTTATATATATTTGATTTCTGGTTGATCTGCTGGTGGCTGTAGTTGCTGCAGTGCATCTACTAGCAAATTGTGAGCAATTTGTAGTGAGACTTGCGACCACTGTGTTTTGCGCTTAGTGACGCACATATCCATCGCAAAGACCGAAGTGGGAAAATTTATTAGGGCCCAGGGTTGTATTTCAATTAGGCACAGTCTGCCATTTCCTTTTTTATTTTACGTTTATTTTTTTCATAACTCAGCGTCATCTCATCTGGCATAGTAGTGTGCTTTAATATTTGGCTAGAAAATAGCCATAGGAGAATCCAAACGTCTTACTTACGCCTACAGTAGCGTTATATATATTTGATTTCTGGTTGATCTGCTGGTGGCTGTAGTTGCTGCAGTGCATCTACTAGCAAATTGTGAGCAATTTGTAGTGAGACTTGCGACCACTGTGTTTTGCGCTTAGTGACGCACATATCCATCGCAAAGACCGAAGTGGGAAAATTTATTAGGGCCCAGGGTTGTATTTCAATTAGGCACAGTCTGCCATTTCCTTTTTTATTTTACGTTTATTTTTTTCATAACTCAGCGTCATCTCATCTGGCATAGTAGTGTGCTTTAATACTTGGCTAGAAAATAGCCATAGGAGAATCCAAACGTCTTACTTACGCCTACAGTAGCGTTATATATATTTGATTTCTGGTTGATCTGCTGGTGGCTGTAGTTGCTGCAGTGCATCTACCAGCAAATTGTGAGCAATTTGTAGTGAGACTTGCGACCACTGTGTTTTGTACTTAGTGACGCACATATCCATCGCAAAGACCGAAGTGGGACAATTTATTAGGGCCCGGGTTTGTATTTCAATTAGGCACAGTCTGCCATTTCCTTTTTTATTTTACGTTTATTTTTTTCATAACTTAGCGTCATCTCATCTGGCATAGCAGTGTGCTTTAATACTTGGCTAGAAAATAGCCATAGGAGAATCCAAACGTCTTACTTACGCCTACAGTAGCGTTATATATATTTGATTTCTGGTTGATCTGCTGGTGGCTGTAGTTGCTGCAGTGCATCTACTAGCAAATTGTGAGCAATTTGAAGTGAGACTTGCGACCACTGTGTTTTGCGCTTAGTGACGCACATATCCATCGCAAAGACCGAAGTGGGAAAATTTATTAGGGCCCGGGGTTGTATTTCAATTAGGCACAGTCTGCCATTTCCTTTTTTATTTTACGTTTATTTTTTTCATAACTCAGCGTCATCTCATCTGGCATAGCAGTGTGCTTTCATACTTGGCTAGAAAATAGCCATAGCAATAGGATAGCATCGTTTGGTTTTAAAAACTAAAAAACACAAAAAAAAAAAAAAAAACACAAAAAAAAGTTTAAAAAAAAAAATAAAGTTATAACTCTCATTTTCAAAATGTTTAACCCGAGGGCTAGGGGTAGAGGACGAGGGCGGGGACGTGGGCGTCCAACTACTGCAGGGGTCAGAGGCCGTGGTCCTGGGCGGGGTGAGACACCACCTGCTTATGAGGGAGCAGGGGAACGCCGCAGAGCTACGCTCCCTAGGTTCATGTCTGAAGTTACTGGGACTCGTGGTAGAGCACTGTTGAGGCCAGAACAGTGCGAACAGGTGATGTCGTGGATTGCCGACAATGCTTCGAGCAATTTGTCCACCAGTCAGTCTTCCACGCAGTCCACCCATGTCACCGAAATCGGCACTCCTCCAGCTCCTGCACCTCAGCCTCCTCCCCCCCAGTCTGCCCCCTCCCAGCAAAATTTGCCATTTGAACCGGCATACTCTGAGGAACTGTTTTCTGGACCCTTCCCACAGTCACAAACCACTTGTCCGGTTGCTGATGAGCAATTTTCCGATGCCCAGGTTTTCCACCAGTCGCAGTCTGTGGGTGATGATGACCTCGTTGACGTACTGGAAGAAGTGTGTAAAGAGGTGTCCGACGATGAGGAGACACGGTTGTCAGACAGTGGGGAAGTTGTTGTCAGGGCAGGAAGTCCGAGGGGGGAGCAGACTGAGGGATCGGAGGATGATGAGGTGACAGACCCAAGTTGGGTTGAGAGGCCGGGTGAACACAGTGCTTCTGAGACGGAGGAGAGTCCTCGACCAGAACAGGTTGGAAGAGGCAGTGGTGGGGCCAGACGGAGAGGCAGGGCCAGAGCTGGTGCATCAGCGCCAAATGTGTCAACTAGTGAAGCTCCCGTGGCGAGGGCTCCTGCGGCGAGGGCTAGATTTTCAGAAGTCTGGAGGTTCTTTAAGGAAACACCGGATGACCGACGGACTGTGGTGTGCCACATTTGCCAAACCAGGATCAGCAGGGGTTCCACCACTTATAGCTTAACTACCACCAGTATGCGCAGGCATATGAATGCTAAACACCCCACTCAGTGGCAACAAGCGCGTTCACCTCCGGCCGTGCACACCACTGCTCCTTCCCCTGTGTCAGCTGATAGTCAGCCCCCTGCCCAGGACCCTGCCACAAAAACCCCATCGTCGCCTCCACGATCCTCCACAGCATCCACCAGCGTTCAGCTCTCCATACCCCAGACGCTGGAGCGGAAACGCAAATATAGTGCAACCCACCCGCAAGCCCAAGCCCTTAATGTGCACATCTCCAGATTGCTAAGTCTGGAGATGCTGCCCTATAGGCTAGTAGAGACCGAGGCCTTTCGCAGCCTCATGGCGGCGGCCGCCCCTCGGTATTCGGTCCCCAGCCGCCACTACTTTTCCCGATGTGCCGTCCCAGCCCTGCACCAGCACGTGTCAGACAACATAATCCGTGCCCTGACCAACGCCGTTTCTGACAAGGTCCACCTGACCACGGACACGTGGACGAGTGCTGCCGGGCAGGGCCACTATGTATCGCTGACGGCACATTGGGTTAACTTGGTGGAGGCTGGGACCGAGTCTGACCCTGCGGCTGGTCATATACTGCCGGTGCCGAGGATTGCGGGGCCTACCTCGGTCCAGGTGTTTCAGGCCTACTATGCCTCCTCCTCCTCCCACCCCTCCTCCACCTCCTCCTCCGAACTACCATCCGTGGGCATGGCGCCATCAGTCGGTAGCTCTAGGCACAGCAGCAGTGCCGTCGCTAAGCGACAGCAGGCGGTGCTCAAACTGCTGAGCCTAGGCGATAAAAGGCACACCGCCCAAGAACTATTACAGGGCATCATGGCGCAGACTGATCTGTGGCTGGCACCGCTGAACCTGAAGCCAGGCATGGTTGTGTGTGACAACGGCCATAACCTGGTGGCGGCTCTGCAACTCGGCAGACTGACACATGTGCCATGCCTGGCCCATGTGTTAAATCTCATAGTTCAGCGTTTCCTCAAGACATACCCCAATCTGTCTGATTTGCTCACAAAGGTGCGCCGCATCTGTGCGCATTTCAGGAAGTCCAGCACAGATGCTGCCACTCTCAGGGCAGCGCAGCGCCGCCTCCAACTGCCCGCTCACCGACTGTTGTGCGACGTGCCCACGAGGTGGAATTCAACACTGACCATGTTATCCAGAGTTTACCAGCAGCGCCGAGCGATTGTAGACTGCCAGATGTCAACTTCCACCAGAACTGGTAGTCAGGTCAGTCAGCTTCCTCAAGTCTACAATGAGGAGTGGACGTGGATGTCTGATATCTGTCAGGTGCTGAGTAACTTTGAGGAGTCAACACAGATGGTCAGTGGCGATGCCGCCATCATCAGCCTCACCATCCCGCTGCTTGGCCTGTTGAAAAACTCTCTGGTCAGCATGAAGTCGGAAGCTTTGCGCTCCTCACAAGAGACGGGGGAAGAAGATTCCCTTGTTGATAGCCAAAGCACCCTTAGGTCTGTTTCTCAGCGCATATCGGAGGAGGTGGAGGTGGAGGAGGATGAGGAGGAAGAGGAGGAGAATGTTGGCGAGACACAACAGGGGACCATTGTTGAGTCCTTCACTGTTGAGCGTGTATGGGCAGAAGAAGAGGAGTTGGAGGAGTTGGAGGAGGAGGAAATGGACAGTCAGGCCAGTGAGGGGAGTGAATTCTTACGCGTTGGTACTCTGGCGCATATGGCAGATTTCATGCTAGGCTGCCTATCCCGTGACCCTCGCGTTCAAAGAATTTATTCCAGCACCGATTACTGGGTGTTCACTCTCCTGGACCCACGGTACAAGCAAAATCTTTCCACTCTCATCCCTGGAGAGGAAAGGAGTGTGAGAATGCATGAATACCAGCAGGCCCTGGTGCACAAGCTGAAACACTATTTCCCTTCTGACAGCGCTAGCGGCAGAGTGCGTAGTTCTGCGGGACAAGTAGCGAGGGAGAGTAGGCGAGCAGGCAGCTTGTCCAGCACTGGCAAGGGTACGCTTTACAAGGCTTTTGCCAGCTTTATGTCACCCCAGCAAGACACTGTCACCTGTCCCCAGTCTCGGCAGAGTAGGGCTGATCTTTACAGAAAGATGGTGAGGGAGTACATAGCTGACCATACCATCGTCCTAAATGATCACACAGCTCCCTACAACTACTGGGTTTCAAAGCTGGACATGTGGCACGAACTGGCGCTGTACGCCTTGGAGGTTCTTGCCTGCCCTGCCGCTAGCGTCTTGTCCGAGCGGGTTTTCAGTGCAGCTGGTAGCATCATCACCGATAAGCGTACACGCCTGTCGACTGACAGCGCTGACAGGCTGACGCTTATCAAGATGAATAAAGCCTGGATTTCTCCTAATTTCCAATCTCCAGCAGGTGAAGGAAGCTCAACCTGAATAATTTATCCACTCCTCCTCCTCCTCATTTTCCTCCTTCTCCTCCTCTTTGTACAGTAAAGCAGAGGAAACTGGCTATTTTTTGACAGGGCCCACTGGCTCTAGCTATAGTACTTTATGCATTTAATTTTTCTGGAGGGTCCTCTGTTTTAAACAATTTTTGGGAGTGCCACATACAGGCACTCAATCTATTCCATTTTTCTGGAGCTCCACCTACCTGCTCCTCTGGTTTGAAAACTTTTTTGGACTGCCACATACAGGCACTCAATCTATTCCATTTTTCTGGAGGGCCACCTACCTGCTCCTCTGGTTTGAAAACTTTTTTGGACTGCCACATACAGGCACTCAATCTATTCCATTTTTCTGGAGGGCCACCTACCTGCTCCTCTGGTTTGAAAACTTTTTTGGACTGCCACATACAGGCACTCAATCTATTCCATTTTTCTGGAGGGCCACCTACCTGCTCCTCTGGTTTGAAAACTTTTTTGGACTGCCACATACAGGCACTCAATCTATTCCATTTTTCTGGAGGGCCACCTACCTGCTCCTCTGGTTTAAAAACTTTTTTGGACTGCCACATACAGGCACTCAATCTATTCCATTTTTCTGGAGGGCCACCTACCTGCTCCTCTGGTTTGAAAACTTTTTTGGACTGCCACATACAGGCACTCAATCTATTCCATTTTTCTGGAGGGCCACCTACCTGCTCCTCTGGTTTGAAAACTTTTTTGGACTGCCACATACAGGCACTCAATCTATTCCATTTTTCTGGAGGGCCACCTACCTGCTCCTCTGGTTTGAAAACTTTTTTGGACTGCCACATACAGGCACTATCCAAATTGAATTGTCTCCATAGCAGCCTCCACACGTTGTCTCCATTGCTACCTCCAAAAGTCGTCCATATAGCTGCCTCCATACATCGTCCCTTTATCAAACGAGGTTTGTCAGGCCGAAATTTGGGTTGTTTTCATGGATTCCACATCAAAGTTGTTAACTTTGTCGCCACCCTGCTGTGTTATCCACAAAATACATTGGCAAACTTTTACCATTTACGGATATTATTTCAGCGCTTCTTGCGCATCTGTTTACATTCCCCTCACCCGCCATATCCTAAACTTATAAGAACGCTACTACACTTGATCTCATACAAAAGGTTCTTAGAAGTGCTGTTTGGGGAGTAGCCTAGAGACAGGGGCTTGGATTGGCGAAAGCTCGCCTGGCAGCGGAGCGCCAGCTCCATGCCAAGAACCAACTAACATAGTTTTAACTGCAGCACCTTTAATCTACTACTAGTTCACTGCCTCCATACATGCCCGCCTTATCAAACGTGCTGTGTCAGGCAGAATTTTGGGTTGTTTTCATGGCTTCCACAACAAACTTGTTAACTTTGTCGCCACCCTGCTGTGTAATCCACAAAATATACTGGCAAACTTTTACCATTTACGGATATTATTTCAGCGCTTCTTGCGCATCTGTTTACATTACCCTCACCCGCCATATCCTAAACTTATAAGAACGCTACTACACTTGATCTTATACAAAAGGTTCTTAGAAGTGCTGTTTGGGGAGTAGCCTAGAGACAGGGGCTTGGATTGGCGAAAGCTCGCCTGGCAGCGGAGCGCCAGCTCCATGCCAAGAACCAACTAACATAGTTTTAACTGCAGCACCTTTAATCTACTACTAGTTCACTGCCTCCATACATGCCCGCCTTATCAAACGTGCTGTGTCAGGCAGAATTTTGGGTTGTTTTCATGGCTTCCACAACAAACTTGTTAACTTTGTCGCCACCCTGCTGTGTAATCCACAAAATATACTGGCAAACTTTTACCATTTACGGATATTATTTCAGCGCTTCTTGCGCTTCTGTTTACATTACCCTCACCCGCCATATCCTAAACTTATAAGAACGCTACTACACTTGATCTTATACAAAAGGTTCTTAGAAGTGCTGTTTGGGGAGTAGCCTAGAGACAGGGGCTTGGATTGGCGAAAGCTCGCCTGGCAGCGGAGCGCCAGCTCCATGCCAAGAACCAACTAACATAGTTTTAACTGCAGCACCTTTAATCTACTACTAGTTCACTGCCTCCATACATGCCCGCCTTATCAAACGTGCTGTGTCAGGCAGAATTTTGGGTTGTTTTCATGGCTTCCACAACAAACTTGTTAACTTTGTCGCCACCCTGCTGTGTAATCCACAAAATATCCTGGCAAACTTTTATCATGTACCGATATTATTTGAGCCCTTCTTGCTCACCTCCTTTGGTTCCTCTCTGCTACCCATTGGTTTGAAGCATGAGTCCATTTAGGGTATGTCGCCATGCCACTCTCTAGCCTTCCGCTGCTGCCGCTGCCTCTGCATGCCGTCCCCTATAGTGTCAGGGTCAATTATTGGATGTTTTAGATGCTATCTAGCTTCATTCTGTCACTCTGTCATGGCCATGCTGTTGCCCATAATTTTGGCATAATGGTGCATTTAAGCAGCCTCAGAGGCATCCATGCATGCTGCCCCTGCTGTTTCCTGTCCATTTCCGTGGTGTTTCCATCCTTTTCTGAGGTTTCCAGGTGTTTGGCCAAGCTTCCCTGTGCAGAGCCTTGGTCCCCTTGAAAAATGCTCGAGTCTCCCATTGACTTCAATGGGGCTCGTTACTCGAAACGAGCACTCGAGCATCGGGAAAAGTTCGTCTCGAATAACGAGTACCCGAGCATTTTAGTGCTCGCTCATCTCTAATCATGATGGATATACTCTATGTCCCATATTGTGTTCCTGGATAATAAAGTCCTCATCATTACAGCAAGCTCTTTTTAACCTAGTAATTTTCCCACCCCTATGGCTTTTATGGTATGGTCAAGGTGATTGCTGTCAGCCTTATTTTTCCTGGTCAAAAATGTTTCTACTCTATTAAAGAAATTTCCAAAAAGGACACTAATTTACTAGTCACATAAAAAAGAAGTTGAAATTATTACAATTCAAAGAAGATGTTCCAAGTGTGGTATGAACGATACATCTACGGGCCACACAATCAGTATGTGGTCAATGTACCACCATACTAGACAATGTCACATGAGAAGAGATTTCATTATGAAAAACTCTTTTTTCCACCATCCCATAAAATAATAATAATTCTTTATTTATATAGCGCACACAATTGACCTGGGTGGGACTAGAACCCAGGACTCCAGTGCTGCAAGACAGAAGTGCTACCCACTCAGCCACCGTTCAGCCTTACATAAAAAGGTTTGCCTATGAGGGTGAAAATCGAGACCCCATTGGTGCTCCTTTTACTTGAAGAATAAAGGTATCATCAAAAACAAAAAAGTTGTAGGCGAGAAGATATTTTGTAACATATACTTGCATAGCTCAGGTTAGTATGAATTGGATTTGTAAAGATGGTGGGTCAGGGAAATAATCATGTGGTATGCATGTTTATAATACACGTACATCACGCATCGTCCAAGAGTAATTGGATTTACAAGCAAAATTGCTAGATATCCTGAGACCTCTTTTGTGACTCTGAGATAGTCTCTGTGTTGTTTGACCAGTAGTTGAAAAAGATTATCCAACCACTGGCATACTTTCACTTTTAGAGAGGGGGATCTATCTTTATGAATCTTAGGCAAATGGGGTATGAGGGACAAAAATAATATATATTTTTCTGATTTTTCTGGTGCGATACATGTATTTAAACCTTCTTGTATCAAACTTTTGATATGAATTGCAAATGTGGTAGTAGGTTCTTCCTATAAAACCTTATAGGACTGTTTGTCACCTTAATATCCAAGGCTAATTTTAAACAACCTTACTGCCTTTGTCGGTCACCTTGATAATGTTGTTATTTTTGGATTGTAAATGCGACAAAGCAAGCCATTGTTCGGCGTTCAGGTTTCTGCTCTTGACAGGGAACCCTACATTGTACAATCTCAAAGGATCACATTCCACAGTCTGTTGGAATTGGTCCATAGCTGATACCCTTGAATAAGGAGGGTAAAAAGACTGATTGGGGATTTTGTACCTTACAGAGTGAATATATTTATCTCCTGGTGTATAATTGGTAAGATTTTTTAAACTCACTCAAAGTGCACTGATCCCTTAAGTTTATATTCATTGATGCCTGATTTCGACAACGTAGAAAACCTCCTCACCTCCAACGACTCATACTGTATAGCAGGGTCAGACACAAAAAAAGGCAGTTTATCAGTTAATGCTCTTACAAATCTATGCACATCAAGCAGTTTCAAACATATGAAAATGGTTGGTGGGTACAAAATTTCAAAAACTTAAACTCAAAACTTGGCATTATAGATTAGAGATAAGCAGGAGTCCTCAGTCACAAGTGGAAATGTCTGAATCTGAGCTCTTGCCCCTTTTATAACCTCCCTTTTTCAGTATATAATGTGGAGTGTGATGTCCAGATTTTCTGAAATTTATTAAAAATTCCCCATTTTCTAAATTCTTTGCTTTGGGTCACTTATTAAGAAATGGGATAATTATATCCCTCAATGTATGAAAAACCAACTTTAATGGACATCCACCATGGGATTACTGGTGGTAGAGTTTCCTAAATAGGCTGCTCGTTATGTCTAGGGAATGGGGGGACCATGTTTAACATGTATTTCAGAGCTTTTATTACTTTGTAAAACTGGCCGAGGAGCTCAGGCTGACAGCCCCCGAGCACCTCTTAGCTTCCCTGGACTTTAATTTATGCATGACCCCTGCTGCAAGCCACTTCCTGCCTCTGGCCGGTGGCTTCAGAGGGCCCATACGTGGAGAGAGTAGGCCTGTGCTCTCTCCTATTTCCCCCGCCAACAGCAGGAGGAGGCTTACAGAGGAGGGGCGTGCATAAATTTAAGTCTGGGGAAGCCAAGAGGTGCCATTTGCCTGAGCGCCTGAAAGCACAATCTAACGGGCATCTGATGAAAGCGGTCCTGTGGTCCTTCATAGGACCCCAGGGCTGCCATGGAAGCAGTCAGCACAATGATGATCAGCGGGGTAAGTACCCAGTACTGCCCTATAGACATCGCGGTCACTATGACCACAGTGCCCAAGGCCATATCTGTCATGAGGCGGGATGAAAGGGCAGCGGATCATTGCCAGTAATACTGACTCACCAATAGCTGGCAAGACTATGCTACCTGAAAAATAAATTACATTGTCATCTTTAAGGCATCAATGTAATTAATAGGCAGAGCGCTGTAGCACAGAGTACCTGTGTGCACCACTCTGCAGGACACAGGCCGGCAGCCAGCGATGTCCTCTCCTGCTCCTGCAAAAATGAAAACAAGAAAGCATGTGTTAGGTAGCAAAACATCAAAAGATTACTTTATTGAAAAGAATGGACATACAACAGACATCGATAGGACAAAAATAAAACCATTTAAAAAGGATGCACTCTAGTGCACCCATGAATGCAGAGTCACTTGGAGCCCGACACCTGATAATGTCTGGTTATCCAGACATCAGCACCCAACAAACCAATCTCACAACACTAGCTCCGAAATATATAAGTATAGAGGCTGGGCAAGTGTTTGTAGGCTACAATGGAATGATCACAATCAGCAAGTCCGGCATGAGGATATACAACAATATGTGCACAAATGTGCATAATATCCCTCTATGCCGTAATGTCTGGCATGCAGAATATAGACCCACAAACACTAGTCCAAGCTGTAAATTTACCGGGAGATGTGAGGTGGAGGTGAGGGCTCAGGACAGGTCTTTCTCAGGGGTCGCAGCTTCCTCGGCGCACATGCCCCCCTCTTCTAGGGCGCGCGCCAGCTCGCTAAGATTTAAAGGGCCAGCGCGCCGGTAATTGGCGCTGGCCTATTATAAGTTTCTGCCTCTTCCTGTGACCCTTGCCGGATCTTCAAGTCTTCCCCATGAAGAGAAAGCTCTCCTGTTATTCCTGCGTTCCTGTTATTCCTGCGTTCCTGTTATTCCTGCGTTCCTGTTATTCCTGTGTGCCAGTCCGTTCCTGTGGTCCTGCGTTCCTGTGTGCCAGTCTGTTCCTGTGGTCCTGCTTTCCTGTGTGCCAGTCCATTCCTGTGGTCCTGCGTTCCTGTGTGCCAGTCCGTTCCTGTGGTCCTGCGTTCCTGTGTGCCAGTCCATTCCTGTGGTCCTGCGTTCCTGCGTGCCAGTCTGTTCCTGTGGTCCTGCGTGCCAGTCCGTCTCTGTGGTCCTGTGTTCCTGTGTGCCAGCTTCTGCGCTTCCTGACGTGAGTCCTGGTGTCTCCTGTATTACTACCTTGGCGGCCACCACAGGCTAGTCACACCTGTGGAACGACCTGGTGGTTACCTGCCGCAGCAAGTCCCTCCCGCTTTGCGGCAGGCTCTGGTGAACACTGGGTTCCACTTAGACTCCGGTCCCAGGTCGGCTAGTACCACCTCCCGCGGTGGTCCAGAGGGTCCACAGACTCCCAGTCATTACAGTAAGATCCGGACTTGGACCTTCCCAAGAAGAACTTTTAGGCCAAGTCACTTCCACTCTTCAACAGCTGCTTGACTCCAGGCCTCAGCATCAAGTTCCGGTGACTACTCCTGCAGCAGTTTCTTTGACTACTCCTGCGACTTCGCCTTTTCCACCGGCACCGGAGCCTAGGATGAGTCTCTTTAACAAATATGATGGCGATCCCAAACAGTGCAGAGGATTCATCACCTTGTGCTCGCTGCATATTGAACTAATGTCATCTTAGTTGGTCAGCGAACGTTCCAAGGTGGCCTTCATCATCAGCCTCCTCACTGGGAAGGCCCTGGCCTGGGCTACTCCTCTGTGGGACAGGAACGATCCAGTTACGGCCACCCTTACCAACTTCCTGGCAGAGTTCCGGTCAGTGTTTGAGGAGCCAGCTCTACTGAACCTACGCCAAGGAGACTTCACTGTGGGTGAATATGCTGTCCAGTTCCGCACCTTGGCGTCTGAACTCAGTTGGAACTAGGCGGCCTTATGTGCGACCTTTAAGAAAGGCCTTTCCTCACAGTTAAGGATTCTTTGGCTGCCCGTGATCTGCCGACTACTTTGAGTTGTCTTATCACCTTGGCCACCTGGATAGATGTGCGGTTCTTGGAACGAGCTGAAGAGTTGCGGCACGAGCGACCTCTAGTCCGGCTTCCACGTCTGCCATGGTTGGCTCCAGTCTTCCAGAATCCGTTCCAGCCTCCAGTTGCACAGTCTGCAGGGGAGCCTATGCAGGTTGACAGAGCTCGACTTTCGCCTGCAGAACGATCCAGACGTTTCCAAGAAAACCTTTGTCTGAACTGTGCCAGCCCCAAACATCACATCGGGGCTTGTCCAGTCCGTCCCCAAAGTTTGGGAAACCCCAGCACCTAGGGCTTCTGGGAGAGGCGTCTCCCACAGCTGAAGAGGCCTTCTCCAAGTTGAAGTCCGCTTTTGTCTCGGCACCAGTCCTCTCTAGGCCTGATACCAGCAAACCTTTTCATCTTGAGGTGGATGCATCCTCTGTTGGGGCTGGAGCGGTGCTCTCCCAGAGAGGGCCCAAGGGTCGGACTTCCACATGCGGCTTCTTTTCCAAGACCTTTTCCCCAGCTGAGAGAAATCACTCTATTGGAGACAGAGATCTGTTGGCCATCAAGCTTGCGCTAGAAGAATGGCGGTATCTTCTGGAAGATGCTCTCCATCCCATGAGTGTGTATACTGACCACAAAAACATGTTATACCTCCAGACAGCCCAGCCTCTGAACCCCAGGCAAGCCCGGTGGTCATTGTTCTTCTCCCGATTCAATCTGCTTATCCATTTTTGTCCGGCTGACAAGAATAACAAGGCTGATGCCCTGTCCCGGGCTTCGGATGTGGCTGGAGAAGAACCAGTTCCTTGGCACATAATTTCTCCGGGCCAGCTTGTTGTTGCAGCTCCAGTTGATCTTCGGCAGCTACCTCCTGGCAAGACATATGTTAGACCTGTTCTCCAGAAGAGGATATTATCTTGGGGACATTCTTCTCGTGTGGCTGGGCATCCTGGGGTGCAGCGCACTGTGGCCCTCATATCTCCCGCTACTACTGTTGGCCAGACCTGGTCAAAGATGTTTGGGAGTTTGTGGGATCCTGCTCTTCCTGTGCCCGCAAAACAAAGCCTCTCACCTCGAACCGGCTGGACACTTACTGCCTTTGCCGATACCCAGTCGCCCATGGTCCAACGTGGCGATGGACTTTGTCACCAATCTGCCTCGGGCCGTACTGTCATCCAGGTGGTGACGGACCAGTTTTCAAAGATGTCCCATTTTGTTTCCCTTCCAGGTCCTCCGTCTTCCCCACAGCTTGCCAGTCTATTCTTCAGACACATCTTCCGGCTGCATGGTCTTCCGCTTCACATCGTGTCCGATCGAGGAGTCCAGTTCGTGTCAAGATTCTGGCGTTCTTTGTGTAACCAGCTGCGGGTCAACCTAGACTTTTCCTCCGCATACCACCCGCAGTCTAATGGTCAAGTGGAGAGGGTGAACCAGACTTTGGGCTGCTATCTTCGTCACTTTGTCTCAGCCCGTCAGGACAACTGGGCTGACCTACTACCTTGGGCTGAGTTCTTCTACAATTCCTTGGATTCGGGGTCTACTGGTTCAGCTCTGTTCTTTGTGGTCTATGGACGTATTCCTCACCCGCCTCTCCCACTGTCTACTTCCTCTGATGTCCCTGCAGTAGAGGATTTGGTGCAGGACCTCAAGTCTATTTGGGACCAGACCCGCCAGTCCCTTCTACGAGCTACGAACCGTACCAAAACCCAGGCTGATAAGAAACGTCAAGCTCCTCCTGTCTTCTCTCCTGGTGACAAAGTATGGTTGTCCTCCAAATACATCCGACTTAAGATACCCAGTTACAAACTTGGTCCCTGATTTCTCGGTCCCTTTGAGGTAAGCGCATCAACCAAGTGGCCTACAAGCTCCATCTTCCATCATCTATGCTCATCCCGAACTCTTTCCATGTCTCCCTCCTGAAACCAGTCATGTTGAACAGCTTTTTCCAGCAATCCCCTCCTCCTGCTCCTGTGGCGGATTCCCCAGATGTCTACGAAGTTAAGGAGGTTCTGGACATGAAGATCGTGAGGGGTAAGCGGTTCTTTCTTGTAGAATGGAAGGAGAGATCCTGGTAGCCTGAAGAAAACATCTTGGATCGGACTCTCCTCCAGAGGTTTCTTGGGACCAAGAAGAAGAGGGGGAGGCCAAAGGGGGGGGGGGTACTGTCACGGGTGCTCCCGCTATCTCTGTCTCCGATCGCGGGCGCACCCGTGCCCCTCAGCCCGACCTCCGATCCGCTCACCTCCCCTGGCTCCAGCGATGTCCTCTCCTGCTCATGCGGCCGGTATTTGGCGCTGGCCTATTATAAGTATCTGCCTCTTCCTGTGACCCTTGCCGGATCTTCAAGTCTTCCCCATGAAGAGAAATCTCTCCTGTTATTCCTGCGTTCCTGTTATTCCTGCGTTCCTGTTATTCCTGCATTCCTGTGATTCCTGTGTGCCAGTCCGTTCCTGTGGTCCTGCGTTCCTGTGTGCCAGTCCGTTCCTGTGGTCCTGCATTCCTGTGTGCCAGTCCGTTCCTGTGGTCCTGCGTGCCAGTCCGTCTCTGTGGTCCTGCGTTCCTGTGTGCCAGCTCCTGCGCTTCCTTACATGAGTCCTGGTGTCTCCTGTATTGCTAGCTTGGCAGCCACCGCAGGCTACTCGCACCTGTGGAACGACCTGGTGGTTACCCGCCGCAGCAAGTCCATCCCGCTTTGCGGCGGGCTCTGGTGAACACTGGGTTCCACTTGGACTCCGGTCCCAGGTCGGATAGTACCACCTCCCGCAGTGGTCCAGAGGATCCACAGTCTCCCAGTCGTTACAACCAGCTGTTAGCGCAGGAGCCCCACTGTCAACTACAGCCAATCTCCCACAGTGATCACAGGAGTTATGCTTCTCAGGCTTTCATGTCAAGATGTGTCAACAGACCTCAATTCCTGATGTACATGTAAGTACAGATGGGTTAAGGGGTTAAACTAAAAGTGATTGTAGTTTAAAAGTTTCGGAAAGCCTGTCTTTTCATTTGATTTACTATGAAACAACTTACCACCATATTTTTTGTATGGACCATTTATATATTCATTTAAATCAATCATGTCCCCTCGTAGTTTCCAGATTAAATAAATTTAGTTGCCTTAATCTTTCCTCATAACTAAGACCCTCCATACCCCTTTTCATTTTTGTGACTCTTCATTGAACCCGCTCCAGCTCCAAGGCATCCTTTTTATGGACCGGACCCCAGAACTGGACAGCATATTCCAGGTGAGGTGAACCAATGCCTTGTACAGTGGAAATATTACAACCCTATCTCGAGATTTTGTTGGCTTTAGAGGCAGCTGATTGACATTGCATGCTGTTATTTAATTTATGATCTACTAGTACCCCCAGGTCCTTCTCAACAACAGACACTCCCAGATTTACTCCCCCAAGGACATATGTTGCTTGTGGATTATTAGCCCCCAGATGCATAACCTCACATTTATCCAAATTGAAACTCATTTGTCAAGTGGATAACCAAACTCAGTTTGTCCAAGTCACCCTGCAGCCTATAAACATCCTCCATAGACTACACAGCTGGGTGTCATCTGCAAAAATAGACACAGTGCTACTAATTCCTACCTCTATATCATTAATAAATATATTAAATAGTAGTGGGCCAAGCACAGAACCCTGGGGTACACCACTTATAACTTGGAACCATTCTGAGCAGGAATCATTGACCACAACTCTCTGGATACGATCCTTCAGCCAGTTTGCAATCCAATTGCAAATGATTCCTGCCAAACCAGTAGACCTTATTTTATTCATCAGGCATCTGTGAGGGACAGTGTCAAATGCCTTTGCAAAGTCCAAGAGCACAAAATCCACAGCAGCTCCTCCATCAAGTCATCTGCTCACCTCTTCATAGAAGCAGGTCAGGTTAGTCTGGCAACTTCTATCCTTAGTAAACCCATGCTGGCTGTTACTTATTATACTATTTGATGTCACATTCTCCAGTATATAGTCTTTTACTAACCCTTCCAATATTTTCCCCACAATGGAAGTTAAGCTTACAGGCCTTTAATTGCCTAGCTAGAGCCTTTTTAAATATTGGCACCACATTTGCCTTGCGCCAGTCACTTGGCACCACACCAGACATTACGGAATCCCTGAAGTTTTTGGCAACGGTACAGCAATAACAGAATTATAAACAGAGCTAAATTATTTCTATTGTATAAACAGAGCTATTTACTATCTCTTGGACTCCAGTCACAGATGCCCCATTTTCAGAATAGAGGGGTCCAACCTGCCCTAACTTATTTTTTTTTGCATTGATATACTTAAAAAATTTCTTGGGATTTGTTTTTCTATCTTTGGCCATCTGTCTTTCATTTTGTATTTAGGCTGATTATATTTCCTTTTTACAGATTTTGGTAAGTTTTTTGTAAGTATTGAAAGTCTTGACCTGTCATATATATTTTTTGAATGCCCTCTTTTTATCATTATTTGCCCTTTTAACTGTAGCTGAAAGCCACGCGGGGTGTAATCTAGCCCGTCTATACTTGTTAACTATTGGAATAAATTTAAAAGTATAATGAGCCAGTATAGATTTGAATTTCTCCATTTTAACATTTGTATCATCACGTGACAGTATTTGATCCCAGTCTATATCCTATAGTGTAGCCCTGAATTTCTGGAAATGAGCCTTCTTAAAACTCAATGTTTCCGATTTTCCCACCTGTGTTTGCTTTTCACAGTTTAACCCCTTCCCGACATTTGACGTAATAGTACTGCATGGCGGGAGGTGAGTTCCCGCAAAATGCAGTACTATTACGTCATGGCTTGTAATGATCACTGTGTCTACAGACACAGTGATCAAGGGGAGATGGTTGCTGTCCCTGACAGCAGGGCATCTCCCCTCAAGGACTAGGGGGGTCACTCCCCCCCCCCATGCCCACGATCGCTGCAATCAGCTGGTCAATTCAGACCAGCCGATTGCAGCAATGTAATAGTTAAAAGACGCTGTATCAGCGTTTTTACAGCATAGAAGGAGGGGATCGATGCTGATTGTGGAAGCTCCGATCCCCTCCTTCTGTCAGGCGCATTGGTGGCATCGTGCCATCCCCCATAGCGATCCGATCTGTCGGTCTGTAAAGACCGACATGTCGGATCGCGATCTCTGCCGCCGCGGTGCAGTGCTGGGAAGATGGTGACATCACACCATCTTCCCTGAGTCTTCCGGGGGTGGTGCAGAGTGGTGCCACCTCCAACCCCGCCCCCCCCACCAGTCGCATGTCGGAAGCGACGGAAGGGACAGGCAGCATGGAGGGACAGGAAGCATGGAGGGACAGGTAGCGAGGGACAGCATGTGGAATGGTGGTGATCGGTGCTGTGCTACACAGCACCCGATCACCACCTTGTGTCACAGAATAGAGGTGGCATCCTGCCACCTCTCAGATCGATCCGATCGGTCGGTCAGTAGTGACCGACCGATCGGATCAATATAAAGTTTTACATGTATCAAGATGGCTGACAGCCATCATACCTCGTGGTCCCCCTCCCCTTCTTCATCCTCCCCCCCCCACACTTCTTCTTCCACCCCCCCTCGTCCCCCTCCCCTTCTTGATGACGAGGTGGCATCATGCCACCTTCCTGATTGATTTGATTGGTTGGCCTGTACTGACCAACCAATCAGATCTGTGGGGGGAGATTCAAAGTACTGCACACTGATCTGCACGTTGCATTCTAGTCCTGAACAGCGTACAGATCAGTGTGTGATACCCGTCTGTGCTTTGTCTAGCTAGATTTTGCTCCAGTTGGCACCTTTGGTGGCATCTGTCACATTTCCAAGTGTTGCGAATAATTGCTGAGCTATTGTTGCTGCTGCTGTTTGTCTTTTTTTTGCATACAGCAGTCGCAGCGTCCTGATCCCTGTCCCTATCCCTGTTCCAGACCCTTCCCTCCCCTCCCTTTGTGTGTGTGGCGACTTTGAGCCTCTGTGCTCTTTTTTTTGTCGCTTTTTTTCTTTTTTTGTCACTTTTGTAGCAGTCGCATACCCCTGTGTGCGTTCTGCAAACCGCAAGCCGCTGATCAGTGCCAAAGTTGTCTGGTCAGTGCCTGTGCTCTTTTTTTGCGCAGTTTTTTTTTTGGTGTGTGGATCCTGTGGCCGCTGAGCAGTTGATTGTATCTCTGTTCATTTTTTGGTACAGGCGCAGTTTTTTTTTTATTCTTTTGTCAGTTTTGTAGCAGTCGCATACCCCTGTGTGCGTTCTGCAAACCAGCCGCTGATCAGTGCCAAATATAACTGGTCAGTGCCTGTGCTCTTTTTTTGCGCAGTTTTTTTTTTGGTGTGTGGATCCTGTGACCGCTGAGCAGTTGATTGTATCTCTGTTCATTTTTTGGTACAGGCACAGTTTTTTTTTTTATTCTTTTGTCAGTTTTGTAGCAGTCGCATACCCCTGTGTGCGTTCTGCAAACCAGCCGCTGATCAGTGCCAAATTTAACTGGTCAGTGCCTGTGCTCTTTTTTTGCGCAGTTTTTTTTTTGGTGTGTGGATCCTGTGACCGCTGAGCAGTTGATTGTATCTCTGTTCATTTTTTGGTACAGGCGCAGTTTTTTTTTAAATTCTTTTGTCAGTTTTGTAGCAGTCGCATACCCCTGTGTGCGTTCTGCAAACCAGCCGCTGATCAGTGCCAAATTTAACTGGTCAGTGCCTGTGCTCTTTTTTTGCGCAGTTTTTTTTTTGGTGTGTGGATCCTGTGGCCGCTGAGCAGTTGATTGTATCTCTGTTCATTTTTTGGTACAGGCACAGTTTTTTTTTTATTCTTTTGTCAGTTTTGTAGCAGTCGCATACCCCTGTGTGCGTTCTGCAAACCAGCCGCTGATCAGTGCCAAATTTAACTGGTCAGTGCCTGTGCTCTTTTTTTGCGCAGTTTTTTTTTTGGTGTGTGGATCCTGTGACCGCTGAGCAGTTGATTGTATCTCTGTTCATT
Organism: Engystomops pustulosus; assembly: GCF_040894005.1. Taxonomy (NCBI): domain Eukaryota; kingdom Metazoa; phylum Chordata; class Amphibia; order Anura; family Leptodactylidae; genus Engystomops; species Engystomops pustulosus. The sequence continues at coordinate 135,267,736 of NC_092411.1, forward strand.
TTTTGGTACAGGCGCAGTTTTTTTTAAAATTCTTTTGTCAGTTTTGTAGCAGTCGCATACCCCTGTGTGCGTTCTGCATCAGTGCCGAATAGTCTGTGCTCTTTTTTGTGCAGATTTTTTTTCTTTTGTGTGCTGTGACAACTGAGCGCTGTGCTCATTTTTTTGTCATAGTATCTTTTTGTCTTTTTGGCATTGGAGGATAAAAGTTACTTTTTCTTTTACTGTAGTAACTTTTTCTACTACAGTTTTTTTGAAAGCACACAGGTCGTCTTTCTTTTTTTTTTTTTTTTTTTACTAGTGTTATTGGTTCCCATACACGTGTTGAATCACAACATACACACCCCCTTGAATAAAGTTTTTACACGTGTTGAAGCACTACATTTACACACCCCCTCCCAATAAAAAATGTCCCATTCATCCCAAAGAACCTTTTCAGCAGAGGAGGCATATGCCTTTCTTGCCTCCGATACTGATTCAGAAGGGGAGGATGCCACATTCCTCTATTTCTCATCCTCCTCTTCCTCCTCATCCGGTGATGAGGGGCCCTCCAGAAGGCGCCCCAGGGCATCGGTTGAGGTTGTTCCCCAGCCCCCAAGTGACCCTGAATGGATCCCACCCCCTGATAATTATGAACCTCAAATTCCTGAATTTGTGGGAAGTTCAGGAATTAATTTTGAGGCAGAAGGCTTCACAGAAATTGACTTTTTCAAAGTCCTTTTCTCTGAGGATCTTGTGGATTTGATGGTGGTACAAACAAATTTGTATGCCCAACAATTTTTTGCACAAAACCCTGCTTCATCATTTTCTAGGTGGACCCCTGTAGATGCAGTAGAGATGATGAAGTTTTGGGGTCTTGTGCTCCACATGGGCATTGTCAAGAAACCAGAGATACGGCAGTATTGGAGTTCTGATATTTTCTACAGTACTCCTATTTATCGCTCAGTAATGAATCGCACACGCTTTGAGGCAATTCTAAAATTTTTACATTACAATGACAATTCGCAGTGCCCACCTCAAAGCGATCCATCATTTGACCGTCTATACAAAATTAGGCCAATCCTTGATCACTTTAACACAAAGTTTTTTGAGGCCTACACCCCTGAAAAATTCATTTGTGTAGACGAGTCACTTGTACATTTTAAAGGAAGACTCCGGATACGCCAGTACCTGCCCAGCAAAAGGGCAAGGTATGGAATTAAAATGTACAAGCTGTGCGAGAGTACCACAGGGTACACCCACAGATTTAGGGTTTATGAGGGAAAAGATAAACAAATTATCCCCCCAGAATGCCCCCCTGTCCTAGGAGTTACTGGGAAGCTTGTCTGGGATCTGATACACCCGCTGCTGGATAAGGGTTACCACCTGTATGTGGATAACTTTTATACCAGCATTCCACTCTTCAAGTCCCTAATTTCCAGGGGTACTGTAGCATGCGGCACTGTACGCAGAAACCAGAGAGGCCTCCCTAGGACCCTGATAACTCAACCATTAAGAAAGGGAGACATCAAGGCTCTCTGTTGCGAGAACTTGCTGTTGGTCAAATATAAGGACAAGAGGGATGTCCTTATTTTGACCACAATTCACAAAGACACCAGCACCCCCACTCATGTACGAGGTACCACTACCACTGCCCCCAAGCCAGACTGCATCCTGGCTTATAATAAGTACATGGGTGGGGTAGATCTTTCAGATCAGGTGCTGAAGCCGTACAGTGCTCTACGGAAAACAAAGATCTGGTACAAAAAGCTGGCCGTGCACATTGTACAGATGGCACTGTATAATTCCTATGTGCTATACGAATGTGCAGGTCATGTTGGATCATTTATTTGCTTTCAAGAGGCGGTGATCAAGGCCCTCTTATTTGGTCATCAAGAAGGACCCAGTACTTCTGATGTCCCCCGTATTGTATCAGGGCAACATTTCCCTGGCGAGGTACCCCAAACTGGAGGACGAGGAAGGACACAAAAAAGATGCAAAGTATGTTACAAAATGGGGAAAAGAAAGGACACAATTTATCAATGTGACACCTGTCCTGAAAAACCTGGCCTCTGCATGAAAGAATGCTTTAGAATCTATCATTCACCTGCATTTCAGTTATAATTTATTTGCCCTGGTTACCACCTCCTTATACCCATCTGCCCTTCCACCACCAAAAACCCATCCTCACACTATTTGTTCCATTCCACATCCTGCTGTGTGTCCCTACAGAAGTTTATATCCACATGCGGGGCATTTCCTTGTTCAGGAGAAATTGTTGAACAATATCTGTGGACCAATTTCTCTTTTTGCCCCTTGTGGATGTCAAAAATTTGGGGAAAAATGAATTTTTGATGGAAAAATATTAATTTTTTCATGTTTCAGCCCAAATTTCTGAACTCCTGTGGGGTCCAAATACTCATTATACACCTTGATAAAATCTCTGAAGGGTGTAGTTTCCAAATAGGGGTATTTTAGGAGGGGGTTTTCACTGTAATAGTACTTCAGGAGTCACTGAAAACTATTTTGGTCCAAATTGCCTTCTAACAGTCAAACGGCGCTTCTTCCCTTCCACGTCCTGCTGTGTGTCCCTACAGAAGTTTATATCCACATATGGGGTATTTCAGTGTTCAGGAGAGATTGTTGAACAATTTCTGTGAAGCAATGTCTCATTTTGCCCCTTGTGGATGCCAAAAATCTGGGATAAAAATGAATTTTTGATGGAAAAATATTCATTTTTTCATGTTTCAGCCCAAATTTCTGAACTCCTGTGGGGTCCAAATACTCATTATACACCTTGATAAAATCTCTGAAGGGTGTAGTTTCAAAATAGGGGTCTTTTAGGAGGGGGTTTTCACTGTAATAGTACTTCAGGAGTCACTGAAAACTATTTTGGTCCAAATTGCCTTCTAACAGTCAAACGGCGCTTCTTCCCTTCAACGTCCTGCTGTGTGTCCCTACAGAAGTTTATATCCACATATGGGGTATTTCAGTGTTCAGGAGAAATTGTTGAACAATTTCTGTGAAGCAATTTTTTCTTTTGCCCCTTGTGGATGCCAAAAAATTTGGGAAAAAGTGAATTTTTGATGGAAAAATATTCATTTTTTCATGTTTCAGCCCAAATTTTTGAACTCCTGTGGGGTCCAAATACTCATTATACACCTTGATAAAATCTCTGAAGGATGTAGTTTCCAAAATGGGGTCCTTTGGGGTGATTTTCACTGTTATGGTACTTCAGGGGCTCTCTAAATGCATCATTGCCACTGAAAACTATTTTGGTCCAAATTGCCTTCAAAAAGCCACAGGGTGCTTCTTCCTTTCCACGTCCTGCTGTGTGTTCCTACAGAAGTTTATATCCACATGTGGGGTATTTTTGTGTTCAGGAGAAATTGTTGAACAATTTCTGTGGAGCAATTTTTTCTTTTGCCCCTTGTGGATGCCAAAAAATTTGGGGAAAAAGTGAATTTTTTATGGAAAAATATTCATTTTTTCATGTTTCAGCCCAAATTTTTGAACTCCTGTGGGGTCCAAATACTCATTATACACCTTAATAAAATCTCTGAAGGGTGTAGTTTCCAAAATGGGGTCCTTTAGGGTGATTTTCACTGTTATGGTACTTCAGGGGCTCTCTAAATGCATCATTGCCACTGAAAACTATTTTGGTCCAAATTGCCTTCAAAAAGCCACAGGGTGCTTCTTCCTTTCCACGTCCTGCTGTGTGTTCCTACAGAAGTTTATATCCACATGTGGGGTATTTTTGTGTTCAGGAGAAATTGTTGAACAATTTCTGTGGAGCAATTTTTTCTTTTGCCCCTTGTGGATGCCAAAAATTTGGGGAAAAAGTGCATTTTTGATGGAAAAGTATTCATTTTTTCATGTTTCAGCCCAAATTTTTGAACTCCTGTGGGGTCCAAATACTCATTATACACCTTAATAAAATCTCTGAAGGGTGTAGTTTCCAAAATGGGGTCCTTTGGGGTGATTTTCACTGTTATGGTACTTCAGGGGCTCTCTAAATGCATCATTGCCACTGAAAACTATTTTGGTCCAAATTGCCTTCAAAAAGCCACAGGGTGCTTCTTCCTTTCCACGTCCTGCTGTGTGTCCCTACAGAAGTTTATATCCACATGTGGGGTATTTTTGTGTTCAGGAGAAATTGTTGAACAATTTCTGTGGAGCAATTTTTTCTTTTGCCCATTGTGGATGCCAAAAATTTGGGGAAAAAGTGCATTTTTGATGGAAAAATATTCATTTTTTCATGTTTCAGCCCAAATTTTTGAACTCCTGTGGGGTCCAAATACTCATTATACACCTTGATAAAATCTCTGAAGGGTGTAGTTTCCAAAATGGGGTCCTTTGGGGTGATTTTCACTGTTATGGTACTTCAGGGGCTCTCTAAATGCATCATTGCCACTGAAAACTATTTTGGTCCAAATTGCCTTCAAAAAGCCACAGGGTGCTTCTTCCTTTCCACGTCCTGCTGTGTGTCCCTACAGAAGTTTATATCCACATGTGGGGTATTTTTGTGTTCAGGAGAAATTGTTGAACAATTTCTGTGGAGCAATTTTTTCTTTTGCCCCTTGTGGATGCCAAAAATTTGGGGAAAAAGTGCATTTTTGATGGAAAAATATTCATTTTTTCATGTTTCAGCCCAAATTTTTGAACTTCTGTGGGGTCCAAATGCTCATTATACACCTTGATAAAATCTCTGAAGGGTGTAGTTTCCAAAATGGGGTCCTTTGGGGTGATTTTCACTGTTATGGTACTTCAGGGGCTCTCCAAATGTATCATGGTAACATAAAAGTATTTCAGCTAAATCTACTATGCAAAAAACCTGGTTGTGCTCCTTCCTTTCTATGCCCTGCTGTGTGCCAGTACAACAGTATACCACCACATATTGGGTGTTGGCATATTCAGAAGAAATTGGGTATTAATTTCTGTGGAGCATTTTGGTATTTTAACCACTGAGGATGTGTAGATTTTTTGAAAAATACATTCATTTAGCTATAAAAAAATTAAATTTGAAAATTGTACCTGATTTTTTTTTAAATCCTGTGAAACCATTAAAGGGTTAACAACTTTCATAAAAGTTGTTTTACATTCTTTGAGGGGTACAGTTTCTAAAATGGGGTCATTAAAGGGGGTTTTCTCTCATTTAGGCCTTTCATCGTCACATCAAACTTATCTAGCCCTGCAAAATATAGATTTTGTCGATTTTCACAAAAATCTGAAAAATCACATGTATAGTTATAAGCCTCCTATCTTCCAAAAAAAAGCATAATATGCTTAAAAAATCATGCTAACGTAAAGAAGACTTTAGGGTGATGTTAGTTAGTAAGTTATTTGGGGGATATGACAATCTGCTTGAAAAGTAGAAATTTCCAAAGTTTGAAAATAGCATTTTTTTCAAAATTTTCACCAAATTTCCATTTTTTTCATAACCAAACGCAAAAGTTAGCACCCAAATTTTTCAACTAACATAAAGTACAATGTGTCACGAAAAAACAATCTCAAAATCAGCGGGTTATGTTAAAGCGTTCCGAAGTTATAACCATTTATAGTGACACAGGGCAGATTTGAAAAAATGGGCCGTGTCAGGAAGGTGAAAAGTGGCTTCAGCGGCAAGGGGTTAAGGAAAATAATTATGTTATGATCGCTGTTCCCAAGGGTTTCCCGGACAGTGACATTTTGGACAATTTACGCATTGTTAGAAATCACAAGGTCCAACAAAGCATCACCTCTTGTGGGATGTTCTACAAGCTGTACCGTAAAATTATCCTGCAGAAAGTTGATAAAATGTCTCCCCTTCAAAGATGAAGAAGAGCCGTGACCACAATTTCTATTTTTTAAAGTCACCCATTATCACTAATGTCCCCTACTGTGCAGCCTGCTCCATCTATTTATATAGATGACCCATATAGACTCCATATAGATGTTAGAGAGTCTATAAATTACACCTAAAATTATTTTATCAAAGCTCTCAATTTTCTCAAATTCCTTGAGTGGCCTAATTTTCAGAATAGGGGATTTCTGGTACCTTTTCAAATGTGTCATGGCACCTGAAAACAATGTGACCAAAATTCTTCCCTACAAAAGCTAAAACAGTTCACACCTACATGCACAACTGTACAACAAAATGTGTGATCTGTTTTTTTCATTTTATTCTGCAAGAACATGTAAATTTTAGGGGTGAATAAACATTTTATTGTCTCTAATCTCTAAAACATTTGTAAAACTGCCCCTGGCTTTGTAAGCCCCCTAATGTCCAAATAAAATAACATTAAAGAAATGGTGTCAACATAATATGGTAACTTTCAGTTAGTGTCAGAATTCAGGATCAGTTGATCCTCTGGATCACTGCAGGAGATGGTACCAGCCGTCACCTGGGACTGGAATCTAAGTGGAACCTGGTCTTTACCAGAGCCCACCGCAATCCTGGATCGTCTTGCTGCGGCGGGGCACCACCAGGTCATTCCACAGGTGTGACTAGCCCGCAGCGGCATTCGAAATACCTTTGCAGGAGACAACCTCGTGGTCAAGTTCAGGCATAAGGTCAGGGCAGGCAGCAGAGATGCAAGGTCAAGTCCTATCCGGGGTGAGCAACGGGAGGTCCAGGCAGGAGGGAAACAGGAACACACAGGAATATCACAAGAACACACAGGAATATAGCTGGGAGACTTTCACAATGGCATAAGCACAAAGATCCGGCAGGGAATGCTGGGGGATGCCGGGCTTTATCCATTTCCTGAAAAGGGCCAGCACCAATTAACGGTATGCTAGCCCTTTAAATCTTTTGAAGCTGGCACGCTCCCTGGGAGATGGGACCGCGTGTGCTCTGCCGATGAACGGGAATCAGGAACCGGGAGAGGTAAGACACGGCCAACAAATTGGTTACTAACTGTCTGATAAGCATAACATTTATATATCTGAAAATCCCTAATTCTAAATTTTCACAGAATTGACAATATTTTTAATAAATAAAAGCAAAACATATCAACCAAAATGTACCACTAACCTGACAGACAGAAAGTTACAAAAATAATCTGAATATCACTTTGTCAATTTAAAAGGTTCTTAAGTTATTGTTGCATTTAGTGACACATTGCAGATAGTAATTGGCTGTCTCTTAATGGGTTAAGAAATGTTATGTTAATGGACAGAATCTAAATCAATAAAATAATAAAACGGCAAGTTTTTATCTGGAGTGCAGTGACTTATTCAACCTATGTAATTGGGGATGAGTTTACCCAATTTCACTGGGTTCCCAATAAAAAGCAGAGGGAAAGCAGGAGATGGTGCTGGAAACAGAGAATGGTGGAATGCTTATTTTTTCTATATTGGCCCCCTCCCTGTTGCCTATTATTATGTTTTTTTTCAAATTACAAGAAAATCCCATTAACATGAGACTTTACAGGCTCAATAAAAAGTATCAACAAAATTGATGTTTCTAAATGTATTAAAATGTCAATCCAGAGACTGCTTCTTCATGAACTGACTGTTTTACATTTATCTGTATGTTGAGGGAAAAGGGGATTATCTTACAATTTCAACAATGATTGTCAATGACATTTTCAACTAGTAAATAAAGATTTGAAATATTTTATTATCAACATTTTTGTAGCAAATATTAAGATGAATGCAGTGAAGAATATTTTGCTTAGATAATCTTACCCTTTAATATGTCAAGTTTATAAAAATATAATCAATGTTTCTTCGAGCCGGCAAATTCTTTGTGTAATTTCAGATAGATAGCACTGATTTTTTTTTAGCTTTTTAAAATATCCATTCCGAACACAGCAGGCTGTAGGCAAAGAGGCTACTATTTACATGTAGATAAGACTGAATAATTGCAAGGTTTCAGGATCAGGCGGTAACTAAACCTGTGAGTGAACTCATGTAATTCTCTACCCCAGGCCATGGCAAAGGAAAATCCATGACAGCAGTAATTTTTTTCTCAGTGTCTGAGAAGCTGTCAATTCTCAATTCCCAAACTTCCGACCTTTGCAGCGAGCAAGAGAGCAGAACTAGAGTACGCTAAAGGCTATGTGTTTGGAGCCAAACAGTGGCAGAGTTACCTCATTAGACGTGTCCTACAGCTCACTCTAGTAATCTGTCAAGGTATGTCTCAAAGTCTCAAGGACGACGCAAGAGCCTGCAGCTTTAACTTTATAAGCCAAGGTCCCCAAAGACAAAATGCAATGATATAAAGAGGACATGAAGACGTGTAGACAGTCAGCGGAGAAAAGTCACAGTGCAAGTCTCATATCATTGCTACAAATGATGTGACACAAATGTAACTGTGATCGCTTGCAGCTTTAAAAGTTTCTCAATTCTGCATAAAGCAGACACAAATACCTTGGGGACATTGCCATTCTGATGAACCAGAGCCTTATTGATTTTGGTTTTTCATTTTCTGTATTCTAGTTTTTAGAGTAGAGCCCAGTTTGTAAAATGACTACGCTTATTGAATACTAGGAAGAATTATCTGAGGACTACAAGCAAAGAGGAACTCAGAGTGATCCCAATAAAATACTTTATCAAGAAGATAAACTTTATCCATTGTCCATAACATTCCTTAGTTTTCTGTTGGCGTAAATAAAAGGCTACATTCACACGACAGTAGGGGGACATATGTATGGCCACCAGCCTGCAGCCATACAAACGTATCCCTTAAGCCAACAATTTGGCAGTTAAGTCAATAATATCTAGTTCCACACATGTGCTGCATTTGGTAGCGTGCATTGGCCTTTTAGGGTGATAAATCTCCCCTTGTCAATCCTAGGTGCATCTATTTACTTTCCATACAAAAAAGGACAGCTGTTTTTTTCTAAAATGCAGCACCACTAGTGTCATGCAATACCTCACAGAACCTGTGAAAAAGGTAGTGACATTAATTCTACATCCGTGCTAATATGTTCAGGAGACATTGGGGGTCGCGTTTTCCTAGCGCGTTACCCGAATATTTCCGATTTGCGCCGATTTTCCCTGTATTGCCCCGGGTTTATGGTGCACGTGATCGGATTGTGACGCCTCGGCGCCGGAATTCACGTGACGGGGGGCGTGGTCGAACGAAAACCCGACGGATTCGGAGAAACCGCCGCATTTAAAAAAAATAAAAAGTGTTGCGGGACACGCACTTACCTTCACCAAGTATAGGATCGTGCACTCCGGCTGGCCTCGGCGGACTTCAGCACAGCAGTGACATCTGGTGGACATCGGAGGAACTGCCTTAGTGAATCACCGGTAGACCCGAATCCACCGCAGAGAATGCGCCGATGGATCGCGAATGGACCGGGTAAGTAAATCTGCCCCATTGAGTTTTACTCCTATCGTCTCACCCGGCAGTCTGTACTGGGCTCTAGTGGCAGGCTTACCTGATATCTGCCACACCCTTTTAACCTCTGGGATAGCCAATCCTCTCTATTAGTGTTCAGCACAGGCTGCACTTTATGCTGGTCAAGCCTTGTTCACACAATCTCTTTTCATAGGTTTGATAAACTTCTGATATCTGATCTATGGCCTGTACTTCTCACTTCTTTATTGGATTGCGATGATGCCATTGATTGCTCCTGCTGTTTATGACCCAATTTGTCCACTCCACCTTATTGTTTATTTTTTTAGTTTGTTGTGTTCTATGTGTGCATTGAGATATAAAGAGGGATTGTCTTCTAGTTATCTATCTGGGAGGTGGGGTAGCAATAGGAAGGGACAGCTGGGAACTGGGTACAGGAGAATGGGAAAGGGAGGTGCGGGGGCATACATTATTAGCAGCCCAGAACACTGGACATCTAGTCCCCACGCTCCATGCTGATAATTATAACTTTCTAGGTTATTTTGTGTTTTTTAAAGTGGTTGATTTTTTTTAAGACAGTAAAGGTACATGGGCAATTTATTTTAAAGAGTGGCCAACCTCTTTAATGATAGAGCATTAACCATTATAGGATGCTTCTAAATGAATAGACCTATCTGACACTAGATCACAACCTTGGCAATCTTCTTTTTTTACCACATATTTCCATTGCAGTTATGTAGAATTATGATACATATTTTCTATATAATGGAGCAACCATGCAATGTATAGTCAGGTTGTTTCCACGTGACTGTGCTATTCTCTTAGCCAGAAAATTAAAATAGATCCTCTGGAAAACCCTGCATGACAAAATTTGGCCTTGGAGTATTTTATGGACAAAACTGAAGTGAGACATTTACCCTAAATATAATTATTCTGATTATCTGCATCTGTTGTCAATGTCCATTTCAGTTGGGTAGAGCCTAAGTTTTATTTGATAAAAATCTCTGGCACTATGATTATTTCTTTGTTATATGATGCAGGACATTTTGACTAAGAGGCCATATGTATAGACCCCCTTTAAATGTCATGGTCAGCTCTGCTGCATCTTTTGGAACTTTCTTATAACTTGCACATGAGAAAATAAATATATCTCCTGCTGTGTCCTTGCTGAATCTCACATTAATAAAAAAAATATTGATAATATTGTGGGAAGACTGTTTTAATAGTAATATATAAATATTAAGGGCTATAACTGTGAATTGTCATTCTTTTTGACTGTATGAATATTTTTTTTTCTGTTTCACAGCCGCCACAGTTAATACTTCATTTGGAAGATTATGGCTGATGGCAGCCTAGACCTCCTGCCAGCTGTGGGGACCACCCAAATCCAAGTTCATAACCAAACCTTTCCTTGCGATGGAGTATATTGTTGTTCTGTGGCCTCTCCTTGTTGGGTGACCCATGACATATTTTGTAATGTAGCGCTCTGCTGCAGAAAGCATGACCGTGCCAAATACAAGATCACACGATTCTCTTTGTTTTACTGTTATACTTGGAATAGGACTGAGCCTTGTACATACATTGTTCTCACACCAAACCCAAAGAAAACAGCTGAAAAATGTCATTTCAGGCCTGAAGATTTCAGCATCAGGTTTCAATTTTCTTTTACCTTATCAAATTCAGACAGTGGTCTAATAAATTACAGCAAGAGTGAAATTCCAGTCATACTGAAATTGAATCACCTGCATACACTACAACGATATGTCAGCTATGGTTTAAAGTAGATTATTACAAAATTGGGGGACAAATTTATTTTTGAATCATCATGACCACAAACCTCTAAACTTGAACACTAATATATAGCTGGATGTAAAAATACTGGCACGTATAGATACATTAAATGGTAAGACTTCAAACTGTGTAAGGTATCAGCTCAGAGCAAAGTGCGTTTTTCACCACTAACTTTAGTTCATTACACACTCCTTACCCAAAAAATAACTTTCTCTCTGAAATACCTTCAAAATTCCATTTTGCTTGAAAAGACAGACAGAGAATTTTTGAAGTTTCTGATTACTTAGATTTATTGAGGGGCAATTGCAAATTACAGAAGGAAACTATAGAGGGGATAACTGGGGGGGGAAACCAACAGACTTAGGGGCCTCTACCAGTCTGTGTCAAATTGTCCCATCAGATTATCATTGAGGGCCATGATGTTTTGAACTTCAAAAATGATTTGGACCTCTGTGTGCCTTTAAATGTAATTCTGTACAGAGGAGAGTAATAAATTCTTGGCTCTTCCATTATACACAGTTGTTTGTACAGGCAGGGAAGGGGGGACTAAATTTTCTGATTTGTCTTTTTAATTCACTATCCTAAAGCTATCTACAAACATTAAAAAATTACTTATAACTGTTTCCCACGACAAACCTCTTGAATGGCTCCAGGTGTCTGTTGAGGAGTGGCCAGTATATGACGGCTTCAGACAATCAGTGGTTGAACAGTCACATGTCATATACAGGCTTGAAGAGCCGTATGCAACCTTGACTGTATACTGCTCATGACTGCGCAGTCACTAACTGACTACAGCAGCCCTACGTTGGTCATATGTTAGCACAATGGAGAACAGGAGATGTGCAGGAAGTGCTCCACTGGATCTCTGATTAAAAAAGCAAAAAGTACATGTTATTACGTTCTTGTGTGCATTTTGGAGAAAAAAATTAAATTATTAGTTAACTTGGACAACCCATTAGAAGAAAGTAGAGGGGCCAAAACATAAACAAGGGCACAAGAAAGGCGGCACCAATTCTAATGTGGAAAAAAAATAAATTCAACTAAATTCAAGAGGTGGAACTAACTCTATGAGGATGCCGGGACTGGGGCATTAAATCTAAGAAGGGATAAGGAAGGAGCCATTTACCTTGTAAGTGGGCAAGGAAATGGCACAAACATTATATAGCACAATATGTAAGAGGGAGCAATAAACTTCTTTGAATCCCTAACCCTCTTGCTCACTTCTAAGGGTGTATGATAATATTGCACCAACTGTACATTTTTTTCTTTATTGTTTCTTGTTAATTTTATTATTGACTGAAGGGGAAAATGTTAATTGCTGCCTGACACCCCAGGAGGTCTCTTTGTGACCAAAGATGAGGAACACTCTGTTCCTCATCTTTGGTCACAAAGAGACCTCCTGGGGTATTCACACCTCACACCTCTACTAGCTCATCCCTGGGAAAGGAGATATCAAAGGAATACTAGGCTGTGTTACTTCCCTTCCAAAAGTTAGGACTAAGACAAAGGAATATCATCGCTGATCATAACTGGGGCATAATTCATAATTATGAGTCCCCAGTTATAGGGGAGAGTTATAGGATCTAGTTACCCTTATGGCCTGAGTTCAAAAGCCTAGCTGCAGGGGAACCCAGCCAATTGCAGAACACCCCTAATGTTAGGCCTAGGCACCCCAAATTTGGTAAGGGGTAAAGGGTAGCGAGGTACCCTGGTGATTGGAAGCAATGGCGCGGTTGTGCCTTCTTTCAATCAAAAGTTATGGGGTTTTAATAAAACCCCAGACATAGACATAGAGGATATGAAAAACTCCCCCTCACAGTGACGTCACAGCCAGGGTGGAGGTGAAACAGCCACATGCCCTTGTTCAGTTCTTAGGACTCTATACATTAGAAGACTGGTCCAATCTCTCCATGCTGTGTCCTCCAGCCAATTTGCCACTCGCTACTTGATAGTAAGGGTATTTTGTTTTCTTTTTCCCATAACTGTTTGTATGTATTGTATGTACATTGTTTTTTACTTTTTTCTTTTATTTTCATCTTACAAGTTTTGAGTGTACTGTATTTTTATGTATATTAAAGTGTTAACTTTAATAAGTCACTGCTTTTAGGCTTAAAGAATCTAAGTTTCCAAAGGGATCACGTTACCAGGTTATTTAACATATTTAGTATATGTAGTGATTGTATGTGCTGTGTGAATCATCAGTGTGCATTGTCTGTGTGGTTGAGGTGCCTACGTCCTTCTTAGTATAAGTAACTCGTGGGTGGTGGCAGTGACTGGATCTGGGTGCCAAGTGTACGGAGTAAATTTAGCATAAGGATGCCTTCTTGTGGAAGTGGGTGGAGCTTAATGGCTAAATTCTGGGACTTCGTAGAGTAGGTGCGATCCTTCATTGGACTTTGGTGTGTGAGTTTCGGGACAGTGTGGCATATAATTTTATTCTGTAGACATCAAGTTGTTTCACCAGTCATTTTGGCAGCTCATTAGGAATGTAATTTACATTTATTTTCTTATGAACTGGGCGCTCACTCAAATCAGTCTAGAATTTGTTAGGAGAGATGATAATTATCACTATCCAAGTTCATCTTTCAGCTTTAAGGTCAAATTCTCAATTAAATCATAAATAAAGTCCATGACTTTCAGCAAGTAGACCGAGAATGAAACATAAGACCCTGTAGATCTAATGACAAATGAAACACAGCCTAGGAATATACCTACAATATGATCTGTGTCTGCATTTATAAATACTATTGGTTTGCTCACTCATTGTCTTTCCTAAATCTCAGATATAGGTTTCCCCTTGTCTAAAAAAAATTAGATGAATGGCCAGTCATGCAGCTCATACATTTACAGAACTTTAATTCCAGGTCAGGGCAAAAATCTAATTTTTGTCAAACAGTTTTGGCTAAATGAAAAAGAACATGTAATAAATATAGAACATCTGCAACTGATCTGGTGTCCTGGACATTCATTATTTTTATGTACAGTATTTTGGCGTCTGGTGGAAACAACTGCCTGATCAGCATCATATACTTCAATATCACATCTTGGCAGTGAGCAGCTTTAAGCTTTGTGACAGGCTGCACTGGGAACCGTTTTCTTTTTATTAACTATAATTAATCCAGCACTTTAAGTATGTTAGTAGAAAATTGTTAAAAACAAAAATGCATAAAACGTTTTATTGGACTACAGTATGTTTACTAAACATGGAATGCATTTTGTACACAGCTACAAGCAAGATGGATAGACAAAATGATGCATTACAGACCCTAAGGAAATGCCAGACAGGGCACAGGGAACATAATTTAAACATAAAAATACCAAGGTGCTTTCGGGATATTATTTGAAATTGTTGTGTGTGTATCTTACATATGTGTAAACCTTTAAAAACAGAGCTCATATGAGCCTTAAAGGACATCTACCACCAGGATTGAGGATTGTAAACACAACACACTGACATACTGATGTGTGTCCCTTCTGGAAGGATCCACTCTTCTTTTAGCTTCTTATGCCCTTGATTTTGCAAAAAAGGCTTTAAAAATTATTCAAATGAGCCAGGGGTCTCCGGGCTCAATAGATTATTATCATTAGCATTATTTTACAAGGTGATTTTAGAAAGGAGGCCATGGATAACACATGTAAGAAGATTACCACAGGCACAGTGGTAGTTTTCCTAAAACACTCTTTTTTAAGGATAGTTTTGTGTTTGTACATCCTTCTAACTTAATTTTATATAATTCCATCCATACTTTTTTTTATACTTGTTTTTCCAAGACAAGTTGCATTTCACGGTGCATACAACTTATAAAATACATTTTACTTACTCTTTCTAGGATGAATAGAAAAACTAATTTTACACAGTTTTTTCTACATCCTAAATTTTGTACCATTCCCGTAAAAACAACATACCAATGTACAAACGCACAATATGAACTTTTTTTTTTAAATGCACTATTCAGAGATGCCTAATATTTTCTCCATTAATGGAGTTGGTTGAGGGTTTGTTTTTTTTGCAGAATGGGTTACAATTTTATAAATTTTAGCTAAGGTACTTTGATGTTTTTAACTTTTAATTTTATTTTTGTTCAGCAATGCAGACACAGTTTCTATTTTTTTTATTTATTTTACTTTTTTTTTTCCTTTTACTTCTTGTAATCTCCTTATGAAACATAGGATGATGCCATCTGTGACAAAATGCAGTTAAGTACTGCAGTGTATACCAGTTGTCAGCTTCTAGTTGCCAGTAAGCCAATCTGGCTAGTATGGCCTGTTAACATTTGAAAACAACCCCTTAGATGCTGATGTCACTATTGACCATGATAACTAATTATTGAATTTGCTTTTATGAGTGAGGCAGCTGGTTGTCAGCTGTATATTACATATACATGTTACATGCACTGAAACTGAACGACCTTCCGCTATTCTATGTGTGTGCACCTCAGAAGGTGTAAATTAACTGTTTGGAATTGTTTGTTAAGGACGTTTATATTAGTTGTTAATTGACAATGTAAAATGCTAGCAGTTTTAGAATACACAGACCTTCCAACAGATACGATGGGTATAAGGTAACTATGAGAGAATGCTTTATTATACAGAACGAGTGCTGCTAATATACTTGTGATACTGGAATGCTCAATATGACTTGATTACCTTTTCTGTATAATATGTATACTTTAATATAAACAGTTTAAAAAGACTAGGGTGGTAGCATTATTTATGAGAAAGACATTCTTGCTGAAAATTGGAAGTTTTATTAAAGTCTAATCTGTGAAAGTTGTAGAAATAGTATAGTACACAAGTAAACTATTTTATATCCTTTAAAGATTAACTATTCTCTACTATAGTCCAATATACAGTATGACACTAAATGATTAATATGTTATCAAACTGACCACTAGCCAAACACACACACCAAGCATTAGCATTTCTCCATTGTCCCTTTCATATGTTCCTTACTAATTGTTTTCTGAAATCCACCAATTTAACAAGTCATAACATTATTTACCAATGATGTGAATAATTTTTAGGTGTAGAATATCACTCCATAACGGCCATCACTATACATCATCTTTCTATTTTAGGTTTTTAATTTTACCAAAAGTCATAACAAATATCAATCTTGCTAGTTTAAGCAAAGGTAAATGATATAAAATAACACACGTTTATATGTAATTATATTAATGTACCTATATAATTACAGACTGACCTAGCATGACTTACACTAAGTCTCACTTGGATATAACTGAGACTATCACTTTCTTGAAATGTACAATAAGAAAGTATAGAGAAATGTAAAACAAAAGTATGACATGTTTATAAAAATTACATTTATCAAAGAACACATTTCGAGTTGCTCAGGCTATCTGCCTTGCAGCTTTAACTTTTTCATTGACTTCAAAAGGCCATTGAGCCTGATATCTCTTGGGAGAAATGTGCATAGCCAAGCCTCAAACATTCCTGCTATAAAATATGATTGTACGTTCAATCCTGTGTAACTTATCTCATAAATTAGAATTGGATTTCCAAAGATTCTAATGGCAAAGACAAGGCCAAAATGTTCTTAGAAATGTTTACAGATATGAGACATTTCACATTTCCCGTAGGTAAAGTTAATCAGTGTGGCCAGAATGTTATAGTAGCTTAAGAACCAGGTGCCAAAGCAAACAAGGACTTTTCAAAACCAATCTAGACGACAGGGCCGCAAGGACAATTTCATAATATTGCTGCCACATTGATTCTACAACAGAGAACTAGGAAAATATGACCGTACACATAAAGAATCAGATTTAAAAGGAGCTCAGAATAACTGACATACGGAAAAGAGGCTAATATGCAGAATGACATTGTCTCAAAATGAAGTATAACTAGGACATGATATGCAATAACCATAACGCCAAATGCCTTTTAAAGTCTTTAGTGTTCTACATAACCTTTATGAATCCACAACCTTACATGAGACGTAGGATTTGGCTCTGTCCCATGAAAGCATCTGCTCCCTATGCAGGTACATTGAGAAGACCTTTTTCTCTGTTGGATTCAATGTGTAACCTGTGTGCCCTTTCCTGATGGTTCTCCAAATTTATACAACGTGTAAATCAACTCGTGGACTGACAACAGCAGGTCTTCTTCCCCTTAGCCTTTCCTGGGAGGTCAGAGTAGTGGACTGCTGTGAGGACTACTTCAATCATGTCATCGAATGAGAAAGTGTGTGGAAGGTGCCTGAAGGAGACATCTGTACAATTCCCACAATGAAGTCACTTTCAAACATTAACAGATGCATCTGTCACATTACACTTTCAACAAAGCTGACATATGATGGCTTGATGTGTTAAATCTTTCTAATAGTGTCCACATGAAAGTTATGTTTATAAGCATTTCTGTAGAAAACTACAGTGTATATATATAAAGATCATTCAGAGAAAGTGTATAATAGATCCATCATATATCACTAATATTATTTGACAGTGTTTTTTAAATGTTAAATCACATGAAAATGTTGTTTCAACAAGCTTGGTATAATTCAGCAAAAACAAAATAAGAAACATCATAAAAGATATTATTGCAGAGAAAAACTCTTTATCCAATTATTAGACACTTCTTCTTCTTCTTCTCTCCCTGTCTCTTTACCTGGTCACTCACTCTCAATGAGCTGCTAGTAGAAGATAAAATAAGATGGATTATCAGCTCTACTGAGGGATAAGATTACAGTTGTTAACAATTGAAGTCAGAGAAGGTGAAGGGAACAGCTTAGTAGAGGAAGAATGGAGGAGCAGAAATATAAAAAGTAGCAGCTTATAGAAAGTGTTCTATATACTGTATAAATGACACAACACCAAATATTGCAGACAATTATAGTGATAGGCTAGAGGCCACAAAGTGCCTCTCCTACTAAATCATAATGACCCAACTCCATCAAAGTCTACAAAACCCCAAAACACTCGGAGTATAATGGTCCAACAAATCAATTTTATTTAATTAATCACATTTAAAAGGCCACATATCACAAACAATGCATAAAAACATGTATAGAACAGAACTCCAAATGAATGTACAGGTGGTCGCCTACTTAAAAACACCCGACTTACAGACAACCCCTAGTTACAAACAGACCTCTGGTAATTGGTAATTTCTTGTACTTTAGCCATAGGCTACAATAAACAGCTCTATCAGTTATTAATGGTGTCTGTAATGAATATTTATTGTTAATCCTGGTTATCCTGACAACCCAACATTTTTAAAATCCAATAGTCATAGAGACCAAAAAAGTTTAGACTTGGGTTACAATTATAAAATATACAGTTCCGACTTACATACAGACCAGGGACACATACAGGAGTAAATTCCCAATATTATAAGTGCATAGTGCATAAAAAACTCATGAGTAAACATTTGTTTAAACTAAGTTCTTACTAAAAAGGTAAATATAGTGTAAAAGGACTAGTGTCCATAACTTTTAAATAATCATCCTATCATATTATTGCACATACCCGTGAGAAACTCCTTGGCGAGAAACTCCTTGGTCCCCGTCGTGGTTTTTGGGTTTTGCATACTGTATAAATGAGTATATATCCAAGGCGAAGTGCCAAAAACAAAAATAAAGTTAGATTTGCCATTTCTTCCAGAACCCACCCACATAAAGGTTATCATACAATATATAAGTACCCCCGAATAAATCTAATAATAACACATCCAGCTAGAAATAAGCCCATGTATTAGGTATCACCTAGACCCCTGTAGAGGAAATGATATTTAGGAAGCATAGAAAAAGTAGTTCAAAACTAAGTGTTGTTCACTTCTGTACCACCTAGTTACAACCCATGAGAAAGGCTCAAATGCTGAAAGGTGCATCAGGGTGGCAGTGGCACTAGCATTTGAACAAGGCTCTGTATATTTATATTGGTGTGGCATTTATACTAAGCGTGGTGAATTTGTATTGCAATATAGTGCCTTTTAGTGAAAGTGATTGTGCTACACCTGTAAATATATATAAAAAAGGTTTTATATGCTATGATACCTAATTGTACTGAATGTTATATATTATCAGTTTACTGTGTAATGTGTGTACCACATTATGTCCTATGAATTTTTGCAATAACTTATTGACTGTACTTTTAACTTTTACTCTGTATTTATATTGCATTGCTGCTGTTCAACTTGCATTTTTTGAGGATTTCTCCCTTTTATATATGTATATATAGTTATAGTTACTATATAGTTATATATATATATATATATATATATATATATATATATATATATATTTACTCATTTTTAATGCAAATAAAATATATCTCTTAAGCTAGATTCAGATGGGCAGCATACGTCTGGCATGATGGCAAGAAGGGGGGCCATGCACACGGTGAAAGATAGAACATGTCCAATCTTTTCTCCGTGCACAGTACACATATGAAACAAGATAGCTGTCATTGGATACATCCACTCCCTCACCCTGCCAGCGGTGGTTACGCATGGGCTATTAAGCCCTTTCTGTGCACCTGCATGCAGCAGTCATTGCCACAGGGTGGCTGTGGAAAATGCAATAACTCCCGGCCACTTCATATGCAAAAACAATTGATTTCTTATCGCAATCACTCCAGCAATGTTGGTCGAAACCAGGGAGAACAATCTTTCATGGGAAATTATCTTCACGTGGTAGATTTATTTTAAATAACACGCAATATAGATTGTGAGCCCTCATTGGTAGGGTCCTCTTCGTACTTGTTCCAAATCTCTGTAGTTGTAGTATTTGCATGTGTACTTGTCTTTATGTAATGTATGTGAATCCCTTATTCATTGCACAGCACCATGGAATTAATGGTTCTCTATGCAATTGAAAAAAATTTATGTATGAGGTAAATGAATTAAATTAAATGTAATTGCCAAGATGAGAATACCCCTTAAAGAGAACCCGTCATGCAAAATAACCCCCCTAATCTAAATAGATTTTCATAAACTGCCATTAGAGAGCATTGCCTCTATCCCTTTATTGTCCCTCTACATGCCTGTAAACCTAAGCAATGAGGTCCTAAAGCTGTATGCAAATGACCTGTGAAATGTCCAATGAGTAATTAGCATATTCAAGCTGTCCAGCTTATTCATGAGTGGGAGGTACAGCCACACCCCCCGTGCTTGACTGACAGGCTGTATAATGGTGTGATGGCTGCTCCATGTGCTTGTTGCTGGCCACGCCCCCTGCAGCCTGTGTGTGCATGTGTATGTGTATGTGAAAGATACAACAGCTCCAGGCAGCCATGTTATAGCAGAACATGTCAGGTACTTGTGTAGCTGATGTCTGTGTCTTACACATGTGTATGGGAGGATGCAGCATGTCAGCAGATGCAGCACACACACTAGCAATGCAGCAATCATATCACACCGGCAGCATTTCCCCCCACGGCATTGTTACCGGCCGTAACAATGCCATGGGGGGAAATGCTGCCGGTGTGATATGACAAAATTATTTTCTGGTGATTAATATCACTGTTTGGCCCTGTGCACACAAACGTGTAGACAACGTATTAAAACGGCCGTATATACAGCCGTATATACAGCTGGCATTCGGCCCCATGCATTCCAATGAGCAATACGGCCACCGATGTACATGGCCATACTGTCCACCATACCGTACCCTAAGAGAGCCGTATAAGAATATAGAGCATGTCCTATTTTCTACTGTATTTCCGTCCCCATGTGGCCCATAGAAGTCAATGGGAAGTATACAATATAGACTAAATATGTGCTGCATACGGCTGTGCACCACATGCTGCCCTATACACTTGGAGTGTCCACAACCAGTGGGGGTGTATTCTGTCAGCCAGCCAATAGTCAGCCATCCATTATATACCAGCCCACCATATTTTATATGGATATGGTGCCATACGCTGCAATATGTTGCCATACTGTTGCAATACATCCCGGATTTGCAACCAGAATACAGCCGTATACACAGAAAAGTAAGAATAGTAAAGACTGTATGGTCGTGTGTATGAAGCATTAGAATAGAAGAACATGACAGTGAAAATCCTTCATGTGCCATCCATCTTTAGAACAGATGGCATACAGCTGTGTTAAATGCAACAGTTTTTAAAGGATCATGTTCCAATGGATGTTCCGATTATTTTATCTGTTCTGATCTCTTATAGAGTTCTTGAGGATCCGTGAAAAACAAATGTCACACTGACACAAATCAACAGAGTCTTAGTCTACTATTTCCTAGTAGTTTTCTTGACTGCAGATAGGAGACAATATTTTTAGACATTCCATATATTGTGCTGAGATTGTGTTGCCTCAAAACACATATTAGTATTACTACTATACAAGACTTCAATACTTCCAGCATTATAATAGTTGAGATCTATTTCATTTTATATTTTTTTTAACTATAGTGGTAATGTTATGTAGATTGCCCAAGTGGAGCATCTATAGAAACTTGTGAAGAGGCAATAGTTCTGCACCATCCAGTTCACCTCATACAGCTGTGCAAACATTGGTTCTGACTGCTTCTGATTATAATCTGCTTTATCCAGTTCATGATTTCTATGGGATTAATCTCCAGTAGCTGAACTAAAAACTAATAGTAAACCTCATACATCACTACACAAAAGGCTGCATCAATTTAAGAGCCTTCAGCGTATGATCTCCTGCTGCAGTAATACTGATAAAGAACCACTAGATGGTGCTGTAAGCATTTATTGAGTATTAGAATTTAAAAAAAAAAAGCTTAGATAAAAAGGTACCAAAACTGGGAACTAAAACATGGTTCATCCATAATTTAGAGTAGGTCCAATAACAACTTTCTAGCATTATTCTGATGCATAAGAAATATTTGAAAATGGTGAAAAAGCATATTTTTGATGTTTCTTTATTACAAAAATAAGGCACATTAGAATTGTATCACCAAAACAATCACCAAGGCCATTTTTACACAACATTGCTTTGTCTTTATACTAAATCAATGTTTGTTAACCAAAGCAAGCATGTCCTCCATACATTTTATATAAATCATCTAGTGATAGGAAGTCCGGCTCTTTTTCAATGAGTTGGATCATTAGGCTCAGCTCACTAAAAAAGAGTCAGCTCTACTGGCTCCTGAACGGCTCATTATTAAATATATCATAGAGAGCCTCTGTTCAGGGGCGGAGTCAGAGCAAAAGGAGTGGGTTTGACTGGACCATCGGATCACTGCTGGGAGACAATTAGTGCAGTTTGATTTTCATTAACAATATGCTAATATTATGTATTTTTTATATTTATTTATTTTCTGTTATTTATTATTTTGATCATTTTCACATACTCTAAAGAAGCAAGAAATGTGCCATTGGACAACGGTCAACAATTTACAATAAATCTTTATTTAAACACAAGATTCCCTCCGATAGGGATAAGGTGAACAATATAAAAGCAATTAAAAGATGTACAAAGTACCGTATATACTCGAGTATAAGCTGACCCAAGTATAAGCCGAGGCCCCAAATTTTAACACAAAAACCTGGGAAAACCTATTGACTCGAGTATAAGCCAAGGGTGAGAAATGCATTGGTCACAGCCTCCCCAGTATATAGCCAGCACCTGCCCCCCACTACATAGCCTGCCAGCCCATATTCCTAAGTATATAGCCAGCCCCCTGCCCCAGTATATAGCCAGCCTCCTACCCCAGTATATAGCCAGCCCGATGCCTCAGTACATAGCCAGCCCCCTGCCCCAGTATATAACAAGCCTCCTGCCCCAGTTTATAGCCAGAAGCGGGGGAAGCCGGAAAGATGAGTTTTGATATATATATTTTTTACTCGAGTATAAGCCGAGTTTGGGTTTTCAGCACATTTTTTGTGCTGAAAAACTAGGCTTATACTCGAGTATATATGCTACATATAATGATCAAGTAGTTGGCACAACCATATAAGGTTGGCCAACAACAAACCTCCTCCAACAAAAGATAGATAGTATCTGTAGTAACTGAACAATCCCTGGTAATAAATATATATAAGATGAGTCACATAAAGAAGTACCCACACTATCCAGTACCTAGATGTGCTACAAGTATGTAAAAGGTATTCAGCCAAAGCTAAAAAAAACAGGGGAGGCTGCCCCTGTATCTGTGTGAATCTGTTTATCTATGCCTAATGCATGATACCTCTGTTGTAGGATCATGGCCAGGACCTCTAAAAGAGGAGAATCTCTTCTTTCAAATGAATCTAAAAGTATGTGTCAGGGAACCAGAGATGTTCACATTTAAAAAAATAATTTTAGTGCAATTTTTAGATATAAAAATCACTCCTGACGGCACTTTAACCGTTAATATCTCAGTTTTCCTCACACCTAGAAATAATAATGCACTATAGAAAAGAAGAGACTCTCCTCTTTAATTGGAAAAAAGGAGTGAGATTCTAGTTGTCACGGAGCCAAAGGTATAGCTCCCTGAACTGTACACCCCTTCCAGATTCATAGCCATCAGGCTGCAGGGAGAATTTGGAGGAGACTGTGCAACAGCCCTGCCGATACAAGGCAGAGGAGTTGTTGCGAATACGTCCCAATATGTAGCTCGCAACCTGTGTGGAGTCTGATCAACCCCACAACAGGTCACTACACAACATGGGGAACACTGCAGCAGTAGATCCTGCCTGGCAGGAGTTAATTGTTTAATGTGATGTCATTCCATCAGCCAATCACACCTGTTATAATATACTATTGTAAGCTGGGATGTAATTGGAGGAGTAACCACCACCTCACCAGGAGCTGAGGAGAAGTGACGGTTGGAGAGTGCCAACAGTCAGTTCAGTCAGTGTAGTGAGGAGACCAGTACAGTGCAGCCAGTAAACCAGATCAGACCAGTCTAGTCAGACAGAGGAGAGCCAGCTGATTGCCTGAGTAGCTCTGAGGAGAGAAAAGGGCTATCATCCTACCTTCAAGGGTGATATCTGAAGTAACCAGGACAAGCTGAAGCATCCTACTAGGACACAGCTATCTCCCAGCCTTCCCTTGCATCCAGGCTGGTGATCAATCCCTGTGGTTCCCTCTCCAAGTGCATCCCCAGCCTGCTACCATTGTTAAGATTCGTTGGACACGTTATCCACTGTTCCTGTTGGTTCGAATAAAGAACTGTAAGTTGCTTTTAGACAACACCTTCCTGTCTGATCCCTGCTACTACAGCTGTCGCCATCACGGGCACCCTATCCACTACACAGGGACTCAAACTCCAGACCCCAAAGGGTTGCCCCAGGGAGAACTACTACAGCAGCATCTCCCTCATCATTTCTTGCCAACACCACCTGCTGGAGACCTGCCAGGCTGTAGGACAGCCCTCTAGTCCCCATACCAAGCACCGTGACACTAGCGTGCCTCAGCCGCAACCGCCAGCCACTCCGGTACTGCGGGCCCCGGCTGTCTCCAGGCCCCAAGAGAAAAAGGCTAGGCCCCAGTGGGGGATGTTGCAACTGCACACAGGAGCTGCTGTACCTCACAGATAATGTAAATATTCACTTTAAATGTTACTAAATTTTGATAAGGGATAATATCAAATAATGTTCATGCTTTCAACCCATCTCTATACAGAACAATCTAAGAACACACTTGCTTTCTGATTGCCTATTTTGTGATGGGTTTTTTTTGAAAATTGGGTGATACAATGAACATTCGATCCTCTTCACCTAATGTGGATACATATTAGCACCGTGACCCAGAACATGCCCATAAAGTTTTATGTAACACCAAAAACACACACATGTTCCGAATAAAGTTTTTATTTGACACCGTCCTCCATTATTTACACCTATGTTATGGTATTCTTACTCAAATTCTTATGAATTGCGGAGGGTTCTGTTATTGCGCCGCTAATAAAATGGCGCACACTATATTATCTCATTAGCTTCGTTTATGGATATATTGTTATTTATTTGGGTTACCATTGTGTAAGGGAGCATATAATGATAGATCTGTGTGACGCTCCGTGCAATTTTCTGCAAAAAATGTTTGGTGTCCCTTGTGGATTCAACGTTCCCTTTGCTATTTTGGTGAATATACACATGTGGGGTCTGTATGAATTCTTCACATCTTACTGTTTTATATACCATATATAGTCTTTCATATTTTTCTTCTATCATCCATCTACCTATCATCTCTCTCCTATAAAATTCTCCTACAGTCCCATATTACAGATACTCACCTACTACTCTGTGAAACTACAAAGTGTTAGGCTAAAGGAGCCTCTTACTGGCTGTGACTGTTCATAAAATAGTTGTATTTTGGGGCGCCACTTTGTCTAAAACTGGCCCTGTGTAGAATGGTACTTCTTAGTATTAAGAGGTGTTGCTTTCTATCCTCACTGTCTGAAAAAATCTGGATACATCATTATGCCTAATCTGCATTTGAACTGTTCCATCTGAGAAATGTTGAATGTAGGTTTGTGGTAGATTGTCCAGTCTGTCTAAACTGTACTAGTCAGAACAAAACACAGTTTTGCTATCTACAATTTTGGATCTTCTGTACATAACTGTTAAGGTGTTTATTTGGAGGTGGAACAAATGAAAATAAGTACTTTTAAGGGGGTCTTTGAATGGTAAGTGAAAACTATTGAGGGAGCCATTCCCACTAGGAGCAATACAAGTGAACTCGTGAAAATATAAATAAGAATGTGTAGAAAACTCTCACATTTCTAGTAAGTTTAAATCTAAAGTAATATTGTTAGTATAGGTCAGCGATGGCGAACCTATGGCACGCGTGCCACATGCGGCACGCAGAGCTGTTCCTGTGGGCACGCACCTCCGGCTGTCGGGAGCGCTGACTGTTATTGTGGTTCCCATAGAAACCACTGCGGGGAGAAGAGAGCAGCATGATACAGCTGCTCCCACATAATAGAATTGGGCAGGGGCATAAGGATCTGGCCCTTAGATACAGGGGTCCAGCAGCTGTCACTGTTCCATGTGCTCTTTTGGGACCCCTGAGCAAAGTAATGTCAGCAGGAAGGCAGTCATTGCTCTGCCTTCCCCCCTGCTAAAGCCGGGACTCACACAGAGGGCTGGTCACCTGACCCGACCAGCCAATAGGAGAGGAGGGAAGAGGAATCACCAGAGCCCGGGCTGCATGTAGCTGCTGCAGTATAGAAAGGTAATAAATGACATAAATAAAGTATAGCATCAGCTCATCCTCCCCTGCTATCCTGTAAATATAAACTACATCATGCAGCTATTTCATATCTTTCCAGCACCCTCATATCTATTTATCTCTCTGTCTCTCTCATATCTATCTATGTATATCTATCTATGTATCTGTCTCTCTGTCTCTCTCATATCTATCTATCTATCTATCTATCTATGTATCTGTCTCTGTTTCTCTCATATCTATCTATTTATCTATCTATCTATCATATCTATCTATCTATCTATGTATCTATCTATCTATCTATGTATCTATCTATGTATCTATCTCTCTGATATCTATCTATGTATGTATGTATCTATCTATCTATCTCCTATCTATCTATCTATGTATCTATCTATATATCTGTCTCTCTGTCTCTCTCATATCTATCTATGTATGTATCTATCTATGTATCTATCTATGTATCTGTCTCTATGTCTCTCTCATATCTATCTATCTCCTATCTATCTATCTATCTATCTATCTATCTCCTATCGATCTATGTATTTATCTATGTATCTGTCTCTCTGTCTCTCTCATATCTATCTATGTATGTATGTATCTATCTATCTATCTATCTATCTATGTATCTATCTATGTATCTGTCTCTATGTCTCTCTCATATCTATCTATCTCCTATCTATCTATCTATCTATCTATCTATCTATCTATCTATCTATGTATCTGTCTCTCTCATATCTATCTATGTATGTATCTATGTATGTATCTATCTATGTATCTATCTATATATCTATCTATGTATCTATCTATCTATCTATATATCTATCTATCTCTCTCTCATATCTATCTCTATGTATCTAGAAAAATGATCTATCTATCTAACAGGGCCCACTGGTGTCTTGTTACACCACTGGGATTGGGGTCACATATAAAGGTCAGCAGACCCCTATATGTGACATATGACATAGCTATAAATAAAATACATCAATATTAAAATGGGGCAATTCTCTCTATAATGCTGGTTATCAGCTGCAGGTGTACCTGAGCTCTGCCCCAATCCTTCCCCTGAACAGTATACAACAGTTTTAGGCGAGCAGCGGACAACAGTACACTGCCAGGATTTTTTAACGTTTATTACAGGAGTCCCTATATTAAACACCTATGTGGGTTTTTTTTAAATTTTTGTCTTGGCACTTTGCTATAAGTAAGTTGGGTTTGAGTTGCATTTTGGGCACTCAGCCTCTAAAAGGTTCGCCATCACTGGTATAGGTTGTGGAGAGAAATGGAGAAATGTGGGAAGTGCAGCCGCTACTCTCTAATAAAATGACCTGTAGTCTCATTATTTAAATGGGCATGGCAGCCTTTCTAATTTATAATATGTCCAAAAGAGTCCCCCCATTAATAAAATGTCCATAGCAGAGCACCTATTAATAAAATGCATAGAGCAGGCCACTCCCATTAATAACATATCCAGAGCAGAGCCCGCCATTAATAAAAGGAACAGAGCAGAGCCCACCATTAATTAAAGGAACAGAGCAGAGTGCTCCCTTAAACAAAATAAACTTAGTACTCACCCACCAGCACTGAACCCCGGTGTCCTCTTCTCCCTATGACCGTGCCAGTGGATTCACGTCTATGCGATCTCCCGCCACACAAACTATGATGTCAGCCGGAAGCGACACTGCCGTGTCATAGTTTTTGCACCGGCAGATGGCATAGACGTTCATCTGCCAACGCAGCCAGGAACCTGAAGAAGTGCTGTGTGGAAAAGAGGCCGGAGGGAGGGGTACTATGTTTATTTTTTTTTACTCTCGAGTATAAGCCAAATGGCACATTTTTAGCACCAAAATTGTGCTGAAAAACTCGGCTTTTACTCGAGTAAATGCAGTAATATAATATTATGTCCACTATGTCATGTTGATAAAGGGGAGTTTGGGAGTTGGGTTTTTGCTCAGTTCCTATGGGTTTCAGTGGTTCTGTCCAGCCCCTTAGTCTGTGCTATTTACCATAAGCACCTACTCCAGTCCTTCATATATCACAGGAATAACATACAACCCTCGCAGATACTTATATACAAAAAGACTTTACTAACAACATACATGTGACAAAGTAACTACATAAAATACAATACAAAATACATAGAGAACACAACTACACACAAACCTCTTTTCCTGACGGACGGAGTAATGTGTATGTATATACAATATATTCTAACACTACAGAAGCTCCTGGATATACCCTGAAGCAGGAGTCACATCCAGTACCTTACCATATACATGTACATATAGAGACTCATGCACAATAGCATCTATATATCTACTCCTCCAATACACATGAAGAACACAGATCCACGTGTGAATGGGATACGGCTACAGGTTATACATGTAGTTACACTAATATATACACACTCACTGTAAACACTTAGCTATGTATATATGGTAAAACACATAACACCTGGGATATCTATAGGGGCACGTATAAAGTCTACTATATTATAATAAGTACTATGTTATAATTACTCTTATTAAGTTATATACATACACAGAAAGCACACACAATATATGACCTGGTTCCTTAGGTAAGTGCTGTTCATCCAAGTGGGGGGCCAGGAAGCAAGAGGGACTAATTTCTGGTTTTTCCACCTTAAATATCCCTATGTGTAGTCCCTGCCCACTGCCTATAACTCCACCCTAAGACCCTCTTATGGTGTGTGCAGGGAATCTCACACCTGGTTCATGGTGGCTTCTTACTGTTCAAAGCCTTTTGATATGTTAATGAGCAATGGCTTCAGTACACACTGAAATCTCACCACAGAATATCAGTGATTGTGGTCAGTATATACTGTATCCATTTACGCTATATGTAATATGTATAATAATAGAGCAGAGGGTCCAGTTATGAATAATGTTCCCCTGTAACACATGTCAAGTTTCGTTTAGAAAGCTCGCTATAGACATCTAGCTCAAGGAACCAACATCTTTTTGGGAAAGCTTGGGGTAATGTTCCCAAGCTGGTCTCACGCCACTGTTCTCTTCTGGGGATATAACATCGAACATTGTGCTGGAGAAAACCTGTGACTGCTCTCCCCCTGACCTACCCCATAGTGGTTGCAGCACCAAGGCCTACTGATCTTTTTGTTTACTTGCTGAAACTTGTTGTACCATCACCTTTATTTTGAATATGTTAGCATTTTATATACATATAAAGTTTATATACTGTATATATTTCCAACATGTATCTAGTGTTTTGTTTAGTGTGCGATTAAGGTGATTAAATATGCAAATGTAACCTTGGCTGCTCTTGTACCCAATAGATAGATGGATAGATCCATACATCCATGTTCTCAATCTAATGTTATACGCTACTTGGGCTAATTTCTGACCTGATATATCCCTTTACAGACTGAGTTTATCTAGCGAGGATTTGGTGGCAGTCCTGCTGTCTGACAGGGCTCTGTGAAAGGGAATCAGCCAGTCAGGGTTTTGAGCGATTGTTGTGCAATGTTGCAAGGGCCACTCTCTTTCATTTCCTGTGCCCTTCTTGAGCCATTGTGTCCAGGAGGTGTCTGTTGGTATTAATTGGTATTAAAAAAAATCTACCATAAAAATCATGTAAACCATGGACACCAACTCATAGCTCCAGGAACCATGACTGTGGTAATCTTTTTATATTTGTAATTCATGGCTTCCTTCTAATATAAACTTTTGATATAATGCTAAAAAGCCTGAGGGCTCTAGTGGCTGTTTGCAGAGCCCCTCAAAGATGTCTATAGATTGTTGTTAAGATGAGCAGAGTAGGGGAGTGCAAGACATGTTCTGCTCATCTACTCAGCCTGTAAATGTACAGCACTGGAAACACCCATCAGAGCCCCTCACACTCATGAGCATAATTGTAAAAGTTTATTTTATAAGGAATAGTAAATAGCCAGGGATAGTAAATATATGAAGATTACGACAAGGCCTGGATCTATGAGTAAGTGCTCCCGTTTCTCTATTGTGTAACCTTGACCAGATCTGTGCCTTGCCACAATTCTGTGTCTGAGCTCTTTGGGCAGTTCCTTAGACCTCAAGATTCTCATGTGCTCTGACATGCACTGTGAGGTATCAGGTCTTATATAGACAGGTGTGTGCTTTTCCTAATCATGTCCAATCAGTTTAAACACAGCTGGACTCCAATGAAGCTGTAGCACCATCTCAAGGAGGATTAGTAGGAAATGGACAGCATGTGAGTTAAATATGAGTGTCACAGCAAAAGGTCTGAATACATGGCCATGTGATATTTCAGTTTTTATTGTTAAATAAATTAGCAAAAATATCTACACAGGGGTACATGGGTTACAGAGAGAAATGTTTTTGCTCCTACTCATTGGCTTCAATAAATCAAAGAGTGAACAATTTATAGGGAACCTGTCAGCAGAAATTGACCTAATAAACCACTACCAGTATGTTGCCAAGAAGCTTAACACCTTCCAGATCATGTTTCTTTCATGACCCAGTGTGGTGGCATCATCCAGAAAATCATCTCTGAAGTCAAAAGTAAACCGAAAAATACACAAAAAGGAGGGTAGTATGAACCCCCTCCCTAAACCACCAGGTCAATGTGATATATAGGGGGTACAAAAATGGTGGGTGACCAATCTTAAACTTAACTTTTAATGAAATTATCATAAAAAGACAAATGTGAGAAATACAAATAATAATTAAAAAACAGACTCCTGTTGGAGTGCTAAGAACACCAACCAGCTGCGAAAATATACTTATGTGCTCCTGGTGTTGCCACAAATGTGCAATAATTTGGTTATGGTGTCCTTATTACTCATCTCTCTATATTATTGTAAGTCCTGTACTCATAGTTAACTGCACATTAAGTCCTCCACAAAGCCTAATCTTAGACCGACTAAGGGACACTTATCTATGCCCTTTTTTGTCCACTTATATTATACTGGGGCACTTTGATATTTATCATTTACCCCAGGTTACCTCTAAACCCACCCTAGGGTGTCTTTTTTCACCTTTTTGATGGATTTCTTTTAGGGTTCTTGACCAGGTGTGACCCTAACAATATCTCTATACCTGCCTACTTATTGTTTATGCCTACTATCTCTACTGTCTAGGGCCCACTATCCCTTCAATATAGAGGTTCTTCTTTTAATACTGTACATGTGTATTTGAGACTACTTTCTCGAACCCCCATCCCTTCACCTTACCTAGGGTCAGTGGACCTATATTAGGATGAGGTTTCCAGACGGGGTGACAGCTGGTTACGGCTGTGGCTCCGTGTTGAGTTATTAGGGTTTAACAGGGAATTCCCGCCCCCCTCCTCTCTTAGGGTTATATACACACCGTGTCTTTCCTTCCTTTTCACATCATCTTCTCTGCTCTTGTACAAGTGATTGGTCCACACTAAAGGTGTATACCCTTTCATCTACAATTGATGAATGCCTACTACAGCAGCGCATACAGTAGATGTCCTTACACCTAATGACTTACAGGTATGTGTCCTTCTTTATTTGAGCATTGATACGCATACAAGGGTATAGGAAGTTATTGCACATTTGTGCCAACTCCAGGAGCTGGAGTTGGCACAACTGCTGGTTGGTGTTCTTAGCATTCCAACAGGGGTGTGTTTTTTATTATTATTTGTATTTCTCATATTTGTCTTTTTATGATAATTTCATTAAAAGTTAAGTTTTAGATTGGTCACCCACCATTTTGTAATCCCTGAAAGGTAAACTTGGTGTATAAAGTCAAGGAGGAAGGGATTTTAACACTGAAGTCATAACACTGAGGTCCGGCATCCATAGACATCACTATCTAGATCTACTGACTTCTGATGCATGATGTCAATCACAGAGGAGGAGGCGTTCAGAGCTCCTCGCCTTGACTTTAGTGTTAAACTCTCTGCCTCCTTGACTTCATACAATCAATTTGCACCTCACTTCAAAGTTTCTGATTTTTAGGTTGATGTCCTCACACAGTACCAGGAAAGAAACAAAAACTAGAAGGTGTTACTCTGTTTTACAATATACAGTACTGGTAGTGCTTTATTAGGCCAGTTGCTGATGACAGGTTCCCCTTAATGGGGTCTGATAACTTTCCGTACCACTGTAGGATAACATACTATTCCTACACAAAGGCCCTTCTACCACCTGTGTCCTTCACTGGTAGAAACTATGATCATTTTAAGTAGGAAGCACTTGTACTTTGGAGGTGATTACTTATCCAGTTCTAATCCCAATTTTTGTAATTATTCCTGTGCTATAATCTTGTTTGGTAATCCAGCTCTGGTAAAGGCTTAAGACCGGATTAGGTGCAATGTAACATGTGTCTTTTTTTCTGAAAGGAAAAGCCAAATTCTCTTCAATGGTGTAAAATGTAATAGCTAGCTGCAGTATGTCACACGTCAAGAATAACAGCAGGATATATGCTCAAGAGCTCTTTACCCGGGACACATATGATTTCCTGGCTCTAATTTTAGCTATTCTTGGTGTCTGGGGATTGTGTAGTAACCTTTTAATATTAATCCTTTACTTCAAATTTAGAACTTTGAGGACTCCTACAAACCTTCTGCTGGTACACATCAATTTCAGTGACCTTTTGTTGTCAGTTTTTGGATTTAGTTTTCACTTTGCCTCATGTGTAAGCAGACAGTGGATTTGGAATGAGGCAGGATGTGTTTTTGTCGGATTCTGCAAAAACGTCTTTGGTAAGTAGATCAAGAATATTTGGCTATGTACTACATGCATCATAGTAAAAAGCATGGATTCAGGATAGGTGTGCACAATTTGTTTTTTGTTTAATTTATTATACTAAGGCAAGTTATTTATTATCTGCAGCCCTATGTAAAGCCATGGATAACACAAAATATTACTACAGTGGCCCAAAAAAAATGTGAAAACTGCTTGCAGATGTATTTATAAAGTGCCTGCGCCAGTTTTGTGTCACAGCTGCACTGAGTCCAACAAGACAAAAATGTGCACCTAAAGGGGCATGTAACTGCTTACTCGGAGTTTGCGTCAAATTTATTACTGACGTGCGCCACAATTCTGCAGCATGAACAAAATGCACCAAAAAATGGTGCACAATTCTAGAGCAATGCAGGGGGCACCAGAATAATGAAGAACGTGCACCAGTTTTGTTTAATCTACCGCACCCTGCACACTCCACAGGCACACTGCACATAGTACAGACTGCATATATGATATATTGATCATGGTAATTTTTTCCAGATGGACAGGTTGACTATATCCTTTCTGTTTGACCACATCTGAACTATTACCATATTTTTCGGACTATAAGGCGCACAAAAAATCCTTTGATATTCTCAGAAATCAAAGGTGCACCTTATAGTCCAGTGCGCCTCATATATCAACCATACTTACAGACAACAGCTGCCTTGAACTGTGCACAGGTCTGCCACCTGCTGGTCATTCACCCTTATAATCAGGTGCGCCTTATATATGAACCAAGACATTTTAGCAAGCATTTATTGATGGTGCGCCTTTATACTCCGGTGCGCCATATAGTCCGAAAAATACTGTACATTATTGTTCGTTTCCACTAAAATCAAAAGCCACATTTACAATTCCTGAGTCTCCTGTTCAGATATATAGCAACATCTCCTGGTTATTCTCTATTTGGTGTGAGCTAAAGCTGGTGTTCCTTCAACGAGGACAAATGTTCAAGTCACTGCCTTTACTTTGCATTCCAATAAATAAAAGGTGGCTTTTTGGTGCTCCCTATGGCCACTTACACCTGAGGCACATGTTGCACCCTCTAGTAATGCTTCTGCCCTAGTGAAATGGGTTTTCTAGGAACTACTGCATTCACACAAGGCATTGTATGGCCTCTGTACAGCATTTTAATGCAAAATTTCAACTGAGATTTGAACAAACCCGAATAATGTTTTAAACTTGTGTAATTGGTGTGCAGAAAATTATTGTTGTATTTCTGACTATTTACTTTACAAAATGTAGCAGAAAAGAAATACAAGTATTTTATTATTATTTTAGAATTGAGCTATAGACTGGCGCACAGTATAGATAACATAGCTACAAGGTACATGGAAAGAAAATTGGGTTTCTATTATGTTGTATCAAATAGCACATATGCTATGCATGTACCATAGCATAACATATTCAAAAAGGATGAGCCTCATTTATCATTACTACATGATGTCTTCTGATTTCATTGTGTCAATATATGGGACACAATTGTGAAGTAGAACGAAATTTATTGGATATTTCACACTTTTGAAAAAAATAATAAATATAAACTGAAAAGTGGGGCGTGCAATATTATTCATCCCCCTTAAGTTAATACTTTGTAGCGCCACCTTCTGTTGCGATTACAGACGCAAGTCGCTTGGGGTATGTCTCTATCAGTGCTGCACATGGAGAGACTGAAATTCTGACCATTCTTCCTTGGAAAACAGATCAAGCTCAGGGTACATTCAAACGAGGTATGCCCGCCGTGTGGGCTGCATGTACGTCCCTGCAGACGGCCATGTGAATGAGCCCTCAGTGATGTTGGATGAAGAGTGGTTGTGAACAGCAGTTTTCAACTCTCGATTCTCGATTGGATTCAGTTCTAGACTGTGACTTGGCCATTCTACGTTTATTTGTGAACCATTCCATTGTAGATTTTGTTTTATGTGTGGGATCATTATCTTGTTGGAAGATAAATCTATGTACAAGTCTCAGGTCTTTTGCAGACGCCAACAGGTTTTCTTCCAGAATGGTCCTGTATTTGGCTCCATCCATCTTCCCATCAATTTTAGCCACCCTCCCTGTCCCTGCTGAAGAAAAGCAGGTCCAAACCATGATGCTACCACCACCGTGTGTGACAATGGGGATGGTGTGTTCAGGGTGATGAACTGTGTTGCTTTAACATCAAACATATCGTTTGGCATTTTGGCCACAAAGTTTGATATTGGTTTCATCTGACCAGAGCACCTCTTCCACATGTTTGGCTGCTAGGTAGATTTAAACAAGACCTTTTATGGATATCTTAAATGGTTTTCTTCTTGCTACTGTTCCATAAAGGGCAGATTTGTGCAGTGTAAGATGGATTGTTGTCCTGTGGACAGACTCTCCCACCTCAGCTGTAGATCTCGGCAGTGAAATCTTTTTGTATCCAAATCCCGCGTTAAACTTCTCCACAACAGTATCATGGACCTGCCTGGTGTGTTCCTTGGTCTTCATGCTGCAGAACCCTGAGACTATCACAGAGCAGGTGGATTTATATGGAGACTTGTTACACACAGATGGATTATAGTTATCATCAGTCATTTAGGACAAGATTGGGTCATTCAGAGATCCTCACTGAACTTCTGGAGTGAGTTTGCTTCACTGAAAGTAAAGGAGCCGAATAATATTGCCACTTTTAAGTTTATTATTTTTTTACAAAACTTTAAAATATCCAACAAATACTCTAGTACACTCCAAAGTCACACTTACCGCTCTTGTTCTACAAATATGACATCTATCAGTGGATGTGTGTTCCCCCAGACCTATTTGCATTTGTCCATTTATTCATATCACGAAATAGACGTGACAGACACATTGAAACACTGAACAGGTAAGCAGGTGGACAGCCATGTATTCTTCTGTACCAGTAAGAACTTGTTAGTCCACGACTGACATATAATTTGTGTATGCATATCATATCACTAATAGTATCACTTGCTTTACAGGTAACGTGTCAATTGGTACTGTTGCAGTCATTGCCTATGAACGCTACATTCGAGTAGAGCATAACAAAGTCATTGAATTCTCATGGTCACGTAAAGCTATATCTTTCATCTGGATATATTCACTTGCCTGGAGTTTAGCACCAATACTTGGTTTGAACAGATACACTCTGGAACTCCATGGCCTAGATTGCTCTTTAGACTACACACTGGAAGATTCCAGCCAGGTTTTTTCCATTCTTCTCGTCTTCCTTGCTTCTCTAGTTGCCCCAGTAAGCATTATGACATATTGCTATGGCTACATATTGTATTGTATCAGAATGGTGAGTATGAACAAATTTCCAGACAGTACATTAAAACAATCTACCAAGCCTATTGTTTTTTAAATAATTTTTTTTATAACCTATCTGTATTGTATCGCTCTTACGGAGGTGGCCCCAGTACCACTCAAAGTTTCTTTTCTGCCAAACTCATAACTCCCAAGGAAGGGAGTTCAGTGGGAAAGGGAAAAATCTTTTATGTGGAGATCTTTACAATAGATGAATACCAAAAAACTGGTGTTGATATACAAATGTAGTGGTAATAGTGGAAAACATATGTAGTAGAAATGAAGTAGCAGTAAATGAAAAGCAGCTGAATGAGAAAATTGTTGCCCTGTGACATATCACTAGTGGTATTAAAGAGTAACAATAGAAACCACCAGAACAGATCTCCTGTTACATGTATCATATAGTTACATATTCTAAGTAATTATTATGCGTTACTTTCTACTTTCAGCTGCGAAGACTACAAGATTACCAAAGCGGTTGTGCTCAGAAATTACAGGACTATGAAATTAAAGTGGCTAAAATGTTTGCCTTGATGATCCTGACATTTCTTATTTTTTCGATTCCTTCCTATATCATGCCTCTGCTGGTAATATGTGGTAACAAGGATTTCAGGACTCCCACAGTAGCCACTGTATTTTCTATCTTGGCAAAACTAAATACAGCCATAAACCCGCTCATCTACATTTTAACAAGCAAGAAGGTACTATCTTCATGTAATACTTTATTTTAGAAAGCAGATCAAAAATGTCTTTATTTATGCAAAAGTAGATTAGTAGTTTACCTGCCCAGATTGGACACCTGAAGCTTTGCATGTACTAAGCAAACTATATTGGCGAAGTGCTTATTGCAGAAAAGTGGGACGCAGCTAAGCAGTAAACACCTTTTATTAAAATAAACATGTTGACTTAGGCATAAAGAAAAACTAGCATTACATTCATCCTGATCAGGATGAAGAGGGATTGTAGGGGAATATGTGTAGTTTGTTATTGTTAAATGTACTAGTAGTTTTCCTTTAAAGCGAAATGTCATTTTTAGCTGTTGAGAGGTGCGTTAACGCATACTATGTGGCTTTTAAAAATGCCTTTTCAGCATTCTGAATACCACCACATGATAAAACTTTATTTCATATTACCTAGCTCCCTGACAGAAACATGCGGTGAATCCTTGGGGGGGGGGGGGGGGGGCTGTGCTTGTGTGTCAGTCTCCACCTCATACTCATCCAACTCCCTCTGCCTTTCTCCTCTTCCTACCATGTGCATTAAGCAGGCAGGAGAGGGAGGGGGATGGTGTAAAGGAGAGGAAGAATGCATAGAGGAGACTGACACAGGCACACCAGCTGCCCCCTCTAGCCCAACCCCTGAGAAAAAAATAAAAAAACATAGCGGTGGTAACTTCAAGACTGCACAGGTAAATGAACACTAGTAAATCCAGTTTTTGTCATGGTGGTAAAGATCAGTAACCTCTTTTTCATTTCCTAGTTCAGACAAGGCCTTCTAAAGTTCTTCTGCTTCTGGTACTGGAGAATGCGAACAACAGGGAGAAAGAAGTTTGTTGGAGCCTCAGTGAAAATGTGTAATACATGTAGCAGACCGAGAAGAAGAGTCATGTTCAGCTCATCCTCGGTCAGTTCTATAGTAGCGACTGGAGAAACGGATACTGTAGAGTCAATTGGAAAGACTCAAAACAGTTATGGAACTAAAGTGAAAATA
Organism: Engystomops pustulosus; assembly: GCF_040894005.1. Classification (NCBI taxonomy): domain Eukaryota; kingdom Metazoa; phylum Chordata; class Amphibia; order Anura; family Leptodactylidae; genus Engystomops; species Engystomops pustulosus. Next base: position 135,305,613 of record NC_092411.1, read on the forward strand.
ATCTATGTACGTCCACTAGAGCAACCAGATGTTCTGAACTGAAACTGACAACTGATGCTGACATCAGTGGCATACATCAAATAAATACATTGAATAAAGTCAAGTACCTGGTGGCCAGTGAATAAAGAGGTCTGGCACTGTACAGATTAGTGGATCACCAGGAAAAGGCTTGTGGTCACAGATACTCACAAGGACAATCAGGTAGAGGAGTTTAGGCACCAACACCCACAAAGACTGTTGGCCACTATAACTCAGAGATAAGCAGGTAGAGGCGCGTGGCTACTCATACTCCTACAGATGGTTAGTGATGGGTTTACTAAGTTACTTGCAACTTTTTTTTTACACAAATACATAGCTCTTGTCATGTTGTACAACATTGCCTATTACTTTCATTCTATTCTATAGTACTTCAGAGTAACAGTAATTTAAAGCGAGAGACCATGTGATGCTACCCTCTGAAGTTAGCATGAAAGCCTTTCATCCATGCAGTTATGTGGATGCAGAAGTTAGAGGACAAGAATTCATGGGGCATAGTCTTGTTCCCCATCAGTCCCTCCATCCCAGTCTGTGATCCTGCACAACCTTGTGACAACTCTTTGTCTCTATCTGCACAATGAGGGACATTTACTTATCTATCCCTTGTGTGATCCCCGCTGTGCGTTGTCCGACGATCATGGACTGCAGCGTGATTCACTAAGATCGTGTGCCCGATATCCTGCATGTGTTGCTTCCCCACTCAGGTCCGCCGGAGTTCACCATCTTCTTCCCGGTGTATGTAAGTGCATGGCTTGAGACACAAATTCAAATGTTAAATCCCATGCTCAGCCCGCCCCCCGATTTGTGTCGCATGTAAATGAGCCCCAATGTATCTTCATACTCTGTACCTTCGATCATTTCATGATTGAGCAGGGGAGAAAGTCCTGCTTTTTGTTTATCGCAAAGCAGGGTGGAAAGGTTTGAAAACAGAAGTGTGTAAATGGGGCTGCTTCTGCCCAAACGTGATGTCATTTCAGGTCCTGTTCAATAGTTACATGAAGTATAGCAGATAGCTATAGCTAGAGTCAGCTGTATGCTGTGTGCAACCACACAGTACAGAGCTGAAGCTCCCTCTAGTGGACAACAGTTGGAAATCCTAAAAATGATATGATTTCCTGAAGTGTGAAAAGTAATCAAAAACGCAAAAAAAAAAAATCTGAAAATTAATACCGTAATGAGAAAATTAATAAACATTAAAGAAAACAGTTTTCCATTTTTTTAACACATTTATTTTACCAAAATGCTGGATGACATGTGTACTGTATGACTTTTGTAAGCATTCTATTTAGAACATCTGTTATTGATATGGCTGCTTTTTATTGTTAAAGTAGTTAGGTAATGCTTGTTACTGCACTTCAGCCCCATTTAGAATAATGGTAGTAATATTTGAAAGGGATAACGTAACTGAAGAAGTCATACTCTCCTTACTGATACCTGTTCCCTGCTGAAATCTGTACTTTTCCCAGCAATGATGTGCCCACTGGTCCCAAGCACTGCAGTAGTCATATAGTCTAAACAGCATTAGGGTACATTCACAACATTCACACATTCTCACCACTCCCCTCTCCATAGAGCAGCACAGGGCAGCCGCCATAACACAGCGAAATATAGGAAAGTCTCACAATTTAACATGCATGGTCACGCTGTGGTGAAACAATGTATGCCTAACCAACATGATGAAAATGTACTTGCATCAAGGTGAAGCTTTGAAGTTTCTCTGCTATTAATTGTAGCTGGTTAATTATGCATTATATAACTAAGCATAATCATCTTCAGGATTTTTCTTGTTTGTTTCCTTTTATTTGGTGTTCAAGCTTATGCACTGCACATGGTTCCACTGATTTCCCATTAATGGTGGTTTTATATTTGGAGACAATAATGTGTATTATGCGTTTTTATGCAATACATAATATTTTTTTTTTAATTTAATCAGTGATACCTATCCACACTCTTTAGTATTGGGGAGAGATTAGGTCACTTGTGCAGACTGGGTTCTGCATATACCGTTTCCAGATTTTAGTGTGCAATCCATTGGGCAACTTATTATTCGGTATATGGATTATTGTGCTTTTGGACCCCTTGAACTACACTTCAACATCGCCCACCATCACTCAAATTACTCTCTATAAGATCAAATGCAACAAGATAGAAATAATGGTCAGATGAACATTCTCTTTTATAAATGTAGATGTCCATGTGCTCTTATGTGCTTTTACCATCAAAATCAATGATAAACCACGGACACTTAGGGATCCAGGCACTGTGACCTTGGTAATCTTCTTATATTTGTTGTCTATGGCCTCCCCCCTTCTAAAGTCAACTTTTGAAATGATGCTTAGGAGCCAGCAGGGCTCTGGCGGCATTACCAGAGTACCTCCATGCTCTGGCTTCATAGGCTGTTAAACAGTCTCCCCCTCCCTTGTCGACAGCAATGAATTTTCCTCCCTTCCAGTGTGTACTAAATGCTCCTGCAGAGTGTAAGGGTCTGTGAAGCTGCAGCATGTAGAGGCTCTGGTAATGTCCCCCTGAAGTTAATTTTCGTAGGAAGGAGGAAATAACAAATATAAGAAGATTACCCCAGTCACAGTGCCAGGATTTTCGAGGACGTGTCCCTGGTTTATCATGCTTGATTTTTATGGTAGATTTCCATTAACATCTATACAACTCAGCAGAATCACATTACAGTTTAAAAATATAAAAATGTGAAAAGTGTAAAATTCTGTACAAATTAAATAATAAAACTATCAAAAATTGTATATAAATATAAGGCATATAAAACATCAGTGCATTGCAGACATGATAACAATAGAGAACATTTACACCTTGGCACCCTGTCTTTAATAACAGATGGGAATAATTTCATTGCCGGGAGGGAAGTCATTACGTTTTAGCTGGCAGCTCCTGCATTGTAGCTGATGTAAGGTCACTAGCAGATGAGAAGTCAATGGGCTGGAAAGTTCTGCTGTTCACATGACTAAAGTTCATATAGCTTTGTGAGAAGTCTGGTTCAGCCTGCAGCGGTAAAAATCCGGAGCTTGGCAGAGGGCTGGCATCAAGCTTTGCCTGATGTAAAAAACAGACAACGTTATAAAGTATACTAAAAATGGATATTCTAAGCTCATAACACAGCTGAATAAATGCTTAAAAGTTTATTATAGAAATGACTAAGAATTACCTTTAACACTTATCTACAATTTGCTGGATTTATACATAAAGTTTTTGTTCCAATCTGACACATGTTTAAGGCTATATTCACACTGCCGTTGCCCGCCCGTACCGTACCGTAGCGGGCAACGGCAGTGTACGGGGAGAGGAGGAGGAGGTGAGCGCAGCTCACCCCCGCCCCTCTCCATAGCAACCTATGGCGCACGGCCCCGTATTACGGGAAAAGATAGGACAGGTCCTATCTTTTTCCCGGGTACGGAACGGTACGGTGCCGCACGTGTGCTGCACCGTACCGCTCCCGTAGGGTGCCGTGCGCCCATAGGAGTGTATGGGGGACGTATATCGGCCGTATATACGTCGGCCGTATATACGTCCCCCATACGTTCGTGTGAATATAGCCTAAGCCTAACTGTAATATATTTTCCTCTGACAACAATTCCAACGCTACTTATATCATTCCCTGCATCTTCCTAGCCTTAGATACAGCCTAGTATATCTATAAGCCCTTCTTATAAAATCATATTCAGCTTTTTGGGTGGGACTTCATGGTTGTGACATCAGCTAAGTTCACTGAGGGCATTCATATGAATCAGGAAAGCATGTTTTTAAATGACCGACTTGAAGCATATGATGAGTCACATGCTTGTGACATCACTCAAAGTCATGTTTTTTTGCACTCTTCTACTACTGCCCCTCCCAACAAGCCTGTTTTCCTCCCATACATTTCCCATGGTTACCAGAAAGCAAGGAAAATGGAGATTAGCCTGGAGGACAATGTTAAGCCTCTGTTAACAGCTAAACACATGTAGACTGCTAATTAGAGTAAATTAGTGAATTGCTTTTTTTTTCTCTCAGTACAGAGTTCTTAAAATACAGGAGGTAGGATGATATATATGCATGGAAGCCTCATCCTGCATTAGAAATGTAGATATATATATATATATATATATATATATATATATATATATATATATATATATATATATATATATATATATAATTGTACCTCTAGGGGTACCCCTTAGAGAGAAACGCCAGAGTAAAGACACTGTTTGAAATAAAAATGGAAAATCTTTATTGCTAACAATACATATAATGAAAATGAATAATGTTTACATAATTTTTGTTAAAAAAATGCAATACATCGGTAGTGGTATGCAGACTTAGGGGGTCATACCCGGACAAAAATACGGATAGACATAGATCAAGGCAAGGGAAGGAAATAACGTACAGTTTTAACAGGTACATGTATAGACATATAACCACTGTATACTAATAACTTTCTTGTGTCATGTAGTTAAATGCAAATAAGCCCACCCTAAAAATAGAAATCTTACCCAGATAGTAAGGTGGTGTGGTGGTGCTCCAATGTCCAGGATGACTCCATTCCCGATGTGTGTTTTGGCTCACAAGGAGGCTCGTTAGGGTGGGCTTTTTTGCATTTAGCTACATGACGCAAGAAAGTTATTAGCATACAGCGATATGTGTCTATACATGTACGTGTTGATGCTGAAAGCTCCACCAGGACCGTATGTTAGTTCCTTACCTTGCCATGATCTATGTCTCTCCATATTCTTGTCCAGATATGACCCCTTAGTCTGTGGACCACTACCAATGTATTGCATTTTTTAACAAAAATTGTGTAAACAATATGCGTTTTCATTATATGTACTATTAGCAATAAAGATTTTCCATTTTTAATTTCAAACAGTGTCTTTAGTCTGGCATTACTCTTGGATATATATTGATTTTTATTTTGCCACTTGACCAAGTGTAGATAATGTTAAGGGTTGACATGATGTCATAAAGCTGTTAGGGCGACCCCATATTCCTGTTCTTGTTAATAAGAAATGTAGATAACGATAGCCCTATAATACTGTTTGATATAAAGACCCCTAGAGTGCACTGATGGGTGAATATTGTATGTGGTGTGAATAGATTGAATATACATATTGTTTAACTAGGTGATGAAAGAACATAGGAAACAGGTTAACAATAAATGCTGAAGAGACGTGTATTGTGTTACCAAAAACCTGGGTAAGCACTTACCAAAGATAAGCTCTTGGTTTCACGAAGGCAAGCAGTCTGCAACTCAGATTTAAGAGCAGTAATGTGCTTTTTGTGGAACACTATCTCCCGTTCCAGAGCAGCTGCCTTGGTGCGTGCGATCTGATAGATGTCCAAGAAGCCCTTTATCATGCTCTGTAATGAAGATAGCATTGCTCAGCTTTTACATTATAATACTATTTGTTTCCATGCAAGAGGCATTTTAATAGATACATTTTAGGATTTTTTTAATGGTAAAAAAAAAAGTAGTCAACATTTTCAATAAAGTTATTACACATAAATTCTGTGTCTTTGTAATAGTTAATGAATAAAGTTCCAGGTGACCACAGTCACTATACAACAAGCACATGACAATTACCTGGCAAACAATGAAGTCTGATCCGCCTGTATAGTCTTCAGTTTCAAACATTTTAGGTGACAAATTTGGGAGCTGGAAAGTTACATCCTGTCTTGATGTCACTACTCGTGACAAAGAAGTCTGATCTCTCATCTGCATGGTTAGTAATAGAAAATAAAAACTGAGGATAAAAACGACTTGCCCCGAGTTCACAAATCTTGGTATAAATACCACATGCCAGATATCACTACCATATCAATCAAATTGAAACGCAGAAAAAAGGCAAATTTTAATAGAAAGATTAGCGGCTTTCTAAAGATACATCAGATGGGGAATATTTATCATATGGTGAGGCGTGCACAGGCGTATGATATCAGCTCTGGCCTCCTGATGCATCCAGTGTCCGGCTGCACTGGTGCACAAGAATCGTGCTATTGCCTGCGTCTATTCAAAACTGGAAGGGCGCTGGCTATAGCAGGCCCGGTGCAGGAATGCCCCGAGCCAGCCCACTGCACTGCTGGAGACGCCCTTCTTTTTTGGAGAGGTTCTTAAGGAGTTAGCAAGTTCTGCTATTAAATCTGGAACTAGACTTTACAGTTCTTACCTTCTGTACTGTTGCTGCAACTGATTTCATATAGTTTGTCAGGACCTCCTTTTCCCTGTAATAGTAAAGTTATTATAAATCATATTATCAAAAGTAATTGAGAACAAGACCATCAAGTACACAATGTGGAGAGTGAGGCGTCTGTAAATTAGTATGCTTAAAGTGTACATTCCCCATGTATATCCTCCATGTCATATATCTGGTGTATAGCATCATAGCACACCTCATGCTCACCTGGCTGCTGTGCGGAGGGCATTCTCTGCACTGGAGATGCTCTCTTCAAGTCGACGCTTGTCCTGCTCCAACTGCATTAGCAGTTTGTTTTGTTGACGGAAAGATTGATCTTTTCTTCTCAGTTCCATTTTTGTCTCAGAGAGACTCTACAAGCAGTAGAGGGAACAGTGAAGTGTTGTTAGAGTACACTTCCAGATTTTTGCCATGAACTACTGAACTAGATATATGGCACAAAAAAGGTTTACCCATGCGGTTACTTAAAGCTGCCTGGGTCTTCCCTTAATCTTTGTCTCCAAGTTAAAGAGAATCTGTCTCCACATTTTCAAAAACATCTATTGACAGGTTCCATAGAACTCTATTATCTTACCTTCTTTTAGGTAAAAATTGTTTCCCCTCATACTTTATCAACTTTATAATTTTACCTGGTAACCAGGGATATCTTTAGCGAGTCATATTTCTGATCACATGAAATCACAGCAGCCTTCAGGGACCAACCTCCATGCAGGCATGCTGTGATTTCATGTTTTAAGGTATATTCATGGGGTACAGTTTGCTAATGTTAGGAGGCTAAAGGGTCTGAAAAATGTGGTGACAGGTTCCCTTTAAATACCTGGCTACAGCAGAGACCCGCATTCGCAGGTGACAGTAAGATCAATAAGAACCCATGCAGTTTCAGAACAGAACGAGCATGGGGTTACTGAGATAAGTTCAAACACTACTGGGTCCGCACTTATCCGCATTGAAGCCAATGATAGACAATCACCTCTCACCAGATCCACACTGTAACAACAGCTTGATTTCTTTCCATGTTTTAAGCCACATACAAACTGTACAACAAGGCATTTCTAACACAGTTGCACATCTACTTCTACAGTACACTAACTTCTAACCAATCATTTCACAAGGTTTCTAGCATGTGTGATGGAAGAACCATATATTATTACTTAAAATGTAAATGGTAGGCACCACTGTCGATCTGTGGGCAGAAGAGCCACCACATCAGTGGTTTAGTGTCCCAAATTGCCATGACAATGATCTCAGCCATATGTGACAAACCTGCAACAGTTTCACCATTAAAGTCACAAAGGATTTGCAGCAGAAAGGAAGAAAATCTGAGCTAGACATAAACATAGAATTAAAGACATATTCTACACAACACAAAAAGCACAAACCTTCACTGCTTCTGATAAAGTTTGATCTTTCTCTGCTTCCTCCTGGGAGTGTAGTTCTATTTTGTAGTTAAGCTCCAGTAACTGCTGAGACTGTTCATTCAAGAGAATCTGGGCTTCCTGTTCACGTAACAATGCGCTATTCAGCTCATCGAAGACTGTACTGAATTTATCGTAGGGAACAAGATTCTGATAAAAAGTAAAAAATTGCATTCAACACCATCTTAGTAATGATCAAATCTATATATAAGCAGTGCTTTGTACCTCCTAAGCCCAATGTAACAGTGCCCCTGTCTGCGTGTCTCTCTAGCAACATTCCAGCAAGAGATCAGGAAGGCAGGGCAGTGCAGTGAACTGCATATACTGGACGTCATTACGATTATTGGACTCACCCAAGGTCAGTTGCATTTAAGTTTAAAAACGGATTCTTTTTTAAGATTGTAGCCATGGAAAGGAACCATTTAAGGATAAGGGCAATGCTTTTTAGTCATCATTTTTAATGAAGTATTTATTTTGGGTGGGTTATTTTGCATGACAGGTTCTCTTTAAAGGACATCTACCAGCAGATCTACTGATTGTACACTGTCCTGATCACACTGCACGTTATCGGCTCCTGCTGCAAGACGTTGTTTTCTTTAGCTCTGGAAAGGCCGTATGAATGGAAAAAGAACTTTGTAAAAATATGCTAATGAGCCTGAGGTGCTATGGCCAACATCACTGTTGCACCTCTTGGCTCCACCATGCTGTAATATATTCACCCCCTAATCAATATTCACCCCTTCATCCCGCCCGCTTATCACAACTAGACAGCGACGTCACTGGCTGTCTGCAATAAGCGAGTGGGATGGAGGGATGATGTGCGATAAGGGGGCGGAACGGAGGGGTGAATAAAGATTAGGGGTGCGTGAATCTAATACAACATGGTGGATCCAAGAGGCACTCTGTTGATGTTGGCAGAAACGCCTCAGACTCATTGTAAAAGTATGTGAAAGTTGTTTTTTCATGCATACCGCTGTTCCCCAGCCAAAAACAACGTAGGAGCAGGAGCAGGTAACGTGCAGTGTGATCAGGACAGTGTACAATCAGTAGATCTGGTGGTAGATTTCCTTTTAGAATGCAGTGGGGGATTTTTATACATTCTCATAAATTTGTTGCATAACATGACTCTCCAAGAAAGACCAAAAACAAGAGAGCTTTATAAACATAAAATATCTATTTTATTCAAAAATAACACATATAATACATATGAACCACTTTCAAGAGGGATTCCTGAAAGTCGAAAGTTTGAGGGAACAGACAAAGTCCCAGATGGATATGGGACAGACACAGAGAACCCATGGCCCCCCTATCCTATTTATGCCTCAAAAAATGTGCCAAAAAGACGCATCAATAATGTATTAAGTCCGAAAATGGGACAAATATTGGGAGACAGTGGACCCATATGCTATAAGGCAATACAGTGCAGTCACCGGAGGTACCATCCGGTACTAGTGAAAAAGTCAAAAAAGCAGGCCACACTTACCCAGAGGCATTGTATAAAGGGCACCGAGGCAGTCAGATGGAGGGCCAACAGGAACACCCCGACACGCGTTTCGCACTGATGCTTCGTCAGGAGGTGACCTCTTTCGACTTTCAGGAATCCCTCTTGAAAGTGGTTCATATGTATTATATGTGTTATTTTTGAATAAAATAGATATTTTATGTTTATAAAGCTCTCTTGTTTTTGGTCTTTGTTGGTTTATACTTTGGAGGGCGGTTTAGATTGCACATGGGGCCTTTTTTGGTTTTTCATGACTCTCCAAGAACCTGCTAAAATATTTTACTTCTGAAACCTGCAGAATTATAAACTCAGCTCTGGACTACAATGCAGGCTATAGCTCAAGATAAATTATTAATGCATGCATTCAACCATCTCCTTAGATCATTTATAAGAAAAAATAAAAAGTAAATGAAATTGTGGTCATAAATTGTCTTAAATAATTGGAGAATTGTCTTGAATAATTGTGATGGATTATGGATCTGTGATAGGAAAAAAGTTCGAGACTGTGCATTACCTGGGGTCTGATAATTCTGGGCTGCACCAATGGGGTCGTCCCTGATCAGACAATTGTAATATAATCTTTCCAAAAAATCCGTTTTCCTATCTTAAAGGTATTTTTACTTAAAAAAACATAATAAAAATAAAATGCAAACAAGAAAAAAAAAGAATGAACAAAAATTAAATTCACGTACAGATTGCTGGAATTGTTGGTCTTGTGTGTTAGGTTTCTCTGTGCCACCAGAATCTCTGCTGATTTCACTGATCTTCTGCTTTATGACAGACAGCTCCTGGCGTAATGATCGCCTTTCTACCTCAGTTGTATGTAACCGCTGGGTAAACGCAAGGATTTGCTTTTTTAACACTTTCAGACATTTCTATTAACAGAGGAGAAGAAAGAAAATACTAGAAAAGATAATAAATATAAGCCTGAAATGGAGGTTGTCCAGGACTAGAAGAATATTAAAGCTTCCTCAGAATAACATAACTTATGTCTACATGTACTGCAGTATGGAAGAATGTTGAGCTGTTATACTTGGAAGTAAGCAGACATGCGTTTTAAATCCTCTTCATCCATTTAAGTTGACAAAGATGTACTTACCGTAATATGGATTGGATCATACAAAAGTAATTTACTGCTATATCCAAAAGAGGTCAGGGTACTATAGGTTAGTAAGGAGTTGTCTGCTTATAGCTAATTTTTTATATTGTTTGTGTAATGAAAAGTTATACAATTTTCCAATATACTGTCTGTATCAATTCCTCACGGTTTTCTAGATCTCTGCTTGCTGTCTTTCTATAGAACGTTTCTATGTTTACTCCAGTGGATAGAAATCTGTCCATGGTGATGTGATGGACATGCAGGTGCATGAACTGTTATTATCACATGGAGTAATAGGAGCTGTGTGATACTAATGGCTTGTGCATGTGCCTCTCCATCATATAAACATTGAAAGATTTCTATTCAGTAAACATGGAAACTTTCTATAGAAGGACAGCATGCAGAGATCTAGAAAACCATGAGGATTTGATACAAACAGTATATTGGAAACTTGTACTTGTAACTTTCCATTACACAAACAATATCAAATAGTTGCTGAAAGTGGACAACCCCTTTAAGGTAGATCATTTTTTTCTTTTCTGCTTGATTTTGCAGGTTTAGTATTGCCATTGGGAAAGGTTTTGAATCACTAAGAAAATGAAAATCATGATATGAACATTGATCTAAATGGTCATTTAAATCCTTACATTGATCATATGACAAGAAGCAATAAACTTGCACAGCACAAAACTTAATTTCATGGAACGTACAAGTCGGGCACCTCCATTCTCCAGCCAGGAATAGTTTTCAATACAAAAGGTATATTCACACTTTACTTTTAGAGTTGAGTAAAGAGATTAACAAACACATCAGACTACACAAAGTAAAAGTAATGAATGGTCAACATTTATAGTAATATAATAACTTCTTACCACAATTGGAGTTGTATGTGTAAGGTCTGTATGGGATGTCTGGAAGCTGATTCTGTGAACAAGGCTGTCAGGTTCCCTAGAAATAGGGTATCTAGCTTCGGACGCCACATTTAGCTTGGACATCATCTTAGAAAAACAGTTTCTGGTCATGTCAAGAAAATGTTTCTGTGATCTAGAATCTGGGTCTACAGCAGAGAAATAAGAAGATATAAGTTTATCCAGGAGCTAATATGACAGAACATGACAATAGCAGCGGTATAACATAAAAAATAATTGCTGAGAGGGCACCTGATATCTGTCTAGGTCATTCTATAATATGAATTACCTTTCTGGTTTAATACTTCCAGTAAATCTGACATGGAGCTGATGATAGCAGTCAGAAGATCACTGCTGGTAATCCACTTCCAGGCTTCTTCACAGCGCATTGTCTCATTCAGTGGTCCTAGAATGAATGAGTGGAATAGGTTACCAGAAATGCACACACATCATAACTGGAAATGTCTCTAAAACATGTGCTGTAACTTAATGCAGTGAGCTGCCATTTAAAAAAGGAAATCAAAAGACCAGAACAATTGACAAATTTCAATTAAAAGTTATTGGGGAGATTTATCAGAAGTGTCTGAGGTAAGGGTGCGTTCACACGTTGCAGTTAAAACTGCATCGCAATCAGCTTTGAGGTGGTTTTATGTGTATGTACAATGAAAAAGTTAAATCAATTATGCTTGATTTTGATGGTAGATGTCCTTCAAAGTGTAACCATCATTTCACTTATTTTTCTTATATTTGCATGGGGTAATACAAAAAGAATAAAATAATTTACTGCCTTTTTCCAAAGAGGTCAGGAGTCTATATGTTAGTATTGGGCTTTCAGCTTTAAAGGGGTATTCCCATTTGGCAAATTAATGTTCTTTTTGTATGATGAAAAATTATACAAATTTAAAATATACTTTATCAATTCCTCACCTTTTTATAGATCTCTGCTTGCTGTCAATCTATAGAAAGCTTCGATGTTTACTTCCAGTGTACAGGAATCTGACCATGGTCACACAGGTGCATAGCTTTTTATATCATATAGAGTAATCAGAGCTGAGTGTTATCACCTGTGTGACCATGGTCAGATTTCTGTCCACTGGAAGTAAACATCGAAGCTTTCTATAGATTGACAGCAGAGATCTAGAAAACCGTTAGGAATTGATACAGAATGGATATTGTAAAATTGCATAACTTTTGTTAATTGATTTATTTGCTGAAATGGGAATACCCCTTTTAGGTAGATAATTTTCCTTTTCTGCTTGATTTTGGGAAAGGAGACATAGTGACCTCTGATGACTTACTGTTCAGCTCTCCCCTCTCCCAGCAGATAGCTAGTGTGTGAAAGGACAATATCGGCTATCAGAGCTAACAGTTTATATCAACAAAGAATAAATAGTATACTAAGTCAAAGATTGAGCATTAAATATTTAATATACCGTAATAGACTGTGACCTGTCTGTAGAGCACAGGATGAAGACGGCATTTGCATAGCAACTGGTTTTTACAGAGCAGGACAGGGGATTTTAAGGTAGATGTTCAATAAAAGCTTACAAAATCTCCTAATAAACTATATTACAAAAATGTTTTAAAGCACATCCCCCACATACAATGACTTAATTTTATGCAATCAGTTCAGGAGATATAAAGTTCATATGTGAATAAGTCCAGGGCCAGCGTCAGCACCCAGCTGACCTGGGCAAGTGCCGGGGCTCCAGAGCTCCAAAGGGGCCCACCACAACGATGTTGCATAACAGTAGTCATATTACGGGGGGCCCGGGTTCACCAATTTAATGAGCAGCCCCCCGTGATTGCAGGCCGCATATGAGGTGGGCAGAGAGGTAGTGGGACGGACCTGGGGCAAAGTATAATTCGGCATCCCATCCACTCCCAGCCCGTTGCTTTACCTTCCATGACTGCTTTTGGAGCTTGGCCTCCCGCCCTGTCCTACCCACCTCACATGTGGCTGCCCCGCCCTGCCTGGCCCACTTCACATGCGTTGCAGCACGTCCCCGCCCGCGCCGCACGCCTCGCAGGCCTGTCTGCCCTCTCCTACTCGGTCCCCTTCCTGACCCTGCCACCACGTCACGACCGAGTGACAACCAGCTGGGGTGAGTATAATTGGTACATATGTAAATGAATGTGGATGCGTGTGTATATATGCTGTATATCTGTGCGTATGTGTTGTATATACTGGATGCGTGTGTATATATATATATATGTTGTATATCTGTATGTATGCTGTATGTAAGTTTCTGTTTTTTAATGCAGATACATAAGTTCACTGTTAAGGGGCCTACTGAGGATCTATCGCGCAGGGGCCCAATGAAACCTGGAGCCGACCTTGATTAAGCCCATATTAGCCAAGAGGGCTGTAAACTTTCGTTTTTCAAAAGCACTGGGAAAACAAAGGTTGGGCACCCCTCAGGCTTGTCCAATCAAAACCTATCACCCAAATGAACCAAATACAGAAATGTTTTCATGAAGTATCTAGTATATACTAAATAATGGGATTGCCTTACTGAGTGCTTTGCAGTTTTGTACACCTCCAGGACACACTATAAGACCAGGACCTTTATGGGTGGTTTCCATCCAGGTAAAGAGGGCTCTGCTGGATCTTCCAAGTTGCTGAAGTCGATTAGCCGCTAAAACCGCTAATACACCACGTCTAAACACAAGCTTCATACATCGAGATTGCTTTGAGCTGCTCATGGTGTGGCCACTCCTTTTAATTTCGCTGTCAGATAATGCTTGTACTAGATTTCGGATTTCACCCTGGACTTCCTCATACATGTTCATCTGGTGTTGAAGGAAATTTCTTTGAGCAGCTAAAGTACAAGCTCTATTGTACAATGGGTACAACGCCCCCATCATGAGCGCGCAGGCTGCAAGCAGACACTTGTGGTCTTTTTCTGAGGTGATCAGAAGATTTTTTATGCGCACATTCTCTAAAGCCATCTGATCTTTGGTTTTTTCATAAATTGAAATCTTATCTTTAGATTTTTCTGCTATTCTTTGATATTTCTGCAAAACCAAAAAGACAAAAATCTCTTTAATAAGCAAGGCGGACAGTAGCAGTTCTGCAATTATGCGCTTTAACTTTTGTGAATTACACCAGATCAATTCGGTAACTGAATGAATGTAAAGTAAAACCAGTAGAATGTGAAGAATTGTGCCATATGGCATTGCAATAGAATCAGAGGAAAATTAAGCAAAGCTTAAAGGAAATCTGCCATCAAAGCAAGAATCATAAACCAGGAAAACTTACATATAGATCCAGGCACCATGGTAATCTGTGACAATCTTCTATTTGTTATCTAAAATGTATAGTTATACAAATGAACAAATGGGCTTCACAGCCTGTTAAAATGAGCATAACAAGTCTTCCCTTTCCCTGTTGCTGCTGGATTAAACAGGCTGAGTGAGGAGGGAGAGAGTAGGGGGTCGGGTGAGATATGCTCATTTTCATATTCTGCTCATTCTAACAGCCTTTGAAGTTGCATGAATGAGGAGCTCTGGAAACAATCACAAGAGCCCTTAAGGTTCATTACCATAATCATAAAAGTTGATTTTAGAAGTGGCAATGGGCAGAGCAAACAGAGACATAGGTCGGAAACATTGGGGGAACGTTTTTAACGACGAAGAGGCGGATTTAAGCTGGGCCTCCGCCACTGCACAGTGGGGTGTGAGAAAGGTTATTATTGTTCTTGATAACAGGTTCCTTTTAAAGGCTTTTTTCTTTTTACTTTTATTGGTTTGGGATGCATCAAGGACATTACAGACTACTTTTAACTGGGTTTTCCCAAGTTTGATTGTTATTCCCTATCCACAGGTTTTAGCTAACCAACATAATTGGTAGGGGGGCCAACTTCCCACTAACTGATAGAGCATGCGTCCTGGCTATACGCATGTTCTATGCAAAAAACGAAAATAGCTAGCACAGCGCTCAGGTATCGCGCCCAGTACAGCGCCCAGTACACTAATTCAGCTACTAAGAAAGTGACAACAATAGCAAGTGCTGCGCATGAACAAAGACCCTGAAAGGGATGGAAGGATGCATATTGCACTTGCTGCTCCATTCATAAGTTGTACCAGGAACAGAGTTCTCGTCAGAGTCATCAGACTCTTATGTATCCAGTGCATAAAGGAAAACCCCTTTAAATATAAAAATATTCACACACCATAAGTTTCTTGTTGAAAGACATCTATACCCAATTTGTATGGGTCTTAGCACTGGAACTACTACCAATAACAAGGACAAGTCTGTTGAAGTTACAGACAAATGCATATAAATACATTTGTACAATATTTATCATTTAAGTCATCGAACATGTACATCTGCATCTACAGCTGTGTATTCAGAGGATTTCATCAGTCATATACATACATCAATAAAAGCATCCAAAGAAAACAAGCCAAAATTATATTGATAAAGCAATGAAAAAAAGCAGTACAGCAATAGGAACGGTGGGTGCTATCCCAGAGCACTATCCAACAGGTCCACTAGTAATAAAACCAAAGTACAGCAGCACTCCAACTTTCCACTCTTCAAAAATTGAAGGTTTATTCACCCGTATAGAAATGTTTCGGTTGAGTAATAAAGCAATTTAGATAGTGTAAATCACAGGTAAAACAAAGTTCTTTTTACCTGAGCCCTGGAGTTGATCTCCCCAAATATAACTGAGTAATGTTGCTCTAAGTCCCTGGTCTTTTTTTGCCAGGCATTTTGCTGGTCTTTCATCTGCTGAGCGAGTTTGTCCAGTGAATCTTCATGTTTTTTCTGCAGGTCCCGCAACACATCAGTCTTGTTCTGGCAAGCATATTCCAGGTGAGATATCTAATGAATAAGAAGGGGGGCATTCGAGAACATGGGAAAGTCAAAAATATGATGTGTGCATTGTATGTATGTGTGACAAGACTGACTAAGCTGAAACCATTATTATATTAAAGGACATCTGCCACCAGGATGAAAGATTGTAAACCAATAACACTTACATGCTGGTGTGTGCCCCATCTGGCAAGATCCTCTTTCAGATTCTTATGCCCTTATTTTTACAAAAAAAGCTTTAAAATGTATGCAAATTATCCCGAGGGGCTCCAGGTGTTGATGGAGCCTGGAGCCCATCAGGCTCATTTGTAAAACTTTTAAAGCCTTTTTTTCATAAAATCAAAACCATAAGATGCTAAAAGAAGAGTAGATCCTGTCATAGGGGGCACACATCAGTATGTCAGTGTGCTTGGTTTACAATCCTTCATCCTGGTGGTGGATGTCCTTCAAGTGAAAGTCACATGCACTTATTACCTTTTCATTGGCTTGCTGGAGGTCTGAGATTAGGACATCTACATTCTCCTGCAGTATAACACAGATTTCTGGCCAAGAGAAATTACCCATCATGCTTTCCGGTTCCTTAAGAAGCACACAACCTGCTACCAGTCGCTGGTATAGGCCATGCAAGAAATGTAACTTCTCCTAAAAAAAAAAATTGCAGTGATACTGAAAATGGTAACAATTGGTCAACTTAAATTGGAATATATAATCCACCTTTTTTGCTTAAAAAAGCTTATAAGGGTAGGATCAGAAAGAAATAAACTACCTTAGCCAAAAAACGCTTTATTATGGGCTGTTTTTTGCATTGGATATTCTAGTAAACCCCCTTTACCCAAAAAGGTTGTAATCCATGATCCAGATCACAAGTCAATTGCAGCGTTTACATCTAGACCAGGTACAGTGAATGTGCTGATCTGGATAACCTAGTTTCCTGTGACTTACTACATGGATATAATTAATTCTTGTAATTATATAGTAAATAATGCCTATTTAACATTAATACACATTATTTCATACCTCTGCATCCTTTTGAAAGGTTTGGGTTATTCTCTGGTTATCACGTTCAGAATCCAACGCTCTCCGTTTTTCCTTCTCCCAGTTGTCATGTGCCTTCGCTAGTTCTGTCTGAAGTAAGCCGATCTGAGACTCTCTTTCAGCACAAGCCGCACTCAGACTATGTATTTCCTTCTCTGACACTACTTGTTCCGACCTGATATTCTGGAGATCAGGAAACATTTTAGAAGGAAAATAGCAATTGGTCAACATTTATGTGGCAAATATAAATACTAAGGAACAAAAGAGTTTTCACATTATAATAATAATTAAAAAAAAAAAAAAAAAAAAAAGATTCTGGGATATGATTCTAGGAAATATACAAATATATTTTTCAAGTTACAATAAGGAAGACATTGGGGCACACTTACTTAGAAAGTCGGAAACTGTACTAAAAGTGCTATTTCCTTGTATAATGCTGCGTGGGGACATTCAAGAACACGCGCAAGAAATCAGGAATCTGTCGTTTTCCTGCACTGGCCCGACAGAGTTCACCATCTTTTTTGTGGTACACCGACACAATTTGCAATCGACCAAAGGCACGCCTCCTAATTTGTCGCATGGAGGCTAACGCAGCTGTGCCACAAAAGGGTCACGTGCGACCCAATAGTGGCTCAGACACTTCTTAAATACCTGTGCAAGCTGTTTTAGCCTAGAAGAACGTGCACAGTCCGACAAAAGTGCAACTCACGACCCTTAGTAAATGTGCCCCATTGCCTCTTAAAAAGTTGTAAGACAGCCCACTTCACATAAAGCATGACTTATTCTCAATGCCTTATATGGGATAAAAGACAAACCAATATATGTCTTCAAAAAGGTACTAATTCCAAAGTGAAGACAGCACTGTTTAGTTTTGATTGCATCTCATCAGTATAGTGTGGAGAATTGAATTTGCTGAGTGGTTACCTTTTGAAAACTTTAACTTGCCCAAGTGAGATTTAGAATATTTTTTCATAGATACATTGTACTTTATAGAAGTTGCACATTTTATTTGATTACATTTAGCAAAGTTTTGAAAAATGTATAATTTTTCTTCTTTTACAAGAGCCTTACCTACCTACTTCGCTACATAGCAATAATTACCTCTCACTTATAATAGCATCCTACTTTTAAATTTTATTTGGGCAAATTGATTTTATAAAGTTTTAAGGAAATAAAATATTTTAGGAAGCTCTTTCTACAAACAGAATATTTTGTGTGCCAGGGCTGACTCGATGTGGATCTCATTCCAATGCACAAGCACCGTGTCATATTTAATAAGAAACAGGAACCCTTTAGTAAGGGCGCATTCACGAGTAGGCTGGCGGACAACTGTTACAGGCCGTACGCCATGGATCGCTATGGAGAGGGGAGGGGTCACCCCTCCTCTTCTCTATTGTGGCTGACATATGCCCCCCTGGCCGTAGTCGTGCGGGCATACGTCATTGTGAATGTAGCTTTAATCTGACGTGCCCTGCACCAGTGGGGGAACGTCTATTCCCTTTACACCTGTATAAAAATTAAGAAAGCAATACCAATGTCACAGATCCAAATTGCCATGCCCCCTATTGCTAGAAGATAAAAAAAACCAACAGGGGATAGCTGAATAGCTAAACTGGCATTCATGCAATATATGCTCAGCTCCCCCTGCACCGCATTACAGAAAGAAACAAAAGCTGATCTGATCTATATGTTTTTTTATGTCATGTTCTGAAAACTATTTATGCTGTGGGATTTTTGTTTAGTAGACACAGGTTAGAGGATGCTGATAAAATCACTGTCAAAGGTTTTTCAGCTGAAAATTTAAAAAAAAAAAAAAAAAAACACACATAATTACTGGATATATATATGGTAGATACCTCAAGATTTTTCCGCAGAACATTTATCATCTGTTTTGAAGACTCCAGTTCTTGTTTCATCCCAGCACAAACAAGTTTTTTCTTCTCCAACTGTATAAATAAAAGAAAACCGAACATTGTCGTGTCTCTAGTATTATACAATCAACATAGTGCGGCGGATTTACTATTTAATTCAGAAGCAATAATGCAGCAAAATAATTTATCAACCATTTAAACATTATCAAATCCCTTATTTGACAAAAGATCTTAAAATAAAGGACTGGGACTTACAATGCAACAACATGAGTAAAACTTCTCATCAGCGTGAGTCCATGATTAATAGCAAGAATCAGAAACAGGTCATTATCTAAAAGAGGACATTTTGCCATCTCACACGTATGAAGAAGAACATACAGTTCTGCAGTGGCTGCCACACAGATTCAGGGGCACTTTGAATTTTATTTGTAGCCCCCACGATTGCTAAGTTATGAGTAAAGGTATCTGACCATTATAATGCTTTTCACTGTCAGAGAGGAGGAGCTGAAGCATGTGTTATGATAGTATTCTACTTGTACCAGCGCCAGCTCTCTGACAGTGGTGAGGATTACAATAGTCAGATACAGGGACTGATATCTCAGCAATCCTGGGGGTTAGAAAGAAAATTCCAAGTGCCCCTGAATCTGTGTGGCATCCCCTTGAGAATGCTAAATAATTTCCACATGTTTGAGATGGTGAAATGTCCTCTTTAACCGGTCGGTTTGCACTGTATGGAGAGGGCTCACGGGCTGAGCACTCTCCATAGCCGGTAAGTCTTTGCTGCATATTGCAGCAAAGGCTTACCGGTAACACCCGCGATCGGTGCTAGCACCGATCGCGGGTGTTATCACAGCGATGGCTGCCGGCAGCCTCAAAAAGATAGCGGCGCATGGGCGCCGCCATCTTACCTGGGATCGCCGCTCCCCGTGACGTCATCGGGGAGTGGCGATCCGTCTCCATGGTAGCCTCGGGTCTTCCGAAGACCCGAGGCTATTTAGTTTTAACCCCTTCATTACAATGTGCTGATAGCACATTTTAATGAATGAGGAGGAAAATCCCCATATACTGCCATACTGTGGAGTCTGAAAAATAGTAAAAATAAAAAAAAGTTAAAAAAAAAAATTATAATAAAAAAAAACTAAAATTTCAAATCACCCCCCTTTCCCTAGAACTGACATAAATATAAATAAACAGTAAAAATCATAAACACATTAGGTATCGACGCGTCCAAAAATGCCCGATCTATCAAAATATGATAACGGTTTTTCAATACGATTAACCCCGTACTGGAAAATAGCGCCCAAAGTCGAAAATGGCACTTTTTTGCCATTTTGAAAAATATAAAAAAAATCTATAAAAAGTGATCAAAAGGTCGTACAGTCCTAAAAATTATATCATTATTATCAAATTTCGCAAAAAATGACACCACTCACAGCTCCGTAAAACAAAGTATAAAAAAGTTATTAGCGCCAGAAGTTGGCAAAATCAAAAAAATAATTTTTGTACAGGAGGTTTTAATTTTTGTAAATGTATGAAAACATTATAAAACCTACACAAATTTGGTATCCCCTTAATCGTACCGACCCAAAGAATAAAGTAGACATGTCATTTGGGGCGCTCAGTGAAAGACGTAATATCCAAGCCCACAAGCAAATGGCGCAAATGCGTTTTTTCACCATTTTCACTGCATTTGGAATTTTTTTCCCACTTCCGAGTACATGGCATGGAATATTTAATACCATCTCTATGAAGTGCAATTTGTTACGCAGAAAACAAGCATAGATTAGTAACATAGTCAACAGACACAAACAGAAATGTACACAATAGCATAAAGCAGAAAATTCTTAGTAGAAATACTATGATATACATGAACTGGATACCTCGAGCGAGGTAATCTAGTGCTAAATAACAACTAGATAATAGATACAAGGAAATCGTAGTAATAGGATAATAAATCACTGATGACACATTGTAAGTTGATCCAATGTATGCTTCTGGACTCACAACCATTTTCAAGGAGGTAAAAAAGTTAAAGGATGTTTATAAAAGTAGTAGAACCACTACTAGCATACACTGGATTAACTTACAATATTTCATCAGTTGATTTATCTTATTACTAAATATTAGAATTCCCCTGTATATTCGAAGATTTGCATTTTTACTAGTTTTGCTGTCATTTTTCCCATTAAAAATGTTAAAGCATGTTTTTGAAATGTTGAGTTATTTGTCTGTTAATTCTATAAAAAAATGACATGAAAAAAACTAAGGAAAAATTGTTATGATATATGTATGTTAAGCGATTCCAAAAATATCATCATCATTTAAAAAAGCAAAACAGAAACGCAAAAATTGACTTGGACGTTCAGGCACCAAGACCCTCAGAAAGAAGGGGGTTTAAAGAGTTATTCAGTATCAGCATTTCCTTTCCCCATGGGCCCCAGGGGGTGCAAAAATAATAGGTATTGCACTGATATCATCACTGATCTCTGTATACAGAGGCTGACCGGTGATGTCATGTCGACAGTGTGTACCCAAATGCAAGTACAGCTGTAACGGGTGTGCACTGTCACTGCACACTAACAATCCTCTTTTATATCAGCCATAAGATCAGTGTGAAGCTGGGGGGATAATGACATATGATCTAGGGTTCACTGTATGTAGGACTATTATGTATACCGTAGCAACTGCGGCAAAGTGGAAGAAGACCCAGCAATCAGACAATTGTGGCAGGATGCAATGCATTATGGGGCTTGTAGGAAACTGCCATCAAGTGTGAATCCCCTAGAGCGGCTTCTTTTTTAGGTTAAATTAGCAGTTAGGTTGGTTTTGCTCATTAAAAGAAGAAATGGCAAAATGTTATACTCATTTAAAGGATCTGGAAGAATTTAAAGGGGTATTCTCGTCTGGGCACTCACATTAAGTTTCATTAATCTGCCATATATAAACATTTCTTCAATTAGATGTTATTAAAAAAAATGATCCTGTGTGAAGATAATTTCTTATAAATGTAGTCATGTTGTCCCTTAGCAACGAGATTGCTTCCTCGGATACGGCCACCTCTGCTGCGGGGATTGCACAAAGAAACAGATTGTTTTTGTATATAAAATGTCCGGACGTTACTACATGACCCACATCAGATCTGTGGTAATGATTGCTGAATCCTGGTGGTCCGGCAGGGCTCTATAGTGCATGTCTGGCCACTGCTGCCAGAGTGTGACGTGGTCGTATCCGAGGAAGCTATCTCGTTTCTAAGGGACAGAATGACTACATTTATGATAAATTATCTTCAAACAGGAACATTTTTTTTTATTAACAGCCAATTGAAGAAATGTTTACATAAGGCAAATGAATTTAATTAAATGTAAATGCCCTGATGGGAATACCCCTTTAAGTGTAAAGGCTGTTGAGGGTGAACCCCTTTTAGAAGGTTTGAGAACACATGATGATTTTATTCTAACTGACAGCTGTCCAAGTGCTACAATTATGTGTATATTTTTTTTTTTGTAAGGAATTTCAGCAACACATTCAGCATGCAACAAAGATGCTACATTTTGAGTGAACACAATACTAAATAAGCAGAAAATGGGTTCAAAATGTGACTAAACCTTTAAGTGAACTCATTTAATTCAGTACTTTAGGCCATGTTGGAAGGAAAAATCGATGACAGCAGCAATTTCTTTTTCTTGTACTGGAAAGCTGTCAAGTCTCAATTCCCAGAACCCAGACCTTGATATAAGCTGGAGAAAAAAAAACTATAGTAGGCCAGAGGCGAGATGTCTGGAGCCAAAAAGTGGCAGCGTTACCTCATTAGACATGCTCTCCAGCTTGTTCTGGTAATCTGTCAAGGTATGTCTCAGAGCCTCAAGAGCAGCAGGTCCAGCAGCTTTATCTGTATCATTGTACGTCCCTGGAGAATACAAGCACAGTGATAAGACACGGACACAGAGTCACTAAAGGTTATAAAAAAAAAAATATATCAAGATAATGTAACTTTTCATCTTTACTGTATGTGTGATAATAATCATGTTAAATAGAATACTGATGCAGTAGGACACGTTATAATCAATTATAAATGGTCACCCCACGTGAATCTGTCATTCTAGAAAACACCACTTTTGTACTTATAGGAAATATACCATTTGTTTTCATGCATTGTGAACCAAACATATCTTGAGAATGCTGTAGCAACACTGATGCAGAAACATATCTTGTTTAATCCCTGATCCGAGTGGTTTTGCTAAAAAAAAAAAACAATTATTAAAATTCATGACCTTGGAAAAGCTGGGTTGCATGCTGGCTACCCTTCATTACACGAAGCTTCCTGAACTGTCCAGACCGTACTAATCAACCTGAGATGGATGACTCATATACAGCAGCTGGGGGATGGTGCAGCAATTGATTACTACGTCCTGTCAGGGACAACACAGTGATTACATTATTCTCTGGAGCAGAGATTCAGGGATTAAACAAGATATGTTTCTGCATCAGTGTGGCTACAGCATTCTCAAGGTATGTTTGGTTCATAATGCATAAAAAACAAATGCTGGATTTCCTTTTATTGGATAACCATTTCAATGCACATTGGTGAGCAGGTAATTGCTTGAAAGGTGCCCCACAAAGTGCTGGTTTTACTAGTTCAGTGATTTCGGGCTGGCCAACTCCCTCTAAAGAACCACTCCAGACACAGCTGATTTATGAAAGGAAAGCTACCATTTGATTTGATGCATTATGAAGGAAACATACCTTGAGAATGCTGTAGCTACACTGATGCAGGATCATATCTTGGTTAATCTCTGAGCTAAGTGGTTTTGCTGAAAAAAAACAATTATAACATTTAGGACCTTGGGATTAACCAAGATATGATCCTGCATCAGTGTAACTACAGCATTCTCAAGGTATGTTTCCTTCATAATGCATCTAATCAAATGGTAGCTTTCCTTAAATTTAAATTATTACTTGTGCAGGCCCTGAAGGGAGGAGCGTGGCTCTAGGTTCCAGGAAGGTTTCTTGGAATACAATGAAAATGTCATGCTCTTCCCTTCAGGCCCTGTCCATTCCGTCTCTGCCCTTCTTTTTCATCTGATCACTACACACAACATAAGAGGTCTTCCACTCCAAGGAAAGATCGTAGTCTACAAGGTGACAAATCAAGATTCATTAGTGCCTGAATGTCCAGATCAATATTTGCAATTTGGTTCTGCTCTTATTTAAATGATATCTTTGGAACAGTTTTACATTTCATAACAATTTTACTTATAGTTTTTATGACATGTGAGATTTTGACTTGATAGGATAATTTCATTCTATTTTTTCATAGAATAACTAAAAATGTGAAAATATGCCTTTTTTTCATTATTCCTATTAAAGGTCCTTAATAAGTGTTAAAAATGAATAAACCTTTACTAAAATATGTTAAATATAATTACACTATGAATCAGTCATCCTTTACAAATTTCAGCTATGGATGCAGGGTTTTCAAGCACAAACTGTCAGCAGGGGTGAGCCTAAACTGTTTGCTGCCTGAGGCGAGCTATACAATGGTGCCCCTCTTTAGCCCATCCAGTAGTAATATCTCAGGTTATATTTTAATATATGGGTTCTGCATGTAGTGTCTCACATCCATGTGGACATTAGATGTGAAGAGACACTATTTTAAGTCTCAGATGCCTGCACCCCTGATGCTGAGGTCGTGCTGCCTGAGCCAAGAGGCTCAACTTGCTTCATTGCTGGTGTACCCCTGTCCCAGCAGTTGCTTGTACATTCTGCCTTCAGCTGACAGGCTGGAGGGGGGTACACTTGCTATCTGCTTGGAGTATGTGCTAATAGAACATCGTGCTAGGGTTAAAAAATCCTACTGAATGTTTTTAAGGTAAGATACACCAAAACTAAGGGTTCGTTCACAGTATGCATTTTGCCACAGATTACAAAAAGAAAATCTGCAGGTTGGCCTTAAATGGCAAAGTCTCCGTAAGGAGAGCTCTAACTTCCTGACCCTAGTCAAAAGCCTCTCACTGCATTATGGCCCATGGTTGAAGGGGTCTTAGATGGAAGAAGATCTTGCTCATGCTATAAGAGAGATCATGAACTCTGTTAGTAGTTACTGAGAGTCAAAAACTAAACTTATGTATGGAGTTACTCCCCATGAAAAAAACAAAAATTGTATTAAAAGAAAAGCCTGTCACTCAGCTAAACCAACTGACACCTGCACTGACAAGATGCAGAGGCATTGAAAACATTGTTGTCTACTGTTGGGAATCTGTTCTTTTTGGAATAGAGTTAATGTTTTGTCCTAAATCCTGCATCATGATTTCTGAAAAAGTCATGACTCATTTTAAGGGGGCTGCCTTACAAGGTTGCCAAGTGGCAATGCTTTCCTTGTCTAATCCTGGAAAATATATTTGTATATTACCAGAATCCCCCAGCCACTATGGCTGTAAGTCTATATATGCTTGCAAAGCAGCTTTAAATGGCAATGTCTCCATAAGGAGTCTTAATACTTCCAGAAATATAACAAATTGATGACAAACCTTTTTTGAGGAGGGGTAAAATAAATAAATGTTGTTGATTTTAACATTTTTTTCTGTCATTTCCCATAGAGAATATTTAAGTTTACCTTTATTCTATGGGTCACTATGACGGCCTTTATAATATTTGTTTGCATGTTTTTACTATTTTTGCTGAACAAAAAAACATCACCATGTTTCCATAGGAACCTTTTTTTCCTAAGGACGGAGCTGGTTGTTTTTTGCAGGAAAATCGTTGGTTCAATTTAGTGGCAATTACGACTTTTTGATTACTTTTCATAACATTTTCTTGTGAGGGGATATTTTTGACAATTATCAGTGATGGTGCCAGAGTTAAGAACACCCCTGGATGCTGGTAATTTACTGTAATTCAGACCTAGGCTACAATATCAGCTGTAACACTTATTAAAAGGTGTCCAAAAAAACTAAAGATTGCTGTCCTAGGAGACCAAAAAGTTTTTTAGCTGGGGTTACAATTATAAAATATACAGTTCCGAAAAACTGCCTGTAATTGAGCTATATTCCATATAATTATGGGATTTTTTTTGTTACGCAATTGGACTTTTTCAAATGAATAACATGAAATATAATGTAATTTTTACCCAGAACATGCAAAAAGATGGAAAAGTAATAGTCTTGTTCAGTCTTTAGTGTTCTACATAACCTTTATGAATCCACAACCTTACATGAGACGTAGGATTTGGCTCTGTCCCATGAAAGCATCTGCTCCCTATGCAGGTACATTGAGAAGACCTTTTTCTCTGTTGGATTCAATGTGTAACCTGTGTGCCCTTTCCTGATGGTTCTCCAAAATTATACAACGTGTAAATCAACTCATGGACTGACAACAGCAGGTCCTCTTCCCCTTAGCCGTTCCTGGGAGGTCAGAGTAGTGGACTGCTGTGAGGACTACTTCAATCATGTCATCGAATGAGAAAGTGTGTGGAAGGTGCCTGAAGGAGACATCTGTACAATTCCCACAATGTCAATTTAAAACACTGACAGATGCATCTGTCACATTACACTTTCAACCAACCTGATATACGATGGCTTGATGTGCCAAAGCTTTCTACCAATGTCTGTAGTTCTCTCACGCAAGATCTGTAAGTTTCTTCTAAGGATAGTTGCTGTTTTTCACTCTGGTTGACAATAAAAAGGTTATTACATTCAGAATCTAATACATAAAGCTGAGTGTATGTATGTATGTATGTATGTCCGTTTTGTGCAAAAATTTTCACCCCGTGCTTTCCAAAAATCCCCTTATTAACCACCATACACAGGGGCCATTGTCTGCTGCTGCTGTGGTAGTTGGAAGCTGAGCAGAGATTGTTCTGCCACAGGTGATTATGAGCTCTAAGCTTTCATTGGCTACTACAGGCAATGAGTAGAAGAAAACTCACGTGTGAGGTAAGCTGGATAGGGATACAGAGATAGGGGGAGTTTTATCAGAAATGTCTGAGGTAAAACTGGTCCAGTTGCCCATGGAAACCAATCAGAGATCAGCGGGAATTTTAGTGACAGTCACAGTCACTGAAAGAGAAGGTTATTGACAGAGAGTTAGTGACAGTCACTGAAAGAAGCGGTCAGGGGCAGACGGACAGAGGCAGTCACTGAAAGAGACAGTCAGACACTTCTGATGAATCTCCCCATAGACAAAGTGACAGTCAGGGACAGAGACAGCCACTGGAATGAGAGTGCTAGCGGCAAAGACGTCCAAAAAGTTTATTAAAAAAAGGGACTGTCAGCGACAGAGACGGTCAGAGACAGTCTATAGATACATATAAAATATTTTTGTTAACCCATTCTATTTTGTTGTAGCTAAGAGCAGTTTTTTTACTATCCCCGGTAATGCCAGGAGATACAGCTAGTTACATATAAAGCTCAGCCTATTACAGTTTCCATGTACCACACTTATAATATGAAATTGTCACAAATTACTTCCTGCTCTATATGGCTGCCCAACAAGTAAATGAGGGATTTCTGGTCTCTGGAGGACATGTCATCAGAGGCAGATTGGTAGGAGTCTAAAACTGTGACCGTGCACTGATCAATAGTTGCGCACCATAAATATACAGTGGAAAGGGGCTGGCATCAGTAGGCCCTGTGCCTGGTATATTGGCCGTGCCGGAGTCCTGTAACTTAGGAGAATAGGAGGGGAGCTCTTTATATTTACTGTGTTCTTGTGTGCCTGAAACAACAGTGGTGTGAGGTAAGAGTGTCAGACCCTCACTGATAAAGCGTAACAAAACAGAACATTATTCAGATGAACAACAAAGGCATTTTTTTAAATCAACATGCCAGAGGCTATTGGAACCTGTCATGACATGCCCCATGGACTAAACATAATAATAATAATAATCCTATGGTATAAAACTTTTTGGTTATACTCCATTATGTAATTTTAGAGAAAATTCTGTCTTTAACTTTATGCAAATGAGCTTTAAGTTACGGCGACGGTGCTGACAACTAAAAAAACGGACTTCATGTGCTGTATTGTTGCCAGAAAAGATGTATTATATATAAATGTATATAGGAAGGACCCCTAGATGTAAGCTTTTACCTTTTCAAGCTTCTGTTCCATTACAGCCAGGCTTTCTTCAGAGGTCCTAAGTTTCACAGACAAATCGGCAATAATATGGTTTTGCTTCTCGATTTCCGCTTTAAACTCATTTACCATGTAGGAATACTCTTTCTTCAATCTGGAATTTAGAGAACACACACAATATATCACTGCAACAAAGATTCACACATCACTAAATTTACTAAAAAATACAACAAACCAACAAGAGCGCCATATTGTGCTTCAGCGATGCTGCAGAACTCCCGATTCCCCATTAAATTTCTCTGAGCTCACATTTCTACAGAAGCATTTAAAAAAAGAAAAAGACTAGAAATGTGTTCAGCAACCTTTCAAATCACAGTATCTGGGGGCCCCTGTTTTTTCTTTTTTTAGAGAAATGAAGGTCCTATCAATGAACCCAGCATCAACAGGGCATTTGTGGTATATCCTGTGCAATACCAAGACTGCATTACTCTTATAATGGCAATTGCTGATGTCTGAGCAGTTAGGATACTCCACTATGGGTTGTTTTTAGGATATCCTGTTGAAGCACTATAGTTTTATTTACGTGTGCAGTTTGTCTCCCAATTCTTCTGCAGTGGCTTTTTCTCTGTTATAGGCTTTTTCCACTTCTCTAAATTCACTCTTTACAAGGTCTAAATCTGATGTGCTTTGTGCCTGGCTGGCCTTCTCCACTTGTAACGACGCCTCCAGATCCCGAATGCGCAGCTGTGAAAGAGAAGCATCTGGATATTACTGTGTCCCTGCTCATTCCAAGTGGGCAAACCAATGCTCTTTATGTGAAGTTTATTGTCAATTAAACAATTGATTTTACCCCCAAAAAACTCTTATGTCTATGTCTAGGTGCTAAAAACAACCGGCTACAGCCAAGAAGTATACAGTGGGTAAGGAAAGTATTCAGACCCCTTTAAATTTTTCACTCTATGTTTCATTGCAGCCAATTGGGAATATCAAAGATCCCTCAGGATGGAAGGTGAACATTTGTTGGACTGCCATTTTCAAGTCTTTCTTTAGATGCTCAAGTATGTTTAGGTCAGGGCTCTACCTGGGCCAGTCAAGAATGGTCACAGAGTTGTTCTGAAGCCGAGGCTTTGTTATTTTAGCTGTGTGTTCAGGATCATTGTGTTGTTAAGAAGGTGAACCTTCGGCCCAGTCTGAGGTTTTCATCCAGGATATCTCTGTACTTGGCCACATTCATCTTCCCTTCACTTGAAACTAGTCAACCTGTCCCTGGAGCTGAAAAACACCCCCCATAGCATGATGCTTCCGCCAGCACGTGTCACTGTTGGGATTGTATTTAGCAGGTGATGAGAAGTGCCAAGTTTTCTCCACACATATCGTTTAGAATTAATACCAAAATTTTCAATCTTTGTCTCATCAGATCACAGAATATTATTTCCTATAGTTTCGGAGTCCTTCATGTGTTTTTTTTTTTTTTTGCAAACTGTATGTGGGTTTTCATATGTCTTGCACCGAGGAGAGGCTTCTATCGGCACACTCTGACATAAAGCCCCGACTGGTGGAGGGTTGCAGCGATAGTTGACTTTGCGGAACTTTCTCCAAGTTCGACAATGATCTTGGGGGCAGACTGGCTGTATACTGGGGGGACTGTTTGAAATATAGACTGGGGGGGCTAGCTGGATATATACTGGGGGGAGGACTGGCTGGCTATGTACTGGAGGGAGGACTGGATGCCTGTACACAGGGGGAGGACTGGCAGTGTTATATGGCATACTAGTAATAGTAGTTATATTACTGCACATAGGGGGCATTATTATAGTGGCTATGTTCCCGTACCTAGGGGGCAGTTTTATAGTATTTATATTCTTTTACATAGGGGGCAATATTATAGTAGTTATATTCTTGTACATAAAATGCAGTATTATAATATATTTTACTTAGGGACAGTTTTATTGTAATTACATTCTTGTTCATTGGTGAAGGTATTGTAGTAGGGTTGTTTTTGTATATATAAAGCGGTATTAAGTTGTGTTCTTTTAAAAAGGATGCTTTATTTCTGCACAAGGGAGGCATTATAAATCTCTTTCTTTACGCTGTACATGTTGATTAATACCATCTATCAACAGTTTAGTAACTCCCCAAATCACATTGCCACGGCTACTTGCTTTGATTCGCCCACAGAATGGGGACACTTTTAAAAAATTTTACGGGGCCACTATAAATTCCCAGTCCACCCCTGGCCGACTCCATAGCCGGTAAGTGTTTGCTGCATATTGATGACAGCCTTGGGTCACACAAAGGGACTCAAAGAATTACAATGTGCGATTTGTACATTGCAATACATGATGTGTAAAATACCCATATGACAACCTAGGTTTAAAGTACCCTAGGGTCTGATGTACGACTAAGTGATCAACTCAGTTGTAATGTTCAAAATATATGTCCATTGATCACTAAGCAATCAAGTATGTTGTTAGGTGGCAGCACAAATTACTGTATGTAACCTTATTGTTTTGTTAAAATAAATAAAAAAATACTTAAAAAAAAAAATGAAAATAGAAAAAAAAAAAAGTTTAAAAAAACCCTAAAAATTCTTCCCCCCCCCTTTTCCTTAGAACTTATATAAACAGTAAAATTCACAAAACATGTTAGGTATCGTCGCCTCCCAAATTGGCCAATCAAAATATAATAACGGTTATTACCGTGTTTGGCCAAAATTTTCCGTTACAGGGTAAAAGTTTTATTTTAAAAACATAAAAAATTCTATAAAAAGTGATTAAAAGGCTGTATAATCTTAAAAACGATAGCATTGAAAACATCATCAAAAATCGCAAAAAATTACACCAAATACAGCTCTGTACACCAAATTATGATAAAGTTATTAGCGCCAGAACAAGGCAAAATGAACAGGAGGTTTTAATTTTTGTAAATGTTCACAATATTATAAAAAAAACTATATAAATTTGCTATCCCCGTGATTTTACTGACCCAAAGAGTACACGTCATTTGGGGCACTCAGTGAAAGCCGTAAACTCCAAGCCCACAGTCACTGTAAAGTGCAATTTGTTATGCAGAAAACAAGCCCTCATACAGCGTTTTACATGGAGAAATAAAAAAAAGTTATGGTTTTTGGTGGGTGGGGATTGAAAAATTGAAAATGTGAAAAACAAAAAGGGCCTGGTTGTTAAGGGATCAAACACAGCTGGAGTCCAATGAAGGAGTATAACCATCTCAATGAGGATCAGAAGGGAAATGGACACCATGTGAGTTAAATATGAGTATTACAGCAAAGGGTCTAAATATTTCTGACTATGGAATATTTCAGTTTTTAGCAAAAAATAGAAAACATATCTATATTTCTGGTGAGATGGGGTGCAGAGAGAAATATTTTGACCTTACCAATTGGCTGAAATGAAACACACAGTGAAAAATGTAAAGGGGCCTAAATACTTTCCGTAACCACTGTATACTGTTGGATAGACACAAAAGGGTTAAACCAATCTTATAAAGTTATAAAACATTAGCAAGATATGCCATTACTATACTGTCTAGAATCACCGATAAGCTTGCGAAATAAAGATATTGGAGTAGCTCAGCCCATACCCCTTTTATCCTACAGGAGAACTACCTGCAATGCAAAGAGCATGAGCTCTTTGTTGCCCCACCTTCTATCATAAATATATGTTATTGACTTTTGAAAAAGAAAAATTCTTTCAGAAGCAAATTGATATGAGCAAATAAAAAATGTGGGTAAATGTAAACAATTTTCTCAATTGTAAAGTTAAAATATAGACAATGTTAATGGAAATACTGAGTAACTAAAGTTAAAAAAATCAGCACCATAAACTGTTCAGCAATGAACAAGAGGATTCTCTAGAATTTCTTGTTACTGATGACCTATCATATAGGTGATAAATATCAGGAATAGGTGAAGAATAAGAATATTCTTGAGAAATTCTTTATGGGATAAAACAAAATAAAGGTACTTCTATTTCAAATTATCCCACAATGCTTTTCACATACATTATGGTAATTCATGGAGACGACATACTGTATGGCTGCATGAAATCAGGCACAACATTGCAGTGGTGAATCGTTTCAACAAAGTTGCTTTGTAGTAAGTACTCTGATCTACCTGGATTATTTCCGAGTTAAATTTGGACTCCAGATGTGCTGCTCTCTCTGCTTCAACACTCCCTTCCAGTCTCTTAACTCTCTGATTTGTAGCCTGTAGGAGAACAATAAAAGGACATGAGGATGAGAATGAAATAGACAAAGGTTTTAAAGCAGCAAACAATTTTAAAATGCTTCAGATCTTCTATTCTCAACAACTGATGTAGTTCAAGCTCTCATGCTCATAAAACGGGTTGCCCCGGCTTATCCTCTATCCACAGCATAGGTCATAACTAGCTGACTGGAGAGTCCAACTGCTGAGGCCCCCACCCATCAGGACAACAGGACCCCCAGCTCACCACAGAACAGGATCTGTTCTCACTGATGGGTGGAATTACAGGTCAAGCATTCACCCTGCAGCCTCATTCATGGTCCACCAGTCAGGACTTTATGGAAGCCTCTACTCAGTGCAAGACATATGAAAGGCTGCGTACAGTTGAGACAAAGATTGAACTTTTTGGTCTTAATTCTAAGCGGTATGTGTGGAGAAAACCAGCCACTGCTCATCACCTGTGAAATACAATCCCAACAGTGAAACACAGTGGTGACAGCATCATGCTATGGGTTATTTTTTCAGCTGCAGGGTCAGAACGACTGGTTTCATATGAAGAAAAGATGAATGCGGCCAAATACAGAGAAATTCTGTATGAAAACCTCTTCCAGAGTGCTCTGGACCTCAGACTGGACCGGAGGTTCATCTTCTAACAAGACGATGATCCAAAGCCCACAGTTAAAATAACAAAGAAGTGGCTTCATAAAACCTCTGAGGATCCCCAAATTCAGGTGTAAAAAACCATTGCATCATTCCCAAGAAGACTCATGGCTGTACTAGCGCAAAAGCTGCTTCTACACAATACAGAGCAAAGCGGCTGAATACTTATGATTTTTTCCTATTTAATAAATTAGCAAAAATATCTACATTTCTGGGATTTTTTTTCTGTCATGATGGGTGCATGAGTGTACATTAATGAGAAGACACAGTACCCCTGTATTTACACTCACTGCTAACCTAACCTTCTGGTCTGCTGAAGCTCCGTATGCACTGCTTCTCAGGATGCCAATAAGGTGTTGTCTCTCTCCTGTTTGCAGGCTCAGCCTTGCACGTGCTTGAGCTCTGTTTTTGTGATCAGCAGCTCGTCCCTTCCTCCCCCGCTCTGCCTCTCAGCCAGCCTTCTATGCTGGGTGATTTAGCTTCTAACACCCCGCTGACATAGCTGCCCGACTCCCTCACACATTCTGTATCAGGTGTGCTTTTTATACTAACTCGAGTATAAGCCGAGCAGGGTTTTTTCAGCACATGTTTTTCATGTGCTGAAAAAGCCCTGCTCGGCTTAGACTCAAGTATATAGGGTACATATCTAACAGGCAGTGTAGGAGGTTTAATATACATCATTTCTGAATAATGAAATATCAAACTGGAACCATTTAAACGACTTACTTCAAGTTCTTGCTTCAGTCGGTCTTCTCTTTCCAGGCCAAATGCAATCTCACTCTTTTGTCTCCTCACAGTATCTAGATGGCTATTCTTCTCTATATCCAATTCACTTAATTTGTGATGTAATTCCTGGATGTTTTTGCTTTGTTTCTGGGAATAAAAGATTACATTATATAAATATGAACACCTTATGGACCTTTTTGATTTACATATTGCTATATTTTAGCCTTTAAATCTTAAAGGACTACCCTCCTACTCATAAGAAGAGGATCCAGTGAGTGCGACTGAACTACTGAGCAAGTATATAGCTGCAATATCTTGAGCATTTTTGCTAAGGATTTAAAAAACAGTTAGCCTCCCCTTTGTTGTAATATCTAACAAGGAGCTTGCTACTTCTCTGAGGGGAGGGACTGTGCTATAGTGGATCAGTGGGCAGAATAATCACAATTCCTTGTAGTGTGCAAGAAATTGCAATGATTTCAGTGCTTCCACACCAGAAAACGGGCATAGAAGCACTGATAAATCTCCACCTATGGTTGTATGCAGGTAAACTGCGGGTTTGGAAAGCTGGACCTGGTGACAGGTTCCCTTTAAGCATTTGCATTAAAATATAATTGTGTTATAACTTGACATGCACCATGACAGAATCCTCTGTTTAGTCCCAGGGGTTGGTTTTGGTTTGGATGCATTTCAAAAACCAACATGTGACTTGTCTGTTCTGCTCACTCTTCAGCTCTAGGCCCCCACCTTTGTGCTCCTGTACTGCTCCTCCCCCACTGAGGTCAGCTCACCACCCTGTGAGCTCTGTTTCTGTTAAGGTGCACAAAAGGTGGGGGCTGAGAGCTGAGGAGTGAGCAGCACAGTCACATGTTGTTTTTTGAAATGCATCCAAACCAAAGCCCAACCCCTAGGACTACACAAAGGATTCTGACAGGAAGCCAGGTAAGTTACAACACACAGTTATATTGCAATGCAAATACTTAGAGAAGGCAGTAAAGACATTTTTGCAATGCAGGTGTGATGAACTTCTGCAACCGGTCTTTAGTGACAATGAGGTTCCTGGTGACAAGTTCCCTTTAAGTTACACTTATATCATATGTGGATCTGTAATATTTAAGTTCTCTCCACCCTTGTACTGTAAACCCTCATTCTGATCATGCAGCAGGCTCAGGTGTACAATACATCACACTTACCTGCATACACGATTCCAGGCTGGTTTTCTCTGACACAAGTAGCTCCTGTTCTTTCTTCAAATTTTCAATCTCAATATCTTGATCCTTTATGTTACTTTCAAGTTTTTTCTGCGCCTCTTGCCAGCCAAACTGTGTGCTTTGGAAATTTTCTTCTATAGAAAGCATCTTTTGTTGGAGTTCATCAATTTGTGCTGTTTAAATAGTGATGGTTAATATTAATAAACAGTTAAAGGGGTATTCCGGGAATATGAACGTCTGACACAAAAACCCATGATGATATAAATAAATGAATACAACAATAGTCAATGTCATTAGTCACAAAACGGAGCTTAAATAGTTTGATTTTATGATTTAAAAAAGTATGGCCTCTCTAAAGTAGGTGGAGTTATCACTAATATGGCCGCCACTGGAAACTACAAGTCCCATTATCCTTTAGTTCTCAGTAACTCCTCCTACCTCTTATGCTCTGCCCCCAGTGATGATGTAACAGACTTTCTTGCTCTGTTACCATAGTAATGATGTGTAACTGCCATCACTGCACATCACCACAACACTGGCCATACAGGATGCACTGCAACCAACCGACTACAGTCAAAAGTAGTGGTGATCACATGACCTGCCCAGGCAGGTGCAGGACATGTGATGTGGACATGTGACCAGCGCCCATCTTCTGTCCTGTGTATGCTCTGCAACGGACCGCACAGAGGAAATTAACGGACTGATTAAAGGGCCAGTAGCATTTTTATTCTTCATTACAGTCATTACATGTCACCAGCGTTTTCTGCTAAGGGGAGCAAAATTTTAAATAACAACTAATTACACATTAGCTTATATTTTGAGTACCCATTTATATATGAATTATGCTTATTCCTGAAATACCCCTTTAAATTCTATGCCCACTAACTTTATGAAGTATAGATACAGTACATTAGGAGGCAATATGACATCTATAGAAGCCAGTATGTTTCTTAGACAAAAAGTATCATTTGCATATGCAACAGTCTTTCACAATTTGCCATCATTGAGAGAAAGAAACTAGTATGTAACCAAGTACTATAAAATACCATTGACATTCATTATACCGGTTAGTGATCAAATATACAATAGCCATTGTGTTTTATCTTACATTGGTCTCAAAGCACAACATAAAGTAATATTTACAAACATTAATATTTTTGGTATTGGGGTGGGGTAACACATTCCAGGACTATAAATTGCAGGTTTGTCATAGAGGAGGTCCACTGCTGCTATGGTGGTCAGCTCTGCATTTTAACAATAGGTATGTAAAAATATAGAATATCTCTCATGCAGACATATTGGCCATCTTCAGAATATGAAGATTTACCTTTAAAAAGTTCTTGCTTCACAAAGGCATTTTCTTTTTCCTCTTGCAGAGCCATTCTTTCTATACTACATTGCTTTCTTGCTACTGCTAACTCATACTCTAGGCTCTGACGAACGGCTTCTCCTTTCTCCACCTCAGAGCGAAGCTTGGCCAACTGGCTTTCACAAGATGACAACTAGGGGTAGGAAGAAAATGTCATATGAACATTTAACATTGTAAAAATCAAATCTTTATAATCATAGAACATTCAGTAGTCAACCCAGGAGGCCACAAACCACAGCACAGACTCACATATTTAAAGGAAATCCATCACCAGGATAAAGGATTATAAACCAAGCAAGCTTACATGCAGGTGTGTGCCCTAGGATCTGCTCTTCTTTAAGCTCCATATGCCCTTTTTTAAATTAAAAAAGGCTTAAAAATTATTCAAATTAGCCTAAGGGGTGTCAGGCTCAGTTAACTGATACAGTGCCTGGAGCCCATCAGGCTTATTTGCATAATTTTAAAAGCTTTTTTTTTTAAACCAGTCCTAAGAAGCTAAAAGAAGAGCAGATATTGCCAGAGGGGGCACACACCAGTATGTAAGCATGCTTGGTTTACAATCCTTCATCCTGGTGGTAGATGTTACATAGTTCATACAGTTGAAACAAAGACACGTGTCCATCAAGTTCAAGCAAGGAAGGGATTGGATGAGGAAGGGATTTAGGGGAAACAATTCTATATAATATAACCATCAATGTTATTTAGGTGTAAAAAGCCATCTAGACCCTTCTTGAAGCTCTCGGATGTCCCTGCTGTGACCTGCGCCTGAAGCAGGATATTCCACAGATTGACTGTTCGCCTATGCTAATTGAACCTTCTTTTCTCCAGATGGAGAAAGTGCCCCCTCGTCTTTTGATTTGATTTAACCTGGAACATTTTTCCACAGTATATTTTTGTATGGACCATTCATATATTTATACAAATTAATCATGTTCACTCTTAGTCGTCTCTTTTCAAAACTAAAACATTCTAGTTGTTTTAATCATTCCCTCCATACCCCTTATCATTTTTGGGGCTCTTTGTTGTACCCTCTTCAGCTCCAAGGCATCCTGTTAATGGACCGGAGCTCAGAGCTGGACAGCATATTCCAGATGAGGCCAAACCAATGCCTTGTACATAATATTACATCTCTGAGAGTCCATACCACTTTTGATACACGACAAGATCTCGCTGGCTTTAGAGGCAGCTGATTGACATTGCACATGGTTATTTAATCTATGAACTATGAGTACACCCAGGTCCTTCTCTACAAGGGAATCTCCCAGATTTACTCCCCCAAGGACATATTTTGTCCTTTGGATTATTAGCCCCCAGGTGCATAACCTTACATTTATCCACATTGAACCTCATTTGCCAAGTGGATGACCAAACAAGTCACCCTGCAGCCTATGAACATCCTCCATAGACTGTATTACACTACAGAGCTTGGTGTCATCTGCAATAATAGGTATAGTGCTATTAATTCCTTCCTCTATATAATTAATAAATAAGTTAAATAGTTCTTTAAAAGAACCAGCATAAAAGAAGAATACAATCTTAAAAGAAATCTCCCACCAGGGACAAGTATTGTTAACCAAGCACATTACATGCTGGTGTGTGTCCCCTTCCTGCCAGAATCTGCTCTTCTTTTAGCTTCTTATGCTCTTGTTTTTTTTTGTTTTTTTTTTAACTTTAAACATTACGCAAATTAGCCTGAGGGGCTCCAGGCTCCATAGCTGCTAAAAGAGCCCACTCAGGGCACACGCCTGCATGTAAGTGTGCGTGGTATACGGTCATCGATATGTGAGAAAACCTCACATGCTGATGACACTTAGGTCACAAACAGAATGGAGAAGGAGCCATTGTGTGCAAGTTTGTGTGTCAGGTAGATTTACACTGCAGTTTTCCAAACGTAAATATGTGCGTAATATGACTGTTGCCATAGAGACACTAGGGGAAATTTATTTATTTATCAGAAATGTCTAGCTGTTCCAGTTGCCCATAGAAACACTGTATTTGAAGCAGAGGATCCTTTTCTATGGGCCGTAACTTAGAAACACTCAATGTGAGAGATTTCCTTATTGGCTGGCCTGAGTAATTTTTGGTTTCATGTCATACTAAATATCCCTGGCAACACGCACTGCAGTATAAAATGACATGGCAGACCTTGGTAGCACTCAATCAGCTGATCATGGTGCTGTCTGCATTCTCCTTTAATAAGGCCATCCATATACATATGTAAAATAAGAGAGAAGAGCAGCAAAGTCTCACCTCTTCATTATGTTTCGCTACCAGTTCTACAGTCTCATTTTTAGCCTTAGTAAGTTTGTAGCGCAGTTCTGCAATTTCATCAAGTTTTTCTTTTTCACGCTTAAATGGAACAGACCTAAAATATAGACAGTAATGTGTAGAAGAGATTAAAAAAAGTATCAAAGTTCATTCACACTTTGCAATAACTAAATAGTCTTCTAAGTCTTACAACGTATACAATTTGTAAATACTCACTGGTTTGGACTTGGATAAAAAGTAAATAAAAGAGTCGATAATAACAGTGATCAGTGTGATATACTTTTCAAAAATTTTTCAAGTGTCCTTTTTCTTCCTTATTTAAAAGAAATCCACCTTCAAAATTCAGCAAGATAAACCAGGGACACTTATAGATCCAGGCACTGTGACTGTGGTAATCTTCTTATATTTGTTATCCATGGCCTCCTTTCTTCTAACTATGAACATTATGCTTACATTATATGTCTGAAAAGCTTTGTGTGGCCTTAACAGAGCCCCTCCTTGTTTTCCAAGCTTCTACACTAAGCAGGAGCACTTCCCCCTTGCCAATTTAAAAATTAGGCTAAGTAGCAAGAAGGGGTCTATCATAGACCCCCTGTGCTGTAGCATCACAGGCTGGTACACTGTTTTCCCCCTCACCCCTGCTCCCTCTTCACTTCCCACTCCCTCTGTCTGCTGTAATATCAGGGCAGAAGAGGAAGTTTCCTCACACAGTGGGAGGAGTACTCCTGCTTAGTGTAACAGGCTGTAAAGCAACAACTGGTAACATTGCAAAGTAACCTTTGAAAATTATGCTAATGAGTCACAAAGTTGATGTTAGAATGAAAGAGGCCATAAAAAAAAAATATAAGAAGATTATTACAGTCCCGATGCCTGAATCTATGAGTGAGTGCCTTGGTTTATCATGCTGAATATTGATGGTAGAACATCGCACACCAAGGACTTACTGGCTGAACCTGATAAAGTGTCTAATGACTTGAGCTGAATCGTTAAGGGAAATGTTCTCTAGAATTGTAACAAGTTATTCTTAAGCTTCCTTTATTTGTTTATCTAGGATGCAAGTACATGAGAAGGAGCAAAGAAAGGAGCAAAGAAAACAGAACAGAGAAGCGTTTGTCTTTGAAATAGTAAACCAACTAAAAAGTATACGTAAGAACATCCAACTTACAGACGACCCCTAGTTACAAACGACCCTCTGGATGTTGGAAATTTACTGTACTTTAGTTCCAGGCAACAATGATCATCTGTAACAGTTATCACAGGTGTCTGCAGTTAAGCTTTATTGTTAATCCTGGTTCTTATGACTTTGCATTATACAAATAATAGTATTATTTGGTGGAATAGGAACACCCATTTAACCCCTTCCTGCACCTTGATGCAGCTGTACATCATAAGGTGCGAGTAGTAACAACACCATGACATACAGTTAGAACATGCCCAGGCGATCACCTTGGGATCCCAACATTATGTGACAGCTGGGCTCCAGCAATAACAGCTGGGATATCGATAGTCACAGGCCCAGGTGTTTAAGCCTATAGCCCACTCTTTGCGCTGGGTATGAGAGATGCCAATAGTTTCTACGGAGCCCTAAGGGTCCTTCAGTAGATGCCTGTTAGATCGCTCTTTCAGCATGATCTAACATGTTCTTGTCAGACAGTGCAGAATGCATGTATTGCAGTATAT
Source organism: Engystomops pustulosus (assembly GCF_040894005.1). Lineage (NCBI taxonomy): Eukaryota > Metazoa > Chordata > Amphibia > Anura > Leptodactylidae > Engystomops > Engystomops pustulosus. The sequence goes on from NC_092411.1 coordinate 135,345,702, forward strand.
TACACTGAACAAATTATCACTGCCTATCTGCCTCTCTGATTATCAGGTACCTGATGCCACTTTGCACATGTGCTCTGCATGGATAGATGCACAGCAGAGCTAAGGACCCACAACCACTGAGGAAGCGAGCCGGGGTACGAGCCGGGGTACGAGCGGGTAGGCTGGGACAGCAGAGTCTACTGGGCATGGAGTGACGTTTGCTCAAGCTCCACGAAGAGGCTACTCCACACCACAGCAGCCTTCTAGCCAGAAATTGGTATATTTATAATAAAAGCTGTTTAGTGAACATAGTATTCTAGTATTAGATAAAGATAGATTAGGGTTTAGTATGTAAGTGGCAACCTACCATCAGATCTACTTAAAAAGGTAGATATCTGACGGTAGGTTTTCTTTAACTAGCAAATCAAAAAGTCACACTGCAGAGAACTAGTGCAATTAGAATTAGGAGCACAACTGGTTAATAACAGATTCCATGTTCTGGAGCTACATGAGCTCTACAATAAAAATGACTATTAATCACAATCTTACCTTTTAACTTCATTAGCAGCGGTGTGGTTTTGAGAAATGAACGTCATCTTGTCCATGTTCGCAGCTGTTATGCTCTGAACAGGACAATGTCTGTTATGTTAAATTGGTCCTTTTCTTCCAGACACGGAGCACCATGATGACATCTTATATGGATTTATGACTGTGTGTGAAAGAAAAAAAATGTAATTATTAAAGGAAGAACATTAAACCCTTTATGAAGAAAGGCACTGTGCCGTAGCCCCAGCTCTCCGTCAGTGAACTAATTTAATATTTAATCTCTGGAAAAAAACAAGGACACCAAACCACCAGCAAGTCACTAGTGTATTTAGTCACAGGACACATATTCATTACATTAGGGCATCCTTTCATCAATGTAAGCGAGTGGATGGTGTACTACCTATGGGCATACATATACATAGAAATCTAACACAAGGAGATCTGCACAGTGACAAACTGGAGAATCCTACACTATTCATATGTTATTCTTTGTAGAAGTTTCTGAGTAAACTGACCACTGATTGTTAATAAGTAGTGATTTTCTCATAATCCTCTGGGTTGTGCAGTTCCTTGAAGAAATGTAAGAAAAAACTGCCGAAGTGGCATTTCTCAACACAAACAACACTTACTGGACACTGTCCTTCTCTTTTAGAAGAGTTTTCAATGTACTCATAAATGTCTAAGAAGAAAAACCAAAGAACAGCACAATTCAAAGGTTTTAGGAATCATGCTCCAGAATAGAAACTGAAGCAATAATACAACTATTAAAGTCAGGAGAGGTAATACATCTTCATGGAGATTTTTAGGCAAACTATAACCATTCTGAAAATGCAGGGCTATCTGCTGGCATAGAGCAGGTGGAGATGGCAAGAGATTCAGTATAACTAGCATTTTATATATTTTAGGTTCTCCCAGGATCGGGAACAGTTCTAGAAAATTATACATGGTGCCCCATCTGCAGGCAGCTTGTTATAGGGCAGAAAGAGGAGACTATACAATGCTGCCTGTTCTGTGTTTAGAGCAGTAAAACATGGGTGTATAGATAAATATTTTGCTGATTCCACTCTAGTTCTAACCACAAAAAGGTGTAAAGGAGCCTCCACAAAGTCCTAGCTCTTGGATGCTACTTTTAAGTAGTGTGAGAGGTGAGTGACTTCTAGACAGGCCTCTATGGTGCGCTTATAGACATTTTGTCCAGTTGATAAATAGGGCGCTAGTTCGGAGGAACCAGGCCTTCTGACCTAGCTGTTGGGAACAGCTATTATATGTGGGCACACACTCCCAGAAATCAAACCGGCAGTAGAGAGCGTTATTTGACGTGTTGAAAAGCACAAGCAACTCTATGAGTTTTGTTTTCCACTACCCAGACACAGATGGCACCTTCAGTACATATGCTTGTATCTTCCCATTACGTGTCTTGGGACCATTGCCTTCGTCTGCAGTGTAGACTGGAGTGAAGAAATCTGCACTGTATCCTCTTTAGTAATGAACCTGGGTTCTTTTTGTAATTCAATGGTAAATGTTTTTGAGTATGGTGGCCTTGTGGTGAGCATGTGAATCCTGCCTATTACTGTGGAGCAACACACTGGGGCTTGTTCACTAAGGGTCGTCAGACTGTGCGCCGGTTTTCGGGGATTGCACGGCTTGGACTAGTATTTAGCAAGTGTCTGCAACAGGATTTTGGGGCACGCTACTGATTTTTGGCACAGCTGTGCTGGCTTCCACGCAATACAAATTGGGGGGGGGGGGGGGGGGGCGTGCCGCCAGACCATCCAAACAATTCGGACAGAGTGTGGGATTTAACATTCAAATTGTGCCGCAAGCCCAAGCACTTACATGCACCACAAAAAAGAAGGTAAACTCTGTCGGACCTGAACAGGGAAGTGACACCTGCAGGATGCACAATCTTAGTTAATCGCAGCAGAGTGCATTAACGTAGGACTATGCCCCAATGTCCCAACTACTGGTCATAATCTGGGGAGCCACCACATACAGCAGACGGTAATCCTTCAAGTTAAGGGACACTAACAGTGCAATGACATGTTCAGGACATCCTCCACCTGTGCTGCCTTTAATGGCAGGACTTACATCTGGGATTTCTTAGCCTCCTCAACTAAAATTTCCTAGGAATGTCTTCCTTGGTCAGTAGAGATGAGCGTACCCAACATTCAATTTCCGGTTTGGCCGCATGACCCAGACATACTACTGGATTGGCAACCATACAGCCAATCCAACAAATGAACGGCCCTTACAACTAGCCATGGCTATGAGTAAATGGCCAATTGTAGTCATGGCTAGTTGTTATATGAATATGCACGGTGTATATATATTATTATTGTATATGTAAATAATTCTTATAAATACATCTAGTGTGTGAGCGTAAGCACATCTGCCTTATCGAGTGTTTAGTTGCTTGGATACATGATCTATAGCCTGATTTGCAGGGTATACTGAGTATTTACTGTGCAGCCCCGAAAGACTTGTTTCAGGTTATTGCGCGAGCAATAAGTAATACTGTCACATGATTTAGCAGTCATTGCTTATTGGCTCTGGCTTAATATACTATGCAAGTTGTGACCCAGATGGCGGCTAATCTAAGATGTGTTGAGGACGGCCGTATCCCTGGTACCAGAGTGTAGTTAAAATTTAATATGATATGGCTAAGATATGAGATCCTTCCTGTAGTACCACTGTTGTGTCCGTCATTGGGAATCTCTACCGACATTTTGGTCCACTGAGGCAATTAACTTTTTTTTTTCTGTGCACCACCACCTGTGGTCTTTATATATTTTTTACCAGTTCATGAAAATTAATAAAATTGATTTTTTTTTATTTACTTGTAGTGTTTTTTTGGCAACCATAGTTACTATGTTACTGGCGTCCATTTGATGGATTGGGCGTTCGGTTGCCAATTTAGAGTAAGGCGTCCGAACCTGAACGTGGAATTTAAACATCGGGTTCACTAATCACTAGATGAGATTAGAATGCCTAGTTTTAAGATTAATCGACAAGTAAGCTTTTACACAATAGACTGCAAACTGCTTCTATTAGTGTGTAGGAACTATAGGCCCAACTGCAATATCTTTGGGACACTGAGTTCCATGATAATATTTGGAACCTGTATTCCTTCATGGCGACCCGTATCATCCCATATCATCCTAGAGACAGTCCTACCAGGATACTCGAGCTTCCAGTTCGTTTTACAGGTTTCTACAACAATCTTTGTAACCACTTATTAATATCTTCATAACTTCCTAATATAGTTTAATTTTGATTACATTTGATTGATTCCAAAAACATGTTCACAACACTGGTCACATAACCAACTCTATGGACGTGATTTCCTCTATACTACCTAGTGGCCCTGGGAATACTCTGAATACCAGTGACGTTCTTTTAATGAAAACACTCGTAGATCTTGCATGAATCCCCCAGGTATAGTAAAAGGGGAACTACAAGCCCCAGCACGCCATATAAAGTTAGGACTGAGACGACATCGGGGGCAGGCCGGGGCACTCACCTGCTCCATAGCTCCTCCAAGGCTCCAGCCGTTGTTATTGATGACGTCCCTCCGGGTGCTGGGTCCCGCTGCAGCGACCGCCGGAACAATCTCCGGCCTCTGATTGGTCGAAACGGTTCTCTCCGAGAGCTGATTGGTGGAAGGAAGCAGCCGGATTCCACTCTCCGGTGGGACTCCCAGTTACTATTAACAACGAGGAGGACGCTACGGAAGCCGATTAGGGTTAAAAATCTAGCAGTAGAGTTGAGTTCGCTTTAATATACAGATTACTCAGGAAATTGGAGTACCCGGTACATAGAAAGTAACACACTGTTATTTGTATATAATCTGCTTATCTGAATAACAGTAATATGACAAGGTGGAGTACTTGTTAGAGAAGGCTCATTGCAGTAACACCGATGACCAGTAGGTGCCACTGACAGGATAAGATAGTGTGCGCCTTATGTTTTCTAGCGAGGATCGTCATTCAATGTCCACCATTCATTTACAGCAGCGCTCTGTCAGAACTCCCACCAATCAGGCCGCAGCGGGCGTGGCCTACAAGATGATCCCTCCACTAACAGACAGAAGGTGTCAACATTGAACAAGAAAAACTTTATTGGATATTCAGCTCAGATATTATACTTCCTTTATGGGCCCCTGACTTGCCCCTCCTCGTTCTTGTGGAGCTTTGATCCCTTGGAGGGTCCGAGTCAGGTGCGGGGTCACTGCTCGTCTGTGAGGAGGTTCTGTGAGAAGTCACCACTGGCAGGTGAGGGGATCTCTAGTGACTATTCATGTCCTGGGCTTCTAGCTGCTGCAATACATGGACTATTATAATGTACAGCTGATTATTAATGTCCTGCTGCTGTAATATTTAAAATATTATAATGTACAGCTGACTATTCAGGTCCTGCTGCTGTAATACGTGACATATTATAATGTACAGCTAACTACTCATGTCCTGCTGCTGTAATATATCAAATATAATGTACAGCTGACTATTCATATTCTGCTCCTGGCTGCTGTAATACATGAAATATTATAATGTACAGATGACTATTCGGTCCTGGGCTTCTAGCAGCTGTAGTACATGAAATATTATAATGTACAGCTAACTACTCATGTCCTGCTGCTGTAATATATCAAATATAATGTTCATCTGACTATTCATATTCTGCTCCTGGCTGCTGTAGTACATGAAATATAATGTACAGCAGGCTATTCATGCCCTGCTCATAGCTGGTGTAATACATTAAATATTAGATTATTATAATGTACAGCAGACTATTAATCTACTGGGCTATTGGCTGGTGTAATAGATGAAATATTAGATTATTAAAATGTACTGCTGACCATTTATATCATGTTTCCGGGCTTGATAGATTAAATACTGTATTATGATAATGTACAGCATACTATTCAGGCCCTGAGCTCCTACCTAGATGGTGTGATAGACAAAATATTATATTATTTTATGGTGATGACTGATGCATAGAGGACTACGACGTGTGTGACAAAAAGTTAGGACCATAAGTATGGGACAAATGATGGGAGGCCATGCATTTGCTTGTCAGACGAAACCCTTGTTGGTGTATGCTCACTCAGTACTGTAGGCTTGTTTGCAGATTTCTCACATACATACTATTTTGAGGCAGAAAATCTTCCAAATGTATCATCATGAAACCTTTTAAACATATGTCTTTATATAGCACCATGATATTCCACAGAGCTGTGTATATACAAAATAGGACATTACAGAGCAATAACTTTGTAGGAATGAGGGCCCTGCTTATCTGAGATGTGCTCCACTTTCTATTTAACCCCTTTAACCAGCTGATGACTGGTTCAAGCAGCAACATTTATTTATAAAATTATTTTATTCCATTCCCTCGTAAAGAATGGCTGGGCCATTATACAAGCTGTTATCCCTCTTGTGTCACCCACTCATCCTCTTAGACTGTAAGCTATTGCGAGCAGGGCCCTCCTATTGTTCCATACTACAATGTAATTACTCTGTAATGGTTTATTTTATTTGTATATGTTCACCATATTCTGTAAAGCACTACAGAATTTGATGGCCAGTATATGGTGAAGATTATTATTATTTATTGGAGTACGATTGAGACACCTTTTGCATTTGTTTTAAAATGTACTGTTAGTCTGGCCAATGGGGCTACCACAAAACCGAAAAAAAGGTTGTATATGATTACCAGAATTATACATAAAGATGGGTGCTAGGTACCAACTAACAAGGCTCAAATCGATTCTAAGTCGGCCTCTCAATAAATAATAGCATTACCAAAAATACAGATTGAGACCACCAATATCAAAAGTATAAAATACTATTTCATTGGGTACACATTAAAAAAAAAAGTGGAAGATAAAAAAAAAACAAAGGTGGATGCACAGACTGAGTGTGCTGGACAGCAAGATATGAGGGGTACAGGAATAATATGCAGTATACATCAAACTCCGAGAACAATAATAATGGATCTGGCTAAAATATGTCTATTCTGAGGTAGAAGACTAAAGTGCAACAAAAGTAAAACCTATAGAGTTAAGCCCTAAACAATTACGTATATCTGAAAGGAACAAGTTTTCCCACCCCAATAAACGGCTACCAGATCCAAAAAAAAAAAAAAAAACATATTTAAGCCCAAAAATGTACAGAGGATGATTAGGTGGCTAACAGGACGTCTCTTTAGTCTCACCTTTACAACATTTTTTTCTCTAGTGATTCAAGATTAAAAAACCAAGTAATTGGTCACCTGGTAAACATCATAAAGCTGGAGAACCTTGCTGCATATCTCCTAAACTTTGGCCTCTTCCACCAGTGGTAAACTCCTAGCTGGCAGGATCACATTTCATTGCACCTGATTCTGGGTGCCAGGCGCTTAAATTACTGTACAATTGCTTTGCTTTTGTTTGCAAACACATTACAAAGTGTAAATGAGTCAGCTTCATACTGTGTTATAGGATGCTGCCATTACTTTAAGCACACATTATGCAATGAATTCTGGGAGGGGATTTGTCTTCCATGAACCCCTGTATACCAGTCTCAAAGATTAGAGCTCCACGCTCTGTCTATATCTCTGCTTTGAGCAGCTTCACAGTTCCTCGGAAGAAAGAGACGGCACAGCTACAGTAAGTAAATACAGTTCCCACCCTATCTATAAGGTGTAATGGGTACTAAAAACCTCCAAATATGAAAAAGGACTAACAGGTTAGGGATAAACAACTCTCCAACTCTGTTTGGTACCGTTAGGCGAAGTACATACAGCCTGTTCAGACCAATGTATGAGACATGGCTAAGTTTCTTAAAGGGGTTCTCTGGGATTTAATTTATATATAGTATAAATATGCCTGGGGGCATAAAAATAACAGAGCATATACACCCCCACTCTGGCGCTCTGGTTTATTGTGGGGCCACCCCTCACTCAGGATACAGAGGCTCAGGGCTGATAAAGCGTCAATAGCTGCATATCAGCTACAGCAGCAACTTAGTTGCAGACACTTATGATAACTATTGCAGCCTTGGGCTAATGTTCAGTATATTTCCAGCATCCCGAGGGCACCGCCAGATATCATATTGGGCAGAGAGGTCCATCTGTCACTAGGGGCACTATTATGTATTTTGGGCCTGCATTTACTAAATTTCTAAAACCACTACAAGTACATTTTATATCACATTCCATGGTTAAAGAGAACCCGTCATGCAAAATAACCCCCCTAAACTAAATATATTTTCATAAACTGCCATTAGAGAGCATTGCCTCTATCCCTTCATTGTCCCTCTACATGCCTGTAAACTTAAGCAATGAGGTCCTAAAGCTGTATGCAAATGACCTGTGAAATGTCCAATGAAGCATTAGCATATTCAAGCTGTCCACCTTATTCATGAGTGGGAGACACAGCCACACCCCCAGTGCATGACTGACAGCCTGTATAATGATGTGAGGCTGTATAATGATGTGCTTCCTGGTGCTGGTGCCCCCTGCAGCCTGTGTGTGCATGTGCGTGTGTTTAGGAGAGATACAGCAGCTCCAGGCAGCCATGTTACAGCAGAACATGTCAGATTCATGTGTAGCTGATGTCTGTGTCTCTGTGTATTAGGAGGATGCAGCATGTCAGCAGATGCAGCACACACACTAGCCATGCTTTACTATACATTACACACAGACATGAGCAGGGGGAGGAGAGGGGAGGGGTAACAGGGGTGACATCACTGCCTCTGACCATGTGACCAGCCTCATTTACATGATAAAAAATAGATGATTTTACAATGAATAATGTATGAATTGACTAGATAAAGGCTGGGATGGGATCCTTGTGAGCTGCTCCAACAGGTAGAGGTGACAGGACTAGTGACACAGACCTGATGACAGGTGTCCTTTAAGGTATTGTACATGAGAGGTATGTCAGAGGCTGAATATATGTGGACTATGAAATATTCTACACCTATAAAGCCTGCTGAATATCGCTGTGCTGTGTGAAGATGGCTGGTAAGTGTCTTATCTATACACATGAGATAGTAGGAGGACCCGGAGAAGGCTTGGGGAAACGTGCACAGTGGATAAGCAGCTGATCCCCCTCCCTTCCCATGTCCCACCTATCTGCACTATGTATGGAGAGGCGTGCGTGTGGCCCGAGGGTGGAGCTGGCTGCAGTGTGACTTGTCAAAGTCTTCTGCTTGATACAGTAGCCTGTGTACGACTGCTCAAGTCCTGGGTGACGCTGGCTTGTATTGTGAGTGGGGTTTGAGGTCCGGCTACTTCTGTATTGTAAGTATCTGTGTGTTTCTGCACATAATAATAGATATATCTGTTAGTGAAAGCTGAGCAAATCCTGAGTGTCTTGTATACCGATATAAAAAATACTCAGTTCTGTTGTGTGATGGAGGAAATGTATTAAATATGCCAGAATTCTATGACCTTTTACTAAAATAAATCTACATAGAACGTCCCCACTTCACGGGGGAGGAGGTTAGCAAGTCCTGCACTCCAAAATTCTGATATTAAAACACTTTTCTAGGTTGTTTGTTTTTTTTTTTTACTTAGCAGAACGGAGTTGTATTGTGGCCATAGTTGGCCTGTCTGGCTGTTTCTACACCCGATTTATCAACTGCAACTTTCTAAAATGTTCCAACAATTGCCAGAGTCTTGCTCCTAGAGATATTAGATACTGTGATAGTTTACGGTGGCTTTGTTATGCTTTTAACCCATTGTAAACTAACATAAAGCGCTGTGTGTCATAACCAAAGCAATCATACAATACTGTATGCTTATAGTTGTGCCATACAGAGTTCTGTATGTGTGGCCAATGTTCTGTTGTTAGTTTGTTGGTACACATAACTACGGTAATACAGCGTGATTGGAATATTGTTTATAATTGCTTGGGATGCACAATGTATCAAAACCTTGATTCTTGTGCGATACTTTCATACTCCCTTCAATACTGAATGACATCTGCTGTTGTACAGATTGCTAGTAGCTGTCTGCAGGGGAATCCCCAGAGGAGACATCGGGCAGGGAATCGGCTGTGTTGGGTGTGTTTTCATCAGGGAAATACCATGAACTGTCCATATATGGTGTTTCTCCCAGGTCTACCCCTGACGCAAGGGCTCTAAATAATTCATTTTATTCAATTAAATAATTGTTTTGCCCAGACAGGCATTTAAACTCACTAAATGGTGTCCGCGCAAAACTTTGCCCAAATTATACGCCCCGAAGCTACATACGGCTACTGATAAGTCTCTATCTATTAGTCTATGGACTTACTGGTTGTCATTGGAAAGATTTTATGTAACCAAGATCGTCATTATAGCCTCCATAGAGTTACACTGTGACACAAGTTCAATGCACTGATATATAGAGAGTTAATAATAAATAATAATAATTCTTTATTTATATAGCGCACACAGATTACGCAGCGCTGCACAAGCATTTCAAATTGGTCGAGTTTTTTATTTTTTTTTAATATAAGCAGTACAATTAAATTGAATTAATAAAAATGCATAAGACAAAATAAATTATGCATTTTTTGTTAACATTATCAGGATAAATTCACCCTTATTAATCGAATGTGTTTCATTGAAAACTCATATGCGATTGGGCTGAGCCCCACAACCAGACATTTGCATTGCATTTCTAAATGCCCCATGTGACCGCACCATAAACATTACTTTTTTCTTTTCTTGCCAGTATCTTATTGGTATAAAGTATTCCGATACTTCTCCGGGTTTAGGTATTGGACCCAAAATTCTGGTATCTGTGCAACCTGAATAATAGACAATTATAAATTTGTTGTCACTTTCCCACAAGCTTTAGATAAACGTTAATATGGACAACTCCTCTAATACAATACAATGAAATAAAAGATTATCCACACGTGGAAAATCCACATTCAATGGGGCTTATTTAGTTAGGGTCCCGCGACCACATTTTTGTCAAGTTTCCCGACTTTTTGGGGATCGCGTCTCCTTTCACCCGACACAAATCGGGGGTGGGCCATCAGCCGATGCGACGGATTTGGACTATGCGCGGGATGTAACATTTAAATTTGTGTCGCAAGCCATGCACTTACATAAACCAGGAAGAAGAAGGTGAACTCTGGTGGACGGGGAAGCGACACATGCAGAATGTCGGGCACACGATCTTCGTGAATCGTGGCAGAGTTCATCTTCGTCGAACAGTCCGGATCGGGGATTGCGCAGGGACTGGGTAAGTAAATGTGCCCCAATGTGCACAATTTTATGTGCATTTTTTTCATGTGGATTTGTCTATTTAGTGTTGCTAATTTTCCACGTGTGTTTTTTTTTTTTTAAACCAGTTTTGCTTCACCTGCATTGAAAATCTGCATTTAATCTGCACCATGATGCAGATTTTTTGCTTGAAATTATGTCAAATCAAGTGAAACAAAACTGGTGGAAAATTAGCAACACTAAATAGACAAATCCACATGAAAAAAACGCACATAAAAATTGTGCACATCCCCGATCTGGACTGTCCGACAAAGGTTAACTCTGCCGCGATTCACGAAGATCGGGCACCCGATTTTATGCATGTGTCGCCTTCTTCTTCCTGGTGTATGTAAGTGCATGGCTTGCGACACAAATTTAAAGGCTAAATCCCGCGCGTTGTCCGAATCCGTCGGATAGGCCGATGGCCCACTCATTTAGACGGTGTGTCCTGCTGCTCATCTGCAAAAAAATGCGGACGTGATGTCTGTGATCAGTCTATATTGTATCCGTACGTCATCCATTTTTTTTCACATATGCAAATAAAGCTGATGGGTTTCTAATCTACTTCTTGCCCTGCTCAGTTGGTTGTCTAGCAATATTTGAAGAAAAGACAGTCTGCATACGGATGTCATGCATGTGACGTCCATTTTTTTTGCATAGCCATTGACTTCTATGGCTGTACATGGTCCACACATGAGACAAAATAATTCATGCTGCAAATTTTTTCTCACTGTCTGCACATCCGTAAAAAAAAAATGGACATGTGAACAGAACCATAGGAAACAGTGGGTCCGTTTCCTATACGCAAAAAAAAGGATAGCACACGGACATGAAAACCCCCTTCTACATAAGCCCTAAATTATACTATGTGCAATGTGTTTAGTCCATGGGATTGGACCAACATATGGAACAGCAGCCGGGCTCCTGCTACAACTGCCATGATCAGTGTGAAAATCGATTGTGGCTATTTAACCCAGTACTGACTGCAGTGTCTATTGTGATCTAAGGTGTGAATTTCTCCACTACCCGCACTGTGGATGGTGGGCTTCCATGCATTTGAATTGCACCCATGAGATCATTAAATATTGTTGACATGGTACTGACCAGTACAATTAAGGTTACATTTTTGTTATGCCATATGTTAAACTGTGAAATATGTTACTCCTTTTTTCATGCTCTCAAGAAATAGGTATTAACCCTTTAACGACCTGGGCCTTTTTTGTTTTTGCATTTCCATTTTTCACTCCCCATCATCAAAAATCTATAACTTTTTTTATTTTTCCATGTAAAGAGCTCTGTGATGACTTGTTTTCTGCGTAACAAATTGCACTTCATAGTGACGGTTTTTAATACTCCATGCCATGTACTGGGAAGAGGGAAAAAATTCCAAATGCAGTGCAATTGGTGAAAAACGCATTTGCATCACCTTTTTATTGTTAACTTGGATTTTATGGCTTTAACTCTCCGCCCCAAATGACATGTCTACTTTATTCTTTGGGTTGGTGCAATCACAGGGATAACAAATTTGTATAATTTATAAAACCTCCTGTACAATTCTTTTTTTTTTTTTCTTCATTTTGCCATCTTCTGGCACTAATAACTTTTTTCATACTTTGGTTTATAGAGCTGTGGGTGGTGTTATTTTTTTGTGACTTTTAATGAATTTAAGGACTGTATGGCCTTTTGATCACTTTTATTGATTTTTTTTTTTTTTCTATTTTTCGAAATGGTGCTATTTTCCGTTACAGGGTTGAAAAACCGTTATTATATTTTAATAGATCAGGCATTTTGGGATGCGGCCAACCTAATTTGTTTATGTTTTTTACTGTTTATTTATATTAATATAACTTTTAGGGAAAGGGGGGTAGCCGAGTTTTTCAGCTTATACACGAGTCAATAAAAAAAATAAACTTATATACTCACCCTCTGGCGGCCCTGTTGCTCAGCTCCCTCTGTCTTCCCTGTGGCTCCTCTTCTTTCTTCGTTCTTCTGTAACAGCCGGCAGAGTTGCGGCCATGTTAACTGCCGGCATACTATGCCGTCACCAGCGGCCGCATCATAGTGTGCCCTGGCCGGCAGATCGCATTATATGTAGGATCAATCAGACAACCTACTGCCATACTACAGTATGGCAGTATATGGGGATTTTTCTTCGGAAGACCCGAGGCTGTCATGGTAACCGATCACCGCCTCCTGTTGACGTCACTGAGAGTGACAATCTTTGCCAAGGAGGTGCCGCTTGTTGAACTTTTTAAAGCCACTGGCAGCTTTGTCGGCAGCGATGGAGGGGTTAAACGCGGTCGGTGCTAGCAGAGTGTGAGTGTACCGCTAAGTGTTTGTTGCAATACGCAGCAAAGACTTTCTGGCTATGGAGAGGGCTTAGCCCGTGATCACTCTTCAAGCAGCCGATGCGTGCCGTATTATTATGGTGTGCGTCTGGCAGGGGTTAAAACTTAGTCAAGAAATTAAAGGCACCCCAAATGGACTCCACCAAAAAATAGTTCTTGTCTTGCAAAAACACAACCCTCAACCAACAACTTGCACTTAAAAATAAAAATGTTACGCCTGTAGAACTAGACTGAAAGAAAAGGAAAAAAGTGGCCGCAGGCTAAAGTATCTGTGGCCTGAATGGGTTATATTGACATGATGTAATGATACATTTCAGCTCCGTGACCACAGTCCGAGGGAATAGCCAACAGCTTTACATGTTACTATTTGTTTCCTCTGTTGTTATTATTATATACAAGAGACAACACTATGGGGCAGATTTACTTACCAGGTCCGTTCGCGATCCAGCGGCGCGTTCTCTGCGCTGGTTTCGGGTCCGGACGGGATTCATCAAGGTAGTTCCTCCGCCGTCCACCAGGTGGCGCTGCTGCGCTGAAAAGCATTCGAATGCCCTGAAATTCACCGAGCCGGACCAAGTGAAGGTAAGCGCGTCCCAAGCGTCACTTTTATTGTTTTAAATGCGGTGGTTTTTCCGAATCCGTCGGGTTTTTGCTCGGCCCCGTCCCCCGATTTCCATCGCGTGCATGCCGTCGCCGAAGCGCCACAATTCGATCGCGTGCGCGGAAATCCCGGGGCAATACAGGGAAAATCTGCGCAAATCGGAAATATTCGGGTGACACGTCGAGGAAAACGCGAATCGGCCCTTAGTAAATAACCCCCATTGTGTTTTACAATACAAATAGATTCCTGAAACGTACCCAAAGATTGCCTTGTTAAAGGGATCCTTTAGGTAACACATTGTAAAATTACGCATTTACAATGTTTTAGCCACTTCTCTACTGTGAGTGACTAGGTTGATAAATTTACTGTAGAAGGTTCCTGGAATTATAATCATCACACAAAATTTTTTAAGTGCTGCTTTTGAGGCGTTTAATGGTAGCTGAAAACAAAGAGGACATCTTGTTCAGTTCTTCATAGTGAATGAAATGTCTGTATGCACCAGTAAACACCTCAAGTGTATAGAATGACAGTGTTTTACTGTGAGCTTTTGGCCTCAGCGAGTTGCATTAGGAAGAGTGCCACTTATGTCAGTTGCCAACAAACGGAGTGCCACATCTTATGATTTTGGTCGGTTTAAATAGTCTAATTTTGGTTACATCATTTGATGGCCATCTACCCCAGAATGAAGGATTGTAAATCAAACACACTGGCATACTGGTGTGTGCCACCTCTGTCAGGATCCGCTCATCTTTTAGCTTCTTATGCCCTTGTTTTTAAGAAAAGGGGACTTTACAATTATGCAAATGAGCCTGAGGGGCTTCAGGCTCCATTAACAACTATGGAGCCCCCCAGGCATAATTTTTAAAGCCTTTTATAAAAACCAGGGCATAAGAAGCTAAAAGACGAGCAAATCCTGCCATAGGGAGAAAACGCCAGCTTGTAAGTATACTTTGTTTACAATCCTTCATCCTGGTGGTAAATGCCCTTTAAAGACATCAGGATGGCATTTTGTGCTGTCCACTTGCGTTCACCCACAACTCGGAACAGAAAAGTGCATGCTGCTTTTTTCTCTAATTGTATAAACGATCTGAAGTTTGCATAGTACTATAGACTGTTCAGGTGTAGATTAGTAAAGAAAAGCGTTCATGGTCAAGAGACCTAATATTTATACGTTGAGGACCTAAGCAATGACCATAGAGCCTCTTGTTTACTCCAGGGGGAGTGTCACTTCATAATCATCTATTTTTGGTACTCTTGTACGTAGAATTTCCTAGTATCTCTGTTTTTTAGATTACAGAACCACAAGCCTGATTGTGATGTTAAAGATTCTTATATATTTAATAAACAAAAACCAGAGATAGGGAAGTCTAAAATGACATTCTCCCTTCAACTTCTAAACTTGACTCACCTTGTGCTAAATATGACTCCTCTCTGCTCATTTTCACATGACTTTGGCAGAATTTTTTTTTTTTTATAGGTAAATGAGATCTTGCATAAAAGGGTATGAAATGTTTTCTAGCTTTGCCCTATCTGAGGGGGTTAGTAGTTTAATGGGCTAAAACCGGATGGCAGGTTTCCTTCAATGCATAAGTGTCAAATCCGGCTGGTGGCCTTGTGTTATCTGGCCCGTATCCCTGCTGTGCTACTTGCATATCTCATCCCATCATGTCTGCCGTGTTCAGAGCTGGCGCATACAGTCGCTGCACACAGGGGAAGAGAAGAAGACTGCTGCTAATGGAAGCGGGGAAAGGTGAGTGATTTTTATTTTTTAATAACAATTCCTTCATTTATATAGCATTAACAGATTATGCAGCACTGCACAGAGCTTGTCAAATCGGTCCCCGTCCCCAATGGGGCTCACAATCTAATCAACCTACCAGTATGTTTTGGAGTGTGGGAGGAAACTGGAGGATCCGGAGGAAACCCACACAAACACGGAGAGAACATACAAACTCTTTACAGATGTTGATTTCCCACATATTGGGGAGGGTGTCAGGAGAATGCAGGTGTACTGTAACCACTGGCTACCGCGTGGTGGCACTACGACTATTGTTGGGGCACATGCTGCTGTTGGCCACTGCTGGGCTTGTTCACATGTTCTGGATTGAAGTCAGCTGAACACCATTGTGTGCAGCCTATGGAATTGAACACTTTGCACGGGACAGGGGTCCTTGTATCATACCGAAATATAAAGCAATAGTTTTCTGTCTGCCAGCAATGTTAAGTTAAGTACTTCACCTTGTATCCTATTCCTGTATAATACTAGGACTCCCGTCCTGTGCAGGGTGTTCAATCTGTGCGACTGGGCAAACCTCCGAACCCATTTCCAAATCCTTACCTCTCATCATATATGACAAATTCAGACCCTAGTGAATTGCTTATAAGTACAGTAACACTGTGTGGAATATTGAATGCTCCCCTTATTGAACACATAAGCAGCCATTTTGCATGTGGATCCATTAGCACACGTGTAACAGAAATCCCAGTTTTTTGGTTATTGCTGCGGATTCCTTGTAGTTTACATTGGGATTGTTTAGAAGAAATCTGCCGTGTGTGAACAGCTAGTGCAGCTCTGTGTGTCCGTGTTTCTGTAATCTCTATCACTATAATATATGTGAGATCTAGTTACTGCCCTTTCACTCAGTTTCATATCTCTGCTGGTATCTGTGGAAAATGGTTTTAGTTTTTATGAGAATATACTGGATTTGGGAACTGAAACTTCACCTTTGATACTGTAGATTGTTGAGGCAAAGTTCTCTGTGCGTAGGGAGGGGGATGGCCAGGACTGACATTGCCAGGGCTTTCTGCTGAGTCACCAGACAAGTGTGCTTTGTTGTTTTTCATGTATACCACATGGTTCCACAAATGCTCAGGATTTTTTTGCATCTGAAAAATAAGGGTTGAATCTAGGATACTGAAAATCCTTCCAAAGTCGCATAGAAATGAGCAGAGATGTGTCATATTTTACCTGAGACAAGTCAAGTACAGGGGCTATAGGGGGAGGGTCGCTTCAGATTCCCTTATCTTGAAATTTGTCCTTAACTTCTCAAGGACCAAGCACGATTTCTTTAAAATCTGCCCTTTCTCACTATAAGTGGTTATAACCTTCAAATGCTTTACCATATCCAGGTAATTTGGGGTCTGCTTTCCCGTCACACATAGTACTTCAAATTTGTGTAAATATTTGGATGATATTTTTTCCGTTATTTCAAGAAAGAAATAGAAATTTGTCAAAAATGTTGAAAAATTAAAATTTTCAAAGTTCTAAATTCTTTGCTTTTCAAGTAGATAAGCATAGCACCCAAATAACTATATAAATAACATTTCCTGAATGTCCGCTTTATGTTTCTTCAGTATTGCCTCATGATGTTCTTCCTCCTGATGGCATCTATTTTGTGAAGTGCACCAGTGCCTCCTCTAATGTATTGCAGTATATTACCTTAGTCAGCCTATGCTTTGCACTTAGTGGGGGACTCCTGGGGACCATTATAGTCATAGTCTATGGGGTTAAACAGCCGGGATCGCAAGTATTACAGTAGTACTGTCACATACAGCTGAGCTCCCGCAGCAATCGCACAAGCTCTACTACTGAGCCCAGGCGATGGCGGAGACATACATGTACGTCGGGATGTGGCAACTGACCATACATTTCTCAAAATGTGCAATGGGGTTTAGATTGCATCCCTTTTCCATCATTTTCTTTAACTGCATGTAGCTCGCCAAACCACAAGCCTAAGACTATCTGAACATGATTTAGATTCTGTACAGATTTTACATGCAGGTTTTGGTGCATAAAATCTGCTGTGTATAACAGTTGCGTTTAAAGTGATTGTGAATTGGAAAAAATAGTAAAAAAAATAATGTAGATGATGCAGAAATTGTTTCTCAATGCAGAAAATAAAATAGTGATCATGTTACTTTTCTTGCACATTTTTGTATGCCTATTTTTCCATTTAAGTCTGGGAGAGTGAAAATTTGCATGAGTATGTGGTTTTCATGCAGAATTCCCCCAGCCTAAAGGGATGTGAAAAAAAGAGGGAAAAAAAATGCATGTGGAAAATGTGCATAGAAAACATACAAAAAATGCAACCATAAATAGAAAAAAGTGCATGAAATCCACATATAAAAATGTGCATTTTCTGCATGATAGTCTGCAATATGTGCAGAGAGCCTAATGCAGTCTTAAAGATGACTTATCTTTAATATGACACCAAAAGCAGGGTTCTATAGAACTGAAGTGATGCTCCTCTTTCAGCCTCTAAAAGTGACTCCTCTCTGCTCATTTTCACATGACTTTGGAGGAGATTATTTACATCCAAAAAGGTGAGATTTGACCTAAAAGATGGAATTCTAGAAAGGACATTTCATACCCTACCTGTGTGGGCTTGTAGTTGAAAAATCTGGGTTAAAATCTGCTGAGTTTCCCTTTAAATTCAGTTTTCACCCGCATCATATAAAATCCCTCTTATCCAGTGTTCATGTCTTTCATACAGATGATTGTTTTGATAGCTCTTTATTGGCTGATGCTGGTTTCTTACCAATAGATTATCTTGCTCTGATTTCAGAAGGAAATGCAAAATGAACACTGTATCCTTTTATATCTGATGTAAATATTGCATCCCCTAGTTATAGACATGTTGTTACAAGGACTTTCTATACAGTTTATATAGGCATGTGGCTTGTGTGTTAGTGGTACACAGTGCAGTGATTATACATAGATAGATAGTAGTTGTGTTCTGCACAATTTTACAAAGATTTGTGTTCGGAAAATGTCATTATTTTGGAAAAGCTCTGTAATATATTTTATTGCTCTCCTGTTTTAGTCACCCTCCTCCTGCAAAGTAGCATTCTTCTGAAGAATATAAAATTGCTTCCATGAACTTTGTCCCTGTATCGAGTCCAAGGTGTAGAAAGCTGAAAACAGAGAAACCCTGTGTTCTGCTGAGTGAACAGTTTTCTGTTTACCCTTAACATTCCAAAACTAGGATATATATGTATAATTGACCGGAGAAATGTCCCCTTTCACACATAAAGTTACTGTAAATTGCATTTATACAGTTATACAAACAGTTTAAGCCAGAAGTACACTATATAAAAAGACAAATATGCATGTTCTTCTCACTATCTGACATGAAATCAGAAAAAATATCCTGTTTTAGATCAATTAGGGTTACCTAAATTATTATTATTATGATATTTGGTAACAATGGGAGAGAGAAAATATATTTTTATTACTTTCTGGAAAGTCAAAAGTTTACACAGTACATTTTATTAATATTTGGTACAATTGTCCTTAACCCCTTTTGGCCCTTTTTCGTTTTTGCATTTTCATTTTTCACTCCCCACCTTCAAAAATCTATAACTTTTTTTTATTTTTCCATGTAAAGAGCACTGTTTGGGCTTGGGCTTAACAAATTGCACTTCATAGTGATGGTTTTTATCATTCCATGCCGTATACTGTGAAGCAGGAAAAAATTCTGAATGCAGTGAAAATTATGAAAAACCGCATTTGCACCATATTCTTGTGGGCTTGGATTTTACAGCTTTCACTGAGCGCCCCAAATCACATGTCTACTTTATTCTTTGGTTCGGTACGATCATGAGGATACCAAATTTATATAGGTTTTATAATGTTTTCATACATTTAAAAAATTAAAACCTTTGGTACAAAAAAAAAAAACTTCATTTTTCCATGTTCTGGCACTAATAACTTCTTCATATTGCAGTGTACGGAGCTGTGGGTGGTGTCATTTTCTGCTACATTAGATGAGGTTTTTAATGCTATTATTTGGAGGACTGTATGGTGTTTTTGATCACTCTTTATATTTTTCAAAATGGCAAAAAATTGCCATTCTCGACTTTGGGCGCCATTTTCCGTTACAGGGTTAAACGCTGGGAAAAATCGCTAATATATTTTGATATATCGGACGTTTTGGGACGCGATGATACCTAAAGTGTTTATGATTCTTCTGATTCTTTTGATTTAAGCTTTTACTTTTTTTTTTACTATTTTTTCATATTTTAAAAAAAAAAAAAATTCAGATCCTCCAGGATAATTTAACCCTGCATGGTCCGATTGCTAATACTATCTACTGCAATACTATTGTATTGCAGTATATAGCTATTTTACTATGATTTCTAATAGCCTGCCCTCTGCTGGTTATTAGAGATCATTGCACATGGCAAGCCTACGAGTCTCAATGATACTGTAGGCTGCCATGCCAACCGATCGCCACCCTCCGATGACGTCCGATGGGGTTGCCCATGTAAGGTAAGTTAGGTGCCGTGGTCGGGTTCAACCATGGCACTTAACAGGTTAACTGCAGCGATCGGTGCCAGCAGTGACCACGGCAGTAACAGGGGCGTGTCAGCCGTGTTATACAGCCATCACCCTCTGTGTATGGAGAGAGCTCAGCTCGTGAGCTCTCCCCATACCCCCTTTGCAGCACAAGAACGATATAGTTCGTCCTCGGTCGCGAAGGTGTTAAACTGTATGAATTGGGTAAAATGTTTTGTATATCCTTGCACAAGTTTCTCACAATAGTTGGTAGGAATATGAGCCCATTCCTCCTGACAGAACTGGTGTAACTGATCCATGTTTGTAGGCTGCCTTTCTTGCACTTGCCTTCTCCGGTTTGCCCATATATTTTTACATAGGATTGAGATGAGGGCATTGTGGTGGCTACTCCAAAACATGACTTGACGTGATGGCCACTCCAATACGTGACCTTTTTAAACGGCTTGAGAAAGCTTGATCTAGCGTGAAGCAGCCAGTCGCCCGGCCCCGCTCTTCCCTTGTACTGCACCTTGTCTGAATAAAGAAGTTCTACACAGCGGTGAGTGCCGCCTCGCTTTTCTCTGGATTAGATTACATGACTTTTTTTTATCCTTAGCCACTTTGTAACCAGTTTGGTAGTATGCTTCAGGTCATTGTCTATTTGAGCCCAATCTTCAACTTTCTTGGCTTATGTCTTGAGTCACTGCTTCAGTATTGCCACATGATGTTCTTCCTCATGATGCCATCTATTAAGTGAAGTGCACCAGTGCCTCCTGCAGCAAAACAACCCCACAACATAATGCTGCCACCCCCGTGTTTCACAGCTGGCATGATGTTCTCAGGCTGACATGCTTCTTCCTTTTCCTCCAATCGTTAAGATGGTCATTATGGCCAAACAGCCCAATTTTAGTTCCGTCGGACCACAGGACAAAAATGAAGGGCTTTGTTCCTTTGCAAATATTAATTTGGCTTTTTGTTTCTTTTGGAGTTTATTCAATGTATTTAACCATTTATTCTGATTTCATGACAGACTGGGAGGAAAAAAGAAAAAACGTATATATTTTTTAATATAGAGTATGTAATTTTGTTTCAGCTGTATATAACTTTGCTGACTAGATCCTTTTAACCCCTTCCCGTTCTGCGTCCGATATATCGGAAGCTGAGCTCAGTGACTTAGCGCTCAGCCTCCGATATATTGGACGCAGAGCCGATGCTGGTTCAGCTCAAGATCTGATAGCCGACACCCCAGTGCAGGGGTCAGGAACCTTTTTGGCTGAGAGAGCCATAAGCGCCACATATTTTAAAATATAATTCTGCGAGAGCCGTACAATGGGGCTTATTTACTGAGGGTCCCGAGGCCACATTTTTGTCGGGGATCACGCCACCCGCCGCAGAACATTATAATACACACGCCACCCCCCGCAGAACATTATAATACACACGCCACCCCCCGCAGAACATTATAATACACACGCCATCCCCCGCAGAACATTATAATACACACGCCACCCCCGCAGAACATTATTATACACACGCCACCCCCCGCAGAACATTATAATACACACGCCACCCCCCGCAGAACATTATAATACACACGCCATCCCCCGCAGAACATTATAATACACACGCCACCCCCGCAGAACATTATTATACACACGCCACCCCCCGCAGAACATTATAATACACACGCCACCCCCGCAGAACATTATAATACACACGCCACCCCCCGCAGAACATTATAATACACACGCCACCCCCCGCAGAACATTATAATACACACGCCATCCCCCGCAGAACATTATAATACACACGCCACCCCCGCAGAACATTATTATACACACGCCACCCCCCGCAGAACATTATAATACACACGCCACCCCCCGCAGAACATTATAATACACACGCCACCCCCTGCAGAACATTATAATACACACGCCACCCCCCGCAGAACATTATTATACACACGCCACCCCCCGCAGAACATTATTATACACACGCCACCCCCCGCAGAACATTATTATACACACGCCACCCCCCGCAGAACATTATTATACACACGCCACCCCCCGCAGAACATTCTAATACACACGCCACCCCCCGCAGAACATTATAATACACACGCCACCCCCCGCAGAACATTATAATACACACGCCACCCCCCGCAGAACATTATAATACACACGCCACCCCCCGCAGAACATTATTATACACATGCCACCCCCCGCAGAACATTATTATACACACGCCACCCCCCGCAGAACATTATAATACACACGCCACCCCCCGCAGAACATTATTATACACATGCCACCCCCCACAGAACATTATTATACACACGCCACCTCCCGCAGAACATCCCAATACACATTTGTTAAAGTGTCTGCGCCAGTTTTATGTGGCGGCTGCTCTGTGTCCCACAAGACTGCTAGACTGCTGTTACTGCTAAGCCGGACCATGTGCCACATTTATTACTGACATGCACCACAATTTTGTCTTAGGTCCTAGCTATTTTGTATCTCAGCTGCTGCAGAACCTCACATTAATGTAGAAATGCAGTGGTGGGGGAAGATATGAGGGGATGATGCAGAGGGGTCTGTAAGGGACACTTAGGAGCTTAATAGCTGCTCCTGCACACAGGACACTAAGGGGTTAGTGCAGAGTGTGAGGAGACACTGGGGGGAGGGAGCACTTATCTGTGGCTGATCCCCGGCTGCTGACTCCTTCTGTGGCTGGATGTCTCCTCAGTATGCAGCTCTCTGGTCTCCTCTGTCTGAATCTCCCGCGCTGCTACATCCAGCCCCGGGATTGGCTGCAGGCACACAGTCTCCTCCCCTCCCTCTCTCACACACGGAGGAGACTGCTGCAGGGAGGGAGACGGAGGTGCCGCCCCAGAATTAACGCCGCGGACCCTGCGCTGCTCTGCCTATTACATCCAGGGGCATTACTACAGCCAGGGGCACAACAGGAGCCAGGTAAGGGCCCCTGGTCTTGACAGGCAGCGCAGCAGATGCCACGGCTGTAGTAATGCCCCTGGATAGGAGCCCTGGCTGCGAGCCAGATGCAGCCATCAAAAGAGCCATATCTGGCTCGCGAGCCATAGGTTCCCGACCCCTGCCCCAGTGTAACACCCAGGGTCAGAGTGGGCTCCAACCGCTGCATTTAACTTGCCTGTGGGGGTCTTTCCCCCACGACCGCTCTGCCTATGCATGTGCATAGGCTGACACTGCTAATACCCTGCAATACATCAGTATTGCAGAGTATTGTCATGAACAAGCAATCAGATAATTGCTTGTTCATGTCCCATGGTGGAAAAGTAAAAAAAAAAAAAGTTATTCAATAAAAACTTTATTTATATAGCATTTTTTACAGAGCCACATGAGGCATTACAGAGCAAGAACTTGCATGGTAGAGTAAAAATTTGTAAGAGTATACAATTTAGGTGGGAGAAGTGGTAACGGGATATAAAATTGAGAATTGGGCGATTGTTGGTCTTAAAGGCCAGAGTCAAAATAGTACTATAGTATTATTGTGACTACGTCTGACCATTTTATCCTTTTATCCCCACTGCTTGTAGGAAGAAATATGAGTAACCCCTTTCAGCACTTATTGGAGCTACTCAACCCTGCGGAACCCAACAAGAAATTTTTCAATCTCCATAAGTTAAATGATCCAAGATACGGTATGTACTACATTATTTTGCACTGTCCATTGCTGGAGGACCATGTAATGACATATTGAAGTTTGCTTTCTCATAGCTCTGGACATAATATCTTTTGTCCTATTTCTTTTCAGCCCGTTTACCCTTCTCCATTCGAGTCCTCCTTGAGTCCGCCATTAGAAACTGTGATGAATTTTTGGTAAAGAGCAAAGATATTGATAATATCCTGAGCTGGAAAGTCACTCAGCATGAGAATGTGGAAGTCCCGTTCCGTCCAGCAAGAGTTATTCTGCAGGATTTCACGTAAGTACCAGGGTTTTTTTTTCTGCTTTCTTTTAAACTTAATCTTAAAATCCTGTCTACTATTGTAAATGTTCTATCTTAAAATCCTGTGACATTTTAGCATTTTTACATTTTTCACCATTTGAACATTTTTTGGCTTGCCCTGTACAATATAAATATGTACTATAGTTGGTTTTAGAGTAAACTTGACTCACTTATTGTGTATTTCCTATAAAATGATCAGTGGCATTGCTGTACAAACAGGAAACACATAATGCCATAACATGGAATGTATATAAAGTATAATATAGCCATGAGAACTAGTCTAGAACTTCTTGCCCTAAGAAGATCCCCTCACCTTACTGCTTTTCCTCTCTAATATCCCTGATTTGTGAGTATTACTATTATTATTACTATTATTATTTTCAGTGGTGTCCCTGCAGTGGTGGATTTTGCAGCAATGCGGGATGCAGTAAACCGTTTGGGAGGAAATCCGGAAAAAATCAACCCCATATGTCCAGTAGACTTGGTGATTGATCATTCCATACAAGTTGATTTCAACAGGAGGTGAGACGGTTCCTAAGCAGACTGTCTTCTGAATGCTGTGCTCACTTTCTGCATGACTTGGATGCCTGCCTCACTCTTGGTTCTTGATATACATGTTAAGTACTTTTATAGATGCCGGCTAACGCTAGTGATTTTTCTGATGCATCCTTTGAACTGTATCATACATAAACTTGCATGTAGCTGTTTGAAGCAATGTCATGGATGGATTAAATGCCCTTAACAAGTTAATGGGTTCTACCTTATTTTTCAAAATAGCACCACCCATGTCCATGTGGTGTATCTGGTATTACATGACTGAGCATGAGATACATGTAGTCCATAAAATTGTGCATGGCAATCTGCATAGCTTCTCCACAGATTCCTCGGCTGATTACTTCCAAGGTGCATGTGACCTGTTTTGAAGCATGGCAGACACATTCTGCTTGATCTGAGAGCTTCTGAAGGGGAGACCTCTACAAACATCACTTCTGCATGCCAATAGAACATATTCCCCATAACTCAGACTAAGAAATGTCACCTTTATCTGCGCCTCTCCTCCTTCTTATGTCCTTTGTTTTAGGGAAGACAGCTTACAAAAGAATCAGGAATTGGAATTTGAAAGGAACCGAGAACGATTTGAGTTTCTAAAAGTGAGTTTTTAAAAGTGTTAGAAAGACACTACGGAGCAATGTACTGTCATAATAAAATGTAATAAAGAGGATGATACTGACTGGCTTTTGCTGATTTTTTTCATTCCAGTGGGGCTCACAAGCCTTCCAGAATATGAGAATAATCCCTCCAGGCTCTGGCATCATTCATCAGGTCAACCTAGAATATCTGGCCAGGGTAGTCTTTGACCAGGATGGCCTCTACTATCCTGATAGCCTTGTGGGGACGGACTCGCACACCACAATGATCGATGGACTTGGAGTTCTTGGCTGGGGTATGTTTAAAAGAGAGACTCGTTCTCCTTAAAGGGGTCGGCCACTTTACCTCATTTTATTTGTAATGTGTCGAATTAGGGTATTAGGTAATTTACCAATATACATCTCTTGAAGAGTAACCGTCGATTAAAAAAACATTTGATAGGACATGCAGTTTTATGCCCTTTTGCAAGTGGATTAGTTACCAGAGTCTTGCTCCTTTCACTGCTATTCAGCAGCCTTCCGCCCGATATGAGTGATGCCTCAGATGGCCATTGCTAGGCACTTTCTGTCCACACTGGGCTGAATACTCCATTCTCCTCATGGCTGCCATGTGCTGCTAGGAGCCCTCACTAATGTAGTAACAATCTCTCCCTGTACACTTCCTGTCTCTCCCTAATGTAATAAATATCTCTCCCTGAACACCCTCGGCTTTCCCTACACGTGTATATAAACAAATACACAGTCTCCGTACCCCCCTAACCACACGGCGGCAGGAAATGGCAGAAAGGAGAGAGAGAGAGAGCAGTGATACACTGTGCATATGCAAGTCTTCAATAGATAGGGATGGATAGATGGCTAGATAGAAGGTGTGATTCATGGAGGGGAGGAGTGGGAGGTTTCATTATTACACTGTTCTCTAGTTACACCACAAAAAAGGAAACGAACACCAAAATATTGAAAGCATAAAGTAACACTTTATTAGATCAATAAAAACATATCCACTTAAAAATGAAAACATACACAGAAAAAGTTCATCAATGGTCAATACAATGAAATATACATGATAAATAGATCATATTAACTGTATAGAAGATGTAGTCCTTAGAACAAGTCAAGGTATTTGCTTAAAAACAAGCATTGCATATTCACATACACAGGTATATACCGACCCAGGGTGAACACCACCCGACACCTGTTTCACCTTGCTTCACCAGGGGTATGTGTGTATGTAGACCTGTGTATGTGTCCCTTGTCCTCTGTTATTTCTCTGGGTAATGTGCAATACTTGTTTGTAAGCAAATACCTTGACTTGTTCTGAGGACTATACCGTCCATATCTCTATACAGGTTACTGTGATTTATTTATCATGTATATTTAGTTATTTGACCATCGGTGGACTTTTTCTGTGTATGTTGTCTCTTTAAATGAATTTGTTTTAATTGATCAAATAAAGTGGCAATTTATGCTCTCTATATGCTCTCTAGTTAACATAGCTCTCCAACATTATGTCATCCTTACATTTTCCAGTGTCAGCAGGAGATTCGCCACATGTAGGTGTAGGTATTTAATAACCATAGATAACATATTGGCCGTCCCAGCCCACCCCATCTCTCAAGATGTTGGGCCTTCTTTGAAAATGCAAGGGTTTGGTAGGACAAGATCTTTTCCACTAGAGAGCGTAAGCCATACAGGTGCGTTGTATAGCCATGGGGCAATTAAAATAAGTATAGGTGCCCAATGACATATAGTGGGAGTTTAGACCAAACAATTACTTTAGTTTTATTTTTGCTTAAAGGGGTTGTCCACTTTCAGCAAATAATTGATATAGTTTGTGTAAGGAAAAGTTATGCAATTTTTCAATATACTTTATGTATGAATTCCTCACAGATCTCTGCTTGCTGTCATTCTATAGGAAGCTTTTATGTTTACTTCCAGTCCATATAAATCTGTCCATGGTCACACAGGTGCACGGCTCATTAGTATTATAGAGAGTAATCAGAGCTGTGTGCTATAATGAGCCGTGCATCTGTGTGACCATGGACAGATTTCTGTCCACTGGTAGTAACCATAGAACCTTTCTATAGTAGGAAAGCAAGTAGAGATCTAGAAAACAGTGAGGAATTGATACAGAAAGTATAATGGAAATATGGTATAACTTTTCCTTACACAAACCATATCACTTATTTGCTGAAAGTGGACAACCCCTTTAATAAAATCAAACATATATTGAATATAAGAGCATTGAAAGGACAGAACAATAGGAATTGGGGAGACTGTCTTCAGGGTCCCATCTAATGGATCAGATTAAATTCCCCTAGGACAGTGATGGCGAACCTATGGCACGGGTGCCAGAGGCGGCACTCGGAGCCCTCTCTGTGGGCACCCAGGCCATCACCAGAGAGGACTCCAGGTATCTTTCTGCTGTCCCAGAGAGCCCAGGGCTTGCTGTGTACAGAGCTGTTTTAAAGTGACAGGACTACCTGGGACTACTGGATTTATCATTGTAGCTCCGGCTCTGGCCTTGACAATTCTTTCTGTCTAGGGGATCTTTGAGGGAAGCTACAATGATCATCCAATTTCTCCTATTTTCTGCTTTATTGGTGTCCTCGGTGAGCTGAATGGCACTTTGTGATAAATAAGTGGGTCTTGGTTGTAGTTTGGGCACTCGGTCTCTAAAAGGTTCGCCATCACTGCCCTAGGA
This sequence comes from Engystomops pustulosus, assembly GCF_040894005.1. Classification (NCBI taxonomy): domain Eukaryota; kingdom Metazoa; phylum Chordata; class Amphibia; order Anura; family Leptodactylidae; genus Engystomops; species Engystomops pustulosus. The sequence continues at coordinate 135,373,528 of NC_092411.1, forward strand.
GGTTCTTAGCTTCTGCCAAGGAGGTAGCAGTTTCACCTGAAAACATCAAGGCATCATCCGCATATAGGGCAATATTATTGTGCATTGATCCATCTCTGGTGAATTGTGTTTAGCAGGTGACTCGCCTGACTTGTTCTCCAAAAAACTGGGAATGATCTTGACGAGTAAATAACATTTAGATTTACCACCCTCTAACAAAAATTGTTTTTTATAACATTTTGTAGCTATATTCAGTTTCATGGTATATTTCATACCTGACCTGGGATATGTTTTTTTGTGTTTTTTCTCAGGTGTCGGGGGCATTGAAGCCGAGGCAGTCATGCTTGGCCAACCTATCAGTATGGTGCTACCCCAAGTCATTGGATATAAATTGATTGGGAACCCTCACCATTTAGTGACTTCTACAGATATTGTGCTTACAGTGACAAAGGTATCACTTGTGGGGAAACCTGCATTGTAACAGTTGGCTTTCACCTATGTACAGGCAGTCCCCGGGTTACATACAAGATAGGGTCTGGAGGTTTGTTCTTAAGTTGAATTTGTATGTAAGTCGAAACTGTATATTTTATAATGGAAGTTCTAGACAATTTTTTTTTCTTTTGCCCCAGTGACAATCGGAGTTTCAAAATTTTTGGTGTAATTGGACCAAGAATTATCAATAAAGCTTCATTACAGACATCTTACAGCAGAACATTGCAGTCTGGGACTATAGTAAAGCATCCAGAGAGCTTCACCAGAGATCACAGTGGGCAGAGGGGTGCGTCTGTAACTATGGGTTGTCTGTAAGTCGGGTGTCCTTAAGTAGGGGACCGCCTGTAATCCTTTTAATTAATTGGGTCATAGTAGATGGATAACTTGTAAACGCCAATTTTCTTAAAGTTATATTGGATAATGGAGGAGCCATTATTTTCCATTAATGGTGGGAAAAAAAGACTGCTACGCTGCCCGCTGAATGCAGGCTGGAACTTGTCATATAACCTACTGGGATTTACAGTAGTAATTGAGACCTGTAGTGCTTGATCGGGATGTTTCATCTCCAAAAGTAGGCATGTGCTCTTATCACAAAATAAATATCATGAGTACATCTGTGTGCAGGGCTGTGGAGACAGAGACCATTTTGGTGGAGTCGGAGTTGTGATAAAATATGATGTGCCTAATTTCGAGTGGTGTGCCTTTCTGTATTGCAGCACCTTCGTCAAGTTGGCGTTGTGGGAAAATTTGTCGAATTTTTTGGCCCTGGCGTGGCACAGCTCTCCATTGCTGATCGTGCCACAATTGCCAACATGTGCCCTGAGTATGGAGCCACTGCAGCATTCTTCCCTGTCGATTTGGTCAGCATTCACTATCTACAACAAACTGGTAAGAGTAGCCCATTTAACTTAAAAATCCATGTATTTTATTTGTATGAAGTTTAGCACAGGCTTCAAGCCATATAGCTTGAAATCCTGACCTTTGGCAAGATGCCATGTCTAATGAATGCCACCCTTGATTTCTACTGTGTGAAAAAACTAGGCTTCTACTAAGCCTACAAATTAAATTTCTGACATCTTACAATTGCCCTTTGGTGCTTTGTCCTTACTTACCATGTCTGGTATGCCATAATGTTAGCAAATGGCATACTTGATGGTATTTGGGAGTGAATTCAATTTTTTTATGTAGTTTATTCAGGAGAGATTAACTTGGATAAGACTTTAAAGTTTTAAGAGGAATTTGTCAGCAGTTTTGACCACACAAAGCATCAGACAGTGTTGGATCTGAATTGCTACATGGCCTTTTCCCTCTGCTTTTAATGACTGATGTAGTACTCAACCAGATGTCTGCTACAGGTTTTACAGAGAGTATAGGTGAGTGATATGCATCCACAGTGTCCCAGCCCCAGCAGCCAGAGTGGCCACCCCCCAGCAGCCATTGCCAATTATATTTACTCCATCCCTGCTGCCGTATCTTTCCTGTGGTACAAGGAGGGAGAAAGGGACCACCTGTGCTGCGCTATACCAATTCAACTGTTCTTTGGCATGAAAGCGTAGAGAAGCCTGGATTGCGCCTCATGACTGGGTTGACAGGGCTGATATTGGGATTGATAATTGTAAATTGGCTTGTAAAATAGATCATTACTTGCTGTCGTGGAACTCCATTTGCTGTCATACCACTATAGAATCTTGGAAAACGTATGCAAATAAATACTGTGTCTATAGCACCCCCTAATAAAAGATAACAGTCCTATAATGAAAAGGTTCCCTTCCCCAGGCAATAGATGGTAGGAAACACCGTTTTCCATCAAAAAGAACTCATTTGCATACCTTTCGCTTTAGTGATCATCAGTCAAGACAACTTACTAGATAGGATACTTACTTATTTCCAAGTATTATGGATAAAACATTTAATACTAAGAATCCATGAAAGAGGAACATAGAAATGATGGTGTTTCCTGGAATAAATACTTGGTGGTTAGGGAAGACAATGAAAACCAGTGTTCTTCAGTTGTAGCTAAATTCTGTCAAATGAGCTTCAATGATGGATTGTTACCCGCTGTGTTTCCCGCTCACAGGCCGTGAAGAGGATAAAGTGAAGTACATTCAGAAGTATTTAGAGGCCGCAGGGCTATTCCGGGACTTCAGTAATACAGAACAGGACCCTGATTTCAGTCAGGTATGCCAAAGCCTGTATATGAGAATATTATATGTGATTATCCTATATATTATTCCAGAATTATTGTCTTTACATCCGCAATATGTAGTAGTTTGGCTAATGTATTATTTGTGCAGGTGGTGGAGTTGGATTTGAGTACGGTGGTGCCTTGTTGTAGTGGACCTAAGAGGCCTCAGGATAAAGTAGCTGTGTCTGACATGAAAACGGACTTTGAGAGTTGCCTGGGAGCAAAGGTAACAAAATCCACTCATTTATTGTTCATATAGTTTGTTAGTGTGTTTCTCTTTTATTTTATACAGTTACATTAAGGTGTTTTCAGAAACTAGAATACGAAATGCCCATCCTTAGGGTCGGTCATTAACATCAGATAGGGGGTACTCCATACACTGCTGTGTGTCACAGGGCTATGATGTCATACACAGTACTGCAGATGGCAGGCAGCCGCCAGTCTGATGATGATGATGACCTTTCTTGAGAATAGGCCATCAATATTTTGATAAAAATAACCCAATCATTTTGATACTCAAATCAGATTGTTTCATATTGCAGAAAAACACTGGAGTCTGTACTATGTAGAAACTATGTAAACAAGTTCAAACAACAATTATGAGTAGAATACAGTTTTGGATAGTTTGCTTGGATTTATATGCCAAATACATTAGTAAGTTAGGATGTAGATATTGGGGCACATTTACTTACCCCGTCACCCAAGTTCATATAAAGTTGTATGTAAGTGCCTTTGTCTTGTGACACAATTTGAAAGTGAAATCCTGCGCTCAGTCCAAATCAATCAGATCGTCCGACGGCCTGCCCCCCAATTTGTGTCGCATGAAAGCCAACGCAGCTGCGCCAAAAAAGGGGTCACCTGCAACACAATCACAGCGCACCCGCTACTTACATACCTGTGCAATCAGTATTCCCATTAAAGATAGGGCACAGTCCGTAAAGCCTAAGTAAATGTGCCCCATTGTATTTCAATAGGTAGCCTGACAAGGTTTCTTCAATGTAATTGGAACATGTTGCTAACAGAATCTTGGGGTAGTACAACCTTGGGCTAGAGTCACACATCTGTGTGACTGAACTGGTGTGAAGATGTGGCCCATTTTCTGCTAGGTGAAGGAAGGGGAGGCCATGCTGCAAATCTGGGCATGAGTAGAACCTGTTCTATCCTTTTGCAGCCAGCTCATGGCCATTAGGTTGGCTGTGAATGTAGCCTTAAGCCTTGGGCCTGGAACCTTTTCAACATTTCTCCTTATTACTGTAAGATGCCTTATTTAATCTGCAATTGGTGAAGATGATTTTCTTTTATGTATACCACAGCAAGGTTTTAAAGGCTTCCAAATTCCTCAAGGACACCATAGTGACAAAGTGAAATTCTCCTACAATGATTTGGATTATGAGCTGATGCATGGCTCTGTGGTCATAGCTGCTATTACCAGCTGCACCAACACCAGTAACCCTTCTGTTATGTTGGGTGCAGGTAAGCGCCATCTTTTCATTTTTCTGGATAAAAAAAATTTAAATGTCATAAAACTTAAAGTCAGATTCTCACAACATTATAGTTATAGCTGTGCACAAGGTTCACATTTTCTGTTCCATATGCTAGGATTATTGGCCAAAAATGCTGTGGAAGCTGGACTAACAGTGAAGCCTTACATCAAGACAAGTCTGTCTCCTGGCAGTGGGGTGGTGACGTACTATCTCAGGGACAGTGGCGTCATGCCTTACCTTTCCAAACTTGGGTAGGTTTCCTCAAATCTGGTCTGTTACGTCCTTCTACTTGCGGAGTAACAATATTTCTCTCCATTGTTGGCATTTTTTTCTGTAGTTTTGAACTCTGCATCTTTTTATTCAGTGTTCTCACAGAAATGGTGGATGAAGACTAGCTGCTCCACTCCTCTTCCACCTGTCCATAGACCTTTGTGTAATTTGACATATGTGTGGTTTCTCTTCATCTTGCTAGCAAGACAGATTTCGGCAGCATTGTTAAAGTTAGTTTAGCAGTGGGTGGGGGAATGAAAAGAGCCGAGCCATTAGAAGAATAAGCACTTTTCTCTGATAACATTTGGTGATAAGTTGTTTATTTAAGTTTTGTAGGAGTTTTCTACTTTTCACATGGTTGCTAGAATTAATGCCTTTTTTTCCTTGCTCCAGCTCAGTGGCTGTGCAGATTATAGCTCTGTTATCTGGATTGGTGGTGTTGGCTGCCCAGCAACTAGACTGGAAAGGCTCTTCTCATAACCATTCTTGGAGCTCTTGTGATCAGTAGGGGTGCCTTCACTTGCAAAAAATAGACACTGGTTGAATACTCTATTAATACAGTATATCAACATTGGGATACGTTTTTTTCAAATTCTGAAATCTTGCTTGGATGTTGATAGACTTTTAATAATTCGGACTGGTATATAGGCATAAATCATCCATTTACTAACATGTAGCTTGCTTCATTTACAGACCCATAACCTGTTCTTAAAAAAAAAAAAAAAACACAAACATTGAAACCTCATTGGGATCTTAAGTTAGTTTACATATTACTCTACATGACTATGCTTGACTTGCAATCTAGCACTAGAGTTTAGGGTTAAAGGTTTTTTTCACTAGCAACAATTGCCCCCAATTTAGAGGGTATGTAATATGTGTCTGGATTCTCTGGATCAAAAACCGGTGCTCCCCAAAGTCCCTTATGTTTCCTCCTTTGGGACATAATAAGGAAGGCTTACAGAGGTCTGACAGACCAGTATAGAGCGCTGATCACACTTGCACATTATTTTTCCACTCTCACAGGGGATTTGTGGACCTCATTCTCTTTAGAGAATTCTCTTTAGGAATTTTAACTTAACAAGGATAAGACATTGTTCTTACTAGCACGAACCCCCTTTAACTTCAGGCAGCCATAAAATGACTTGTATCAGTTGCACATTGAATCTGTCTTTTTCTCAGTTTTGACGTTGTAGGATACGGCTGCATGACCTGCATTGGAAACAGTGGACCTTTACCTGAATCTGTTGTGGAAGCCATTGTTCAGGTACTGTTGTACATTTATTGTGAACCAGACGTAATGTACTTAATAAGTACCCATTTTCCATGTTAATGAAAGGTTGTGGTACGTTTTAAACTGATTCTCATAGTTAAAAAGAGCAGAGCAAATATCTTGTGTTCATACTTCTTTATGGATGGCGTTTCTCTTTTATTATTCGTCACCTGCAGGGAGACTTAGTTGCTGTAGGTGTGTTATCTGGCAATAGAAATTTTGAAGGCCGTGTTCATCCAAATACGCGTGCAAATTACTTGGCCTCGCCCCCTCTTGTTATTGCCTATGCCATAGCAGGGACAATCAGGATCGACTTTGAGACCGAACCTCTGGGTAAGTTATGCCGCACCAATTTATTTACCTCTTACATTTGATGATGGTTATTATAAAAGAGTGAAAATAATTGCCTTACTGCGTATATTTGATGGCCAGCTTTCGTGAATACTAGTTCTCCTGACATGATGATTGTTATATCAAATGTATAACTTTTGCATCATAGAATTTATTTTGTTTCTTTTTTTTATATATTTTTAACACTTTTTATAACTTGCTTCTCCATAGGTGTCAATGCGGAAGGCAAGCCAGTATTCTTAAGGGATATCTGGCCTACTAGGGATGAAATCCAGGCTGTCGAGCGCAAATATGTTATCCCTGGAATGTTCAAAGAGGTCTATGAAAAAATTGAGGTAATGAGGCATTTATTTTGCACTTTTCAGACAGGAACCAGTGTTGAATACATACAGTGGAAGTAGGTGCACTGATTTTATTTGTGAGCGGTCTCACTGATAAGTAGTCACCGATGTAATGTCCGAAGATTGTGGTTGCCTTTAGTTTTTTACAGTGATCATGCGGAAAATGAATGCTGCCTCTGTATAATGCTGCAGTGACTAGATTAAAAGTGACTGGAAATTGGCTTTATTGGAAGCCCAAAGATCAACTTGAATTTATCAATACAGGCAGTCCCCGGGCTACGTACAAGATAGGTTCTGTAGGTTTGTTCTTAAGTTGAATTTGTATGTAATTCGGAACTGTATATTTTAAAATTATAGTTCCAGTCAAAAAATTTTTTGGTCTCTGTGACAATTGGATTTTTAAAAATGTTGTGTTGTCATATGAACCAGGATTAACAATAAAGCTGCATTGTAGACAACAGTGATAACTATTATAGCTGTTTATTGTAGTCTAAGGCTAAAGTACTGTAAATTCCCAACATCCAGAGGACCGTTTGTAATCAGGGGTCGTCTGTAAGTCGGTTGCTCTTAAGTAAGGGACTGCTTGTATTCATCAGATGTATTTATGGGGATTTGCTTTTTTGTACTTTCTTGCAGAAAGTCAATGAAAGCTGGAATAACCTGAAGGCACCAACTGATCAGTTATATCCATGGGATCCAAAGTCAACCTATATAAAATCTCCACCTTTTTTTGACAACTTGGTATGTATAGTTTCAAGTACAGATACTAGTTCAATGGGTTTGCCTACTTACTGGTCAGTTTAGTTCTCCCTGCTCCGAGACATGCTGCCTGCGGATTACACTGCATTTTCATTTAACCCCTTGCTGCATCACAACGTAATTTTATGTCATGGTGCAGCTAAGGATGTACAATATGGGCAGGGTACACAGAATAAGTTCTCTCCATCCATGGCAGGTCACAGTGGGTGCTGGCTGGACTGAGGCAGGAAATCTATTAAGTTAATTGTGGCAAATACAATGGCCCCCTTTTCGCTAGAAGGCATAAAATTAAATTAAAAAAGTGTACCTTCGCAGCCCAAAATTCTGGATCCAGATTTTCTGCTTGTGCACAGTGAAAGCTGTAAAAACAAAGACTGCAAGAAGAGAGCATAACTGCATTTTTGTCAATTCCTCTGCATTTGTAATTTTGTCCAGCTTCTCGGTACATTGCAGGGTTAGTAAATAGTGCCACTAGTAACTTATAATTGTCCAGCAAAAAACAAGCCATCATACATAATTGTGAGAGTACAGATAACACTAAAACTGAAAAGGGCTGCATCATGTAGGGATTAAATAGTGCAATATTACAGAATGTTGTTATTGTTGTAACTACAAATGGTATCCAGAGAGGTGAACCATGTGCAAAAGAATGAAATGTGAAATGAGGCGTGTAAATAACCGGTAGCCAGCAGAGAGTGTATATGACCGTTAGGAAAGTAAGAAGACTCTTTATGGAGACACATGGCCGATGATTCTCCAATGGGGAATTCTGGGAAAATGCCAAGATAAAGAAAACTTTGCTTCTTGGCTACCTTGTAAGGCCCCTTCCACACTAGCGTTGCAGTTCACGTGCAATGCGTGAAAAACTGACGTTTTTGGTCCTTTTTTCCTTGGAGTCATTAGCGTTTTTGTGTTTTTCACATGCGTGTTGTTCGCGTTTTTCTTGCGTTTTCGGTGCGTTTTTCGCATGCGGTTTTTAAATCACATCCTTCTTAAATTGGTAATTCATGACTTTGTTTCACATCACCTAGCTACCCATCCATTGCACTTGCAATGCTCGTGAGTGCAATGCGTTTTTGATGCGTCTCCATAGACTTGAATGGGGCGTGAAAAAACGCGCATGAAACGCAAAAGAAGAGCGTGCTGCGATTTTGACATGCGTCAAAGCAAACGCATGCACGCGCGTGAAAAAAACCGCAAATAAGGATAAGCCAATTGGAAACAATGGGACAGAGTGCAGAACTCGCGCGTGAAAAACGCTAGTGTGGAAGGGGCCTAAGGAAGTCCCCTTTATATCAAGCATGACTTTTTCAGAAAAGCTAATGCCATCATGCATGATAATCGATAAACCAGTATATCTATTCCAAAGGGACTCTTCTTACTTCCCTGATGTAAGCTCTGGCCTTATTATGGAAAACCAATTACCTGAACGCTTCTGAACATTTATAAATGTGTCAATTTATCATAATTTCACATGTTCAGAGGTACAGGGTGAATTTACTTTTGCGTCTTCCCTAATGTGTCCTGTTAACCCCTCGTATACCATATTCCATAATCTGACGCCAATAACTTGTTCATACTAAAGCGTACAGACCTGTAAGTTTTTTCAAGACAAGATGATGATGAAGTTCAGATATTTGGGTGCTATTTTCTGGGGTTCATTGTTGGGAATGACCATTTTTATATTTTTGTACCAGGACTTTTGGGACAATGGCAAACATAACATGTTTATGATTTTTTTTTTTTTATATTTTTTATAGGGAAAAGGTGGTCATTTAAACTTGTAGGTTTTTACACTTTTTTTATATATATATATATTTTTTTTACTATTTTTTTAGATTTCCAAGGGTACGTTAATTCCTGGGGGTGTGATTGCTTCTACCATATACTGCAATACTGCAGGGGAGACAATGGAATGGAAGATGTTGGTGTGACCACTGGTGTTACCATTGGGTGTTTGCTGTAATATGCAACAAACGCCCACCATGCTTTTGAGACCTCTCCAGATTCTTCCCAATGCTGTGCCGTAATAGTAAAGTGCGCTTCAGGAACATATCCCCTTTAAGAACATATCAGGATTGTGTTTCTAGGTGATAGAGAATCAGAGACTTTCACTATTAAATTTGCCGTAATAAATTACATTTTTAAATACAGATCTCAGTTCCCAACTAACAGTGGGTATCTCAAGTTCGGTGCCACCTAGAAACACAATCCTGGGATGAAATAAACGGGAGATTCTCCTCTTTAATAGGTTTGTAGGTACAGGAGATACAAAATATGACGTGTATAGCTGTCATGAAGTGGTTAATGTTTGTGGATGTTAGATTGAAAAAGACATAATTAAAAATGTGTGTTTTTACTAGACTATGGAACTTGTACCTTCTAAACCGATCACTGATGCTTATGTCCTCCTAAACCTGGGCGACTCTGTGACGACTGACCACATTTCTCCAGCTGGAAACATTGCACGAAACAGCCCCGCAGCCCGATTTCTGACTGTCCGAGGGTAAGCACAACGATTTTTGGCATACACTAATAGCAAGTTTGAGGAAAATCTGTATAAAGTCTTTAATATGTTTCTGGTCAGCAGACAGAAACATTTTTGTCTATTTAATAATTGTTTTATAGTCTCTCTTTAAGACTTTCCGTTGAATACTTGATTAAACTATGATAAATAATGTTCATCTGATTAACAGAGAACCTTGCTCGATACACCTTCTTTATGGATTTAACTAATTTCATTTTTAATGCTAGATACCACCTATGCTGGTTGCAGACAAATGTGTGCCATCTGTGGAAATGCCTCCATATGTAGCTCCAGTCCCACAGATTGCACACATTGCACAAAATGGGAGTCCTTGTATCATGCAGAAATATGATACAAGGACTCCCTGTCTGCTGGATGAACTTCAGCACCAACACTCTAACAGTTGTTGCAGGACTAGTCGGCTAGCAGACAGAGTCCTTCCATCATATTTCTGTAGGATGCAATTACTCCCTCCCTGTGCAATGTGTTTAGTCCGTGGGATCGAAACAATGTACCGGTCCATTTCTAGGGGCCCAACAAATTTGTCTGCAGCTGGCCTTAAAAAGACCTTCTGCAGCACAGCTTCACACATATAGGTGTATAGCACTGGTGCTCAAAGGATCATTTTTATTTTTTATTACAAATCACAACTATGTAATGGGGTAATTAGATTAAAGAACAATCCACGTGTTTCCCTTGGACAAGTAGCATAAGTTTCTTTTTATAACTTGAACCTGCACACCCCCACCTTACCCTACTACACACACACTAATTTAATATAATATATAGAGAAAGATATGTTACCTATATTTGGGGAAATGGCTCTCAGGAAACTGTCTATGATTTACAGTTGTTGATTGCATCTTTCTTCTTGATAGCTTAACTCCGAGAGAGTTCAACTCTTATGGCTCCCGCAGAGGGAATGATGCTGTGATGGCGAGAGGAACCTTTGCTAACATTCGTTTATTCAACAAGTTCATCAATCGGCAGGCCCCGTTAACCAAGCACTTTCCATCCAATGAAGAAGTAGGTTGATGTGTCCACAACACAGACTGTACAGATTTACTTGTCTTGGGGTGTGTGAATAGTTTCTAAACATTGCATTTGTTTTTTTTAGCTTGATATTTTTGATGCAGCAGAAAAATATATTGAGGCTGGACAGAATTTAATAATTCTCACTGGCAAGGAGTATGGATCGGGGAGCTCTAGAGATTGGGCAGCCAAAGGACCCTTCCTCCTGGTATGTCTCACCTAAGCATAACTGTTAACTTTGGATATTTGCGGCTTTGTCTTGAGAGCATTGTGATGTGATGTGCTGTGTCACTTTAGCCACTCGTTCTTTATTCCAATGCTGTTTCCCTCTCAACAGTAAAAATCTGTATTGCTAGTCCTCCCCTTCGTTCACTCGATAACGCAGATAACATTTACTTGCAGGGAATCAAGGCTGTACTTGCTGAAAGCTATGAACGTATCCATCGCAGCAACCTTGTAGGGATGGGCATCATTCCTCTCCAGTACTTGCCAGAAGAAAATGCTGAAGTATTGGGACTTACTGGGCAAGAGCGTTACAACATCCTTATTCCTGAAGATAAGGACCTTCGACCAGGCATGAATGTAGAGATCAAGGTAAAATCTGTGGATGAAAGCCCTTTCTCTAATTCCTTCAGGCATCAATGCATTGGCTATGTTTACAGTATTGTATATAATAAGGATATCATCCCTTTTCTATGTCTGCAAATCTTTCTGGTTACTCTTTAGCAACATACTTAAAATCCAATGAAGCACAATTTTTTATGTGGATTTCGCTATAGAAATAAAGAAATACACCGTTTTGACCATACAAAGCTACAGACCGTGTTAAATGTGTATAAAATGCATTTGAATTCCAGAATTGTAGATTGACACTTCTTTTTGTAGCTCTCACTTTGGCCACTAGGCTTAATAATAGACTGACACTTGCTAATTCTGTAGGGGTTTTCTGTGCACATATCTTGCCATAAATCACAGACAGGACTGGAATAATACTACTATAGAAAACACTACTACATGCAATACTGACAATAGAAGATGTCCTAGAGCAGTGGTGGCGAACCTATGGCACTGGTGCCAGAGGCCGCACTCGGAGCCCTTTCTATGGGCACCCAGACCATCACCCCAGCATGAAGTTCACCAGACAGGACTCAAAGAATCTTCCTACAGAATCTTCCTGCAATGATAGGCTCGCGGGCCTAGCTCTCTCCATAGCCGGTAAGTCTTTGCTGCATATTGCAGCAAAGGCTTACCGGTAACACCCGCGATCGGTGCCAGCACCACCCACAGCTCCATACACCAAAGTATGAAAAAGTTATTAGCGGCAGAAGATTTTTTTAAATGTATGAAAACATTATAAAACCTATACAAATTTGGTATCCCCGTAATCGTACCGACCCAAAGAATAAAGAAGACATGTCATTTGGGGTGTACAGTGAAATCCCTAAAATCCAAGCCCACAAGAATACGGCACAAATGCGTTTTTTTTACAATTTCACTGCATTTGGACTTTTTTTCCCGCTTCCCAGTATACGCCATGGAATATTAAATACCACCATTTTGAAGTGTAATTTGTTATGCAGAAAATAAGCCGTCACACAGCTCTGTACATGGAAAAATAAAAAAGTTACAGATTTTTGAATGTGGGGAGGTCCTCTGCTGTGAAGTAATTTATTCATTCCCGCGGCCCGACTGGCACCGCCAGTGACGTCATCCGGCTCACAGTGACTATTATGATCTCTGAATACTCTATTGGCGTGACTTAGTTACTTCACGGCAGAGCCCAAAGAGAATCTGATGGTAGATGCTTTTTAAAGCTCAGACATGAGGACAGGCCCCATAATCTTAGTAAGAAAATAGCAGGAACCATAATTTTTGGCTCTACAAAGCCGCGTTTCAGCCAAAAATCACACTTTCGAGCTGCTATCTGTGTGGTCTTCAACTGCAGATATTAACTCTTTAAATGCAAGCAGCATGTGCATGCCTCTATTTACTTCTTGTGATATATAGATATATATATTTATATCTTACTGGTTAGTGAGAGCTCAGGGCTACAGAAATTTTCCATTAATGAAGTATGTTACAGAATTTGGCTTAAAAGCATAGATACATAAGTTATTTTCCTAAAAGCAAGAGGCGGTTAGAAAAAAATGGCAAATGAATCCCCCATCAAAATCAACTGCTGCTGCGAAGAGGGTACTGCAAAAGTCCATGGCAATACTCCTGCAGTATGATGTCACAAATCGTGATCACTGCAGCTAATGAATTTGATGGCGACTTTTAGTTTTCTTCATGAGGCATGACGATTTAGAATTATCCAAACAATGATCTTTTTCTTTCCTTTACAGTTGGACACCGGAAAAACTTTTGAAGCCATTATGAGATTTGACACAGATGTGGAACTTACCTATTATCGTAATGGAGGCATTCTGAACTACATGATCCGTAAAATGGCCAATTCCTGTTGAGAGAAATCTGGAATATGTACAGTAATGAAGAAGGGTGGAGATAAAACTGTCACATGTGTCTTAAATTACAATGCAGGGTCTTTGGTGAATGTTATAGAGCAGGAGCGAATCCACATGCTGCCATATTTCTTCAGGCTAATGACAATACTCAGGAATAAGTTTTGTGACCACAATAAAGTGACACAGTCCGGCCTAACTAGTTAATATAGCAACCTAAGAGACTGTTATATGTATTAGGGTTAGGAGGATTCCTTTTGGGCTTGCTGCCCTCATATTCAAAGCCTTCCAATTATAGCACCGGATAACTCTGGTAATACATGTACCATTTTATCATAATAAGGTGTGATACTTTTATTTTAGGTTTTTTTCCCACCTTGCAGCTGTCATTTTATGTTTTATACATTGTGACTTTCACTTTAGTCCAGGCACAAATTATACTATTTTTAATGGTTAGGTCTAAATACATTTAAAAAATAAACTCTGTCTCATTCTTCCAACCTTTTTTTTTTGCATTCTCCATCTTCACTCTTGTTCATGGGATGTCATTGAAGTTATTTGTTGGCTGCATTAACATCAAGCCATTACACCCGACCGAGCCCATGGATAACAGTGGTGCTGTATTTGTGTCCTGTTTTTGCTTCAAATATATTTTCTATTTGGAGCCTACAGCAACGAACATTATGGAGCATAAACCGCCTGGAAAGCATTATTCAGTAACTCCCACTGGAAGATAATTCCTTCTACAGTTCAGATTACATTACGATTCCTTCCAATCTGCTTGCCGTCTTCAAGTCATTTTCACAAAGATTTTGTTTAAAAAAAAAATCAATGGAAATAAATCTATTTTCAAAGATATACATTGTAAGAACTTTTCTATAAAAGCGTAGACTAAACCTTATTTCCTAAAAAGCTTACACTGGGAACTCTTAGGCAATGATGTTCTCCTTTGCTTTGGGAACTAGCAATTTACACTATGCCTACCAAGCAGCAGTCGGCTCAGAGCATGGAGTAAAAGGGCACCTGTCGGTCTATTATATATGGGTACTTGGGAAGGCGCTTCCTAACTTTGTCTAAGGCTGCATTCCTATAAATAAATTATTATGCTTGTATAGGGAATAAGACTCCTCAAATTCATGCAGATGTTCTGAAGCCAAAGAAGGACACCAGACTCTGCCAGAGGTCCAACATACTGCACTGCTCCAATGGGAAGCAGAGGCTGAGGAAGATTAAAGTTCTTTTTTTTTTTAATTGTAATTTATTATTTAATGTAGCCTGACATTAGGATATGTTTATTTAGATCCCTAAACCACTGGCCAAAAATGGATGGGTTCCCTGTACCTGCACATAGCAAGCTGTCAAATCTCTTTTCTTCCATTTCCCAGTCCAAGAACATTTATTATGCAATACTTTATGTGGTGTTGATATTTCTCAATTTATTTATCTCTTATGGGAGTATTCCCATATGGGCATGCACATTTCATGTAATTCATCTATCATAAATATCAATTCTTCAAATCTGCCCTGTGTCACTGTAAGTGGTTATAGCTTTGGAACACTTTCCAGGGGATTTTGAGATTGTTTTCTTGTGACACATTGCACTTTGTGTAAGTTGAAAAATTGGGTTGATATGTTTTATGTTTGTTTATGAAAAAACAGATATACAGCAAAAATTACAAATTCCAAAATAATTTGATACCTAACATTTCACGAATGCTTTATGTTGGAATGGGGTTTTTATGTGTCCTATTATTTTTGTGGGATGTTATGAAGCTTACAATGTTTAGGTGTGACTTTTCACATTTTCATTGAAACCACAAAATCATACTTTTGAGGGGCTGGGTCAGCTTTCACGTGACTTTGAGAGACCTAAATAATGTTTAAACTTTATAAATTCACCCATTATAGAAACGGTACTGCTCAACGTGTGTAAAACAACTTTTATGAAGTAAGATGTCCTTTGCAGGGTTAACAATCACCAGGATGAAGGCATACTGGCCTACTGGAGTGTGCCACCCTATGCCTATGCTATTCTTTTAGCTTCTTATGCTTTGGTCAGTGTGCTTGGTTTACAAGTGTTTCACAGGTGTTAAAAAAAAAACTTTTTTTTGTTTAAATGAGTGTATTTTTCAAAAAAGGTACAAATTCACAATGGATAAATACCAAAACGCTCCGAAAAGTTTAATACCGGATATATTTCCCGAGTATGCCGATACCATGGCATTGAAGGAAAACGGGGCCATTCTGAAAAGATTTGCATTGTCACTTTTTACAGGGTAAACAATTTTTTTTTTTTTTTGCCAATTTGGACATGGGAGGACCTATGAAGGGATTATTATTATTATGTCTACTTTACTTCCCAATGTAGATGTTACTGCTTTTGTAACGACCTTCCACGCCCCCTCCCAGATGCAGAAATTACAGCAATCCCTTTGTTACTTATAGCTCGTCTGGAGTGTCCTTCTTCCGCAGGCATGAGACTATGCTTACTATTCCACTACCCACCAGTCATACAGCCAGATAGATATGTTCTTTTAAGTCACCTCACATGGAAGCCAGAATCTACTATAGCTTCTTTTTTGTGGTCCAATAATCTCGATTTGGAAGTCCTAGGCCAGTGATGGCGAACCTTTTAGTGACCGAGTGCCCAAACTACAACCAATACCCACTTATTTGTTGCAAAGTGCCAACACAGAAATTTAAATCGAGATTTATACTCCCTGCTCTGTCACAGCTTTCATTGATACCAGCACCCTGAGGACACCAATAAAGCAGAAAATAGAAGAAATTTAGATGATCATTGTAGCTTCCCTCCAAGGTCCCATAAACAGGAAGAATTGTCAGGGCCGGAGCTACAATGATCACCCAGATTTGTCCACACCTTCCCACTCCCTCGAGTAGTCCCAGGTAGTGTTGTCACTTTAAAATAGCTCTGTGCACAGCAAGTCCTGGGCTGTCTGGGACTGCAGGAAGATACCTGGAGTCATCTCTGGTGATGGTCTGAGTGCTCACAAAAAGGGCTCTGAGTGCCACCTCTGGCACCCGTGCCATAGGTTCGCCACCACTGTCCTAGGCCCTCATTCATCTATCTGGTGATGTCGACTCAATGACAATGTGCTGAAAGACTCTGCAAACAAATCGCTGAGTTCTTCACTGTACATACAGGAGCCCAACCGTCACTTCCAATACAGTGGGAGACCTTAAGCCCTTCCCAACATTTGACATAATAGTACTGCATGTGTGAGGAGCATTCTGGCACCGGCCCCTAAAGCCTGTAGCAGAAGCTGGTCTCTAGGGGCTTTAACCCTATTCATGCCGTGATAGCGTGCCTCTTCGCAGGACACTGTTTTAACTATACCTGTATAACTAAACTGGGGGGATTTATAAACGCACGTGCCACAATTCTGGTGGTTTTCCATGGTTTTGGTGTCTAAAATGCATTGCACCACAGTCATCAAGGCTTTTAGACTTTTTGGCAGTTTCCTGACTTGTCTGGTTAATGGGGCGTGTCCTTCGGGAGATGGGTGTGACCGCTCAAGAAAGGGGTGTGGCTTGCGGGAAATCGTCGTTGCGTCCAAAATTTTGGCATACAGTTTAGACCAGCAAAATGTAGGTCTAAAGTAGGAACCGACAGTCTTATCCTGCCCCAGAATTCATCATCACAGTGATAAATCTGGCGCAGCAAAAGACAAGTGTTTTCCAGCTACAAACTGCTGGTACCTGAAACACATTGTTAACCCCCCCCCCCCCCCACTGTGTTATACTGTGTTATACTGTGTTATACTGTGTTATATGAATAAGAGCTTAAACTGGTGATCAGAGCATCGTTTGTTCAAGCCAACCTGTAAAGAAAAAAAAAACAGTTTAAAACACTTTATTAAAAAGTGTTTTTTATTTAAAGAATGAATTAAATTAAAATTAAAGTCCCTTTGCACAAAAATTCCCTTTACACATCTAATAAAGTAAAAAAAAAGACACTCACAAAAAAAAAAAATCTACATATTTGGTATTGCCGTGTCCATCTGTACAATAACTCAGAAATATTATTACATAAACCAGGTCTGTCAACCCAAAAATATTAGAGTTATGTCTCTGAAAAGATGGCAATACGAAAACAAATGAGATTTTCTCTATATAACTTTTTCGACAGTAAAATTATAAAAAATAAATTAAAAAAACCGATATAAATGAGGTATCACCGTAACCATAGTGATCTATAGAATAAAGATTATTATTTTTATGGCACAGTATACAGCTCCCAAAAAATACAAAATCAATAAGCTAATGACCCACTAAAATGAAGTATTTGTAAAGTGCATCTAATCTAGCAGAAAATAAGCCGTTATATGACCAAATTGCCCAAAAAATAAAGATTGTATAGCCATTATAAAGTGACAAGGCATAATCTGCTTTGAATGGCGCACCCTTCAATGCCATGACCTGTACCCATACAGCAGGTGACCACCACATATGGAGCATTGTTTTACTAGGGAGAAATTGAGTATCAAACTTTGTGGACTGTTTTGGTATTTTATCCAGTGAGAATGTGTAAATTTTTTGGAAAAACACATTTGTAGCCAAAAAAAAAAAATTCTTGTATCTCTTTATCCCTTGTAAAACAATTAAAAAGTGAACAAACTTCATAAAAGTTGTTTTACATACGTTGAGGGGTGTAGTTTCTATAATGAGGTAATTTATCGGGTTTTGCTATAATTTAGGCCTCTCAAAATGACTTGAAACCTGAGCCGGTCCCTCACTAGCGTGATTTCTAAGCCCCATAATATCGTAAAAAAATGAGAGAATGCATGAAAAGCCATGTTAACATAAAGCAGACATTCGGTTATTGTTAGCTATCAAATTTTTTTGCTACTTTGAAAATTGAGAATTTTTCCAAATTTTCACTGAACATCTGTTTTTTTTTATTTATAAACGCAAAACAAACCACCAAAATTTTTCATCTAACATGAAGTACAATGTGTCACGAGAAAACAATTTCAAAATTTGAAGCTCCTAGGCCAGTGGTGGGGAACCTATGGCACGGGTGCCAGAGGTGGCACTCTGAGCCCTTTCTGTGGGCACTCAGGCCATCGCCCCAGGTGTTGACATAACTGCATTATATTTGGAAGTCATCCTGCTGGACCCACCATTCTTCCTGCACAGAGAGACCCTGGGCATGGCGTCGGCACTCTAAAAGGTTCGCCATCACTGTCCTAGGCTGAACTAGTCCCTCTGTTAACATATACGTTTAACTGCATCTCTGCATCAGCCCCTACACCATGCCAATCCCTGCAGGCAGTAATTCCGGTTAACCTTAAGCTGAGAAAGACTATTCCATATATACTAATTATTGCCCTATCTCCCTTATCAATGTAGATTACTCTCTAAATTAATGGCCAGTCGGCTTGTGGCTTCCCTCCCCTCCATTATACATAACAATCAGGTGGGCTTCATTCAGGGGAGAAAGGGGTTGAGTTAACACTAGCAAAACTCTGCTTCTTTTGTCTCTGCCAAGTCGACTAAGCAACAAATGTGCTTGCTGTCGGTGGATGCAGAGAAGGCCTTTGACCGTGTATACAGAAGGTTCATCTAGACCTCTCTAACACAGATTGTGATTGGTCCTCATTTCCTAGGTCTGAAAAAGGCACTACACTTGGCTCCAACAGCGCAGATACGCAAGGTTGTCCCTTATCTCCTCTCGTATATGTATTAGCCATGGAACATATGGCTGTTGCCATCTGTAACAACTAGAGATGAGCGAATACACTCGTCCGAGCTTGATGCTCGTTCAAGCATTAGCGTACTCGCAACTGCTCGTTGCTCGGACGAATATTTCGCCAGCTCCAGAAAGTGGCATCTCTCGCCGTTTTGATTTTTGGCGGCCAGAAACAGAGCCAATCACAAGCCAGGAGACTCTGCACTCCACCCAGCATGACGTGGTACACTTACACGTCGATAGCAGTGGTTGGCTGGCCTGATCAGGTGACCCTGGATTAGACTAGCCCCTGCCCGCACTGCTCGCATCATTCTCTGTCTGGATGCTGTTAGTGAGAGAGCTGCTGCTGCTGCAGGGATAGCGTTAGGGTGTTATATTAGCTTAGTGTTAGGCAGGAGTGAGTCTACAAGAACCCAACAGCCCTTGTTAGGGCTAGAATATTTTTTTTTTTCTTTGCTTGTGGCTGGCCTTGCTGGCACTAGTAGTGCAGCTAGTACCATATTGTGACGAATTTGCAGGGAGACTTGCGAACGTTATATTTAGCTCTTAGTG
Organism: Engystomops pustulosus; assembly: GCF_040894005.1. Classification (NCBI taxonomy): domain Eukaryota; kingdom Metazoa; phylum Chordata; class Amphibia; order Anura; family Leptodactylidae; genus Engystomops; species Engystomops pustulosus. The sequence continues at coordinate 135,392,945 of NC_092411.1, forward strand.
ACACACATATCCATCTCAAACACCTAAGTGGGACAATTTATTAGGGGTTTGATTGAATTAGGCACAGTCTGCCGATCACCTCCGGCCGGGCACACCACTGCTCCTTCCCCTGTGTCATCTGCTGCCTCTGCTAGTCAGCCCACTGCCCAGGACCCCGGCCCAAACACCTCCCGTGCGAAATCCACACCTTCGCCTCCACGATCCTCCACAGCATCCACCAATGTCTCCATGCGCAGCGTCCAGCTCTCTATACCCCAGACGCTGGAGCGAAAGAGGAAATACAGTGCAACTCACCCACACGCCCAAGCCCTCAACGTCCACATCTCCAAATTACTGAGCCTGGAGATGCTGCCCTATAGGCTGGTAGAGACCGAGGCCTTTCGCAACCTCATGGCGGCGGCCGCCCCTCGGTATTCGGTCGCCAGCCACCACTACTTTTCCAGATGTGCCGTCCCAGCCCTGCACCAGCACATGTCAGACAACATCATCCATGCCCTGACCAACGCCGTTTCTGACAAGGTCCGCCTGACCACGGAAACGTGGACGAGTGCTGCCGAGCAGGGCCACTATATATCGCTGATGGCACATTGGGTTAACTTGGTGGAGGCTGGGACCGAGTCTGACCCTGGGGCTGGTCATATACTGCCGACGCCGAGGATTGCAGGGCCTACCTCGGTCCAGGTCTCTCAGGCCTACTATGCCTCCTCCTCCTTCCACCCCTCCTCCACCTTCTCCTCTGAATTACCATGCGTGGGCATGGCGTCATCAGTCGCTAGCTCTAGGCACAGCAGCAGTGCCGTCGCTAAGCGACAGCAGGCTGTGCTCAAACTGCTGAGCCTAGGCGATAAAAGCCCAAGAGCTATCACAGGGCATCACGGTGCAGACTGATCTGTGGCTGGCACCGCTGAACCTGAAGCCAGGCATGGTTGTGTGTGACAACGGCCGTAACCTGGTGGCGGCTCTGCAACTCGGCAGACTGATACATGTGCAATGCCTGGCCCATGTGTTAAATCTCATAGTTCATAGTTCAGCGGTTCCTCAAGACATACCCCAATCTGTCTGATTTGCTCACGAAGGTGCGCCACATCTGTGTGCATTTCAGGAAGTCCAGCACAGATGCTGCCACTCCAACTGCCCGCTCACCGACTGTTGTGCGACGTGCCCACGAGGTGGAATTCAACATTAACCATGTTATCCATAGTTTACCAGCAGCGCAGAGCGATTGTAGACTGCCAGATGTCAACTTCCACCAGAACTGGTAGTCAGGTCAGTCAGCTTGCTAAAGTCTACAATGAGGAGTGGACGTGGATGTCTGATATCTGTCAGGTGCTGAGTAACTTTGAGGAGTCAACACAGATGGTCAGTGGCGATGCCGCCATCATCAGCCTCACCATCCCGCTGCTTGGCCTGTTGAAAAACTCTCTGGTCAGCATGAAGTCAGAAGCTTTGCGCTCGTCACAAGAGACGGGGGAAGAAGATTCCCTTGTTAATAGCCAAAGCACCCTCAGGTCTGTTTCTCAGCGCATATCGGAGGAGGTGGAGGAGGATGAGGAGGAAGAGGAGGAGAATGTTGGCGAGACAGAAGAGGGGAGTATTGCTCAGTCCTTCACTGTTCAGCGTGTATGGGCAGAAGAAGAGGAGTTGGAGGAGGAGGAAATGGACAGTCATGCCAGTGAGGGGTGTGAATTCTTGCGAGTTGGGACTCTGAACGCGAGGGTCACGGGATAGGCAGTCTAGCATGAAATATACCATATGCGCCAAAGAATTTATTCCAGCACCGATTACTGGGTATTCACTCTCCTGGACCCACGGTGCAAGCAAAATCTTTACACTCTCCTGGAGAGGAAAGGAGTGTGCGAATGCATGAATACCAGCAGGCCCTGGTGCACAAGCTGAAACACTATTTCCCTTCTGACAGCGCTAGCGGCAGAGTGCGTAGTTCTGCGGGACAAGTAGCGAGGGAGAGTAGGCGAGCAGGCAGCTTGTCCAGCACTGGCAAGGGTACGCTTTACAAGGCTTTTGCCAGCTTTATGTCACCCCAGCAAGACACTGTCACCTGTCCCCAGTCTCGGCAGAGTAGGGCTGATCTTTACAGAAAGATGGTGAGGGAGTACGTAGCTGACCATACCATCGTCCTAAATGATCACACAGCTCCCTACAACTACTGGGTTTCAAAGCTGGACATGTGGCACAAACTGGCGCTGTATGCCTTGGAGGTTCTTACCTGCCCTGCCGCTAGCGTGTTGTCTGAGCGGGTTTTCAGTGCAGCTGGTGGCATCATCACCGATAAGTGTACACGCCTGTCGACTGACAGCGCTCACAGGCTGACGCTTATCAAGATGAATAAAGCCTGGATTTCTCAGGATTTCCATTCTCCACCAGGTGAAAGAAGCTCAACCTGAATAATGTATGCACTCCTCCTCCTCCTCATTTTCCTCCTTCTCCTCCTCTTTGTGCACTAAAGCAGAGGAAACTGGCTATTTTTTGCCAGGGCCAACTGGCTCTAGCTATAGTACTCTATGTATTTTATTTTTCTGGAAAGCCACCTACCTGGTCCTCTGTTTTAAACAATTTTTGGGAGTGCCACATACAGGCACTCAATCTATTTAATTTTTCTGGAGGACCACCTACCTGCTCCTCTGGTTTGAAAACTTTTTTGGACTGCCACATACAGGCACTATCCAAATTTAATTGTCTCCATAGCAACCTCCACACGTCGTCTTTATAGCTGCCTCCACACGTTGTCTCCATTGCTACCTCCACACATCATCTCCATAGCTGCCTCCCAAAGTCATCCATATAGCTGCCTCCATACATCGTCCTCTTAGTAAACGAGCTGTATCAGGCAGAATTTTGGGTTGTTTTCATGGCTTCCACATCAAACTTGTTAACTTTGTCGCCACCCTGCTGTGTTATCCACAAAATATACTGGCAAACTTTTATCATTTACCAATATTATTTCAGCGCTTCTTGCGCATCTGTTTACATTCCCCTCACCCGCCATAACCAAAACTTTTAAGAACAGTACTACACTTGATCTTATGCAAAAGGTTCTTAGAAGTGCTGTTTGTAGCCCCCGCCTGCTTTGAAAATTATAATTTTTTCAAAGTAAACGCTTCTGGCCCCCAGGCTCATTTTGGGTGGGGAGGAGCCGAGAGACAGGGGCTTGGACAGGCGAAAGCTCACCTGGCAGCGAACTGCCAGCTCCATCCCAAGATTAGGCAGCCTCAGAGGCATCCATGCATACTGCCCCTGCTGTTTCCTGTCCATTTCGCCTCCACGATCCTCCACAGCATCCACCAATGTCTACATGCGCAACTTTCAACTGCTATACCCCAGACGCTTGAGCGCGAGAGGAAATACAGCACATCATCCCCTTATCAAACAAGCTGTGTCAGGCAGAATTTTCAGGTGTTTCACCAGATACATAATGGAACTCGGCCCATCTGTCGCTGCCATGCTGGAGACCTGAAGTTGCAATCATAGCAGCGCAATATGGATGCCCCATACTGTCGCTCTTAATCATGGAACCAATTCTGAAAAAACTATTAAAAATAGAACCACTATGCTATTCCATTATTCCTAGATGAAATATTCAAACGACCCCGTCTGCTTTGAAAATTATAATTTTTTCAAAGTAAACGCTTCTGGCCCACAGGCCCATTTTGGGTGGGGAGGAGCCGAGAGACAGGGGCTTGGACAGGCGAAAGCTCGTCTGGCAGCGGACCGCCAGCTCCATCCCAAGATTAGGCAGCCTCAGAGGCATCCATGCATACTGCCCCTGCTGTTTCCTGTCCATTTCGCCTCCACGATCCTCCACAGCGTCCACCAATGTCTCCATGCGCAACTTTCAACTCTCTATACCCCAGACACTGGAGCGCGAGAGAAAATACAGCACATCATCCCCTTATCAAACGTACTGTGTCAGGCAGAATTATCCGGTGTTTCACCAGATACATAATGGAACTCGGCTAATCTGTCGCCGCCATGCTGGAGACCTGAAGTTTCAATCATAGCAGCGCAATATGGATGCCCCATACTGTCGCTCTTAATCATGGAAGTCGTCTCCATGGCTGCCTCCACATGTCGTCCACTTATCAAAAGAGCTGTGTCAGGCTAATTTTTCACCAGATACGTTATGGAACTTGGTCACTATGTCGCCACCATGCTGTGTTATCGACTAAATATACTGTCAACCTTTTGTTCACATAGGAAATCATTTCAGCGCTTCTTACTCACCTCCTTTGGTGAAGCCTGAGTCCATTTAGGGTATGTCGCCATGCCACTCTCTTGCCTGCCGCTGCTGCCGCTGCCTCTGCATGCCGTCTTCTATAGTGTCAGGGTCAATTATTGGATGTTTTAGATGCTATCTAGCCTCATTTGGTCACTCTGTCATCGCCATGCTGTTGCCCATAATTTTGGCATAATGGTGCATAATGATTAAGCAGCCTCAGAGGCATCCATGCATGCTGCCCCTGCTGTTTTCTGTCCATTTCCGTGGTGTTTCCATCATTTTCTGAGGTTTCCAGGTGTTTGGCCAAGCTTCCCTGTGCAGACCCTTGGTCCCCTTGAAAAATGCTTGAGTCTCCCATAGACTTCAATGGGGTTCGTTATTCGAGACGAGCACTCGAGCATCGGGAAAAGTTTGTCTCGAATAACGAGCACCCGAGCATTTTAGTGCTCGCTCATCTCTAGTAACAACCCCAATGTGCATAGTCCTCAACAATATAAAATCACCCTCTATGCTGACAGTCTTCTCCCCTATATTTCTCACCCTACAATCTCCATCCCAGTTGGTTCCCTCAGCAGTTGCAAGGTTAACTTCTCTAAAGCATAGGTGTCATCACTGAATCATCACTGAATGTCTCTCTTCACAGAACTTGCCATCTTTCCTCTCAATTCTCCTTTAAAAGGCAGGACACCAATATCCAAATATACAAAGCCCAGCTGAGGTGTAAGCCTCCCTATATCACATGGAGGTTATTATTCAACAACTTGTTGTCTGGACACAAAAAAATGGGTTCAATTGAAACTTTAATCCACAGTTCGCACCCTCCCCTGGGTCTCACTTCTTGTTTTCACCCTACTTCTTCTCCACCTCGGACAAGCTAGCTGCCAAGAATGTCATGATAAAGATGAGAGGCCCCATGACTCCGCTGTTCCATAACCCTGTTTTCTCCCCGGGTAGACAGGAAGAGAGTTCTCGATTGTGTTTACAGTGGGTACGGAAAGTATTAAGACCCCTTTAAATTTTTCACTCTTTGTTACATTGAAGTCAATTGATAAGATAAAAAAAAGAATAGGCTGAGACAGAGTCGTGGTCAGACAGGAGTTCAGGACAGGTGGCACAGGATCGGAGTCAGGAACAAGTCAGAAGATGAAGTCAGAAACGGAATCGAGGTCATAACGGGAAACTACTATAATGGCACAGGGTAAAAACAGGAAAGTTTTCTCAAAGGCACTGCCAGCCCCAATTATCGCTGTGCTGTCCCTTTAAATGTTACACAACTGGCACATACGCACTAGGAGGCGGGGGCACACTGCTGGAGCTAGGGAAGGTAAGTGAGGCTGCAGAAGGGATCCAGGGGCATAGGGAGGCACACAGGTGCACCTGCGACCAGGGGGATGGGTCGCAGGAGCAAGCGTAACAATGCTCAATTGGGTTTAGGTCCAGGCTCTGGCTGGGCCAGTCAAGAATGGTCACAGAGTTGTTCTGAAGCCATTGCTTTGTGCAAAAATTGTGCTGAAAAACCCGAACTCGGCTTATAATCGAGTCTATAAAAAAAATGAACACAGTACTCACCATTTCTATGCCCCCCGCAGTTCCTCTTCGGGTCCCTATGCGATGCCGATGGCGCACACAATGACGTCGCCAAACGGCTGACGTCATTGTATGTGCCGACCGCCACCTGGAGAGGTCCTGCGGGGGGAGTCGGAAAGGTGAGTACAGTGTTAATATTTTTTTCTTTTATAGGAATGGCATGCTTGGGGCAGGGGCTGGCCGGCTATATACTTGGGGGAAGGACTGGCTAGAGGGGTTAGCAGAGGCTGATGGCTACATAGTAAGGGTGGGGGCTGGCAAGCTATAAACTGGTGAGCGGGAGGGGCTAGCTGTATACTGGGGGGCAAGGGCTGGCATGCTATATACTGGTGGATATGGGCTCACCCTTGGCTTATACTCCAGTCAATAGGTTTTCCGAGTTTTTTGTGGTAAAATTAGGTACCTTGGCTTATACTCGAATATATAGGATAAATGACCCCCCATTATCTTGTCTGAAGGTGAACCTTTAGCCCAGTCTGAGTTTCAGAGCATTCTGGTAGAGGTGTTGCCTCCGATATGTTCCCTCATGTTGAACTGCTTGATCCTGCACTATCAGTTCCATTGTGATGTTGTTTATTTGTTGTTTTTCGCTTGTTCTCAATAAACTTTTGATTAGACCCAAATAATAATACCCTTTAACCATATTCATATATTTTATGTTTCAATTTACATGAATGATTTTTGCATATCAATGTAAGCACACCATTCAGATGGGCAACTGAATAATTGTTTTTATTGGAAAAATGGCTACAAGCAAAATTCCATTATGTATTGTTTTATGAATGAATGAAAAGGAAACACACATTTCATGCTAAACACCTTTTTACAGGACAGAGGATACATGTAGTGCAGAATACAGTGTCTTATTAATAATCACAGTATAAGTGATAAGAAACTAATCTAAAAACTTTAAAATATATGTATTATTAGAATATTTTTTTTATTTATCAGAAGGCTTTCCCCTTGTGCCGTCTGTTATCACTAATATGACCCATATCGACATTGAAGAAGGTGTCTTTGCGTCTAGTTATTTCTGCCATAGAAATCTATGGAGAAGGTAGAAGCAGTCGGCTGGAGAAAGTCACACTATTGTTTTGCCCTCTACAGGGGTAGAGGCTTATCCTTCTAGTTAAGCATAGCAGATCCAGTGGTGCGTTTCTTTCTCTCATCCTTGAGCATCTTCCCCCTACATGTAGTGTCAATGTACTCTTTTATTCAGAATTAGCAGAGAACGACGCCTGGATTTCTTCTAAATTGAATTCCTTCATTTTAAAGTTGACTTTTACCCACTTGTTGAAGTACTTCTGAGATCCATCAGCATTTTCTACCACAAACTTCTCAATCTTGAGAAGTGGTATGTCCTGGAATTGGAGGTAGGTACCGGAGATTCCCCAGTCTTCTCCACACTTGGTATTCTTACAGTATATTTTGTGCTGTTTTTTGAAGCCATTAAATGTCCTTGGATTTGAATGCGGCTTTGTAAAATACCGATCTTTAAAGTCTTCAGAAATAACAGTGTGATGGGAAACCTGATGAGGAAAAAGCCACATTAAACTACTAGTAACTGATAATGTATAGCCAGTTCTATATTGCAGCCGGACAGAAAGGGCATACAACAATGATATATGAGCATATTTGGATAGCTTCATAGTCAGCCATGTATAAGATTTGTTTCCATATTTCTGAATAGCATGCACAATACATGTAATATTATATTTGTATATGCCCCCTATGATTTGTAAAGCGCTGTGGAATTTGATGTTGGTATACAAATGAAGATTATTATTATTATTATTCATAGGTGCAAATGTAACTTTATAATTAACCCCTTAAGGATGCAGGGTTTTTCTCCGCTCATTTCTCGCTCTCCACCTTCAAAAATCCATAACTTTTTAATTTTTCCGTGTGTGAGGGCTTATTTTGTGCGTAACAAATTTTACTTTCCGTGATTGAAAAAAAGGGCATGTACGTCACGTTCTTGGGGGCTCAGTTTTTACGACTTTTACTCTTCGCTCCAAATAACACCTCTGCTTTATTCTTTGGTTCGGTACGATCACGGTGATACCAAATTTATACAGGTTTTATTGTGTTTTAATAAATTTTTCAAAAATTCAACGAATGTGTACGAAAAAGAAAAAAAAAAATGTTGCCATCTTCTGATGCTAATAACTTTTTTTTTTACTTGGTGTACGGAGCGGTGTGCAGTGTCATTTTTTTGCAAAATTAGCCGACGTTTTCATTGCTACCATTTTGAGGACTGTGCGACATTTATTAATATAAATATTTATTATTTTTTAACCTTTTTTTAAAAAAATATTTCTTAGACCCTCTAGGATACATTAACCCTAGATGGTCAGATCTGACGAAGACCCAAGGCTGTCATGGCAACCTATCGCCGCCCCCGATGATGTTCGGGCAGATCGTCATACACCCTTCATAGCTCTGCGGCGGATATATACGTCGCAGAGCGTGAAGGGGTTAAAGGAGATGTTTGAAGATTGAAGTTTATGAACAATTGACAATTGACACAATGCATGATAAGCATTTGCATGGTAAGGTATGACTGAAAATAAGGGGGGGGGGGGGGCTTGTGCTTCCTGGAGTATCAGGCTTGCATTTTTTTACTCTACTCACCTGAGGCCACTGGAGAAAGGCTAGCGGTCTACTACTCTTCTTGACTTAAAGATGTATTTGCACTGGCTTACACATTACATGGGAGCTTGGAATTACTAATGGCTGCTAAGTAAAGCATGACTAGTCAAACACTAATCAACCTGAGCTGAATGACTCATACACAGCAGTTGGGGGATGGTGCAGCAATTTATTATTCTGTCTGGCAGGAAGAGAACTGCAGGAGATGATGATGCAATCAGAGAGAAACTCTCCTGTTATGAGAAGCGGCAAAGCAAGCGTCAGAGTAGATATAGAAGAAACAGAGCTTCATTATCATAATGTTATATCTGTTTTATCAGCAAAAAAAGTACAGGGATTAACCAAGATACGATCCTGCATCAGTGTAGCTACAGCATTCTAAAGGTATGTTTGCTTCATAATGCAACAAATCAAATGGTAGGTTTCCTTTAAGGGTTAAAGAAATGTCACAGACACCAAGATTATTGGATTCATTCATATTAACAAAGTAAACAGAAGTCACCTGCATTATAGAAAAATACAGACCTAATCTTGAGTAACTCCATTAAAGCTGTTAGAGAAATCCTCCAACCTGCCACATTTTAGCATCCCCAGTATGAAATTATTAGCCGTACATAACACACTTCTACTGAACCAAACTCTGACTTCTTTTAGAGGAACAACAAGGAATTGCACCCATCCAAAACAGGTCTTAGACTATACAAGACTTGGTTATAAAATATCAGTGTTACATACCTGTATAACTCTAATGTCATCTGTATTGCATGCAAATGTTTTACACTTTAAACACAGCAGACGTTTGTTCTCCTCACTCAGTTCTCTTGGCTTGAAGTTCTTTAAGAAATCCCGCTGTTTCTTCTCGTCTTTTTGGAACCGAAGACTCTGATCAACAAATAATATTTACAACTGTGTATACTGAATATACAGTTTATTTTTTTCATGAAAAATAATTACTCACATAGATATTTTTCTATGCTGTAGTTTTGAGTGACAGCGAGTTATATTTTGGACCAACAGATGGTCTTACATGTCATAGTTGGTCACAAAAACAGAGGCTGCAACAGTTTCATACGTAATTAGAGTTGCATCGGTTTATGCAGAAATTTACATCTATCGTGTAGGGCCTTATTGTTGCCTTGTGTGTAAAAATTTTTAATATACAATTAACACAACTTACATACAAAACAGACAAATATACCAATCTAATGCCAACAATATACTGTAGAGTATTTACGCCCTGAGAGGGGCAAGGTCCAACGTAATGAGAATTCCAAGATGAGAATATCTCAGCAAGGCTTAAGCAAGCTCTTCATTCAGCGGGCCGCTTTCAAAAGCTTCTCCCACCCACTAGGGTTTATTTAAAAAAATTTTTTAGTGGCACTGAGAAGGGAGATTATACCCACAGGGACCACCTTTTTTTTGTTTACAATATTGGATAAAATTTGTAGCCATCGTCACTTCATAAAGTCTATATTTATTTACTATTACAAACTTCAGCTAGCTGTAATTTTGGTACTGTTTTCCACTGTGACGGTATAGATTGTCCCGTTGCTATCGTTATAACGATGCATCTCTGGTCCTTTGTAAGATCATCTGACCCTATATGTAATAAGGCCAACTGTGGGGAGATATCAATTTGTGTGTATCACCATTTTAATCAAATCACATATCTGTGACCAAAATGAGGCAAGTTTAGGGCATGACCACCACATATGTAGTTGCTCCTCTTTAATTCCACATCCCCGCCAACACAGAGAGGTGGAAGGTGTTTTTCCAATTGAAAGTCTCTCTGGTGTGAGATAGCATCTCAGATGCATGTTTAGTGTAATATTTTACGCCTAGATCTAATTAACATGTTAACATATACCGTATATACTTGAGTATATGCCGACCCGAGTATAAGCCAAGACCCCTAATTTTAACACCAAAAACTTGGAAAACCTATTGACTCAAGTATAAGCCGAGGGTGGCATTGGTCACAGGCCCCAGTATATAGCCAGCAAGCCCCACATAGTATATAGCCAGAAAGCTCCCAGTAGTATATAGCCAGCCAGCCCCATGTAGTATACAGCCAGCCAGCCCCCTGTAGTATACAGCCAGCCTGCCCCCTGTAGTATGCAACCAGCCTAGCCTGCCCCCTGTAGTATACAGCCAGCCCAGCCAGCCCTCTGTAGTATACAGCCAGCCCACCCAGCCCCCTGTAGTATACAGCCAGCCCCCTGTAGTATACAGCCAGTCAGCCCACCCAGCCGCACTGAGCATCAGGCCGCCGGAGAGAGAGCATATAAGTTTATTTATTTTATTGACTCGTGTATTACCCAAGGTGAGATTTTTCAGAACATTTTTTGTGCTGAAAAACTCGGCTTATACACGAGTATATACGGCAACTCAATTTATTTACTTTTTCTGGGAGATTAAGGGTAGCATATCCTATTGAAATGCCCCTGACTTTTTCCCCCAAGGGCTCAAATCATTTTCTAAGTGGCCATAAATGCCGATTATTATCCCTTTTTCACTCCGCTAAAATACTTCTTATTTGGAGATATTCGAAGAAATCCCTGTTGGGGAGAGCAAACTAATTTTTTAAATGTTCAAAAGATTTCAGTGCTCCTCAGAGATCAGCAAATATAAGAGTATTCTCATTAAATTTCTGTTTAACCCTATACTACTAACCATTAAATTCCCCAACAATATTGCTTCCATTATTACTCTTATTGGTCTCCCAGTGACAAAATTCTCCTCCAAGTTCAACCACTGGGCTCCAGCATTCTCTAAATGAAATTCCCATTGACATAAATATACCAATAAAATAAGGGTACATTCATAAAGGCATATTTTTGAAAAGTAATCCAGTGTTAAAATTCACCTGCAATCTGCTACTCTTGATTTTTAGTGGAAGACTTCTGTCGTTTTTTGAATCAAGCATGGAAAAAAACCCCATGTGGCCTATTTCACACCATAATGAAGATGTTTTGAGTTCTTAATAGATTTCAGTGTAAAATTGTTGTCTGTCTGAAGGCATTCTTATACTGTACCATAGAATAATACAAAAAATGTTACCTGTTCCAGGAAATACTTCTTGTCTTGTTTCTGTACCTGGACCACAGCTTCATTCATCAGAGTCTCGCATAGCAAATTATTTCTCTCTCTAGTTGCTTGCTCCTTCTTACTTGTAACAAGAAAGCACTTACTGTCCTTTGCTCTGCCTCGTCCTATGTGGCACAATAAAAAATTATTAAGACAAATAAATGAATAGAAATGTGTCAAAGTTTGGCACATCCTAATACCCAGAGTGCCAGGTCATGATTAAACCATGATTAAGGGGGCTGTGAAGCACAGATCAACCTATAATGTGTAGCAAACCAATAGTTATAAATATATTGATACCTCTCACTTGAATCATCTTGGTGACATTGCCAACATACTCATAGAGAAGGACAAGGTTACAAGCTGGTATATCTATGCCTTCATCAGCCACTGATGTAGCGATCAGCAATTTGCTTTCTTTAGAGTGTTGAAAAGTTTCCAGAGCTCCTTTCAGACTGGGTAGAGACATCCCTAAAAGAAGAAGCAAGGTATTTAAAAAAAAGCCGCATAATTGGAAAAAGAGTGCCAAAAAACTGCCAACTGGCTTCATTGGCCATATAAAAATTAAAAATGCTACTGTTATATCAGCTGTGACTATAGGTTTTGGGGGGGTAAATAAGGTTTGTTACATTTAAACAATAGTACTGTTCTTTCCACAGCATGCACTAGATATGAGGTTTTAAAAGGGAAGGTTTCCATTTTGTTTCTGAAACCCCAGGGTGTTAAAAGGTGGGGCGTAGAGTGTACATTAATGAGCATAAAAATAACTTTTTTGATCTTACTAATTGGCTGCAATGAAACAAAGAGTGAAAAATTTAAAGGGGTCTGAATACTTTCTGTACTCACTGTGCAGATCCATGAAATACCAGGGAGTAGTGAGTACAACTAGTTACTTTTATTTTTTCTATCGCTAACCACATATTTAAAAAAAATATTTTAAAAAACCTGATTCCAGACCGCCCCTTTAAAAACTGTTGACTAAACGCAAACTCTTCTGACATTTTCACATGCATGTTTGGCTCTAAATATGGAGACACAATGAAGCTTAAAGGGAGCCTGTCACCAGGGACCTCATTTTCAATGAAGACAGATTGTAAAAGCCCATGACACCTGCAGTGCAAAAATGCCTCTCTGCCATTTCTAAGCATTTGCATTACAATATAATTGTGTGTTTTAACTTACTCTTGCATCCTGACAAAATCCTGGGGTAGTCACAGGGGCTGGACTTTGGTTTGGATGCATTTCAAAAAACAACATGTGACTTGTATGAGCTGCAGGCTGCCTCCATCTTTGTGCTCCTGTACAGCTTGTCCCTCCCCCACTGATGTCAGCTCTGATGACCTCTGAGAAGGAGCAGGAGGTGGAGCTGTACAGGAGCACAAAGGAGGGGGCTAAGATCTGAGGAGTGAGTAACACAGACAAGGCACATGTTGTTTTTTTAAATGCCTCCAAACCAAAGTCCAGCCCCTGTGACTACCCCAGGATTTTGTCAGGTTGCAAGAGTAAGTGATAACACACAATTATATTGTAATGCAAATGCTTAGAGAAGGCAGAAAGGCAAATTTGCACTGCAGGTGTAATAGGCTTCTGCAACCTGTCTTTAGTGAAAATGAGGTCCCTTGTGACAGGTTCCCTTTAAGACGTCATCTCTGCAAGTAGCTTATCTACCAAAGTACAAAACAATTGGGAATACAGAAATCCAACAGCCTGATCCTTATTGAGAAGGACTCCAAACAAATTAAAATTGTAAGTAGTAAGTAATTGTAAGTAGTGTAAGCATTTTGTTACTGCAACTGGTACTGAATTCCAGATTATCAGAATTTTCTTTGTATTCTTGCGTGTTCTCTGTTACCTATTTTGTCCTGTCTTTTGCTCCTCCCAATCAAGATTTCTGGCCTCAAGAAGCTGAGTTCTGGAGTTTCAATAATCCATTTATTTAAAGCCTAAAAATAAAAGACATAGTTGAGTTGGTATAGAAATAACAGCATAAACCTATTTCTTAATATGCAACGGGAAATACTGTATGATGTTATGCAATAAAACTTAATAAAAAGTATTTTGGAAAAAAAGAAATAACAGCATAAAGATACCTGACACTGCAAAATCTTTAAGAACTTGGACCTTTGGGTGTTCAGCGAAAATAGACAGGTATGAGTGTTCTTTTTGACAAATAGTCAATTTGGTTAGTTGGCTGCCCTCCTTCTCCTGCAGCTTAGCCATGGTCCTACACCTCATACGATACAGCATCTGTGCTACATTCATTTCAATAGGAGCTGAGGTTCAGTTCCACAATATGGCTGTTATACAGCAAACACAGGCCTCTATATACAGTTCCATCCATTTAATAGGTTCTGACATTCGGAACCAGCCAGAACAACTGGAGACCGAGCCAGACAACTTTTTTTAGGAGGTACTTATTGTCAAAGCAGAAACGACACTCTTATCTCACAAGTTCACCTGCCACAACACTTAGACTAAACAAAATATGGTGAAAGCACATAGATTAAAATATATATATATAACTTTTAATGATATAATGTTAAAAAATGAATAAACACTCTCAACCACCAAAGTGTCTCAATGCCCACTTGGTTATGCATCAATTGGATGTCTGTAGGGCCAAGGGTGATTGTAGGGATCACAAAACCACGCATAGAAAGTTATAACAGATGGTGACTCTATTATCTAGACCAGTGCATGATAGAAAATGGATAGATCTCACCCGTCTAGTCGTCACAGTGAGGAGAGTAGAGGATGATGACTCCTGGGCACCTGTAGGTCAGGATTAAGATGACTGCAATGCCCCTATTGTGCCCTCAGTCAGATCACCCTTTCGTCCCAAATGTTACTCCCATCCTGACAAGGACGGTCCCAAGCTGTCCCTACAAGTGACAATGCCCTAGTTTGCCCCACGGATCAAATACTTTGGCATTCCCGACGCGTTTCCAGTGCCACTAAGTGAGAAACCGTCATCAGGGGAATCTTGATAAGTAGTATTGGATGGCTGCAGACCCGCCGACAGTGGTCAGTGTATGTGGGTGAGACAGTGGTGCAACCCACTCCTGTAGTAGAGGTACTTATTGCTGTCCTACAATTTGTGACATGCTGAGGAGGTATTAATTTCTACACTGTGGTATTTACTGCTGCTAGGGAATCATTTGTTTTCTACATATTGGCAAGCACTGCTGGTGGTAATAGTGATATCTGTCTTTTGTTGCTGCACTGGCAGAAGGTATATGGGTGCTACTTGGTACCAATAGCACAAATAGATTAAAAAGCAACTGTAAAGGTTTTTTTTCCACAAGTCAATAGCTCTTGGTATGGCAGGCGCTAGCACCCCGCTTACCCGGGCAAGTGCCAAGGCCCCAGAGCTGGCGCCCTGGCTCTTGGGATGTAAAAAAACTTTGACTTTATCTTTGTTACCTATATGCAGTAGTTTCTTTGCTATAGCCCTCACATTACCTAATTGCTGCAATGGCTGTTTTCTCTCCATGTGCTTATAAGCCCTATGACTCCATACTGTGTTTACACTTTGTTTATGGTCGGTTTCATCGCAGGGGAGGAGCTGCTGCAGGGGAGGAGGTCATGTGACAGTGAATGCAGCAGAGCTGGATGTGTCCAAGACAGTGAATGCAGATGTCCCCTGTTCCCCATCAGTCCCTCCATCCCAGTGACTTTACAGAACTTTCTCTGTCTCTGCTCTACTCAGGCTGCTCCTTTTCCCAACCTTGTCTTCGACAGTATCAGCTCTGTGTAGATAAGCTTTTAACCCTTAGTGCTCATACACCACAGGCTATAGACTTTGTGTGCTAATGATTTCTACCACTTATTGCATGTTCCCTGCTTCTCCATGTGATGGGAGCTGCCAGGCTAGTCACCATATACACCCTTTATCTGCACTGTGCAGTGTATTTAGTTGTGGGAAACTAAATGGATTTAATGCTAAGTTACAATATAACATTTCAACATCCAAGAGAAATCTAATATACAAATTCTCACCGCCACTAACGCCCTGGTGTTCACAAAAAGAAGGGTGCGGGTCTCTGGATTTTCTTGATAAGATTCCAATAAAATAAACTGCAGTTCATCAAGCTTTGGGTTTTCATTATCTTTTGCAATTTCAATCAACAATGGCAACTCAGCTGCAGGAATAGAAGAAAAGAAAATAATAACAGTGTCTGGTCACTACTCAAAACTCAGAGTATGGATTTAATTAAATGGGGCAATTAAAAAGCATAGACTGATTTTGTTTCCACAGACAAGCAAATGACAGCCTAACTGGGAACTATGAGCCACAGTTATTAAAGCGTTTGCGCCAGTTTTTCTGTCTGACTTTGCACTAGAAAGAACATGCAAACTGCTTGCATATGTATTTAGAAATTTCTGTGGCAGTTTTGTTTCGCAGCGGCACTGTATCCGAAGACAGAAAAAATGTGCACCTGAAGGGGCGTGTTACCGCTTAGTTGGTTAGTGCACCACAATTCTGTCCGACGTGCACCACAATTCTACAGCATGAAGAAAGAGCGCCCAAAAAAATGGTGCACACTTCCAGAGCATTGCAAGGGACACCAGATTAATGAAGACTGTGCGCCAGTTTTGATTAACCCCTTAACGCCGAAGCCACTTTTCACCTTCGTGATACGGCCCATTTTTTCAAATCTGCCCTGTGTCACTATAAGTGGTTATAACTTTGGAACACTTTAACATATCCAAGTGATTTTGAAATTGTTTTCTCGTGACACATTGTACTTCATGTTAGTTACAAAATTTTGGTGGTATGTTTTGCATTTATTTATGAGAAAATCAGATATTTGGTGAAAATTTGGAAAAATTCTCAATTTTTGAAATTCAAAATGTTCTACTTTTTCCATACACGAGTCATAACACCAGAAAACGTAATAACTAACATTCACCAAATGTCTACTTTATACCTCCGTGTTTTTTTATACATACTATCATTTTTGTAAGTTTTTTTGCGACATGAGATGCACTTTACAAATACTTCATTTAAGTGGGTCTGTAGCTTTCTGATGAGATTTTATTAACTCTTTAATGTATGGAGGAAAAGAAAATGGTCAATTTTGGGTTCTTTTTTTTGTATATTTTGGGGGTCGTACACCATACACTAAACATACTATAATATTTTTATTCTATAGATCACTACAATTACGGTGATACCTCATTTACCGTATATACTCGTGTATAAGCCGAGTTTTTCAGCACAAAAAATGTGCTGAAAACCTAATCTCGGCATATACACGAGTTAATTAAAAAAAAAAAATTAATACTCACCCTCCGGCTCCCGGTCCTCGGCGGCGGCTCCTAGTCCTCGGCGGCAGCTCCCGATCCTCTGCGGCGGCTTCTCTCTTCATGTGCCGGCAGTCGCGTCTATGCGACTTGCCAGCGGGCGCACAATATGATGTAGCGGTGTCGCCGCTGATGACGTCATCAGTGGCGACACCGCCGCATCTCACTGTGCGCCCGCCGGCAAGTCGCATGGACGCGACTGCCGGCACGTGAAGATAGAAGAGAGAAGCCGCCACAGAGGACCGGGAGCCGCCGCCGCCGAGGACCGGGAGCCGCCGCCGCCGAGGACCGGGAGCCGCCGCCGCCGAGGACCGGGAGCCGCCGCCGCCGAGGACCGGGAGCCGCCACTAAGCATCAAAGGTGAGTATCGTCGGAGGGTGAGTATTAAGTTTATTTTTTTTATTATTCGCTAGGCATACTGAGGGCAGGCTGTATACTACTAGGGGCAGGCTGTATACTACTAGGGGCAGGCTGTATACTACTAGGGGCAGGCTGTATACTACTAGGGGCAGGCTGTATACTACTGGGGGCTGCTGTATACTACTGGGGGGCTGCTGTATACTACTGGGGGGCTGCTGTATACTACAAGGGGCTTGCTGTATACTACAAGGGGCTTGCTGTATACTACAAGGGGCTTGCTGTATACTACAGGGGGGCTGCTGTATACTACAGGGGGGCTGCTGTATACTACAGGGGGGCTGCTGTATACTACAGGGGGGCTGCTGTATACTACAGGGGGCTGCTGTATACTACTAGGGACTGCTGTATACCACTAGGGGCTTGCTGTATACCACTAGGGGCTTGCTGTATACTACTAGGGGCTTGCTGTATACTACATGGGGGGTGCTGTATACTACTAGGGGCTTGCTGTATACTACAGGGGGCTGCTGTATACTACTAGGGGCTGCTGTATTCTTCTGGGGGCTGGCAGGCTGTATACTACTGGGGGGGTTTGACCAATGCATTTCCCACCCTCGGCTTATACTCGAGTCAGTCGTTTTTCCCAGTTTTTGGTGGTAAAATTAGGGGTCTCGGCTTATACTCGGGTCGGCTTATACTCGAGTATATACGGTATATAGTTTTTTTAAATATATTTTACAATTTTACAGGAAAAAAACGAATATAAAGAAAATCTCATTTGTTTTTGCATCGCCATCTTTTCAGAGCTATAACTTTAATATTTTTTTGTTGACGGTGCTAGTTTAGGGCTTATTTTTTACATGTTGAGTTGTCCTTTTCAGTTTTACCATTTTGGTGCACAACTTTTTTTTCATCACTTTTTGGAACATTTTTGTGAAGGGATTTGATGAAAATTTACATTTTTGGCGAGTTTTTCGCGTTTTGTTTTTATGGCGTTCACCGTACGGGTGCAATAATATTTCTGACTTATTGAACAGATTGTTACGGACGCAGCGATACCAAATATGTGGGGGGTTTTGGTGATTTTAAGGTTTTGTCACTTTATTAGATGTGTATAGGGAATGTTTGTGTTTAGGGGACTTTAACTTTATATAATTAATTCTTTTTATTCAAAAGTGTGTTTAATTTGTGTTTTTTACTTTTTTTCTTTACTTTTACAGGTTAGCTTGAACAAGCAATCCACTGATCACTTGTTCAAGCTATTCTTCACCTAATACAGTGTAATACAGATGTATTACACTGTATTATGTGACACATTGAGCATGCTCTTCATGCTCAGTGTGTCACAGCCGGGTCCTGCCAGAAGGACCGCACTGGCAGTCCCGGGGCTGCGATCGGAGCAGCGGACCCCCCCGGTAAGCGCCGCGGGTGGGGGATCCGATTCCAGCTAAATGCCCCTGACACGCCGCGGTCAGCGCAACCGCGGCGTGTTGGGGGTTAACACCTGCGATCGGAGAAATCTCTGATCGCGGGTGTTAGAGGCAGGTGTCAGCTATAATATATAGCCGATACCCGCAACTTCTGGCGCCGGCTCCGTTCAGGAGCCGGCACCAGAAGCTGGACGTACTATTACTGCATTTTGCGGGAACGCAGCTCCCGCCATGTAGTAATAGTACCTCAAATGTCGGGAAGGGGTTAATCTGCCGTACCCTGCACACTCCACAGATAAACTGCACATAGGACAGACTGCACTAGTTTTGAGAAATGTGGCCATAGTGGTTTGCAATTGGTGGGGAGTATCAGAGAACAATTTAAGCCTATGGATATTTATTGGAAAAATGGCAGGCAGGAATAGCGGCTTGCTACAGGCTTATTGAATTACAGAATAACCCCAGGTAAACTAAAATGGAGTCACTTTTACTTCATCTCTTCTAGTTAGCACAATCTATGCCTGCTGCCCCCACCATCTTATGGTTTGAAGCCCCCATGGTATATATAAGTAAACCCTTACATTAAACTGAAAGCCCTTACATTATAAACTTTTTGTGCCCTGACCGATGTCCATTTTGTTAATGTCCTGCTCTCTACTCAACAGGTGTTTTTCTGGCCCTGATAAGTGCCTCCTCACTAAACAGCCACCTCTATGCCCTAGGTGGAACTTCCTTACCAACCCTGAGTAATTTTCTTCTAATTTATTTAGCTTGCTGAATCATTCAGAATATTTGGGTATGCACACACTGTGGTATATGACATGGGTCAAAGTATATGGTTGAGCTTTTTGTTTGAAATTCTGATGTTGATCGAAATCCATGAGTCCACCCGCAGAAAACAAACATGATGGACCTCTCATTTACTTCAAACTACGTTAACCACCATCTAACCGATGCGAGCCTTTGTAACAAGAATGGAACAAATGCAGATCATTTGAAGAACCATGAAGTAATGTAAAGCTTACTGTAGACATTGCAGGTTGTCATGCGCATTTGTGTTATGTATAGTGCATTTTTTATGTAGATTCACAAGGTGTTTTTTTTCCTTGTTTTTGTGGTTTTGAACCCACTTTCCACCAAACATCAGTTTCTGAACACATGTGGGGTATTTACCACTTGAAGTACAATGTGTCCTGAATAATAATGGCAAAATTACTTGCAGTAATTACTCATAACTAAATCACTAATTTTCTAAGGCCAATGGCACATGACCGTGCTCGGTCCGTGAAAACCAGAACATCTGCTGGTTGGATTTCACATACTCAGAGGAATGCTGGGGACGGATATCCTTGCATCACAGTTATATATATATAATGTAAGGTGTCCTGGCTGCACTGTACTAAAATCATGATTACCGCAGGGAAGAAAGGGATTCTTTGCATCTTACATCACTGTGATGCATGGACTCTTTTTCCCAGCTCTGTGCTTGGTCTGGTTTTCACGGACTGAGGACAGTCGTGTGTTGCTGGCTAAGTGCTCTAAAGGTAATTTTTAAAAAAGTGACAAATCTTTTCCATTAGTCCAAAGGGGTTAAATCTCTTGCAAATAATAAGTTTTATTTTATACCTTCAAACTTTTTTGCCAGTTCTTGTTCAGTCTCAGTAAAAGTCCCATTTCTGATATTACTGAAAAAGTTTTCTAAGAACTCCAGGGCATCCTTTGTACGAGCATCATCGTTAATTATTAAAGCATCGTTAAATTTCTGTGGAAATACAAAAACAATGTATTAAATTAATAAAACATGCTGTGTGATATGGGCAATCAAGTTCCCTAACATGATATTGGACAAAGCCCATTCATGCTGCAAAACAGGGTGGCACGGTGGCTGAGTGGGTAGCACTTCTGCCTTGCAGTGCTGGGGTCCTGGGTTCGAATCCCACCCAGGTCAACAGCTGCAAAGAGTTTGTAGGTTCTCTCCCACACTCCAAAACATACTGTTAGGTTGTTTAGATTGTGAGCCCCATGGGGACAGGGACCAATTTGACATGCTTTGTGCAACGCTGCGTAATCTGTGTGCGCTTTATAAATAAAGAATTATTATTATTATTATGTAAATTATTGTTTCAGATCGAAATAGTGGAATGCAAGGCAATGGCTGCACTCCACCCCCTGCCATAGTAGCTGAAAGTCATGGCAAAAGCCACATGTTTTCTGTTTGAATAGTGGTTGGAAATGCTGGGGATAACAAGATAGATTGAAAAAAAAAAATGTTTTTTTTTTCAAAACTTACCAAACATAGCAATTTGGGGCTTCTCATGCTGCATTTAAAACACATTCAACACGTTGGAACATGTTTGAAAACATGATTTGAATCCACAATCATTCTAAATATACACCTACAAGCACAAAACTAAGCCATTTTTAGCCAAAAAGTATACAAATCTTTATTTCATTTCATTAAAAAATTACATATTCCACAAAAGGAAGAAAAGGGGGGAGTGGGGGATACAGGCAGATAGTGAGGATGTCACACAGGGATACTTAAAAACATGAGCGTCTGGGAGAGTAATGAGTATTAAAACATCATGTTACATGGGTTTAGAGAGGATCATACAATTCATACAAAAGTATATGACAACGGCCATGCACGAGATACTAATAAGTGTTCAAACTGATAATGCAGCTTTTTAAATATATAAAGTGCTCAGTGCATGTGCAAAAAATACATTGTAAACATACCCATGTTTAGATTATGTCTCCCGTCTGCTGTGGATAGATTCCCCGACGCGCGTTTCGGCGCCTTCGTCTGGGGGTATTGTTCCTATGAATGCAGCTGGATTTTATTTAGGGATCGGCCAATGAAGAAATCGTGCACTCACCTGATTTAAGTTATTAGTTCAAACCGGCGGAGCTACTGGGCGCACACACGCTGGAAGGTGTCCGCCCCCAGTCCACGCTCATCTCCGTGCACGTGACCAGTCATGTGACGGTGACGTCACACCCGGACACGTGACCGGAGGGAGAGTCATGGGAACAGGGGGCGGATCCCACAGCCCGTGCGCGCACACCCCCGCTTTATTATCAGGTGAGAAGTGTACCAATGTAGGAATCAATGGGAGGAGAAAAAGAAACAGCTAATGGAATGATTCTGAAATTACTAACATTTCTATTAGACATCGATTATTCCAAAGCAGGGTAGATTGTACATATTCTATATCAATGATCCATAAAAACAAAAGAGAGAACAGCAAAACAGAGGGATATATAATAGTTATAAATAGGTTCTTAAGCGGATTATGCATTTCTCTATTAAAGGTATATGGACCAAAATATATATGTATTTATATATGTTATGGATCACTTCCATTTTGGGAATAGATGGTGAAGGGAAGTGTGGGAAGGTGATGAGTGAAGGTGATGGGGTGAAAGAATGGGTGAGGTGAGAAATGGGGGAGGGAGGGGGGGGGGTTGAAAATAGAAGAGGTCCATAAAATTTCCCATATATGGCTCATTGTCTTATATAACAACTAGGACCAAATAGGGCCTTATCTATATGTGAGTGCTGTTAATAAACCATGTGATTGTATGCATAAAATGTTCCCATAAAAAGGTAACACGGTGATAGATGCAGAATGTGACATAATTGTTGTTCACATATGGATGCTTCATAATATATGTGCTTGAAAAATAAAAAATCACCTCATCACCTTCCCACACTTCCCTTCACCATCTATTCCCAAAATGGAAGTGATCCATAACATATATAAATACATATATATTTTGGTCCATATACCTTTAATAGAGAAATGCATAATCCGCTTAAGAACCTATTTATAACTATTATATATCCCTCTGTTTTGCTGTTCTCTCTTTTGTTTTTATGGATCATTGATATAGAATATGTACAATCTACCCTGCTTTGGAATAATCGATGTCTAATAGAAATGTTAGTAATTTCAGAATCATTCCATTAGCTGTTTCTTTTTCTCCTCCCATTGATTCCTACATTGGTACACTTCTCACCTGATAATACAGCGGGGGTGTGCGCGCACGGGCTGTGGGATCCGCCCCCTGTTCCCATGACTCTCCCTCCGGTCACGTGTCCGGGTGTGACGTCACCGTCACATGACTGGTCACGTGCACGGAGATGAGCGTGGACTGGGGGCGGACACCTTCCAGCGTGTGTGCGCCCAGTAGCTCCGCCGGTTTGAACTAATAACTTAAATCAGGTGAGTGCACGATTTCTTCATTGGCCGATCCCTAAATAAAATCCAGCTGCATTCATAGGAACAATACCCCCAGACGAAGGCGCCGAAACGCGCGTCGGGGAATCTATCCACAGCAGACGGGAGACATAATCTAAACATGGGTATGTTTACAATGTATTTTTTGCACATGCACTGAGCACTTTATATATTTAAAAAGCTGCATTATCAGTTTGAACACTTATTAGTATCTCGTGCATGGCCGTTGTCATATACTTTTGTATGAATTGTATGATCCTCTCTAAACCCATGTAACATGATGTTTTAATACTCATTACTCTCCCAGACGCTCATGTTTTTAAGTATCCCTGTGTGACATCCTCACTATCTGCCTGTATCCCCCACTCCCCCCTTTTCTTCCTTTTGTGGAATATGTAATTTTTTAATGAAATGAAATAAAGATTTGTATACTTTTTGGCTAAAAATGGCTTAGTTTTGTGCTTGTAGGTGTATGTTCTCTAAAAGCCAGCCAGATGACTTTTGACCGAAACTTAGAAAGGGTCGACAAATAGAACGCCATTATCTTGGCACTATAGATATTGCAAATTTATACCCTTTTCCATATTTGTAGCCCAATTTTTTGCATTACTAATCATTCTAAATACAAGATTTATTGCAGAACAAAAGCATACAGGCAGGGGTTACGTGCAGGATAGGTTGCGTAGGTTTGTTCTTAAGTTGAATTTGTATGTAAGTCGGAACTGTAGTTTAGAATTGTAACCGCAGCCAGAATTGTTTTTGGTCTTTGTGACAATTGGATTTTAAAATGTTGGATTGTCATAAGACTCAGAATTAACAATAAAGCTTGATTGCAGACACGTTTGATAACTGTTATAGCTGATTATTATAGCTTAGGGCTAAAGTACAGTGAATTACCAACATCAGTGGGTCCCTTTGTAGGAAGGGGTCTTCTGTAAGTCCGGTTTTCTTAAGTAGGGGACCGCCTGTATTGAGAGTTTCAATTGCAATTTGACAACGCAGGCTAAGGGCAGAACAACATTGGTGAGGACTCCCTGTCATATCTAACCCTGGTTGGTGCCAGTATTGTAGCTTAGCTATATAAAGATGTATGGCACCATACCAGTTACAAAATAGTTAGTGGATATTTTTTAATTTCTCCTGTACCACTAATGAAAAGAACAGCCGGTCAAACATGTGCTCTACTTGTCTTATCCTCTATTCCTTCCACCATAACTATTTCGGTCAACTCCAATGAATGGAGCAGAAGAGCATGTGTCCTATCTGCTACATTATTCTTTTGGGATGCCGCAGGGTAACGGACCGTCGTGCTCAAGATCCGTGGGGGTCCAACAACTGAGACCCCCACAGAACAGCAACATAGCCCCTATGCTGTGGATACCTTGTTTCCCCTTAAATAAGACAGTGGGGGACATGTGTCACTCCTATTACGTTCTTTTTCTTTTTGTGCAACTTTTTGTGAGACTTTTCACAGTTTTAGACTTTTTAGTTGCACAATCCAGCAAACCAAAGTTAGCAGCCTCTAGGATTTAATGCCGTGTGCTTTATTTCTCTTTGTAGCCCAGATGTTTGTTAAACGTGTGAGACTTTTGGGCTCTGAAATTGTCCTATTATTGCACCTAATAAGTCCCAAAACAGAGCATGCTAGACCCACACTTACTTTTGGGAGCTACTTTTTGGACTAAAAAGTCTCACACCACAAAAATTTGCACAATTGATACTAAACAGGTAACTCATCACATGTATCACAAAGGCAATAACTTAAGATACATTTCAATGACTAACTAGCCAACTGCAGGAAACTTGAAAAAGTGGCAGCCGATAAACTATCATTCATGTGCCCCAGTGTCTTATATTAATTTTTGCTCCTAAAGAGACACAAGGTTTTTTTTTCAGGGGATGTCTTGGGGGTTCATGTTTTCCATGAACAAGAATTCCGATTTATTGGTGAACAATAAAAAAAAAACATTAATATACTGTAGTCATGTTGTCACATACATCAGCATAACCATCTGAATTCCATAAAGAAAGTCTTGCGATTCTATTTCCATGAACAACAATCTAAATTTAATGATCCCAGTATCTATGGACAAAAAGCAACATTTTTTTTATTTAAAGGCCATTCTGTCAACAACTTCCTTATAACTCTCCAAACTCTGAATTAGTAGATAATTTTTTTGCCCATTTCTTTTGACCTACCCTTAAATGTTCAGTGTATGTAAACAATGCACTACAGATGTGACTCTCCTTTATCTTATCTTCCAGCTGTAATGTGTAGCATGCCTTTTGGGTGCTAACAATCCACTGCTCATATTGCTTTGTCCCATACTGCCGGTTCTGGATATTTGACATTGTTTCTAAAAAGAAAACACAAAACTATTTATCTGATCTATTTTAAATAGATTAAGAAATTTTAAATGTGGCTGGATATCACCAATGCTACGTTCAGTTATATTCTTAGAATCTAATCACATGTAGTTTATGAAGCCAAATACAGGAGGGCTACATGCTGGCACAACTGACTTGTTTCTCTCATGGACATTTTCATGGCTGAGTTGCATCCATTTTTCACAGATCGTTATGAACAACGATATAGTACATGTACATACAGATGTTGTATAGTTCAGACTTGGACATGATCTACTTTATAACAGAAATTATATTAACTATACAGCCAAACACAACTAAACACAAATTCTTGTGAATTGCCCCAATAAAAAGTACTGCATTTAGTGTTGCTGTGGCACATGTCGGTTTTTAAGTGTCATGTGAACAAGACCCAAAACAGCCACACTGACCCCTGTATAAGGTAATGCTAAATATGATTATTACCAATATGGGGAAACACTGATTTTGCCATCTGTTCTATTTCTGCCATGATTTTCCTTATAACTTCAGCAAATGGATCTTGTTCACGTTGTCTTGTCTCGCGGATGCCTAAAAGAAACACCTCCATTGAGTGACCGTAGTTTATGGCAAACTTTGGGACTTCCATTTACACATAACTGGGAGATTTAACAAAGCTCTGGGGATGTTCTTACATTTCTCTGGCTTATATACCACTCTCTCCAGCTCTTCCACATTTTTCTTGACAGTAGATATCTCCTCAATGTCCAAGTTAGCACATAGCTTACTAATGTAGATGACAGCATCCATCATAGAACGGGACTTTCCAGTGCCGACTGAGGCTGTTAACCCAATTATCTATATGGAAAACAGAAATTAAATTGGTGAAGCAGAAACTGAGGTAATGCCAACACCTCAATTTGGTGTGAATCTCTGATATACATAGTAAGTATACTCTTTATAAAAAAACAAAAAAATGAAGCATTACTGGCAGAAAACAATTAAGCAGTCCCTTGAATCTAATTCTCAGGTATTTGCATGTGATTTCCGAGCTAATCTCTGGCCTTAGAGAGGGGACCTCCAGAGGAGGTAGGAATGTTTTTATTTATTTTTTTTCAGAAAATCCTCTTTAAGCAACTTTAGAAACAAATTGTCACATTTAAATTGATTTTTTCAGTTCTATTTCTATTTTTATTTCTATTTCAAATGGAAATTTAATAGAATGTTGAGTATTCATATAATCTCATAACAAACCTTTTCAGATAACGGTGCTTGCATATATTTTCTTTATTAGCACATTGTGCGTTAGAGGGGTCCTCTTATCTTTTGGCCAGAGTGAACAGCAGAGTGAAGGCATAAGCCTTGCCTGTATTACACAGAAATCCCAAGCACTTATTGCTAGATATAGTAAATAGGGATTACAGCTGATGACTGTATGTCTAGGATCTATGACACTTTGGGATATGCTTCCTACCAAAGAACACCTCTAACAAGGAGGGACTGTGACAGCATAAAATATACTTCACCTGAGGAAGTTTTTCACCAGGACATCCTATTTTCAGATCAAGATACTGAAACATTAAGACATTGTAGGGGTGGTGGCCTATTGTATTGTGACATTCATCAAAAATCAACAAGGTAAAAATGGAAAGCGAGGGCACACTCCCATCAGTTAGACAATTGACCAGAATCTGAGGTGTGAGAATGATGATGTCACTATCTTCTATTTTCATCCCCACAGGAACATTTTCATTTTCTTCTCCAGAAAATCCCTCAACTTTGTATCTAGTTTGAGAAAGAAATTGCTATTACAGACAATTATTGTTGCTCTCGGCATCACACGCCCTGGCTCCATATATAAATACTATTTTTTTGACATGGTACATACTCAGTGTTCTCAAAGTATTCATAAAAAATCCTTTTCTGCTGCTCATACACAGGAACTTTTGTAGCCATGAATACAACTTTTCCTTTCTGTCCTTTCGGCAAAGATTTGAGATGATGATCACAAATGGATAATGCCACAAATGTCTTCCCCGATCCTATTAAAAGGCATACAACAAATATTTAACTGAAAATATATAGCATAAGATAATATTAATGCTCGTTGTTTGCCTACCAGAGCAAAGCTGCCTAACGGTTTATTATAGAGTATATATGCACACTTCTGTGCAATACCTTACTCATAGACAGGTTTTGTTATAGTTTTAACCCTAACCATAGATACTATCACAGCAATGAAGACACAGTCTGTTATTTATCATTGATTTTCCTGGGCTTTTTTGGCGTAAAAAGTCTCAAAGTAGTCCCATTGAGGGTTTTTGAGACTTTTCATTATTAAAAGTTTTACAGCCAAATCAAATATTCATTCAACACTTTGACCATTTTATGATATCATGGTACTACATGTTACATTATGTTTCAACATTTGTAACAGCCTTCAAGTGTTTGTAACTTTAAAACATAAAGTTAACTCTTCTAAACACTGAATGTGCTCTTAATTTATAATTCAGCATGTCACAGTGTACTATAAATTTGCTATTTCTTAAATTGTTCATGAAAAAAAAATTATATAATGACCCCTTTAATTACTACAATGTAATGTGTGCAGCTTTATAGAGACCCCTTTACAGTGTGCCATTCAAACTGACCTGTAGGAGCACATATGATTGTATTCTTGCCATTATATGCAGGCTGGGCCAGTTCTTCCTGATAACTTCTCAGCTCGAAATCTTTAATCGATCTACGGGTAGCACCTAACAGGATATAAAATAATCAGCCATTATAACCACCTGCCATTATGTACACAACATTTACAGCCACAACTCTGGTCTTCATACAAACTAGACACACTTATATATGTAATGTTTTGATTTACAGCATTTTTGGAAACACCTTACAAAGAGCTCCATTATAATATGGAAATGTCCTTATCCTATGTAATATACTACACTAATACTCTAGTCAAACAAGTCAGCAAATGATAAACGTTGTAAGCTTATGTTAACCTTTCGCTATGTTACACAGTGGGTATTAAAAGTATTCATATCCCTTGATGTTTTCTTCATTTTGAAACATTACAGCCACAAACATAAATTAGTTTTATTGAAAATTTTTGCTTTTCCATTTTTTTTACTGGTCACTGTATTGGTTCTCAGTTTGATTCAGATTAACTAAACCTACCCATCAATTGAGTACTTGTAGCTTCATTTCCATGGGACTGCGTTGCAAAAGCTAATATGTGAGAAAAAGATAAAGAAGTTACAAATAATACTTTGTATAGCTATTAAACAAGTATAACCCATATTCGGCCAGCTGAAGCAATATCTTATTTCAACCTTCGCCCACCTCAATATTGAACAGTTTTCTTTTAAAGGAAACCTACCACTTGTAGTGGCAGGTTTCTGATGGAAATACCGGAGCTTATTTTCGTTAGTGTTTTAAACCGCGGTATCGCGGTTTAAAACACTTTTTAAACTTTATAGCCGGCGCAGGCAGTGCGCGCTTACCGTGCGCGCGGCTACATAGGAAGTGAATGAGAGCCGCGCGCATGGTAAGCGCCGAGCGCGTACCTGCCTGCGCCGGCTATAAAGTTTAAAAAGTGTTTTAAACCGCGATACCGCGGTTTAAAACACTAACGAAAATAAGCTCACCCTGAGCTGGTGCCCGGTATTTCCATCAGAAACCTGCCACTACAAGTGGTAGGTTTCCTTTAAGCTCTAATCCCTTTGGTGAATTTGATACCCTAAACAGATTTTTTTTTTTTTTTTCAAACAATGAGGACCTAGAAATATTGAATGGAAAGAGAATTACAGCTTTGTTCAAAATATTTGTAGCTTCTGGAATTGTTGAATGTAGATGACTAACTAAAAGTATTACTACTATATGAACATTTGGAGAGTGCAAACTTAGACTGGACCTACTTAAATGACTATTGCAAATGTCCAATGATTAACACAGCTCATCAGACTGTCTATGCCAATTCTATACCATCTACTACTTGGCTTATTTTATGCCACAATTCAGTGGCAAAATTCTTGACAACATTTTGGTCTCTTAAGCCACTTTCCTTTTTCCTATCAATGCCATATCTACCTAGCCACCCACTCATGATAAATGTGCTACACAGCATGTTTCTGGGGTAGGGAAGATAAGGGATGACACCCAATCAGCTTAGCTCTGTTCGTTTCAATATAATTAATGGCGATTGTGAGCCTTAAACAATTACCTGGCTGAAAGTTGTTATCAATTGTCGGTTGTTCTGTGAAATGGACTGTAAAAACGCTGTTTTCTTCTCCAGATTCTTTTACTGGTTCATCTTTTTTACTGGGATGAGCTAAACATAAGAGTGATTAATTCAATAACATTATAATATAAATACTGATTCATTTCCCTATTGTTGTTATGTGGCTGTGCGTGCACAAGGCTGCACAAAATGCAATACTTTTTAATGGAACAGAGCACATGGGCATTTCTTGTCCACAGACCATGATAATGTGTTCCATTAGTCCTAGTCAGAAGCATTTTTCACTGTACTACATTTTATGAGGATACACAAGGATGTAAGACATATGAAAACGTCTATTTTTCGCAGCCGAAATCAGCTCAATTGTATGAATAAAGCCTAAGGCTGGGGACACCATGAAACCCATACATATATAAACACTCATGAACTGTAATCTACTGTTTAGCAGGGAAGAAAGGACACCTTGCATGTTATTTAACCATGATGCTCGGCAGTATGTACAAGATTCAGGGACCGGCCACAGTTGTTACATCCACAGTATGGGTTTAAAGGGAACCCGTCACCACTATTTTCACAAATACAGGTAGTGGCAGGTTCCTATAGAGCTCTAGTAACTATCTGACACCCTGCTTTTAGCTAAAAATTGTTCCCCTCAGATCCCCATAAAATCAGAGTTATAATCTTGCCTGGTATCTATGCAGCTTTGGAGCGAGTCCACAGGGGGCGTGGCCTAATGTCATGTGACCAGGGTGACATCATCAAAGGTCCTTGAGCTACTTAATATGAAAACTGTACCCCATGTACATATCTGACCACATTAAACAATCACAGCAGCTTACATGGACTTCTACTCCTCTCCATGCAGGCTGTTGTGATTTCATGTGATAAAATATGCTGTGATTTCATGATATATATGCTTAGTGGTACAGTTCCTAATGCTACAAAAGCTATAGGACCTGTGATGATGTCACCCTGGTCACATAACATTATAGAAGCATACAGAGATAGGTATGGGGAGGAGCTGCTGGATTCAGCCTGAGGAGGCCACGTCCACCTGGACTCGCTGTAGCCATGCTTAGTTACCAGATAAAACTATAAAGTTGAATATATGGGAATATCAGGGGAATAATTTTTAGCTACAAGCAGGGTGTCAGATAGTTACTAGAGCTCTATAGGAACCTGTCACTACCTGTATTTGTGAAAATAGTGGTGACGGGTTCCCTTTAAAATCTGCACTTGTTTAAATCCCACGCAAAAAGTTACAATAGTAATTGGCAACTGGTTATCCCCCAGCAATGGGCTAACACACTGCAATCTTGCTACATGAACAAGCCTTTGGCTTTGTTCACACATGGCATATTTAGTCCATACATTCCTGTGACTTAAAGATGTTGATTCTGCAGTGTGTACATGGTTTTCTACAAGCTGCCCACAGATACTGCATATGGGATGTTCATTGAAATTTTGTTAAGCAAATCTGACAAATATTGAGTTATTAAAGTTTTGATGGAAACTTCTTTTTAAGCAGCATTAGATATTAATGATTCACCTTTGTCACAGATCCAAACATCAAGAACCTCCTCGTATTCTCCTTTTTCTAAAGCCACAGTAAAGACCTTCGGCCACTGCATTTTATCCGATCGTAAAAGGCATTCAATAAGCTTTTGAGCTCCAGCCATAGACCCTTTCTGTCTGCTTGTCTAAACAATGAAAATACTATAAGCTATCTATGAAAATATGGAACAAATACATATTTGTATGGCTTATTCATTAGTCATTATTATGTTTTGGTTTAAAAGTTATTAATAATTGTATTGCCAACTCTACGGAGGAGTATTTCCCATCTGGGCATTCACATTTAATTCATATATAAATTTCTTCAATTGGCATCTGTCCACCTGGATTAACCCCTTCACGCTCCGTGGCGGATATATCCGCTGCAGAGCTATAAAGGGTGTAAGAAGAGGGCTCACAGGCTGATCCCTCTTCATACAGAGATGGGCTTTGCTGCATATCGCAGCAAAGACCCATCGCTAACACCCGCTGTTGGTGCTTGCAAAGCAAAGTCACCAGCGGCACTGGAAGCATCTTACCTCTGATCGTCGCTCCCCCGAACGTCATTGGGGGCGGCGATCGGTTGCCATGGTAGCCTCGGGTCTTCGTCTGACCCGAGGCTGAATGGCATCTGCCTATCCATTACAATGAGCCTGTGGCTCATTGTAATGTATAGTGTGCATAAATGCCATATACTGCGATACAGTTGTATTGCAGTATATGGTAGGAACGATCTGACCATCTAGGGTTAATGTACCCTAGATCAGTGATGGCGAACCTTTTACAGACAGAGTGCCCAAACTAATACAAAAAAAAACACTTATATTTCATGAAGTGCCAACACGGTATTTTAAGCAGTAACTTATTGCTACCTGTTCTTCCACATCTTTCAATCATATCAGCCCCCGAAAGGCCACCAATACTGTTGAAAGAAGGAGGGCAAATTCAGACTATCATTGCAGCTTCTCTCTAGGGTCTGTGGAAGAAGAACGGTGGGTCCAGCAGGATGACTTTCAAAGATAATGCAGCCCTGTCCACACCTTCTCACTTTTCCCATCATTCCAAACACCATTTAAAATAGCGCTAAAAGCAGCATCTCTTAAGTCACCTGGGACTGCAGGAAGATTTGGTGGATTTGTTCCTGTCTGGTGACCTCTGTCTGTTCTGTGATGGCCTGAGTGCCCACAGAAATGGTTCCGAGTGCCACCTCTGGCAACCGTGCCATAGGTTCGCCACCACTGCCCTAGATGGTCTAAGAAATAGTGGGAAAAAAAAAAAAAGGTGAAAAAAATTAAAAAAAATAAAATATTAAAAGTTCAAATCACCCCTCTTTCCCTAGATCTGATATAAAACATAATAAACAGTAAAAATCACACATTAGGTATCGTCGCGTCCCAAAATGCCCGATCTATCAAAATAAAAAAAAAAACGGATACTGGCGGCGGTGACCTCCGAGACGGGAAATGGCACCCAAAAGTCAGAAACACGACTTTTACACCTTTTTATATGACATTCAAAATGTAATAAAAAATGATCAAAATGTCGCACACACTCCTCAAAATGGTAGCAATGAAAACATCGGCTCATTTTGCAAAAAATGACACGTAACACAGCTCCGTACCCCAAAGTATGAAAAAGTTATTAGCGTCAGAAGATGGCAAAAAATTTATTTTTTGTACACATTCTTTTATTTAAATTTTTCCACATTTGGATTTTTTTCTGGCTTCCCACTACATGGCAGGGAATAATAAATAACATCACAGGAAAATAAAATTTGTTACGCACAAAATAAGCCCTCACACGGCTCTGTACACGTAAAAATAAAAATTATGGATTTTTGAAGATGGAGAGCGAGAAATGAGCGAAAATACCCTGCATCCTTAAGGGGTTAAGCGTTTATTACCACAAGACGGAGGTAAGACACAAAGTAACTCTTGGTCATTTTATATGCAAATATTATTTGTTTCTTGGTGGAATCCTTTCAGCTGCAGTGGTCGTATCCAAGGCCACAATCTTGTTTCTAAGGGACTATATAACTACATTTAATTATCTTCACAGGTACATTTTTTTTAACATCCAATTGGAAAAATGTGTGTATATGGCAATGTCCAGGTAAGGATATCACTTTAAGCTGTCTGATTTTTATAATTATATTTTAGAAGAATTTTATAATAGGGGGCCACAACAGAAAGAACAAAATTTGGATTTTAATAATTCCTAATATTTAGATGCACTTAATATGCAATGTATGAATCCAGTCCAAGGTCATAAATTAATGGAAAAATCATTAAATTTCTGCATCGGATTTATCAACAAATCACTTCAATATTTAATTATATGGTTAAGACTTAGGACTCGAGCAACAGAAGGTAGTTTGGAGAAGTTTTTGTAACCATTGTTTTGTTGGATAAATTACATCCCCATGTATTTTTACTGGCTCAAACCCACAACTACAAGTCCAACTGAGACAGGTTGGCTACTATAATATATTGGGACAATACGCCAGTGTGGTTGTATAAAATACAAAACATACTTTGTGAGCTCCTATGCAGGGCCGTAATTAGTGTTGATGCAGCCTTTGGCACTTTCAGTGCTTATGCCCCCTGTCGGAGCCATAAAATAAGCTTTTAAAAAATATCTGGATTCCTACCAGAACCCTCACCCAAGTCATGGGGGCATCTTTTATCTTCAGCCTATAGAGTTAGTGCCAGCTTCCAACTATAGAGTGTGTCCCGACTGTCAAATACAATGTGTGCTGGCTGCCACCTATAGTGTGTGTGCCAAATGATACCTATAGAGTGTGTCAGCTGTCACCTTTGTGTGCTAGCTTCCACCTATGTGTACCGACTTTTACCTATAGTGTTTGCCAACTGTCACCTATAGAGTTTGTGCCGTCTATCACCTATAGAGGGCATGTTGTCTGACACCTGTGTGTACCAACTTTCACCTATAAAGTATGTGCCGACTGTCACCTATAGTATGTGTGCAGGCTGTCATCTGCAGAGTGTGTGCCAAATCACACCTATTAAAGGGGTATTCCAGGAATCAGCATAATTCATATACAAGTGGGCACTCAAAATATAAGCTAATGTGTAATTAGTTGTTATTTAAAATTTTGCTCCCCTTAGCAGAAAATGCTGGTGACATAGACTGTAATGGAGAATTAAAATGCTACTGGCCCTTTAATCAGTCCGTTAATTTCCTCCGCGCGGTCCGTTGCAGGACAGAAGATGGCCGCTGGTCACATGTCTACATCACATGTCCTGTACCTGCCTGGGCAGGTCATGTGATCACCACTACGTTTGGCTGTAGTCAGTTGGTTGCAGGGCATCCAGTATGGCCAGTGTTGTGGGGATGGCAGTTACACATCATTACTATGGTAACAGAGCAAGAAAACCTGTTACATCATCACTGGGAGCAGAGCATAAGAGGAAGGAGGAGCTACTGAGAACTAAAGGATCATGGAACTTGTAGTTTCCAGTGGCAGCCATCTTAGTGATAACTCCACCTACTTTAGAGAGGCCATAAACTTTGCAAATCATAAAATCAAATTATTTAAGCTCCGTTTTGTGACTAATGACATTGAGTATTGTTGTATTCATTAAGTTATATCATCATGGGTTTTTGTGTCAGGCGTTCATATTCCTGGAATACCCCTTTAAGTATGTTGGCTGTCACCTGTGTGTACCAACTGTCACCTATATAAGCGTATGCCAGCTGTCATCTATAGTGTGTGTGATAGTGAGATGTTTCACTAAGATCGTGTGCCCGAGTTTCTGCATCCGTTGCTTCCGCGCTGAGGTCCGCCGGAGTGCTTGATCTGCGACACAGTTCCTTTTTTAAATTCCGCAGTTTGTTCGAATCCGTCGGGTTGTCTGACGGCCCAGCCCCCGATTTCTGTTGCGTTCAAGCCGGCGCCTATCGCCCCAATCCGATTGAGTGCGCCAAAATCCCGGGACAATCCGTTGCAAAACGGAAATCCACTGCAAACCTGACGAAAATGCGTCCGACGGACCCTTAGTAAATGAGCCCCAGAGCGTGGAGTGTTGGCTTTCCTCCAACGTTCCATTTTGGTTTCCTGGGATCAAATCAATTTCCTCTATATGCTTGCTCTGCCCCCTACATAGCTTTTTGCAAACTTCTAATTATTTGTTTTCAAAAAGGGTTTTCTTCTTGCTACTCTTCCATAAAGGCCAGATTTGTGGATAACAAACTAATATTTGTCCAATGGACAGATGTTCCCATCTGAGCTGTGGATCTTTGTAGCTCCCCTAAAGGGACCCTTGACTCTTATCCAGCTGTTAGTATCACACAGGTGTATCCATCACAAGACCGTGGCCATATTTTTTTTCCACTGGAAGTAAACATAGAAGCTTTCTATAGAAGCACAGCAAGCAGAGATCTGGAAAACTATGAGGAATTGTTACGTATTACACAAACAATATCAATTATTTGATAGTAGAAAACCCCTTCAAGTGAGGAAAGGTTCAAGGGGAATGAGTACAACCCATTGTATTTTCATTTTCCTTTTAGCAAATAATGCACATGTAGGTTGGTAAAGCACCTAAAATGCCATACCTGTTTACATATCATTTACTCTCACATAATATACCTCTACAATCTCTTCCACTTCTTGCCTGAGGAGGCAGTCAGTCAGATCCATTATAATCTCTTCAGTCCTGATATTACTTTTAACAGTACTGTTGATGACACACAAACGTTTTCGGGGCTCCTCTAAGCTTTGAATACTGGAAAAGTCTGCTTTCTGAAGCGCCTCTGCAAGACCACTATATCCTTAAATAAATACACAAGACATTTGATCAGTGCTTGATTACCCATAACACAAATAAAATCAGATATGAAGATTAGTTTTATTATATACTGTATGTGAATTTCAGGTGATCCCTATAACCTGATTATTATTATTTGCACCAAACTTTAACCCCTTCACGCAGATGCCCTATTTCATACAGTCTTACTTAATTGTGCCATACTATTATGGTGGGTGCTGATTCATCAGCTCCAACTCTTGGCAACATTTAATAGATACCACTACAGCCCCAACATTCCCTAATAATCAATATAATTTCATTTTCAGATCTCTACCTTGATTTATGGAGCCAGGCTATTTACCCAGGAGCACCAATCTGACAATAGAGTCAGCCAAATATTGAACCTATACCAATTATTCTCTCTTGTCAGAGACATAACATACTGGTGGGTTGATTAGATTGTGAGCCCCATTGGGGACAGGGACTGATTTGGCAAGCTCTGTGAAGTGCTGTGTAATTTGTGTGCGCTATATAAATAAAGGAATTATTAATATTATTATTAGATGGGTGGTCCTTGGCTGCAGCAGAAAGCCTGGCTTCATTTGCATCATTTGCAGCAAACTTCCCCTACTTCCCCCAAATAAACAGATCCAACCCACAGAGGCCACCTTGCTATTGAAATTATAGAATCTTCTTTTAACATCTTTGTAAGGCTACATTGACACAATTGTGCAGGTGACATATGTACGGTTGCAATCTTGCGGCCATAAATACATCCACATGAACGGCAATAGGCGTAATGTCATATCTTTCCTGAACAACATGATTTGAACAACAGGACCCACTACGTACCTAGAAGGAAGGACAAGAGGAAGAAGATATATGAGGAAGAATTAGGTGAATGACTCCTTAACTTGGATAGCTTGTGACCTACTTGGATTCTTTGTTGGCAATGAGACAGGTACATTTTCATAATTTTGTATTCACCTCAGAGGATTTTTTTGGGAGAAAAACACGTTTGTTTTTTGGCTGTTTTTTATTGATAGGTCAAAACCTGATAAAAATTCCCTTTGTAGGGTATTTCCTTCTTTTGTATTTATGACATATCCATGGGTCCAACCACCACTCCGTTCAAGCAGAGAGCAAGACAGAGGTTGATAGATCTCTATCTACATAGGTGCAGGTCACTGTGGATATGTCTCCAGTACCTGAGAAGGGATGGCCTCTTTAATTTCTCTATGATAATATTATAAATGGGAAATACAAACCAGTGTTACTTAAAACCTACCTTCTCTATGAAGCACATCTATAAAACCTTGGTACCATCCATCAGTGTCTAGTTCAATTAATTTATCCACAAACATTTTGGCAGCAGCAATAGGTCCCCTCAGCTCCTCTGCTCTTACTTGCTCGATGGCACCTTTCAAAAGAAGAAATATTAGAAGGACCATTTCAATGGTATTGTAACATTATATTACTACAATGATAGCTACCACAATGCACAACAAGATGATTCCATTTATATTAACCCTTGGTATAATATTACAGAAGCGTCACAATTACATGAATTAGGAAGCAACACATTTCTATCATTACACACATATACCCTGTGGTATCTGTTCCCAGGTAGGTGTTTGGACATACTGTATGTATACTTCCCTTATATTTTTACACCCTCTGTACATGTGGGTATATAAACTGTACTTGATAATTCAACAGGCCTGCTTCTAAGCATAACTAACATGTAGTTCTCTGATTAAACCTCACTTTTTGACATCCAGGTGTTCATGCTGCCCAGCACATATGTGGGACGCAGGATATTCACAATGTATTCACTGTAGAGCCTCAGTCTTTCCTTTACCTCAGTCCCCATTTTCTATGCACCTTTAGTTTCCTATTAATGAAAAAGTTTTAGTTAAAAAAAATAATAATAATAATTTTTGATACTATAATATAAACCATTAATACATTAATAAATTATTCATAGCAATTGCCATAAATAAATCTTAAAACATGTCTTTTATGGAAAAAACCCCCCGAGTAATATTGTATTTATCTCTGGAAAATGTGTCATTGTGCTCACAAATATGTACTGTTGGGCATATTTTATTATTATTTTTAATGTGCATTAGTAGTAAGCAAAAAGCACATTAAAAAATAAAAAAAAGCTGCCAGCTTCCAATTCATTCAAATACCACATTGAATAAGGCAGAAGGTATTTCCATGTGCTTGAAAAGTCACATCTTAAAACCTAGTGAATTTTTCAATATTTTCTGCATTCGTTTTTTTTTTCTCCTTGTAAAATTTCCATAAGAACATCATGACCTTAGTGCATACAAGAGGCCAGTAACTGCCCTCCTGATCTCACTGATAACTAAAACTACATAAGCTTCCATAAATGATCCAGCATTGTTATTGAAAGTTGATAGAATCAGTTAATCTATATAGGAATGTTTAATTCTCAGGAATGAGTAATTATACTGGATACTTCCAATCACTGGGATTTCCCTTAAAGAATTGTGTGATTCCACATGGATGTTTTCTGCTGAATGTGAAGGAGGACTAAAATACTACGCTGTCATGGATTTCATGAGCCTTAAATGCCATCAAAATTCGTATTGTATTAACATGACCTAAAAGGACTGAAGTATCGTTATAATTGAAGTTATTATAAAACATTGTCCATTTTCATTCATTTTTA
The DNA here is from genome assembly GCF_040894005.1 of Engystomops pustulosus. NCBI lineage: Eukaryota > Metazoa > Chordata > Amphibia > Anura > Leptodactylidae > Engystomops > Engystomops pustulosus. The sequence continues at coordinate 135,431,465 of NC_092411.1, forward strand.
TATTATTGTCTACATGATGTGTAAAAATAATAAGTAATTCCTGAGTCTATGGGGCAGATTTACTTACCCTGTCGCGATCCCGTGGTGTGTTGTCCGACGAGGATTTGGGTCCGGCGCAATTCACGTAGCTCGTGCGCACGAGATCCTGCATCCGTCGCTTCTGTGCCGAGGTCCGCCGGAGTTCACCTGCTTCTTCCCGGTGCATGTAAGTGCGTGTCTTGCGACACATTTCTAATTGTTAAATCCCGCTCGTTGTCCGACGGTCCACCCCCTGAGTTCTGTCGCATGCAAGCCGGTGACAATGCGCCAAAATCCGATTGCGTGCGCCAACATCCCGGGGCAATTCGGTGCAAAATGGAAATCGTTGGGAAACCCGACGAAAATGCGTCCGACGGACCCTTAGTAAATGAGCCCCAATGTCTCTGGTCCAGGGGTCAACGGTGACCAACAGTGATGGAGATCACCATGTTGGACTCAAGACACAGGCCAAGCTACAGGTAAGTATGACTTCATAATTTTAATTGGCCACATGGGGACAATAGTACAACAATTTATAAAACTGGACTTGCCCTTTAAAGCAGTTGTGCCAAATTTACAAATCACTACCTATTCATGGGACAGTTCATTATAGCATCAATAACAATAATAATGATAAATTGCTATTTCTAGAACATCATCATATTCACTTTATAAATCATTGGATACATATGCAAAAAAAATAAGACACAAAACAAGACATTACGTAGTTAGGCTACATTCACACGTTGTATGCCCGTCATACAGTAGTACGGCGGGCATACATCGGCGTCGGGGAGAGGAGCAGGGGATGAGCGCAGCTCACACCCGTCCCCCTCCATAGGAATACACAGCGCACAGCACAGTGTGGTGAAGTTTAGTAAGGACATCACCACACTAGACAATAACATTTACATTACACAATATAGAATCCCCCTTTAAGATCACTGACATGGAAAAGTACTACAAGACTTTTTACTTCATGATTATCTCCATTACAGCTCTATTTCCTGCTTCCAAATCACAAGACATTTCTTCATACTGTACGTTGTGTACATCAGTCGCATCATCCTGGGACTGCTATTCACTCACCAGAGATGTGCAGATCAGGAGATAAGCGTCAGGTCTCTTCTGGCGGCCGGCTGAAGACAGGCAGCTTGCACGTAGACTGCAGGCACCGGAGCCATCAGCATGGGACAGGACACACTGAGGCTCAGCGCCGGAGAAACGAAACTCAGCAGCTGATGAGCCACAGCGCATGCGCAAATAGCCTCAGTCCCTCAAGACACTGCTGAAGGTATGTGTTCACCGGGAAACCGAAACTGTACAGACAGCTAGACGGGGAAAACGCAACTACTGTCACATGTTCACCGGAAACCGCACCTGTACAGCTAGACGGGGAAAACGCAACTACTGTCACATGTTCACCGGGAAACCGCACCTGTACAGCTAGACGGGGAAAACGCAACTACTGTCACATGTTCACTGGGAAAACGCACCTGTACAGCTGGACGGGGAAAACGCAACTACTGTCATATGTTCACCGGGAAACCGCACATGTACAGCTAGACGGGGAAAACGCAATTGCTGCTTGACACCATGTGAGGAAAGACATTACAGGGCATAGCATTTTAATTTTTTTCGCGTACAGAGCTGCTTGAGGGCTTATAATCTGCATAACAAATTGTATTTCTCAGTAGAGGTTATTTATTATTATTATTATTATTATATCATTTATTATTCCATGCCGTGTACTGGGAATGTGGCGAAATTGGCAAAAAAAATGGACTTTCTTGTGGGCTGTTTTTATGTCTTTGACTGTGCGCTCCAAATAACACCCTCTGACGCTAATAACTTTTTTTACTGATATTTTATGGTTTACGGATCTGTGTGAGGTGTAATTTTTTGTGATAGGAGCTTACGTTTTCATTGCTAACATTTTGAGGACTGTGCAACATTTTGATCACTGTATATTACATTTTTTATGTGATGTAAAATGGCGCAAAAGTAGTGTTCAGATATTTGGGCAGATATTTTTTGTTCTGGGGCTCACCACTGGCCACCTTTTATATTTTGATAGATACGCTAATACCTAAGATGTTTGTGATTTCTACTGTTAATTCCGTTTTATATAAGGGGGGTGATTAGAATTTTTTTTTAATATATATTTTATTATTTTTTTTTAAACTTTTATTTCTTAACTATACTTTCGCCTAGTACGAAGTCAGCAGCGGCTGCCGGCCGGGAGGGGGCAATGGAGGCGCCCAGTACGATGTTAGAGAAGAAAGAAGACGGCGCGGAAGCCAGAAGACGAGCCGTGCTGACATCAGGGGAGCAGCGCTGCGCATGGGGGCCATTGGAGGGTGAGTATATAAGTATTTTTTTTTTTTTTTTTTTTTCATGCTGGGCAGGCTGTATACTACTGGGGGCAGGCTGAGGTGGCTGTATACTACTGGGGGCAGGCTGGGCTGGCTGCATACTACTGGGGGCAGGCTGGGCTGGCTGCATACTACTGGGGGCAGGCTGTATACTATAGGGGGCAGGCTGGCTATATATGGGGGGTCTGTGACCAAAGCATTTCCCACCCTCGGCTTATACTCAAGTCAATAGGTTTTCCCAGTTTTTGGTGGTAAAATTAGGGGTCTCGGCTTATATTCGGGTCGGCTTATACGGTGTGTGTATGTACAGGCGGTCCCCTACTTAAGAACACTCGACTTACATACGACCCCTAGTTAAACGGACCTCTGGATATTGGTAATTTATTGTACTTTAGTCCTAGGCTACAGTGATCAGCTGTAACAGTTATCACAGGTGTCTGTAATGAAGCTTTAGTGTTAATCCTGATTCTTATGACAACCCAACATTTTTAAAATCCAATTGTCACAGAGACCAAAAAAGTTCTGGCTGGGATTACAATGATAAAATATACAGTTCCGACTTGCATACAAACTCAACTTAAGAACAAAACTACAGACCCTATCTTGTATGTAACCCGGGGACTGCCTGTATATATATATTACAGCTAACAGAGTACAAAATACAAAGGTAGGACTACAAGTATCAGCAGTTCAGTAAGTTAATTACTTACTGGCGGTATAGTCTGTGTAGTATGGCAAGATCGATCAGACAACCTAGGGTAAAGTACCCCAGGGGTCTGAAAAATAGTAAAAATAGAAAAAAAGTTTACAAAAAAAAATTAAAGTTAAAAAAAATAAATAAATAAATAAACAGTATAAATCAAACACATTTGGAATTGCCGCGTCCGTCACTGCGTTTAACCCCGTAACCCCAAACTTTTTTTGCCATTTTAAAAAATATAAAAATTTCTATAAAAAGTCACCAAAACATCATACAGTCCTCAAAATGGTAGCGTTGAAAATGTCATCAAAAGTTTGAATGTACACCAAAGTATAAAAGGGTAATTACCGCCAGAATATGGCAAATAAAAATTTAAAAAACATTTTGTACAGGAGGTTTTAATTTTTGTAAATGTATGAAAACATTATACCGACCCAAAGAATAAAGTAAAGGATTTTAAAGTAAAACCCAAGCCCACAAGAAAATGGCGCAAATGTGGGTTTTTCACCATTTTCACTGCATTTGGAATTTTTTCCCCGCTTCCCAGTGCATGGCATAATAAATACCATGACTATGAAGTGCAATTTGTTACGCAGAAAACAAGCACACAGCTCTTTACGTGTAAAAATAAATATTATAGATTTTTGAAGGTGGGGAGTGAAAAAAAGGGCCAGTTTGTTAAGGGGTTCAAACTTCAGGACCAGGTTTTTTGGGTGTTTGGTAATTCCGTTTTTTACTTCCTTACAAAAAAACATCTTTTTTTTTTCTACAGAGCCATATGGGGAATTCTTATCTGCAGGACACATTGGACTTCCTTGTGGCACCATTTAATAATATGTGCCATTTTTGGCAAAGCTGTAAAAATACATATATGGTGGAATTGGCAAAATAATGCAGTTGCACCATTTTCTTATATTCTTTGTCTTTTCAGTTTTCACTGGTCCACAATACACCATCCCTTTTTTCTATGGGACAGTAGAATCACAGAGATACCAAACTTTGCAGATAAGTCAAGCATTTAGTTTTGTATATGGAGCTGGGCAAAGTGTAATTTTTTTGGAGATGAGATTATGTTTTTGTTGTTAACATATGGGGACCTTACAACCTTTTAACCCCTTGATGACGCAGCTATTTTGTAGCTTAAAGGACACCTGTCATCAGGTCTGTGTCACTTGTCCTGTCACATCTACCTGTTGGAGCAGCTCACAAGGCTCTACCCCAGCCTTTATCTAGTTATTTCATACATTGATCATTGTAAAATCATCTATTTTTTATTATGTAAATGAGGCGGGTCACATGGTCAGAGGCAGTGATGTCACCCCTGTTACCCCTCCCCTCTCCTCCCCCTGCTCATGTCTGTGTGTAATGTATAGTAAAGCATTGCTAGTGTGAGTGCTGTACCTGCTGACATGCTGCATCCTCCTAATATACAGGTGAGAGACACAGACATCAGCTACACATGAATCTGACATGTTCTGCTGTAACATGGCTGCCTGGAGCTGTTGTATCTCTCCTATACACACACACATGCACACACAGGCTGCAGGGGGCGCCAGCTCCAGGAAGCACATCATTATACAGCCTCACATCATTATACAGGCTGTCAGTCATGCACTGGGGGTGTGGCTGTGCCTCCCACTCATGAATAGAGTGGACAGCTTGAATATGCTAATGCTTCATTGGACATTTCACAGGTCATTTGCATACAGCTTTAGGACCTCATTGCTTAGGTTTACAGGCATGTAGAGGGACAATAAAGGGATAGAGGCAATGCTCTCTAATGGCAGTTTATGAAAATATATTTAGTTTAGGGGGGTTATTTTGCATGACGGGTTCTCTTTAAAGGATTACACTTATAACCCACAAATTCCTTGCAACAGCTCAGGGTGAGCTGATGCCGGGCCATATCTTGACTAGTTGCAGAAACCGCTTGTCCGATGCCCCCCCCATTTCTGTTGCATGAAAGCCAGCGCAGCCGCGCCACAATCCAAACACGTGCAATCCCCAGTGAAATACCTGTCACAGTGGCTCAAAACATGAAAACGTCTGACAAAAGGGCGATCCGCGGACCCTTATTAAATATGCCCTATTATCTTTATCTGTTTCACCCAATTTCCTGACCAATTTCTTTCAATATCTCTCCCCAATACATCTGTCGAGTATGCAAATTTGTATCCACATTTCTTGACGGATGGATTTCTGTCCTTAAATTTTTTTTTACAGTAATAGGAAGAGTAATGAAGCATGTTTACTATAAAATATTTAGTTAATTGAAATTGGGGATTCAAGGATATCTTATTGATATTCACCATTATCTTGTTCCACCTATATTTATCTGCCCCCGGCAGTTCTCTGGGCCCCCAACACTTGTCCAGGTATGCCGGGTGCTGGAGCCGGCCCTGCTCCTATACAAAAGATGTAATACTCCTGGTGCTGGCTGCTCTATATCCTTCCTGGTACTGGCAGCCCCTGCTGCCTGTGTGTATATGATATACTCCTATACACATGACTGACAGTAGGGATGGGAATTCCGGCTCTTCTTAGAGAGCTGGCTCATTAGGCTCCGCTAACTAAGAAGAGCCGGCTCTTCTGGCTCCTGAACGGCTCCCTATTGAATATATAATAAGGAGCCACAGGCCAGTCAGTCACCCCACACCACTTTTAACCTGATTTTATTGGGCTAAAGGGGGCGCAGTGAGCTGTTTAGGGGCAGGGTTTAGAGAGCCAGCGGGTCACTGAGGTGAGCCAGCTTACGTCGTTCACACAAATGAGCTGGATCTTTGTGTCGGCTCGTTCGCGAACAACCCATTACTGACAGCCTTTATAATGTGAAACTTCAACAATGCTTTACTACACATTACACACAGACATGAGCAGGGGGAGGAGAGGGGAGGGGTAACAGGGGTGACATCACTTTCTCCATGTGCCCAGCCTCTTTTACATAATAAAGAAAATATTATTTTAGAATAATTAAATGTATGAATCGACTAGAAAAGGTCTGGAATGGAATGCTTGTGAGCTGCTACAACAGATAGTGGTGACAGAAATAGTGACAGACACCTGATGACAGGCGCCCTTTAAGCACTGATGTGAAAAATAGCCAGTGTGGAAGAGCCCTTATGCCACTTTCACATCTGCCGTTTCAATTGCGTTGTGAAACCCAACTCAGGGATGAGTTACTCCTAGCATGCGAATGGGAAAAAGTAGCACATGTAAAACACATGGTGCTTGTTCTCAGCATTTACATGTGAAGGCATATGTGATTGGGGGTAACCTCCCATTTTAACTGGGTTTCTAAAAAAAATTAAAGATAAAATTGCCAAAAGCAAATTCTTTTTCAGGTCGAGGGTAGAGAATGAGCGGGATGTGAACTCACCCTATATTATGAGTCTGCTGGCCTTTATGCAGAAAAAACTACCATTCTGTGGGACCATACAATAAAGTTTTGTTTTTAATAAGTTTCATCAATTTAAACATGGACCTTTAAACCTATTAAATAATAAAAGAAAAAGACAAACTCAAAAAAATGTCCATTTATAATGATAGACAATGCAGGCGATATTACAGTATAAAAGTTACAGAAAAGCCATATTTAACATTATATATACATAGGAAGGCAGGAAAAACATATTTACATCCCACAGGAATACTGATTCAAAACAGCTTTACATCTTAAAAAGGACTACCATGAAAACAGTGACAGCTGACTGATGTCTGTACACACTAGCAGGTAATGGACATGATCCTTAGCTTGTAGTTTACTGCTGCATTTACAAGGCTGTAGGCTTGAGATTTCCCAGTGTTTTGAGTTTGCTCACTAGCATCTTATCGGAGCATGAGGTGCATTGAATAAATGTCTTTTTTCCCCTTTGTTTTGCAGGGTTTTTTTTGTGACCATTTGGGTGGATTCATGGAACTAAGCATGGGGTCAATTGAACTTTGTTTTGCGCCTAAAGTCTCCAAAAGTTGCTCTTTTCTGTGTAGAACACAGAAAAGAAATATACATTTAGGAACACTGCAACAGACACAACCACCGGCTAACTTCTTAAGACCCTGGCATAGTCCCAAAAATGCACCAAAAAAGTCCAACCAAACCCCCCCCCCCCCCCAAAAAAAAGTCAAAATAAAGATACATGTGCCCCACTGACTTCCATGTATGCTGTATGGCTTCTTTAGAATTCGATGTGCAATTACAGGCAGAAAATGGACGCTTCCCATCACCTGTTGTGATTCTGTTATCTTCTGACTAGTCAGGAGCAAGTGATAACTGTGGTCCTAAAAATGAGGTTTACTGAACTTTTTATGTAGCTTATATCAATATATAACAACTATAAAATGCTGTTAAAATGGGCAACAAACATTGGTGATTTACACAGCAAAACAAAAATGTATCTCCATACATTTCTGGTTATAAAATCCAACATTATACATTGTGTTTTCATGATAATGTTTTCTTTTGCATTGAGAACCCTGAGTATATCAAAATAGACATTCAAAGAGAACAAGTCATATTTACATACACCCCCCCCCCCAAAAAAAAAAAAAAAAAAAAAACATTACGACCCCTAATGTGTTGATCCATGGAAACAGACCCATGTGCTGCTCAGATCCTATGGACAGAGCACAAGAGTCCTTGCATCATATATGATGCCAGGACACCCTGTCTAATGGCCAAACTGCTGTGATAACTAACAGTATTTACAGTAACAGCACTGCTGTCACGCCGGCAGACAAGGGCTCCTAGGATAATATTACTTTGATGCAAGGACTACCATCCACTGCACTTGGTCCATGGAATTTGACCTGTATACAGACCAAACACATTCGTATGTAGGGGGCCTAAAACTAAATTACCTAAATTGGGTTTAGATACAAGAAATTCTTACTCATTCATGTTGAAAGTTAAGAGGGGCAATACCCATCATCTTGAATATAGGAGCGGGATTATACAACTATTATTAAAATGGCTAAAATTCCATGAACTTAAGGAAGGAAGCCTTCATATCCACTCTTAAGAAGTTTTTTTACTTTTACCCATTAACTTGATGTGGTGCTGAAAAGGATCCTATCCATACAGCCTCAATGTGTATAAAAATAAGAAGTTATCAAACTCTCCAATGCAGTGGATAAAATTAAATACAGGAAAAAAAAATTGGAGGGGGTTGCAGTAAATTTGCAGTGTATTGAAGTTACTGGGTTTGTTTTTTCTTGATTAAAATATTTTGTAACAATTCTTTTAATTTTACGACATGTGATAGAGCTTGGGGACTTTCCAATACACAACTCCATATCCATATTGTTTTGAGTATGTTCACATAGAGGAGATGTTCCACATAAAAAGCCTTCCTAATCTGCATCCCATTGTATGACGCTAATCTGTTTGCAAACCCCTTGCAGTATACAGAGGCTTACCTTCTAATTTACACAAGTCACAGGGAAGTGTTGGGGAGAAGGAAAGCATCATAACCCAATAAGTAAAATGTCATGTCCACAAAGTCTTAATTTGTTTCCAGCTGTCCTCACTAGGAAGCTTATTAATAGTCCTACAACATTAAAAAAGTCCACTCATCTCTTCTAACAGGTCTGTTTTAGTAAGTAATTGTATTCCCGAGCATTTAGAACTCACAAATGATGTATTTTATAACTCTGCCCTCTCAGATATCCCTCCTAGAAATGGATGAATAAAAGGATAGCTGAGATACTAGCTGGAGTACTACTTGAAGGAAGAGAATTGTATAAACCAATATTCAGATGGCCAGATGAAGAGTTCTAGATCTGCAGCTTGTTTTCTGTGGATACAAAGGCTCACCAAAACAGAAAAGTCAGGAGAGGTATGCTTTCTAAACTCGACTTGGGACTTGTGTCAGCAAAACTAAGTTCACCTTCTAGGCCAATCACCACAGAACCCTATAAAGCATATTTAAGGGGTACGTTGGGCATCTGGACAAGCAATTTCCCTAACCAGCAAATATACATTTAAGTGCCACTAAGAAGACCAAGAACGTGTAAGATGTGCACAAATATGAGCTTCATGCAGCTTGGCTGGTGAACACAAAAGCCAGAAATCCTCACTTATAAGTCAGGTATTCACAAGAACTGCTCTGAGGTGAATCTGTTTTTAATTGGAAGTAAAAGAGCCAAGACAAGTTCATAAAACGGTGGATGCAGTCATACTTTCTAATAAGTCATTAATGGTTTCTGCAAATAATTCTTGAGAGCTTTCAATAAGATCTTCTTGGGAGTCCATTAAAAAAGTAGGTACTGTGGACGCAGTAGTGTCCTGTTCCACCTTTGAGTTTAACGGATACGATTCAGCCATGGCAGCTTCTTCACACTGTGGAGAATCTATTTTAGCTGGACTACTGGCAGATGGAAGAGCTAGTTCATCAGAGCTATCATCAAAATGTAAACCATCCAGTATGCCTGTGGCGGCATCCAAACGTCCATTGCTGGAAAACAGATCATCCTCTTTGGATGAGGAACCTGCAGGTTCTTCACTAGCTGGGTCGGTGGGGTGTGCCATGGCAGAGGTAGATGGTGACTGGCTGGGTGCTGATGGCACAGAGTCCTGATCATGCCTTTTATCAGGTAAAGCAGTAGCTGTGCCACTGGAAGAGGTCTCCACTACAGCTGGCAGATCACTGTCGCTATCTATTGTAATAATAATGGGAGAAACAGCTGAGGAGTTTGGAGGATGTTCGCGTCGATGCTTCTTCTTGTGTTTCTTCTTCTTTTTCTTCTTGTGGTACTTTGAGCCCTCCATAGCTTTCCCTTCATATACTATTTCAACGCTAGGGCTTCGCGTTTTCTTCTTCCGCTTTGGTTCATTTGAAGAAGATTCAGTCATTTCATCTTTGTAGCTCTTTGTATTTCCTTGCACATCCTCCAATACCTGGCTGTTGTCTTTTAACTCTTGCCTCTCTAAGTGGCGGGTTTTGTACTTTCTCTTGCCACTAGGTTTGTCAGGTTGAAGGCTTGCCCCAGATGTATTTGTTCGACTACACGAACGACTTCTTGAGCGATACCGATCACGGTGGCGTGGTTTTGAAGTGCTGCCCTTTTTCCTTTTCATGTCTTTTCTGGCAGAGTAAGACTGCATACGATACTCTGGACTGGAGGATGGCCTAGAATAATGGGCTTTACCACGTGCATGTTTCCTAAAGGATTGCTCATAGCCATCTCGGTCTCTGTTCCTGCTGTAGTAAGTGTACTCCCAATGAAAAGACCTCCGATATTTGTCTGCAGCATAATCATTGTCACTGTCGTGGCTCGGTGATCGTCCCTTGCTAAGGTTTCTACTGGTAGAGCGAGAACCACCTCTTTCTCTGGAGCTTTCACTGGTCAGTGATACAGTCTGGCTTCGCCATGATGAACTACGGTCTCTAGATCTGGATCTCCTTTTATCTCTCCAACTTCTGTGCCGGCTCTTATCTGTAGATCTTTTATTTCTTGGGCTGTTTTTGCGATGCTTTCTGCTATGACTCTCATAAGACATATTGCGAGATGACCGGGAATAACAGTCTGAGCTTTGTGACCGTTCCCTACGTCTTGAACATTCACTATTGTATGAATGCCTTTTATCTTTTATAGAACTACGTGTATTTCTAGAAGAGGCTTCTTTTGGTATGTTTTCCTTTTTTTTGCAGCGTGATTTTACTAGTGATGAATTATGCTTAGGTCTTGCTTTCCATGCATCTTTCTCACTTGAGTGTGATGACATAGGAGTTGGTGACCTACTCGATCCACTACTTTCAATTAAGGTAAATGGCTTAACTTGTGGCTTTTTAGCTTCCTCAAGTTTTACCTCACATATGGACCCTTCTGAATCAGAAGACAGTTCAACAAGTTCTGGAGTTCTTTCCGCTAGAGGCTTAACAAAACCTACTATTACACAGTCCTCTGCACTCAAAGCCTGCTGCTGTACACCGTCGGTGAGACTTTTTGTTTCACTTGTGGTCTGCATACTGCTTGATGGTTGTTCATCCAAGACATTTGCTGTCCAAGACGTTGTCTGATCCACAGAAGTGTAAGAAGGTCCTGGTGTTTCATCATCCCAAGGAGTTTGTCCAACATCAAGAGAAGATGAGGGCACATCTGGCTCTCTAGTATTGACTTCATCTGGTGATATTGTAATTACAGAAGACTCCGATTGGCTTCCTTCTTCATATGAAGGTGCAGGACAATCATAGTTAGCATGATGATCATAAGCTTCAATATTATAGGGACAACGGGCAAAATTGATGAATTCATGAATAAAATGATCAGTTCGATGAAGAAAGAAAGGCTGCAAGTCCTCTACAAAAGCCTGACTTTCCATGTCGTACAATGTCACATTTCTCATAATGATGTGCTGTACAATGTTCACAAGTGAGCCATGGGAACCAAACAACACAGTCAACTCTCGTTTCAGCCAGGGCACTAACCGGTGAAGGCATGCAGGATTCCTGCGGAAAAATTCTGCAGATATATCACGGTAGCGCCCACCATCTTGGATATTTCGGACACGTAATCCAGCACGATAGAGTGCCCTCCTGAAGTTTATGAGCTCCTGCTCTTGAATCTGTCTCATAGTTCGTCCTTCAGCACTGGCTTGCCGTCTAGTGGCCAGCCTCCGCATCATCTGTTGAATGTCACTACCTCTTTGTTGAGTGGATACACTTGAAACCCCCTCAAAAAGTATACCATTGTCTGGAGGTGAAAATGTTCTTCGAGAAGAGGACCTCAATGTTCGCATGGGTAAAATATTGTCTCGAGTCATAGTGGTACGATATCGAAATCTTTGTCCATCAGGACTGCCGAAGGAGCCGTTTAATGTGGGCCTCAAAACATACTCTTTGAAATCATCTTCTGCACGAACACTATGAATAATAGAATTGAATGGCTGCTTGCATAGTGGACACTCAGCTTTGTTCTTTGCCCATTCCTGGATGCAGCGAAAGCAAAATCTATGCAGACATCTGTCCAGGTGGGAAACATTATCAAAGCGATCCAAGCATATAGGGCACTTTGAGTCAGGAGAGGCATCAGCTGATGCTCCTTGACTTTGTAATTTACTTGTACCGGCCTTTGGCGAAATGCCACTATCCACTGCAAAGCCGTCAGCTGAAGAAGAGAGCATCTGTAAAACAAGAATGGTACATGTAAGAAGATGGACTTTAAGGGGTTTTGCCCATAAAAGAAAGTTCTCAAATTATAACCCCCCAATCATGTTTACACAATAAAGATTATTTTGGGATTTTTATTCAGTTTTATTTCCATCACTCAGTGGATGGTCAGGGTAAGTTTTGTAGTGTGGGCGGGTACTAGCTGAGCAGCAACTTCAGGATTCCTCTGTGCTGACAACATGCTTAGATTATCAGGATACAGGGTTTATCGTCACTTTTCATTTAGCTTCTGAACATTCACTAGTATCTGACACATAGAAAAAGAGAGGAGACATATCCAAGATGGATATAAGACACAATGACACATTGAGCTCTGCTGCCTCACCTTACCAAAACAAAAAAGCAAACAAACAAAAAAACCTGCACAACACACAGTCAGCACCGCTATGCCCAATCCCCGTCGGAAAAAACCTTTTCTTTTCTGCACTGGACAGGAAGTGAATCTGACTCTAGTGCTCTCTGCCTTCTGCCCCTTCCCCTGAAGTACAAGAGAAGCTTTTCATGCCTAAAGTCAGGCGTTTGAAGGGGAGAACCAAAATATATACAAAAGGACTGATAGAGACAGGATGGAATTATATTTGTGAAATGCTGTTTTTTTTGTTAATAACAGTGAATTAGAGAATGTGTTATTTTGTTACCCTGAGTATATTTAAGAAACTTGCGAGTTGGATAGAATTCTGGTAATGTGGAAATTCCACCACAAGGTGGCAGCATTCCGTTCAGCAAATGACTCATTCCCTCTGAGTGAAAACCAACAGCATTTTCTTGCTGAACTCATGGTGACAATGTAATATGCAGTGAATGAATCTCATCATGACTTCAACTACAAAGTGCTGGTGATGGTTATGATTTGGACACACAAGTCATTTAGAGTCTTCATATAGCTTGCATTAAAGAAAAACTATGTAGGTCATTGGGTGGCCACACCAGCTCTATTCCTAATCCATATGGTGTTTTCACATTAATACATGTACAGAAAAAAAAACTATGTAATTAATAAGACTTTCCTATCCTAAATTAAAATCTCACATGTCATGAAAAAAACGGAAAATTGTTATGATATGTAAAGCTTTTCCAGAGATATTGTCATTTAAGAGAAGCGCATAGCAGAACGTCAAAAATTGACCTGGATATTTAGGCACCATCGGTAACAAAGGGGATTACATTTTTTTTTCCCCAGCATGTTGCGACAAAATTACCAGTGCTTAAATAACAGGCCGAACAAGGGTAGCATGATTTGCATGAATGTACACACAAACAGATTACAGTAACGCATGCTTTATAATTTTCTGGGGAATGGCCCTAGGAGAAAAAAATCCTAAGCAAACACATGCCAAATGTTAGGCACTGGTAGCAGCCGCTGTTCTGTGAATACAGGATTATCATTCATAACTCCAGCTCTTTTAGAGACATTCTTACTGAACATGTTTGACCAAGTGTTATAAAGTGATGTCATTGCAGTCCGCGGAGGGCAGTTTTCATTGTGTTACAATATTGCCATTACAGGCAGTCCCTGGGTTACATACAGGATAGGTTCTGTAGGTTTGTTCTTAAGTTGAATTTGTATGTAAGTCGGAACTGTATATTTTATAAAATATAGTAGATCATAAATTGAATAACAGCATGCAATGTCAAGCAGCTGCCTCTAAAGCCAGTAGGATCATGTCATGTATCAAAAGTGGAATGGACTCTCGTGATAGGGATGTAATATTACCACTATACAAGGCACTGGTTCGGACACACCTGGAATATGCTGTCCAGTTCTGGGCACCGGTCCATAAAAAGGATGCCCTGGAGCTGGAGAGGGTTCAACGTAGAGCCACAAAAATGATAAGGGGTATGGAGGGTCTCAGTTATGAGGAAAGATTAAAACAACTAGATTTATTTAGTCTGGAAAAGAGACGACTAAGAGTGAACATGATTAATTTATATAAATATATGAATGGTCCATACAAAAAAATATTGTGGTAAATTGTTCCAGATTAAATCAAATCAAAAGACGAGGGGGCACTGTCTCCGTTTGGAGAAACCAAGGTTTAATCACCGGAGGCGACAGGGCTTTTTTACTATGAGAACTGTCAATCTGTGGAATAGCCTGCCTCAGGCACTGGTCACAGTAGGGACAGCGGAGAGCTTCAAGAAGGGTCTAGATGCCTTTTTACAACTAAATAACATTGATAGTTATGTTATATAGGATTGTTTCCCCTAAATCCCTTCCTCATCCAATCCCTACCCTTCCTTGGTTGAACTTGATGGACAAGTGTCTTTTTTCAACCGTATAAACTATAATTGTAACTCCAGACAGATTTTTCTTTGTCTCTGTGACAACTGGATTTTAAAATGTTGGGTTATCATAAGAACCAGTATCAGCAGTAAAGCTTCATTGCACCCTTAATAACGGTTATAACAGTTTAATGTAACCTAAGGCTAAAGTACAGTAAATTACTAATATCAAGAGTTCTGTTTGTAACTAGGGGTCGGGTGTAAGCCGTGTGTACTTGAGTAGGAGACTGCCTGTAATTGGTTTCATGGGATACTGGGAGCCTTTCATATGAGGCAAATGACATGGGTTCTCCTACAAGTGTAACTTCTACCCACCCACAGAATAAGAGACCAGTTACAGATTACTGGGGGTCTGATGATGAAGACATTGGAGAATAAGTCCAACATGAAGGGACTTTCACTCCATCCTACTGTTCACTGGATCTCACAATCTGCAACATCCCTTATCCTATGGATTGAGTGTGAACTAATTTAATGGTGAACACATCTGTATGACTGTAATGTCATATTACACTAGACTTGCTTCCATGAGGTGACCCTTTTTAGAGCAGGTGCTCTAACAAATAATAGGGACAAGTGCTAATACACTTTCCCCATCATAGTCATAGCATGGAATAAGCCATTAATTGCCGTAGTGGTATATACCGGTAAAAAAAAGGATATCACAGTAGATCAGGATGAGGTCCCCAAATAGGACAACTTTAGAGTTTTTCAATGGTCCATTGTAAGTATATGGCTGAAGGGTTCCTGATATACCCTTTCAACGGAGGACCTCAATCTGACACATGTGTATTGAGCTGTTCTTTATGTATGTAGGCAGCTGAACATGCCCGAGAAGAGAAGTGGGAACATCGTTTTACTGTAGTAGCATTAAAACATTGGGGGAAACATTCCACCAAAAGCATGCGCTTCAGGACACAAAGCTAATGAATGTGTGACCTATAAGCCATGTCAGCCATATTTTCCAGTAAGGAAGACTCGTGCACTGTAGGCAGAGCTGTACGGGCTGTGTACCTGACAATAATCCCATATACTCTAGGAAGAGGCTGATGTGCAGCTACAGACTGGTACAGCATAGAGAACCTACCGTGCTGGACGCCTCCTCTCTCCTGGCCGCTTTCCGCCGCTTGGGTCTCTTCTCCCTCATGATGAAGCTGCTCTCCCCGTCTGACAGACAGTCACATAGCCGCCACTGCTCCTCTGTTACACAAGCAGCCTCCAATCTCCGCCCCTTCAGGAACTAACCGGGAGCACAGAGGATGCCGGGAACCTGCAAAAGAGTGTCTACACAGTGTCAGACGCGCTGCTCATTGCGCACACTGCCGCCAACAGGCTGGAGGTCTCACGTTCGCCTTCCTCCGCCAGGCATGGAGGTGGCGGACTGGGCAGCTTCAGCGTAGTGACGTCACGAGCGTTGTGCCGTTTCGGGGCTGCGTTGCTATAGCAGGACGGACAACACTAGAGGAGCTCGGGAGGACATGATTCTAGTCAGCCGCAGAGCCCTGGAGAGGATCCACTCACTGGTGAGACCTCAGGCTGCAGTCCTTATGTAGTAATGCTTATGGAAGCAGAGGGCATGGTTTGGGCGCTTCTTCCTGTGCAGTGCTGTTGTAATATTCCAGATACCTTGCTCAGTAAAAGGGGCTTTCTAAAATAAATACAAGTTACTACCTCCCAACTGTCATAGCTGAGAAAGCGGGATAAAGTGTGCAGGGCACGGAGGAAAATCTTTCTACACTAAGTCCCACCTACTGCTCTGCCCGCCAACCCCACACAGTATAATTTCCCCCTTAGTGCCCTTCATCGCCTCCTCTAATATTGTACCTCAACTCCCCCTTTTATTGGGCCCCCTCAACAGCTTCCCCTCTTATTTTCCACCCTATGCAGCACCCCCTCTGTGAAGGAAACCGCAACGTTCCGGACCCCTGAAGGCTACGCGAGGTCACTCAGTTATCCATGTATAGAATGCAACCCAGAATGCAACGGGTTCTGAGAGACGCAGGAAGTGATTTAAAGTTGTCCACACAACTTCTGGATAAGGCACAACTATAAATCACAACTCTGAAGTCAAGGAGCTGCCACCAGTTCTCCTTTAATATAAGCCCAATCTGTAACTGGATTGTATTGGGTGAGGAAACAACCCAGTAGCATGTAAATAAGCGAAACTCGGACATGGGGATTCCTGATCGAGATAAAAGAGCAAACAGGTTAGATTTTATATTTAATTGCCTTAAAGGAAACCTACCACTTTCAATGGCGATTCTAAGCAGCAAATGCCGTGCACCAGCTCAGGGTGAGCTGGTGCTGGTGCTTATCTTTGTTATGTTTGTAAACGGTTTTAAAGCATTTAAACACTTTATTAATCTTTATATCCAAAGTAGTTTCCCTGCACCGTGGTCCACGCACCATGCACATGCGACCGTGCGTGCGCCTGAATAGGAAGTGGTTGCGCGCATGATGCGCCGAGCGTGGACCACGGTGCGGGGAAGCTACTTCGGATATAAAGATTAATAAGATAAGCACCGGCACCAGCTCACCCTGAGCTGGTGCATGGCATTTGCTGCTTGGAAGTGGTAGATTTCCATCAAGGGCACACTAGACAAAACAATATTTACGGTTGGGATATATATGGTTACACAGAGTACAAAATACAAGGTAGGACTACAAGTAACAGCAGTTCAGTAAGTTAGTTACTTTGTGTGTGTGGCTATTGGAACCTGATAGACCACACCTTAAGATCCTTCTCTGCTCTTGATGGTAAAATGGTTCCCAGACAAAGACTAGTCACATTCAGAGGTGCCTGAATTTATCAGGTGGGGTCACACCTTTGCCCACCAAACAGGAGGGGTCATAGGTCCCTCCTACCTGGTACTACAACCATAGCCCTGGAGAAGCCATAGCTTCTCAAGGGGAAGTCATGGTTCTGGTATCATTGGATCCGAGTAAATGCCTGGATCGCATTCATACCAAACCTGACCCATTTGCTATGGTCCTTTCCAGAGATATAGATATCTCTGGAACAGAGTATCCTAGAACCCTGCAAATAGCACCTTCTTGATCACCAGAATATCACAAATCCAAAAATGTATTTGTTCTTCTGATGGACCATAACTTCATAACTGTCCCTATTTAACTTAGTGGTTTTTGAGTTTATGGCTCTTTGTTTGAGACTTTGGGGGGTGGGGTGGAGGGTGTGCAGGGAGATGATCTCACTACAGAGTTCTATTGAAGTAAGGGCACATGCTGTGTGAACGTAAACGGCCTAGCTCATTTAGGCCAATTACCGTATTTTTCTGACTATAAGGCGCACAAAAAATCCTTTGATTTTCTCAGAAATGAAAGGTGCGCCTTATAGTCCAGTGTGCCTTATATATGAAACGTACAGACAACAACTGCCATGAACTGTGCACAGGTCTGCCACCTGCTGGTCATTCATCCTTATAATCAGGTGCGCCTTATAATCCGATGCGCCTTATATATGAAACTATATTTATTGATGGTGCGTCTTATACTCCGGTGCGCCTTATAGTCCAAAAAATACTGTAAGCTGAGGCTGGAGGAAGGTGAGGGATATGGTTGGCTAGATGAATAAGACAATACCTGCATGTTCATCACACCCTCTTATTGCCCCCATGATCTCCCCCTCTTAATTTGCACCCCCTAGCAGCTCACCCTCTTATTGTGCCCCCCACAGTAATACAATAAACAGATACTCACCTTTTTCCCTGCAGCAGCTCCCCTCTGCTCTGCTTCTGCAGTATGTAGCAGTCAAGCCTTTAGGCAGGGATGACATCATCACAGTTGATGTCCCGGCCGGGTGGGACAGCAGGATAGAGCCCGAAAATCGGGACTGTTCTGTGGGATCCGGAATGGTTGGGAGGTATGTATAGAAGTATACTACCCCTTGTTCTAGCAGTGTACCATATGTCCCAGGCATCTCTAATTTTAAAATATATTCAGTTTTTATTTTAAATGAAAAGAAGTGTTTCAGTGCTCCAGGGCCATGGCTAAATCGCCTGAGCACCAGTTTTCTTTATTTATGCCACTCGGTACAGCATGGCCCAGCACTATCCTCTTACACAATTATTGTTATTGAAAATAGAACAATATGTTCAGGGTTGGATTAAGACTGCCATGGGCCCTGGGCTATATGAATATTATAGCCCCTACATGTCTGGAATTCACTTCCTACATATGATACTAGAATCAAGATGCGTGGGGATGCTTCACGACCTTTGGAGGACTCCATTCCTCCATTTGGAGGATTCCATACGTGAATGTCCTTCTCGGTATAAAATTTGGTGGGTGGTTTGGGCGGCCATGGGCCCCCTAGAAGGATCAGACCCTGGGCTACCACCTGAACCACCTATTTTAAAAAATGTGCAGGGCAGTCATTTTCTACTGTCCTACTGTGCATAATCGAACCAAACACACAGCCCATGGGTCCATTGTTTGTAGCTAGCCAATGGATAAGGAGGTTAGCCGTGATCCTCCCATTGTCCAAACATAGCCAGACTCCTCTTGTTGTAGTAAGATTGTGTTTGCAAAACATTTACTAAATGTAATGCAGACACAATCTTACTTCAATAGGTGATTGCAGAAGTGCATGCATTGCGTTTTGAAACGCAAAATAGTCACCATGTGGTCACTGAAGGCCGAATGGGAATGCTGGGTCTGCTCATCGCTAATAGTAAAGGATTGCTTAAAAAAACCCATTTCGGTGCTGCGCTATTTTCAACTGAGAAATACAATGGAAGCTTTAAATGGGGGTCTGCACACAACTCCAAGACCTGACCGGAGCCTATTGGGTCATTTTGTGACTTTATTTTTCTAGATTCTCCTATCCATTGTGATCATCTCATGGGGCTACGTCCTGTATGCAGCAAGACTGGCAGCACTATGGCAACTGCAGAAGAAATACCCAAATCAGAATTTAAGCTGACACTACCAGACGACGATACTGTTTAATTCCACCTTACAATTATCTTTTGGATTACGTTGCAGCCTGGATACAGAAGAGAAGTGAATTTCATAGTATCCATATAAAGAGTACTAATTCATACCATGAACCAACCCCGGATACTATTACATCATTAAGTGCTAAAACGGAAACACCATTCTATTTTCTCAGAAATATTTGTTACCTGTTTGTTTTTTAGTCTTAACTATTGAAAATTATTTAATCAGTGTTTTTCTAAGATACAGTTAAAAACATGTTTTTGTAATAAATCTTTTTATTTTCCTATGTTCTCTATTGATATTTTTTTTTCGGGGGGGGGGGGGGGGGATATAGCATATAGCCCTGCTCCAACTCTCCCTGCCCCCAGCGGCCAGCGTTTGTGAACCCGATGGGACCTGAGAGAAGTGCCGAGTGAGTGTGTGCAGAGTTGTGTGAGCCGTGTGTGCGGCAAGT
Source organism: Engystomops pustulosus (assembly GCF_040894005.1). Lineage (NCBI taxonomy): Eukaryota > Metazoa > Chordata > Amphibia > Anura > Leptodactylidae > Engystomops > Engystomops pustulosus. The sequence goes on from NC_092411.1 coordinate 135,451,418, forward strand.
GTGTTAGTGTGTTCTGAGTGAGTGTGCAGTGTTCAGTGAGTTTAGTCTGTGCTGTTGTGTCTGTGCGCTGTGTGAGTGTGCAATTTGTTCTGTGTGTGCGGTGTATTACTGAAATTTTCATACTCCTCCTCGGCTAAAAAATACTCCTCAAAAATGGTGAGAGGAGTATTTTTACCCTTCTGGAAAAATGTTAGTGCGACCTCTGGATATGAGTGTGTAGGATTCATAGTTAAGATATTTTCTGAATTTAGTTGCCAGCAGCATTTCAACAGTAAACACCACTGGTGGAGGTTTCGGGGTCAGTATCAAACATGGTTTCCAAATAACTAATAATTCCTTTATTTATATTTTGCACACAGATTATGCAGCGCTGCACAGAGCTTGCCACTCGGTCCCTGTCTCCATGGGGCTCACAATCTAATCAACCTACCAGTATGTTTTTGAGTGTGGGAGGAAACCGGAGAAAACACAGAGAGAACATACAAAGTCTTTGCAGATGTTGACCCTGTGGATTGAACCCGGGTCCCCAGTACTACAAAGCTGTAATGCTAACCACTAAGCCACCGTGTCGCCCTAGCCTGCCTAGCAGCTTAACCCCCAATGTACACAGCAGGGGAAAGGGAACTAATGACTCATTGTACTTTTTTTATTTTTTTCCCCAAATGCCCACATTACAATTTATGAAGTAACTTATTGCTCCTTTCTCTGTCACAGCTTTCAATCATATTGGTGGCCAGAGGACAGAGAACTTCAGATTATCATTGTAGCTACTGTCTAGAATTGTAGGCCCAAAGCAGAAGCTCCAATGATAATCCAGCTCTATCCACACATCCTGCAGTCACAAATAGCCAAGGATGAGTTGCTTCAAAATAGCGCTGAAAACCACACATCCTGGGTCGCCTGGGACTGTAGGAGAAGGTCCAGTGAGCTCTATGCTCGAATAACGGCTTGGGTGCCCACAGAGGGCTCAGAGTGGCACTGCTGGCACCTGTGTCAGGGTCGCCACCACTGCACTAGACTATGGGTTTGCAGGTTGTTCATGGGAGGATTTTATGTAACTAAGAGCTTCACTGTTAAGCTACATTCACACGACAAATGTGCCTGCCGTACAGTAGCATGGCGGGCACAAGGTGCTGGGAAGAGGAGTAGCCTCCTTCTCCGTAGCAATGTTTGGCCTCACTGCGCTGTATTCCAGAGAAAGATAGGACAATGTACAGCACCGTACCGCTCCTGTATGTCGCCGTGCCAGTTGCAATCCGCAGAGAGAGTATGGCATATGGACATCTAAATGAGCCCTAATAAATTTTATATTGACAAAAGCTTTCTTGGCAAATCACTGGTTGACCATTACTGATCGCATTGTCTGGAAATGCATATGCTATTGGACACAGTCCCTGGCCCCCCAAGACTTTGCACTCCATTTCTAAATGGAATGTAAAGCCCCCATGTAACTGCACCCTCAACATTCAGATAATCCTATACTTTCATGAAAACAAAAGTATTGGTATCGAGCATCCTTATACTTTTCTGGGTATCGTATCGCACTCAGAATTCTGGTGTCAGAGCAACGATAGTCAGCTGAATGACGTCGGCAAGTGGCTGACGTCATAGTTTGTGTGCCTGCATCATGCGGGGACCTGAAGACTGAGCTGGAGGACCGGAAGAAAGAAAAGAGGGGTGCCAGAGAGGCGAGTACAGTTTTTTTTTTTTTATTAATAGGTTGTGCATACAATGGGGCAGGGACTGGCTAAATACTGGGAGCAGGGGATGGCTAGCTATATACTGGCTGGAGGCCGTGACCAATACATTTCCCACCCATGGCTTATGCCTGGTTGAATTGGTTTTCCTAGTTTTTTGTGTTAAAATTGGGTACCTCTGCTTGTGTTCGGGTCAGCTTATGTGGTATAATATTTATAATATATAATTTTTATATTATAAACCAAATAAGATAAGTAGCACAATTGTCACCGAATTCACGATTCAGTGAAAAAAAAAAAAAGTTATAATTACAGGCACTCTCCCCAGAAATAAACCCTAGGATATCATTATATTTTTAGGATAATATTAAAGATTTTACATTTTTTATTGAAACAACATTAATACAAGTGATAGAGCGTTGGTTTAGTGGTGATGACCACCGCTTGGTTCCTTGATGGGTGGGACAACTTGTCCAGTTTCTTTGATGACATCACCCTAGAATGAACACAAAGTGTAAATTAGATCAAATAAAATGTGCATCTATGGGTTTTTTTTTCACATACAGCAAAAAAAGAAAAAAAAATGCAGAACATTTACCAATTTTATAATTGTTGGGATAATTGTACGAAACAACTGCCAGCAGATTGGCAGGATTCTTAATATTTTGCTTAACAACCTTCACTTTGCAGCATTTTTTGTTCATTTTTTGCTCCCCACCTTCAAAAAGCCATCATTTTTATTTTCCCAACTACAGAGCCATGTGAGTGCTTTTTTTGTGCATAATTTTTTTTTTTTTTTTCAGTGACATTTTGTTATTCCATTCGGTGTACTGGGAAGCTTTAAAAAATTCCATATATGGTGAAATTGGCAAAAAAAAACCCCAACATTTTCGTCACTTTGTGGGCTCAGTTATTACGACTTTCACTGCGCTCTAAATGATCTACTTTATTCTTTGGTTCTGTACGATCCCGGTGATCAAATTATATAGGTTTTATTGTGTTTTAATACATTCTAAAAATTAAAACAATGTGTACGAAAAAAAAAAATAAAAAAATGTTTTCTTTCCCCATCTTCTGACCCTAATAACTTTTCAGACTTCAGTGTATGGAGCTGTGCAAGGCGTCATTTTTTTTGCAAGATGTGCCAACGTTTTTATTGCTACCATTTTGAAGACTGTACAGCCTTTTGATCATTTTTTATTACATTTATTACCCGGCAAAAACATTTTTCTATTTTGATAGATTGGGCATTTTGGGAGGCTGCGATACCCAACATGTTTGTGATTTTTACTCTTTATTTTGGTTTTACTGTATAACAGTTCTAGGGGAAAAATGGGGCGATTTGAATTTTTTTTCTTAACTATTTTTTAGACCCTCTAGGGTACTTTAAATCAGGGAGCCTCTTCATATATCCTTAACAGCTCCCTGATGGATTTATCCATCAGTGAGCGTTAAGAAATTAAAGAAAATCTTCCATCAAAATAAAGCATGATAAGCACTTACATATAGACGCAGACACAGTGGGAAGGGGAAGTGTTCCTGCACTGCATAACAGCCTGATAAGTTGTGCACCATGTATATGCCCTGTAAAATTGCCAGTGTCCCTGGGTTATCATGCTTGATTTTGATGGTAATTTCTTTAACTAGTTGCACACTGCCGCTGACTTTAGACCTCAGTGGGCGCAGGTCTGCGAGTCTGCAGCGACGTGCTAGTTTGCAGCTGGATATATGTCCCCATAGACACCTACAGCACGGTGATCACAACATGTGCTCACCATACCGCGCCGCAAAAAAGAAAGAGTAAGCTCCATCTTCAGCCATCATGGAAAGGGGAGAGCAGCGCTAATCCCTCCTCCTCTCCTGATGTATGCTTGTGTGGGCAGACACAGGTTAGTGTGAATTGTACCCTAGCATAGATATCCATACTTTCTTATGTGCGACCGGATGAACAGCATAATATACTTACAGGGTACAGTCGAGGCTTTTTATACACAACTCCATATGGACTGGTCTGAAACAAATAAATCAGAACATGTGAATTAGTTTAGTTTAATAATCGGTTTGGTAGCTTTAGGTAAACAATTTTTGTAAATAAATGCAATTGAAACATACAAAACTAGATGATTTTTTTTTAATCACTTTCATGAAGACAATTTCAATGTTAGAGATGTGTACATGAACAATCCGTTTACATGTCTACAATGCACGGTTTCATTAGCTTTCTGTTGCAGGTGCCTTCCATGTTTCAACATAGACTCTCTCCAATTCATAGTTGTTGAGGGCAGGAGAGTGGAGACTTGCATCCACTTACTAAACTCTGTACTGCACTGGCCGACCATCACCTTCCTTATTCAATTCAAATTAATAAGATTCATCCACAAAGTGCTGCACCTTCCTATCTCTTCATATCTCTCTCTGCCCTCACCTCCGTCTATCACCCAGCCAATGCTCGGTTTCTCTAGTGATCTATGGTTACTCCCTTCCCAATTTGAACCTCCTGGACTTTGTCCCCAGGACTTCTCCCAAGTTGCGCTATTCTCTGGAATGCACTACCTCGATCAGGCTAATAGCCAGCTTTCAAACGTGCTCTAAAAAGCAATCTTTTCATAAAAACCTATCACATTCCCTTTCTTTTTTCTGACAAAGCCCATTGAATACAATGGGTCAGAGTTCAGTGCAAGACCCACACGTCAGAAACACTCGCAAAACACATGCGTGACAAACTTTCATGTGAAAGGGACTTAATGACCAAAATGACCACACAGGTGCACAGATCGTTAGTATCATAGAGTAATCAGAGCCTTGTATAATAATGAGCCATGCACCTGTGTGCCCATGGACAGATTTCTGTCCACAGAAAGTAAACAAAGAAGCTTTCTATAGAAGGACAGCAAGCAGAGATCTAAAAAAAAAACCTGTGAGGAATTGATACAGAAAGTATATTGGAAAATTGCATAACTTTCCATTATACCAACATTAACATTTATTTGCTGAAATGGGAATGCCTCTTTAAGTGCTGAAAGTAAAAGGCAGGAATGCAGGGAAGTGTCTGATAAGAGAACAGGGGATTTGTAAGTATAACATTACAAAGTGTTTCTTTGTGTTTTGAACTAATAAAGTAAATAAACTTTACACAAAATTGTATCCATGAATTTATTTATTATTGCTATATGGTCATGTGTCCTCCTTTTTCCCCTGCCTCTTCCTTATTTTCCTTACAGCGCAGTTGACCACATATTAAAAATACAGGTCAGTGCTAGCAGGTGTAAAACGCTTCAACATGAGTTCCTGTTAAAATAAAAACCCCCTCACAACTATTTTGGCAGAGGTGCTTCAACAAAGTTAAAGTGAAAAAAACATTATTGAGTAAGGACCAGTACACATCTGTTTTTCCTTCTGTTTTTTTTTTGGCCTCCTGCACACAAACCTGCTTGGTCTGTAGATATGGAACTGTGTGCTAATCGGATCCCATGGCCCGAGCACAGTGCAATGGAAGTAGTACCTGCTTGTCGGGCCAATACTGTAACAGACGCTGCTGTTGGGCCAGCAGACAGGGAATCCTTGCATCATATTCTGTATGATGCAAGGACCCCCCGTCTACTGCATCATGCTCATTCTGTAGTATCTGTTCAGGATATGGGTCTGTTTTCATATACCAAGCTTGTTCATGTGCAGGGGACCTGATTGTAAAACGTAACAGGTGCAGATTCTACCTTATCTTTGTGTAGTTTCCACACCTGGTTATACCTCACAATAATAGGAGAAGGAGGAGAAAAAAAAATATATATATATATCAAAACTGATGCCTCATGTTCATCTCATAAGAACAGAACATGCAACCACACTGGAATAACTCACTGTACATATGCAACGCATACAGACAAAGGAAATCCTATTTCAATGCAAAAAATAACCTTTTCTATGTTTATGTTAGTACTATTTCATCCACGTGTGATCTCCACTTTTCTACCTTAATCCACAGCTTGTTGATGTTTCTTTCATTACATATTTTTTGTATTTATTTTTGTGTGAAATTATGGCACAATGGTAATCGGATGTGTGCTGTCCATTTTGATGGTGCTCAGCTGCACTAAAAGCAATACCTTTTAATGGATCAGTACCCACAGCCTATATTTTATCAGACCATGCAACCAATGCATAAAAATATAGAATGCCGAAGTCATTCTGACACTGGCTCTGTACTGTGGACTGACTCACTATGGAAAGATAACTTAGGTGTAAACAAGGTCTTATTTACAGGGTAAGGCACATTACCTCCAGGTGGTACTTGACAAAGTAATGGACAATCCAAGCTGGAATCAGGATTCTTTTCACTGCCGATACTCCAATATTATATGTCTTGAAAGTCTGGGAATGAAATAAAAGCAAGTCATCTGGAGAATACGGTGCATAGGGGTGACCATGCCTGGGTTATACTATACTAAACATATATGTGTATATATGTGATGGCTCTGTATAATAATAGTATAACCCAGGCATGTTCACCTCTATGATCATCTATCATATGTTAGGGAGGGTCTATGCAGGTGCATATCAAGGTGGTGCTCTAATCCCTCCCTCCAGATGTACCAATAGCCCTTTCCCCCAATACTACGGTGACGTACGTAAGTCCTCCACGGGGAGCTCTTCTGCAGGAAGTTGGCCCAGAACCGGTCCACCGCATTGAGCTTCTTCTCGGGCAGGACGGGCTCCCGTGGACTCAGCTCCTGATCCTTCAGCCATTTCCTTCGGAGCACTCTAAGCTGTTGCTGCCGCAGCTGCGTGTCCACTGGGTTCACCGACATGTCTGTCCACCCGGACAACCCGGCTCCACTGCCCTCTTATTCCGTGACACTTCGGTGCCTTCCAGAGGGCACACAGCGGCGCACAGAAGTGACGTCACGTACACACAAGTGGGGCGATGGCTCCCTCTGCTGTTGGATGTCCAGTATTACAGTACATGCTCCCCCTAACCACTACTAATGGAAGCACACAAGAATGGTGTCATATAAAACTGGTCTGCGACACTGTATGTAAGAGGTTTATATACTCCTTGCATCTTTTCTGACAAGGAGTGAGGTGTAGCTAACAAATGGCACCATTGTCCACAAAACTAAGGAGGCTACAAGTGGTGTAAAGATGCCCCTCATTTATCATCCAGCCAATCCGGCCTATTTATAATCATGTCCAATAGACGCGTTTCCTGATCCTTGATATCTCTGTGGCTCACATTGCACTCTGGCAGCACAGAACTGCAGCAACAACTGAATCGCACTCATGTACTCATATTTCCCAACTTACGGAGTGGGGATAAAAGGGCAAAAGTTGTGGAGCGTATACAGAGCTAAGCCCCACCATTTGGCCGTCCCCCTTACCCCCAACCCCACACAATTTAGTGCCCTGACATATTGTGACTCCCTCATATTCAGGCCCCCATCATATTGTAGCTCTCCTTTGAACTCTATCCTGCATGTGTTCTTTCCCCGCTCAGGCCCACCGGAGTTCACCTTCTTCTTCCTGGTGTATGTAAGTGCATTTTCTTGCGACACAAATTGAAAGTTAAATCCCACGCTCAGTCCGAATCAGTCAGATTGTCCGACGGCTCGCCCCCCGATTTCTGTCGCATGATAGCCAGCGTGGCTGTGCCACAATCCAATCGCATGCGACACAATCCCAGTGCAAACCCCTGTTAAATACCTGTCAAAGCTTTGCAAATCCCATGAACGGTCCGACGAAAGTGCGATCCGCATAGTGTCCCGCAGCACCTCCCCCTCATAGTGTCTCGCAGTAGCTCCCCCTTATAGAGTCTCCCCAGCACATCCCCCTCTTAGTGTCCTCACAGCAACTCCCCGTCATAATGTCGCCCCAGCAACTCCCATGCTTTGCGCTCCTAGCTGCTTCTCTTCATACTGTTCCCCCCAGCAGCTCCGCTTCATACTGGGCTTCCCCAGCAGCTCCCCTCATAGCGTCCTTCGTCCAGTAGCTCATAATGTTTGCTCCCAGCATCTAGCTTTTATACAGTACCCTTCCAGCAGCTCCAGTTCATACTGTACCACCTAGCAACTCCCCCTCATAGTATTCCCTTCCCAGCAGCTCCCACTCATAGTGTCCCCCAACAGCTTCCCTCATAGTGTCTACCCAGCAGATGCCCCTCATAGTGTTCCCCCAATAGCTTCCATCAAAGTATCTTCCCGGCAGCTCCATCTCATAGTTTCCACCCTAGCAGCTCCCTATGTATTGTCCCACTAGCAGATCCACTCATTGTGTCCTCCCAGCAGCTTGCCATCATAGTGTCGCTCCCGCAGCTACCCTCATAGTGTCTTCCCAGAAGCTCCCCCTCATAGTGTCTATCCAGCACTTCCCCTCATAGTGTGCTCCCAGCAGCTCCCCCTCGTAGTGTCCCCCCAGCAGCTTCCATTCATACTGTGCCCCTGCAGCTTCACTTCATATTGTGATCCCCCAGTAGCTGGGCTTCATTCTGTGGTTCCCCAGCAGCTTCCCCTGATAGTGCTCCCCTCCAGCAGCTCCATCTTATAGTGGCCCCCCAGTTGCTCCCCTCATAGTGCCCCCTGCAGCTCCCCTCATAGTGCCCCACCTGCATCTCCCCTCATAGTATCCCCCTAGCAGCTCCTTTTCATACTGTGCGCTACTAGCAGCTCAGCTTCATACTGTGCCCCCAGCATCTCCCCTCATCGTGTCCTTCCAGCAGATGCCCCTAGTAGTGTTTGCCCAACAGCTTCCCTCATAGTGTCTTCCCAGCAGCTCTCCCTCATAGTGTTCCCCCAGCAGCTCCGCCTCATAGTGCTCTCCCAAAAGCTCCCCTCATAGTTTCCCCCTAGAAGCTCCCCTCATAGTGTCCTTCCAGCAGCTCCCGCTCATAGTGGTCTCCCAGCAGCTTCCCCTCATGGTGTCCTATCAGGAGCTTTCCCTCATAGTGTCCCCTCAGCGGCTTCCCCTCATAATGTCCCCCTCCAGCAGCTCCCCTTCATAGTGTCTCCCTTCCCACAGCTCGCCCTCATAGTGTCCCACCTCCAGCTGCTCCCAGCAGCTACACTCATATTGTCCCCTCTAGCAGCTCCACTTCATACCTTGTCCCCCCAGCAGCTCCACTTCATACTGTGCCCCCCAGAGCTCCCCCTCATAGTGTCCCCCACAGCTGCTCCCCTCATAGTGCCCTCCATGCATCTCCCCATCACAGTGTCCACCAGCAGCTCCCCTTCATAGTGTCCCCTAGAGCACCCCCCTCAGACTATCCTCAGAGAAGCAGCTCCCCCTCATAGTGTCTTCCCAGTGGCTCCCCCTTTTATTATCCTCCCAGCGGCTCCCCTGCATATTGTCCTCCCAGCAGCTCATCCTCATAGTCTTCCTCCAGCAGCTCTTCCTTATAGTGTTTCTCCAGCAGCTCCCCCTCATAGTGTCCCCCAGCAGCTCCCCCTCATAGTGTCCTCCCAGCAGCTTCTGGAGTGTGTCTCCAGAGGGGTGGAGAAGATAGCACTGGGGAAGGAGCTGGCAGCAGCCTTGTTCCACCTCTTGGTCCCTGTCCCTTCGCTATGAATCTGAAACTAGAGTATCAGGACTAGGAGAGTGACACAGAGCACAGAGAACTCCTCTGCATTCCGCTTCCTGGTCCCAATATGTGATTGTTGTTGGGACCAGGAGGCAGTATGCAGAAGAGATATGCAGGACATAGCGGGGAGACTAATACTCAACCATCTGGGAGGGGGGTGGTGAATGGGGCACCCTTGGTGGTAACCACCTTACACAGGGATCAATCGGAGACAGAGAATGTCAAGCATTCAACTTACAGTTGGTTAATTCAGAACCCGGCAACGACCAAAACAGCAGTGACATAAACTGGGTCGAGATGGCTCGTTAGCTAGTGTTCCACAGGAGATGCTCACATCTTGGTATAGGTAGCTTCAGTTGGTTGATTCAGCATCAGGATAATGCAGACTTCTAAAGGTAGATGTTTGCTTGGACCTGATTTTTACACAGGTGTGTCAGAGCATCGTGCCTCAGACATGCTTCCATGAAGCTCAGTGGAAAAGACCTGAAACTTTACAGCCACAGGGGTTTTATTAGTTCATTATCCAACCAGTATTCTCTTTACAATATCATTACAAATTCCTTTTTAGGCAGATAGCATCACCATTTCCTGACACTGGAGGTCTCCCTAGTTTGATCAGGTCTTAGGCCCCTTCCACACTTGCGTTGCATTTCAAGTCAGAGTCTGATCAGGGTGAGATCAGGGTTTGGCCATTGAAAAACGCACATTTTGCATCAGTGTGCAATCAGTTTTCAGTCAGAGTTTGTTCTCAGTGTCTCAGTTTTTCATGCGCGTTTTCAATGCAATTTCAATCCGTTTTTCACACGCAGGTAATGCGCGTGGAATGGACTCAGGACTGAGCTCTATCTTTTCTATGGCAATTCATGCGTGAAAAACGCATTGCACTTGCATTGCACTAGCAAGTGTCTCAGAGTGCAATGCGTTTTTGATGCATCTCCATAGACTTGTATGGTGCGTTTTTCACGCGCATGACTTGCAAAAGTAGAGCATACTGAGATTTAAACACGCGTTAAAAAAAATGCGCGTGTGTGCGTGAAAAAAAATGCAAGTCTGAAAAGACCCATTGGTTACAATGGGTCAGAGTGCAATGCAAGTTCTGCTCGTCAAAAGCATGCACAGAAAACGTGCGTGAAAAACGCAAGTGTGAAAGGGGCCTTAGAGAAAACCCTATTGAATGGAGAGAGGATTTAAAGGGGTTATCCGGGTTTTAAAAATAACTGAGGCCCGGGCTGGGGAGGGCTAGTTAAACATAATAAACATCTACTTACCTCGTCCGGCTCCACCAATGCCCCCCTCCGCGGCCGGTCTTCTCTGTGCGCCGATTTCACTACAGAGGCGCACAGGGAGCTTCCGGCCGTCCGGAAGGTCCTATCCGACACCATCTCTCAGTGCTTACAACGCTGAGAGATAGGAGGAGCCGGCCACATCCCGGACCGGAAGCTCCTTGTGCGCGGCTTCCGTGCCCCTGTAAACAAACAGGGGCACGGATCAAAGGGACCGCGCACGGGACATCGGCGGCGCCGGAGGAGGTAAATACAGGTTTATTATGTTTAAATATCCCTCCTCAGCCCGGCCATAAGAAATTTTTAAAACCCGGATAACCCCTTTAATTTCACAACACTGTATTGGCACTGCATTGGTAGGTGTGTTTCATACACAGTACTCTGACAGTCCCTCTGGACGGCTGGGAGGTATGGTCGCTAACCCAAGTGGCTCTGTATTTCTTTACACCAGCACCCCGCATTGAGGCTTTTGCAGCTTTATTGTTGTGATTTTTAACAAGTTCACTATTAGGACATAGACCACACCAAGCTCAAAATTTCCAATGTTGTTAGTGCAATGTGAAATTTATACTTGTGCATATTTTTCTAAAAAGTTGCAGATTAAGGCCCCTTTCACACTTGCGATTTTCACGCGCGTTTTCTGCGCGTGCTTTTGACGCACAGAACTTGCATTGCACTCTGACCCATTGTAACCAATGGGCTTTTTCAGACTTGCATTTTTTTTCACGTGTTAAGGAGGTCGCACTGGTTTCGGACTCCATCTTGACTACTGTCCGCCATCTTAGATACAGCGGCCATGTTCTCTGACCATTGTCAAGTTAATGCCATGATTCAAACTTCATTTTATGTAACCTGTTTGCTCGCCTGTCAGCTAATGCCCTTTGACATTTAATGAGAAGCCAGTCTGTCCTCGAAGCTGCATAATAATATGATTCTGGAGCCACTTATCATCTTCTTCTCAGCATTAGTATAAACAATATCTGTGTACAAGGTCTCTGAGAACTGAGCACAATTAATTAACTTTTTTCCCAGAATGTGCTGATGACCAATAGGTTTGGAGTATACTATTCACGCCCCTTTGATGACTCTGTCTGTTATATATTATGCATTTTCATTATTAAAGGAGAGAAGATCTTGACTAAGAGATTGACGTATGTCTTGGTCTTTATGTTCAATCATGGGTTAATTAGGACTCACCTTACAAAAGTCAAGAGGGCTGTTGGGGCCCTGCATAAAAAATCCCTAACAGTATTTGGCGTCCTTTTCTGGGTGGGCTTAGGAGTGAGCAACAACAACACCGAGACAGCCTCCGTGAAGGGTCCCCGCCGGCTTGGTGAACAGAACTGACCAGAGAGCTCTCAGGGTAAGATATTAATTTTTCTTGTCTACCTTGATATGTCACTTCTGGTTCACTGGTTGGACGGACCGGGTAAGACTGTCTCTGTTTTATGTATTTGCCACTGTTGTTCACTGTAACCTAAGCTCAGAGTTTTTGGCAAAGAACCACTTTGTAAGGTGATGGACAGAGACTGGACAGAGACTGGACAGAGACTGGACAGTGATGGATGGTCAGACAGTCTGTGGTGTTAGCTGAAGCTGTGAGACGGGAAGTAGTAACCCTTAGATGTCTGCAATGCTAGAGTGGGAGATATTCTGTTGTGATAGTCGGATTATCATAGTGTCTGGGATACTGTTTGGGACTGGTTTTTCCCATAGATTGTGACAGAGTTCAGATTGCGGAGACCCGCCTTGATCAGGCGGCGCTAGACTTTCTACTGGAGTCTGAGCGGTCTCGTGTGGCTGTGAGAACTAGTGGAGGATGGCGGCATGTTTTAGTCAGTCTGGAAGACAGTGACTTGGTATACAGTCAGTCTAGTCAGGCAGTGGCTTGGTGTAGCGTCCTTTGTGAGATATTCTCTGGTAGCTAGTTTCTTTGTTTGTCAATAAATCGAGATGTTGGCATCCGCTGAATCTTTGGGGATGTGTCCCTGTAACGGTATCGTAGTTGTAGATACAGAGAGCACAGCAGAGTGAATTGGAATTGAGCCAAGTACGTTGCATTGCAGACAAAGGGATAAGAGAGGTTGTTTTTCACATGGAGGGGAAAGATACACAGAGACAGGTTGTTGAGTTAAGTAGGACTGATGGAAAAGTGCAAGTTGACATGATCGGACAAAAGGGCTGGTAGTTTTGTGTTTGAAGTGAGAAGTAGTATTGAAGGATTTGGGATGTGTCAGATGATCTGATGATTGTACAAGTGAGAAAACTTGATCAGATTTGGAAACAGACACTTATAGCCTCTGACTTTGATGGACGGACTAGGACAGAGTGACTGGGATTCTTCTGCGTGCCCATTGAAGAAAGAGACAGGCGATAAGGGACATTTCAAAGTTTTTGATGTGGAAAGAATTTGAGAAAAAGAGATTTTATTATATTTTCCTTGGAGTGAAAAATGGCCCCTGTAATCCAGACTCCACCCCTGTATCTGGTGGTTAGAAAAGATGACACGCCCTACCATTCTTCAGTGGCGGCCATCTTAAGACAGTTTATTTCTCAGTGGCGGCCATTTTAAGTTATATTCCCTTCAAGTCCCTGAAAGTTGATTGCTGTTGGCAGCCATAAAAGCTGTTGTGGGGCTTTGTAGGAAAACAGCTGACCATGTTTCGGGTGTCTGCTAGGGGTCTTGGGAGTGAGGGATGTTGTTTGTTTGAGTATTATTAAAATTTATTGATTCCGACAATTAGAGAAAAATTACTATGAAAAAGTGTTACAATGTCTCTGGTACCTGCTTTCTGGCATTTAAGGGGTTAACAAAAGGGTGGGGGCTGTTGGAGCTGCGTTTTGTTTTGTGAAGAAATGACATGTCTAAGGCCTTGCCTGAATGCTGTGTCTGTCTTATCTACGAGAGAGACGATAGTGACCTTGATGTTCATGGAAAACTGAATTTCTCCATATTGAGTTGCTTGGAATCTGTGTTGTTATCTCGTGGTTTACAGGCTAGTGAGAACATTTACATTTGGGAGGGGCAGATCGCTGCATTTAGAGTTCTCCCTGACAATCTGACAAAAGACTTGAAGGAATTTATTTGATTGTGGAACAAGAATACAGTATGATGTGATGTCCTCCTGTGTACCCCATGAACATATTAAGCAAGAATGAGCCCCCCAACTGTATTACAGAGCCTATGACTGACTTTTGTTCCTTTTTGATTAAAAACCATCTTAAGTGTACCTGGATTTTATTGAGACGTTGGAGTCTGGTCAGAACTTTATAGGTAGCACAGAACACTGGGCTGGAGATGTGGTGGAGGGACTCTGACACATTGACGTACAGAGGGAATAGAGGATGTTTCACAGACCACGCCGAAGTGAGATTGACAACATCTCCGGAAGTCTCAACCGACCAACCCAAGTGGGCGTTGCGGGGAGGAGACATTACTGTAGTGAGTGGCGGAGACGGCCCCCACAGGGCAAGACAAGGGGGGGTGGTTACGGACAAGGATGTCAGCGAGAACAGCCCCCCCAAACAGAGTTATCGCCTTTCATTGTAGAACTCTCCCCTGCTAGTCCGATGATGATTTTAGCCCATTCCCGGTCAAGAAAAGACTCAGAAAGAACAGCCGGATACATGTAGCATGGTCCATGACCTCCAAGCTGCCAATGAGTGTACTGAAGCACAGTGGTCCCTAGTTCAAACTGGCAGCAGTCCCTGAGAGTGACATATTATTCACGGTTATTGATTTGGCAAATGTTTTCCTCTCTGTGCCCCTACATGAGGATTGCCAGTACCTATTTGCCTTTACCAGTTCAGTATTCCAGTACACCTGGTGCAGATTCCCACAAGGGGGGTAAAACTCACCCAGCCAATACCCCACGGCCCTACAGGGAGTAGACTGGCAGACTAGCCCCTTACTGGATGTTCTCCTTTTCAGTATGCGGATGACCTACTGTTTTTGTTTGCCAGGATGCATTTATTGACCTTATGTGTTTTCTGTTCCAGAAGGGTTGCAAAGTTCCCAGAGACAAACTCCGGTATTGCCAGGAGAAGGTGGTCTTCCTAGGCCACTGCTTCTCAGCCACAGGCAGACACCTGACAGAGGAAAGAAAGGTGGCAGTCCAGAATGTGCCCCTGTCCTGAGGCCCTAAGCCTCTTTACATGTTTCTAGGACTGGCAAGCTCCTGCAGCCTTGGAAAAGGTCTGCTGCCCCCAGCCTGATGCTGCCCCTTGATTACTGCATTGCCTTTTCTCCATTTGCCCTTAGTCAGGAGGCAATTGATGCATTCCAGAGCCCTAAGCTGGCAAATCCTGTCTGCACCGGCCCTAGGCACATGCCACTGAACCAGACCTTTTATTTTATCTTGCACTGGGTATCTAGGAGACAGGTGTCTTAGTCCAGGAACGTGGTGGCCTCCCCAGTGACCTACTCTTAGGCCCAGTTAGACTCGGTTGTGAGGGGAGCCCCGCATGTGTCAGTAGCTGCAGCCAGCAATCTGCTCAGCAAGGCAAGTGAGCTGATCCTAGACCCTAGATCACTCAGTTACTGTGCAAACTCCACATACCTTGCACAGTGTCCTCACCCAAGTACAGCCCAAACATCTGAGCAAAGGCCAGACAGCTCAGACTCCAGTGTGCACTCCGGATTCCCCAGGACACACTGATAAGGTGCACAGCTCTGAATCCTTCATTCTATCGCCAGTCTGCCAGGATTCAGAGAGGGGGGAGCGAAGGGTGATTAACCCAGATGTTGAGTTTTTTCTCATAGATGGCTCCAGGTCTGCAGGAGAAGACAGACGGTTCCACACTGGATATACAGTGGTCAGTGGCGCACATGAGGTAGTACAAGCAGAACCACTCCCTCCACACAGGTCAGCACAGGAGGTGAAGTGATGGCACTCAGGGAAGTGCTACAGCTGGTGGAAGGTAAAAGGGCAAACATCTATACTCAAGGTATAGTTCTGGGGTCTAAACACGGCATGGCACGCTGGTTATAGAGGTCATGGAAGCTCTCCTACTTCCACAAGAGGTGAGGATAATAAAAGTTAAACCACACACAATTTGGTGACTCCACACGCCAAGGGCAAGTATGTGGCCGACGGGATGGCGAAGGCAGCTGCACAGATGGAACCCAGAGACTATCCTGAAGTCTCAGCGGTGAGTTCTGAGCTAAAAGTTTGATCCACAGGTGTCCCAGTCCCTGGTGGCCCGAGAGTCATCAGAAGTGAAGGAAGTGTGGAGGAGAGCTGGAGCCCAGATGCCGATGGGACCTGGATGCTGGGAGAGAGGGTGTGCCTGGCCAGAGCCCTGCACCCGACAGTAAGTCAAGTAGGCCACGGACACACACACATATCCAAAATGGCCATGCTAGTGCTCATAAACCACCGGTGGTAAAGACCCCACGGAAGGTGACACCCAAGCTGCTGTATCCCTTCCAGAGACTGCAGATGGATTTTATCCAGCTACCAAAAAGTGGTACGTAGGAGTACGTGCCTGTGTGCATTGATCTCTTTCCAGGGTGGCCAGAAGCTTCTCCCATGACCAAGGCTACTGCCAGAGCTGCAGCCAAGAAGTTGGTGAGTGAGATTTTTCTGCAGGTTTGGACTTCCAGAGACCATAGAGTCCGGTCGCAGAACCCACTTCACTGGACAGGTAAAGACTAAAACCTTGTCCCTCCTGGGTGTAGAACAGGCCCTGAACACCCCTTAGCATCCCCAAGTTAGTGGTGGGATTGAAAGACTAAACGGCACTCTTAAGTTAGAGATCCAGAAGGCCATGGAAGAAACAGGGAAACCATGGCGCGAGTGCTTTCCTGCTGCCCACCATTCAGTTAGGACCACACCCAACAGGAAGATGGGATTGTCCCCCTTTGAAGTACTTTTTGGCTGTGCACCCAGACTAGGCCCCTACTTCCCACAGACCCTAGAGATGATGGCAGGTAACCAGGTGGAACATGCCGCACAGTTGAGCCAGGACTTGAAAAAGGTCGGCAAAAGTGTTTCTGATTCCTTTTTCAGATGCAGACAGAGAGCTCAGGATGCATAACCTGAAGCCTGGAGACGACGGGTGGTAAAGAGACACCAGAGAGAGAGTCTGGAGCCTCGCTATGACGGTCCTTTCCAAGTCCTGCTGACCAGTGCCACGTCTGAAGCTAGAGGGAAGTCAGCACGCTTCCACGCTTTCTATTGCAAACTTACTTCTTGCTAGCTGGTCTCTTCTGACTGACTGTGTGCTCAGGGACACCCCAACCATGACTATCACAGTAACTATAGGACCGACCAGGATGCCCCCAGAGTAGGAGACTTTACCTACGGTTGGTGCTACAAGACAATGACCTTCTTTAACACTGACAGCACAGGTAACCCTGTATTAGCAGTGTCTGATGTGTACTGGATTTGTGGGGATAGGAGAGTCAGGCCTAGAGGCTGGGAAGGTGAGTGTATGGTGATAACACTTGTGTATTCCTTCCTTGTGATCCCCAGGGATAAGGTTGATCAGACACATAAAGTAAAGGTAGAGAATCCCAAAGGATTCTGGAGGTCGGAGAGAAGCACCTAGATGACAAAGTTTATATGGATACAGTGGGAGCACCAAGGGGGGGGGGTTCCAGATGAGTACAAGGCCCACAATCAGATATGAGCAGGTCTAGAGTCCATTATTCACCAGATTGCTATGAGCAAAGATGTTGGTTGGGTAACTGTTTTTGTTGTAATCAACAGAGATTTGTGAATTATATCGGAGATGCTTCCCAGAACCGCATGGCTTTGGACATGACCCTTGCTGAGAAGGGAGGAGTCTGTAAGATGGTGGGAGTGGCTTGTCGCATATACATCCCAGATGACATCGCCCCCTATGGATCCATTACCCATGCACTTGAAGAGATTAAAGGACTGTCCAGGAAACTCAAGAGAAACTCTGGAGTGGACACTTTGTCCTTCACTTTGTGGTTGGGGGATTGGAAGGGTTTCCTTTAAGTGGGGGTGATATTGGGGATTGTGATTTTGCTCTTGTCACTTATTGCATGTTGTGTGGTCCCCCTCATCAAGTCCACCATGTCCCAGATGGCCGTCCAAGCGGTAAGAACCACAACAGGAGAAGTGCCCAGAGCGGAGGATGATGCTGCCTGTTTACAAACCTATGAACTATGGGAACTCAGTGATGTGATTTGAGTGTGCGAGCCTGTAACCCCTGAGTGACTGGCCTCCAGGGGATCTGGTGAAGAGTTAACAAGTCCAGCAGGTACGGGCTTAGCCTACCTGTGGGTACCTGGAGCTTGAGGAGGTCGCTCAGGATGGAGTTACAGGCCAGCAAAGCTCAAAGGGGGGAATTGTTAAGGAGGTCGCACTGGTTTCGGACTCCATCTTGACTACTGTCCGCCATTTTAGATACAGCGGCCATGTTCCCTGACCATTGTCAAGTTAATGTCATGATTCAAACTTCATTTTATATAACATGTTTGCTTGCCTGTCAGCCAATACCCTTTGACATTTAATGAGAAGCCAGTCTGTCCTCGAAGCTGCATAATAATATGATTCTGGAGCCACTTATCATCTTCTTCTCAGCATTAGTATAAACAATATCTGTGTACAAGGTCTCTGAGAACTGAGCACAATTAATTAACTTTTTTCCCAGAATGTGCTGATGACCAATAGGTTTGGAGTATACTATTCACGCCCCTTTGATGACTCTGTCTGTTATATATTATGCATTTTCATTATTAAAGGAGAGAAGATCTTGACTAAGAGATTGACGTATGTCTTGGTCTTTATGTTCAATCATGGGTTAATTAGGACTCACCTTACAAAAGTCAAGAGGGCTGTTGGGGCCCTGCATAAAAAATCCCTAACACACGCACACACGCACGTTTTTCTTAACGCGCGTTTAAATCTCGACATGCTCTACTTTTGCAAGGCACGCGCTTGAAAAATGCACCATACAAGTCTATGGAGATGCATCAAAAACGCAATGCGCAATGCGCTTTTCACGCATCAATTGCCATAGAAAAGATAAACCTCAGCCCTGAGTCCTTTCACGCACAGGTAAAAACGCATTGAAATTGCATTGGAATTGCATTGAAAACGCGCGCGAAAAACTGAGACACTGAACAAACACTGACTGAAAACTGATTACACTCTGATGCAAAATGTGCGTTTTTCACTGACCAAACCGTGATCGCACCCTGATCAAACTCTGACGTGATCTGCAACGCAAGTGTGGAAGGGGCCTTAGGAGCAAACCCACTCCAATCCTCCTATGACGTAGTTTAAAACTAGTTGTGCTAAAATCTGTGACTTTTTGCGACTTTTACAAAAATTTTTTATCAGATTTATGAAGCAGACTAAGCAATTATAATAAATCTAATAGGTGTAGCTTCTAAGAAACTGACACAGGAGCCTATTTAATAACACCCCCCCCCCCCCCTCCATTGTCTTTCCATTGATTTTCCGTTGCCTGGTTATAGTCAGTAAATTGCAATATTCTACCACTAGAGGGCAGCAGGTACTTACCATTAATCACAGGCCAATGAGAATTGTGAGTTACTTGAATAGCAATGGACTATACAACTAAAAAATAGGTCAATATATTTATAATACTGTATACAAGGTTTGGGATCAAATAATTTTAAAGTAATATATGCAATCATGAGACTATATAAGGATACATTGGCAATATGATCCCACTGTTTACTTAACAGATCATATTTATTCTGATGAAATATATTTTGAATATATAAAGAGTATGTAAAAATAGTGTTTTCTTGGTTGCTTTTAAAAATTTGCCTCTTCAAGCGTGAGTATCTTGCTTTCAAAACTAAATGTGCATCACTTTTAGGTAAATGGATGGTAGAATACATCCAAGCCTCCTGTTACTAATTCTAACACTGTATAGTATTTATTACACATTATAGAAAATCCAAGCAGTTAAGGTCAGCTCATCTAGCAATGTGACATCAATGGAACACTATATTTGCTCTACATAGATGCAGAAAAAACGTAAGTCTTCGCCATAATATGTAGATGATGTATGATTCACATACAGTACGCAGATCACAATTGGTACGACATTATGGTCATCTCGACCTTTGTCAAGTTTGTTACATATTGTTGTGAAGACTTACATTTTTCTCTGCATCTAGAAAATCTATGAATTGGTGTATACCATGCTCCTTGTTTAATGCTATTGGAATGAGTATCCTACATTGAGCACAAGGAATCCCTTGCTCCACAAAGACGGATGGAACATCAGTGGTCAGTCAAAAAAAGAAAATATACATTTCTGTCTTGGTGGCATGAAAAGTTTAATGTGAGGAAAACAGCTGGAGTTTGGCAATAACATAATCTCAGTAGGACAGTGACCTTAAAGGGAATTCTGAAGGTTAAAAAACATGGCTGCTTTCTTCTGATAACAGTGTTACAACTAACCATAGGTAGTGTGTGGTGTAGCAACTAAGCTCCATTCATTTCTATACAGCTGAGCTGCAGTACCAGTGCAAATAATGGACAGGTGTGGAGCTGTTTTTGGAAAAAAGCAGCCATATTTTTCAACCTCTTGAGAACCCATTTAAGCTGCTGGAATGGGTAGTTGCTATAAGTGGAGATCGCTGTCAACCGTAGTGTGGGTCTTAAACATCTTCTTCAACCTGTTTGACATGGTTGGTTTTGACACAAGAATTAAATTCCTGGCATTTTTCCTTGGGGTTTCTGGGGTTTAATTATTGAACCAGCTATCCTGAGCCCAATATAGCACCCTAGTAAAACAGTTTATTTTGGGAGACTCGTAGATAGGAACCAACAGACTACATACCACAACGCACATTTATTAATGGTTCTGTGGCTATCTGGCAATCTTCTTTTACACCTGTTCTGACATAGATTTACATAGTGTTGGCCCAACAAAATCCTCAGCTTTCCGACACTCACGCCTTCTTGTGTCGCTAAACTTGGAATCTGTCACGGGTGACCCATGTCGCGGGTGCACCTATGTTCAGCTGCCACACGGCACCCGTGCTCCGCTACGTGGCATGCCCCATCCCCAGACCTGCACTCACCTCCACTTCCTGTGGCGGTCCTGTGTTCCTGTGGTGGTCCTGAGGCCCTGCCTTCCCGAGGTCCTGCATTCCCGAGGTCCTGTGTCTGGTTCCTACTCCGGTGATCCATCCCTGTGGTTTTGTGCCATCCTGTGGTTCCTGTTTCCTGCTTCCCTACCTTGGCTGCCACCGCTGTCCTAGTCGCACCCATGGAATGACCTGGTGGCATCCCGCCACAGCAAGACCATCCCGCTTTGCGCCGGGCTCTGGCGAAGACGGTCCCAGGTTGTGGCTAGTACCATCACCCCCTGCGGCAGTCCAGAGGGTCCACAGACTCTTTTTACAGAGACTCTCTGAAGGTTTGCCCAGCCGAACCGTGACAGAATCTTATAGGTACATTACATCCTATTACATTGTTAGGATTAAAAATTACAGACTCACTATTCAAAGTATCCATTCATTATACATATTAATGGTATCTAGTTGGCTCTATGGTGGCTAAAACACATGTAACAGAACAATCTGCCACCTGGCATTTGCAACTTTTAGTGGGCATAGTGGAGTCTATGTTTTTATGCTGTATATATTTTTGTATATACCATACTTGTTATTATCATATATATCTGCATGTTGGTGCCAAACTTATATCCCTGCATAACTTTGAGTATCTTTATGATCCTAATGTTTGGCAGTTTGTGTATAAGAACCCCTTATTCATTTATTACATATGAAATTTATATGTAAAGTCCCAGGATCATATTTTATCTACTGCTTGTGTTTTAAATTGTAATTATTTTTAGCATAGATTTTTTGGGGATGCAATTAATTTTCAGTTTGATCTATATCTACTTAGTAAAATTTTGGATTAGAAGTAATGATGATACAATATATGTTACAATGCTGTTTTTAGTTGTGGGGCAAGATGGGACACAACCCTTAATGGAGTGATCTTGTTTGAAGAAATATTCTTCTAACTTGCAAGAGATCATAACTATTACGAAAAGTTCTCCTGCTAAGAGACTCAGCTGTTACTCTTGGTGTGAAGGGGAGTAAGTCTGAATGCTTGGTTACCACTAAAAAGACAATTAGGTACAGGCCACCATCTAAGATAATGATGTGTTCTTATCTTCTTCGAAAGATATATTACATTCCGTTTATAGTATTGGCATTAAAAAGAAAAAACAATATTATGGCCACTAAACAAGTGATACTCAAGGAGAGAAACCCTAAGACTTTGTGCCACTAGGGTCTATGTAGCATATATTCCCTGTATAATGATATGCATGTGTAATGTAGAAAATGAGTTCTGACCGGAGCTCCCGATTCCCTGGCTTCCGTGTGTCCTTCTCTTCCAATATGTCAAAATAGAGCAGTTCACACTCCTCCAGCACAATTCCTGAATCCTCCGATAAGAATATACCGCTATTCAGACCTCCTGCGTTTTTCTTGTGACCTCCTCCGTATGCAACATATGTTGCGGTAGATCGCTGGAAGAAATTCACCCGCAGATAGCGTAGTACAGTTTACACTCAGGATTTATTTAGATTAAAAACATACTCACAAAAGAGCGATAAAAATGCGCATATAAAACTCCAATATGGGACGCCAGCTGCACGTTCTCGCCCGACCCTGGGTTTCGCCCGGTTTGGCTTCTTCTGGGGCGTTCTATGTTTTACAATTTGGGTTTACTGGATCAACCCTTGACTGTTTGTAGCTCCATGAGAGAGGTGTGCAGCACATAGCTGTTATTGCTGTATGTTTTGCATGTGTAATGTATAACAAATCTCTGTGCACAATATGGGCTCACATATTCTGATTTGGGCTATAAATTAGGATTTGAGTGATAGTCACACTCAACATTTTTGCAGGATTTCTTTATGACATGTTATGATTTTCCATCGACCCTATTTCCTTTTCTTTTTTATTTCCAGAGCTGTTGTATTCTGTGTGTCTACAGCTGTGTGCTAACATTGCATATTTATATACAGCTAATGATATGAATGGCCTGCATTCATTGTTCTGCCTTCTGTAGTTACACATAACATTTGCATCTTTAATTAGAGTTTGGTACAAATAAGCAACATCCTCATTGTCAAAGACAACAATATTATTGAAGGACTTCCCTTGATTGAAAATAAATGATTATAAATGCATATAGATTTATATGACATAAGAAGAGTACACATAGCATTTCTGATTATTTGGATTGAAAACATTTTCACCCTAGTGAGTCAGCATATACTGTAGCTAGAACCTGCCTTTATACATTTTAATTGTTTGTGTCCAAGCATGCTATTGAATTATGTAATGTTCATCAGATGCTAGTATGATGAATACTCAGATCCGATAAACTCTTGGAGTGCTGTATTATTGTAGAGTATATGCATTTACGTATACTTGCAGGATTCTTTTAAGTGTCCTCCACTGTTACTAATGCTTTCAGACAAGACTACTTACTTTATAGACTACTGAGATCAGGAAGGTAAAATGCTTAATCTGTAATTATAAACTCCTTTCTATCCGAAAAGAACTCTTTATGTCTTGTCTTATTTATGATTGATTGACTACTAGGCTACATTATCATAACCTTTACTAGGATCTTAATGCAACAACATCACCAAAAACAACAATGTTGCAGTTCTTTTTGACATTGTCAATGTAATCTAATGTCTTCTCGGTAGATGGAAGCCTTTTATCCTTTCATCATAATTACATTATATGTTGTGCTAATGAAAGTCTCTCTTGTTACTCAGCAAGCATAGATACATTTTTGGCTAAATTTATGATACAAGTTAAAAGGGTAAAAGTTAGTTGTAATTACAAATTTATGGATTAATTGAAAAAAAAAAATCAAAGAATAAGGCTTAATTCACAGCAAGTATAATGTAGAGCACCGTCAAGAACTGTAGCTACTGTAGAAATAAGACGTAAAACCATGCCAACTCCACTGGGACAGTCCAAAATTTGGGGCTCTGTCACACTGTCCACGGTGGGGGAGATTTGTGCCAAGATGTAGATAGAGTTGTATACAATGGTCAAGCAGATAATCACCGTCTCCCCTCATCATTATTGAGCCTCTACTGCTGCAACGTGCAGGTGTGAGGTGACCACAAAGTGAGAGGGAGGGGGGTACAGAAAGGTAGAGAATATGTAGGGGGATATGTTACTTGCACAACATTCCAGCCATTCTTTAAAATGGTAAAAAATTATTTAAAGGTATCAAGGACTGAAAGACAACATATAGATGGCAGGAGGAAAAAAAGAGGTTCCTAGGTGTTTGGGCCTAGACACTTTGGAAGTTTGGCATTAGTCTGTAGGTTAGGGCATTCCAGAAAATTGTTGCAGCTCAGGAGAAGTCCTGGAAATTTGAGTATGATGTTTTAATTAAAGTTGAGACTAGTCTTAGATCACTGTCAGATTGAAGAGCACAGGTTGAGAGATAGACTGAGATGATGAAGGAGAGGTTGGGAGGTACAGTGCTGTGCATGGCTTTGTAGATGAAGATGAGGGTTTGAGTTGCATTAGAAAGCTGACTATTAGGCAATGTGATTGAATGACACAGACTGGAGGCATCTGTGTAACATCTGTATTGACTGCTGTGTAGATTGTAGCAATGAGAGTTTAATAAGTGGAAGACCGATTAGTAGGGAGTTATAGTAATAAAGACGAGAGTGAATCAAAACAACAATTAGGGTTTTTTATAAGTTTCCATTGGTAAGAATTGGGAAATGTTCTGGAAATGTTTTAATGTGCATTCAGCATAAGAGTGCTACTGAATGGAAGGAACTTACTACATGTGTCGTAAGACTCAACTGTGGTGTTTCTGACTAGCTGTCAGCTTGTACAATGCAATGGATTCATGTGCCGCACAGATAATATTATTTGATGCACAGCAGTATTACATAACTGCCTAAAAAAACGTAATTATTATTTTTGGTGTACAGCAATAATAAATGAGGTAAAAGTTCCTGATTGTCCTTGTGTACATGATAATCAGGTCAGTAAGCAATATTGGATTCCCCTATTGTATGTACAGTGCACTTGACAGGTTAAGCAACACCTGGAGACACTGAGGCACATTTACTAAGGCCTTTGCACGTTAGTCGGACCATGCGCCAGATTTAACATGCAAGTCTTACAGAAGTGTGTTGCACGCCCCATGTTAAAGATAGAACAGAGAAAAAGTAAACTCTGTCAGGCCAGTTCAGGGAGTGCCAGATTCATGAAGAATGAGAGCCAGAAATCATGAATCTGGAGTTCCCTGTATTATATATACACAGGCAAGCCACACTTAGTGCAGTTTGAACCATTCTTAGTAAATGTGCCCCATTGTGTATTCTGCCCTGGAGGTATGTTTGTGAAGATGGAACTGAAATCAAAATCTGTGTGTGGTTTGTTCCATGAGGGCAAGAAAAGAGAAGAGGACGAAAAAATGGTAGAGATCCTTAGAAGGAGACACTAAAAGTGTATTCTGAGATAGGAGAGAATGTTCAAGGCCAATGAAGTGAGGCATCCTGAGGAGGAGCTGGTGGTCCACAGTGTCAAACGCTGCAGATAGATCCGGCACAACAAGGAGAGAATTGACACCTTTGGATTTAACAGTGAGGAGATCATTGGAGACTTTACAAAGAGCAGTTTCAGTGGAGTACAAATTGTAGTGGATCAAGGAAGGAGTTAGCTAAGAGTTGATAGGTTAGACAAGATTAAGCCGTTCCAGTATTTTGGAAATGAAGGGGACATTAGAGATTCTTTGGTAGTTAACAGCAATGGATAGGTCAAGAGAGGGGTTGTTTTTAGTAACTGGGTTACAACAGCATGCTTGTAAGAAGAGGTAAAGATAGCTAGATCTCTGACAGGCGGCTTCACTATCGGAGTTAGTAAGGAGTGAAGAGTATTTTAGGATTATTTGAAAGGAGATTAGATATAGACATGTTTTGTGAGGTGCATGGCAGAGTTATATCACTAGCAGCTTTGCCGCCATGCTGTTTCCTTTCCTGGAGCAACTAACTCTAGTATGGATCCATGTGTCCACACTACCTCGGAGGTCCTGACATCCTCTCCATTCCAATAGCTGCATCACATTCCTGTATCCTGTTTTGTTTACAGGACACACCAAACAAACAAACCTGCAATTGCGGGAGATCTGACTTTTTATGGGCTTACTGTCACAGATTGGACTCCCCATAACAGTGTGGCCGTCAGTTACTACCCCTCTGGTCGGTAGAAAGGTTATGGCTGTCATGTTCCATGTTACTGTAGCAATGCTCTTGGTTGTCTTGTTAACACCTCTGGCTGGACTTGAAGTGTCAGTGGTCCTGTGACGATTGACATTAAGCCCATGGCATACTCCCTTTTCTAATCATTGTGGCCATTGACAGGCCTAGCCAGCGTTGCCAACAAGATAACAGAGCCCCACATCACAAGAAGGGGAACCAAAGATTGGTAACTTGCCCCCATTTTTGATCAATTACATAATTTACATTTAATATGTATCACATATTTAGTAAGATTATATATTGTTTAAAAGTGCAATATGTTTTGATAATAAGAAAAAAAATATTCATTTATTAAAAATTGTTCAAAAGTTATGACCATGTAAAGGAATACAGTCCAAAACTTGACCAAAGCATCAATCACCCTTGGTCCTGAAAGGGTTAATGGGCAATGAGGGAGACTTCCATTGATTCATCTTTCTAGTAGGCCATTTTACCTATTGATCCATTAAACCTTTCTCCGCATCTCTAAAGCCTATTGTGGGTAAACAATTTGGGAAATAAGTTCTGATGTACTTAAAGGGATATTCCCATTTCAGAAAATAAATGTTTGTGTTTGTAATAATGAAACTTTATAGAATTTTCCTATATCATTTCTGTATAAATTCCTCACAGTTTTCTAGATCTCTGCTTGCTGTCCTGCTATAGAAATTCTCTATGTTTATTTCCTGTGGATAGAAATCTGTCCATGGTGACACAGGTGTACGCCTCGTTATGACACACAGATCTGATTACTCTCTATAATACTAACGAGCCGTACACCTGTGTGACCATGGACAAATTTCTATCCACTGGAAATAAACATATAGGATTTCGACAGCAGGACAGCAAACAGAGATCTACAAAGCTGTGGTGAATTGATATAGAAAATATATAGGAAAATTGTATAACATTTCTTTTTATTATTAATTTGCTGAAATGGGAATATTCCTTTAGCCACTCACTTCGGACCAAAAATTACTCAGTTGCCAAAATCACTTTTATTTTACTTGTGATCTGAACACCAACCTTACAATATATTCAGCCCCTAATGCTTTGACTTGGACAGTGTACTTGGATGTTGGCAATCATGATCAGTTGTAACGGTACAAACAAACAAAATAGGGAAGAAATGTATGTCAATGGTTCATAGTTTCATTATCTTAATCCACCAGGGCAGCTAGGGTCTACTTTTACAGTAGTAACATAAGATGTTTGTAGTGACCTGAACAATTACTAAAGCCACCCATGAAATGTTCTTCTGACATCTCAGGTATAACCTACATACTGCAGGTAAGTACATCTAGACACCTGGTATTTGTGGAATCACCTTTCATATTTTAATCACTGTCATTATATCCATGTATCTATAGCAACATGGCTGAGATCAAAGGTTTCCTGTTATCTTCAGGAGGGCATTGAAAGAAGGCAGCTGTGCGTTCTTGTTTATACAGCTGAATTAATTAATCATATAATTAAATAAAATCTCCTGTAATATGCTAATGACATGTAAAAAGGAATCACTTTGCAAAGAGATAAAAGCCTAAATTGCCTTTTTATTGCCTCTGATTCTGGTTTGCAGATTGTTTGAATTTAATTTTATTTTAGAGATATTTAAAACCTCTTCCGTCATAAGACCTATACACAGTGGACCACATTTATTAAAGCCCCTGCACCAGTTTTTTGACTTTGCACATTCTTTTCAGTGCAAACTGCTTGCACATGTATAAAGTGAAATGCGACACATTTTTGTCATGGCTGCACTATACCTGACGCAACACAAAAAGCACAGGAACAAGATTGGTGTACATATAAGACGCCCAAACAAATGCAGAGGAAAACATATGTACAAATTTCCGTCAGCTTCTTAGAGATGAATGGTCGTGATTGGCTATCTGCTCCAGGGGCGCATGTGCCATGTGGTGAGATGAGAATCTCACCTCAGGTGGCAGATGTCCGAGCCCTGTTGGGAGCGGCAGCCTGGGTGTATGTAATGTGGGTGCCGCCCGCCATGAAATTAATTGCATCTGTTTGAACGTAATTAATATACAGAACAGTGCAGACCTGTTTGGCTGTGCCGCTCTGTTGCTCTGGAGAACCGAAGCGCTGTGTGATGATATCACACCGCCTGCTTCCCGCCACACAGATCATTCAGCAGGCATTGTATGCTGAGGGAGGCTGTGTATGCTAGCGGAGAATGTGTAATGCTGGGAGAGACTGTGTATGCTGGGAGAGACTGTGTATGCTGGGGGAGAATGTGTAATGCTGAGGTAGGCTGTGTATGCTGAGGGAGGCTATGTATGCTGGGGGAGAATGTGTAATGCTGAGGTAGGCTGTGTATGCTGAGGGAAGCTGTGTATGCTGGGGGAGGATGTGTAATTTAATAAAACTTTTTTAATTTGAGAGTATGTATATGGGGGCTGTTATAAATAAATTTGGGGAACTGTATATAAATAAAACAGGTGTACATAAATTAGCTGGGTGCTGTAGTTCAGGGCGTGTGGTATATATAATTCTGGGTGCTGTACATACTAAATTTATTTGGAGGACTATTTAAAGAATGTTTTATATAGGGAATAGTGGATAATATATATTTAGGAACACAATCCACTATACTGTAAGTGACTGTGTTTTTTTTAGGGGTGCCGTGTGGAATTGTGCTGCATGGAGCTGAAGATATATGTGAATTCAGCAGAAATAAACCATTGTTGGGAGAAATCATAAAGAAGTCTTCTTCCTGATGGAACAGATCATCACCTGTAAAGTTAGATACTAGAGGTCACTAATGTCTGACCCCCACCGATTATCAAGTTGGGCCCTATCCTGTGGATAGGGCCTAACTAACTTGGTGGGAAACCCCCTTTAATAAATAATGAGCATGGATACTCAAGACTATAGAGAGGAAGAGGGGGAGGAGAGACAAAGGCTCCATGTGTATTGCCACCTCTTTGGCTACCACAGGGGTATTGGATATCAAAGTGTACAGGTATAAATAATAAAAAAAATGCAGGCAGTAGGTGGATACATGAAAATTACTTTGACATGTGGTAGTAAACTGGCGATGTGAACAATAGCATTCTGTCTAGCTGACTGTGCAGGTGCAGATCCCACAAACCTCCCACCTCAAAATCAAGGGAGCTGGGCATACGCAATATGGCCAAACACTGCGAGAATCGAGAGCATGGAGCAAGCGCAGAATGTAAGCTGCTATAGACACTGTACTCATTCGAAACATGAATAGAGGTAAGGTTCACCTATATAATAATAAAAGATAATAAATAAATTCTTGACTAAACAGCAAATTAATATGATCGATAAAGTGCTTGCCGGAGATGTCCACGCCGGGTGGCCTGCATCAGCGGAGCTTCGGAGGAGCGTCAGAAAGTGAGTACATAATTTTTTATTTTTCTACTGGCCCCACAAGTCCGAATCCGGCCCCACTGCAGCCCCAAACTAGTCGGCCCACCAGGATTTCTCCCGGTGGGCTTAATGGCCAGTATGCCCCTGTTCACAGCTTTGTGCAACACTTAATTAGAACTCTTCTCACTCGCTTTTGGGTGGGAGAAAAGGTTTGTAGATTCTAAATAGTTCAATTCTGTGATATACTCTTTGTCAATTTGGAGGGCTAATGCAAATAAAAAGTAAGACTTAAGACTTAAGCTACGTTCGTTTTCCGTGTGGAGAAGGGAGGGGGAGTGCATTCTACTAACTCCTCCCTTCTCCATTAAAAGAGGAGCAACCAGCTTGTTTGCAGTGTGGTGAGACACCATGCACTCACTGCACCATGACTGGGTGCTATATACCTCATTGCATTCCATTGCGTTTGTGTGGATGTGGTTTTAGAGAGCTGTCAGAAAATTACACTGCCAGCCTTATAATGTGTGGGTCCCCCTCATCCCTCCAGTAACCTCTGATCCACCAATAAATAGACTTCCCAAGATCTCTGAATATGTCTGTTGTTATTTGCCACCAAGATGTTAGCAAATGATCCAATGTCATCTGCCTTGAGAGCAGGATATGTGTTCTTTGATACATAGAATAACAGGATTCCTGGAGACAATGGTGGGAGTCCTAATTTCCATCCTTACGCTGTGAGTGAAGGTTGTATAAGAAGTACTCTTGCTTTATCTTTGTGGAGTTCAAGTTTTACTGTCTATTTATATTTACTGTACAGGCAGTCCCCGAGTTACGTACAGGATAGGTTCTGTAGGTTTGTTCTTAAGTTGAATTTGTATGTAAGTCGGAACTGTATATTTTATAATTGTAACCCCAGGCAAAATTTTTTTGGTCTCTGTGACAATTGGATTTTAAAATGTTGGATTGTCAAAAGAACCAGGATTAACAATAAATCTTAATTGCAGACACCTTTGATAACTGATACAGCTGTTTATTGTAGCCTGGGACTAAAGTCTGTAAGTCAGGTGTTCTTATGTAGGGGACCACCTGTATTTAACATCCTTTGCAGGATCCACTAGTATCATTTGGGTCATTGTTGTGCATGTAAATTAATGGTGTACATTTTCCATTTCATCTCTGCTGGCTCTGTAGTTACTGCTTGGGAAGAGACCATTGCCAAGTAAATGTGCATTAGTGGTTCCTACCTAAGCGATCCTCTGAGGGCTGTGGTAAGCTTTATGACATGCTTACACTTGTCGTTATAGTTCTTGTGGGTCCATGAGAAGATTTATATGTACAAAGAACTTACCTCAAAAGTGGTTTTCTATTTCCTATGTATAATTGACCAGCCCTTAGAACAAATGGGTTGCCCCATCAAAATATTATTTTTCTCTATGTAGTATATTAAAAGAAATCTACCGCATGGATATAGTGCTTCTAAACCAAGCACACTTACATGTTGTTTTTTTCTTGTTTCTTCTAATAACTTTAATTTAAAAAAAACCCCATCTAAGCTATTAGAAGTTGAAAGAAGAACGGATCCTGTTTCAGGAGGCACACACCAGCATGTAAGTTTACTTGCATCCATGTAGTAGAACAGGGACTGTTGCCATTTGGAGACTTTCTAGCTAGGGCAATTTATTGGATAAGGGATAGCTGTGGACCGTCCTTGTTAGGACGGGAGTCTGGGCACCCTTATGGGAATCTAATTGTTAGGGCCATACAGGGTCTCTGCATGAACTGTAGGAGCCGACTACTTGAGATCATCAAGAATTGGTAAGATTACTTTATACCTTTTTCATCCTTCCAACACAGACTGGCGGACGGTAAGAACCTGCCATTTTATATCTTACTGTATGTGCCCATATTGATATTGTACCCACGGTGCACCTCCATTTAAGTGTTACTAACACTATGCAATGCACCTAATTGACCTGGTGACCCTATAATGTACAGATAGCTCTCCAACTATTTCAGGATATTTAATCATTACATGTCCTGTATCCCTTCTGATGAAATTTGATGTTATAGAATTTTTAAGCATAAAATGATAGCATACGTCCATACTGTAACAGAACATTGAGTTTTTAAAGATTGTTTAAATAAAAGTTATATTTTATCCACCTTACTGTAAGACCATGTAGTAGATTTCCTTTAAGCGATCTTAAGCCATGGTTGGCCATAATATTTTCAAGAAAAAAGCTTAATGTACAGTTAAAAATTTTCTGCCATCAATCCTGCTGCTGTTCAATAGAACACCACAAGAAAGCTGCCCAAGAATCTTTGTTTCATGCCAAATACAAAGCAAGAGTTTCCCCTGGCCTCAAGTATTTTTAAGTTTCTAGAAAAAACTCTTGTAATATCCACTCACTCTATACAATAAATACAGTGAGGCAGTGAGAGCGCCAGTTGGTGTTTATTATTGTTTGCTTTCAGAAATGAGGTTTATGCAGTAAATTATTAGTAGGCATAAGCATTTTAGTTTCGCAAAATGAATGCATGGAAACATCTGTTGTGCCTTTGAATTTTAATGCTTCACAAAACGCCATTCCCAAACAGTCCCGAGTATTTCATTTTTTATTTCTCTTAGAAAAAAACAAGAAAAGAATGTAATATTTAATCTTCTATTTTACATAATGAATGTGCACAGTATATTAATTAAAATTTACTAATGGGATTTCGTGGAAAGTAAAGGACATAATTAATGACTACTGGACCTAAATTTTATTATGAAGCAGCAAACCTCAAAATAAATTCTAGGAACATGGCTGTTAAAAACAGAATCTTAGGATATTTGACGCAGAAACATGCATAAATGAGAAACTGCATATAAGCAGGGTCTAGCTCAGGAAAAGTGGTCAGCGTTTAGTGTTGTAGAACTTGAACTTATCCAGAACTTAAAAAAATGGTCCCACTTTCCAAAAAACAGCTGCCAGTTTGTTATGATAAATTCTGTACAGGATAGGGAATCAGTAAAGGTAAAACTGCTAATTTATGGAGTGGAAAGTCAAGATGAGGTCTTGACACTTTATTCAATGTCTATGGGAGTTATGGAAGTAGTATTTGGATTTCTCGGACACTTTTATGGAGGATGAATAAGTGTTTGCCCCAGAAAAACCCACAACTCGATCAATTAGGGGGAATAGGACACCCATTCTTGTGAGTGTTGTGGATCCCTGCAGGAAAGTCATTTATTTAGACTGTTGTCTGTCTTATAGATATGGGATAACAAAAACATTTGGCACAACTCCTTAGGAAAGGTATCCAACACACTATCGTGTATCAACTGTTATCCTTGACTCTCCATGGAAGTTCCTAGGATCTTTCTCATTGCCGAAATGAGTAAATTTAGACCATATTAACAGGTCAACTGCTTTGATCCGCTAATTCTTTTCACTCCTTCAGAGTTTTGTTGATCTAAGTTTGCATTCCATGGTCTGTGCTTTAGTCTTATATATTACAGAGCCATAAGTCTAAATTGGAATCATATCTTTTGGGACTATTTCATATGATTTTTCGAGCCCTACAGCTTTGGCATAATCAAAGTATATTATATTAATCACACAAGTTAATGGTATTAAATTCCGAGTCAAACTAGCTTCAAGTGAGTAATTATGATACATGGTATTTACTGATACAGATGGCCCACCAAAAGTGTTCATGTTCCAAATAAGGATATACTGTTTATCCAGAGAAGATTATGCAGGTTGTTATGTCAGAAATCCAGTAAAGATGTGGTTAGAGAGTAATGGGCAGCAAATGTCTTACTGCAGCATTATCTGTGCATAATCATGTGCAAGTGACTCCATAATGCATCATGTCAAGAAATACAATTCAATCCTCAGTCCACTTCTGGATGTTTTATAGTTAAAGTTAAAATGGCACATGTTTTCCAATTCACAGAAATAAGACATATTTTCAGTAAAGATGTAAAGGGCAGAGAAGCTTACAGTTGTGTGAGGAGTATGGCGGGCTCATTTGCATGTCTGCAGAAGCGTGAATGCTGTCGACAGCTTGTACTGGAAAAAACGACATAAAGCAATTTGTTACTGAATTTCACCAACCAATACAGGACAAATCCACTGAGTCGTAACACAATATGTACATGAATAACTTAATAGTAATATAAAACCATAAATGGAACATTTGCTTTAATGTGTTTTGTGCTTTTTTAACCTACTATATACATCTATGTCTATCTATCTATATTTCTTTGATATGAGTTTTTAAACCTTGTACTTGCTGATAGTCTTCCAGTCTTCTTGAAGGGGAATGATGCCAAAAGGTTTGCTCCCCGATGCTGTGAGTTTTCTCATCTGTCTATGGCAGTGGTGGCAAACCTACGGCACAGGTGCCAAAGGTGGCCCTCAGAGCTCTTTCTGTGGGCACTATCGCTTTCACACCCTAGCACAAAGTTCGCAGGACAGGACTAAAGTCCAAGGCAGCCGAGGATGTGCCTCATTCAGCGCTATTTTACACCAACACTTTATGGCTGTCTTTGACTACAGGAGGAGCAAGAAGTGTGGTCAGAGCTAAATTTTCATTGTAATTCCATCTCTGTGCACCACAATTCTTCCTGGTGGGAAGATGCAGTGATTATTGAATGATGATTGAAAGTTGTGGCAGAGCAGGGGCCATAAAGTTACTTCTTAAATTGCTAGTTTGGCACTTTGTAATAAATAAGTGGTTATTGGTTGTAGTTTGGGCACTTGGTCTCTAAAAGGTTGGCAATCACTGGTCTGTAGGAATATAGTGCTTTACAACTTTGGTAGCAGCATTATCAGTCTGAATCACCTATTCTTAGTTTGGCCTACTATAAGATCATGCTCGTCAAAAACAAGAACTACAGGCAAAAAGTGGCCCATGAGGTTTTCAGCATGTGTATGTGTGAGAGTTTTTTCTAGGTAAGCCAAGACATATACACATGTTTTACAGTATAACAAGTACCATTGGGCCTTTGATGGCAACCATAGTGCTGACATAGCCCTCAGTGAAATTGAGTTTGTCGCAACTACTACTGAAACCAGGAAAAAAAATATATACAAAAAATGTATATAATGAAAAGAAACATACACATGTTTTTCTCATTATTTGGAATGAAATAAGAATAAACCTTTCCCGTTTTAGGTCAATTAGGATTACCAAATCCTTATTATCATTCTATTTTCTAAATGCGTGAATAATGAGAAAGAATTTTTAAAGCATTTTTCTTAATTTATGCAAAATTGAAAGTTTACATACATATTTCATTAGTATTTGGTACCATGACCATTAAACTGTTTGACTTGGATCAAAGATTTTGGATACCCTTCCACAAGCTTTTCACAATAGGTGATAGGAATTTGTGCCCATTCCTCTTGACAGAAGAAGTGTCACTGATCTAAGTTTGTAGGCCACCTCGCTTGTGCATGCATTTTCAGCTTTAGCCATACATTTTCAATAGGATTGAGATCAGGGCTTTTTGATGGTAACTGCAAAATATTGACTTTGTTATCCTTAAGCCACTTTCTAACCAGTTTGGCAGTATGCTTTGGCTCATTGTCAACTAGGTAGACCCATTTGCGCTCAAGATTTAACTTCCAGGCTGAGGTCTTGAGATTTGCTTCAATATTGCCACATAAGGTTCTTTCCTCGTGTTGCCATTTATTTTGTGAAGTGACCCAGTCTCTCGTGCAGCAAAATGACCCGACAACACAATGCTACCAAACATGTATGGGATGATATTCTCAGGCTGGCAAGCTTCTTCCTTTTCCTCCAAATGTATAGATGGTCAATTATGTCTTAACAGTTCAATTTCAGTTTTCTCAGACCACAGGACATGTCTCCAAAAATAATGATATTTGTTCCTGTGTGCATTTGCATACATTAATTTTGCTTTTTAATGTTTCTTTTGGAATAACGGCTTCTTCCTGGCATAGTGGCCTTTCAGCCCATGTTGATATAGTACTCATTTAACTGTGGATAGTGAAACATTCTTGCCAGCTACAACCAGCATCTTCACAAGGTCTTTGTTTTTTTGGTTGATATGTACATATGCAAGTCTTTGGAACACAGAACATGTCTCCTTCCATGATATGATGGCCATCTTGGGTGAGCCAATCCATTTTTTGTTGTGGCACTTCTGAGCAGGGACTTAATTAGGAACAAGGTCACTATGGATGGAAAATTAATGGTTTTGCTAACCTAAACTGACCTGTGTAAAAACAATTCACCAGAGCTTTTTAATATTATGTTTTACAATTGTGCTGATTCTTTAGAAAGACTTGTGGTTTCAGACAGTAAGGCTATGTGCACAAGTGGCAGGGTAGTTGTCTTTGATGCATTTTTATGCTGCAATTTTCCTGTCGTAACAGGGTGGAGTTTGACCTTTGCAAAGGTTGAATTCTGCAGAGCCGATACAAAGCATCCTGTAGATCAGTGATGGCGAACCTATGACACGCGTGTCAGCACCGCCCGCTGTCCGCCCCCCTCCCTGTGTAATGTGCTGCCCCAGTGTAATGTGCTACCCCTATGTTAATGTCCCGCCCCCGTCCTTGTGTTTCTGTCCCTGTGCAATGTGCTCCCCCTGTGTTAATGTCCCTGTGTAATGTGCTGCCCCTGTGTTAATGTCCCGCCCCCGTCCCTGTGTTTCTGCCCCCTGCTTACCTGTCCGGCGCCGCGTTGGTCCGCCCACCTTCTGCAACTCCTCCGGCTCCTCCAGGCTGCAATGCGCGCTGCTCGTCACGTGACTATGGCGACCTGACGTCAGGTCACGTCAGTCACGTGACCCGAGGCGCGTGGTGCAACCTGGAGGAGCCGAGCCGCCTGTAGTAAAGCTACAGGGAAGAAGACATCACTGGGTAAGTATGTAAGTTTATTATTATATTATATTTAAAGGGAGGGCGCTAGGGGTATTTTAGTTGTAAAGGGAGGGTGCTAGGGGTAATTTAGTAGTAAAGGGAGGGTGCTAGGGGTATTTTAGTAGTAAAGGGAGGCGGCTAGGGGTATTTTAATAGTAAAAGGAGGCCGCTAGGGGTATTTTAGTAGTAAAGGGAGGGTGCTAGGGGTAATTTAGTAGTAAAGGGAGGGTGCTAGAGGTATTTTAGTAGTAAAGGGAGGCCGCTAAGGGTATTTTAATAATAAAGGGAGGCCGCTAGGGGTATTTTAGTAGTAAAGGGAGGCCGCTAGGGGTATTTTAGTAGTAAAGGGAGGGCGCTAGGGGTATTTTAATAGTAAAGGGAGGCCGCTAGGGGTATTTTAGTAGTAAAGGGAGGGCGCTAGGGGTATTTTAGTAGTAAAGGGAGGCTGCTAGGGGTATTTTAGTAGTAAAGGGAGGCCACTGCTGGACATGTTATTAATAAGGGGAGGCCGCTGCTGGACATGTTATTAATAAGGGGAGGCCGCTGCTGGACATGTTATTACAAAATTAGGTTTTTCCTAAAGGTGACACAGCTCCCGAGTTATGCTCGTTTTTTTGGCGAATTTTGACACACCTAGCTCAAAAGGTTGCCCATCACTGCTGTAGATCATAAATCTCATATACTTCACTGCTACTGTTGATTTTCAGCATGGCAATTCTACATGGCGAATCTGTGTGCAATACCCAACATCTTTAAATTGACCCAAAATATTCACAAAATGTAAGTAGATGTGCCGCATGAATTAAGCATCATTTATAGTATCATCTGCAAAATAGATTACAGACAATGTTAAGGTTTCAAGATTTTTGTTGAATCAGAAAATTGCAATTTTGCATAGAGAGTATGTTGGCACCCGAATTGAACTGGTTAAAAGTGGCTCATTTTCCTGGACTGGCAGATGCTAGGTATGCCCTCCTGTGGGATAGTAATTAGGTGTAATGAGCTATGGCTATAAAAAACAATTACAGTTCTCAGCAGACTACACTGTGCACAATGCAGCTACTGTACAAATCCAAGCAAAAGGAAGAAAATGCCATCCTTTTCACAAAAAAATGTTTTCAGTGTCATCAATAAATCAGCTTTATACATTAGTCTTAATTTGAAGAACATTTGAAGTTTATACAAGGAAGAATTACAATGATTTTTACAAAACGACTCTCTTGACAACCACAGAGTGCCATACATACATTCCTGCAGTGCTACCAAATGGGAAGTAAAGCAGTACACATCTCTCAATGAATTCAATGCTGGACTTGCAGTATCCTCCAGATACACACAAGCAGACAACACCTTTGAAGACCATGTTTTTCTTACTTACAAGAGCAGCTTTACACTTGCCAAGTTCAGAGACCATGCCGGGTCCTGCTTCACAGACCGACCCACTCCTGGGGACAGGACAGTGAGCACCGTAATGATATATGATGCAGGGAGTCAGTTTTAAATTTTCCTTTGAATCTTTAAGAGAATCTAAGCCCCTTGGCACACCATTGGAAACTCAGATGGCCAGTTCAACCCGGCTAACATGGTGTCACAACCCAATGTAATTATGGGTACAATCCACTATGCATTCTTGTTGGCTATAGAGTCCAGTAGGGTTAAAGGGGCAATCCTGTCTCGTCAAATTAATGTTATTGTTTGTATGATGAAAAATTATACAATTTTCCAATATACTCTGTATATCAATTCCTCATGGTTTTCTGGATCTCTGATCATAATCATTCTACAGGAAGCTTCATGATTTATTGCCAATGATTTAAATCTCTCCGTGCTCAGATCTTTCAGTTGTCATCATGGTACACTAAATGCCCATTTGGATATAAAGAATAGTAAAGTTTTTTCTCCACTCAGGCCAAGATTTTTTTTTTTGATGCAGAAAACTTTACCTACAAGTCCACATTTTAAGTTTATA
This sequence comes from Engystomops pustulosus, assembly GCF_040894005.1. NCBI lineage: Eukaryota > Metazoa > Chordata > Amphibia > Anura > Leptodactylidae > Engystomops > Engystomops pustulosus. The sequence goes on from NC_092411.1 coordinate 135,489,442, forward strand.
TGTGACCAAGGAACAGGCAGAATCCCTGTAACAGAAAATTTGAAACATGACACACATTAAAGTTCTTTTTTTTGTTTTATTCTATAAGTGAAATTGTAATTAAGACATTATCCTTCACCAAGGCATAGAATTCTCATGAATAAATGCAAAACAGATCAAAAGCAGTATGACATTTCAGTCATCTTGACCTTTATCGAGTAAAATCTGAATGATAAAGTGGTGTGATTTGGCATGTGCGGTAGATGCGGTCTAGATACAAAATTCCTTACCAAAAATAGAGTGTAAATATAAAATAAAGAAAGAAAAGGATTGTCTAATAGGGCACATAGGACAAGCGTATAAAAAAAACTAAAGGGAAACAAAGGGATTAGATTCAAGGAGACCAAGCAAGACAATGGGCCCCAAACTCCAGACCACCAAAAGGCCCTGCCTACTTTCCTCATGCACCCTCAAAGATGCAGGGCAACTTGAAGGCAGTCCCTCCCGACGCCAAAGTGCAAACACTTAACAGGACCAACAAGCCGATTCTCAACAGAGATAGCTACAAAGTACCAATACACAAAGATATGAAGAACAGTCTAATCAGGAGCCACTTTTGGAATACCAGTTTTAAATGGAATGGAGTGTGTCAAAATAGATTATAATCAGCTGTGAATTGAATGTGAGAATAACACTCATGGAAAACCAGAAAGCCTCTGCCCCATGTGATTGTCACAGAGCTGTGTCCGTCACAGCAGGCTAAGTATTGCTGGACCAGAGAGAGCTGTAGAGTAGATGGGGCAATTACATTAATCCCATCAACAAGGCAGCTAAACCCATGTTTACGAACAGAAGTACAATGACATGCATAGATAAAATCAGAGTCTTCTCAGCGTCACAGCGTGAACCGAGCATCAACCTTTAAAAAAAATCTCCTCCAAAGACCTGTAAAAATGAGTAGAGAAGAGACATATTTTGCCGGAGAGGAGTCAAGTTTAGAGATAACACATAACTATTTTCAGTTATAGAACCTGGATCCATCACATCTTTCAGATTAGATCAGGATCAGGATCTACAGAACCGGAGATGCAGGCAGTCAAATACATGTGAGCTGCAGATAAAAATCTAATTCCCATTTCTCTGTATGAGAATGATGAGATTCTTATCTTAATTACACCAAATCTTAATTACATCAAAATCATGTTTCTAGGTGCTATAGAACTGCATATAGGGGTCTCTGAAGTGACTTATCGCAGTAAAAAGTGTTTGTGTTGGTAGTGGGCGCAGGACTGTGAAAGACGCCTTATTTCAGGATTTTAGCTGGACTTGGAACACCTAGGGAGTCTGCTAAAACAGCGTTGTTCTTAGATCTCTCCATTCAAATTGCTTATTATTAGCCCCTCCCCTCTGCTGTAAAACCTAAACAAAAGCTTGGTTAGATAGTATCAAGGTTAGATAGTTATTCATAGCAAAAAAGAGGGACCATACTGTGTTCACATCAGTGCCTCAAGTCCAGCTACTATCCTGGAGTGTAAATGCATTTTTCACAGTCCTGCTGCTACTAACTATAGACACAAAAATATATTTACACAACTCTTAATGATTGCTACTTAACAGTGCCTTTAGTAGTATGGTTAAAACTGCTGGTAGACTCAATTTAATATTATAAGCCACTTGTTCTCAGATAGGAAATTGAAACAATACTACGTAAACAAAGTTGAATAAACTGTTTTTTATTTTTTGTGTGTCCCATTTGTACCTGAGTGATAGAATACTAGGAAAAAATGAGTGTCGAATAATAATTGTTCATTTGATTGGGGAAAGTAATATTTCTAACTTACTTCATTATTCTTTAATGAAGTTCTGAGAATGGACAGGTGACTCCCTGACCCCTGCTCCAGACTGATTGGAGCAGGGCTCTGTCACTCATTGCAATTAACCATTGCTGGATCAGAGAAAAATGCAGAAGGATAAGGGTGTGGTGCTAAACAACCAGCAAGCTAAGTCCGTTTTCATACAAGCAAATACAATACAATGCAGAATCAGCTACAAAATCATCTCATATCGCATATCACGGACTGAGGATGACGCTGACACAGATGTTACGGAAGCAGAAGGAAAAAAGTACTCTGTAAGCTCCACTGCCAATCCTTTGATTTTTGTGGTCATTATCCATGACTGGTTTTCTCTTAACCCCTTCCCGACGCGCGCCGTACTAGTACGGCGCGCGTCGGGTCCCGGTGCATGGAGAGGGCTCGCGGGCCGAGCCCTCTCCATAGCCGGTAAGTCTTTGCTGCATATTGCAGCAAAGGCTTACCGGTAACACCCGCGATCGGTGCTAGCACCGATCGCGGGTGCTTTCACCGCGATCGCCTCCGGCAATGCTGCCGGAGGCTTCAAAAAGATGGCGCCGCATGGGCGCCGCCATCTTGGCGCGGATCTCCGCTCCCCGATGACGTCACGGGGAGCGGTGATCCGTTGCCATGACAGCATCGGGCCTCACGAAGGCCCGATGCTGTCTTGTTTTAACCTATTCATTACAATGTGCTATCAGCACATTGTAATGAATGAGGAGTAAAATCCCCATATACTGCCATATTGCAGTATGGCAGTATATGGTAGGATCGATCAGACAACCTAGGGTTAAAGTACCCTAGGGAGTCTGAAAAATAGTTAAAGTAAAAGTAAAAAAAAGTTTAAAAAAAAAAAATTATATTAAAAAAACCTAAAAATTCAAATCACCCCCCTTTCCCTAGAACTGATATTAATATTAATAAACAGTAAAAATCATAAACACATTAGGTATCACCGCGTCCGAAAATGTCCGATCTATCAAAATATTATAACGGTTTTTCACTGCGTTTAACCCCGTAACGGAAAATAGCGTCCAAAGTCAAAAATGACATTTTTTTGCCATTTTGGAAAATATAAAAAAATTAATAAAAAGTGATCAAAAGGTAGCACAGTCCTAACAATGATAGCAATGAAAACGCCATCAAAAGTCGCAAAAAATGACACCACCCACAGCTTCGTACACCAAAGTATGAAAAAGTTATTAGCGCCAGAAGATGGCAAAATCAAAAAAAAAATTTTTGTACAGGAGGTTTTAATTTTTTTAAATGTATAAAAACATTATAAAACCTGTACAAATGTGGTATCCCTGTGATCGTAGCAACCCAAAGAATAAAGTAGACATGTCATTTGGGACGCAGAGTGAAAGCTGTGAAATCCAAGCCCACAAGAAAACGTCGCAAATGTGTTTTTTCACCATTTTCACTGCATTTGGAATTTTTTTCCCGCTTCCCAGTATGCGCCATGGAATATTAAATACCGTCACTACGAAGTGCAATTTGTTACGCAGAAAATAAGCCATAACAGAGCTCTTTATGTGGAAAAATAAAAAAGTTATAGATTTTTGAAGGTGGGGTGTGAAAAATGGAAGTGAAAAAACTAAAAAAGGCCAAGTCGTTAAGGGGTTAAATACTACACATAAGGATCAGGGTCATAATTTATATTTATCACAATGGCTCAAACTTGATAACAGATCTGGTGCATCTCAGTTTTTACTTTGCTCCATAAATTAGAAATAGAATTTTACAGGCATATTCTGTCACATATTAAGCCAGTTCAGGACAAAACCTCATATAACCAAAATTCAATTACATCATTCTTATCTGGTACCCTTAGCTGTACTTCTTCTTGGCAGATTTTTTAAAATTTCAATTTTTCATCCCATCAGGGCCAGGAAAACATATTTGAGTGCCCTAAGATCTAAAATTTTGCCCCCCACAAACCATTGAGCAGGAAGCATTTACATTTATCATTACCAGTGTTTATGTGTGAACTTGAGTAAAACTTTGGTCCATAAGTATCAGTATCTGGACAGCAGTAGATGAGTGTGATGGTTCTCTTTATCGACCAGTGATGGGAAGTCCGGCTCTTCTTAGTGAGCTGGATCATTAGGCTCCGCTCACTAAGAAGAGCTGAATCTTCCGGCTCCTGACCTGCTCCCTATTAAACATATAATAGGGAGCCTCAGTACAGCCAGTCACCCCACACCACTCTACTTTTAACCCAATATTATCAGTCAAAGCGGGCATGGGGAGCCGTTTAGGGGCGGGGTTAAGTGAGCCATCGGCTCACTGCAGGGAGCTGAAATCTTTGTGCCAGCTCTTTTGCGAATGACCCATCACTAATATGGCCAGCCAGGCCATAGTGCAGGGATCCTCTATATAGATAGCCAGAGCAAAGTTCTGGGATATTCTAGGGCAGCTGAGTACAGGAATATTCAATATGAAGGGCAGGAGCACAGTGCAGGTATCTTCCTTATGGCTGGACGGAGCTGATTGCAGGGGTCTTCTATGTAAATGACACAAACTGAGCACAGGGATCCCCAAATGGATAGTAGTAGTAAAGTACATGGATCATTTTATGAATCTCAGTGCAATGTCAGAAAATGAGTGCAGGCATCCTGTATATGAAAAATATGAGATGAATGCAGGGATCCTGTCTTGCTGGTTGCTTGTAATTATAGGGCATTTAAAGGACATAATAAGGACAGCGGACATACTAAAGAACAAAGGTTAACAAATTAAAGAATAATGATATACCCCAGAATAAAAGAGATCCCAGATCACACCTGAAAATAACAATACATATACTAATTAAAGCGATTTTCCCACGAAAGAAATATCTCACATCTCAATCCCCCAGTGACGTTAACATAATAAAGATCATTTTAACTCCTTACTTTACAATTTTACTCAGTTTTATTGCTGTTTTAGCTCATATCATTCCCTGGGCTGCTCAGTTCAAAATCGCAGGGTAAGTAGACAGATTATGATCCATCTAATTCTGTGGGGTCACAATGTGGTTAGATTATCAAGGTGGAGGTGTATACATTTTTATCTGGCTTCTGACATTGTGCTGACACATAGAAAGAGAGATAAGACAGATGAGAGATGATGGGATGCCTATTACACAGAGGCTGACAGACAGAAGCTAACAGACTTTTACCCTGTTACTCTTTTATCTCTGCTACATCTCTCTTCTCACAGATATGTGTCTGCCTCCCCCTTCCCCCCAGATCACTTATCTCCTTGTAGTTTGCAGTTTCTCCCCCTGAATACAGTTTCCTGACCCCCTAAACAATTACAAACTCTAGACTAGCTACAAAATTCTATGTACCGTGTTAATCAGTGGTTAAATCGAAATAAGTTTAGAGTCCTCAGTTGTTGATACCTTCTATTGGCTTAAAAGGATGATGATAATTGCAAGCTTTTAAGACTGCTTAAGACTCTTCATCTGAAACTGTATAAGAAAACATATGAATAGAACACAAATTTATACACAAATGTACACAGTAATGCCATGGTCATTGACGGAGGCAATGTTGTGCATAAAAGTAACTTACAGTTCTTTCTTCGAACCAACAGCAGCAACAGGCCAAACAATTCTGTACAAGTGCAGGTTACTGGAGTGATCTTGCAGAGGGAACCTCAGGAGTTTGGTAACCAGCCTGGATGCAGGTGCAGGCTGGGATGTAGCTGTGTCCAATGTGGGAAGCTGCAGCTTTAATCCTGGGTATTGTTCAGTATCAGCCCTGAAGGTGGACTAACACACTGTAGTTCTATAGTGGGAGCTGAGGCCTCTTCCTGTCAGGAGTTTCTGTCTTCTAACTCCTCCCCTGACTAAGGGTTAAGTTAATCCCTGGTCAGGTGATCTCACTCTCCAATCACACTCCAGTTGCAATAGTGGAACATCATTGGATGATAACATTAAATAACATTAACCCTTGTCTATTCAGGCAGAATCTAATGCTGCAATATTACCTAAGCATATGTATAGTGTACTGAGGAGAAGCTGATCAGACTCTCTACAAGGGGAACACACATATTAGGGGCTTATTCCCAACAACTCATCTGCCTTGCATTGGCATGGGGTGTTACATAATCCTGAAGCTTTTAATTCCATCTGACAGATGAAATGAAGGGGAAAAAAAACATTATGGAAATCACAGGGTGTTCCAGGGAGACAGCGGTCAGTTAGCAGCAGCATGAGTCGGGCGCAGAGTGGCACAATGACAAATTATGGAGGTGGCAGCAACATCATAGGCCACAGAGTGGAGGTGGCGGCAACAGCATGATGAGGTCAGAGAGTAGCACAATGCCAAATTCTGGTGCTGGCAACAACATGGTAAGGCACAGTGTGGCACAATGACAGAGTGTGGTAGGTGGCAGCAGCAGCAGGAGGTCAGAGAGTGGCACAATCACAATGTATGTAGGTGGGTGGCAGCAGTAGCAGCAGCATGAGGCCAGAGAGTGGCACATTGACAAATTCTAATCTGATGCATAAGTCATTGGTGTGTTGAAATCCTGGCCGATCCATGCCTAATTCATCTTGACAAAGATCAGTCTCTCCACATTACAGGTGGACAAGGGGGTTCTCCTTAGGGCTAACGATGGCCCCCGCCGCACTGAACACCCGCTCTGATGCCACTCTGAGTGACTACACTGCACTGAGTGACTACTAACGCTTCTGCCTCGCTGAGCCCCTGTGCCTCTGCTTACTTGGACTTTGGCTCCTGTCCTCGCACTGCTGCAACCCTGCTGACTCATGGCCACAGTAGCAACTTGCAGCCTGCTTCACTGCCTGATGCACAAGCTTACACCCTCTTCTTTCAACGATGATGATAAAGCCCTTGTTTCACCCTGCTCCTAATTGCGATTGGCTACATCATCATCGACTTGTTGTTTCCCTGTTACTGCAGTTCTCCTCAACGGTCTCCTCCGTATGCACAGCCTGAGTACTTGCAAGTGCAACATAACCTACCGTGCCACTCTCTACATCTCTACTTTCCCGCCAACTGCACAAAGCAGCAGATGTCTGCCTCACCTCTTCACTACCAAGCAGCTGCTGACTGTCCTCCAAGAGTTTGTCCTCGCCTAGCTAGTGACACTGAGCCCAGACCACCTAGTAGATCTCTGGCTGAGGGAAAAGAACAGGACAGAGGCTGGTTGAGGACGGGTGAGGGATGCTGACCTGCTCCTGGGCCATGCCAACTGAGTGTTGTACCTGACAAACCCCCGGACTCTTGCTAGGGTTGTCAGATGTCATTTGGGAGGAAGTGGATGACCTAGTCAACCAATCGAGAAACTTTGGGTTGTTCATCAACACACTGCCACTAGATGACACCGGCAGTTCTGGCCTCACAGAGTCACCCCTGCTGCAACGTCCTCTTACTGTGCTGCAACCTGTGCCTGCTCCACCAGCAACCTCTCTGTCTAACATATTACATGTTCAAGAGAGGCCTGGATGCCTTACTGGAGAGAAAAAATATCACGGGTTATGGGGATAAAACATTTATTTAATTCTTAAAGGTTGGACTTGATGGACTTGCGTCTTTTTCCAGCCTTATATACTATGATTACTTTAGCAACAAAAAGGAATTGAAATTTGAGGAATACAGAATGCCAAAAACTGACACCCTGGACTTTGAGAAAAAAATCACTCCAGCAACTATGTTGATTTGACACAGATTTCTTGATATCGGCTTTAGCAACAAAAAAAGAATTGAAATTTGGGGTATACAGATCCCCCAAAACGGACACGCTGGACTTTGAGCAAAAATTAGTCCATCAGCTACTGAGTACAAGCAGCTAGATGCTAGAGAAAGCACATGTAGAGTGAAATGACGGGATTGCAAATGGCCAACTGTTTTTATAGGGCTGTGTCATCACATAAGCCTGCCAGTCGCTGATTGGCTTACATTTATAGAAACTGGTACATGGACTAACTACCCTCACATTCCAAATACGAATATAGACTAGGCAGTGGGGATATGCATGAAAATGGCCAAGAAAGAATAATCATGTACTGTCAAATGACTTCTCTCTGAGGAAGCCCTTGGAGGCGGAATGCGTGGGGCACAATCTTCCACCCCCCCAACTTGAACACTTTGATATCACTTTTATGCTTTGTGGACTTTATGGGGGTCATTTATTAAGGGCCCGATTCGCGTTTTCCCGACGTGTTACCCGAATATTTCCGTTTTGCGCCGCTTGTACTTAAATTGCCCCGGGATTTTGGCGCACGCGATCGGATTGTGGCGCATCGGCGCTGGCATGCGCGCGACGGAAATCGGGGGGCGTGGCCGAACGAAAACCCGACGTATTCGGAAAAACCGCCGCATTTAAAAACCGAAAATGTGTCGCATAAGGACCGCTTACCTTCACCTGGTCCAGCTCGGTGCATTCCGGCGCGATGAGTTTACTTTCAGCGCAGCAGCGCCACCTGGTGGACGGCGGAAGAACTACCTTATTAAATCCCGGCCGGACCCGAATCCAGAGCGGAGAAGCCGCCGCTGGAACGCGAATGGACCGGGTAAGTAAATTTGCCCCTATGTGTTTGACTGCTCATGGTATAAGATGCATGCTTATCCTATTAATAGGCACTTGCCACTTTATTCTCTGGATTAATCATTTGCATTGTACATATCATTAGTCCTAGCAGGCTGTGATTTTTTTGTATTGATTCACACCATGACTGGACCTATTGGGGGTTGTTATTATACTACATGAATTGTGATATGGCACATGTGGCCATATGTTTTTAAATGTTTTTATGATAGTGCTACTATATTTCAATAAAGTAAGAAGTCATTTGATAGTACATTTTATGATTATTCTTTCTTGGCCATTTTCATGCATATCCCCACTGCCTAGTCTATGCCACATGATTGGCTTACATGTCAGCACATGTGATCGAGGGGGTTTGTTTCTTCTTCCCAGAGTTCTCTGCCCCATGTAAACATGTCGTGCTTGCGGCCATTTTGCTAATAAAGGGGGAAAAAAAATTTATTCCCACGAATCACCGTAAACTTCGGATTCATGCTGAACTGACGTTTTCCTGAAATTCAAAATGATTCCACTTCGTTAATACTTGTATAATGGAAAGTTATTCAATTTTCAAATATACTTTCTGTATCAATTCCTCACGGTTTTCTAGATTTCTGCTTGCGGTCCTTCTATAGAAAGCTTCATTGTTTACTTCCTGACCATGAAATCTGACCATAGTCACACAGGTGCACAGATCGTTAGTAGCAGAGAGTAATCAGAGTTTTGTGTAATAACGAGCCGTGCACCCGTGTGACCATGGTCAGATTTCGGTCCACAGGAAGTAAACAAAGAAGCTTTCTATAGAAGGACAGCAAGCAGAGATCTAGAAAACCGTGCGGAATTGATACAGAAAGTATATTGGAAAATTGCATAACTTTCCATTATACAAACATTAACATTTATTTGCTGAAATGGGAATACCTCTTTAAGTCATAACATGGCCTTCACAAGGCAGAGAAACTTCAGACATATAAGCGCTGAAAATGAAAGCACAGAAATTTCACACTTTCACACTGGATGGAGTTTGAATCATGACATTTAACCATATAGCTTCTGAGTGGGCGACGTAAACCCCCCCAGGTCACACCTAAAATGGGTTCTGTTTGGTTATCTTGGGTCAAGATGTCCGCCGTAGAGAAATATATCATTAACAATCTCTAATCCTGATCATTAATGTTGTATTTGTGAGTCCTGTTTTTTTTAATTAATAATGTTGGTGCTGATTGGGACTTTATTATATATTTGTATATTTAATTGTCTTTGATGCCTTTCTATTCTTCAGGTGACTTGTCAAATCACTAGCCTGCAGTTCCTAATCTAAGGTGTTCATTATGAAGAAGAGGTCTGGAGATTGTCACTCACTGTAACCAGACACCTACAGTGAAATGGCATACAGATGAAATATTGTCTCATCAAATTTGCACAAACAGGAAATATCAAGGCCATAGGGCGGAGGTGTCAGTGTCAGCATGCTTTCCTAAGCACTGTGGATTGACACTTGAAATACATGACATAAGTAAATAAATAAGGCCAGAGGTACATGTGTGAGTAGCTGCCGGAACACAACTAGATTCAAGCTATCTTTTTGAACAACTTTGTGATAAAATATGAGTGATGTAAATTTTATTATCATTAACATACTATATTATTCACCTTTGGGATTTAAACAATCCAGCTGTAGTCCTAGAGGAGCCAGTTATGCGCTCATATGAAGCGTTGACCAACTTTGTTTAGAGGGGAGGGAAGGTTCATGGGCTTTATTACACATCTAACATGGTAGCTGCCATAACAATATGGAACAGAGTGGTGGACTATTGGGGGATGACTCTAGGGCCTGGTCTCTTGTTACCGCCTCTGCAGACTTTGAGTTCTGGGCGCGCAGGGGGGTTAAAAACATGGTTCAGTTGTTCCAGAATGGGATTCTCAAGACCTTTGCATCCCTTAGTCAAGAGTTTAATCTAGCTCCTAACGGTTTCTATAGATACCTGCCATTGCGCCACGCACTGAGGGTCCAGTTTGGGAGGGAGGAACTAAAGATTGAGCATAGTTCCATGGAGGTCACTGCCAGAACCAAAGATCTTGGGAAATCTACATCCACTTTTTATAAGCAATTGGCGGATTCTCAGCCCTCACCCACTGCAAGAAGGTTTCACACATGGCAAAGAGATATCCCTGAAGAAGAAGACCATCATCTCAAGGAAATCACACACAACTGACATTCAACAGTTATTAGTGTTACTGGGACCAGTTGATATGGATGAAGTGGCTGCACTGAGTGTATCTGACCCCTTTGCTCTTGCGTCAGATTTCTAGATGCGGGGAGGGTACCTTCTTTCACATGGTTTGGGAATCTCCATCCATTGGATATTGATTCCTACATCAACGAGCGTCTGGGTCTCCCAAGTGTCTTCTCCCCTCGGTATGTCTTCTGAGCCTGGTAGGGGACATTCTACAGGCTAAATTTGAGAGGGATCTGTTCAGACTGCTAATTCTCTATGGTAGGAAGGTTATTTTGCTGAATTGGAAACCTCCAAAGTGCCCTACGTTAGCCAAATGGATCTCGCTGATTAATGTGGAACTTCCAGGTTCTAAACTCACTTACACTGCTAGAGGTACTCCGGATAGTTTCTCTTTGATCTGGGATGTGTGATAGTCCAAACTGCTTTGGGTGTGGAGGAGGAATAACTCTGTCTGTGTGATGTTTGAATGGTGTGTGTTCTCCGCCTTGGGGATGGGGTGCCTTTTGCGCGGGCAACTATCATTCTGTTTTTGCATCACTGGCTGATGTAATTTTTTCTATGTTTTTTGTGTTGATTGCCCAATTTGATTGTACCTTATACTTCCCTGAGGTGGATGTTTTACCTTTGTACACTGTTGTATTCTTGGAAAATGAAAATAAAAAAAATACTGTAGAGGGTTCTTCTAACACACACCGTAGACTTTCTTGTTCTGTAAGCAGCCTCGCAGTTCAGTGGGGGATATTTATCACATGCTGGCTCTTGTGCCCCTCTAGTACCACAGGAAACATGTATTCAGTGGGGCGGTTGCTCAGGAATACAGTTCTATGGCAGACTCCACTGCTGGTAATCCACTTGGCATGGAGGTGCTGTGAAGGGGAAAATAAACGCAAATACTACCAGTTCACAAGTCATTGCAATCTCTGACCATGGGTAGTGTCGGGTATTGCAACTGAGTTCCATTCATCTCTGTATAGCTGAGCTGCAAAACCAGCATAAACCATGGTCAGGGGAGGATTGTAATCCAAGCACAATGACATACAGGTATGTGCCCCCTCTGACAGGATCCACTTTTCTTTAAGCTTTTTATGCCTTTGTTTTAAAAATAATAGGCTTTAAAAATTATCCAAACAAGCTTTTCAGTTGGTAACAGGTTTCAATAGCCTATCCTATGCAGATTTAAAAAATGCCTTTGTCACCATTGTGAATCATTTCAGTACTTCATATCAGCTAAATACCCATTACTTGGTTCCCTGCCAGCATCGTCTGGTGAGTCCCCGGTGTGCCTGTGTGTGCCTTTGTCTCGTCATACATTCTTCCTCTACTCCACACCATCCCCCTCCCCTGTGTTCAATGCACATGAGAGGAAGGAGAGGGGGAGCTGCATGATTGCGAAGGGGAACACACAGGCTGCAGCTGCCCCTATCATGGGGCTCACCACATGCTGCTGGCAGGGAACCAGCTAAACTTATATAAACTATATAAAAATACTAAAATGATTCAGAAGGCTGTGTCTGTGAAGTGTGCCTGTGAACATGTGTCTTATATTTGGTTTACTATTAACATAGAGCGTGCAACACAATTCTGTCTGTACTATAAATGTGGTGGACCCGTGGTCAACCTGTGGACCTGAACACCCCTTTCCTTGCAGGATTATGTTTTGCATGGGTTATACTGCAGCCACAACGTGCTGCGGACACTTTATAAATACATGTGCAAGCAGTTTGCACTGAAAAGAATGTGCAAAGTCAGACAGAAAACAAGCATAGGGACTTCTGTTCAGGCATCTGCTCACCTCTTTATAAAAGCAGATGAGGTTAATCTGACAACTTCTATCCTTAGTAAACCCATGCTGCCTGTCACTTATTTTACCATGTGATGTCATATACTCCTGTATGTAGTCTTCTTATATTTTTCCGACAATGGAAGTACACCTCACATGCCTATAATTGCTTTGCCTTGTGCCAGTCACTTGGCACCCAACCATTCATTAGGGAATCTCTCTTCTGTTGTATAAATAGAGCTAAAAAAAAGGATGGAGGTGAATGAGACTGCAAGATGAGAATTTTGTATTTTTAGAGTAAAAATGGGATGCAAGAGAGGAGACAAAGATGAATTGGTGAAAAAACTCTGCTAATGTGTGTCACAGTAAAAATAAGCCTTCATTCTGATATGGATCACATGGAAAAGAAAGCAAAGCAATCATATATAATAATCTGTAAAAGTATTAAAGGAAACCTACAACTACGGATCTACCCATTAAGGTAGATCTGGTGGTAGGTGCATCTAATGAATGTAAGGATAGCCCTTTTTAAGGCTAATCCTTTACTCCCCTATATCTTTTCTAATCTTTAGGCATGGTAATATGCAAATCTTCTAAAGAGGCTACTGGGGCGTGGAGTAGCCTGAGCTGAGGCTACACAGCGCGGCTACTCCACGCCTCAGTAGCCTCTTTGATCCTCCTACCCAGACATCTCAGGCCAGCGGCTGCACGATTTCGGCTGCAAAGCCATTGGTTGCTACTGTGCAAAACTCCGGCTTCACGGACGAGTGCACACAGCTCCTTGTAGCTGAAGATGTCTGGGTAGAAGGATCAAAGAGGCTACTGGGGAGTGGAGTAGCCGAGCCGTGTAGCCTCAGCTCCTCTTACTCCACACCCCAGTAGCCTCTTTAGTAAATTAGCATATTGCCCTGATTAAAGATTAGGAACAATAGAGTGGAGTAAAGGAATAGCCCTAAAGGGTTATCCTTACATTTTTTTAATAGGTAGATCCGTAGGGATAGGTTTCCTTTAACCTATCTGTGTATTAAAATCAATATTACAGGGGAGTGAAAGAAACAGATCTTATATATCTTATCCAAGAAAAACATATTTGTAAATCAGGTTTTATTTATTCATTCTCCTTAACTGCTCACGTATTCTTAATTGTCTGTTAAATCTGGGTCTCTGAAGATGATGAGTTTAAGATCTTATTGGTGGCCTTAATTGGCAAAGTCTCTAAGGGTGGTTTCACATTGGTGTTTTTTTCACTGAACCCATTTTGGCTTGTGGACACATACAGGTTGGTTTTCTCTTCCTGGCGATTTTTCAGTTATGCCTTGACTGTGTATTGTCCATGTCGCTCCTTACCAAAAACCCCCTGATATCCCTTAATTAAAGAATTAACTCATACAACTTATTTCTTTGGAAATTATTGGCCATAGCAGCCAAAAGTTTATTAACAAAACAGGAAATTAACATAGTTTTTTCAATACGGTAGAGGGTTCTAGAAGCTCAAAGAAGGGCAATGCGCATCAAACTTCCACAGTTGGAAAAATGTGACAACCCCCACAATTTACCACCAGCCGCAACCACAGGCTCGGTGGCACCATTGGCCACGTTTAGTGGTTTGTCACATCCACTTAATAATCTCGTTCGGGACTCGCCTGAGTCCCCCCCAATCGTGCGCATGCCCATTCAACCAAGTCTCCAATAATCTGGAGGTGGGCCAGGCCCTGTGACTCCACTTCCTTTCCAATTTCGCCACCAACTTCCAGAACCCTCTACACGCCACAGCTCGCATGCCTTGACACCTCAAGCATGTGAAGCCCCCAACAAAGCTAATGCTCTTTCAATTCCTCCTTGAATACTCAGAGCCCATAGGTCAATTCCCACGGCATTAAGATGTACCCCATCATTCAACCAGTAATTGCCGTCTCCTCTCTCAATCTCCCAATGCCGAACACTCACACCACCATTTCTACAAACAAAACCAGCCACAGCCCGGTTTAATTTTACTCTTGCCCTATTGATTCCATCCACTGACCTAACATTACGCCATGACAAACGAGGAACTATGTCTGACCAAACAACCAACGTACGAGGATGCAACACCCATAATCTCAACAGATCATGCTTAATATCCCTAATAAGTTCCCGTGCCGGCCTAACCCCTAAATCATTGCCCCCTACATGTAGTACCAAAATATCAGGGGCCTTATCTCAACCTGCAAATCTGCAAACTTCACATAGCACCCTACTCCATCACATACCTCGGAAACCCAACCACCGGACTGTTGCAACCTCCCTGGGAAAACCGAGCTGTCTGCCGTTCTGCCTTACATCTGCTCGAATTGCTCCCCAATGGACAAAGGAATGCCCGAAGATCCAGATCAATCTCGGCTGAATTCCTATGACAAATAAACATTGTTAGCAGCAGTTCTGCCCAATTCTTTTTAACATTAGTAAACTAATTATACATATTTATATACATAAATACATGTAAACCCATTTTTTTTTTTTTTAAATTCAATTTTTGAAAAGAAAACTCAATAACAACAAAAAGTTGCGACTCACATTAACTCAGGACGGACGTATGACTTGCATCTCCTTGATTCCCATCGACCCACGCCCTTAATGCCTGCCTCCCCGAGTCCATACTCTGCTGCTTCAGTAGCCGCCCCAATTCGGAACGAGTGTGTACCAAAATCAAAAACCGGAAGCCCTAAAATATCCAAACACTTACGAAAAACAGCTACAAATTGGTACCGTGATAAGAACGACCCATCAGAATGACGCAACAACGGCCCCCCTTATCTTCTGGTTGTCTATACTCTAACCAACACTTCCCAAGACACATATCAAAACTAGGTACTTCTCTTATGAGCACTTTTTTTCCACGACCATACTGATCCGTTTTTGACCTTCTTATCCATAATTCCATTACTCCTGCTCCCCTTGCCACATCACCAACACGCAAACCCCCCGCCCTAGTTCTGGACGGCGAAATCAGTTCACCAACCCTCAGTGCTCCGAAAAATGCCAGGGAAAATGCTAGTCTAAATAAAACCACCTCATGTCGATCAACACAAACCCTCCCAGCTGTTGTTCCTAAACCAGCTAAAATGGCGAACGTGACTGGACGACGTCCGTCTATACTAACTTTTCCCTTCCTAAAACCCTTCAAGGCCTGCTGCACTTGAAATGCTTTTGTTACATCCTTCAAACCCCTTAACTTAAAACCAAATGCAATACCGGCTAAGGTTTTGTTAACTTGAGACACCGATCGACCCTTTTTAACTGCTTCTCCAACAAAACACAACAATGCACCAATTCTGTCTTCATTACTCTGACACACCAATTTATTTGACCATACTTCCCATTCCAGCCATGCGGCTTCGTAAATCTTTCTTGTCGCCTCAGCCAGGGATTCCTGAATCAAATGCTGAACTGCATTCATACCAACTCCCATAATTCCACAGGGCAGGAGATCCCTACTTCGTCCTCCCCCGGGACCAACGCTCGAAATCTCTCCCACTGGAAACGAGAAAGAGAGTCGGCAATTACATTTTTTACACCAGGCACATGCAATGCAGACACCCATGCATTTAAACATAAACATCGCAACACCAATCTTCTCAACAGTTTTACAACGGGTTCTGAAGATGCAGACATGTTGTTAATTGCCATAACTACACTCATGTTATCGCAATTAAACCTCACCCTCTTATCCTTAAAACAATCCCCCATATTGTAACTGCAACCACTATGGGAAAAAGTTCAAGAACCGCTAAATTCCTAACTAAACCTAACTCTATCCATCTATCCGGCCATTTCTCAGCACACCATTGTCCTTGATAAAAAGCGCCAAATCCTGCTCCTCCTGCAGCATCTGTGAACAATTCACAATCAAAACTATCAACTACATTTTCCATGAAAACCGATCTACCATTGTATGTTTCCAAAAATTCAGCCCAAACCTTTAAATCCTCCCTATGCTCACTACGCATGCGCACATAATGGTGGGGAGCACTTGCACCAGCCGTAGCACTGGCTAGGCGCCTAGAAAATATCCTACCCATTCGCATTACCCGGCAAGCAAAGTTAAGCTTACCGAGTAATGACTGCAATTCCCTCAGTACTATCTTCCTTAATTTAGCTGCTCGACCCACCACTGCTCGAAGGTCTTCAATTTTCTCAGGTGGCAGTCAAAACTCCATGGCCATTGAATCAATTGTAATACCTAAAAAACTCAAACATGTGGTAGGGCCCACAGTTTTTTCTGGCGCCAATGGAACCCCAAACTTACTCGCAACCCATTCCACTGTTTTCAGCAAAGTCAAACATGTCTGCGCGTTAGCCTCCCCCACACACAAAAAATCATCTAAATAATGAATGATTGATGAGAGTCCTGCAACCTCCTTAATTACCCACTCTAAAAAAGAGCTAAATGCTTCAAAGTAAGAACAAGATATTGCACAGCCCATAGGCAAACATCGATCTACATAAAAACAACCATCCCAATAACATCCCAGCAAACGCATGCTATCCTTGTGCACTGGCAACAATCGGAAGGCGGATTCTATGTCGGTCTTTGCCATGAGGGCACCTGGGCCCGCTTTTCTCACCCAATCCAATGCCGCATCAAATGAGGTATACACCACTGAACACAGACTCTCATCAATCCCATCATTAACCGATAATCCCTTGGGGTAAGAGAGATGATGGATGAGCCGAAATTTATTCGGCTCTTTTTTGGGAACCACCCCGAGAGGAGATATTACTAAACCTTGAATCGGCATATCTCTAAAAGGACCTGCCATCCGCCCTAATTGTACCTCCTTTCTAATTTTTTCATCAACCACTCCCGGGTGCTCCCGCGCTGACTTTAAATTCTTTAACGAAAACGGGACCTGGTGCTTAGGAGAGGGGATTACAAAACCATTCCTAAAAGCTTCACTTATCAACAATGCATGCTCTCTATTGGGGTACCTGTCGAGAAACGGTTGCATCTCTAGCACCTTCACCGGCGTCACCCCCTTGTCCAGTACCCCCACTTCCCCTGCCTTTTCCCTTTCTGTAACACTTTGTGGCACTATGTGAACTCCCCCCACAGACTGAGCAGGCATGTTTAAATCTGCAATTAACACCGAACCTGCACTGACTCTCGTTATATTGCCAACACAAACCTGACCTGGCAACTGCCTGTTGACTACCGTGCCCTCCTGAACCCCCATGAGTGCCGGAGCCTCCGGCTCCCTCCCGAAAGGAATGCCCGTATTTGGTTGGACCAATGACCCTGAGCCACAGGCCAATATCCTTCTGATCCCATTTAATAGCTGGTCTAATTGCCTTGCGCTGTCTGAATTGCTCATCATACCGGAGCCACGCTTGCCCCCCATAATTCCGATGAGCCTCACCTATTGTATCCATATAACAAAAAAGGTCACAACAGTTGTCTGGAGCCTTTTCCCCTATCACACTTGCTAAGATAGCAAAAGCTCGCCACCAATTATTAAATGTTTGAGGAATAAGTCGCCATCTCCTCTTCCTTCTTACTCTCATCCCTTTTTCCTTTATCAATATTAAATTTTTCCAAAGGCAATAAGGAAAATATTTCCACGTATTCATCCCTCCATATTTTTTCCTTTACCTCTTTTTTGAGATGCGAACCTAACCGACCTTCATAACATATGTAAACCTGACCCCTTGCTCTATCGTCTAGATGCACTCTATCCTCTTTTTCCTGATCAGTCTGTACTGATACCGCTACTCTCATCTCCTTCCGTGTTAAAGAGCTCTCTGTGCTAACCCCACAACTCACCATGGACCCTGCACCCGTTACAGGGACCCAAGCCGTTGCTGGTGACTGTGACAAACCCCTATCACAACGTTCTAACAGGGCCCTCACATTACCTAACAATTCCCGTACACCCTCCGTTTCTACTGTGCTAGCAGGCACCCTCTCTACAACACCCTCAGGCCTATTACTTGCACATTGAGACATAAGAATAGGAGGAAATGGACATGACAAAGAACAATACTCACCAAGCTGCCCGGGAGCTGAGGTCCCGCCAGCTGAACCTCTTGAATCCGGATGCCTCTGTTCTGAACCAAAAAGCAGGCTGCCGCTGTCTGACACCGCAACGTCGTTTCTGCTGACCTGCCATAATGAAAGTGACTGACCTTGCTGCTGACAGGAAGATGCTCCAGCACCACTCCGCTCTCCGACATTTGTCTCCATTTCTGTCAGCTGCATGCCTCTTACTCCTGTGAGAAATTCTGGACCCGCGGTCTGCGGCCCGCAAACTTGATACTGCGACGTCGGTGCCGAGGCTACCGCCTGTAGCCCGCTCCTAAATCCTCCTGCGCCGGCCATATCAAATGGAATCACTGCCTCCTGCTGTCTGGTGAGCCCTCCGACAGGCACATCGCCAGAGGGACCCACCGCTGCTGCGCTTGATGTTGAACCTGATGACAGGCAGGAAGTGGGCATTGCCACACTGGAACACTGTGACCCTCTTCCTGCCGCAGGGCCCGGGCGCCTGTACAGATTCCTCCCTCGCCGGGGCGTCCGTGCCACTGTAGATGAGCGCGGCGCCCGGCTCGGAGGGTCCCTGGTGGGGCTCCTTTTGCGTACCCGAGCCCTCAGAGCGGTACCTGATTCCGGGCAGAAACGCTCAGGCGGCCTTGATCTCCTGGCCGGCCGTTCAGGACCCGCTCCCACCGCCGAGGATCCAATCAGCCCGGATACCGCCTCCCGCAGCCATTCTTCGCCTCTGTCACTTGCCGCTGCCACAAGCTGTCCCAATAAATCCTGTGTGGAGGTCATATTCAGGAGAGATGAGGTAAGCCACTTGCTTACCTCACTTATTTCACTAACTGAGCCCACACCAGATTTCCCACACTTTTACTGATTGGCTACTGCCCCCTGCCTCATTCAAATTAGCCAATCCGCTAATTCCAAACCCCAGTCATGCTGGACTCCACCCACCACTTCGTTCCTGGGGCTCCGTCCTTTCCTTACTGAGCCGTTATTTTCAATGGACTTTTTCGTACTTCAGTTTTTTCTTTTTTTGAAAAAAACTGAAGCGTGATAAAGCCCATTGAAAAGAATGGTTCAAAAGGAATCAGTGAAAAATCACTGATATTAAAAAAACGCCAATGTGAAACATTCCTTACTGCCTGACTTAGTCAAAAGCCTCTTGCTCAGCTAAACCAGTTCCCTACACTGTACTAAACAGATGTAACCACAGTCTACAGTTGGGAATCTGTTCTTTCTGGATGGAAAGCATAGTCATACTAATTTGGCTTTAATCCCATAATATGCCATTAGGATTCCTAAAAGTCATTCTCCATGGTAAGGGTGAGTTACAAGGCAGCAAGAGAGGCATGTTTTTTCTCGTTGCATCTAGGAAAATCTATTTGCATATTTCCCAGAATCCCCTAGTGACTGAGCTCCTTATTTTTGCAGTAAGAATTTACTCTCTCTCAAATTCTTGATGTATCGGGGCTGCCGGCAGCGCAGCGTTTATCCTACGACAGGCAGGGCCTGGCATAGAAAAAAACACAACCGGCAACTTTTGACGTATGAAAAGTCGCCGGCAGCAGCGAGTGCGCCCCTTCATGTCCCACTGGCGTGAAGGTGGCGGATCGGGGGAAATAATCACGCAAGCTAGCAATAGGCTAGCATTTGCGATTATTTCATGGCCTCTGCGCCACTGGCGTTGCGCAGAGGTCCTGATAAATATGCCCCATAGAGTTTGAGTGGAAGTACACAGTCAAACTTGGAGTTTATATAATCTGCAGGGTAATAATACTCTGCAGAGCCCTTGTTTAGACCTAACTACTAAATTTATAGTCACTGTATGCCACTATAGGCATATACCAAGCCTAGATTTTGCTCTTAGGTCGGCTCCCCTTATTTTAACAGGTTAGTAGATATGTGAATACCGTAAATGCCTTGTCCCCTGCCTTGGGCTATTACAATTATGTAATTTGTGTTCTTCTAACAACTTGTTTCTGGAAGCGTATTTATGATGTGTACTATTTTTATAGAGCTTGGTTCTAATGCTGTATTTATATACTTAGCTTGCCTCTTGTGCTGTATTTATACAGTGAGGTTGGTTAGGGTGCTGTATTTATGTATTGTGCTTGGTTTTATAGCTGTTTATATTGCCTCAGGTGCTACATTTATGTACTGAACTAGGCTTGAGCGTTGCATTTATCTACTGAGCTTGATTACTGTAGTGTGTTTTGCTTGGGTGCTGTTTTTATGTACTGAGCCTGGCTTGAGTGTTGCATTTATGAGAATATGTATGCCCTGATATGAAAAATAAAATAAATGATGCCTTAAGGAAACCTCTCAGCACATTTTCACAAACACAGCCATTATAAATCATATTTATAAACTTGCCTTGCATACAGCCAAAACTTGAGGGTGCCACCTGAGGGTGGCCTCCTTGGTCTGATGTCATCTCAAGCCCTTTAGCCTCCTAGCAAACTGTAGTCAATGTATATATCTACAAAAAAATTGCGTGGTGCTGCACCTTCCCTCTTATGATCTGTCCTTAACGGTCCTAGATGGATCCAGCAATGAATGTATATATCTGATCACATGAAATCACAGCATACCTGCATGGAGGATGGAGAGGAGTAGAAATCTATGGAGGCATGTTATGATGTCATGTGATCAGATATATTCATGGGGTACAATTTGCTAATGCTAGGAGGCTAACGGACCTGAGATGGTGTCAGCCTGAGGAGACCGCACCCCCTTGACACTCTAGAGTTGGCTGCATGCATGGCAAGTTTATATAGATAATTTTTTAGTAAAAAAAACGGTGTCAGTTAGTGAATATGGCTATGGGAACCTGTCACTAGCTGTATTTGTGAAAATGTGGTATCCTTTAAAGAAGGTGGGGAGTAAAAATGCAATTCACTGTTTACTGCAGTGGCCTTGAGTTCTTTAATTATTTATTAGGTTAAATTGGTTTTCTAATTAACAAACATTGGTGCAGATTTATCATTCTATTTATTGGGGTTAGGGAAGATTTGACGGGAACAAATCAACTGTTAGCATGGACCTTCAAATGGACCACTTTCTTTTAAACTTGGGCGAGAGAGAACTTAGGCATTAAAAAAAAAATAAAGAGTTATATTTATATTGTATTGTTTATTTTTATCAGTTACATCGTAACTCAATAACATAGTGTCATCCATAACCAGAGGCCTATTCCTTTACTTTTCCTTATAAATGTGTTACATGGAATTGCACTATTTGTGCACACGGCACATCTGTCATAGCTAATCCCATATGGATTGCCTTGACCTCAGAAATATTTACCAGATCCATCATCTTGCTATTAGTTAGCTGATTTTGCTTGCTCTGAGAAATTGTTTACCACTCAGTTATGTTTCTGCAGGGTATACACTAACACCTGCTAGTAATACTCATCAAAGAATTTGGAGTCAGATGGCATGAAATGTATGATTTCTGCATCAAAAATAAGGCGGCATAATGAATTTTTACCATGTTATTCATCATTTGCATATTAATAGTTCCAAATAAAGTAACAAGCCCTGGAGTAAAAAAAGATTACTGTATTGTGATACAGGTATTCCAAATGATGAGATTGCTCTTACTGAAAGTTTATGGGTATACCTAGATTATAGCTGCTACTGAGCTAAGAGGACAAAAAGTGCAAAACTGCATCAATCTGGAGAGCACTCAACCAACTATGCACTGTATATATGTTTGAGTATGAGCCACGGCACCTAAGTTTACTACAAAAATGGGGAAACTTATTGACTCAAGTTTAAGCTTAGGATGGGAAATGCATTGTTTAGGCCCATTCCACACTTGTGAGTGTGATGCCCTGAACTCGCATCTCGCTCACAGCGTGTGCTGCCTGGATCTCCCGGCCCGAATGCTGCAAACTGGAACTGAAGTGACGTGCTGAGTCAGAAGGGCTCTTGGGGTTGTTACCAGAGCCCCCCTCATGCTGTACTGCAGCTTCACAGGTTGTGGCACTATAGAAGAGCACTTCCCCCTCACACTGGGTGCTAAAACTTCCTCACTTGCTGTGAGATTACAGCAGGCAGAGGAAGGGTGAGAAGTAGTGTAACATCCTATAAAGCTACAGCACAGAGGAGCCCTGGTTATGTCCACAGAGTCCTTGTGAATCATTAGCATAATTGTAAAGGTTGGTTTTAGAAGGAAGGCGGCCATGGATTTCAAATATAAGAAAATTACCAAAGTCACAGTGTCTGGATCTACGAGTAAGTGTTCCTGTTTTGTCATGCTTGATTTGGATGATAGATTTCCCTTAATCCCATAAAGCAAACCTGTAACTAGGAATGCCATTTTCAGCTGTTGACAGGTTCCTTAAGCCTATGCTATGCTGATTTTAAAATTCTGAATCATTTCAGTAGTTTATAATAGTTTATTTCACATTACCTTGTTCCGTGTCAGCAGAGGATGGTGAGTCCCAGGTGGTGGTGGGGGGGAGGGGAGGGGACAGCTGAAGCCTGTGTGTGCCTATGTCATTCTCCTCTCTGTCATTCACTTATCCAACTCCCTCATTCTTCCCCACTTTCTTCCATGTGCATTGAGCTGGCAGGTAGGGGATGGTGTGGAGGAGAGGAGGAATGAGTGAGAAGACGGAGACACCCAAATATAGACTGCTGTAGCTGCCCCACCTCTGGGACTCACCAGATGTTGTTGGCAGGGAGTAATGATTTAGAATGCTGACGAAAACATTTTGAAAATCAGCAAAGCATAGGCTATTGGAACCTGTCACCAGCTACAAATAAAATTCCTGGTGATAGGTTCATTTTAACGAGCTGACCATTTTTTGCATCAATATTTCCCTCCATATCTTTCAGAAGCCATATACAAAAGTTGGGAGGTTTGCATTTATAGTTGCCATGTGCAGCCAGTCTAAGGCTGGATTCACACGACCGGAGCCCGCCGTACCGTAGCACGGCGGGCACACGGCAGCGCGCGGGGAGAGGAGGAGGGGGAGAGTGCTGCTCACCCCCGCCCCTCTCCATAGGGATATATGGCGCACGGCGCCGTATGCCCTGGAAAAATAGGACATGTCCTATTTTTTCACGGGGCACGGAGCAGTACGGTGCCGCACGTGTGCGGCACCGTACAGCTCCCGTAGGGCGCCGTGCGCCCATTGCCGTCTATGGGGGACGTATATCGGCCGTATATACGTCGGCCGTATATATGTCCCCCTTGCGGTAGTGTGAATGCAGCCTAAACAAGTAGATCTGCAAGTATAGTAAAACTATAATAAAACCTTGGCTTCTAATAAAGAATGCATTTAAGTTAGAAGTTAGAATGTTACATTTGAGGAAAAAAAATATTAGTAGATAGTAGAGATTCCTTTTTTACAAATATTTCAGACAACAGCTAGGTAGCTTTAATTTTTAAGGATGTGTTTTAATTTTTGGCTGTGAATAAAGTTAAATGTGGAAATTTCGGGTATCATTTGTGTTGTGCTTCATTTGACATAGCAGACTGTGACATATGGCAGGGGAAGACAGAGGCAGACAAAGGGAAGAAGTTACAATGGGAGCAGAGCAGATAAAACTGTTCTGTGTCCAGCGCTGTTATCACAACTCTGCTCAGCTGCTGACATCACCATTAATCACAAATGTCCCTCTTTGTCTTGCTTTAGATTTTGGGGCTCTACAAGAGCTATTATTAGAAAACCTGAATACGTTACATAGTGTACATGTTCTGGTGATTCTATTCCTGCTGAACTTGCACTTTTCAGACCGTGACAAAGGAAGAGATATGGGAATACATCTCCAAGGTGAATTATTACAGAGCAACAAATATTATAGCTATTATAAACATTCATACATGGAATGTCCTGGGTTCATATTGAAACTAAACACGTAGTACAACTAGAAATTCTAAAGTATATATTGATCAACTTTAGCTTTCGACATGACAGGTCATGTGATTAACACATTGCAAAAGTATCCTGTTATAACTGGAACAAGCTAAACTGAGAAGTATTTTACCTGCAGTGCCTGAACCATTCACATGATACGTTTGCAAAAGCTTTGAGCAAAAAATGCATTCCCAAACGCATATTCATTTTGACAGTAGCAATATTTATTTATTTTTTGTTAATCGTTATTATTAACCCCTTATCACCGACACTTGCTTTCAGACTAGTGACCAGACTTGATTTTTCAAATCTGACATGTGTCACAATAAATTCTTATAACTGCAGAACGCTTTAACATATCCAGGTGATTTTGAGAGTGTTTTCTCGTGACACATTGTACTTCATGTAAGTTATAAAATTTAAGTGAAAAGTTTTGTGTTTCATTCTGAAAAAAAAAAAGATAATTTGGCAAAAGTTTGGAAGAATTCTTCATTTTCAAAGTTTGAATTGTTCTGCTTTCCAGGCAGAAAGTTTAACTACCCAAAAAGCTAGGTAACTAACATTTCCGGAATGTCAGCTTTATGCTGAAATGATATGTTAAAATCGTCATTCATTATCGTCCTCTCATTTTTCTAGGATATTATGAGGCTTCTAGGATATTATGAACTTTAGGTGCGATTTTTCTAATTTTCACATTTTGAGGGACAATTTAGCTTTTTAGTGACTTTGAAAGGCCTAAATAATAGTAAAACCCCATAAATTACCCCACTTTAGAAACTACAACCCTCAACTTATGTAAAACAACTTCTATTAAGTCTATTCACCCTTTGATATGGGTTAAAACAAAATGGAAGTGCGATTTAGAAACCATTCATTTAGGCCAAAAATGACACTTTCATAATGAATAAAATGATGAAATGCTCTGCAAAGTTTGATGCCCAATTTCTCCCAAGTGTACCAATACCCCATATGAGGTGGTAAAATGGTGTATGGGCACACGGCCGGGTATAGAATGAAAGCAGTGCCATTCAGTGCAAAATTTGTTTTGTCACATTGTACAGGCTATAACATTTTTATTTTTTTGGTAATGCAAACATATGAGGCTTATTATTTTCTGGGTGAGATATGTATAGATAATTCATTTTGGGGTCAATAGCTTATTCATGAGATTTTATAAACTTTCAACAATTTTTTATTTTGGAATTATAGCACTTTTTTTTCCCCGCTCAACGTAACGTAAAAAAAATATTTTATCTTTATTTTCTGGTTTAATATGATTATGGTGATACTTGATTTTCTTATCTTTGCTCAAATTTACTGAGCAAAACTAAGGGTGCATTCACACACGATATGCCCGCCGTGCGGGCATACCGCCGTGTGCTGGAGAGGAGGAGGAGATGGCCCCTCCTCCCTCCATAGGAGACAGCGGCGCACGGCCACACACCAGGGAAAAGATAGAACATGTTCTATGTTTTCCTGGTGTGTGGCACGGAACAGTGCAATACATGTACTGCCGCCGTGCTGTCATTGCCGTCTATGGGGACTTATATGCGGCCACAGATTTGTGGTCGCATGTACGTCCCTGCAGACGGCCGTGTGAAATAACCCTAATATTGGAGAAAATCCCAAACTTTTCAACTTTTAAGGGGTATATCTTCTGTATTTTTTTGTTGACAGATCTGGTTAAGGGCTTATTTTTTGCAGTTGTTCTTTTTAGTCATAACATATTAGGGCACATACTTTTTAAATCACTTTTTAGAACTTTTTTGTGAGGGTATTTGATGACAAATACGTATATTTTTTACGCCGTTCAATGAGTGGGTTCACTATAGATTTAGATTTATTGTACAGATTAATACGGACACAGTGATCAAATATGTACGCTTTTTTTGTGTTACTTTTGTTTTATATGTATTTAATATGTAAATAGGGTGATTAAGGGACTTTTATTTTATTTATTTAATTATTATTATAAAATGATTTTAACAGTTTTTTTTCAAGCCCTTATACACACTTGTATTGCAGTATACAAAGGAAGTAACTAAGCAAGCTGACACATGCTCAATTAGTTACAGCTAGCCAGGTGGTGGAACCTAACGTGAAGAGGAGACGGCAGCCTCGGGTCACACGCCGGACCCCGGGGCTGCAGCAGGAAGGATCGGATCCCCCAATAAGCTCACCTGGGGGTTTGATCCATGGGGTACACACTTACACACCGCAGCCATGCCCGGTGATGACACAGCCTAGCCCTGGCAGCACCAGGACCCGATGTCCTGCAATCTTCTTCGTGCCAAGATAGTAAGGCATCGTCTTAGAAGAAGTACCCTTATTGGCCGTCGTAAAAACCCGATACGGTGGTCATTAAGGGGTTAATGTCAAGTGTCAAAAACAAATGTTGCTACTTTCAAAAGTAATATGCATTTGATTATGTATTTTGGCTGATATGTTTGCAGTGCTCTTTTAAACCTAATGCAAACACTTTGAATCACATTTATTAAAGCCCCTGCGCCAGTTTTTTGTCTGACTATGGATGTTCTTTTCAGTTCAAACTGCTTGCACGTATATTTAAGAAGTGTCGTAGCTGCACTATACCCAACGCAATACAAAATTCTGCACCGAAAGGGCGTTCCGGTGTACTGTTGGACCGTGCCACACATTTATCATGCAGAGTGCGACAGAATTATGTCGTTCACCCTATCACCCTTAGTGTTTAGAATTTGATGAATCTGGTTGTGGGCCAATGCCTTTAAAGATCAAATATAGGCTAAGTACATTCGGCTATCCGTTCAACGAGGCTTAATATATTTTTGTGCTGTATTATGGCAAAATAGAGAACTGCCCTATATTCTTGATCTGACGGTGTTAGTCTGCAGTTACATGTTTCACTAGCGTTCTGTTTCCTAACGCTAAGTACAGTAGACAGGGCTTGGCCCGATCACATGAGTTTCACTGATTTACTGATTTGTGATTTGGCCAAGACCTGCCTCCCTGTGCTCCAGCCATAGGGAACGCAACGTAGCGGAACGTGTGACTGCAGCCTTAGAACTATATGCAGCCTTAGAAATATAAATATCATAAAGTATTATAAAGTAAGAGAAAAAATGTCAATGGGTCAGTTGTCCTCAAGGTCTCTCTTCTGTTAATACATCATTGGGACCTCCCTGGAGGAAGCCTGTATTAGATCCAAACTTTAATTATGCAAACATCTGTGCTCCCGGTAATAGACCCTGAATGCAGCCTCTGAGGCTTATCACACAAGAAGTTTTCCTCTCCTCTGTAGGCACCCCAATGACCCAGAGGCTCTTAACATGTGTTATATTTGTCACAAACCCCTGCAACTATGTCAGAATTGGACAAAGCTGTGACATTTTGTCCAGACATATTTGTCATGCTTTCAGATTGCATGTGGTGACATAGATCATAGAAGATATCTTTACTATATCCTTGAAAAAAGTATAAGTTTTATTTCCAGGCAACTAAAATTAAATTCAGAAATGGCCCGTAAAGGAAACCAACTATCAAGAATCCACTAACTAAGGCATTCTTGATGTTAGATTCCTGCCAGTGTTCTAAGCCCTACACTGTCTTTAGCTAATCTTTTTGCCCTACCTATCAAAATAAAAAGTATCTTTATTTTATGTAAAGTAGCTAAGGCTCCTCCACTGATGTAGCAGGGAAGATGTGAGTCTACTAAGGCAGTGGTCTTCAACTTAAACTTAAAGGAAACCTACCACTTGTTGTGGCAGGTTTCAGATGGAAATACCGAGCACCAGCTCAGGGTGAGCTGGTGCCGGAGCTTATTTTTGTTAGTGTTTTAAACCGCTGTATTGCGGTTTAAAACACTTTTTAAACTTTATAGCCGGCGCAGGGAGGTACGCGCTCGGCACTTACCATGCACGCGGCTCTCCTTCACTTACTATGTAGCCGCGCGCATGGTAAGTGCCGAGCGCGTACCTTCCTGCGCTGGCTATATAGTTTAAAAAGTGTTTTAAACCGCAATACAGCGGTTTAAAACACTAACAAAAATCAGCTCTGGCACCAGCTCACCCTGAGCTGGTGCTCGGTATTTCCATCTGAAACCTGCCACTTCAAGTGGTAGGTTTCCTTTAAACTGGGGGGAAGAAAAAAAATTGGTTATACTGGCAGTGCGGGCAGAGGCACGTCTTTGCTCTCTGCCGTGCGCACCCGCCATGATTTCATCAGCTGGGGAGCATAATAGGGGAGCACTGCTGGGGGCATTTCATTAGGGATGGCACTGCTGGGGACATTTTATTGGTGAGGGAGCATTGTTGGGGGCATTTTATAGCGTGGGGAGCACTGCTGGGGACATTGTGTTGGGGGGGCTCTGCTGTGGACATTTTATTAATGGCAGGGAGGCTGCTATGGATATTTTATTAATGGCAGGGAGACTGCTGTGGACATTTTATTAATTGCAGGGAGGCTTCTGCAGACATTTTTATTAATGGCAGGGAGGCTTTTGATGACATTTATTAATGGCAGGGAAGCAGAAGCTGACATTTAATTAATGGAAGGGAGTCAGCTGTGGACATTTAGTTAATGGCGGAAAGTCTGCTGCAGACATTTCAATAATGATGGGGAGGCTGCTGCAGGCATTTCATTAATGGCAGGGAGGCTGCTGCAGACATTTCATTAATGGTGGGTAGGCTGCTGGATATTTAATTAAAGAGTAGTGGCTGCATTTCCCACACTAGGCTTATACTCAAGGCTAAGTTTTCCCATTTTTTTGGTGGAAAAATTAGGTCCCTTGGTTTACATTCGGGTCGGCTTATACTTACGTATATGTGGTATGTATATTTTTTCTTCACAGTGAAATGGTTCATTTTAGACAGGGGACTGGAGGAAATATGGTTGTGGCTACAAAGGGGGTATTTGCGGGCCTCACAAGAGGGTTACCTGGCTCTGTGTCTGATACATGGCTGGCTAGGCCAACATATACAAAACAGACGGCTCCTGTTTGCTACCTTTGGTTAATGCAGACAAGTCCAGGGTTTTTTACCAAACACATTTTATTTGCTTGTATGTCATATATGTGTTCTCCCAAACTACACCGCTCACTTTCTCACACCTCGTATACAACTGAAAACAGCATATGCCCTCTAGTGGAGGAACTATTACTGGTTGTAAGAACAATAATTATAATGTTATGGTACGCCATAGGTTAATTAAATATGTTACAAAGGTTATGATAACCATAAGTACTGCTGATTTCTTGAAAGTCTGATATAGCAGGGGGTATTCTTTAAACATCAGTTTATTGTCTAGCACACTGTTTCACAGTATAACACCAAGTGTTTCAGTGAACTTCTATAAACTCTTTTATAATAAACATCACTTTATTTGAAACCACTGCTGGCTATGATTTTATATTGACTTAGCTAAATTCTTATTGTGTTTACTGGCCTCCTTCTATCATACGCACTTTTTCCAGAAATACCCCTTAGCGATATAATAATGAGTCATCAGTCATTTCTATTCAAGGCTCAGCATTAAAGTCTCTCGGAGCAGAGAAATTCCTATGTGTCCTGAAAAATGCTTTCTACAGTTCCTCTAATTAGCAGTGGTGGATACCTGCTAGTTGCTACCATGGCTTTAATTATAAAGTTTACCTACCTTTTCTACATGACATAAAAGCTTTCTACCGGCATTGCATGGGATCTTTACATTAATTCTATTTGTTAGTGTAATTTAAGTATATACAACATAATAGATTCTTTATAAATACACAAATTCACTATGTATAAACCTAGTTAAAAAGCATATAGATAAGGTTCAGAGGAACCCCTTTCAGGTCAGTCCCCCCCCCACCGCTAACATCCAAGATTGGTGGCAGCAAGGTGTTACCCCATAAATTCTGGTGGCAAAGTTTTTAAATGCACTGCCATTTTCCTGAAGATAATTGCTCCCTGTGACGTAATCAACGTCTTTGCAAGCTGCATCTAAAATATAAACACGCGGGTGTTACCAGCAGGGGGAGAGCCTGGATGCCAAACCTGGACTTCTGGGTAAGGTCCAGTTTCAGGGACAATGTTTGGCATGGTTTGGGTCTGCTCATCACTACTTATGGGGAATACAGGTTTTTGTTGTCTTTTATCTTAGCACAACCTTTACAAACACTGCTTGCAATATAAAGTACTGCATCGATTGATCACCTAACTGGATGCATTATAGTTAAGTAATTTACAGTATTCAGCAGAAAAAATGGCCATGAAGTATTCAGGGAGAAATCCTAATAGGAATATCAATCATAAGTCTGGGAAAGCCAGTGTGGTATTTAGTGGATCTTTGGTGTCCGGAGCACCTGTGACCAGAACCAACATTAGAAAAGAATACACTAGCTGAAAGCAAGTAACTCCACAGAGAACTCAGCCCAACATTTTTTTCCAAACCTACCTTAATGATGTGAGCTCTACATTCCTTGCTGTGTTAGGTATCAGAGCCATCATAGGGGTCCATTCTGATAATTGCAGGAATGTGGAAATTAACCAAGTTCACCAATGTCCAAAAATCAGCAACTATGTATAATATTTAGGTAGAAAATAACATTCAACCTTTACTAGCCACCTTTTTGCATGGCTAGCTATTTATGATGAACAATTATTTTTAGCATACCCCACAAGCCAGGAAAAGCTTATGCAACCATTATGGAATATTATGGAAATGTAAATTTCCTAATTAAAGAATTCCCTGATGTCAAGCTCCAAAGCTAGTTTTTTGTTGTTGGTTTTTTTTTCATTTTTTGCACGTCTACATACACAGTATTTTGTGGTCATTAAAGAGTTTGACTAGCACAATTTGTTTTAATGGAGCTTATTGTTAAAACGAGTAAAATTAAGTTACCGTAATAAAAACCCAAGATTAACAAAATCACATAGCAAATTCCACTGTGTCATGATCTATTTAACAAGAACAACCCAAAAATGTAGGAGAAGTACAACCTTACGCGTGTACATACCAGCCAATTGCTACTAATTGAATGTTCTTTATTAATTGATCATTAGCATTTTTATAAAAACAGACATTTTGGTTATATCATGGAAACTATGGGCCTCAGCATATGTTCAAGTTCTTGATTAGTAAAACAACTCACATCTAGTAATAGACAAACAGAGACAATGGGATATAAGACTAAACCCCCTTCCCACCTGTCCCTGCCTTATTTTCTCACCTACTTTAAATGGTAAAGTACAACTAGACAACGTTCTCTTCCTTCATCAAAGTCCAAAACTTGGAGATGAAGACAAGACAATATAGTATGGTGTAGAATAGAATTGATACTTATGTGTAATAGCTGCATGGTAGCAATAATTGCATGTGGGACAATGGAAAACCCCTTGGTGGCCAGAGTAAAAGGGAGTAAAAAGGGTACAGGCGGTCCCCTACTTAAGGACACCCGACTTACAGACAACCCATAGT
Organism: Engystomops pustulosus; assembly: GCF_040894005.1. Classification (NCBI taxonomy): domain Eukaryota; kingdom Metazoa; phylum Chordata; class Amphibia; order Anura; family Leptodactylidae; genus Engystomops; species Engystomops pustulosus. The sequence goes on from NC_092411.1 coordinate 135,521,159, forward strand.
TACAGACAGACCCCTCTGACCTCTGGTGAAGTCTCTGAATGTTTTACTTTAGTCCCAGACTGCAATGATCAGGTGTAAGGTGTCTGTAATGAAGCTTTATTGATAATCATTGGCCCCACTACAGCAAAAAATGTTTAAAGTCCAATTGTCACTGGGGCCACATTTTTTTTTGTCTGGATCTACAATTATAAAATATACAGTTTCGACTTACATACAAATTCAACTTAAGAACAAATCTCCAGACCCTATCTTGTACATAACCCGGGGACTGCCTGTACTTACATTCCTCTGGGTCCCAGGCAAGTGAGTAAAAAGGGTACTTATATTCCTCTGGGTCCCACGCAAGGGAGTAAAAAGGGTACTTACATTCCTCTGGGTCCCAGGCAAGGGAGTAAAAAGGGTACTTATATTCCTCTGGGTCCCACGCAAGGGAGTAAAAAGGGTACTTATATTCATCTGGGTCCCAGGCAAGGGAGTAAAAAGGGTACTTATATTCATCTGGGTCCCATTAACATAGCATTCATGGAACTGATCTGTCCTGTCAGTGACCACATGACAGCCAAAACTACAAACCCAGACAAACATGTAAATGTATAGGAGGTAAGGTAAGTTCCTTTTTGTTTTCTTTAACCATACCCAACCACCTAGATGTGTTTTTCAGTATTGGGGACCCCCATATGGGACTTTATAAATTGGAGCCACAAGGGGGCTTTCTTTTTGAGACTAATAATAATGCTGTCTTCCTGCTTCCAGAGTAAAAGTTGCTGACCAGCACACTATATATCACATTTATATGCTTACATGTACTGATATATGTAATAAAAGTTATATTGATGCACACAGGAGGAGCAGACATGAGAATAAGACTAGACTTACAGTAAACTGTTGGAGCCCTTTATATTTATATCTATAGAAGTGGAAACCTAAGAATGGCAGACCAATATACACTGCTCTCTTGAAAACATTGAAGATCCAACTATTCTCGTCTCATATCTACGTGCATCTCTTTCTTTTGAATACTATATTAGGATACACAATAATTGTACTTTATTTTGTTGTACATTAAACTGGTGATGAGGTATTTGCAGATCATGTGAAACACAGGGAAGATATTTCATACACAGGTGCAAGACCTAAAATGGTACACACTTCAGATCCGGTGGGATTTGCATAGAATTGATAAATGTTTCCTTGAGGATCCTGCCATGCAGACACCTGGCTGTGTTCTAGCAAGAAACTGAACTGATGCAGATCATGAAACTGACTGCGAAGCACAATATGATTAATGTAAACCGCAATGTTTTTTCATGTGTGTAGACAGGTACCTTGCTGACCAATTATGTACATATAATATATAGAATATATTTACCAATTATTTATTTTATATATACTGTACTGCTGCCCCACTCATACATTTTTTTGTATATACTGTAGTACCCACACATCGAAATGCTTTATATATACTGTCCCTAAAAATGTTTTCTGTTCCTACAATAAAATTTGCTTCATAAATATTACACCTGGAATTAAATACTTTGGGGGTAAATTATCAGAAGCTTTTCTCTGCTTTTTCTCTTATATTTGAAAATTTTGGGGCACATTTGCGCAAAACAATTGCAGCTTTTTACTCCCTTAGCAAACTTAGCCACGCAAGAATTTTTCAGTCTTGTGCCTATCTTCAAAATGTATGAAATGAATAAATAAAAAAGTTGCAAAAACACCCACAGACACAGCTGCCTCGTATATAAACCTGTAAGATAAATCCAAATGGTCAAAACCTGGAATAACAAAAAAAAAAAAACTATGCAGAAATACCCTGACTAAAATAAATGATCCCCCTTAATATATACTGCCCCCACAATAAAATGCTTCATACATGCTGCCACCATTAAATGATTTCTATATTCTATCTTCATAATTAATTGTTTTAGAAATGATGCCCTTGTAATTAATTATAATTTAACTAAAAAACCCAAAAATTGACTTTTACTTCTGCCACTCCAATGTACCCCATCCTTTTTTCATCTAACTGCAGTGAGATGACTGATGGACATAGGTAAGTCAATGAGACAGATACTTCTGTGGGGATCTACAGAAAAATGGGTATAATAAGTGGGGGGAGAGGAGGATACAAAAAGGGAACATAACAAGGGGCTTTAGAATAGAGGATGCATTATAAAAGGGAGGATGCAGAAAAGAGAACTTAATAAGTGGAGGCTACAGAAACTTAGGCATTATAAATGCAGAACAGGGGTGTTGCCAGGGTAATAAGATAAACGGGGCATGGCCCCTAGTGCACATGTACCATATCTTAAGTAGCAGACGGACCCCTACGTATATCCCACACAAATTTTCTGGCACAAAATACAGTACTTAATACAGTACAGTACAATACAGTAAATCATATACAGCTACAAAAAATACAGAAGAAACACATATTCCTTCCGCTAACTGCAGTTGACTTGTCTTCAGATTCTAGTTGTTCTCACTCCATATCTTCTCCATTCAGCCTAACATTGTCATGTCTCCACTTCCAGCCAAGCATTGTCCCTGTGGAATTTATCATAAAAACATCTTATGTTCTTCACTTTCCCATTGTCCCATAACAGGGTTATCCTTCTGCAACGTATAATACTGTGCCCCCCAAATACTGTAACAGTGCTATACAGAAAACCTGAACATACCAGTACCACACAAATAGTGTATCCTATCTAACACTTTACAAGAGCATCTATATATATACTTCATGGTTCCTAAATCTATTATTGTCACCCCTCCCCCCACTCTTAATCATACCCCTTCTTCTTTTGGCTCCTTACCCTTATGTTCACTTGATGCATTTGGTTTGTGTTTTGAAACACATGCAGTTTTTAAGTAGCAAATGCTAAAACACAAATGCATCATGTGAAAACAAGCTTAACGGGGTTGTTCCAAAGCATAGTTTCTTTCTCCTGGTGCAAGCATTTTTTTTTTTAGTTTTCCATTAACTCTTCAATAATGCCTCCACTCTGCAACAGTGTTAATAATGCCCACACTCTGCTTCAGTCTTTATAATGTTCACACTCTGCCCCAGTGTTAATAATGCCCACACCTTGCCCCAGTGTTTTTAATGCCCACACTCTGGCCCAGTGTTAATAATGTCCACACTCTACCCCAGTGGTAATAATGCTCTCAGCTTGCCTCAGTTTCATTAATACCCACACTCTACCCCAGTGTTAAAAATTCTCCCACTATTCCCAAAAACGCACCCAGGTAGATGTTGCTTGAATCCCAGCTAATCCAACCATTCGCACTGCCAAGCCTGTTCTGGATGACAGTCCCAATGCCAACTTTATTGCAGACCCTTTCCCACTTCTCACTTCACTCCTTAAAAGTTTGGCGCTGTCTTAGATTTCAACATAAATTGCAAGCTAATCCTTCACCATTGTTGCCCCTTTTTCATAACCATGCTTGTCCTCCAGAACTAGAATCAAGGGACTTCCGATAGTGGGTTAAAAAGGGTATCAATATCACTCATTTGCGGCACCTGATGTCAGGAGTTAAACCACTGTCTTATAACGAGGTTGTATCCAAATATGAGGTTCCTCCCTCAGATTTTTCCGACTTAACCAATTATTACATTTTGAGCAATCCCAGGAGGTACGTCCTCAAACTCCCGCACGGCATTTGAAAATATCTGTATAAATGACCCATTCGGCAGACGAACAATCTTTCTGCTATATTCTATTTTCCCCACCGGACATCAAGTCACACTTTATGGAACAGTTTGAGTCTGACTTGTGCTTACAGTTCTCCCTGCCAAGGTGGAAACACTGCTGAACCACTCTAGCAAAAGGCAGCCAGAAAGTTGCATTAATAGAGACCTCTCTTAGTATACTCCACAGAACAATATGGCCCATATATGGTGACACTGCCCCATAGTTGCCTCCCTTTGGAACCGCATGAAAACCTCTCTCTGTCACCCCACAAGCACTCCTACTAGGAGATAAACCAAAACAGAACCCATCACTTAGTCCAATTTATAGCTTTAGCGACTAGAATTCACATAGCAGCTAAAAGAAACTCTCCGGACCTATCCTTTACTGTGGTTAAGAACAGAATTAACCTACTGATGCTGTTTGAGAAAATTGAGGCGACTAGGACAGACACCTTCCCTCTGTTTGAAGGGATCTGGAACCTGTGGATTACTTTACTTGGCTCCCCCACTCTAGAGAGAGCTCTATCCCTGTCCCCTTAATGGTCCATTATGCATCAAGATAGCCCCAGCACTTCTCCACACATAGTCTAGTGCAGTAACCTGGGAGCAATGGGCTTGCTGGGTGTTGTAGTGTCACGTGGCGGTACGCAGCCCTAGAGTTCCCAAGTACCACACGGACCCCTTCAGTTCTTCCAGAACACCTTTGTGCAGTGTGCAGGGTAAATAACTTCTATCACAAAGTTCAGGTGAACCAGGTACTTTTTACTGAATGTGGTGCCAGAAAACTATCACAGTCATTTGTTATATAACAGTTGCTTATCGGAGTATAGCTGATAGATTCACTAGTAATCTCCTTCACTCTCTCTCTCTCTCTTGGGATGGGTAGGCAAGGATTAAGGAAACAGTCTCAGATTAAGAAAATGGAGGCTCCTAGCTCAATGACTTTACTGCAATCCAGGGGACTTCCACAGCTTGGCTTACCGTGGGTAATGAGGCGGTCCGGCTCGATTAACGGATCCGTCTTCTTAAGCGTACTGTGCTGGGGAACCCATTAAAGGCAACAATACTCGGCAGAGAAGCCCTTGACTTACTGTTATCTTCTCTGACGAATAACTGCAGGAATGTCTTGAAGAAAAATACCGAAATTTTCTCCTGGTTGCGGAGCTGGGCTCAGAAATGAGTATAGTGTGCTTTGAATCAAAATATCAAACCTGAGTCTTCGACTCTAGCCACCAGGGCAGCGGCTTAAGGTAGGTTATGGATGGAGAGAGCAGGAGCAGGCCTCTGGCCTGGCTAAGGCCCAGCACACACTACCTGTGTAGGCCCAGGGAAAATACTAACTAAAACACACCTCCTGCAGGGGTGTTGACCTTGCACAGGGTCTCCCCAGCCAAATAGCAGGGAGCCTTGTGTAAACACACTATGTAAGGTCTTCACACAGGAACTTCTGGAGGGTTCCAGAAGATTCTGAGTGAATCCACGAGTGAGAGAGGAGGAGAGAAGATCCCCACAGTGACCTATCAGCTCTTACATAACTGTAGCAATCACATTTCAATCAGAATGTCAAGACAGTATAGGAAGTATAAAACAATATCAACCTGAAAATAGGTGTTTTGTGCAAACCTGTAAAACAACAGTGCAATACATTACCTATACAGTGCAACTATAACATCTGCCATCAAAGGTACAGGAAAACCCTAAAACATACCAAAGTGGCCCCTCTGGGTCACTGCATATTACCCCCGTTCTTTAAGAGAAGCCGGCCTCGGCGTGGGGTAGGAGTGTAACTGCAGATGGCAATGAGACAAGCCAACTTACCAGGATTTACAGTTGCGAGCACGGGTGTACCCGCTATACTGTATCAGGTGTTAAGGCGTTCAGTAATATTAAAGCACCAAATACAATATAAGACTATGCAGAAATGTAAACAAAACAGTAAACATATACAAGGTAAACATTGCTTGTATAAGACGATGTAAATAATACTGCAATGGCTGACAGTTCAAAAGTCCTTGACACAGGCAATCACAGGGGCATCTCACACAATGTCCAAAACCTGAAGATGCGGCTGATACAAGGGGTACAGTTCATAGCAGCCTTAATGGTATTGTGAAATGTTCATGGCTAGGCCAGGTACAGTCCTTAAACGTTGCAAAAACACAGGGAAAGGTGCCCAAAGTCCATGTTAAATGGGCAAACAGGATGATGAGAGTCCATAATAAAAGGGGTAAAAGTTTTCTAGGCTCTTGCAGGGTAGAGTCTTTAAGTAGGGAGAAAGTTAGTCCTTGTAACGAGCAGGTGGTACGCCTTTTGTAGACCTTTCGGATCTGCGTACGCAAAGTCCATCTGTTGAAGCAGGCAATTCAGGATTAGGAACAGGATCAAGGACAGGAGTAGGTAAGACTGGCTGTGGAACAGGCATAGCTAGTAATGCTGGAGCGATTGTAGGTGTTGGAACATACTGATAGTAACCAGTCATGAAGATGGGGATTCTTGACAATGGTTCGTCAATAGGGAGTAGAGTCCTGGTCGTTGCTGGAGCAGGTGCGACTGGAATGGGAGTGGCAAATTGTTGAGGCAGTGTAGTTGGTGCAGGTGTTGATCGCATGAGGGAAACTTCTGCAGGGCAAGGTTTTAACCGATTGCGATGTACTACTTGTGGAGCTCTTCCTTCTTTGTATATCTCGCAAACATCTGGGTATGGCTCGGCAGTGAGAATGTAGGGATCAGGCTCCCACAAGGGTTCTAATTTGTTGGAACGATGTTCTTTCTTAAGCCATACTTTATCGCCTATTTGTAGGGGAGTAGCATGTGCATGAAGGTTGAAGTCTTCCTCTTGTCTTCTCCTAACTTCTTCCATCCGCTGGGTTACAATTTCTCGCGCTTCTGCAATTCTCTTTTGATGCTCTGTTACCCAATTGTCTTTTGGCAGAGGATTGATGGTATCGGGGACCTGGATTCCTAATGCGCGATCTTTGGGTAATTGGCCTTGTCGTCCAAACATTAGGTAGAATGGGGTATAACCCGTTGAGCAATGTATAGTGTTATTATAGATCTCCACTAGCTCGTTCAGAAGTGTAGGCCATTCAGCTTGTTTTGCGGCAGATGCAGTTCTTAGCATATTGATGAAGACTTGATTAATTTTTTCGCACAGTCCATTACCCTGAGGGTGGTAAGCGGTAGTTCTCAATTTTTTGCATTCATGAAATTGACAAAGTTCTTGGAATAGTTGTGATTCAAATGCAGCTCCTCGATCAGTGAGGACTTTTTCTGGGCAGCCATAGTGCTTAACGTATTCTTGGTAGAACATGTTGGCTGTGGTCCGTGCAGTGAGATCTTTCACGGGTACTACTGTAGTCCACTTAGAGTAGTGATCAACCATGGTGAGGGCATAGGTGTAGCCAGAGCGTGTTGGTGCTAATTTTACATGGTCTAAGGCTACAAGTTCATTGGGTCTCTGAGTCTGAATAGGATGGAGTGGTGCTTTTTGATCTTTCCTACCAGCTTTGGTAAGGTTGCAGGCTGTGCACTCGTGACACCATTTTTCAATATCACTTCGCATCCCTATCCAGTAGAACCTTCTACGGATGGTGGCTTCAGTTTTGTAAACCCCAAAGTGACCAGATTGATCATGATAGGCATCCAGTATGATGTTAGCGTCTCTTCTTGGAATGATAATTTGATGCAGCCTCTGGTTGGATACTGGGTCTAGCGTGTTCCTCAGCACAAGGCCTTTTTGTAGGAAGAGACGTTTGCGTTGTCGCCATAAGCGTAGAAGTTCAACGTCTGGGCAGGATCGGCGCAGACGAACAGGAACTCTTCCAGTGAGGAGGAAGTCGTGAATTTCGCCTAGGGTGCGACTTTCTGATTGTAACCTCAGCCACTTGGAGTTCTCTTGTAGGTGATCCGCTGGCTTGGATAGTGATGCTTCTGGATTGACGGCTGCAGTGATGACATTCTGATGGGAAAATCGATCATAGAAGGGATGCTTCTCAACTTCTTCCCATTCATCAGCAGTTGTAGGCTCTTCCCCATTTTGGAGGCGAGAGAGCACATCTGCATTGACGTTGGTCTTTCCGCTTCTGTACTTTATGGTGAAATTGTAGTTTGCCAATCTGGAGGCCCATCTCTGCTCTAAGGCACCTAGTCGGGCAGTGTTGAGGTGCGCCAGAGGGTTATTATCTGTGTAGACAACAAAAGAGGATGCTGCTAGATAGTCCTTAAATTTCTCAGTGATGGCCCATACAAGTGCAAGTAGCTCCAGCTTGAAGGAACTATAGTTGGCATCGTTTTTCTCAGCACCTCTGAGACTTCTACTGGCGTAGGCGATAACACGCTCGCGGTTGTCTTGTACTTGGGAAAGCACGGCACCAAGTCCCTGGAAGCTAGCATCAGTGTACAGCCGGAAGGGTTGGCTGTAATTGGGGTAAGCTAGAATAGGCGGTTGAGTGAGAAGTGCCTTTAACGCTTGAAAGGAGGTTTCTTGTCGCTCAGTCCAATTTATGGGCAATCTACGGTTGTACTGTTCTTTTGGGCAGCCCCGAAGTAACTCTGTCAATGGTTCAGCAACTTGGGCAAAATTGGGAATGAAGCGGCGGTAATATCCAGCAAAGCCCAAGAAGCTTCTCACCTCCTTAACTGTGGTAGGAGTTTTCCAATCTGTAACCACAGATATCTTCTCTGGATCCGGCTGTACTCCTTCTGCACTGACAACATGTCCTAAGTAGTTAACACGGGGTTTGAGGAGATGACACTTGGAAGGTTTGATTTTTAGGCCGTGTTCGGTAAGTACTTGGAAAACTTCGGAGAGGTGGTGCAGATGTTCCTTGTAGGTTTTGGAGTATATAATGATGTCATCCAGATATAACAACACGTGCTGGAAGTTTACATGGCCCAGACATCTTTCCATCAGCCTTTGAAATGTCGCTGGTGCATTGCACAATCCAAAGGGCATGCTATCAAACTCATACAGTCCCATGGGGGTAGTAAAGGCGGTCTTCTCACGGTCCTCAGGAGCCATAGGGACCTGCCAGTAGCCACTGGTCAAGTCTAGAGTGGAGAAATAGGCTGCGGAGCCCAGGGCGGTTAGCGATTCCTCTATACGTGGTAAAGGGTAAGCATCTTTATGGGTAACATTGTTAAGTTTCCTGTAGTCCACACAGAATCTAATAGACCCGTCCTTTTTCTTTACCAAAACTAGTGGGGCAGCCCAGGGACTCTGACTTTCTCTGATCACACCGGTGTCTTTCTCTCCTTCAACAGCTTCTTTACTGGCTGGTACATAGCAGGAGGGACTGGACGGTGTCGTTCCTTGATAGGAGGATGATCATGTGTGATGATGCGGTGTTGAATTAGGGTGGTTTTCCCATAGTCCAAAGGGTGCTTACTAAAGGCTTGGTGATGACGTTTCGCCACATTGATAACCCCATTGATACGGTCAGGAGGAGTGTTAGCGTCTCCTATATTGAGTTCCTCCCACCATGATGTCGTGCTAGCACTGCCAGTGTGATGTGTGGTGGCCTTAACAGACCGTTGGGTTGCCGTAGCTGTGTCCGCAAGGATGTCTTCCGCGCACAGCTGGTGCAATTGGCCAACTGGTGTAAATTTGTAGAGGCTGACTGGTGTGTCGCTCATGTTTATAAGTCGTACCGGGATCTTACCGTTGGAGACGGTGACGACACTGCGGGCAGCTTTCACCAGGGGCAGAGCTTCAAGGTGGATGGGTTCCAGCAGAGCCTCGTAGTCCTCATTCTTGACACCAGGACGAGCATGACACCAGACGATGGTCTCTGAGTTGGCAGACAAGGTCACAGGGTGAGTATCACGGATTCTGACACGGCAGATCTCTCCCTTGCAGTTTGCAAACTCCTGATAGGCCATCAACACTTTGACATGGTGCTGAATAGCTTTCCTGTGGAAAGAAGAAGCAGCAGGGAGAGAAGCACGCAAGGCATCTAAAACATCAGTAAAGCAATTACGTAGAACTTTCATGCCTAGCACTAGGGCAGCAGAGCCCTCGTCCTTCACCCCGGTGATTATCACGCCTTGTTTAAGGAGACGACGGTCGCCAATTTGTATTGTGGGTTCCCAGTAATTCACTTGTGGTATGGATTGACCATTACTAGCTATGAGTCTAAATTTTTCATCACCAAAGTCTCTGGTTAAGTCTCTGATATCCCAATGTTCAAGAAAAAAGTGTTTTTCAAGCGTGGTGACTTGTGTGCCGGTGTCTATGAGAGCTTTGGTGGGGACACCGTTGATCTGGACGGTTACATGTGGACAGGGCGCGAGGAATTTCTGCGCTCTGGGTGGACCTCTAGATATTCCTCCCGAGGGGTGGTCCTCTGCCTCGGGGGCATCCCGTTTAACTGAAAGCATTGATTACGGTGATGACCAATTTTCTTGCAATGAGAACAAACAATCCTTCCATCGTGCGGAGGTCGCCCTAGTGGGGGTCGCCTTGGACGGGGATAGTACTGTTGTGGCTCTGGTGAGGAGAAGCGCGATGAGGATGGCTCATGGGATGGAGGAGTAGCCTGGAGTGTTAGTGTCGCTAATTTATCCATGGCCCTGCTAACAACTTTGTCCATACAATCCTGGAGACAGGCTACTAGTGCTGGGTCCGAAGTTTGAGCAGCTTGAGTGACAGCAGGAATGGCCGGGGCGGTAAACGGCACAGAAGGTGAGGTAATAGAGAGCCCTGTATCTAGGCCTGCTGGGCGAGGGTACACAACAGTTGATCCGCAAGATGACTCAGTTCCTAAGACTCGTATGACCAATGACTTAAATTCAGCAAATGAAATATTGGGATTCTGCACAGCTAGCATTCGCAACTGACTGCACTAGCCGAGAGTCTACACCTTCAATGAATCTGTCCTGTAACATTTTGTCAGCCTCTGCTTGGTTAATAGAGTCTATTTGTTGCACGGCCCTGAATGCTGTCTGTAGTGCAAGTGCATAGTCTCTGAGGGTCTCACCAGGATGCTGCCTTCTACTAAAGAACGCAAGACGCACTTCAGTGGGGAATTGAGTCTCAAATTCCTGCTTTAAACGAGTGAGGATCTGTGCCACTGAAGTTTTATCTGATGTGGGCCAGGAGCGGACCTCTTGGAAAGCAACTCCTTCTAACTGACCCAACAATACATTCACTTGCTGTAAGGGAGTGAGAGGCAACAGGTGGAAGGCACTTAGCAACTGGTCTTTAAAGTCAGTTAGGGTATGGGGATCCCCTCTATAGGTAGGCAGACGTGGGGACCCCAGCAGGAAATTAACTCCAGGAGCTGCTGTGACAGGGGCTGCAGCCTGAGGTGCTGAGACATCTGCAGCAAGAACTGCAGCCTGGGGGACGTCCAGTGGGATAACTGGTGCAGCAGAAGTAGGAGCATACATAGTGAAAGTTGTGGAGTACTGGCCCTTTCAATGACTGGGGTCTATTGACAGAGTCTTTGATGTAGTACTCACTGTGTTCCTGGAAGATGAGAGGCAGTGCTGTTACCAGCAGGCTCTGTGATAATCTGTACTTCCTGTAGTGGAGAGGCAGGGGGCTGGCTGCTGTGACATCAGACACTGGAGGGAAGCGCTGAGGCTGGGTTCCTGCTGATGATGTGGTCTGCTAGGCGGAGACTTCACCAGACAGGCAGAGACATTCCTAAAACACTGAGCTGGGGGGTGGAGATCCACCAGAGAGCAGGGAACAGTTGTTTTTGTTGGCACATTAGATGCAGCAGAGTTGGTTGTGTTCTTTAGCAAACAGTTCCAAACAGCACACAACACAATGTTACTCACAGTTCTTGATGTGTAACAGCTGCAGCAGTCCAAAGCTGTGCTTGGCAGTATTACAGGCAATAAACGGTTCACAGTTCTGCAACTTTTGTAGGATAGTCCCTGAAGTTTGCAGGAGTTAGCAAATCAGTAAATACAGTTCAGGCACACACCCGTAATCCTGTTCGTGACGCCAGAAAGAGAGACCATGCAGTAACCTGGGAGCAATGGGCTTGCTGGGTGTTGTAGTGTCACGTGGCGGTACGCAGCCCTAGAGTTCCCAAGTACCACACGGACCCCTTCAGTTCTTCCAGAACACCTTTGTGCAGTGTGCAGGGTAGATAACTTCTATCACAAAGTTCAGGTGAACCAGGTACTTTTTACTGAATGTGGTGCCAGAAAACTATCACAGTCATTTGTTATATAACAGTTGCTTATCGGAGTATAGCTGATAGATTCACTAGTAATCTCCTTCACTCTCTCTCTCTCTCTTGGGATGGGTAGGCAAGGATTAAGGAAACAGTCTCAGATTAAGAAAATGGAGGCTCCTAGCTCAATGACTTTACTGCAATCCAGGGGACTTCCACAGCTTGGCTTACCGTGGGTAATGAGGCGGTCCGGCTCGATTAACGGATCCGTCTTCTTAAGCGTACTGTGCTGGGGAACCCATTAAAGGCGACAATACTCGGCAGAGAAGCCCTTGACTTACTGTTATCTTCTCTGACGAATAACTGCAGGAATGTCTTGAAGAAAAATACCGAAATTTTCTCCTGGTTGCGGAGCTGGGCTCAGAAATGAGTATAGTGTGCTTTGAATCAAAATATCAAACCTGAGTCTTCGACTCTAGCCACCAGGGCAGCGGCTTAAGGTAGGTTATGGATGGAGAGAGCAGGAGCAGGCCTCTGGCCTGGCTAAGGCCCAGCACACACTACCTGTGTAGGCCCAGGGAAAATACTAACTAAAACACACCTCCTGCAGGGGTGTTGACCTTGCACAGGGTCTCCCCAGCCAATAGCAGGGAGCCTTGTGTAAACACACTATGTAAGGTCTTCACACAGGAACTTCTGGAGGGTTCCAGAAGATTCTAAGTGAATCCAAGAGTGAGAGAGGAGGAGAGAAGATCCCCACAGTGACCTATCAGCTCTTACATAACTGTAGCAATCACATTTCAATCAGAATGTCAAGACAGTATAGGAAGTATAAAACAATATCAACCTGAAAATAGGTGTTTTGTGCAAACCTGTAAAACAACAGTGCAATACCTATACAGTGCAACTATAACATCTGCCATCAAAGGTACAGGAAAACCCTAAAACATACCAAAGTGGCCCCTCTGGGTCACTGCACTAGGTCTATCCATATTCTACACCATACAGTTCTTGTGATCTTGTTACCTGCATGCCTTTCTCCTTCCCCCTGTGTCACCTTCCCCACTCTGGTTGTCCTATGTTTTATCGTTTTGAACGATACAGAAGCTGGCTATGTATCAAAAAAATTCTGTTTTTATTACAATTACCCTTTGTGGGGTACACCTTGCACCATGACCTATTTTAAGGCATTTTCCTATGTTTTTCAAACAATAAAACCTTGTTGAAACTTAAAATGCTCCCACTCTGCCCCAGTGTTAATAATGCCTAAACTTTGCCACAGTTGTAATAATGCTTGCACACTTCACCGGTGTTTATAATGCCCAGTGATAATAATGTCCCAACTCTGTATAATATAAAAAAAACAAAAAAATTTATACTTACCTCCCCTCCCCACCCTCCGAGCACACTTCTTCCTCCCTGAGTCTTGAACGTCTTGGTGTAGAGGAGCAGGATAGTGATTTCACTGCTCTGCACCTCTTGTACCAACCCTCAGGTGGCTCCCTAATCCACTGTTGCATTTAAACCTGCATCTGCATCCAGAATACACAGTTCGAGTTGAGTTCGGGGAATGCTGTCTGAACATCAGTAAAACTGTACCACTGGATACAAAATAAGTATACAGAGAGAATGTTTTACAGATTTTTTTATACTTTTTGCAAAGTTTAAAAGTTTACAGGCAAACCTGTTTACACTGCTTCTGGTAAACTATCCCAACTAACAGATGCTGCAAAGTACAGCTAGACAACCTTATACTATGACAGATTCAGATAGTTCAGCATCAGGCACTGTGATAAATCTGGCAATGTACAACTTTTGGTAAATCTGCCCCATTTTTCCATAATTTACGAGAGTGTAATTCCTCAAAAAACATGTTATAGACAATGCAATAAATGTTAAGAAAATCTAACCCCTGTGTTTCTAATAAGGCAACCCCAAATATTAGGAACCTTGGCCACAAACGTGTTGAAAATCATATAACTCTGCTCAGGGAAAATCATGGGAGTTTGGACAGGTTGGGGCACATTTACTGTACTTACCTGTCCGAGTCGCGATCCCCGAGGTGCATTCCCCGATGATGATGCACTGTGCCACGTACACATAGATCCTGTGCCCGATATCCTGCATGTGTTGCTCCTTGCTCAGGTTTGCCGGAGTTCACCCTCCTCTTCCCGGTACATGTAAGTGCTTGGCTTGCGACACAAATTTGAATTTTAAACCCCGCGCTTAGTCCGAATCCGTCGGATCATCAGACGGCCCGCCCCCCGGTTCGTGTGAAAGCAGGCGCGATTGCGACACAATCTGATCGCATGCGACACAATCCCCGGCACGATCCCTGAAAAGTCAACGAAAATGTGGCTGTGGGACCCTTAGTAAAAAGGCCCCATTGTGTTCAGAGTTTTTAATTAAAGGGCTACAGAATTTGATGGTGCTATATAAATAAAGATTATTATTATTATTATTATTTCATTCAGTTCAGTCAAAGTGCTATGTAACAATTCAGGTTTTTTTGTACCACAAAATCATCTTTCACCTGTGTCAGCTTCGCATCAAAGTAGGACATGCTCTACTTTTGACGTTTCAGTAGATGCACAGCAAGAAATAAACTGGTGTGTGTAACATGTATTGAACAGCTATGTTTTAGATTTTAGTGTGAGTCCAATGGGCTGGCGGATCACATTGAACTTGCACAAGAAAACGCTTGTGGGCATGGGGACTTATGCAGGGGTTTTCAGACCTTTTGTGAGTTCACGGCAATCTTTTATGGTACTTTGAGACTGCACAGTGTGTAGAAAAAGAGTGTACAGGTAAAAGTCATTTGAGATAATAAAAGTGGAGATAAATTACCTCATGGATTTTGGCTTTTTATTTTAAGACCCGAATACTGTTTTTGGACTCTTCAGAAGAAAGGAGGATTTTTTTTTTACTCATGTAAAGTATATCACAGCTTTGCATCTTTTTCTTTAGCTTCTAGATGAAAATAACTCAGATTATAGTAACAGCTGGTAGGAAGTTGGAAGGAATCCAAGTCCTGCTTTTAGTTACAAATGACAGTGTGCTACTTTCTTCCTTAGTGTCTGGAGATACGGATAGAGAAATAGGTGTGAGATAAGATATTGTGCTGTGCTGATGATTTCAGACCCCTTAAATTTCAGACCTTAAATAGTGTTCACACAGCTTCCTTTATATGTACCTCTATCATATATGAAGTCACAGAAAAGCAATGACATGACACCACATCTTTATTTGTTCATGTTAATATATATTCATTTGGAGCATATCATTGATCATGGCTTTAAATTAAAACAGGAACATAAATATTTCAGCATTTGGAATTAGATGGATCTTTACATCCAGGCCACCAGTATAGACAAACACATAGAAGTGTATTTTTCACAGCTGTTGGCCCTTTAAAGGAAATCTACCACTTAAGTTAACCTCTAAAAAGCACCACCAGCACTTATTGTAGCTATTTCTCTTCTCCTTCGTTTAAAATAATGACTGTTAAATTTGTGTTAATATTGCTCTCTGGGTTCTGGCATCATGCCCCCTAAAGCACTTCTAACTTGCCTACCACCTTCTCCGACACTCCCACGTCAATCGACTCTTTAGCAGACTTGTGCATCCGTAGGATGCTCTCTAGCTGTCTGCTACTGAAAGCAGATGGTAGGAGAGGAGGGCCAGAGAAGGCAGAAGTTAGAAGGGTGTGATGCCAGAGAGGCTCCAGTAACAACCCCCCAGAGCACTTCAGTGGCATTAACATAAAGGTTAAAAGTAAGTTTTTAAACACAGGAGATGAGTTATAGCTATAATAAAAGTATAGTGGCATTAAGCGGATTAACCTTTAAAATTTTATTAGACAGGTGCGGTCTAAGCCCCATCTACAAAAGGACTAGCAGGCCCAAAGTTAGCTGAGATAAATCTGTAGGATAACATATATATCGACCCTCAGTTCCTTCTCCTGTGGCTCCTATGTGGCTCTTAGAAAGGTTTTTCATAGTTCTGTATCTGTGTTGCTGCTAAACATTTAATACACAACTTATATGATTTAGGCAAAGTTGAGGGCGTTTCATATCAAAAACCAATGAGAGCAAAACATTTTCCCTTACTTTTACTAAGGGGTACTGCAGTAACTTAGGTGTAACATTACAAGGGCAAAAATCAGAACCTAGCCTTTGGAAACTCTTTGCTGAGCAGTTTAGAAGAAAATATGAGTGAAAAAGTACATATCAGAAAAAAGAAAGACAATAGAAATGAAACAATCTCAGCCATTTTTATAGTTACAACTTTTCACAAACTTTGTCATGTCAAGTTTTCTCGTTCCTTCTAATTATATAGAATTTAGATGTTTTATGTTATATGTGTTATTATAAAGTTTGAAAAAAAAAATAGTTGCTTTAGTTGCTGGTATATTTGATTATGCAAGTTTTCCTAGCTACAAGGTATAGAGAGGTCTGTAATTTTTTTTCATCAGTTTTTTTCTCTCAACTGTGAGAGACAGAATCTAAATAAAATACAGAAAATCACATTGTATGATTATTAAAGAATTAATTAGCATTTTATTGCAATAGAATATAAAAACAGAACTTAAAGTGGTCTGTCACTTTTCAATATATCTCTTTTATTAAACATGTATCTGCATGTACCTGTGTCTTTCCCTCCTTTGAAAGCTGTAGCATTTTACCTGTTCTCAGCATATTTCCCTGTGCATACACACAGCTGCCATCTCTTTCTACCCCAGGTTGTCTTTGTGATATCATCCGCTCTGTCCTCACAGTCATTGACAGCGATAGAAAGAGGGAGGAAGCAGGTTTGCAATTACAGAGGTCAGCCTCTTCTTCTAGTTCTTAACCAAGTTTAGCAGCAGGGATTTTGGCCCATTCCTCCTTACAGATCTTCTCCAGATCTTTCGAGTTTCAGGGATCTCACTTGGCCAACATTAAGTTTCAGCTCCCTCCAAAGATTTCTGATTTGGTTCAGGTGTGGAGACTGACTAGACCACTACAGGAGCTTGTAATGCTTCATATGGAGCTGCTCCTTAGTTGCTCTGGCTGTGTGTTTTGGGTCATTATCATGCTGGAAAACCCAGCCACGACCCATCTTCAATGCTCTTACTGAGGAAAGTAGGTTGAACTGCAGTTCTAGTGTCTCATTTGCAGAAAAGGACCCCCCAATTTATGGTGTTTCCACCTCCATGCTTTATGGTTAGGATGGTGTGCTCATGGTTGTACTGAACTTCCGTTTACTCTAAACATGGCAAGTGGAGTTGATGCCTCTGGTTGATGGTCTCATCTCATTCAGATGGTTGTTGATGAACTTCAAATGAGCCTGTACATGTGTTGCTAAGAGCAGGGGAAACTTGCGTGTCCTAAAGGATTTTAATCCATGACATTGTTACTAAAAGTAATCTTTGTGGTCCCAAGTTGCTTCAGGTCATTGAGCAGGTCCTCATATGTAGTTCTTTTCTGATTCCTGAACACTTTCAGAATCATTTTTACCCCGTGATGATCTTGCACGGAACCCCAGACCAAGGAAGATTGACAGTCATCTAATATATGTCTTCCATTTTTTAATAATTGCACCAGCAGTTGTTGCCTACTCACCAATCTGCTGGCCTATTACCCCATAGGCCAGCCCAGCCTTGTGCAGGTCTACAATTTTGTTCCTCACATCCATGGAGAGCTCTTTGGTCTTGGCCATGGTAAAAAATTTGGAAGGTGATTGATTGGGTTTTTGTATACAGTTAACCAGTTCAAACCGATACAATAAATACAGGCAGTGAGTGCAGACTAGGAGGAGTTTATTAAATAAAAGCTATCAGGTCTGATTGGTAGGTGATCAAATACTTATTTTATGCAATAACATTCAAATTAATTATTTAATACTCATAAAATGTGATTTTTTTGGAATTTTTTTAGCTTCTGTCTCTCACAGTTGAAGTGTACCTACAATAAAATTACAGTCTTCTCTATTATTCATAACTAGTAGAAATTTTAAAATCAAATACTTGACATCCTATAATCCATTAAAATCCAGTGCATTGCACTTATTTATGACTCTCAAGATCATGCTCCAGTAAGTGAAGAAACTGGAACCATTATATTATATAGAAAAGAGAGTTATTACAAAGCAACTATATTGCCTAAGGCAAGAGATACGTCTGCAAACTTTATTATGAACTGATGTACATTGTTAAAGTGGATGCCAACCTTTGAACTCAATTATATGGTTTATATGTTTTAATATTTATACATTTTAAGAAAACTGAGTATTCATCTTGCATTGCCAAGGGAGTCTTTACTAGAGTTAAGAGGTGTATTTTAAGTTGTGCACAACTGGAATTTCCTACTATTCTTTGTCATGCAGATCTTGCTTCTTTGATTGGGAAGTGTCATTAACATCTTGCAATGTGCAATAATCCAATTTTATACAGTAATCTACCTCCCTACATTTCAAGAGCTTTACTAAATTGTTACGGTGTGTCTGTTGACAACCAGCAGATTTGTATGGACAGTTTAGGGATTATAAAAGTACACATAATGGGATGTATTTGCATCATTCTTAATTGTTTCAAATGATGATCAAATAAACAGGGATTGGCCACTAATATAAAAACCATGTCTTAAAGAATTATTGTCTCATAAGTAAAACACTGCTGTATACATTGGTAAGCTGGATCTGTCTTTATTTCAGGATAAATCAAAGATGAGCGGATGTCAAAGGAGAATATCTCACTACTTACAGGATCAGTGGATCAATCAATTTCTGCTGAATAAAAGAATACCAATTATTTTATGAGCTAAACAACACAAATGACTGGGCTGTCTTCTTCAACATACAACCAAAATTCCTTATGTGGCATTAAATGGGCAACATGATGTAAGAAAAGAAATATTTGTGGACAGATGTGATGATGCTGCAGTCTATCCCTAAAGAAACCTAAAATGTGTTGGCATTGAGCAAAAGCAAAGCTTATTAATATGACATCAGATGCAAATTTATTGTGATGGCAATATTTAACAATAACAGGATTTCTAAAAGGACCATTAATAGCAACTAAGAGTCAAATTGGTAGACTTTTAGGCCAGATGCCAGGTTATATAAAAGATTAGTTAATAACTGAAGCTAAAGTATGGATACATAGGGTATCTGCACAAGTTATGTGAGGATTTCCACCGTGGAATTTCCATGCGGAAAATCCATGGCATAGTACAGTAGCAGAAAAAAATTCTGCAACGGAAGCAGCAAATAAGTGCCAAGTCACCTATTCTAGTGGAAATCAACATTTGCAATGCTGCCCCGAGCCACAGAAAAATCACTATATTATGTGCATCAGGTACAAGCTCATGGCGGCTGTTGGAGATTTGCCTATGGGGTTACCACTGGGGTAAGTACCAAAGCCTTTCTGCAAAGTGTGCAGAGACCTTTAAAGCTCATTGTTTACATAGGGCTATAATAAATCCAAGAGCATGTTTTCAGGAAGTTTTAGCTGCATCTGAAATAAAGAATGAAGCAAATCATCTTGATTATAAATCACTGACCATTAAATCGGATCCTTTGCAAACCTATTTGGTAGTATTATTACAAAAAAACCTAGGTGTGGTGTGGTCCTGCAGTCATGTGTTAACTCTAGAGATGAGCGAACATACTCGTCTGAGCTTGATGCTCGTTCGAGCATTAGCGTACTCGAAACTGCTCGTTGCTCGGATGAATACTTCGCCCGCTCGAGAAAATGGCAGCTCCCGCCGTTTTGCTTTTTGGCGGCCAGAAACAGAGCCAATCACAAGCCAGGAGACTCTGCACTCCACCCAGCATGACGTGGTACCCTTACACGTCGATAGCAGTGGTTGGCTGGCCAGATCAGGTGACCCTGGGATAGACTAGCCGCTGCCCGCGCTGCTCGGATCATTCTGGATGCCGCCAGGGAGAGAGCTGCTGCTGGTCAGGGAAAGCGTTAGGGTGTTCTATTAGAATAGTGTTAGGCAGGAGTGATTCTACAACAACCCAACAGCCCTTCTTAGGGCTACAATAACATTATACTTTTTTTTTTTTGTTTGCTTGTGGCTGGGCTTGCTGGCACTAGTAGTGCAGCTAGTACCATATTGTGAGGAATTTGCAGGGGGACTTGCTACCGTTGTGTTTAGCTCTTAGTGACACACATATCCACCTCAAACACCAAAGTGGGAAAATTTATTAGGGGTTTGATTTCAATTAGGCACAGTCTGCCATTTACTTTTTATTATACGTTTATTTTTTCATAACTCAGCGTCATCTCATCTGGCATAGCAGTGTGCTTTCATACTTGGCTAGAAAATAGCCATAGGAGAATCCAAACGGCTTACTTACGCCTACAATAGCGTTATATATATTTTATTTCTGGTTGATCTGCTGGTGGCTGTCCTTGCTGCAGTGCATCTACTAGCAAATTGTGAGGAATTTGTAGTGAGACTTGCGACCGCTGTGTTTAGCGCTTAGTGACGCACATATCCATCGCAAAGACCGAAGTGGGAAAATTTATTAGGGGTTGGATTTCAATTAGGCACAGTCTGGCAGTTTCTTTTTATTTTACGTTTATTTTTTCATAACTCAGCGTCATCTCATCAGTGTGCTTTCATACTTGGCTAGAAAATAGCCATAGGAGAATCCAAACGGCTTACTTACGCCTACAATAGCGTTATATATATTTTATTTCTGGTTGATCTGCTGGTGGCTGTCCTTGCTGCAGTGCATCTACTAGCAAATTGTGAGGAATTTGTAGTGAGACTTGCGACCGCTGTGTTTAGCGCTTAGTGACGCACATATCCATCGCAAAGACCGAAGTGGGAAAATTTATTAGGGGTTGGATTTCAATTAGGCACAGTCTGGCAGTTTCTTTTTATTTTAAGTTTATTTTTTCATAACTCAGCGTCATCTCATCAGTGTGCTTTCATACTTGGCTAGAAAATAGCCAAAGGAGAATCCAAACGGCTTACTTACGCCTACAATAGCGTTATATATATTTTATTTCTGGTTGATCTGCTGGTGGCTGTCCTTGCTGCAGTGCATCTACTAGCAAATTGTGAGGAATTTGTAGTGAGACTTGCGACCGCTGTGTTTAGCGCTTAGTGACGCACATATCCATCGCAAAGACCGAAGTGGGAAAATTTATTAGGGGTTGGATTTCAATTAGGCACAGTCTGGCAGTTTCTTTTTATTTTACGTTTATTTTTTCATAACTCAGCGTCATCTCATCAGTGTGCTTTCATACTTGGCTAGAAAATAGCCAAAGGAGAATCCAAACGGCTTACTTACGCCTACAATAGCGTTATATATATTTTATTTCTGGTTGATCTGCTGGTGGCTGTCCTTGCTGCAGTGCATTTACTAGCCAATTGTGAGGAATTTGTAGTGAGACTTGCGACCGCTGTGTTTAGCGCTTAGTGACGCACATATCCATCGCAAAGACCGAAGTGGGAAAATTTATTAGGGGTTGGATTTCAATTAGGCACAGTCTGCCATTTCCTTTTTATTTTACGTTTATTTTTTCATAACTCAGCGTCATCTCATCTGGCATAGCAGTGTGCTTTCATACTTGGCTAGAAAATAGCCATAGCAATAGGATAGCATCGTTTGGTTTTAAAAACTAAAAAACACAAAAAAAACCTAAAAAACACAAAAAAACACAAAAAAAAGTTAAAAAAAAATTAAAGTTATAACTTTCATTTTCAAAATGTTTAACCCGAGGGCTAGGGGTAGAGGACGAGGGCGGGGACGTGGGCGTCCAACTACTGCAGGGGTCAGAGGCCGTGGTCCTGGGCGGGGTGAGACACCACCTGCTGATGAGGGAGCAGGGGAACGCCGCAGAGCTACACTCCCTAGGTTCATGTCTGAAGTTACTGGGACTCGTGGTAGAGCACTGTTGAGGCCAGAACAGTGCAAACAGGTGATGTCGTGGATTGCCGACAATGCTTCGAGCAATTTGTCCACCAGTCAGTCTTCCACGCAGTCCACCCATGTCACCGAAATCGGCACTCCTCCAGCTCCTGCACCTCAGCCTCCTCCCCCCCAGTCTGCCCCCTCCCATGAAAATTTGGCATTTGAACCGGCATACTCTGAGGAACTTTTTTTTGGACCCTTCCCACAGTCACAAACCACTTGTCCGGTTGCTGCTGAGCAATTTTCCGATGCCCAGGTTTTCCACCAGTCGCAGTCTGTGGGTGATGATGACCTTCTTGACGTAGTGGAAGAAGTGTGTAAAGAGGTGTCCGACGATGAGGAGACACGGTTGTCAGACAGTGGTGAAGTTGTTGTCAGGGCAGGAAGTCCGAGGGGGGAGCAGACTGAGGGATCGGAGGATGATGAGGTGACAGACCCAAGCTGGGTTGAGAGGCCGGGTGAACACAGTGCTTCTGAGACGGAGGAGAGTCCTCGACCAGAACAGGTTGGAAGAGGCAGTGGTGGGGCCAGACGGAGAGGCAGGGCCAGAGCAGGTGCATCAGCGCCAAATGTGTCACGTAGTGAAGCTCCCGTGGCGAGGGCTCCCGCGGCGAGGGCTAGATTTTCAGAAGTCTGGAGGTTCTTTAAGGAAACACCGGATGACCGATGGACTGTGGTGTGCAACCTTTGCCAAACCAGGATCAGCAGGGGTTCCACCACTACTAGCTTAACTACCACCAGTATGCGCAGGCATAAGAATGCTAAACACCCCACTCAGTGGCACCAAGCCCGTTCACCTCCGGCCGTGCACACCACTGCTCCTTCCCCTGTGTCAGCTGATAGTCAGCCCCCTGCCCAGGACCCTGGCACAAAAACCCCATCGTCGCCTCCACGATCCTCCACAGCATCCACCAGCGTTCAGCTCTCCATACCCCAGACGCTGGAGCGGAAACGTAAATATAGTGCAACCCACCCGCACGCCCAAGCCCTTAATGTCCACATCTCCAGATTGCTTAGCCTGGAGATGCTGCCCTATAGGCTAGTAGAGACCGAGGCCTTTCGCAACCTCATGGCGGCGGCCGCCCCTCGGTATTCGGTCCCCAGCCGCCACTACTTTTCCCGATGTGCCGTCCCAGCCCTGCACCAGCACGTGTCAGACAAGATCATCCGTGCCCTGACCAACGCCGTTTCTGACAAGGTCCACCTGACTACGGACACGTGAACGGGTGCTGCCGGGCAGGGCCACTATATATCGCTGACGGCACATTGGGTTAACTTGGTGGAGGCTGGGACCGAGTCTGACCCTGCGGCTGGTCATATACTGCCGACGCCGAGGATTGCGGGGCCTACCTCGGTCCAGGTCTTTCAGGCCTACTATGCCTCCTCCTCCTCCCACCCCTCCTCCACCTCCTCCTCCGAACTACCATCCGTGGGCATGGCGCCATCAGTCGCTAGCTCTAGGCACAGCAGCAGTGCTGTCGCTAAGCGACAGCAGGCGGTGCTCAAACTGCTGAGCCTAGGCGATAAAAGGCACACCGCCCAAGAGCTATTACAGGGCATCACGGCGCAGACTGATCTGTGGCTTGCACCGCTGAACCTGAAGCCAGGCATGGTTGTGTGTGACAACGGCCGTAACCTGGTGGCGGCTCTGCAACTCGGCAGACTGACACATGTGCCATGCCTGGCCCATGTGTTAAATCTGATAGTTCAGCGTTTCCTCAAGACATACCCCAATCTGTCTGATTTGCTCACGAAGGTGCGCCGCATCTGTGTGCATTTCAGGAAGTCCAGCACAGATGCTGCCACTCTCAGGGCAGCGCAGCGCCGCCTCCAACTGCCCGCTCACCGACTGTTGTGCGACGTGCCCACGAGGTGGAATTCAACATTAACCATGTTATCCAGAGTTTACCAGCAGCGCAGAGCGATTGTAGACTGCCAGATGTCAACTTCCACCAGAACTGGTAGTCAGGTCAGTCAGCTTCCTCAAGTCTACAATGAGGAGTGGACGTGGATGTCTGATATCTGTCAGGTGCTGAGTAACTTTGAGGAGTCAACACAGATGGTCAGTGGCGATGCCACCATCATCAGCCTCACCATCCCGCTGCTTGGCCTGTTGAAAAACTCTCTGATCAGCATGAAGTCGGAAGCTTTGCGCTCGTCACAAGAGACGGGGGAAGAAGATTCCCTTGTTGATAGCCAAAGCAACCTTAGGTCTGTTTCTCAGCGCATATCGGAGGAGGTGGAGGTGGAGGAGGATGAGGAGGAAGAGGAGGAGAATGTTGGCGAGACACAAGAGGGGACCATTGTTGAGTCCTTCACTGTTCAGCATGTATGGGCAGAAGAAGAGGAGTTGGAGGAGGAGGAAATGGACAGTCAGGCCAGCGAGGGCAGTGAATTCTTACGCGTTGGTACTCTGGCGCATATGGCAGATTTCATGCTAGGCTGCCTATCCCGTGACCCTCGCGTTCAAAGAATTTATTCCAGCACCGATTACTGGGTATTCACTCTCCTGGACCCACGGTACGAGCAAAATCTTTCCACTCTCATCCCTGGAGAGGAAAGGAGTGTGAGAATGCATGAATACCAGCAGGCCCTAATGCACAAGCTGAAACACTATTTCCCTTCTGACAGCGCTAGCGGCAGAGTGCGTAGTTCTGCGGGACAAGTAGCGAGGGAGAGTAGGCGAGCAGGCAGCTTGTCCAGCACTGGCAAGGGTACGCTTTACAAGGCTTTTGCCAGCTTTATGTCACCCCAGCAAGACAGCAAGACACTGTCACCTGTCCCCAGTCTCGGCAGAGTAGGGCTGATCTTTACAGTAAGATGGTGAGGGAGTACGTAGCTGACCATACCATCGTCCTAAATGATCACACAGCTCCCTACAACTACTGGGTTTCAAAGCTGGACATGTGGCACGAACTGGCGCTGTACGCCTTGGAGGTTCTTGCCTGCCCTGCCGCTAGCGTCTTGTCCGAGCAGGTTTTCAGTGCAGCTGGTGGCATCATCACCGATAAGCGTACACGCCTGTCGACTGACAGCGCTGACAGGCTGACGCTTATTAAGATGAATAAAGCCTGGATTTCTCATAATTTCCAATCTCCACCAGGTGAAGGAAGCTCAACCTGAATAATTTATGCACTCCTTCTCTTCCTCATTTTCCTCCTTCTCCTCCTCTTTGTACAGTAAAGCAGAGGAAACTGGCTATTTTTTGACAGGGCCCACTGGCTCTAGCTATAGTACTTTATGCATTTAATTTTTCTGGAGGGCCACCTACCCGGTCCTCTGTTTTAAACATTTTTTGGGAGTGCCACATACAGGCACTCAATCTATTCAATTTTTCTGGAGGGCCACCTACCTGCTCCTCTGGTTTGAAAACTTTTTTGGACTGCCACATACAGGCACTCAATCTATTTCATTTTTCTGGAGGGCCACCTACCTGCTCCTCTGGTTTGAAAACTTTTTTGGACTGCCACATACAGGCACTCAATCTATTTCATTTTTCTGGAGGGCCACCTACCTGCTCCTCTGGTTTGAAAACTTTTTTGGACTGCCACATACAGGCACTCAATCTATTTCATTTTTCTGGAGGGCCACCTACCTGCTCCTCTGGTTTGAAAACTTTTTTGGACTGCCACATACAGGCACTATCCAAATTAAATTGTCTCCATAGCAGCCTCCACACGTTGTCTCCATTGCTACCTCCAAAAGTCGTCCATATAGCTGCCTCCATACATCGTCCCCTTATCAAACGAGGTGTGTCAGGCAGAAATTTGGGTTGTTTTCATGGATTCCACATCAAAGTTGTTAACTTTGTCGCCACCCTGCTGTGTTATCCACAAAATATACTGGCAAACTTTTACCATTTAGGGATATTATTTCAGCGCTTCTTGCGCATCTGTTTACATTCCCCTCACCCGCCATATCCCAAACTTATAAGAACGCTACTACACTTAACTTGGTGCAGGCTGGGACCGAGTCTGACCCTGGGGCTGGTCATATACTGCCGACGCAGAGGATTGCGGGGCCTACCTCGGTCCAGGTCTCAAAGGCCTACTATACCTCCTCCTCCTCCCACCCCTCCTCCACCTCCTCCTCCTCCGAATTACCATCCGTGGCCATGGCGCCATCAGTCGGTAGCTCTAGGCTCAGCAGCAGTGCCGTCGCTAAGCGACAGCAGGCGGTGCCCAAACTGCTGAGCCTAGGCGATAAAAGGCACACCGCCCAAGAGCTATTACAGGCCATTCCACATCAAACTTGTTAACTTTGTCGCCACCCTGCTGTGTAATCCACAAAATATACTGGCAAACTTTTATCATTTACCGATATTATTTCAGCGCTTCTTGCGCATCTGTTTACATTCCCCTCACCCGCCATATCCCAAACTTATAAGAATGCTACTACACTTGATCTTATACAAAAGGTTCTTAGAAGTGCTGTTTGGGGAGTAGCCTAGAGACAGGGGCTTGGATTGGCGAAAGCTCGCCTGGCAGCGGAGCGCCAGCTCCATGCCAAGATCCAACTAACATAGTTTTAACTGCAGCACCTTTAATCTACTACTAGTTCACTGCCTCCATACATGGTCCCCTTATCAAACGAGCTGTGTCAGGCAGAATTTTGGGTTGTTTTCATGGCTTCCATGTTAAGTTTGTCGCCACCCTGCTGTGTAATCCACAAAATATACTGGCAAACTTTTATCATGTACCGATATTATTTGAGCGCTTCTTGCTCACCTCCTTTGGTTCCTCTCTGCCACCCATTGGTTTGAAGCCTGAGTCCATTTAGGGTATGTCGCCATGCCACTCTCTAGCCTGCCGCTGCTGCCGCTGCCTCTGCATGCCGTCCCCTATAGTGTCAGGGTCCATTATTGGATGTTTTAGATGCTATCTAGCTTCATTCTGTCACTCTGTCATGGCCATGCTGTTGCCCATAATTTTGGCATAATGGTGCGATTAAGCAGCCTCAGAGGCATCCATGCATGCTGCCCCTGCTGTTTCCTGTCCATTTCCGTGGTGTTTCCATCCTTTGCTGAGGTTCCCAGGTGTTTGGCCAAGCTTCCCTGTGCAGAGCCTTGGTCCCCTTGAAAAATGCTTGAGTCTCCCATTGACTTCAATGGGGCTCGTTATTCGAGACGAGCACTCGAGCATCGGGAAAAGTTAGTCTCGAATAACGAGTACCCGAGCATTTTAGTGCTCGCTCATCTCTAGTTAACTCCTTCTGTATGATACCTCGTCTACTGTAGGTCTGTGATCCTATAAAAAACTATTGTTCTGCTAAGAGGTGGTGGATAGCTATTAGCAAACATTTATTTTTTAAAAGTAAACTGTTTATTGTTTTACTTATTGTTATTTGTATTATTCATTAACCTTTTGGGAATATTTAAGACAGATTTAAGAGCTTATTAGCAAAATGCAGTGCCTCGTTCCACTTTATGGTCAGGTGAATCTGCATATACATGAATCTAACAAATGAATCATGTGCAGCAGCTTCTTTACATCCAATAGTATATATCATTGTTGTTAATTGCCTTAAATGAGATCATCTCTGTGTACAGTAGCACTTACAGGTCTCGGGAAATTGGTATTGCCTTGTCAGTTCATTCAAGGTCATTCACTGCCTCATCAAGAGAAGGCTTGGCTTGTTAATTTGTAATCTGCCTAGATCTCTGCAGCAGTAAAATAGTTAATAAAATCTCATGCAGCACAAAATATTTGATAGCCATTTGTCATTGTATGCAATTTGGTCAATTAAATATTCTTTTTCTTTCTTAAGGGTCAAATATTGGCTACGTGTTTGTTCATCTGAAATTGCTGATATGTATTCTTTTCGTAATAATAATAAAGCAGGAGGTTCCTGGGTGCTTTATCTTTCTAATATTTAAAGTCCACTCCTCTGCTTTTCCTCACCTCCCCTCCCTCTTCTCACATACTCTTGCATTAAGAGATGAGTGTCTCAGTTTCCATTCAAGCACTTTGAACATATGCAGGATCTCACTGTTCTGGCATCCGAAACACCACATCCAGCTCCCAGTGGACCATCCTTTCAGGATCACATCTGCTTCAGGAGTTATGTCTTCACAAGTGAATAACCTATCTTATTCCAGAGTTATTCTAATTTTCCCAGGATTTTATTAACTAAATACATACAAGATCCGGAGATCCAGGCTGGAGTCATCTGCTGAGTTCTTAAAGAAGCAGTCTGTCTTCTGATAGATTAGGGGGTGCATTTTGTTTCATTTATGCATTGGAAGACTACAGTGGTCTGGTGCTCTCTAACCTAAAGGAACTAAAGCCCCTGATGTACTGATGGTCACAAAGTACAATCTAATGGTATAGAGAGATGAGACCGGATGATATCAACCCTCGAACAGGACTGGTGGTAGCCTTGGTGAGCATTTTCCTTGTATTTGGCTTTATGTTTACAGTTTCGGGGTTCAAGGGGGAGACTCTGGGATCCATCCCACTTATTGCTATAGGGCCAGCTATATTTCTTCCTGGTGTGGCAGCTATTACTCTAACTAGAAGAACTGATGGCTGTACTAAGTGGCCCTATAAATACTGTACCTGCTGCTGCAAGAAGGGGAAAGATAAAGAAAATGTGGAGCTCCTGAAGACTCCATCAGACAAGGAGTCTGGCAAAGGGAGTTCTAATGAGTTGGATAAAAAAGCAGAAAAAAAGGAAAAGGAAGAAGAATGTGATCCCAGCAAAATCACCACAATAGGGGATTCAAGGACGCTCAACACAAAGGTGGATGGAGATGAGATGATGAGGTATCTGGACAAGTGCTATTCAACAAATACATTACCTGGAGGAGTGGAAAACCACAACACTTGTCCTGTGTTTGAGAAAAAGTACACCCCAGACAGAATCATCTACACCGTCACAGAGGAGAAAGTTACTCTTGACCCTAGAGATAGTGATGCAGCAGCTAACCCCAAAGGGGGGGATAATTCCTATAACAGGTATTGCTGTTACGTAAAGACCACAGAAGTGACCTGGGACCAAGAGACAATTGTCTAAAACCTAATTGCACATAGAGATTTATATTGTACTAGAATGTTTTTGCACTGCATGACAGATCCAGGCTCTGTTATATAAAACAGCCCAGGTACCAATACTCCACAGCTTCCTGCCAAGTGGTTGCTGCAGACCAGCATGTCTAAGATCATGGGTCACCTGTTTCCTTTGTGATCATTCTGGCCAATTGTTTGACGTCTGAACACAGTGCCTTCATATAGAGCTGGACAGGTGTGATCAGCTACAGGACAATGAGCACAGAGAAAAGCTCAGGCAGAATGCCGTGTACACAGTTGATCCTCTAGTGCACTAAAATCCATTGTCTGTGGCTAACTAATAAGTTGCTGTAACAACAGTTTCTTTTTATAAATCATGTATAACCCAAAATATTAGGTTACACATGGAGAAACAGGTACTCATATACGTTCCTGGTAACTGAATATGACCTAGCTTAGCACTGCAATTATCTAACATTACATATGTGCTGAGATATAGAATTATCCTCAATTATAAAAAGTCTGAAGTTAACCCCTGAGCTGCTGCTGCTGCTAGTGTCTGGTTACAGAGTGATAGGAGGGCTATTCTTTAGAGCGAGTTTTTAATATGTTGTGTAAAATGATATAGTCATTTTATTTATTGTTGACATGCATTTTTAATATTCTATTTATTATGTTTTCTATTAGTTGTGTTAAGAAACCGAGCACACTTTTAATTGATAAATAAAATAAACCTTTTCAATTATGTCTATTGTAATATTCTATCTTGATTTCTCCATAGTAACTTATTTAGGTCACTAACAAGACTCCCTATTAGCCTCCAATTGCAACCCTGTATTAATAAACTATAAATCATGTTATAAGAATAGAGGACCCAGAATTAGGAAAAATGTGATATATTATAACACTTAATACATTCTGACTTATTATATGATTGATCTGTATATCACTTTTGGAACATATTAAAAATATTTCTGGTATTCTGCATTAACAGGCTGGAGCAAGGTGGCATTTTTTATGTTTCCTTCCTAAGACTAAATTTGCATCCTCTAGAATTAATATTGACTATGTATTTAAACCTATTGTTTGTAAAGTATAGGCTACTCAATGAACAGTAAAATATATTGCTTGCATATATGCTGTGGAATTGGTTGCACTGTTTTATTTCAGGTTTGATACATTTTTAATAAATCTTGGAAGGGCTATGCTTTAACGTAGCTACTTGCCAGAACCTGTGAGTAGTACTTAATACAGAACATGGTTTAATCTTACACATTTATAATAGCTTTTGTATGAGTTTTCAATATGCTGGCTTCACCTCATCAATCCTTGAAGGTCTTCTAAAATAAATTGTTTCTTAGACCTCTGGCTATGAAAAGATTAATGTCAAAAAGTTGACTAAGCTTTCAAAACGGGTAAAGGGGAAAGTTCAGCTCTGCCCATCTCACTTGGGGGAGTGAGAGAACAGAGGTAGAAATCACTGACCTTCAAGAGTAATGTGCATAGGGATTGGGACATTAGGTTACAGGGAGCTGGATGGAACACAAATATGCGAAATATATAATACTGACACATTTTCCATTCTTAAACTGGCAATATATATCATATAGATGT
Source organism: Engystomops pustulosus (assembly GCF_040894005.1). Lineage (NCBI taxonomy): Eukaryota > Metazoa > Chordata > Amphibia > Anura > Leptodactylidae > Engystomops > Engystomops pustulosus. The sequence continues at coordinate 135,551,521 of NC_092411.1, forward strand.
TTTAGGGTTCTTTGCATGGTGCACCTTGGATCATCAGGCATAATCTGTTTTATGTATTTGTTGCATTAGTTTAGGGCTGAAGGTGTCTAGTCATCATTGACAGAGAAATTACATAGATGTTTATCAATGTTTTCGCAGTTATCTTAAATGTATGGAAGTATGACATTATATTTTTTAATATATTCACAAGGACTGTAGTTCCTCCTCCTAGCCAAATCATTCCAGGTTATAAAAGAAAAAAATAGGATTATAATTTATTGAATCTTTACAAACAGGTGTTCACCAAAGGGTAGCACTGTTTTACATGTCTTGGATACATATCAAGGAAAAGAGTTTTGTACTGTGTTAGGGTACATACACACAGTGGTATGCCCGCCGTGCGGGCATACCGCCGTGTGCTGGAGAGGAGAAGGAGGCAGCCCCTCCTCCCTCCATAGAGAATAGCGGCGCACGGCCGCACACACGCCAAAAGATAGAGCATGCTCTATCTTTTTGCGGTGTGCCGGCCGGATCATGTGTGGCACCGCATCTGCGCCGCGCCGCTATTGCCGTTTATGGGGACGTACATGCGGCCGCAAATTTGCGGCCGCATGTACGTCCCCGCAGACGGCCATGTGAATGTGCCCTTAGACAGTCAGATAGGTCAAATAAAGTAACCTTCTTGAGATTGGGATACCTTTTAGTGGTTAACTGAAATAAAAGATGAAGGGGCCTAAGCTGTCCCAAAAAATTGCTTACAACATTTTATATTTCAGTTAGCCATTAAAAGGTATCACAATCTCAAGAAGTTTACTTTATTTGAGCTATCAAAAGCAAAAGGAATTGGATGCATATGTTGTCTTACATAAATTAAAACTATGCTAAATAATTAAGCATTCCCAGGCAGTGTCATAATAATAGCGTATCCTGGGGTAAACTCAGGCTATAAACTATATATAATATATGAAGGGTGTGTCCCTAGAATTATTTTATCTGGTGCGCCCAAGGAACCCTGCTCACATGTTTGGTGGTAATGGTTGTACATATTGCACATAGTAGTGAGGTTAATTTGACTAGAGGTGGTATTTATTATTATTGAGCTCTGTTACGGTCCTCATATGTATCATGTGACCCAAATAATATTCTTCACCTAACACATTGATGGGAATTTATCACAACTCGTGTACTTATTTGTGCACCAAAAAAGTTGCAGTTGTCTGTAATTGCACAATTTACTTAAGCAAAATTGACATATGTCTGTAATTGCACCATTTTTGCTTCAATTCTGGTGCAGAAAATTGCACTATTACAGACAAGCAACTTTTTGGGCACATAAAATGCACATCAGTTGTGATAAATGTCACCAATGTCTTATTTGTTGACTTCTTGTCCACAGATAAGATGTAGTGGGAATTAAAAGTGATGTGTTATATATATGATGAGTATATCAACATAAGGAAAGAAAAAAGTACCAGGTATTTTAAAACTAGCAGGTGCACCTACTTCTTCACAGATAGTGTCTGAGAACACATGGAGGCATATGCCTGCCAGTATGGGTACTGTGGGGCAACTGGGTCTTGGTCACTGCTGGCGCTGTGCTGCAGAAATAGATCATTGTATGATATGTGAATGTCCGGTTCAGTTATTTTTTTTCTCCCAATGTTGGTTTATATCTAAGTATATAATTCAAAGATAAAGTATAAGGATATTGTCCTTGAAATTAAAGTACATTACCACAAGAAAAATGGAAAAAAGTTTTTCTGGGAATGCTCTTTAACCCCTTCCCAATGCGCGCCGTACTAGTGCATGGTGCATGGAGAGGGATCGCGGGGCGAGCCCTCTCCATAGCCGGTAAGACTTTGCTGCATATTGCTATCGCGGGTGCTTTCACGTCGCCGCCATCTGGCTGCGGATCGTTACTCCTCGATGACATCACAGGGAGCGGCGATCCGTTGCCATGACAGCTTCGGGTCTCACGAAGGCCTGAAGCTGTCTCGTTTTAACCCATTCATTATAATGTGCTATCAGCACATTGTAATAAATGAGAAGTAAAGTCCCCATGTACTGCCATATTGCAGTATGGCGGTGTATGGTAGGATCGATCAGACAATCTAGGGTTAAAGTACCCTAAGGAGTCTGAAAAATAGTAAAAGTAAAAATAAAAAAAGTAAAAAAAAAATGATAAAAACCTAAAAATTTAAATCACCCCCCTTTCCCTAGAACTGAAATAAATATTAATAAACAGTAAAAATCATAAACACATTAGGTATCGCCGCATCCGAAAACGCCCGATCTATCAAAATATAATAACGTTTTTTCACTGCGTTTAACTCCGTAATGGAAAATAGCGTCCAAAGTCGAAAATGGAATTTTTTTTGCCATTTTGAAAAATATAAAAAAATTAATAAAAAGTGATCAAAAGGTCGCACAGTCCTAAAAATTATAGCAATGAAAATGCCATCAAAAGTCTCTAAAAATGACATCACCCCCAGCTCCGTACACCAAAGTATGAAAAAGTTATTGGTGCCAGAAGATGGCAAAATCTCCCCAAAAATTTTTTTACAGGAGGTTTTAATTTTTTTAAATGTATGAAACCATTATAAAACCTATACAAATTTGGTATCCACGTAATCGTACCGACCCAAAGAATAAAGTGCGCACAGTGAAAGCTGTAAAATCCAAGCCCACAAGAAAACATCGTAAATGTGTTTTTTCACCATTTTCACTGCATTTGGAATTTTTTTACCGCTTCCCAGTACACGGTATGGAATATTAAATACCGTCACTACGAAGTGCAATTTATTACACAGAAAATAAGCTGTCACAGAGCTCTTTATGTGGAAAAATAAAAAAGTTATAGATTTTTGAAGGTGGTGAGTGAAAAATGGAAGTGAAAAAACTAAAAAAGGCCAAGTCGTTAAGGGGTTAAATAGCTCACAACATCAAAGGTTAATACTACATACCTAGGATTTTTTACATTATTATTGAGGATTGATCATATTGTAACATTGATTGTACAACTCTGGTGGTTAGGGCCTTCATCTTGCTGCTTTAGGTCTATGGGGTTCTCTGTACATGGGATCTTGGCCTACCCAATTTACTTACTTTTGCTGCTCACCTGCTGTAGAAACACATAAATTGGCATCATGGCATTGCAAGGAATTGGCCTTACAGTAGGAGCTGTAGATGGGGCGGGAATTAACTAGTGAACCCTACTGGTAACAAGCTCTGTCAGGAAAATATAAATAAGTATCAATTGCTGGTGCATCATGCACCAACACTTGATGTTCCAACCCCTCCCCCCCCCCTGCAGGTTGTTCTGGATATACTAAGAGGCTCTGGCATAGAATTGCGCTACAACCTGTGTCAGGAATTCGTACAGGCTATTGCTAATTTGGACACGTGGGTTAAGTCCACTCAAAGGCCCAGCACAGTCTACTTCATTCCTCTACCCATTTGGTGTGGAGGTAGTGTAAGGGTCATATGTGAAGTCACAATTCCTGACCTTTTGCCAGGAATTGTGACTTTTTCAAGACTTTTATGCCAGTACAAGTCTCAATATGTCCTCTCCATGACTATGTCTGTGTAATATATTAATAGAATAAATGGAAGGTTTATCAATAGGTGAGCAGACCCAGAGTTCGTGTATGGAGTTTGGGTCCGGCCAGACGAACTGAACATATTACCGGATTGGCGACCGAACAGCCAATCTGGCAAATTGACATCCCTACCAACTAGCCATGGCTATGATTGGCCAGGATGACTAACGATAACTAACAATTATATTTGGATAGGAAACATTTTGAACAGAAAATATTAGCTATCTTTTATTCTAGGTTACATGTAATATACAGGCATTATGGTATAGTTAACCTGAGTACAAGAGTATGGAATTGCTAAGGATACTGTTTGTGCTGAAAGTTATTGAATAAAGATGACATTGAACAAATGTATATTAATAAAAGCCATAGTAAGGACCTCCTGGAATTTGTAGAATTGTGCATGCTTCTGCCTTGTATCAAATAAGAATTGCTGGTCTTGATCAATTCTTATTTGATACAAGGCAGAAGCATGCACAATTCTACAAGTTCCAGGAGGTCCTTACTATGGCTTTTATTAATATACATTTGTTCAATGTCATCTTTATTCAATAACTTTCAGCACAAACAGTATCCTTAGCAATTCCATACTCTTGTACTCAGGTTAACTATACCAGTGATTTTCAACCAGTGTGCCGCGACACATGGTCGGGTGTGCCGCGGGGAAAGGTCCCCAAACTATGGCGATGCACAGTCACGGCTTCTTACAATGTAGGAGACGTGTACAATAACACATGCGCAAGCTTTGAACCTCGCGCGATAAAATTACGTCACCGAGGCCGGCACATCATCCTGAGAGCGGAGAGACTCTCGCATTTGCCCACCGCCAAGGTAATCCAATAATGCTGACTATATGAGCTTTTGCCTGAGTATATGAACTGTTGGCAGAATACTCAGCATATGAGCTGGTACTTTTAGTACTCCAGCAGTATACTGCATATAACAATGAGAAATGTAAAATGAGAAATACTATAGTCATGAGCCTGGAGTGCTACAAGTACCAGCTCATATGCTGAGTATACGAGCTGGCACTTGTACTCTGGCCTCATGGCCATAGTACTTCTCATTGTGTCCCTTTATTTTGCAGTATATGAGCCACATAATTATCAGCACCATATACTAAAAACAGGGAGAAACTGAGAACTGTTGAAGAAGAGCTTCGTGTGTGTCTTTCCACCATTCCTGCCAGGATATCCCTTTTGTGTTTATCGAAACAGGCCCAGGTTACACACTGAGTAAAATCAATTTAGAATCTATATTATTAACTATATGTATAATATGACTGTTTTAGTGTCGTTTTGTGCTATTTTGGTTGGTGGTATGCCCCAGGATTTTCTAAGTATAAAAAGTGTGCCGTGGCTCAAAAAAGTTTGAAAATCACTGAACTATACCATAATGCCTGTATATTACATGTAACCCAGAATAAAAGAGAGCTAATATTTTCTGTTCAAAATGTTTCCTATACAAATATAATTGTTAGTTATCGATCACAGTCCAGGCCAGTGTTGGCTATGTTATGTAACACAGAAATCCCTGGCACACGTGGCAGCACCTATTTGTTTCGACTTTACACATATTACGAATGCTTTTGAACATATCCTTGTAACCAGTGTTATTCCTTGAGTCACCATCCAAGCTGAATAGCCTGATTGGTTGAGTGGAAGGAACAGAGTGATGCAAACCTGTTGATATGCTATGATAGTGACAGCTTCACACTGCTAGTACCTAGGACTACTAGAAGTATAAATGAATATTGTTAAAGTTATACTAAATCTTTTCCTTAAAACTATACATCAATCTGCTCTGCTCACACTGCTTTATAACATTGTGCAGGGCTGCACATCCATGAAAACAGGTTGACTTTAGGGGTGATTTATCTTATCTTATTTCTGGCTTGCCTTTTTTCCATCTACTTTTTTGGTAATTTATCAATCTTACTTTTTCCTTGCGCTAAATGATTTTTTCCAGATCTCTTTTTGAGACATTTGTTACAAATGTCGCAAAAATGTCGTAAAAATGTTTCCTTATGTATGGTTTCATCTAGAGTAGCGCCAAAAAATGTTGCAAATTTGAAACTATTTGAATTGATAAATGTCATTTGCATTTAGCACATCTGTAATAGAAGATAAATTTTCCTTACTGAAGAAACACAAATGTCCAGCAGACATTTCAAAATGTCCCCACAAAGGTGCAAAAATTGCAAAACGACCAAAATGTCTCAAAAAAGAAAGAAAAAGCAAGAAGAAAAATAAAGATAAATGACCCCCTTTAAGTTGTAAAAAGCTTTTAATTGTGTGTTATGCCAAAACAGGACTAACACAGTCTGTGATGTTCTTTTGTTTGTTTCTGCTTTTCTTTACAATACATATTGTTTCATAGTTGGTATGCTTAAAGAATACATACTGTATATCCATCAAGTTCAACCAAGGAAAACAAGGGAACGGATGTCGGGGGAAACAATTTTGTATATTGTTTAAAGAATTAGTGGTATTCTACTCTCAGCCCAGCACATTTATCAATCATCCTCACTAATGAGCAGGTGAGCCAGATTATGGACTGTCTTCAATAATCTGGCACACCTTGCATGCGCCAGTTGTACTGAGTGCAGAAGTTTTTTTGGTGCACTCAGTTTAATGGGTGTGTGCCACATTTCTAACTTTGGCTTACAATGGGGTGGTAATGACCCTAAGAAAGCTCATGGCACTGGGGCTTTGGCTGAGATCTAAGAGTCGAAGCGGACAAAGTTTCATGTATCCTAGACGTAAGTGCTTGGTTAATTACATGTTTATGTAATTTACACACCGAGGCTACTTGCACATGACATGTATAGTTTAATAGGCCGCACAACAATAAAAGTCTGTGTGGGTTGCAATATGGGAACGAATAGGACCTATCCTGTCTTTTGAGGTCCGTTTCAGTTGACTTATGCACAGGGCTGCGATAAGAGCTTTGTGTTGAACTAGTGGGGTGTTGCTGCAGATGGTTTGGCGGAAGAGACACGGCCCGTAGCTCTACTTTTGCCAAGTACCAGTGCTCAAGCTGCCTGGTTGTGGCTGTCACTGGAGCCTTGGTGTAGCTTTTCTCCTGACTTGCAGTTAGGCTCTGGTTGTAATCACTTACACTTCAGGAGCTCTGATGAGGCTACTACTGGTGCTCTTGGTTGTCAGGATCCGGTTCCAGTGTTCTTTTGCAAAAGTTGTGCGACATACAACCCCTGCTGCTCATGATCCGCTTAGTGTGGCATGATAGAGTGAGAGGCCAAGTTGGTGCCACAGAGTGCGGTGGGGAGAATAAGGGGGGTCAAGAGCTTGAGCCAATGCTCAGGTAGCCACCTAAAATGGCGCCATCTTGACAGTGCATCTTTTCTAAGTGCCACTACAAGTCCACAAGATTCAGAGAGGGAAGGCCATGGAGGAAAGAGGTTATTGTGTTTTTTGGTTAACATTTTGAAAGACAAGAGCTAGACATGTATTGCAGATAGGAGATGTAAAAAAGTTGTAACATCATCTATAATAATTACTGTATACTCGAGTATAAGCCGAGACCCCTAATTTTAACACAAAAAAAACTGGAAAAACCTATGGATATTGAAGTATAAGTTGAGGGTGGGAAATGCATTGGTCACAGCCTCCCCAGTATATAGCCAGCAAGCCTCCTGTAGTATATAGCCAGTCAGCCCCCTGTAGTTAATGGCCGCCAGCCCCTGTAGTATATAGCCTGCCAGCCCCTGTAGTATAAAGACTGCCACTCCCTGTAGTACATAGCCTGCCAGCCCCCCAGTATATAGCCTGCAGCCCCTGCCCCCAATATAATGCCTGTAAGAAAAAAACAAACAGTGTACTCAACTTCCGATGCCCCCTGGCAGGTCCTCTTCTATACAGCGATGCTCTGGCATCGGCTCTGTGTCCCCACGCTGTCTGTCGCAGGCACCATTATGTCAGCCACTTGCTAGAGTGTGTGCCTATGCCGGCGCACATAGTAGAATGTCAGCGAGCAGCTGACGTCATGATCCCTGCAGCGGATAGTGCGGGAACACAGAGCCTCACTGTATAGAAGAGGACCTACCGGGGGGCTTCGGAAGGTGTGTATACAGTGTGCTTTTTGTTGACTGGAGTATAAGCCGAGGTGAGATTTTTCAGCACGGTAAGTGTTTTAATACATTTCTAAGAAAAATATGTTTAACATTATTTTCTAGTGATACCTACTTCTTATATATTTTTTCATATAATCTATTGTATAATATCAGGTGAAAAAAATATTCTGCTGGGGAATGTATCTGAGTATATAGGTTGCTTATACTAGAGTACATAGCAAATTGCCTTTTCTCTTGCATCCTGTGAACGGATTGTAGCTACGGCAGAGGAATTCACCAGCAGTATGTGCAGCTTGATGAATGTAACCCACTTTCTCTCTGTTTACTAGATGTAAATCAATATGACACTCTCATGCACATTATAAACATAAATCCCTCCTTTGCATTTGCTGAGAAGCATGGTTATTAACAGTACTATTTTAGAGATGGTTTCTAGAACCAAAATTGCTTCCATATAATTCCCAGCAGCTCATTTTGACTATGGGAGAACTTTAATTATTGTGCTTGTTTTGCTTTTGTATGATATAGTGAAAAAGTGGAAAGATCAATTCATGTTGAATGTCTCACTTAATAGACAAGATGTATTTTAATGGGAACCTGTCCTTTGGCATTTTGTTATGTTCTACACTCACCGGCCACTTTATTAGGTACACCTGTCAAACTGCTCGTTAACACTTAATTTCTAATCAGCCAATCACATGGCAGCAACTTAGTGCATTTAGGCATGTAGACATGGTCAAGATAATCTCCTGCAGTTCAAACCGAGCATCAGTATGGGGAAGAAAGGTGATTTCAGTGCCTTTGAACGTGGCATGGTTGTTGGTGCCAGAAGGGCTGGTCTGAGTATTTCAGAAACTGCTGATCTACTGGGATTTTCACGCACAACCATCTCTAGGGTTTACAGAGAATGGTCCGAAAAAGAAAAAAAATCCAGTGAGTGGCAGTTCTGTGGGCGGAAATGCCTTGTTGATGCGGAGGTCAGATGAGAATGGGCAGACTGGTTCGAGCTGATAGAAAGGCAACAGTGACTCAAATCGCCACCCGTTACAACCAAGGTAGGCAGAAGAGCATCTCTGAACACACAGTATGTCGACCTTTGAGGCAGATGGGCTACAGCAGCAGAAGACCACATCGGGTGCCACTCCTTTCAGCTAAGAACAGGAAACTGAGGCTACAATTTGCACAAGCTCATCGAAATTGGACAGTAGAAGATTGGAAAAACGTTGCCTGGTCTGATAAGTCTCGATTTCGGCTGCGACATTCGGATGGTAGGGTCAGAATTTGGCGTCAACAACATGAAAGCATGGATCCATCCTGCCTTGTATCAACGATTCAGGCTGGTGGTGGTGGTGTCATGGTGTGGGGAATATATTCTTGGCACTCTTTGGGCCCCTTGGTACCAATTGAGCATCGTTGCAATGCCACAGCCTACCTGAGTATTGTTGCTGACCATGTCCATCCCTTCATGACCACAATGTACCCAACATCTGATGGCTACTTTTAGCAGGATAATGCACCATGTCATAAAGCTGGAATCATCTCAGACTGGTCTCTTGAACATGACAATGAGTTCACTGTACTCAAATGGCCTCCACAGTCACCAGATCTCAATCCAATAGAGCATCTTTGGGATGTGGTGGAACGGGAGATTCACATCATGGATGAGCAGCCGACAAATCTGCGGCAACTGTGTGATGCCATCATGTCAATATGGACCAAAATCTCAGAGGAATGCTTCCAGCACCTTGTTGAATCTATGCCACGAAGAATTGAGGCAGTTCTGAAGGCAAAAGGGGGTCCAACCAGTTACTAGCATGGTGTACCTAATAAAGTGGTACACTTAATAAATGAGTGTATATAAAAGACAGTGGTGGAAGTTTAAAAAACGTGTATAAAACTGAGTAAAGGAGAAAGGACATTTATAAAATTTGCACCACTGTCTTTTTTGTAAAATTCAGAAAGTTGCCCAAAGGCACTGCATCACTCCACATGAGATGATCTCATACTTGCACATGAACATGGGGGGAGATGTATCATACGCCGGCGCCATGGCCCCCCATGTCCCGCTGGATACATCAAGAGGCTTAGGCCTCTTTATGTATCTGGCATGCGGAGCAACCGCTGGGCAAAGCTATGCCAGGTCGACCAGGTCTTGACTTCTGCTTGTCTGCCCACCCTACCGGCATTGGTTCCCTTCTAAGCCCCCTCTACGCCCACATGACGTAGTTGTTGTAAAAATTGCAAATTCTTGCACTATTCAAGAATTTGCGCTCCTTTCACTGCTTCTATGCCAGAAAACTGGTGTAGGATCAGTGATAAATCTCCCCCATAGAATTTGTCTGTGTGCTATCCTCTGATTTAATGACACAGACAAATGCTTTTCGATTGGTTCACATTCATGTACATGGTTTTAAGGGCCCTTGTATAAGCCAACTGTCCAGGTTACAAATAATAGAGCAAGTCCTTTGTCTGTGTTTGCAGCTTGGGCGATCTTTTCTACGGTCATAGGCGTGTGAACAGACCTCAGAAGCCCAAGATTGTGCATGTTCTGAGCCAGTGTTTAATGGTGAAAGATAATTTAACTCATTTTAAGATGGTCATATTATCCTATTTATTACCTTGGTTTATATTAGAAAAATGCACTAACAATACATAATTTTTGGGAATAATGTTCACAGATCCTTTCCTTGAAAGCTACAACTCCTTTCAAAAGGTCATGCTTACATAGTCACACATCACAAAGTAAAATAGCGGCAATGCTCTTTTTAGAAATAGTAAAATGTTTTATATGCATTATGAGTAGATTATTGATGGCCATGAAAGATCTTCCATCCACCCACATTAGTTTAAGCACATTAGTTTTATTACTGGGTCTCCCATTTTTTCATCATTAAAGCCTAACTGTAAAGTTACTGACAAAACATATTTTTAGCACAGCTAGAGAGCGACTTTGACAACAATTCCAGCAATACCTGTGCCCTGCGGCCCACTTCTTCCTAGACTAAAATATAAGGGTTAATAAATATATGAGGCTATTTGTAAAATCCACTGAACATTCCCAGAAGTGGACAGGACTTACAGGTTGTGACATCAGCATTTATAGGAATCAGGACAGTATGTTTGTAATTGGACGACCTGAAGCATGTAATGAATAACATGCTTGTTACATCTATACAGGTCCTACAGCCACTCCCAACAAGCCTCCTCTCATCTCTGGCTGTTCTATACAGTTTCCCATGGTTAGCGAAAAGTATGGCAAATAGAGAGTAGGCTGGGGGGATATGATAAAGCCTCTGCTAGCTGCCAAACACCTGCAGATAGCTAACTAGAGTAAATTAGAGAATTGCTTATTTTGCATAGTGCAGAGTTAGTCAAAAGTTTCTATACTTTAAAGGAAACCTATCATTTGATGCATTATGAAGAAGACATACCTTGAGAATGCTGAAGCTACAATGATGCAGAATCATATCGTGTTTAATCCCTGTGCTGAGTGGTTTTGCTGATAATACAATTATAAAATTATGATAAGGAAGCTGTGTCGCTTCTGTGGCTGGGCTCAGCGCTTCTCCTAGCACATTAGTTATGCACTGCTTCACAGGATGGGTTGCGCCTGAAGGCAGAATAATCAGTTGCTGTACCATCCCCCATCTGCTGTGCATGAGTGATCCAGCTCAGGTTTATTAGTCATGTCTGGTCTAAGCCCTGTGTGTAATACAAGCTGTAATACAAACTCTGTGGAACTAGTTCAATCATGCAATCCAGCTTTCCTAAGGTATGAATATTATAATTGTTTTTTTCAGTAAAACCACTAAACTCAGGAATTAACCAAGATATGATCCCGCATCAGTGTAGCTACAGCATTCTTAAGGTATCTTTGATTTATAATGCATCAAATCCAATAGTAGGTTTTCTTTGAAGTTGTACTTTAACCCCTTACTGATATGTGATGTAGTTTTACGTCACATGTCGGGTGTGGGTGCATGAAGAGGGCTCATGGGCTGAGCCCTCTCCATAGACGGTAAGTCTTTGCTGCATACTGCAGCAAAGGCTTACCGGTAACATCCGCATCATCTAGCATCATCATCATCAAAAGTGACTACCCTTAAAAAAAATAACACAACCCACAGCTCCATTCACCAAAGTATTAAAAAGTTATTAGTGCCAGAAGATGGCAAAATAAAAAAAAAATTTGTACGGGAGGTTTTAATTTTTGTAAATGAAAACATTATAAAACCTATACAAATTTGGTTTCCCTGTAATCGTACTGACCCAAAGAATAAAGTAGACATGTCATTTGGGGCGTACAGTGAAATCCGTAAAATCCAAGCCTTAATTCAGCCTTAAAAAGGGTGGGAGATTTTTACAAAACTGACTAAAAGCAAGAAACTTTATGAAATAAATCAACTACTGTATTTTTATTATTATTATTCATGACTAAAAAAGAATATGCAGATTGGTGCTTGAAGCATAACTGTAAAGTTCATTATGTTTTTTCCATAGCTGTAGCCGTTTGCTTTCTAATCCTCTCATTACTGTGTATTTCAGCCTGTCTTCCTTCAACTCTGCACTCAGGTTGTCAAGATGAATCCATAGAGAAGGCAACAGGAGATAACAGGAAGGGTGAGCAGAGGGTGAAGCAGCAGGTATATGCAATGTTCTTGCTTCCGAGCCTCTGCTCAGTAATAATAGGAAAAGAGGAGCTAAGAAGCATGTCTACAGTGGCCAAGATTTATCAAAAGTGAGGCAAACTGCCTTAGTGCCCTTAGTGTTTAGTCACACACAGTGCAACCGCGACACAAAACTAGAGCAGACATTTTATAAATACATGTGCGAGCAGATTCAACCTTTTTTGTAATGTGCATTGTTGACAATAATAATAATATATCTGGGCCAATATGTCTTTCATGCTCCCACACAATTACAACTCCTCCCTTGCACCTGCTTAATGTTATAAAGAATCTAGTATGGGGAGTAAGAGTTCCACTAGGCGATTGTTGGAAAATATGCAAATAAGTTTTCAAAAAAGCCTTGAAAGCCAAACCAGTTCCCTGCATCAGCTGGGAAACCTACCATCCCGCATCTACCTATTAAGATAGATCAGGTGGCAGGTTCCTCTGATAAATGCCATTGGAGCCCTTTTTAGGGCTAATCCTTCAGTGACCGATAAGTTTGTAATTCTTTTATTGCCCTAATATGCAAATTAGTGAAAGAGGCAACTGGGGCCTGGAGTAGATGGAGCTGAAGCTACACGGTGCGGCTAATCCACGCCCCGGTAGCCTCTTTCCTAATGGCATTTATTAGAGGAACCTGCCGCCGGATCTACCTTAATAGGTAGATCCAAGATGGTAGGTTTCCACCAGAATGAAAGACTGTATGCAATTGAGCCTGAAGAGCTCCAGGCTCCAAAGGTGTTATTGAAACCTGGAGTCCCACAGGCTCATTTGCATACAGTATTTCATACTGGTGGTAGATGTCCTTTAAGCTGAACGAATATTAGATTTTTTTTACAGATTTTTAATTAAAGAAGTTAAAAGTGATTTTATCTTCGGCGCTCAAGTCTGTCTCAAAATTTCTTCATTGTCTGGAAAGGAATGACAATCTAAGATTTCTGGATCTCTTGAGGTCAGTGTTATTGTCATTGTCACCTATACATTTTTAGAAATTCCTGATAATTACTTTACATACTGTTGTAACCGCTATTTAACCCTCCACATTTTAAAATTCTCAAGGGTTGTTTTAGGCATTATAGCTAATAGCTGGATTTCCCAGGACAACAAGGGATCAGCATCTCCCATTTGACAAGGAGAATTGTCAAATATGAGCAGATATTTTATATAAATTCAAACAGCACCCGTACTGTACTGTATATATACTCTCAATGATTGACCTACATTCAACTAAATATTGCCATTTTTTGCCAGGGTCTGGTTGCTTGCCTGCAGTTCCTGTCTGCTTTGAGAAAATTATTCTCCCCTTATATCTTGTATAGTTTATATCTATCCACATCAAAATTAACCATTTGATCCAATTAGGAATCTCTTTGATAAAGGATGTTGTCGATTTATTTCTGCTGTGATCTCCTTGGAATCTTCATGGATGACTTTGTTAAACAGAAGCAGGATCATTACTCTGAAATGTCATTGTTACATTCCGGCTGACACTTGTGCTGACTAGATAGCCGTCTAAACAACTATGTACAGGATTCAATTTACAAAAGCAAGACACTGATATACACAGACAGTGAGGGCATCTCATAATGTAAACTGTCTACAAATCAAAGCTTACTACACTCTATAAGGATCCATTATTTAGTAGAGTAAATATAATTTGCTTTTTGATAAAAAAAAATAAAGGATTTAACAGATAGTGGTGTTTGTCTTTGGTTTTTGGCTTCCGTACCCATAATTAAAGGGGTGTTTTCAGCTGTTTAAGGGACTGGGAATCTGGAAAAAAATTCCAAATGTTGTGGAATTGTCATAAAACACAGTTGTGCTATATTCTGATGAGCGTTGTCTTTACAGCTTTTGTGTAGTTGAGATGACATCTCTCCTTTATTACTGGAATCAGTACAATCGCAGTGATACCATATTTATATAGTTACCGTATATACTCGAGTATAAGCCGACCCGAGTATAAGCCGAGTCCCCTAATTTTACCAGGGGGGGAGGTCACAGTGTAATGAAGGGATCCCCCTTGCACACTCCCGTTGTGTGTGGTAATAGATTCTCGGGCAAGTGATGAAGGAGAAGCACGTAATGTTAAAAGCAGCAGGCCATACGTGGGGACAAAAATAGAACCAAGACTCACAGTTTCTTTAATGATACCCAGTCCAATGAAGCAGCAGGTAACAAGCTGTAAACTTTCCTCTCTGAAAACTCCCAAGAGGCAATGGATTGGTCGGCTTTTGGAGTGCACTTCATCCATGGTCCAGTGGTTAGGGTCTGGCTTGTAGTTGCAAAGACCAGGTCCTTTCTCCTGACAAGAGGTGATAGAAAAGTGAACTGAGGAACAACCCTCCTCCTGTCTCCAGACAGAAGCTCAGTGGAAGACCTCTGCAGAAAGACTGATCAGGCTGAACCCAGAGCCTTGAAATGAGCTTTAAAATGTTCCAGGCACAAGATATTGCAGGTAAAATACCACATTGTGTCATTAGGAGACAGCAAAAGATAACAGATTAGTAACATTTCCAGTGCTAAGAGGTATAACTGGCCAGAAGGCTAACTGGAACTAACCTTTCGTAATGACTTGTCATGCAGGCCATTACACATTTACGTGTCTGAAAAAGCCCTTTTACACACATTCCATAGGATTCAGATAACACATAAAACATTTTTCTCTTTATCTCAGTTATAGGTAAGGAACAAAGTAAAAGGATTATTTATTATTCATGTAATGTGTATGGGGTTTTGTGTAACTTTCACATTAGAAGGCCAAACAATAATGATATCATTCAGGTAATGACCATACCATACAACATCATCACAAACAAAATCTGTAAATGTGCAATACTCTTCCCCCTATGCTGCCTCCTCCTTTCCATTGTGCTGAATATAGTAATGTCATCATGCAGGCAGTGTTGGATTTACCCATAATGCAACCCAAACAATTGCTTGTGGGCACAAAGATCAGTATTCTGATGCAGCCAATATTCTCAGACCTATGTCAGTCCTCCACAAGACTGTGCATTTGTGCATTAGCAGCCCCCCTAGAAATGTCTAATCTTCTGCATACAGGGGAAAATGGATACATGGATTATGTAATTGCTCATAGTCATTACTAACTACATCTTCCATTTGCATCTTAATTGTCTGCCCCCCTAGCTACTATCCTTGTAGATAAACCCATTAACCAACAAAATGAGGAGGACACTTGCGCTAAGCACATATTGAACAACCTTGGCATTATTTTTGCATTTGCTGCTGTCAGCAATTTACACAGCGATAGAGATTAAAAGGGATTAATTTACTAACCAAATCTTTTTCTGTCGATCCATGGTAACAAGGGACGGATTGTCAGGCAGGTATTAACACTCATTTTTTATGTGTTTCATCCTCTGATGCATTCTCAATGGGGTGTTGTATGTAAAAACAAGTCATAAATGATTTTTATTCGTGGTGGGTAGAGTGTAATGAAGTTTTAATTCAATAATACTGGGAATTACAGTTTACCTTAATGATGTGCCGCTCACTACAGCTGGAAAGTTTTCTGAAGTGTGCCAGCATTGATTACATTTCTGATGAGCTCCAGAGACAGGGAAGTGCATAGCCAAGTGCAAAGAAATTGATTTTTAAACCACTTTTCATTGCGCCACTTAAAGGACTGTTCCTTATAAAGACTGCTTTCTGATTTTCTGCATTATTGTATATTCATTACAGTGTATTTGGTTAAATTGGTTTAACAAGTTCTAATAGTATAAAACAGGCAGGATAAGTTATTTGGGTCTTATAATGCAAAATATTTCTTACAGTTTACTCATTTGTTCATTTATCATATGTCTCATCAGTGATATGTGTGCCAGAAAAGTAGGAGCTGAGTTGAAGTCGCAATCGGGCCCCAACAATATTCAATGCCTAGATATATAACAAGAACCTAGGGCCTTATCCCTTCATGGATAAGAACAAATGTTTATGAAAACAAATGCCTAACCATGGAATATGGACTACATTAAAATGTATGAAATCAATAGAGTCTCCTCTTCTCAAGGCCCTTGTTTTAAATTTCCTCTTGCAAATAGCAATAATTAAATACCTTTCCTCCCACCTTTCTCCTATTTTCCTCTCTTTACTTTACTGCCACATTTATGCAGTCCTTTTATTTACTCTTTCAATGTAAAGACTATTATTTTACTCTATTCCATCAGACCATCAGTTTTGTTGCTTCAGTCTTTAAAGTTTCTGTGGTCCACTAGTGCAAAAACTGCTACTTTTTTATCTTCAGCTAATTTCATGCAGGTGGTTTCAGTTTCGAGAATGAAAACTTTTTTCTCCTGGTTACAGTTTCGTAGTTGCTCTAGATTACAAAGTAAGGGCCAATCTCCCCCTATTCTTCTTTCCCTTCACTTTTCTCCTTCCCCCTTTTTCCTTCTTTTTCTTGCATTTTTGTCAAGACAGAGAAAAAGATGCAGGCCTTGATCTAACCCACATGTCTACTTGCCCACACTGCACTTACTCATAGAGGATAACTGGACAACAATCACTACTCTGAGTAAGTGCTTAGAACAGGAGACAAACAAGCAGAGAGAGATAGAAAAACAGATAGACAGACACAAGCAGAGTCAGGATGATGGCAGCAATTGCAGAATAGAGAGGATACAACCACAAGATCAAGAGCAACTGGACTTAAAGGACATCTACCACTACACTTAGGGATGGTAGACTGTCCCCAACCATATGCTTCTTACCTTAGGGGTGATGAGAACTTTATGCTGGCATGCTCCAAGCTGTCTTCTATACCGAAATATACAGTTATAAACTTTATGCTCCATTAGAACATAATTTATGCACACCCTCTCATCTATATACATCTTCGGTGCCAGCAGAAAGCGCTGCAGACAGCCGGTGATGTCAAACTTGCACATGCGCGGAGACTATTTTTCTTGCGCATCCACCAGGAGAGAAGTGCAGCTGCGCAAGAATAACACACGCGCAACTTTGCCGCCACAAACTGGAACTTTCTCCCATTTCCCTACTGCATTTCTGGAGCTCAGCCACAGTGATCTTGTGGTTCTTCTTCACCTTTCTCACCAAGGCTCTTCTCTCACGATTGCTTAGTTTGGCTGGACAGCCAGATTGAGGAACATGTGTGATCATCACAGACTTCTTTCATTTAAGGATTATGGAGGCCACTGTGCTCTTTGGAACCTTGTGTGCTGCAGAAATTCTACTATACCTTGGCCAGATCTGTGCCTTGCTACAATTCCTTGTCTGAGCTCATTGGACAGGTCCTTAAACCTCATGTTCTCTGACATAAGTTGTGAGCTGTGCAGTCTTATATAGACATGTGTGTGCCTTTCCTAATCAAGTCCAATCAGTTTAATTAAACACAGCCAATGATGGAGTAGAACCATCTCAAGGAGGATCAGAAGGAAATGGACAGCACGTGAATTAAATATCAGTCTCACCCCAAAGGGTCTGAATGCATATGACCATTTAATATTTTGGCTTTTCATTCTTAATAAATTATCAGAAATATATACAATTCTGTTTTTTTCTATCAAGATGGAGAGAACAGTGTACATTAATGATGAAAAAAGAACTTTTTTGATCTTACTAATTAGCTGCAATGAAACAGAGTAAAAATTTTAAGGAGTCTAAATTTATAATAAGTGTTTTTGTAGAAACATGTGTGACTTCACGGATATGTATATTTTCTGTAAGGGTAAGGGAGACTCCATTCAGAAGTTTACTATGAGGCCCAGTCTCCCCTAGTTACGCCCCTGAGCCAAACCTGTGTTGAAAAGCCTGTGTCAGCCTTAGGATGGATTCACATGGCTGTTGTCTGTCTAAAGTGTTTTGGCATGGACCGATATCACTGTTGAGGATGGGACTCCTTACATGATAGCGATCAATGGTGTAAGGAGTTCCTACTTCACTAAATAGCATTTCAGGATTAAACGGATTAATGTCTCATCACTTCTGTTTAGTGAAGCAGCAGGAACTCCTTACACCATAGATCGCTATCATGTAAGGAGTTCTGTCCCCAGCATTGATGTTGGCCCATGCCACAGGACTCTTCATGCTCCGTGGTTCATGGACAGACAACGGCAGTGTGAATCTGCTCACTAACAAATTTTAACCTAGCTAAATTATTTCACAATAACTATCATTACATCTAGTACTTAACTATATTTTAGGAAATCATCACTTCTTTCTCTTACCAGGAATCTGACACTTCTCAGTGAGCTGTAAAGTCCCTGTGGTGGAGCTAAAATGTACAGCAAAAAATAGATCAAATGATTAAATGCGCCTCTGATATAGAGAAGGGAGAACATTACAACAATTGAGTTAGGGAGTCTATGGTGGGAGGCTGCTGGCATGTAATAGCTTTTGATTGATGACTTTTAGTCCCATGAAAGCCTCCTCGTAGTAGGTGCTCTGTAACATTACTGTACCTTTGGTCAGACACCTGCCTGCAGGCTGGAAGACTGATATGGCTCCACTGCTCTTGATTTGCTAATTATATTGATCATTGCACAGCTAAATGTATAGGTCAGCTAAAAAGTAATACATATTGCAGAATTTGTGACGGGTTATATATTCAAAAATTCACCTCAAACTCCTTTACCCTTAGGTCTGTTTAAATCAATGATATTTTAAGTATAGAGAGAGCTCCCAAAATTTTAATTGACCTCATTTCTGTCCCACTGTATCTGTAGAAGTTACAAGATTCATACTCTACTTTTTCTAAGAAAAGAGAAGACAAATGCTATGATACTACATGACAAATGCAGGTTCTAGTAATTATTTCTAGGATACGCAATCGTGACATTTTACATTTGTATCAGTGGAAGGTGCAATAATTCATGTAATAGGGTCAACTTTAGAGCAAAACGGATAGAGAATGTAGACTTTAAAACTAGGCTTCAGGTATATTATCAGTATGGCACGTACATATAGTTCCCATGCTACTGCTGAGAGGTGGGTCATTTACATAGTTGTCAGACTCACAGACAGATCATTATAAATCATCTTGTTCTGTTTTAGCATTACAGTGTCAGCTTGATGTCAGAATAGTTAAAGAAAAATGGTAGGTTGATTTGTCCTATCCTGACCTTGTGTGAGTGTTTTATAAGTTCCCAAAATCCAAAAGTTTATATATATGAAATGCATGTTCTTATATGTGTAGAAAATCTTTCAAATTATTTTAGTGACATAGTAACAAGGTGTCAAACCTTGAAAAAGCATTAAATGAGTATTTGCAGCTTTAATGTTTATGACCCCAATGGACCCGAATGGATCAGTAACTGTGATGCTCCTTTTTCATGTCTATAGGAAAGTCTAAAAATCTATCTATCTATGTATATATCCATCCATATAGGAACAGGCAGTGCTCCAATAATAATGGAAAAGGTAGAGCTTGTGATCCATGTTCATTTGCATACTACTGGAGGTTTGTGGCTAGAACCCAACAGTGTAACATTTGGTTTCATTGTGGTGCTCTGAATTTTTATCCATCAACAATATTTATTTGGGGGAAGATGGATTAAGGAATGGAATACAAGGTGAGATGCAACTTAAGAAGATATATCAGCAAGGTGGGAGAAGGGATAAATGGGGAAAATATTTATTTAGAATGCTAAGGATTGGTGGACAAGGGGAGGAGGGTGGCAAAGGAATATTACAACAAAAACTGTTTGACGGCCATCATGCCAAAATACAGAGGCCAAAGGTGTTGGTGTTTATCCAGAAATCCCTCCATTAAACACTAGAAGGGCTTGTTCCAAATGTCACAAATTATTCTGGATTAAATTTATTGATACTGCAAATATCTTGATAGTCTACAGTTTGGCAGATTATCTTCCACTTAATTCATCTTAAAGGGGCTGTCCAGTTTTAGCAAATAAAAGTTTGAATAATGAAAGTTCTCTGATTTACACATCATTATACAATACATTTTCTGTATCAATTCCTCACAGTTTTGTAGATCTAAGGTAAGATTCTGTTTACTTCCAGTGGATAGAAATGAGTCTATAATCTTGTGTTGTCACACAGGTGCACAGCTTGTTAATACAACAGAGAGTAATCAGAGTGAGATTACAATGATCAGCTCACCTGTGAAATGTCACATGACCATGGATCAGTCTTTATCCACAGGAAGTAAACAATAAAACTTCCAAAAGAATGACAGCAAGATAAAATCTAGAAAAGATCTCTAAAAATCTCTCTGAAAATATATCAGAACATTGTCATACATCAATAACAATTTATTTGTGGAAACTGGACATCTCCTTTAATTATTATTGTGTGTCCATTCTGGGGCTGCTCTTAAAAAAAATAATCTCTTGGAGCCTTGTTGTGTTTTAAAAAATAAACTTCAAAAATACATATAAGGCATGGATTTAAAAAAAAAATTACATGAGCACAAAAATACAAAAACAAGCTCCAATACCTCCAGCTTGTATTTACTTGTCCATGGCAAATTATTTTTAAAGTTTTGTTACTTCCCTTTTGCCAGTGACTGCCTTCTACAGTGTTATTATTGAAGAAGATGAAGAAAAAAAAAGCGGTGCACATACACATAGCAAAAAGATATTTATTAACAATACAAATTGCACTTATAACAGTAAAGTACTACACAACAAAATAGGGGCATGAAGAATATGAGCATATCAGCAATGTTGCTGTTAGTAGATACTCTGTTATTAAGCCCTGATACAGTGTTTTCACTTCAGCCTCAGATTTAGGTCACTCTATTGTTCAGGAGAAGTTGTAGGCGTATTTGTTTCTTCCATAGCCATTACTTAATACTAAGCTTTAAAATGCTCTATCAGCAAAAGGCATAATCCATCAGTACATAGCCCCAATACATCAATTTCTGCTCAAAATATATTTCAAAGAGAAAATAAAGGCCAGGCTTATTTGTGGTAGCTGGTTATATTGTGGAATCTGACACCAAACCTTCGATGGTTGGGGAACACCTCAAAGCATTTCCATTTTCTAGAGATTTAGTACACATAATATTACACTTCATTTACAGTATCAGCACATTAATATGTCATATCAATTGTATAGGCTTTACCATATTGCTCAGGGCTGGTTATCTTGATATTTATGAGCTCCAATGCTAATTATTATGACGGTAAGTATACATGTAGCAAGTACTATGATGCAAGAAAATGAGGAGGCCCATCACAATGCACCCACATTGTAGTGAACAATAGGTTAATGGCTTAAGGGAAAACTGCCAGTTAAGATAAAACCAAACAAACTACACATACTCACCTAAGGTCCTCTTCATCCAGATCCCACCGGTGATCTTCTTTAATGTTGGCCTGCTTGTTCTAACTCCTTTTTCCAGATGATCCCCGTGTGTTAATATTAAAAAAGACCACCGCCGGGATAGGGATGAAGAGGACCTTAGGTGAGTATGTGTAGTTCATTTTGTGTAATCCTTACTGGTAGTTTTACTTTGCCTATTTACTACTAATATGTGGATTGTCTGATATATGGCACAATAATCCATGCCTTTAGTTATTGCTTCTTATGACAATACTAGGTTTCAGGGGACCACCATCCCAACAAACTATGGATTCTAGTCGTATTCCCACAAATGACTAAAAGAACTGAAGCAAATAAGAAGATTTCTTCAGAAAATGGTAACCTACTAGATACACACCCAAGACAGTTGACAGATAAACAAAGGCATCATAGTCATCAGCTTTACCAGTGGAATTCATCAGTAGTTTTGGCTGATTTGACTGATTTCTGAAATCAATCGTGGCCAGCAGTTAATTTATGTATATAATCAGATTTCTATTTCATTTAAATACGTTGCCCATGTTTCACCATTTTTACTAGCCCCCAAATATATTAAAACAATTTAATATCTTTCCTAATCTCAAAAAAACAGTGGACTGAGGTTGAGGCCATTGACTCCTTGCACTGTGTATTGGCAGTGGAAGCTGAGCCTGCAGTTACAGCGCTCTGCACATGTACAAGGTATACGTGTGGGCTCTTTACCAATCATATAGATATTGATGGCCTTTCATGAGGAAAGCAGCAGTGTTATAGTGTAATGCTATATGAATCTAGGAAATCCTGGAAAGACATTGCATTCCATAGAATACATTACTACAGATCCAGCTGATTAAGATCTGTTGTTGTTGTATCCTGGTTTTATATATTACTGCCGGGTCACATATCTAATAGACAGGTTCATCACAAGGTTTATCATAAGCACTACATATTCATTCATATTCATATTCATTTATAGGACATCTCTACCCATGTATCTATCCTGGGGATAGGCTATCAATTCCAATTTGTGTAAGAACCCTTAAAGTGGGGCTACATGTTGAGAAATAGTGCTGTCATTTTTTGAAACACATTGGTTGTGTAGGTTTTTCTAAAGGTGAAAAAATATATTTCATCTGTTAAACCCACACAGACATAAATCACAAACATTGCAAAACTGCTGCAATTTGCATTACTAGGCTAACAGTTTTGGCTCAAAATCCACCAGCCTAAACCACCCAACACTTTAGTGTCTATCTGCTCTCTAGCAACACCCAGGATTAGACAGGAGCACTAGAACAGACATTGGTTAGCTCTTTTTCAGACACAATGATATGTCCCTTAGGCCCAGGAGAAGACAACACTAATTTGAATCTGTCTATGGGGCCAACTGTGAACATTATTTAGACCTGAGAAATGTAACTGTATGTATAAATGATACATGTTGTGTATAGATGAAGGATGGATCCTCAGGATATCTGCTTAATGAACACAGTGATGTCACTCTTACAAGGAAATTAACCAAAACGTACTGATCCTACCTCTGAATGCAGAATCAGAATATCTCTTAGTCCAGAGGACTAATAATGTATTCTCCTAATGATTTTATTTCATGTTATTTGTCAGTATTTATACCTGTTATGCCATGCAATAATGCTTATTTATATCGTTTCCTTAGTGTATAAAACCAACTTTAATATCTGTCCAAATACTTGCGATTACAGCACTTTTCCTCATTTCCTTACAGAAAGCTAACTCGACACACTGCAGACATACACATAATACGTCCCCATGATGATATACGCGTACCATTTATATGTGAAGCACTGCTGACTTCATTATAAAATGTAGCAACAAAAAAAAAATGCTTGAAAATGTGTCACCTATTCTCTCAAGTTGTGTCACGCAACGTTTTGTTCCTGTATTATTATAAGGACAAATGCTTAATTGTAGAACATCTGCAATGTTCCTTGAAAAAGCTTAACATTAAACAAGAAGTGCTAAAATAGCAAGTCATTAAGCATAAACATAAAGTGCATCCAGAGGCACAAAACATTTTGTAGTAATGTACTCCTTCCATGGGCACTTCATATACAGCCGGATAACTCTCTTTCATGCATAAACAAGTCATTATTAAGAGCTTGTTAATAAATGTCCTCACATTTCAGATCTCACATTGCTTTCTATATTGCATTTCATTATTTTCGGCGCTGGTATCTTTCATCTGTTACATTTTTAAGTAGATAATATTTCTAAATCCGGGCCACCTACGGTTATTTTAATATGTAATATCTATTGCATTGGAGGGGATCCCAACTTTTTCAGCTTCAGATTCTTGTAAGCTAAAAAAAATCTAGGATAACTTTTAAGACACAAAAATGAACTTTGCACTAGGTGTTATAAATAGAGAGTTTTTTGTATTTAGCTATGCTCATGGTTGTGACTCTAGAATTCTGGCTCCAATATTCTTGCAGCCAGATCCAGGAAGTAGCCATGCCAATGGAGCTATACTTTAGTCACAGTTACCAAACTGTGAAGTATATCTAATAACAATGAGTCCCTGCTATCTCCTCATGCCTTCATACTTTTCTCATCTATTTGCTATTTATGTTGAATTTAATGCAGTGATTGATCCAGTGCAGTCTAGGGTAAAAATGGTCGTAAACTACAAGATTTATACACAGCATCCTGAATAACCAGACATGCTTTTATGGTGTTTTACAGAAAAGACCAAATTCCCTTAAAGGACCCTGTATCCAGATTTTAACATATTAAACTACAAGCCCCCTCAGGTAGGATATGAAATGTCCTTTCTAGCATTGTCTCATTTACGTGAAATCTCAGCGGTCTAGCTATAAAAAATTTCCTTTAAAGTCCTCTGACAATTAAAGGGGTATTCTAGGAATCAACATAATTCATATACAAATGGGTCCTTAAAATATAAGCTTATATGTAATTAGTTGTTCTTTAAAATTTTGCTCTCCTTATCAAAAAAATGCTGTTGATATACAATGTAATGAAGAATTAAAATGCTACTGGCCCTTTAATCAGTCCGTTAATTTCCTCCACATGGAGCAGACACAGGACAGAAGATGGCCGTGTGGTCACATGTCCATATCACATGGCCTGCACCTACCTGGCTGGCTGTACTGCACCACTGTTTGGCTGTAGTTAGTTGGTTGCAGTGCATCCAGTATGGCCAGTATGGCCAGTGTTTTGCTGATGGAAGTTACACATCATTACTATGGTAAGAAAACCTGTAAGATCATCACCGGAAGCAGGGCACAAGTGATAGGAGAAGTTACTGAGAACTAAAGGAGCATGGGACTTGTAGTTTCCAGTGTCGGCCATCTTGGTGATAATTCCGCATACTTTAGAGAGGCCATAAAATTTTATGAATCATAAAATCAAACTATTTAAGCTCTATTTCGTGACAGACATTGAGTTTTGTTATATTCATTTATTTATAGCATCATGGGTTTTTGTATCAGACATTCATATTCCTGGAATACCCCTTTAACAAAGGTCAAGGGATGAGGCATTAGAGGCTGGAGCGGGAGTGTCAATTCAGATGCCCCCATCTTTAGTTCTATAGTACCTTTGGTGTCATATTAAAGATGAGGATCTCATCTTTCAGATAACAGCTGGCTTGTTGTCGTGAGTTTTACCGAACAGGAAATCAGGCAGTTAAATACATAGTTTGGAATGCAAACTGTAGATAAAGATCTAATACCCACCTATTTCTTTATTTGCCTGTGTCACCAGATCTCCAGAGCTCACAGAACCACTACCCTTGCAAGTTCTGAAAGAAGTTCGAAACTTAAAAAGACAAACAAAGTATAGCCCTAGTTACTATAGAATTAATGATAGGGGAAAATATCAGATTCATATAATATTCAGGAAAAATATGATCCCTCTACTCATTTGCACTTGAATTTTGAGAAGAGTTTTACAGGCAAGATTTCAAATGAAAGAGAGAATTCTTGAAATGACTTTTTATCCCCTATCTGAAGGGGCTAGTATTTAATGTGGAGTAAAATCTGTTACCAGAGCACATTTAAAATATTTTTCTTAGGTTTTTATAGGCAGTTTTTATAGCTGATATCACATTTAGTTTGTATACTTTATATCAAAACTCACATGATACAATAACCCTAAGTTAGCCACATCCAATCACATTGTAATTAGCATCATGTAGAAATAAAGGTAAGTATTTTCATATTTCCATAGTGTACTTTAAACTTTTTGTGTTATTACTTACCTTCAATTTGTCCCAAAATTAGTGGCATGAGATGACCAACTTTAAATGAGATAAAATAAAAATCTTTTTAGTTTACTCATCCAAAAGACTATGTTTTTTCCAAAGCTGGTCATTACATTTTGGGATATCTTGGGCTTAGAAGAATAACATGTTTGTGTATTTATATACAATGTAGACAAGGTTTAAAACACATAATTATATCTAGAGGGGTGATTAGGATAGCAGATTTGTGAAGTGGGGAACAATGACCTAAGCACAACTTGGTACAGAATACTTGATTTAGTTTCACTGTTGTAAGTTAGGTTTAAAGGTTCCACTTTGAAAATGATAAGGCTGACATTGAGTAATGGATGTGTCCAGAACCTTCTCAGCAGTGAGTGTCATTTATCAAACCTGTCCCATAGTAACCACTTTGAATTTAGGTTTTATTGTGGGAAACAACAGTTATGAGGCAATTTACTTGGGTCCTCAGTAAGACTTTTCCAAAACTTCCTTAACGTAACACAAATGCACTTTTCTTTACTGTTGTATAGTCCCTTGTAAATTTCTGATCTGCTTTAGGACATTATTTTTATCAAGTCATTCTGTCAGATATTTTGCAGTGGTCAAGTTCTCTCAAAAGGAGGTAGACAGAGCCTCAGTAGATAACACTCCCGGTATCAGATTAAATGACTCTCTTTCTTTTTTTTGCATGACTGCTGATGTATCAGCAAGGATATTCTGTGTCGATGTGCCAGTCTTCCCCTCAAGCCAATATGTTGTCATATCTCCTTTGCCCTGTGTAAAAAAGTGGACATTAAACAGCTGCAAAACACATCATTGGTGGAAATATAGCCACCTACAAATAAAAACATGAATTTATTAAAAATATCTAAATATTAGGCAGAACAAAGTTAGGCACAAGGTTTATCTTATGCTGAATGATAAATATATGGTTTAGTTAAATAATCTAATCCAAATCTATGCGTCATGTTTATTGGTTTAGTCCACCAAAAAAAGTTTTGAAGCAACTTTGATTGCATCATTTTCCTCGAATGTTCTACAAGGTGTAAAGGTGTCTTTAAAACTGTCTAATACCCTCAATAAATGTGTTCCAAGGCATTTAGGAGACTTCTATCACAAACAAGTCATAAATAGATTTGGGTTATCCAAATTCCTATATCCAGAAAAGGTCTGACCTGTGCCTACGCCCTAGAGAAAGCTCTCCAGCGATATTCCTGCATTCCTGTGTGTTTCTGCTCCTGATTTCCCGTGTTCCCGTGTTCGTGTGTGTTCCTGCTCGTGTGTTCCCATGTTCCTGCTTTCCTACTCCTGTGTTCCCGTGTTCCTGCGTTCTTGTGTGTTCCTGCCCCTATGTTCCCGTGTTCCTGCGTTCCTGTGTGTTCCTGCCCCTATGTTCCCGTGTTCCTGCGTTCCTGTGTGTTCCTGCCCCTGTGTTCCCGTGTTCCTGCGTTCCTGTGTGTTCCTGCCCCTATGTTCCCGTGTTCCTGCATTCCTGTGTGTTCCTGCTCCTGAGTTCCTGTGTTCCCGAGTTCCTGCGTTTCTGCGCTCCTGTTCCCATCTGCCTTGACCTCCTGTTGCTGACCCCGGATTGGACTTGACCTTGCATCTCTGCTGCCTGCCCTGACCCTGTGCCTGAACCTGACTACGAGACTGTCTCCTGCTAAGGTACCTCGACTGCCAGCGCGGGCTAGTTGCTCCCCTGGAGTGGTACCCCGCTGCAGCAAGACCATACCGCTTTGTGGCGGGCTCTGGTAAAGACCAGGTGCCAACTAGATTCGGGTCCTGGGTGTCGGCTAGTACCACCTCCCACGGTGGTCCAGAGGGTCCACTTATCCCGAATCCTGACACAGTGGATAGAAATCTGTCCGTGGTCACACAGGTGCATGGCTCGTTATATCACACAGCTGTGGTTACTCTCTATGATACTAATGAGCCTTGCACCTGTGTGACCATGGACATTTTTCTATCCACTGGAAGTAAACCTTGAAAATTGCTATAAAAGGACAGCAAGCAGAGATTCCAAAAACTGTGAGGAATTGATACAGAAAGTATATTGGAAAATTGTATAACTTTTCCTTACCCAAACCATATCAACTATTTGCTGAAAGTGGACAACCCCTTTAATTTTATATATGACAGGAATCGCTTTTAAAAATTTTAAATGCGCATATTACCATTTTATAAAAGGATGGTTAGATACATCCCTTAAATATCATTGTTGATAAGTGTCATAGGCTTATATAACTGTAAACTATATGTGAAATTCAAAACAAAGAAATCCAGGCCAAAGAAGACCAAGACAACACAACCAAGATTCTAAAATTAATTCACTGTGAAAAGAAATTCCAGTAGCCCTTTTGTCAAGATATATACTGAAAAGGCATTCAACAGAGTAAACCAGCCTCCTAATATGCAGTCCCATGTAAATGCATCCCTCCTGACCCCCTGGCCTCCTAAATGCAGTCACAAGTAAATGCATTCCTCCAGTTTTCTAACTGCAGTGCCATGTAACGACATTGCTTCAGCACTTAACATGCAGTCCCATGTAAATATAGCTTTCTTGTCTCTTCAGCTTCTATAAATGATATCACTATTGTCCATTGCCCCTACATATCCAGTGCTGCCCTGCTTTACACACCTTCACTTTTCTCCTCCATGAACTGACCCCTCAGCTCCTTGATGATGGCGCCGCCCCCTCATCATGATAGGTCCTAGCCCCTCAGTAAAATTAAACCCATTGCAAGCAACCAACTAAAACCAAACGCAGTGATGATCACATGAACTGCTCGGGCAGGTGCAGGACTGATTAAAGAGCCAGTAGCATTTTAATTCTTCATAACAACATTTCTGTAAGGGAATCAACATTTTAAATAAGAACTAATTTAAAGTGATGAGCGGAATGCAAAGTTTGGGTCTTTGCTGAAATATCGTTATATCATTATCCGGGATCTGGGTCTGCTTTTGGGAAAAAGCACAAAGGTGCTTGATTGACTGCTAAAGCAGCCGATCAAGCAGCTTCCTGCCTTTTAGGTCACATGTCCAGATGCCATTACACACAGGAGACAGCCAGGGAGAGCATGCTACTCGTCAAAGGGTCAGTGAGCTAGGCAAGGACTTGTGAACACAGCAGCAATTGCTGTGGTTAGGGTACTAAGGTGTATAGAAGAGGCTCCTATTATTAGGGAAAACCTGAAATAATTGCCCTTATAAAGGCACTTAGAAGAATTGCATCACTACGGGGAGTTTCTTAATAATCATATTGGATTATTGGCATTCACTGCAACATTTATTAGCAAGACTTTGAAGCTCATGTACCTGTATAGCAGTGGACCTCAACTGCCGAGCTGTTCAAGACCCGTCTGTGGAGCACCTGGTCCTGGGCTGGGCCAAACTCTATAAAAAAAAATAATAAACTCCAATATTTACCTTTCCTGCTCCCTCACAGCTGCCTTCTCTTCTTCCACTTTTCCACCGCGTTAATACACGTAAAACACGTAAAACGTTTTGTTGTCACAAAATTAGTGCACGGGAACAAGTCTATCTGAAAAGTTTTGTTGTCACAGAATAGCACACAGGAACAAGTCTATCTGAAAAGTTTTGTTGTCACAGAGTAGTGCACAGGAACACGTCTATCCAAAACTGCCACATCAATTCCAGATTAATGTAATTTTAAATCTAAATCCGGATTAATGGAACTTCAAATTCAATTATTTTTCGATTCTGTATTAATGGATCTCTAAATTCGATTATTTTTCGATTCTGGATTAATGGAGCTTTAAATTCGATTCCAGATTAATCGGACTTCCACATTCAAATAACTGGGTCTGAACACCCAGAGGGCCTTTAACCCCTTCCCAGCACTGATACCCCCTGAGGACGCCATAAATATGGCGAAACATGTCGGGGGGGGGGGGGGGGCTGTATGAGCGCCTACAATTTTAATAGTGGTGATAAGAAGTGGGACAAATCCAGTGTAGCAGTGTGTCGAACTGCAGCGATATACTACAACTAGGGACCAATCTAGGAGAGAGTTTATAGGGATCTTTTGGGTTAGCGGAGTAGCTAATTAATAGCGGTAATCAAACAAGCCGCATAGTAACAGTGCAGTGAATGCTGTAGTGTAAGAGTGGATTTAAGGAGCCATCCTTGTAATAGTGCGCATTAGTGTGAACATATACCTACTCTTGCAATTACCCAAATTCCTATCTCCCAATCCCATTAGAACACAGTACAGGCGGTCCCCTACTTAAGGACACCCGACTTACAGACAACCCATAGTTACAGACAGACCCCTCTGACCTCTGGTGAAGCTCTCTGGATGTTACTATAGTCCCAGACTGCAATGATCAGCTGTAAGGTGTCTGTAATGAAGCTTTATTGATAATCCTTGGCCCATTACAGCAAAAAATGTTTAAACTCCATTCGTCACTGGGGCCCAATTTTTTTTTGTGTCTGGATCTACAATTATAAAATATACAGCTTCGACTTACATACAAATTCAACTTAAGAACAAACCTCCGGACCCTATCTTGTATGTAACCCGGGGACTGCCTGTACCCACTCCCACCACGTTACATTTTTTAACTGACTTCAATGTTGGCTAGCACACAATTTCTGAACAAATACCAAGAAAAACATTAATTTGTTCATATTAATAAGGAACAATAAAAGTTAATTTTTAAAATATTGGTCCAAGGACCTTTTTTCTTCTTGCAGAAATGCAAGAAATATGACAATATATTTAAACCCTTCCCAACTCTGGACATACTAGTACTGCGTGGGCCGAGGCAACTTCCCAACCCAAGCCCTATTATTAAATCCCGCTTTTGGCACCTATTATTACATCCTGCTTTTGAGGGGTTGGGTGAGACATGTTCTGCTCATTGTAATAGTCTGTGAATCTGCAGCACTGTGGGACTTTGGTAGCGGTCCCAGGACCCTTCAGGCTTGTTAGCTTAATTTTAAAAGTTGATTTTAGAAAGAGGGAGGCAACGGATAGCAAATATAAGAAGATTATCACAGTCAAGGTGCATTGATCTATGAATACGTATTCCTGGTTTATCCATGCTTGATTTTGTTGATAGATTTTCTTTAAGGAAAAAAAAGAGAAAGATCTATGGCACATGAACCGAGACCTTGTTAAAAAACAGCTGCTTCTGCAGATATGTTATTCTTATTCTGACCAACCCCAAGGAGTCCCTAAAGTTTGTACTTGAAAAAGTCAAGATACATAGTTTCATTACAAGAGGACTTGTTACTTTGCTAAATCGACCTGCTAAATACAAATGTCACTGCAAATACGAATGGAAAGATCTGATCGAGGACTCCTCCTTTAAAAAGGACAGCACTTCCATTACTTACTTAGGAGTTAGATTTGCAGGGTGTTGCTAATTTTAGGCAAATTAAATTTCATCCCACTCAGTATTATAATATAATGGGGGGAATTTATTAATTGTATTACTTACGACTGTAAGTAAATAATGGGTAGACGTTAAAATGCCGACATCAATGAGATGTGTGCCAAAATATTACATTTTGACTGCGCCTTAATTTTGCTCTTTGACCATTTTTTCCTGGTCTATTGTGCGCCCAAAATTGCGCCTAAAAATGCCGACAAATACACATAAATGTGACGGAATATGTGGAAAAGTTAGGCCACACCCACTTGCGCCAAAAAAAGCTGAAGGAGTCGGGATAGTAGGAAACATCTGTTCTTTCTGGCGCAAACTCATAATAAATAATCCGCAACAATTCTGCGCCCAAAAAAAGATCCCTACGATAATACATGTCCCCCGATGTTTCGTCTTTGGAAGAAACATGATCACTTTGCCTAAGATCTTAAATGCATTGCAAACAATCCCTATAGATATGCACAGAGATTTTTTCACAAAAACACCATACCCACTAAATGAGAAGAGAACATACTATTAAATCTTACTGATAACATACACTGTACATCTAACTTGTTGCTACGACACCTCTTAACTATAAAATAAATAAGTCCTTGATAAAAAGATGCTCTAAACTCACTGCCTCTCTGTCACTCACTCTTTCTGCCTGTCTCTCTGTCACTCACTCTCTCTGCCTGACTCTCACTCTTTCTGCCTGACTCTCACTCTCCCATTCTCTCTGCCTGTCCCTCACTCTCCCACTCTCTCTGCCTGTCTCTCACTCTCTGTGCCTGTCTCTGACACTATCTCTCTGTCTCTGTCTTTCTATCTTTCTCTATTTATCTTACCTCACACATAAGATGTCTTACACTCATTACCTATGGTAACCAATAAAAGCTCAGAGCTCATATTAATGACCTGTGGCAAAACAGCAACCAATCATGGTTAGGCTCAAAACCCAGTCTATGATGTTTCCTGAGTCACAGAGAGGGCTGTGCAAAGTTGGTTAGCTTTATATTTTATATGTTTGAAGCCTAAAATGTGGCAAAAGGAAGACAATTTCAAGGGGGTCGAATACTTTCACAAGTCATTGTATGTATTCTAATTGCACATACTATAGTAAATGGGTATGCCAGTAAATAATCAGATCTAGCCACCAATCACCTTCATCATCATTCATACATAGGAACTATTCTACACCAATATTACAAATATTTAATAAGCTTGATGATAAAAAGCAGTCAATTTTGAGGAATCAATTCGAAAGATCAATTTCCATTAAAAAAAACACACCAGTAGATACTTGTTCTGCAACCAAGTCATTCAAAAGGCCACTTTATGTTATGTATTATGTAATGTGTGTAAGTGTGGAGAGCAGAATATTAGGAATTTTACCAATACAAATATAGGAAAAGTTCTGCACCGCTTTCATTAAATGTAAAGTGAAGCCTCCTGGTCTTTACCTCATTAGCCAAACAGTCCTGACCATAAAGTGGCCGCAGATGGAGGGTCATGTACATTAACCCGGCTAGGATAGTATTTATGTATATAAGTTCAAGGTCCTGGCTGGATGATCACATGATAGCAATCTTATGACCCTCTATCTGCAGCCATTTTATGGTCAGAAATTTCTGGTCGGTGATGTAGATGTATATTGGTAATTTACCTAATATTTTGCCCGCCACATGTACACACACACACATTACAACACACACATTACACAAAACATAATTGGTAAATTGATCAACCTCTTTTTAAAATGTGTCTATGGGTAAAGACCACCAAAAATTAACATTAACATAGTCAGAACAAACATTTTTAATAATTGACATGGGCTAAAATTTCTATGTAAATACCTTAATTGATAATGTTCCTCGGCATACAAGTTTATATCCACCAATTTGCTTCAATAAATCATGTGCACTGGAGCTGCACTGGATTTTGAGTGCTGGAAAATATACATTTACAAAAATTGAAAAAATTGATTAAAAATTTAAATTCCCACCAAATTCAATTGATTGCCCTGTTTATGGATGGCAGAAACAGGACATTTATATGGCTTTTGATTTAGACTTGATCTAAGTTTATATCTTCTATTAGTTGGCTTAGCACAACAATTTTGGCATCTGTTGTCAAATCTTAAGTCTGCTCATTTCTGGTAAGACTGCCCCAGTTTGATAACCCCCATTTGCTTGTCAAACAAGTTGTCAATGTGTCAAAATCACATAATAAATGTAGTGCACAACCTACAAACAGTTTTATTTTTGCAGAAAGTAAGCTAGAATCCTGGTATAGTTAGCGTAATTGGCAATCGTGTCCTGCTGTCTGATAGGATCGGAGCCTGAACATTGACTCTGTCCTGTTCTGGACCTGCTTTCTAACCATGTTTTTTTGCCTTTCCTTTTGATGCTGTGCAACAACATTCCTTTGTCCTGCTGTCTATTCGGGTCAGAACCTGAACAATGACCTTCCCTGGTGTGGACATGCTTTCTAACCGTGTTGTCTTTCTTTTTTTATGCTTTGCACCAAAATCTCCTTGTCCTTTTTCCTTTTCAGGTCAGAACTTGAGCGTTGATTCTACCCCTGAATTGTTTGCCCTTTTATGGGCCTTCTCTCTGATCATGCTCTCTGCCTTTCCTCTTAATGCTTTCCACCAACAAACACTGTGCTGCTTGGATCGGCTGTCACTAACGGCAAAACTACTTCAAGAGGAATAAGCATTGTCCCCTGCAGTGAAGGGGTCCCCTGCAGGGGAATCCATTAGAAGTGACCAGAAGTAAAACTGGTTCGGTGACAGGGGATTTATATCTACCGCAAAGAATACTACTGTAAGGTTAGTCATTCCGCCCAGGTATGTCCTCTTTAGGTATTATGTTATAGTTATTAAAAAGTATTTCTGAAAATAACACCACCGGACCCATATCCTATACAGTATTCTGTATAAGCAGTCACACAATGCACATTTTTAGACTGTGTACACAGAGAGGCCTCAATGGCTTGTCAGTAGTCACTTGTCACTTCTTCCTGCACTCCTGATTGCTTTGAAGTTATGTTTAGTCTGATGGTGTAAGAAAATGTTGTCAAGAAAACAATAAGTGTCTTATATCTTTACACATTGTCCCAGATACTCTATCTTCACCCTCTTTAGTTTGAGTAAACAACCTTCATAGATGTTACAAAATTGTTTCCACATTATGTGGTGACATAAAGAAATGATTTATAGCAATGTCTTTTATTTTTTAAGAAAGGGTAGTCTGTCAATTGGAAGAAAAAAATATAAATGTCACCTTCACTTGTGGATTCCATTCTTGAAGCAGTGTTCACCGTGTCTCCAAACAAGCAGTATCTGGGCATTTTTGTCCCAACAACACCAGCAACTACAGGTCCTGTAGATGATACAATTTATTCAGTTGTACAGTAGCGAATATTCTTCTTATTACAAAACGTGTATTCTGCTTGGAGGTAATGATACAACTCTGGAGGAAACATCTCAGTATTTCCGCATATACATGCATGACCGTATGGGGGGGGGGGGCTTAATTTGGTCACAAAAGCTACCCTCAAACGACCCCATTAGAGGTATATTACACTAGGTCAGAGTGCAGTGAGCACACACCCGGGTTAAGCACATGGTCATGTGCAAGAGGCCTTTTTGTCTATAGAAAAAAATCTATGGGAATCTGTTGATGCATAGCTAGGTTAACGTCTAGGTGGCACACAAAAAATATTCCAAGAAAGTCACTTCCTGGCTATCAAAATGTGCTCCCGATTGCCTGTGTATTAGAAAAACCTGATATATTTTGGTGGAAATGCTAGAGGTGATCTTAAATTGAATCAACATAGAATATGAATAATTTATATACAGTGGTGTTTGCATTTATCATTGGTTTTCCTGGGCTTTTTGGCATTAAAAAAATCTTTAAAAAGTCATATTGAGGTTTTTTGGGACTTTTTACTGCTAAAAAGTCTTACAGGACTGTTTCCACCTTTTCATTATAGTGCTACTGCTAGTGCAAAGCCAAATTCATGACTTGGGACTTTTGCAAAAAGTCCCATAAAAAGTCTCATAGTTACTCCAGTCCACTGCTGGTGTATGTGCTTGACTTTTAATGCATTTTGAGACTTTTTAGGGACTTTTTGAAAAAAAAAATCCGAAATCCAAAAATAGACGTATAACTGGCCCAAGGAGTCTGCCAAATTATAAATGATCCCCAGTATGTCTATGCCCATCTATTTCTATGGAGGCCAATTTTATAAATGTATAAGAAAATTCTAAATCTGAGTGCATATTGCTGTTTACGATGCACGGTCCATAAAGTTACTTATTTATGCATAAAATTCCTTTTTAGAGGATTCTGACAACTGAGTTCAGAGCTTTGTGAGCTACACACAGGGCTGGCTGCCTTTCTGTGAACTGATTGACAGTTGCTTTGCAGTATTTGATCCCTGGAAAGTTGGGTGGTTCATTCTACAGCTCAGTGTTGGTCTCAGCTGTGGGCCTGACCTGGAACCCTGTATCCTGCCTGAACTGCAACCCCAAACCTTGTATCCTGCCTGATCTAGAGCCCCATTCCAAACCCTGTACCTTGATCCTGTATTCTGATCCCAAGCCAGTTTTTTTATACTATTGTCTACATCAGTGATGGGCAACCTTATGAGCTTGGTGTGTCAAAATTCGCCAAAAAAACAAGCATAACTCGGGTGGTGTGTCACCTTGACAAAAAAAAACATAATTTTGTGATATTTATAGTTTAAATAACAAATATGTATAATTATTTAACTTCTAGGGTACTTTAATCCTAGGTTGTGTGGTTGATCCTACCATGTACTGCCATACTACATCTATTTATTACAATGTGCTGGACAATCTCTCAGCCTCCCGGCTACTGCACCTGGCCGTGTAGGAGCAGAGGATGAAACTTAACTCTCCGGCGGCCGCGTGTCACTGAAAATGGCTATGCGTGTCAGCACTGACACGCGTGTCATAGGTTGGCCATCACTGGTCTACATATTTCTGCTTCCATTACAGAATAACCAGTTATCAACAAACTCTGTTTTGTAAAAAATGAAAGATCTTTTTCAGTTGCAGATGCTGGACCTGGCTGAACTTTTGCAGCTGCAAGGACAGCGCCTCCCTCACACTTCAGGTTCGTCTGGATTACAACCCGTACTGAGGGTCCAGTGGCCCCTGCTTAAAGGGAAGGGTTATCAACAGAATCTTCTAAATGGACTCTGGCTGCTGAGTTCAGAGCTTCTGAGCCGAAGCCAGATCTGCTGTGCTGGGAGCTAATTGACAGCTGCCTTTCAGTATCTGGTATGGTTATTCTGCAGCTCAGTGTTGTTCTCAGCTGTGTGCTGAGTGATGCAGGCACTAGTCAGTCAGCTGCTAGGATAGAGTCTAGGATCTTGATAGAGAGAGTTCACTCAGGGCTAGTTATATTTTCTCCTGTGACCTACAGTACTCCTGTCTGTTTCTGTTTTGCAGTATTTTAAACCCTAAACTTGTACCTGAGCATGTATTCAGCCTGAGTTGGTACCCTGAACCCTGAACCCCAGCCTGATCAAGAATCCCAAACCGTTTTCCAGTTCTGCTTTTTATGCAGTTTTGGTTCATATAACTTATTGTACTATAATGCTAAGGGCATGCAAACATGTTGCATATTACATATGAAATTTCCATGTGGAAAATCTACCCTGTAATACAGGAGCAGTGCAGTGTACAGGATTTACCCTAATTCCATACACGCACTATGCAATTTATGATTGGCAGCATATCATTTATCTGCTATGGATCCCGGTGCAGAATTCAACCTTAGCTATGATCTCCTTGGCATGAAAATTCATCAGAAAGCTTCTGATTTCATATGGTTATTGATCTTTAATAGAGATGAGCGAGCACTAAAATGCTCGGGTACTCGTTATTCGAGACGAACTTTTCCCGATGCTCGAGTGCTCGTTTCGAGTAACGAGCCCCATTGAAGTCAATGGGAGACTCGAGCATTTTTCAAGGGGACCAAGGCTCTGCACAGGGAAGCTTGGCCAAACACCTGGGAACCTCAGAAAAGGATGGAAACACCACGGAAATGGACAGGAAACAGCAGGGGCAGCATGCATGGATGCCTCTGAGGCTGCTTAAATGCACCATTATGCCAAAATTATGGGCAACAGCATGGCCATGACAGAGTGACAGAATGAAGCTAGATAGCATCTAAAACATCCAATAATTGACCCTGACACTATAGGGGACGGCATGCAGAGGCAGCGGCAGCAGCGGAAGGCTAGAGAGTGGCATGGCGACATACCCTAAATGGACTCAGGCTTCAAACCAATGGGTAGCAGAGAGGAACCAAAGGAGGTGAGCAAGAAGCGCTCAAATAATATCGGTACATGATAAAAGTTTGCCAGTATATTTTGTGGATTACACAGCAGGGTGGCGACAAAGTTAACATGGAAGCCATGAAAACAATCCAAAATTCTGCCTGACAGTGAACTAGTAGTAGATTAAAGGTGCTGCAGTTAAAACTATGTTAGTTGTTTCTTGGCATGGAGCTGGCGCTCCGCTGCCAGGCGACCTTTCGCCAATCCAAGCCCCTGTCTCTAGGCTACTCCCCAAACAGCACTTCTAAGAACCTTTTGTATAAGATCAAGTGTAGTAGCGTTCTTATAAGTTTAGGATATGGCGGGTGAGGGGAATGTAAACAGATGCGCAAGAAGCGCTGAAATAATATCCGTAAATGGTAAAAGTTTGCCAGTATATTTTGTGGATTACACAGCAGGGTGGCGACAAAGTTAACAAGTTTGTTGTGGAAGCCATGAAAACAACCCAAAATTCTGCCTGACACAGCACGTTTGATAAGGCGGGCATGTATGGAGGCAGTGAACTAGTAGTAGATTAAAGGTGCTGCAGTTAAAACTATGTTAGTTGGTTCTTGGCATGGAGCTGCCGCTCCGCTGCCAGGCGAGCTTTCGCCAATCCAAGCCCCTGTCTCTAGGCTACTCCCCAAACAGCACTTCTAAGAACCTTTTGTATAAGATCAAGTGTAGTAGCGTTCTTATAAGTTTGGGATATGGCGGGTGAGGGGAATGTAAACAGATGCGCAAGAAGCGCTGAAATAATATCCGTAAATGGTAAAAGTTTGCCAGTGTATTTTGTGGATAACACAGCAGGGTGGCGACAAAGTTAACAACTTTGATGTGGAATCCATGAAAACAACCCAAATTTCGGCCTGACAAACCTCGTTTGATAAAGGGACGATGTATGGAGGCAACTATATGGACGACTTTTGGAGGTAGCAATGGAGACAACGTGTGGAGGCTGCTATGGAGACAATTCAATTTGGATAGTGCCTGTATGTGGCAGTCCAAAAAAGTTTTTAAACCAGAGGAGCAGGTAGGTGGCCCTCCAGAAAAATTGAATAGATTGAGTGCCTGTATGTGGCAGTCCAAAAAAGTTTTTAAACCAGAGGAGCAGGTAGGTGGCCCTCCAGAAAAATGGAATAGATTGAGTGCCTGTATGTGGCAGTCCAAAAAAGTTTTTAAACCAGAGGAGCAGGTAGGTGGCCCTCCAGAAAAATTGAATAGATTGAGTGCCTGTATGTGGCAGTCCAAAAAAGTTTTTAAACCAGAGGAGCAGGTAGGTGGCCCTCCAGAAAAATTGAATAGATTGAGTGCCTGTATGTGGCAGTCCAAAAAAGTTTTTAAACCAGAGGAGCAGGTAGGTGGCCCTCCAGAAAAATGGAATAGATTGAGTGCCTGTATGTGGCAGTCCAAAAAAGTTTTTAAACCAGAGGAGCAGGTAGGTGGCCCTCCAGAAAAATTGAATAGATTGAGTGCCTGTATGTGGCAGTCCAAAAAAGTTTTCAAACCAGAGGAGCAGGTAGGTGGCCCTCCAGAAAAATGGAATAGATTGAGTGCCTGTATGTGGCAGTCCAAAAAAGTTTTCAAACCAGAGGAGCAGGTAGGTGGAGCTCCAGAAAAATTGAATAGATTGAGTGCCTGTATGTGGCACTCCCAAAAATTGTTTAAAACAGAGGACCGGGTCGGTGGCCCTCCAGAAAAATTAAATGCATAAAGTACTATAGGTAGAGCCAGTGGGCCCTGTCAAAAAATAGCCAGTTTCCTCTGCTTTACTGTACAAAGAGCAGGAGAAGGAGGAAAATGAGGAGGAGGAGGAGGAGGAGTGGATAAATTATTCAGGTTGAGCTTCCTTCACCTGCTGGAGATTGGAAATTAGGAGAAATCCATGCTTTATTCATCTTGATAAGCGTCAGCCTGTCAGCGCTGTCAGGCGTGTACGCTTATCGGTGATG
The DNA here is from genome assembly GCF_040894005.1 of Engystomops pustulosus. Classification (NCBI taxonomy): domain Eukaryota; kingdom Metazoa; phylum Chordata; class Amphibia; order Anura; family Leptodactylidae; genus Engystomops; species Engystomops pustulosus. The sequence continues at coordinate 135,591,107 of NC_092411.1, forward strand.
ATGCCACCAGCTGCACTGAAAACCCGCTCGGACAAGACGCTAGCGGCAGGGCAGGCAAGAACCTCCAAGGCGTACAGCGCCAGTTCGTGCCACATGTCCAGCTTTGAAACCCAGTAGTTGTAGGGAGCTGTGTGATCATTTAGGACGATGGTATGGTCAGCTACGTACTCCCTCACCATCTTTCTGTAAAGATCAGCCCTACTCTGCCGAGACTGGGGACAGGTGACAGTGTCTTGCTGGGGTGACATAAAGCTGGCAAAAGCCTTGTAAAGCGTACCCTTGCCAGTGCTGGACAAGCTGCCTGCTCGCCTACTCTCCCTCGCTACTTGTCCCGCAGAACTACGCACTCTGCCGCTAGCGCTGTCCGAAGGGAAATACTGTTTCAGCTTGTGCACCAGGGCCTGCTGGTATTCATGCATTCTCACACTCCTTTCCTCTCCAGGGATGAGAGTGGAAAGATTTTGCTTGTACCGTGGGTCCAGGAGAGTGAACACCCAGTAATCGGTGCTGGAATAAATTCTTTGAACGCGAGGGTCACGGGATAGGCAGCCTAGCATGAAATCTGCCATATGCGCCAGAGTACCAACGCGTAAGAATTCGCTCCCCTCACTGGCCTGACTGGCCATTTCCTCCTCCTCCAACTCCTCCAATTCCTCTTCTTCTGCCCATACACGCTCAACAGTGAAGGACTCAACAATGGTCCCCTCTTGTGTCTCGCCAACATTCTCCTCCTCTTCCTCCTCATCCTCCTCCACCTCCACCTCCTCCGATATGCGCTGAGAAACAGACCTAAGGGTGCTTTGGCTATCAACAAGGGAATCTTCTTCCCCCGTCTCTTGTGAGGAGCGCAAAGCTTCCGACTTCATGCTGACCAGAGAGTTTTTCAACAGGCCAAGCAGCGGGATGGTGAGGCTGATGATGGCGGCATCGCCACTGACCATCTGTGTTGACTCCTCAAAGTTACTCAGCACCTGACAGATATCAGACATCCACGTCCACTCCTCATTGTAGACTTGAGGAAGCTGACTGACCTGACTACCAGTTCTGGTGGAAGTTGACATCTGGCAGTCTACAATCGCTCGGCGCTGCTGGTAAACTCTGGATAACATGGTCAGTGTTGAATTCCACCTCGTGGGCACGTCGCACAACAGTCGGTGAGCGGGCAGTTGGAGGCGGCGCTGCGCTGCCCTGAGAGTGGCAGCATCTGTGCTGGACTTCCTGAAATGCACACAGATGCGGCGCACCTTCGTGAGCAAATCAGACAGATTGGGGTATGTCTTGAGGAAACGCTGAACTATCAGATTTAACACATGGGCCAGGCATGGCACATGTGTCAGTCTGCCGAGTTGCAGAGCCGCCACCAGGTTACGGCCGTTGTCACACACAACCATGCCTGGCTTCAGGTTCAGCGGTGCCAGCCACAGATCAGTCTGCGCCGTGATGCCCTGTAATACTTCTTGGGCGGTGTGCCTTTTATCGCCTAGGCTCAGCAGTTTGAGCACCGCCTGCTGTCGCTTAGCGACGGCACTGCTGCTGTGCCTAGAGCTACCGACTGATGGCGCCATGCCCACGGATGGTCGTTCGGAGGAGGAAGTGGAGGAGGGGTGGGAGGAGGAGGAGGCATAGTAGGCCTCAAACACCTGGACCGAGGTAAGCCCCGCAATCCTCGGCGTCGGCAGTATATGACCAGCCGCAGGGTCACACTCGGTCCCAGCCTCCACCAAGTTAACCCAATGTGCCGTCAGAGATATATAGTGGCCCTGCCCGGCAGCACTCGTCCACGTGTCCGTGGTCAGGTGGACCTTGTCAGAAACGGCGTTGGTCAGGGCACGGATTATGTTGTCTGACACGTGCTGGTGCAGGGCTGGGACGGCACATCGGGAAAAGTAGTGGCGGCTGGGGACCGAATACCGAGGGGCGGCCGCCGCCATGAGGCTGCGAAAGGCCTCGGTCTCTACTAGCCTATAGGGCAGCATCTCCAGGCTTAGCAATCTGGAGATGTGCACATTAAGGGCTTGGGCGTGCGGGTGGGTTGCACTATATTTGCGTTTCCGCTCCAGCGTCTGGGGTATGGAGAGCTGAACGCTGGTGGATGCTGTGGAGGATCGTGGAGGCGACGATGGGGTTTTTGTGGCAGGGTCCTGGGCAGGGGGCTGACTATCAGCTGACACAGGGGAAGGAGCAGTGGTGTGCACGGCCGGAGGTGAACGCGCTTGTTGCCACTGAGTGGGGTGTTTAGCATTCATATGCCTGCGCATACTGGTGGTAGTTAAGCTAGTAGTGGTGGAACCCCTGCTGATCCTGGTTTGGCAAATGTGGCACACCACAGTCCGTCGGTCATCCGGTGTTTCCTTAAAGAACCTCCAGACTTCTGAAAATCTAGCCCTCGCCGCAGGAGCCCTTGCCACGGGAGCTTCACTAGTTGACACATTTGGCGCTGATGCACCAGCTCTGGCCCTGCCTCTCCGTCTGGCCCCACCACTGCCTCTTCCAACCTGTTCTGGTCGAGGACTCTCCTCCGTCTCAGAAGCACTGTGTTCACCCGGCCTCTCAACCCAGCTTGGGTCTGTCACCTCATCATCCTCCGATCCCTCAGTCTGCTCCCCCCTCGGACTTCCTGCCCTGACAACAACTTCCCCACTGTCTGACAACCGTGTCTCCTCATCGTCGGACACCTCTTTACACACTTCTTCCAGTACGTCAACAAGGTCATCATCACCCACAGACTGCGACTGGTGGAAAACCTGGGCATCGGAAAATTGCTCATCAGCAACCGGACAAGTGGTTTGTGACTGTGGGAATGGTCCAGAAAACAGTTCCTCAGAGTATGCCGGTTCAAATGGCAAATTTTGCTGGGAGGGGGCAGACTGGGGGGGAGGAGGCTGAGGTGCAGGAGCTGGAGGAGTGCCGATTTCGGTGACATGGGTGGACTGCGTGGAAGACTGACTGGTGGACAAATTGCTCGAAGCATTGTCGGCAATCCACGACATCACCTGTTCGCACTGTTCTGGCCTCAACAGTGCTCTACCACGATTCCCAGTAACTTCAGACATGAACCTAGGGAGTGTAGCTCTGCGGCGTTCCCCTGCTCCCTCATAAGCAGGTGGTGTCTCACCCCGGCCAGGACCACGGCCTCTGACCCCTGCAGTAGTTGGACGCCCACGTCCCCGCCCTCGTCCTCTACCCCTAGCCCTCGGGTTAAACATTTTGAAAATGAGAGTTATAACTTGAATTTTTTTTTTTACTTTTTTTTTGTTTTTTGTTTTTTTTTGTGTTTTTTTAGTTTTTAAAACCAAACGATGCTATCCTATTGCTATGGCTATTTTATAGCCAAGTATGAAAGCACACTGCTATGCCAGATGAGATGACGCTGAGTTATGAAAAAAATAAACGTAAAATAAAAAAGGAAATGGCAGACTGTGCCTAATTGAAATACAACCCCGGCCCCTAATAAATTTTCCCACTTCGGTCTTTGCGATGGATATGTGCGTCACTAAGCGCAAAACACAGTGGTCGCAAGTCTGACTCCAAATTGCTCACAATTTGCTAGTAGATGCACTGCAACAACTACAGCCACCAGCAGATCAACCAGAAATCAAATATATATAACGCTACTGTAGGCGTAATTAAGCCGTTTGTATTCTCCTATGGCTATTTTCTAGCCAAGTATTACAGCACACTACTATGCCAGATGAGATGACGCTGAGTTATGAAAAAAATAAACGTAAAATAAAAAAGGAAATGGCAGACTGTGCCTAATTGAAATCCAACACCGGGCCCTAATAAATTTTCCCACTTCGGTCTTTGCGATGGATATGTGCGTCACTAAAACACAGTGGTCACAAGTCTGACTCCAAATTGCTCACAATTTACTAGTAGATGCACTGCAACAACTACAGCCACCAGCAGATCAACCAGAAATCAAATATATATAACGCTACTGTAGGCGTAATTAAGCCGTTTGTATTCTCCTATGGCTATTTTCTAGCCAAGTATTACAGCACACTACTATGCCAGATGAGATGACGCTGAGTTATGAAAAAAATAAACGTAAAATAAAAAAGGAAATGGCAGACTGTGCCTAATTGAAATACAACCCCGGGCCCTAATAAATTTTCCCACTTCGGTCTTTGCGATGGATATGTGCGTCATTAAAACACAGTGGTCGCAAGTCTGACTCCAAATTGCTCACAATTTACTAGTAGATGCACTGCAACAACTACAGCCACCAGCAGATCAACCAGAAATCAAATATATATAACGCTACTGTAGGCGTAATTAAGCCGTTTGTATTCTCCTATGGCTATTTTCTAGCCAAGTATTACAGCACACTACTATGCCAGATGAGATGACGCTGAGTTATGAAAAAAATAAACGTAAAATAAAAAAGGAAATGGCAGACTGTGCCTAATTGAAATACAACCCCGGGCCCTAATAAATTTTCCCACTTCGGTCTTTGCGATGGATATGTGCGTCACTAAAACACAGTGGTCGCAAGTCTGACTCCAAATTGCTCACAATTTACTAGTAGATGCACTGCAACAACTACAGCCACCAGCAGATCAACCAGAAATCAAATATATATAACGCTACTGTAGGCGTAATTAAGCCGTTTGTATTCTCCTATGGCTATTTTCTAGCCAAGTATTACAGCACACTACTATGCCAGATGAGATGACGCTGAGTTATGAAAAAAATAAACGTAAAATAAAAAAGGAAATGGCAGACTGTGCCTAATTGAAATACAACCCCGGGCCCTAATAAATTTTCCCACTTCGGTCTTTGCGATGGATATGTGCGTCACTAAAACACAGTGGTCGCAAGTCTGACTCCAAATTGCTCACAATTTACTAGTAGATGCACTGCAACAACTACAGCCACCAGCAGATCAACCAGAAAACAAATATATATAACGCTACTGTAGGCGTAATTAAGCCGTTTGTATTCTCCTATGGCTATTTTCTAGCCAAGTATTACAGCACACTACTATGCAAGATGAGATGACACTGAGTTATTAAAACAATAAACGTAAAATAAAAAGAAACTGGCAGACTGTGCCTAATTCTACTCAAACCCCTAATAAATTTTCCCACTTTGGTGTTTGAGGTGGATATGTGTGTCACTAAGAGCTAAACACAACGGTAGCAAGTCCCCCTGCTAATTCCTCACAATATGGTACTAGCTGCAAATAAAAAAAATAAAAAATTATAACGTTATTGTAGCCCTAAGAAGGGCTGTTGGGTTGTTGTAGAATCACTCCTGCCTAACAGTAAGCTAATAGAACACCCTAACGCTTTCCCTGACCAGCAGCAGCTCTCTCCCTAGCGGCATCCAGACAGAGAATGATCCGAGCAGCGCGGGCAGCGGCTAGTCTATCCCAGGGTCACCTGATCTGGCCAGCCAACCACTGCTATCTACGTGTAAGGGTACCACGTCATGCTGGGTGGAGTGCAGAGTCTCCTGGCTTGTGATTGGCTCTGTTTCTGGCCGCCAAAAAGCAAAACGGCGGGAGCTGCCATTTTCTCGAGCGGGCGAAATACTCGTCCGAGCAACGAGCAGTTACAAGTACACTAATGCTCGATCGAGCATCAAGCTCGGACGAGTATGTTCGCTCATCTCTAATCTTTAAGGAATGGCTACAGAATTTGTATTTGGTAAATTCTGCAGTTATTCTACTATGTGTGTAGACATTCTAATAGTCTCTGACAACATATATATATATATATATATATATATATATATATATATATATATATGTAAATAATCTCTACTAGATATATATTTTTCCAAAACTTGATATTATGTGTGCAGATTTTAAAGGGGACTATCCCCAGCATTATATATTTTATACATACACGTACCTGAATGAATTCCAGCACGTATTCTTAGCTGAGTGTTGGGCTTATGTGGTATTCGAAAAGTTTTGCACACAGCAACTAAGTCTAATGCCATACTTGCAATCTCACTCGCGTGGTAAATACCATTCTCTTTGGGAACTCCAGAAACAACCATATCTACATAGAATAAATAAATACATGTACTCTGGAATAATTAAAGAACAGGTTATATAGTACTGTTATATAACTTTTTAGGCACAAAAAGCAGCAGAATAAACATGTCAGAGTTGTGATAAATCCTCCCCCTCCCCTTTAAATGAAGTGCAGTATAATAGGACTAAATCTAAGCATTTGTATCTTTCATACAGTACAGTATATTCAATAAATGTATATCTTCAATAAAAAAGTGTTTGTATTTTATTTACAAACAAGTTGCTGGACATTAAAGGGAACCTGTCACCGGGGACCTCATTTTCACTAAAGGCAGATTGTTAAAGTCCATGACACCTGCAGTGCAAAAATGCCTCTCTGCCTTTTCTAAGCATTTGCATTACAATATAATTGTGTGTTATTACTCACCCTTGCACCCTGACAAAATCCTGACTGGGGTAGTCACAGGGGCTGTACTTTGGTTTGGATGCATTTCAAAACATGTGCCTTGTCTGTGTTACTCACTCCTCAGAGCATAGCCCCCACCTTTGTGCTCCTGTACAGCTCCACCTCCTGCTCCTTCTCAGAGCTCACAGCTTGGTCAGCCTGACATCAGTGGGGGATGGACAAGCTGTACAGGAGCACAAAGATGGAGGCTGTCTGCAGCTCAGACAAGTCACACATGTTGTTTTTGGAAATGCATCCAAACCAAAGTCCAGCCCATGTGACTACCCCAGGATTTTGTCAGGATGCAAGAGTAAGTTATAACACACAATTATATTGTAATGCAAATGCTTAGAAAAGGCAGAGAGGCATTTTTGCACTGCAGGTGTCATGGGCTTTTGCAATCTGTCTTTAGTGAAAATGAGGTCCCTGGTGACAGGTTCCCTTCAAGGATTTCTGTGTGTGTCTATATCTTTCATGTCTCTCACTATTCCCATATCTGATGCCTTTGTGACCCACTATTCATTGTGTTCTAGTAATAAGATTAAGAGCGGTAAGTTTAAGAGGGGTAAACAGCAGGGATAAAATAAAAATGGAGGTAGAGGCATTTTTCTCTAATACAATAAATAACAAGCTGTCTTGTATTTGCATGTGCTAAAAAGTATGTATTAAAAAGAACCTGACGATAGAAATCTGCTGTGATTTTCAGCAATCTTTCTTTAAGCAGAAGAAATATCTTACAAGGCTTCATATATTTAACAACATGTGTTTTTGTGCGGAGGGAATTTATTAAGACCGGCGGTTTGCATGCCAGTCTTTATATTCCCCCGCTAGTGTCCCAGATCTACTTATAGACTGTGGCCTATATGTGTATCCAGAAGGCATCTCCACTAGGGTTGAGCTATAGTCTCCGCAAGTTTTCTGGTGAAGGCTATAGTAAATATTGTGTGTTGGGTATTCACGCTTCCACCTGCCTCATGCTCAGCCCACTGCAGCCCCCAAAGTGACCTAATAAGCCACTACCAGTATGTTGCCAAGGAGCTGAACACCTTCCAGATTGTGTTTCTTTCATGACCCAGTGTGGTGGTCTCATCCAGAAAATCAATTTTGAAGTGAGATGTGAATTTGTTGTAAGTCAAGGAGGCAGAGTTTTAACACTGTAGTGATGCTCTCTCTTCCTCAGAAAGCCCTCTTAACTTTAATGAAGGCGCGGAGGGGTTCAGAGCTCCTAACTTTAATTTCAGTGTTAAACTCTCCACCTCCTTGACTTTATACAACCATTTTACATCTCACTTCAAAGTTGATTTTCTAGATGATGCCACCCCACTGGACCATGAAAGAAACAAAAACTAGGAGGTATTACACTGTTTGACATTACACTGGTAGTGGTTTATTAAGCCAATTGCTGATGACAGGTTCCCTTCAAGGCATTATATATGTTGCCTAATTTTCTCATCTCAGCTTCTTTGGGTGTGCTTTGGACACTCTTCTGTATTTTGTAGGTCAAATTTATTATAGTACTTTAGGCTTGATAAATGTGGTATAAAAGTGTCAACCACAGTCTTCCTACTACCTCATTTACAGAAAAGATACAGAAAATAAAGATAACATATCTGCGCCGTTTGCAGAGCTTGCCAAGGAAATGTTGGAACGGCAAGCTAAAACACTGAAACCATTACAAGCAATATTAAGGTGCCTTAAAAATAAATAATGTGATCTAATATAATGTCACACTGATCAACTCTATTTATACAAATATACACTCACCGGCCACTTTATTAGATACACCTGTCCAACTGCTCGTTAACACTTAATTTCTAATCAGCCAATCACATGGCGGCAACTCAGACTGCATTTAGGCATGTGGACATGGTCAAGACAATCTCCTGCAGTTCAAACCGAGCATCAGTATGGGGAAGAAAGGTGATTTGAGTGCCTTTGAACGTGGCATGGTTGTTGGTGCCAGAAGGGCTGGTCTAAGTATTTCAGAAACTGCTGATCTACTGGGATTTTCATGCACAACCATCTCTAGGGTTCACAGAGAATGGTCTGAAAAAGAAAAAACATCCAGTGAGTGGCAGTTCTGTGGGCGGAAATGCCTTGTTGATGCCAGAGGTCAGAGAAGAATGGACAGACTGGTTCAAGCTGATAGAAAGGCAACAGTGACTCAAATCGCCACCCGTTACAACCAAGGTAGGCAGAAGAGCATCTCTGAACGCACAGTACGTCGAACTTTGAGGCAGATGGGCTACAGCAGCAGAAGACCACACCGGGTGCCACTCCTTTCAGCTAAGAACAGGAAACTGAGGCTACAATTTGCACAAGCTCATCGAAATTGGACAGTAGAAGATTGGAAAAACGTTGCCTGGTCTGATGAGTCTCGATTTCTGCTGCGACATTCGGATGGTAGGGTCAGAATTTGGCGTCAACAACATGAAAGCATGGATCCACCCTGCCTTGTATCAACGGTTCAGGCTGGTGGTGGTGGTGTCATGGTGTGGGGAATACTTTCTTGGCACTCTTTGGGCCCCTTGGTACCAATTGAGCATCGTTGCAATGCCACAGCCTACCTGAGTATTGTTGCTGACCATGTCCATCCCTTTATGACCACAATGTACCCAACATCTGATGGCTACTTTCAGCAGGATAATGCGCCATGTCATAAAGCTGGAATCATCTCAGACTGGTTTCTTGAACATGACAATGAGTTCACTGTACTCAAATGGCCTCCACAGTCACCAGATCTCAATCCAATAGAGCATCTTTGGGATGTGGTGGAACGGGAGATTCGCATCATGGATGTGCAGCCGACAAATCTGCAGCAACTGTGTGATGCCATCATGTCAATATGGACCAAAATCTCTGAGGAATGCTTCCAGCACCTTGTTGAATGTATGCCACGAAGAATTGAGGCAGTTCTGAAGGCAAAAGGGGGTCCAACCCGTTACTAGCATGGTGTACCTAATAAAGTGGCCGGTGAGTGTATATAGTCTCAATATAGTGTATATATATATATATATATATATATATATATATATATATCTTTTATGCATAAAAAATTTACCCCTTCTTTTGGTTTAAAAAAAATGGTGTTGAAGGGTGGATATTCACTTTAAGGGTATGTTGACAAGTACAGTAGCTAATGAGATGTACATTTTAGTTTTGGGTGGAGATCTTCTTTCACCTTTTTATGTGTAGATAAGAAAAGTAATTGTTTCTGCACAACTTATTTTTATTATAAAAGTTACTTACAGGCATCACCTATTGTCTCCACTTTATACACATCATAGTTGTCAATGATGTCATCAAAGGTAGTGTAGAGTTTGTTAAGGAAATCTACCACCTGGTAAGGGGTACTGGTGCTTGATAAATGAGTAAAACCAACAATGTCACTAGAAAGATACAACAAGCACATAATGCATTTGTTAAAAAACTTATTGCATCATGACGTATTGTATAAAAAGGCAAACCTAGCTCCACATATTCACCTGTCAATTCAGTGGACATTTGTTAGGGGGTTTTATAATTATACCTAATGGGGCGTCACGGATTAAGGGATATAGCAAAATGTGCAACGTTGCTATCCTAGGTACACTAGAATACTGAACAATTACAATAAGAAAATTAAAAAAATGAATGAGAGAATGTGTTATTTTGTTATCCTAAGTATATTTAAGGGAATACACCTTTAAGATATTGCTTAGCACCAACCCGTTGTACATTTAAGAATGATTATATAGAATTATTGAACATTTCATATATTTAGTTGTTGAATTTTGGTTTTTGGTATTGTTTGTCAAACTTACCCTGTTGCTGACAATGCATCACATGTACTAAACGGTGTTATACAGTACTGAGAAAAGGGGCTGCTATCTACCAATTCCAACTTGTCAGAGGCTCACTACACTCTAAGATGGTTGTCTGAAACCCCTGAAATTGGTAGGTTCAGATATTTTTTGTGACCTTTAGAGATGGGTTATATCCTTCCTAAGTGGCTGCATTTTAGCATTATCTCTTCTAAAATTTCATTTAACCATGGTATAGTATTTTTATTCTGCAGTATTTTGGAAGGGAGATACAGGGGAACATTTATCAGTGTCTCACATTAGACCATGGTAGAGTAGGACTAGATAGTCTTCTGCTAGCCCAATAGATTTATAACGGTGTCTGATACTGGATGAGAAATCATGGAATAGCTGAAGATTGTTGAGTTTTCTTTTGCACAATCTACTAGCTGCTCTGGTTCACTGTGCCAAATTTTGTAGCAATGAGTTTATAAAGACAAACACAAACAGGAGCACCTTCTATGAGGCAGAATGACTCCTACTCTGAAAACATAGAAAAGTTAAAATAAATAATTGACCACCAATGTAATATGTAAACAAAAAGCTTAGACACCTGGATACATATATAAGGACATTACTGTTATTTTTGTTTTATGTCCTATTGTAATTAACAGACTACTACATGATGACTTTCCTTAGTTCTGTACTGCCCATATGTAAAGTATGTCCTAATTTCACAAAAAAAACTATAAAACAATTAATAAAAACTAGAGATGAGTGAGCACTAAAATGCTCGAGTGCTTGTTACTCGAGTCAAACTTTTCCCCGATGCTGGTATTGAATAACGAACCCCATTGAAATCAATGGGAGACTCGAGCATTTTTCACTGAAAGAACACATTGAAAGAACATTAAAGAACACATTGCAGATGTTTGCAGATCTTTTCATTGGAAAAACACATTGAAAGAACACTGAAGAACAAATTGCAGATGTTGCCGTACATCTGCTAACTTATCCGAAGACACGCATGCAGAACGGTGTTCTTCACAATAGTAAGTGAAGAACAATATGTGTGAAGAACACATTGCAGATGTTTCCGTATACATCTGCAATGTGTTCTTCACTGTGTTCTTCACTTAAATGATCCTGTGTTCCCAGTGTTCACTGTTTTCATTGTATTCTTCACTGTTCTTCACTGTGTTTTCTTAAGTAAATGCTCGATCTCGAGCAGGCGAAATTCTCGTCCGAGCAACGAGCCGTTTCGAGTACTCTAATACTCAAACAAGCATCAAGCTCAGATGAATATACTCGCTCATCTCTAATAAAAACAACAAAATAGAAATGCTCCTATTCTTGCATTCAAATATTACATTATGTCACATAATTTAAAAATGCTCTACTATATTTTCTACATATCTGTGGAAGTGCTAGCTCCCACACTAAAGGAGCCCTCTGTGAAGATCATGCTTAAAATATATAACTCCTAACATTATTTTTGTGTCAGTGACCGGACTGGAGATCCACAGTAGTTATGTGGGATTATTAATGGCTGTAAGTATGAAATATCTCCAGAGCAACTACCTAAAGGTTAATCAATCTTATAATATTCACAGATGAAAGGATGTGTCCTTGTAAAATGTGCCTATGTGACCTGGGTTAAAAACATATTACTTTTTATCTAATGTATCCTTAAAGGGGTATTCCCACGAAGACAAGATTCTTAAATATATCAGGATAACAAAATAACACATTCTCTAATTCACTGTTATTAACAAAAATACAGCATTTCATAAATATAATTCCAACCCGTCTCTAACAGTCCTGGTGTTTACACATTTGTTTGCAACAGGATCCAATGGTAAATCTTCTGACTATGGTCAGATTCTTCTCATAAATAGTTTCTCTTATCTGCACACTGCAGTGCTCTCTGCCTCCTGCCCATCACCCCACAATACAAGACCAGCTTAGGCACAGGCATTTCCTGTTAGCAAGCAGCAGTGGCAGCAGTGTAGAGAATTACTCTAAAAGCTACAGATAGATAAGGTCTTTATAGTAGAGCTGACTCTGCATTTTATTGATTAGGTGAGTTAGCAGAGTTGAGAGTGTTCTTAGCCCACATTTACTAAGGAGTTTGCACCACTTTTCTGTCTGGCTTTGCAATGAAAAGAATGTGCAAACTGCTTGCACATGTATTTATAAAGTGTCTGGGCCAGTTTTGTGCTACGGCTGCACTGTGTCTGACAAAACAGAAAAAATGCGCACCTAAAGGGGCGTGTTAGATCTTAGTCGGAGTTTGCGGCACATTAATTACTGACGTGCGTCACAATTCTGTCTGCGCATGAGCAAAATACACGAAAAAAAAAATGCGCACACTTCCAGAGCAGTGCAAGGGGCGCCAGATTAATGAAGACTATGCACCATTTTTGATTAATCTTGCACACTCCATAGGCAAACTGCGCAAAGTGCAGTTGCACTAATTCTAAAAGATGTGTGCTATTGTGCTTTATATCCATCTTATTGATCTCATCATCTCTCATCTGTCCTGTCTCATCTTTCTTTTTCTGTGTCAAAACTAGTAGAATGTTCAGAAGCTAAATGAAAGTGCAGATAAAACCTGTACCCTGATAATCTAAGCACATTGTCAGCACACAGCATCTCATAGCATAGAGGAATCATAATGTGTCTGCTTAGAAATTCCCTGCCCACACTCTGAAATCTTACATTGACCTGTCTGTGGAGTGTTAGGGCCAAAAACTGCAATAAAACTGACTAAAATTGCAAAGTAAGGGGATAAAAATGATCTTTATTGATCATTAGAGGATTCAAATTTGAAAACTTTCTTTAATGGAAAAACCCCTTTAGCTGTAACTGTTTAAAAATAAAATGTAGTATCAAAGCAGAAAAAAACCTGGTGGTTGTATTTGCTTAGAAAGTCTGCAACTGCACAAGATGGAGGGATGGCTGTCAGTGACAGTAGGAAATCCCAAAGATAAGCCAGGAATGGTTTATTACCCCCCCCTGCCTAGAATAAATAAATGAATAAATAAAAACCCAAATCTGTATAAAAAGTAATGTTGCCACAAACCCACATCCCCCTATTGTTACTTTATATCCCGGCCCCCATTGACACAAACTAATTGTCATGTTTATATACAAAAAGTTACATTAACGTTTATTAAAAAATATTGTAGTAGGTCTAAACCATTTCTTACCAAATGTGTCACCAACACATGAACCCTTTCTTTCACTATAAAACTATACTATATTTTTTTGGAATTTATAATGAAAATTTTTTAAATTCTCTATCTCTCTTTTTATATGCAAGAAACATATTATATAATTATGTAATGCACATTTCACCCTAGCCACAAAGTTTAATCATTGACGTTTGTAAAATCTGTGAGTGTTTCTTTTTCAGCAGTCCTCTCATTTACACCACAGATAAGACAGGACAGCAATAGAAGATAACTACTCAGCAGAAACAGCATCACTGAATCCCCTAATGACAAAACACGATGGCCCTGCTTTTCTACTACCTTTCATCTGCACAGAGTATGCCTAGAAAACTCTCCCTGGACCACAATGAGGAATATTACTGGCCATGAAACTGTTATGCATATTGCTAAATACTTATAACATGGCAGAGAAAAAGTACATTAAAACGGAAAATTACCAGCTCACAGCAGACTTGTAGTACTTTAAAACGGAAAATTACCAGCTCATGTTTGTCATGATTAAGAGCGGAGCCTCCGCTCGAAACGCGTAGACACCAAGACGCAAAAAATGTATTGGAACCTTTTATGATGCGTGTAGAATAAAGTCTTGTTGAATTGGATTTTTGGCTGGACCGTGACCTTTTTTCGCATTTGGAGAGAAAAAGTACAGACAAGATGGCAGCCCCTATTGTGGCTCCTGTTGTTGTGCTCACTGGGGATCTCAGCAGGCCGGCAATAGATGACATTTAGGGGAAAATCATTTTAAAGGGGGTTGCCCACCAAAGAAAATTCTCAAATTTAAATCCCCTTGTGATGTTTACGCAATAAAGATTATTTTTACCCCTTACTTTACAATTTTAATCAAGATGGAATTATATCTGTAAAATGCTGTATTTTTGTTAATAACAGTGAATTAATGAATGTGTTATTTTGTTATCCTGAGTACCTATAATTAACTTGTCTTAGTGGGAATACCCCTTTAAGCGTAGGATGTCTTCTAAAGTCAATAGATATAAATCACCAATAGGATTGTAGTTTTGGTCATAGTTTTATAGTTGATATTTATTTTTAAAATCCTACCTGAAAAACACAGTTGCGCTGCTATAACTCTGAGCTTGTGAAGGTTTCCCTTGTCTTAGATCATCTGCAACCTGTTTCGGTAGCATGCCTTGATGAAAAAAAAAATCAACAGTATTATATACTGCTACAAATTATCAATATTAGAAAAACTATAGAAATCTATTTTCACAATGGAACTTTGTGAACTTTAATCTAATTTATGTTGCTCTCTAAAAAAAAACTAGTGATCAATTTGTCATTATTGCCACTGTCATTTTTTCACCCTCACAATCACTTCCTTCCATAGTTTGTGCAGGCCAGTCACCTGCATACCTATGGGAGGTAAGTTATGTACATTTTCCAGAATATAGTAGAGGTGGCACTCACCGATGTAGATATAAACTTCCTTTATTGAAAGATGTAGCACATAAGTGCAGAGCATGGTCTAAGCACTTTCTTTTTAGAGCCATTGACGCCTACATGTATCGATACTATACGTGCAGTACTTGGCAGGTGAACAGCAACCTGTCAATGATTTGAATGATTTACATGTTTTTCTATGAGTTTCCATCTACTTCCTTTTATGTTTTCTTTTCCTGTCCATTTTGATCATTCATTGGTTACGAGGTCTACGCTAGATAAGATAGAAATGTTGGTATTTGTCATGTTGGATCACTTATAAACATGACTGCTAAGACATAGCTTTTACTCTGTTATTGTCAGCACCTGTCCAGCAAAAGCGCAACCACAACCAGGCTTGGCGCTAGCTGTCAGACTGGGATAAACCACCCTAGTAAGGGCGAACCCACTATCAGGAACCTAACTTTGTATCTACATCGGTGAGTACCGCCTCTCTCTACTATATTGTGGAATACTTCAAAGGACTTTTTGTATAATGTTGAACACCATTAGATGATACATAGTATATCATCCACGGCTCCATCTAATATATGCCTACCGCTGCTTCCTTTCCTGAAGTCCGACACTGCTAGTGTATTTCTGTTGGATCATCTACATTTTCCACCTGCTCAGCAAAGTTTGTAGCAACTGAGTTTTGCAATGATGCAATATTGCACCTAATTTTTTCTTTAGAATCCAGATATTGTCGTTTGAAAATGTTGCACTTTTTGGTGCCAAAAATGTTTGCACTCCTGTGTTGGCATAGGGAAAATTTGCAAGAAAAAAAAAGTTGCAAAAACTTCTTTGCCAGATTATACACCCACAAAGATAAATCAAAAAAGCCCTAGCCCCCACCCCAAAAAAAGTCTATAAAATAGATGACCCCCATGGCTATTAATAATTAGAACAGATTAAAACTGATCTGCCATCATAGATTTAGAGAAGTTCTGCTGATTGGTGGGATTGATGTCACCAGAATCTAACTGAAAATGTTTTTACTACATATCCTAAAATCAACATAGAAATACTGTAGTTGTAGTATTATACATTCAGTAAACATTGAAGGAAAGGAAAATTGACTTACTGTATAAAAGACGGTCAGTTTTTTGTTTTTCATGCATTAGATCTTGAGTTCGCTCTGCAACTAATAGCTCCAGATGTTTACTATATTTTTCCATCTAATGTAAAGAATAACATTCATTCATTATCCAGAACTGTCCCTGTATACATGGTACAATAATACAGCCACTTTAACAGCAACGTTGTGTGACATTTAAGGGAACAATGCATCATCTCCTTTTAGAAGAAAAAGGCTCTTCAGCTTACAAACCAAGGACTGTTTGCATAGGCTAGCCATATTTCCATAACATTTAACAATAACCATACATATTAAAAAACATTTTACTGTCTGATTTATCTAAAATATCATTTTATTATAATTAATATTACTTATTTTTGAACACCATTATTTTTCGATTTTATTCAATTATGTGAGTGACTGTTATTCAAATGGTTTAAAGTATAATGACCAGTGGCTAGTGTAAAGGGGACTGAAGAATAACCTGTGATTTATTGTTAAGTTATTTATTTATGTTTTAATCTGTTTTACATTGTTCTTTGTGTTCAGTTTTTTTTTCTTCTGATTTTGGCATTTTGTTGTATTTCCAATTTGAGGATATTTACATGGTATATTGGAATTTCCAAATGACGAATGTCCCTGCATTTCTAATCATCCACCTTTGCTTTTTTTAGAGTTTCAGTTGATGCCTATGCTTATGTTTAAATTATTGTTTGTTCTTATCCTCACTCAACAGATGGATTTTGTTATACTTAGTGAGGTTGGGGGAATCTACAGAATGGATCTAATCATTTTTGAATTACCTCTTATTTAGCTTTTAACTTGGAAAACCAACTAAATACCCAAAAAGAAGGAAGAGATTACCATCTTGCGTTTGAATTTGGCTTTAAATTATTAGAGTGTCATATTTATTTTTGCAAATTAAATAGGTGTTCAGTAGACATGTCTTATGGAAAGATCCCACTTAGCAGAGGAAATTAAATTATATGATGTATTAGGCAGTTCCCCAATGCAGGGTCAAGACCAAGCAATTAATCTTCTTACACCTTGACCGTAGGGATGTAGTCACATAGTGAAGATGCAATTCAGTCTTATCTAAAACTGCAAAGTAAGACAAACCGTTGCATTAGGAGCAGACTAAAGCTCTGGTGAACTAGTGATGGGAATACTGCATAGACTGAAATAGAGCTTCAGCATTCAGGAATCAAAGTAATGTAGTCATAGAAGTATTTTTGACTAAGAGGAAATGATGGTGCAGTTTAGACTAATGTCTTACTGCAGATTATATATTCCTGAAAAACTAACATAGGTTTATAGAAAATTATAATTACATTTTATTATAGAAAAATAAAGGCTAGCACCCCTTTGGGTATAAGAGCTTAAACTCCAACAGTGTTCAAACACCCTAGAGGCCAAAAATAATAACAGTTTGTTTTTTTCATTAAAAAAAGATCTAAAATTCAAATCACTCCCATTTTTGTAGAAAGCATAAAAATAAAGTAAACCATAAACACAGTTAGGGCTGTGCGCCAGTTTTCTGTCAGACTTTGCACATTCTTTCAGATGCAAACTGTGCCAAATTTGTGTCACACGCACTCGTTTTGTGGCAAAGCTGCGCTATTCTTCATGCGACACAAATTTCTGCACTGAAGTCGGACCGTGCACCAGATTTAACAAGCAAAGTCCGACAGAAATGTGTTACACGCCCTATGTTAAAGGTGCACCCAAAAAAAGTGGTGCACTCTCTAGGGGCAATGTAGAGAGCGCATATTCATGCAGAACGTGTGCCAGAAGTCTTAAATATGGTGCTATCTGCACTATACACAGGCAAACTGCACAAAGTGCAGTTAGCAATGTTCTTAGTAAATGTGCACCAATAGCTATCCTTGCATCATAAAATGTCTGAAATATTCAAATAATTATCCCATACAGTGAACCCCATAACCAAAAAGAATGTCCAATGTCTGATTTAATGATTTTTCTGCATTTCAATACCCAGAAATATTTAAATTAAAAGTTATTAAAAGGTTGGACTTAAAATTAAAAGTTCAGCTTGTCCTGCCCAGATGTTACACAACATATTATTTTTTGGTTAAAAGATTAAAACATTACTAGAACAATCTAATTTTGGTATATTGGTACATTTTTGTAGCTGTAAAGAAGCTGTCCTGTTTTAGCAAATAAATATTCTTGTTTGTATACTCAATAATCATAACATTTTACCAATATACTTTCAGTATCAATTCCTTTTTTAGATCTTTGCTTGATGTAATTCAAAAGGAAACTTTATTATTTATTTTATGTGGATAAAAAACAAGTTCAAGCTCATGTAAAGCTACCCAAGTGAACGGCTTGTTACAAGGCTGAGCTTTGATTTTCTGATCCACTGGTTATAAACCATAAAGGTTCTTATTAGAGATGAGCGAGCACTAAAATTCTCGAGTGCTCGTTATTCGAGACAAACTTTTCCTGATGCTCGAGTGCTCATTTTTCAAAGGGACCATGGTTCGGGAATAAAATGTGTTATTTAATTGAAAAAGAATGTCTTCTCATAAGTTTGCAGATGTATGCAAACATCTGCAATCTATTCTTCACTGTTCCGCGCGTATATTATCTCTCGACAAGTTAGGAGATGTGAAGAACAGTGAAGAATAGAATAAAAACAGTGAACACAGTGAACACAGGATCATTTAAGTGAAAAACGCAGTGAAAAACACAGTGAAGAATAGATTGCAGATGTTCGGCACATCTGCTTACTTGTCGGGAGATACGCTGTCCCGGGATCCGCTCCTCTTCTTCCACTGAAGTCTCCCCGATCTCTCTGCCCTTCCTGATGTCTATGTCCTGGCTCCCCGATGTCTCTGTCCTGGATCCACAATGTCTCTGTCCTGGCTCCCCGATGTCTTTGTCCTGGCTCCCCGATGTCTCTGTCCTGGCTCCCCGATGTCTCCGTTCTGGCTCCACGATGTCTCCGTTCTGGTTCCCCGGTGTCTCCGTTCTGGCTCCCCAGTGTCTCCGTTCTGGCTCCCCAGTGTCTCCGTTCTGGCTCCCCGATGTCTATGTCCTTGCTCCCCGATGTCTATGTCCTGGCTCCCCGATGTCTATGTCCTGGCTCCCCGATGTCTATGTCCTGGCTCCCCGATGTCTATGTCCTGGCTCCCCGATGTCTCCGTTCTGGCTCCCCGATGTCTCTGTTCTGGCTCCCCGATGTCTCCGTTCTGGCTCCCCAGTGTCTCTGTGCTGCTCCCCGGTGTCTCTGTGCTGCTCACCGTGTTCTTCAATGTGTTCTTCACACATATATATATTGTTCTTCACATGCCATTTCGTCCGCACCGTTTCGCGCGTATCTTCCGACAAGTAAGCAGATGTGCCGAACATCTGTAATCTATTCTGCACTGTGTTTTTCACTGTGTTTTTCACTTAAATGATCCTGTGTTAACTGTTTTTATTCTATTCTTCATTGTTCTTCATTGTGTTTTTTTAATTAAATGCTCGATCTCGAGCATGGGAAATACTCGTCCAAGCATCAAGCTCGGACGAGTATACTCGCTCATCTCTAGTTCTTATATAATAACAGCAAACTGTATAATATTTCATCATACAAACCATAGGATTTATTTGTGGGAAATGGACAGCCCCTTTAATGCTACTGTATCATGATGTAAAATTTGCACATGAATCTGCAATGTGTGCATGAGGTTTTCTTCACTAACCTGAAAATACAATGCTTATTAAAAGAGGTGTAAAATTAAACAAAAATGTAACCAGTGGTACAACCCCGGATTCTTTACTCCTATAGTCCAATAACAGGCATGAGCCAATCATGTGTGCAAAAATAGTGATTAGCCTTCAGTGATCAAGGGAGCCTTACTGCTTCCTCTCTATGAGCTAGAAACAGAAGGAATGGGGGTAGCACTTGGAAAGCAGCACCAGGGGCAGTTGAGAAGGTCTTAATTTTTTTTAAAATAAACCATCTGTGTTACCATTACTGTTCCCTTTTGGGATTTAATTTTAGTCAATACTGTTATTGACAGAAAAATTGATATGTAAGTGAATATTGGACCTCCAAAACAATGACAGACGATTTTCTGTATTGCACAGATTGTCAGTACAGTATACATGAAGTTGTCTCTGAAAAACTGCTGCCTGTATGTTAGTAGTAATTCCCTAAAATAATATTCCTAAACTTTTACTATTAGGTACAAGAATACAGGAGGATAGCCTGGGGGATTATTAATTCCCTATGGCTGTCTAAGTATTCATTAGTGATGAAATTACTATTTTATAGGTTATATTGTACAAATATGTATGCCACCCCCTTAGAGAATATGTTATTTTAAAGCCACAAACCTGACAAACCTAATTCAGGATAATTACACAGCCCATATTTGAGGGATTACATGTCAACCAGTAGCTGTAAACCCCTGTATATGTCATACTGTTATTTGTGTCATTTTTATGTATTAAATTCAACTAGGTTTCCTAGTGTGTTGTTCTTTTAATGGTCAATTTTGTATAAGGCCTCATGCATACAAATGTGTGCACTTTGCAGGCAGCAAGCAGGGGAATTTGATGGGCAAAGACAAGCAGGAATAGGACCTGCTCTATGTGGCAGTCAGCTTGATGGGCATAAAGCAAAAGAAAGTAATGGGAATGTGCATTAGCTTCAAAGAAAAAGACGATTAAATATTCTTGAGGCCTAAGTCTGTAGTGTATACTACACTGTAAGAATTAATTGTGAACTATTTTAATTTATCTATATATACATTTTTTCAGTTGGATGTTATTAAAATATATAACTGTTTAAGGCTACATTCAGGCCCTACTGTAGCATGGCGGGCACACGTCAGCACCAGGGAGATGGCGCCGCTCACCCCTGCCCCTCTCCATAGGGATACATGGTGCACGGCGCCGTATGCCGAGAAAAGATAGGACATGTCCTACCTTTTCACGGCTACAGAACGGTAAGGTGCCCCATGTGTGCTGCACTGTACCGCTCCCGTATGACGCCACACACCCATTGCCAACTTGCTCTACTAGAGCAGGTTGTTTTCTCATATAAAGTGACCAGGAGTTACTGCACGTCCCACAGCCATCCAGTTAATGAACACTGAATCCAGGTGGTCAGGTAGGGTGTGGTAGCATGTGTGCGGTCGCTGCTGCCAGAGTGGAGGGTATACCCCTTTAAGCTGAATACTGTAAACCCTCTTGGTGTTGTACGCATGATTAAAAGTCATCCTTATTAATAAAAAGTTGGCTAACCGTCCCTACCCAGCACTGATTGACAGCTTTTTTATCCTATATATATAGGATTTTGTATTGCATTGGGAATAGTGCAGCTGCGACACAAATGTGTCTTATGTAACAAACGTTATAAATACATTTGCAAACAGTTTGCACTAAGAAGAATGTGCAAAGTCAGAAAGAAAACTGGTGCAAAGCATTTAATAAATCTGGGCCAATATGGTCCTGCACACGAAAGCCACTTATGCACTATTGCGAGAAACTGTCTTAGCCTCAGTCATGGGCAGGAATAGACCCTAAGAAAACAGCTTATCTACTGCTTAATATACAGGCAGTCCCCGGGTTACATACAAGATAGGGTCTGTAGGTTTGTTCTTAAGTTGAATGTGTATGTAAGTCGGAACTGTATATTTTATCATTGTAATAGTAACAATAAAGCTTCATTACAGACACCTGTGATAACTGTTACAGCTGATCATTGTAGCCTAGGACTAAAGCACAATAAATTACCAATATCCAGAGGTCGGTTTGTAACTAGGAGTTGTATGTAAGTCGAGTGTTCTTAAGTAGGGGACCGCCTGTAGTGGGAAAGCCAATCCTACCAACAACTAAATCGGTAAAAAAACATTAGATCATCCATCTTTCCTAGTTTCAGATATTACTGAGCAACACCTGAACATATTTGTTAGCAAATAGAGAGAAATAAACATCAATGTTTGTCCCCAGTAAGTGTGCTTGAATTATCAGTCAAAGTACATTTGTGAGGCGTAAGTCTTTTAGGAAATAAATCAGCCTCCATCTAATACAGAGTGAAAGACTAAGTTGTATAATTCATACAGTGTAATGTGACAGAGCCATCTGCTTTTCCCACATTTCATTGGTGCCATAAATACTACATTATAACTGGTACATAAATGCCATAAGACAATCAGCACCATCTGTGCTTCATAAAACAAAGGACTTGTTCTGTAAATTTCATGCTGTAAGACTTTCAGCTCCGAGCTAGAAATGCATCAAAGGAAAAAACAAATTTTAATGCTGAAATAAATTCTTATGGTAAAAAATTTATTCCACAATAAGAGTTAATATAATTTATCCCGTCATACATTGATGTTATATATAATAAAATGAACCTCTTGTATTTTAATGTCAATTGATGCATTCATCAATTACAAATACTAATGTTGTCTGTGGTCAGCCCTGAAAGCTGCAAGTAAATTGTATTAAAGGGGTTTTCTGGGTCATATATCCACTAAGAATCTTTCATGCAGTACCAGCATGCCACTACATAGTAGTTGGAGTAGAAAGCTTATTCAATTCTGGGCCTGCAGTTCTGCCACCTTGTCTGTACACAATAGTGGAGCTACTTCCTGCTCAGAATTTAGGGTAGGGGAGTGCTGGCACTTCTGCAGTCCACTGATTGACCATGATAATGGCAATCACTAATTACCTATTTTAGGGATTGTTCAGTAGGAGTTATGCAGCCTAAAAAACTACATTTACAATGCAATAAAGCACCTATACACTTTTAGTACAGTTTACAAAAATAAAAAGCATATGTCTATAGAGGGTGCAGTCACATTTTCTAGGGCAAAAATAGGGCAGGAGTCACAGTCATTTACATTTAGCAAATGCTCTTTGAAAGTTTTAATGGTAAAAGTGCACATGGTGCTTCATTGGATGGTATGTCCATTTCATAAAACAGGACCTACATCTTCAGTTTTTGACTCTAATGGATATAGTGTAATGGAACAAACTGGTTAAACTAAATCCTTTAATGAGTATTACATGACAACAGTGCCTTCCTCAGACTGTGTCAGGAACCTAATGAAGTTCACTGTGGCAATGTGTTCTTTTACTGATGGGTGCAATGGGATTGCTCAATGAAGGTCCAAGACCATAGATCTATACCAGTGGTGGCGAACCTATGGCACGGGTGCAAGAGGTGGCACTCAGATCCCTTTCTGTGGGCACTCAGGCCATTGTCCCAATTTCACCAAACAGGACCAAATCCACCAAATCTACCTGCAGTCCCAAGCAACTTAAGGGATGCTGCTCTCAGTGCTATTTTTTTATAGCGACAATTCATTGGCTGTTTGAAACTGCGGGAAATGTGAGGTGTTGAAAGAACTGCATTATCTTTGGAGGTCCTACTGTTGAACGCACCATTCTTCCTGGAGTGAAGCTACAATGATGGTCTGAACTTATTTGCCCACCTTCATTCAACTGTATTGGTTGCCTTAGGAGAGCCAATACAGTTGAATGATGTTGAAGAACTGGTAGCAATAAGTTACAGCTTGAAATGCCATGTTGGCACTTCATGGTAAATAAGTGGATTTTGGTTGTAGTTTGGGCACTTAGTCTATAAAAGTTTCGCCATTACTCATCTTATACCAAGCTACAAGGACTGGCAGCTACAAGCTCCCTGACTTCTTTAACTGATCCTATTGGGCATCTCACTGCTGTCTCACCCTCTTCTATTAGACAAAGGAAATGAAAAAATGACTTACTTACCTGTACATGGCCATTGAGTCGATCCCTCGTCGGTGAACATTCTAAGCTCTTGTTTTCACATTGTCCTCACAGCGTACATGATAAGTCATCATGTTGTTTCCCATTTCTTCCACTGATTTTCAATAACTAAAGCCATAAACTGCCACATACATCATACTGCCACTTACATAAAAACATGGGAGGCTTATGGTCTTTTCGCTCATTGCAGATTGTGCAGTAACTATACATTATAGAGATATACATACTCCATTAAACTCCATTAATGTCCAGCTGAGTTATGGAAACAACCAGGTAAATACATCTAATAGAGAAATGGTTATGATTTGGAGAACAATTTCTTAGACACTCTCAGTTACAATTGCAGAGAATTGAATATATGGAGGAAGAGGCAGGGACACCTTATACCTTGCCTTTCTAGGGCCCAGAAAAAAATATGTCTACCCTAATGGCTATTAGCACAGTGGTTTCCTTCGTTATTAAGAAACCATGCAAGAAATATATACATATTTTGACAGCAACAAACATAGCATTTTACTTTTCTACAGAGAGTAAACCCAAATCCTGGCCAAAAAATATATGAAGGGACAACAGATTGTACAATATCATCCATTAATGAAGATGTTTATCCCTTATTGCTTCCTCAACTAAATGTAATGTGTGGCTCCATAATGGGATCATGGGTCACATTTAGTTAAATTGACCACCTTAAAAATGAGATACGATCACCTCTGCTGGAGGGATAGCACAAAGAAAACAAATAGTTTTTGCATATAAAAAGTCTGGGAGTTACTTCATGAACTCTGAATTCTCAATAGTGTTTGCATGTCCACCTCTGCCAGTGTGAGTATGGGGTGGTCTTATCTAAGGACCGCTATCTCATTTCTAAGGGACAACATGGCTACATTCATGGCTACATATTTTTTATAACATGCGATTGAAGATATGTATATACTTGGCAGATAAATAAAATTAAAGGTGGATGTCCCAGATGTGAATACCCCTTTAAGATAAATAAAATCTAGTCCCATCAATAGTAATACATGTAATGTGCCTTGCCTAATATACCTTCCTGAATGTGATATAAAGTTCTAGAACACAAATAGAAGATATTATGCTAATTCTCCAAAAAGTCATGCGGGTACAACTCAGGTTTTCATCCTTAAACTTACCAGAGTCATCATCATGTCCACTGGGCTTACTTTATTTGGATTCATTTTGTACAGCAGTTTCTTTACTTGATCAAATGTTGGCCTCTGAGCAGGGTTCTGACTTCGGCACTGTCTGATCAGCTGTAGGTGAAATAAGATGTAGAGGAAATCCAGGGTCTTTTCCGCACAAGAAATGTATCAATGGCAGATTCACAATACAGATACATTACAGCATCCATGTGTACAGGGCACTGCCTGCTCTGATATCACAGAGAGAGGTCACCTTGGATTAACTTAATACACAGGCATAAAGTGATCTAAGTATTAGACAACACAAGTGCTTCCACACCGTGGCCTTCTGTTTTCCTATATCTATACTACACATTGCTGTATAGTACATAATAAGAGAACACTTCTCTCCATTTTACTATTTTTACACATACTACTAAATTACTGCATGCTAATTTTTAGTAATGCTATGTATTGACAGTATTATTTTATTAAAGGCATTTAGAACATTTATATGTGGTTTACGTGTAGAAATGGATACTTAATATCCATTAATATGAAAAAAAACGGACCGCTGCGTTATATTTTCTCACTTATTGTGATCCAAAGCTGCTTTTGGCTTCTGGAAAACTGAACGTGTGAATGCTCCCTCATGAGATACTAAACATAGAACAATCGGTGGAGGTGAGCGATATGTATTTTACATTTAATATAAGTTATGGTAACAGTATGCTACAATCTAGAAACTGTGGAAAGTGTTTTATTATTAACATAATATACCGTAAGAGGTTTGCTGATGGTAAAGTACTAACAAGGCAGACGTTCATGCAGGGTCAATTACCTACTCGTGATGAAGGGGCTGCTACAGATGGCTTTTTTAACCCGAGGCTAGTGGCCATCAATCTTTATGAACCCTATAGTTTAATAAGACTTTGTGGGGCACATGTATCACAGTTTTGTCTCTCTGAGGTGAATTTTAGAGACTATTGGCGGCTAGTTTTTGCACCTTATGTATAATCCCGTCTTTTTACTTGTGATACATGTTCAGTTTTTCCTATCCTGGCAGGTGCAAATTTTGGCTTCTTTTTGAGACTTTTTGTTGCAAATGTCTCAAATACACATGGACACAAGCCATGTGAGGGGGTTATATACAGGAGTGGACACTACTGATAATTTGGGATTTTGCATTTGCATTTTTAAACCTATTACAACAGCTGAGGAGAGTGGATTTCCCTAATCACATTACTGTTAACATTTGAATTTACAAAACGCATAGTAAACACAACGTTAACACATACGTTAACATGGAATTTATATAGCGTTTTGTAAACACAAATGTTAACAGTAATGAAATAAGGCAAATCAATCTCCTCAGCTGTTGTAATTGGTTTCAGAATGCATTATAAACACAATTGAACTCCTACGTGTGACCTCACCCTTAGATGTAACCAAAAGAAAAAAAAATGCAAAAATTAAACAATTTTGACAAAAGAGGTTACTGTGCAAAATGTTAAACAGTTAAAGCATGTGAAATAATTCCAATTTACATGTTAAAATTGGGTCCATGAAAAAAATATTCTTTTGCACCTGCCCTGGACCAGGTGCAGAATTGCGACAAAATTGGCGCAAATATGTCAAAATGTCTCACGGAACATCTGGAAAACAAAGATACATAAGGCACACTGCACAAGGTGTACTTGAAAAAGAACAGCGTTAAAAGTTGCAAAAATGGCAATTTGTCTAGCTGAAACTATGATACATATGCCCCTGTATGTTACTGAAAATTATATAGTATGTTCGGTACTTTATAGTATTGTAATATGTACATTGTGTAATGTAATAATAATGATAATAATCTTTATTTATATAGCGCCATCAAATTCCGTAGCGCTTTACAAATCAAATATATCCATAATATGAACACCGAGGCACCAAGAAAAAGTACTCACTCATAAGGCAAAATTCTAAACCTGTCCTGGGTAAGGAACTCAGTTTCCACAGAATTGAGAAAAATGAGTAAAGACTGTATATCAGGGACGTAACAACGTAAGCTACTATGGGGCCTGGGCGCACAGGGGCCTGAGATGGACGGGCAAAACATAATTGATTGATGTGCTCCCAGTCTGCCCCATATGTCCCTGCCGGCAGGATGCCAGAGCATACCATAACCCTGATTTAAGGAGCCTCCCAGGCCTTGGACATGCAGCTGAGATATAAATTGTTAATCATGCACCCATGGGCCCATCCCACTACCTCTCCTGACTGCAAGCTGCATATGAGGTAGGCAGGCCAGGTTGGGCTGGTAAGCTGCAGTCAGGAGAGACAATGGGATGGGCCAGCGGACACATCATTAACAAATTATAATTTGGCTGTCCATTACGGCCCATCCCACAATCTCTTCTGACTGCAGCTGTCCAGCTCGGCCTGCTTGCCTTCTCTAATACTTCCTCCTTCATGCTCAGGTCACGTTACACAACCCCCAACACCACGTCAGAATCGCACGTTTCCTCATTGGAACTCTTCCGTCATTTGAAGTGTATATAATTAATATTACATATGGAGATGTATGCATTGGTTTGTGTATATATGCTGTATATGTGTGTGTATATTTTATATATTGGACATGTATGTTTATATGCTGTTTATCTGTCTGTATGTTTTATATTCTGGATGTGTGTTTGTATATATTGTATATATCTTTGTATGTTGCATGTACTGGATGTGTGTGTAAATATGCTGTATATACTGAATATGTGTGTGTATATGCTGTATATGTGTGTGTATGTTGTATATGCTGGATGTGTGTTTATATATATATATCTTTGTGTATGTTGAATATATTGGATGTGTGGGTATATATGCTGTATATGCTGAATATGTGTGTATATGTTGCATATACTGGATGTGTGGGTATATATGCTGTATATCTGCCTATATGCTCTATATACTTAAATTGTGTATATATGCTGTATATGTATGTGTGTTTGTGTGTGTATGTTGCATATACTGGATGTGTGTGTATATATGCTGTATATGTGTGTGTATGCTGTATATCCTGGATGTGTATATATGCTGTATATGTGTGTGTATGTAGTATATACTGGATATGTGTGTGTATATATGCTGTATACTGTATGTGTGTATATGCCGTATATATACTGGATGTGTGTATATATGCTGTGTATGTCTTTGTATATGGCGTATATACTGGATGTGTGTGTATGTATGCTGTATATGTGTGTGTGTTGTATATACTGGATGTGTGTATATGCTGTATATACTGAATGTATGCGTATATGATGTATATGTGTGTATGTTGTATATATTAGATATGTGTGTATATATGGTGTATATGTGTGTATGTTATATATACTGGGTGTGTGTATATGCTGTATATGTGTGTATGTTGTATGCACTGGATGTGTGTGTATATATGCTATTTATCTGTGTGTATGCAGTATATGTGTGCGCATATGGTGTATATGTCTAAGTATGTGATGTGTATATACTATATGTGTGTATATAATGTGTATGTGCTATATAGCATTTGTGCAAATTTTATGTGTACATACTGTTTGTGTTTATATGATGTGTATAAATGTATGAATTTGTAGACACGTGTATGAGTGTATACATGATTGTGATTGCATAAAAGTGTGCACAAATATGTATATATTTTTTAAGAGGAAGGGGAGACTCAGCCTCTGCTGGTTACGCCCAGCTGTATATAGTATATCATCCCATTATAGCTTAGGCACAGTGAGTTATGATTAAGCTGATGTGGCTTACAATGATTTTTTTGACTTACATCAACATATTCAGATGGACAGGGGTGCACCAAGCCTGTCTGCTGCCTGAGGCGAGCCATAGAGAGACGCCCCCCCCCCCCCCGCCCATATACGTAATATATCAGGGAGTGTCAGGACCAGATCCATCATATTGGTTTGGTGTAAAAATAAAGCAATGCAAAATGCATACAACGCACCGCGATGTAGTATAAAATGCATACAGCGTACCGCGATGTAGTATAAAATGCATACAGCATACCACCATATAGTATAAAATGCATACAGTATACCGCCATGTAGTATAAAATGCATATAGCATACTGCCATGTAGTATAAAATGCATACAGCGTACCACCGTATAGTATAAAATGCATACAGCATACTGCCATGTAGTATAAAATGCATACAGCATACTGCCATGTAGTATAAAATGCATACAGCATACTGCCATGTAGTATAAAATGCATACAGCGTACCGCAATGTAGTATAAAATGCATACAGCATACCACCATAAAGTATAAAATGCATACAGCATACCACCATATATTATAAAATGCATACAGCGTACTGCCATGTAGTACAAAATAGAAGCCCTGATAAATATCACAAATGCTGCATATACATACAGCATATATAGAAATAAACAAACAGTAGATACAGCATATACACACACAAACAAATATACACACATATGTACATATACACATATATACAAACACACATATACATTTATACACATATATACAATCACACATACATATATACACACATATACACATACATATATACACACATATACACATACATATATACACACATATACACATACATATATACACACATATACACACACATATATACACACATATACACACACATATATACACACATATACACACACATATATACACACATATACACACACATATATACACACATATACACATACATATATACACACATATACACATACATATATACACACATATACACATACATATATACACACATATACACACACATATATACACACATATACACACACATATACACACACATATACACACATACATATATACACACACATATACACACATACATATATACACACACATATATACACATACATATATACACATACATATATACACATATATACACATACATATATACACATACATACACATACATATATACACATATATACACATACATATATACACATATATACACATACATATATACACATATATACACATACATATATACACATACATATATACACATACATATATACACACACAAATACATATATACACACACATATTACATATATACACACACACATATTACATGTATACACACATAATCCATACATACATATATATATATGCAAAGATAAAGTAACCTTACCTCTGTTATGTTCTTGTAAAGTTCGGTGCCTTGTCCTGCAGCGGCGGTGGCGCGGTGAGTAAGCCGGGAGCGGGTAGGTCAAGAGCCGGGAGCGGGTAGGTAGAGAGCCGGGGGCGGGTAGGTAGAGAGCCGGGAGCGGGGTGCTGGCAGAGGGAGCGGGGGCAGGGAGCCGAGAGCCTGGAAGGGGGGGGGGGGTAGCGGAGCTCGGTTGAGACGGGATTGGAGGGTGAGCCGGGACCGTAGAGCCGAGAGCGGGTAGGTCGAAAGCCGGGAGCCAGGAGGGGGGGGGGGCGGCCTCGAGCTTGAGCGGGGGCGGGAGGAACAGGGAGCCGAGAGCCTGGAGGGGGGGGGGGGCGTTAGCGGAGCGGGGTTGACACGGGAGTGGAGGGGGAGCCGGGAGCGCAGAGCCGAGAGCGGGTAGGAGCCTGGAGCTTGAGCGGGGGCGGGAGGAGCGGAGAGCCGACACGTGAGCGGGGTTGAGACGGGAGTGGAGGGGGAGCCGGGAGATTGAAAGTATGCTGGGAGTAGGGGGCGGCAGCACATTGTCAGCCGGCGGCCGGGAGCATGGTGCCAGACAGAGCACTGGAAAGTGGTGCTGGCCGGCCGGCAAGGGTTTGATGCAGGCTGGCAGGGGGGCGAAAGCTCGGTGCCGGCGGCGTCAGGGGGCGGGTGCAAGGTGCCGGCGGCGTCGGGGAGCAAGGTGCCCGATGGAGGGCTGCAACGCGGTCCGGTCCGATGTGTGGGAGCTGCCCGGTGCCGCCCCCTCGTTCAGCAGGAGGCGCGCCGCCTGAGGCGAGATGCTCAACTCGCCTCATGGCAGGTGCGCCCCTGCAGATGGACATGGACAGGCATTGTCAGCTTTGCCTTTAATTAACTCTGGTAAAGGGAGGCAGCAGTACTCAGTGGAGCTAGTGTCATCTTTCTATACAACAAAGTAAAAAAGAAAAGAAAAATAACATAGATAAGCAGCATAAAACCATACTAGTCAAGATATCTACTCATGTTATTACTATTTGTGTTAAGAGTTTTGTCATTTTACTTATATAATATTGTATCAAGAATTTATAATACATATGTTATTATTATATATTATTGTATTAATTTTCTGCTTTTCAACAGTTTTATCTTTATTCTATATTTATTCTGTAAATAGTACTGTTATTTCATGAAAATTACTAATCATAACATTTTTTCCTCCAAATTATATACAGATACTTAACTAAAGGAAATATACAAGTTCTTGTTCACTATTGTCCATTGGTTATTTCTGGTATAGCAGCTCTGCACCTCACATCAGGAACAGTTCATAGTAAAACACTGAGCTCTTAGAATTACAAACCCTTTAAACTTGGTTTCCGGTGAGAATATGTTATGTCACTGACTAGTATCATCTGTAACTTATTTGCCCTGCTTGTTAAAGATGTATCCATCATCCAAACACTTTTTTGCATGTAATCTAGAATGTAAGTATCATAACTGTACTCAAAGCATCGTCTTTCTACTCTTTGGATATCAGATCAAGGTCAACATCTCTTTACTGCTCCACTGTTTGTAAGATTAATTTAATATGCTTGTAGATGGTCAACAACCTCTAACATTTAAGCATGGGGGAATCCCCTCCAAAACACCCTTCATCATCATTCACTGAGTTATGTCTAAATGTTGTTCTTGTTTTTCTTGACAAATTGTTATTCTTGTTTGAAGTCGGTATTGTTTAATGCTATTGTGACAGTGTGATATGCTAGATGTGTGTCAATGGGCTACCATTCAGAGGTTGTGTTGTAAATTGCAGTCTTTCAAGGCTTTAATCAGCATTTTACAGGAAGGGTTACATTAGCTCCTACTCCCCTTTCTAGATTACCTTTGCAAGAGCCTTAAATGCTAAACATGCTTTTAAAGGAATTTGCTAGTAAGAGTTCTATGGTGGGAAAAGGAAAGATGTACATCAACCACAAACCTATAGTCCTACAGTGTTGATCCAGAAAAAAGCTATTGGCCCAGTTCTCTCCAAATCCAAATATGGCATGCAGAATAACTCCCTGGATATTCATCACTTTAACACAATTTTTGGTCCCCATAGTCTGTCATATTTTCTCAAGAAAGGCATCCATTTTTGACCATGTATAAAGTATTCACCATACCAACCTCCTGCGACAGAGAGTTCCATAGTCTCACTGCTATTACAGTAAAGAATCCCTGTCTATGGCAATGGTAGAAGCACCTCACCTCTACGCTTCACAGAAAAAGCTTTTTTTTCGAACCTACTATAATATATACTATGATATACTTCAATTACAGAACTGCACACCCCTTTTGCAGGTGTGTAGAGTGCTAATGGTCAAGCATACAATATTGTTTTTAGTTTCATGAGTAACTGAAGTCCTAACCAAGATAATGGTGGTCTTATCTGTTTAGCATATCCACATGTTGTTCTGGAGAAAGCTATGAGATAGTCACTACAATAAAAACCATTTGTATTGTCTTCTATACTATATAAGAAGACTTAGAAACCACATAGGAAATGGTCTGTCATCTATTTATATTCTACACCACAACAATAATATCGATCTGAAGAGAAATGTATCCCTTGTTTGATAACCTTTTTTGACCAATAAAGTAGAATGGAATTGCTTAACAATACCTTCAACACTACTGTAAATGCACTAAGATAATGCAGGGAATTACTTTGTGGACCAAATAAATACTGCAGCACATCAGCTACATCTAGTTTTAACTTAAAGGGATATTCCCACGAAGAGAACACATTCTCTAATTTATTAACAAAAGTACATCATTTCACAGATGACAGTAAATCTTCTGACTATGTTCCTGCCCCCCCCCCTGCTTTACAAGACCAGCTCAGACACAGGCACTTCCTCTCTGCAAGCAGCAATGTGCAGAGACTTAGAGGGGTATTCTCGTCTGGGCATTCACATTCTGTTTCATTAATCTAATATAATCATATATAAACATTTCTTCAATTAGATGTTATTAACAAAAATGTTCCTAAGTGAAGATAATTTCTCAGAAATGTAGTCATATGGTCCCTTAGAAACAAGACTGAGTCCTCGGTTACGGCCACCTCTGCTGGAGGGATTGCACAAAGTTTTGGTACATGAAATGTCCGAGGAGTTACTGCATATCCTACAGCCAGTGGCATAACTAGGAGAGACAGGGCCCCCTAGCAGGCTACTGCATGGGGCCCCCCTTCCCACCTAAAAAATATACATATTAGTATACTCACAAATGCAAGTTACAATTACATATAAAATCACTCATGTGCACACACAGCATATACACACACATACAGTGCCATATGCAACATACTCACATGCAGTGTATACAGACACCTTATATACATCACAAATACTGCATATATACATCACAGTATATGTTATATGCATATTAAGCTGGAAAATGTGCAGTACAACATAGATATAATGGTTCACTTTCTCTATTCTTTATTGTGTCAGGTCGGATGAGGGGGCCCCCTGACACTGCGGGCCCGATAGCGGCTGCTATGGCTGCTACCACTGAAGTTACGTCCCTGCCTACAGCCGTCCTGTGGTAAAGAACGCTGAATCCAGGAAGTCAGGCAGGACTCAATAGCGCATGTCTGACCACTGTTGCCAAAATGTGAGGTGGTCGTATCCGAGGAAGCGGATCTTGTTTCTAAGGGGCAACATGGCTACATTTATGAGAAATTATCTTCACGCAGGAACATTTTTGTTTAATAACATCCAATTGAAGAAATGTTTACATATGGCAAATGAATTAAATTAAATGTAAATGCCCAGATGGGAATACCCCTTTAATCTACTAGCTACAGACAAAATAAGGTCTTTATAGCAGAGCTGACTGTTTGTTTTATTGATTAGGTATGGGAGAAGAGCTGAGAGGATCTCATCATCTCTCATCTCTGATCTGTTTCATCTCTCTTTTTCTATGTGTCAGATGCTAGTGGAATATTCATAAGCTAAATAACAGTGTATATAAACCTGGATCCTGATAATCTAACCACTTTGTCAGCACACAGCAACTCATAGCACTAGAGGAATCATGAAGTGTCTGCTTAGAGAGTTGTTGGACAAAAACAGCAATAAAACTGACTAAAATTGCAAAGTAAGGAGTTAAAAATTATCTTTAACTAGGGGATTCAAATTTGAGAACTTTCTTTCATGGGAAAACCCCTTTGACACTAAAGTAGCAAATTGTTATTTGGACATACATTTGTATTAACATACATTCAGATTTCTTTATACAAGCCAAAACCAAAAGTGTATTGAAAAACAAAGTTTTGCCTGTTCTTTATAGTTCCTCATACTGCTATCAAGATACAAACCTGAACCTGTTTCCTTTATACCAAATCAGTTAAAGGAGAACTCAGCTTCTATATACTGTACTTTGCACTAAATTGTGAGAGCTTGGATATCAGTTTCATAGGTAGAAAGACACATGAATATCCACAGTATGTAGATAAAGCAGATATACAGTACATTCAAAGAAAGAACCAGCACTTTAGGTCTAAATTGAGACGAAAACCTTATAACCAAAAATATGTCTTCAATATCAGATCATGGTGCACAAAACTTGAGACCTCGACCAATCAACTGTTTCCAGTTGCCACTTGCATTGGAATCAACACAATTACCAGCACAGGGAGAACAACTCTGTTCTCAGAGTTACGTCCGGCCTTGAAGTGATTGGTAGCTGCAGTCACACAGATCAGCCAATACAACAAAAAATAGAGATGCACAAGTTCTGTTCTCTGTATTCCCTCCAACTTCAGTGTCAGCAGCAACGGCATGACTGGTGGGAATTCCAAACACTTACGTTACTTTTAACAAACAGTATACATTTTTATATGGTTAATATCAAATGTATGTAGCTATAAAGAAATACAATAAAAATGAATTTGGGGCATATATTATGTTGGACCATTATAAACAGTAAAACCAAATATAACACTTGTATCCAACATGATGTGAGCTTAAAGGGAACCTGTCATCACATTTTTCACAAATACAGCTAGTAACAAGTTCCCATAGAATCCAGTCAAAAAGGTGCGTTAGTGCTCTAAATATCAGTTGAGCATGTGAACACCGGTCTATTCTCAGCAAGTCTCTCTTTTTTTTTTTTTTAAAACAGTTTTTATTGGGTTTTGAGAAAAGTTTTATCCAAACAGTAAAAGTAACTGACATACAATAAGTGCCCTTTGGGCACCAAATACATCACCTCATAGGACACATGACCAGACATATTGTAGTATATAATAGCATTTACCTATAATACGACTACTTGCATATTTAATTCTAGTCATTTACATGAGAGTAATGTAATGATATTATAATATAAAATACCGTCTCTATCTTGTGAAAATATAGGATACCCTAGGACTTATGTAGAGTTAAAAATAACCTCCAATAAAAGAAAAACAGGGGAATAAACAGAAAACAACAAGACTGATTACTGACAGTTAGTCTACAGGTCGTATATTGATATGTGAGGCCAAGAGCTAATAGTCGCCCAAGATTTACTCTTTGAAATAAGTGCTGTGTATCCATACTTCCCATTGGGTGTTGAAGGTTTTGTAGTTGTTATTTTGTAAAGATATAGCCTTCTCATAGGAACATGTAGTATTTATTTGTGCTATAATCTCTTTAATAGATGGACTCTTTATGTCTTTCCAATATCTTGTTATTGCCAACTTTGTGGACATAAGAATGTGTGCTACTATATTACGGGCTTTTAGTGGAATTACTTCCATGTTCATTAATAGTAGTGCTGTAGCTGGGGAGAATGGAGTGTTGTAGATACCCAAACTATTTATTAGGTTAAATGCTTCTAGCCATAAGGGTTTGATTTTAGGACATGACCACAAAATGTGAGTTAGAGTACCCTTTTGGCCACATAGTCTCCAACACCCTGGAGGTGAGGAACTAAATATATTGTGGAGACGTGCGGGAGTAAAATACCACCGCATATGTGTCTTAATTATTGCTTCAAGGTGGGAGACACTCTGAAATGAGGTATGGGCTAGTGCCAAGGCTTTCTTCCATTGGTTATTATTAAAAGTCAAACCTAAGTCTTTCTCCCAGGCGTACATGTACGGCAGTTTGGACATTACCGTTTTATTGTTTAGGAGTAGATAGAAAAAAGAGATCCCTTTTTTCTGGTTTGTTTTATTCTGTAAGAAATTAAGCACTTGCTTGTTTATTTGTAGAGTGTCTGGATTAAGGTTCAACATAAATTTGCGAATTTTCAGATAGTTAAAGATTTCTCCTGCAGGGAGATTGTATTTGATTGTTAAATTTGAGAAAGAGTCTAGTTTTTTATTGTTCCATATATCTGCCAAAGTTGTAATATTATTTGAACGCCAGAAATGAAGGTTAATATTTTGAATATTAAGTTCGAATATGGAAATAGGTATATTGTTGAGTTGTATTTGGGTTAGGTCTTGGGTATTAGAGGAAATTAGTTCCTGCCAGATTTGATCAGTAGCTATCATGGTGTCCAGTTTAGAAGTTGGGCTGTGTATGTTCCATATTGGGTTTATAAGTCTGGTTTGTAGGGGGGAATTGTTATTATAATGCTTTTCTATGTTACACCAAGTATTGTTTGGGTCCTTATTCCACCAGGAGCTGAGTTGACTTAAGATAGATGCTTTGTAATAGTCTTTTAATTCCGGAACCCCTAGTCCTCCAGTTGATTTGGGTTTACAAAGTGTGTGCAACGCTATTCTTGGGCTCTTTCCCTGCCAGATAAACTTTCTTAATTGTGTTCTTGCTAGCCTAAAGAAGGTCTCTGGGATTTGGATGGGGATTGTTCTAAAGATATATAAATATTTTGGTAGGGTCATCATTTTATATGACGCTATACGCCCGCACCAAGATAAAGGTAGTTTAGCATATTCCAATAGTTCTTTGTCCGTTTTATGTAGTAGGGGGATATAATTGAATTTATAGAGGTTCCTAGTTGGGAAAGCTAGTTCGATCCCAAGGTATGTTATATGTTCTGGTTGCCAGTCTAGTGCAAAATCCTGTTTCAGTTCCTTAGTTGTCTCTGAGTTTACATTAACTAGGAGGGCTTGGGATTTAGAGTTATTAACTTTGTAGTATGAAATTTGCCCGAATTCTTGTAAAGTATTTATTGCGTGTGGGATAGACGATTTCGGATTTGTTAATGATAAAATTATGTCGTCTGCAAAGAGTGAGATTTTATATTCTTGCCTTCCAACTTTAATGCCTGAAATCAATTGGTTACTTCGGATAGATTCCGCTAGGGGTTCTATGGATAAAACGAAGATAATGGGTGATAGGGGACACCCCTGTCTTGTGCCATTCGACAGGGTGAACTTTTGAGACAGTCTGCCATTAACAAGTACTCTTGCCGAGGGATTAGAGTATAAAGCTTTAATGGCATTCAGTATAGGACCTGTAAGTCCGAATTTTTTAAGTGTGGCAAAAAGGTAGTCCCAGTTCACCCTGTCGAATGCTTTTTCGGCATCTATGGTTAGGAAAGCCGCTGGGGTTGATTTGAGTTCACATATTTGCAGGAGATCGATTACCTTTCTAGTGTTGTCTGAGGCTTGTCTGCCAGGGGTGAATCCTGTTTGGTCATATGTTATAATTGTGGGGAGAATATTTTTTAGTCTGTTTGCTAAAATTCGGGCATATATCTTGATGTCTTCGTTTAGTAAAGATATGGGACGGAAATTTGCTGGGCTATCTGTGGGTTTGTTTGGTTTCGGGAGCGTCACTATGATTGAGGATAGCATAGATTCGGGGAATTCTCCTCTGGTGGAGGCCGCGTCGAAAACTCTCTTTAGGTAAGGTGCAATTATGGTTGAAAATTTTTTGTAGTATGCCCCTGGGAGGCCGTCTGGGCCTGGGGACTTGTTAGAGGGTGAAAGTTTTATGGTTTTCAGTACTTCCTCTATTAGAATGGGAGAGTTAAGTTTGGATAGTTGCTCAAGGGAAAGTTTTGGTAGAGTGATAGAGTCTAAGTATTTTTGAATATTGTCAATTGTGGGTATGGATGTTTGGTTGTCCTGATTTAAGTTATATAACTTTTCATAGAAACCCATGAGTGAGTTTGCTATATCTCTTGGGTTCATTATTTTATCTCCTGTAAGGGGATGTTTTATATGTGGGATGTTGGCTTTTAGTCTCCTTTTTTTAAGTTTGTTAGCGAGGAGAGAGCCTGCTTTTTGGTCCTGGGAATAGTATTTAATTTTAAGTCTATTAAGCATGCGAGCATGGTTATGAAGCAAGAGATTGCGCAGGTGGTCTCTTTCCTTGTTTAATGCTTCTAATGATATCTGTGATATTGTTTTTTTATTGATATTTTCTAGTAATTGGATTTTCTCTAGTGTTTTATTAATTTCTTTTTGCCTATTTTTGTTTATTTTATTTGCCAATTTTTTGAGATCATCTTGTATGTACCCTTTATGCATGAGCCATATAGAGAAAATGTCTGCTTCACCGTTATCGTTAAATGTTAGGAACTCCCTAAGTGCTAGTTCTATTTTGGCATAGTTAAGGGGGTGGGCAATAATTGACATATCTGCTTTCCAGATGTAGTCGTTTTGTCCCGAGAACTGTTCTGAGATTATAATTTTCACGGGGGCATGATCCGACCATTTGATCAATCCAATAGATGAGGATTGCACTTGGTCTATCAGGTTCTTATTAATTATAAACATGTCAATTCGAGAGTACGTTTTATGTCTGGGTGAGAAATATGTGAAATCTTTTTCCGAGGTGTGTTGTATTCTCCATATGTCATGTAAATCATTTTCCCAGAGGAGGTTGCTAAAAGTGGGGGACCTATAATTTCTGGTGGATGTAGTATCTTCATAGGGATGTAAGGTTGTATTAAAGTCCCCGCATAACATAAGATAACCTTTCTTAACTTTGTTCACCTTTTTTAGTAATTTTCTTATAAATGAGATTTGGCCACTGTTGGGGGCATATAAATTAACAATGGTATATGTTACGCTGTTGATGTCACATACTAATATTATATAACGGCTCTCAGGATCAATTTCCAGGAACGAAACGTTTACAGCTAGGGATGCTTTGAGCGCTATGAGAACCCCTCTTTTTTTTTGAGAGAATGTGGACAAAAAGATATGCGGGAATTGAGTATTAGTTATTTTTGGTGGGTTCTGCGAGCTTACGTGCGTTTCTTGGATGCACAGAATGTCGCATTTTTCCTCTCGGGCCTCTTTCCAGAGGAGCGACCTTTTGAATGGGCTGTTCAGTCCTTTGACATTGAGTGACAATACTGTCAATCCCATCGGAATTTTATTGAGTGAATGCTATATATAATAGTAGATGTATCATCAACAGCTATATCAGTGACAGTTATGAATACCCAGATATAAGCATGAGTTAGGTTTAGTCTAGTTAGATCTGTGTTGACAGCTAAATTGATTACCCTAGGGTGTATAAAGGTACATATATGAATAAGGCTATAGCTCAGTAGGCCTAAGCAATCAGTCAACTTAAACAACATAAACATAAGAACAAATAACGTGTTCCTTAACATAATTTTAGGTACCGGTGTGAACGAGTACTTCATGTGGGGAAGTGAGTCCAGTGGAAGCATGTTCAGAGGCCGGTGGTCTCCTTGTTTAGGAAAGTTCCTTCAGGATTGATAGAAAGTAGTTGGTGTTCACTTGGTTTTCCATTCCGGATCAAGGCGGTTTTGGCGCTGTGGGTTTGGGTTATGCCTGGAATCGTCGCTAGATAGTCCCCATTTGTCCATCAGTTCCAGGCCCTCTTCTACTGACTTGATGGCCACTATGGCGTTGTCTCTCTTCACCAAAATTTTTGTAGGGAAGCCCCATCTATGGGGAATTTCTTTTTCTCTGAGCAGTGACGTAATCGGGTACATCTTTTTTCTGGCCTGCAATGTTGCTGCAGATAAGTCCATAAAGAGTTTGATAGAGTCATATGGGGCTGGGAGAGCTTGGAGCTTTCTTGACTCTGACAAAAGTTGTTCCTTGACGTGATAAAATGTATATCTAGCCAGGACGTCTCTTGGGACTGTGTCTGGGAGGTTGCTTGGTTTAGGCACTCTGTGTGCTCTATCGATGCAGAGCTCATATTCTGCCAGATTAGGGAGAAGGGTTTTTGTCAGTTGTTGGATGTAGTTTTTCAGGTAGGTGTTAGGGACAGTCTCGAGAATACCACGGAATTTAATATTATTGCGTCTGTCTCTGTCCTCTGAATCAATAATTTTCGCTTGGATTGCTGAGATTGAGTCTTCTAGTGAATTATGCGAGTCCACTCATTATGCGCCTGTACAAATGACGTTAGTTTGTCTTCTGATTGTGATACCCTATCTCCTAGTTCTTGAATGGATACTTGCATTGGTTTCACTATTGATATAATATCCTTTTGTAAGGAATTACGTAGTATTTCTAGCATATTTTTAAGAGTATGTTCAGAGACCAGTTTTTCTGTGGCCTGGAATGCAGCAAAACCATCAAGTTCTTGGTTACTTATTTCTTGCCCTTCCGGAGCTGAGGTAGCAGGCATGTTACCCTGGGGTGAATTGTGGTGTTTTGCTCTCTGCTTAGCAGGGCTGCTGGATGCAGAACGAGTGTCATCAGATGAGTGCTGCTGTGAGGGTGAGCATGAGGAGTCAGTGTTGCTGCTCGTTTGCAGAGCTAGGGGTGGCATGCTAATTTCATCCTCTGTGTATGCCGGAGAGAGGAGCAGAGGGGACCGAGATGCCGGTGAGTCATTTCCCCTTCTTCCTGGGGGTTTATAAGAGATTGGGGGTAACTTTGCCCCATTCCTGGTTGGGGGTGTCTGTTTGGAAGCGGGGACCGCTTCAGTTTTTTTGCGCGGCGCGGCCGCTCCATGCGGGTCGGCGCCATCTTGGACGCGGCATGCGGCTTCGTTAAAATAGTGTGCTATCGGCTTACCTGCCGATTCCCTTGCTCCTCTTTTCCTCCCAGTGGTACTAGGAGTCGGGCCGGTTGCTTTGCTGGGCATTTTGTCCTGTCGGAGCTGGCGTTTGTCGCTGTATAGCGGAGACTGGACCGGAGCACTCACTTCATGCGGCCATGTAAGTCAGCGGCCAAGCCACGCCCCCCCTCAGCAAGTCTCTCAATTCTTGCAACATAACATCATTCTTTAAAATAGATCGAGAAGACCGAGCATGTATAATCCAAAATCTTTATATTTTTCATAACAAAGACATAAGGGCAAAAGTACATCACCAAATTTCAGAGTGTGTTGCCAAAGTCCATGGAGCAGTTCACACGTTTTATGAAAAATATAAAGATTTTGGATTATACATGCTTGGTCTTCTCGATCTATTTTAAAGAATGAAGTTCCCATAGAACCCATTTTAAACCTACACCTTTCTATTAGCTAAAATGTTTCCCTCACATTCTCATAACATCAACATTATGTTATCTAACCTGGCATCAGCTGACCCCTCCCATCTATCCCTTCCCATGCCATATGCCTCCTCACCAAGGACCCAATGTTTACCCCATGTATTTATCTGATCACATGAAATTACAGCATGCCTGCATGGACTTATACTCCTCTCCATCCTCCATAAAGAAATGCTATGATTTTATGTGATAGGATATATACATGGGGTAGATTTTGCAAATGTTACTTGGTAAAGAAAAGGACCTTAGATGACATCAACTCGGTCACATAACATGAAGTGCTTAACAGAACTCTCTCTCAACATTCCGGCAAGGCACTGTATAAAACATTTGACAAAACTTTTCTACACCTAATGATAAGTAAACAGAGGTTTATATGTCTGTAGTTGAATATTGGTAAAGATGCTCCCTAAGTACCAGTTCCATACAGTGGCATGTCCTAGCAGTGAGACCTGTCAATCAGTAACAAGGAAGCAGGGTAATACAATTAAAATTGAATATATAGGACTCCATTAATATCATTGGACTCTGGTGTGCAGCATATAAGTTTACAAACTGATTTAGTAACATTGCAGCCATAGAAAAGAACTATTTAGGGATAAGGGCAATGCTTTTTAGTCATAGTTTTTTAAGAAGTACTTATTTTGTCTGGGTTAATTTAAATGTCAGGTTCCCTTTAAAAGTAAAACCATTGCATTTAAAATAAGAGCTTTCTGCTATAACTTTGGTACATTTTGATAGATATCATATTAACAAAATTGTAAGAATTATTTCTTACCGAAGCAGGATCATTCCTGATAGCTATTTCTAATAAAATAATGGCATAACTGAAAAGGAAATTAAAAAAAAAAATTAATTGACATAATTTATGTTTGGTTAAATATTTGGGATTGTAAACATCAAAATATCTAGTTACCATATATACACGAGTATAAGGTGAGTTTTTCAGCACATTTTTTTGTGCTGCAAAGCCCCACTTGACTTATACTAGAATATATAAAATAATAAACCTAGTACTTACCTCCGACACTCCCTGAAGCACCTCTTTACTCTCTTCTTCATGTGTAACAATGTGGGTAGACAAAAACGGACACACTATGAAGCCACTTGACCACATCATAGTGTGTGCGCTAGAAGAGTGCTTGGACTTGTCTCCACCTGTGCTTGGAAATGTTGTTGACCTTAATGCTCACCAGCAAACTATGGAGGGTTCTAGGGTTGAATACTATTATCATAAGTATATTCAAGTTCTTCTGTTAAAGAGCTTTATCTAATGCTCAAACAGACCTTCTACAATGTTAAGGTGATTGCCAAATTTATAGATCATTGTTCCTAGCACTGGGAAAGAGGCACAGAGAATGACACAATACACAGTCATAAGCTGCACTCAAATCACTGTGTTTATTTCAAACAAGCAGTCATGTATACAGAAACATAAAAAAACCTTGCACATTGCAAATCTCACATTGTAATGAAGGGGTTAAAATGAGACCCAAAGACAGGGAGCGACGATCTTCGCCAAGATGGCAATATGCAGCAAAGACTTACCGGCTATGAAGAGGGCTCAGTCCGTGAGCCCTCTCCATGCACCCGACGCACGCCGTACTATTAAGGCGTGTGTCGGGAATGGGTTAATTACAGACTTTTTTCTGATATGCAAATGGCAGACAAAAAGTCCCTTCTGAATAGGAGAGTCACCCTTTCTCCAGGCTGTCAGGAGACAGAAAGTCCTCTCCTTGTCCTGACCAGAATGCTGTCCCTTTCACTGCATGATGAATTTAGCAGTGAGCACTCTGTGGGTATCTGCAGATCTTGCCACTATTTCAGGGACCTGATAACGGACGGAGTCAACATAGAAAAAAGGCATAAAAAGCTTGGAGAGGTGGGAGGAGGAAGATTTAAGCCGGTATGCCTGCACTGGACTTTTCAACAAAGGCACATAGGTGGGGTGAGTAAGGTTTATTATCCTGTTCTTGATGAATAGTTTCCTTTAAGTAAAGTTCCTATCAATGATATCAATCTCCCTTAGGTTTCCCTTTTATTTTTCAGGCAGGAAACCCTACAACAGAATAACTGCTTATTAAAGTTTATACAGCCGTTAAAACTGAACAGGAGCTTTAGCTTTCCAGAAAATGAGAAAGCAGATACTTTACCTGGACATGTCAGCAGCTGCAGATTTTTCATGACAGGACACAGATTGGGTCTCTGGGGGTATGTATACCTGAGCAGGATTACCTTGAAAAGCATCATAATCTCCCAAAGAAACAGGTTTGCGGAAAAAGTTCAAACCATAATCTGCAAGGAAATAAACTTACAGTATATACATGGATGGATATGAGATAAATTATAGCCTTTGATGGAGTATAGTAGTGAAATCCTTTTTGTTATCCTACCTTTGTGGACATAACATTTAAAGGGGTTGGCCACTTTACCTCATATTTTTTTGTAATGTGTGTGTAAGTGTGCGGGGCAGGATATTGGGTAATTTACCAACATACATATATT
Organism: Engystomops pustulosus; assembly: GCF_040894005.1. Taxonomy (NCBI): domain Eukaryota; kingdom Metazoa; phylum Chordata; class Amphibia; order Anura; family Leptodactylidae; genus Engystomops; species Engystomops pustulosus. The sequence continues at coordinate 135,635,115 of NC_092411.1, forward strand.
AAAATTTCTGCAACGCTTTATTAATTGAAGCCTCTTGTCTTTTACCTCATCAGCCAGACATATATGACTATGAAATGGCCATAGATGGAGGGTCATGTGATCTCTATCTGTCCATGAACAATCACCTGGCAGGACCTTGATCCCACATTCATCATAGTATCATAACATAGTAGTTTAAAGACATTAAAAGATGTAGGTCCATCAATTCCAACCTATAAGATTAAACAAATGTTTTTTCCCCATAATCTGTGATATTTTTGATTTCAAGAAAGGCCAGACCTTTCTTGATTATCTACATAGAGTCCGCCATAACAACCTCCTGCAGCAGAGAGTTCCATAGTCTCACTGCTCTTACAGTAAATAACCTTTGTCTATGGTTATGGTAGAATCGCCTCTCCTCTAGGCATAGAGGATGCCCCCTTGTCCTGGTCACAGGCCTAGGTATAAAAAGATCTTTGGAAAGATCCTTGTTCTGTCCGTTCAGGTATTTGTACATAGTAATGAGGTATCCTCTCAGTCATCTTTTTTCTAAGCTAGATAACCCCAAGTTGTATAATCTGACATTGTATTCTAGTCCCCTCATACCCCTTATAATCTTGGTTGCTCTCCTCTGCACCCGTTCCAGTTCTTCTATGTCCTTTTTATACACTGGTAACCTCAACAGTGATGCAATTGTCCACATTTATTAAAGTGCTTGCGCCAGTTTTCTGTCTCACTTTGCACTAGAAAGAACTTGCAAACTGCTTGCACATGTATTTATAAAGTGTCTGCGTCAGTTTTGTGTCTCGGCTGAACTGTGTCCGACAAGACAGAAAAACTTTGCACAAAAAAGGACGTACACCACAATTCTGTCCGACATGTTTTTGATAAATGAGGGACAATATTCCATGTGTGGTCTGACCAGGAATTTGTATAAGGGCAAAACTGTGTCCTTATCGTGAGAGTTTATTCCTCTCTTAATACATCCCATAACTTTATTTGCTTTATTAGCAGGTGTCTGGCTCTGATCAATAAAATGAAGTTTACCATCCACCAATACCCCCAAGTCCTTTTCTGATGAAGTTTTAACAAGTAATTGTACTTTTTGTTTACATGCCCCAAGTGCATAACCTTACTTTTATCTACATTAAACCTCATCAGCCATTTATCCACCCATTCCTGCACATTCTACAAATCCCTCTGTAATGCTATACAATCGCCTTGGTATTAATTACTTTACACAGCTTAGTATCATCTGCAAATAATAAGACTCTGCAGCCTTAACCCTCTATAAGGTCATTCATAAAAATATTAAGAAGGGTGCCCAATACTGACCCATGTGGCACCCCACTGGTAACTTCAACCCAATCTGATAATGTACCATGAATGACGACCCTCTGTTTTCAATCACTAAGCCAATTTCAAACCCAAATGCACAGATATCCCCCTAGTCCCAGCAGTCTCATTTTATGTACCAATCGTTTATGTGGCACTGTATCATACGCCTTCAAAAGTCCAGATACACAACATGCATAGCCTCCCACAGGTCCAGTCTAGAACTTAGCTCCTCATAGAAGCCACACAGATTAGTCTGACAAGACCGATCCCTCATAAACCCATGCTGATGCTGGGTTATAAGCTTCTGTACAGTGAAATATTCCAGGATACTAACAAACCCCATTAAATATTTATATTTTTTACAACAGAACACATGAACAACGTGAATACTCATAAGGTCCTGGTAGGGTGATTGTTCATGGACAAATAGAGATCAAATTACCCTCCATCTTCTTTGTTAAATTACCTAGTATCTTGCCCCTCCCACTTACATGCACATTTCTAAAACATAAGGTAAAGTAACCAACCCCTTTAAAGTGATCATTCTAGACAAATATAAGCCAATGTAATTGAAGAAAAATAACATGAAGAACATGGGAATCATGGGAAAAATCAAAGTGGGTGTCAACTGACTCCATCAAAGTAGACAGTTAATGTCAAGATTTACCTGTAATTTTGCAAACCCATCGATCATCAATAACACAATTTGTGGATTTAAGCCTTGAATGGTACATTTTATGTTGATGCAGATATGCCATGCCGTGTGCTATGTCAGTAGCAAAAGAAAACCTAAAGACACATGATAAAATGGAGATGTAATGAGACGTTACCTCTAATATATGTAAAGAACTATTTCAAAAGCAAGAGAACATGTCCCAAACTCCTTTGTAAAATAGGTTCACATATGATTTGAGACAGACTTATGTGGGTAGAAGAAGTTACCAATTTATTACAAGGACGATCCTCACACCTTTTGCTATGCAAAGCAATACTGAAAGACTCCCTTTGAAGCATAGGTCATTAATGGACCCCTAAGTAAGCAATTGCAAACTCTCTTTAGAGACAGTGGTATGATGTGTCAACACAAAGTGCAAGTCCAAGGATATTTTGATCTAGGACTTTTTATCTTTAAACAAAAGTTAAACTTTCATATATTTTGCATTTTCTAGACAGAGGTGAACATCATACAATTACTATATATTTCTGTCTATACATAATGAGTCGCTTATATGACTTATTTCAAATGTTCGCTGTTTCCAGTCATCATTATTCATCTTAATGCATAGTTGCAATTTTTTACTACAACACTGCTAAAATAAGCAAGTTCACAGTAGCGAGGCCACAGGGGGTAGCCATTTTACTCGATCTCATTAGATACTGCTTAAAATTTGTATATACAGGTCTGTTGCAAGCAATAGATGTCTGCCTAAATGTATCCCATACCTAAATGCATGTGATATACCGTAAGACTGGTAGAAACTGTGTGTACATGCATATACCATGTAGACTAGCCAAATGTGGTGATATGTGGATGTGTCCCCTATGGCTCTTTGAACAATATTAGCCATCTGCTTGCCCTATGAATGTCACATCAGAGCTAAAAATATCTATTACCATAAAGAGAGGCAGATTGAGAGCTTAAAGTGGATCCGAAAATAAATGTAAAAGTGGTCTTATTTTGCACTAAAATCTCTCCATAGAGCATAAAGCTCTGGAGGACTGTGTACTACCAAGGAAAGAATTCTATCAAATGTGGCTCTGGCCTAAGACTTAAAATGTGGATAGAAAAGCAGGACAGAGGCTGCAAAGACTACCATCATTTATGAATAACGTATGACCTACTGTTGGACTGCTCTCTACCTTTTTCAAGCATATTATTAATGTGACAAGGACTGCATTTCTGTTTTCTTCTTGTATTCCGGCTACCAATAAAAACAAATTATAAAAAAGATGCTGCAAAGAGTGCTGGAGAAAAACGGGAATCTAATGTTACCACCGTAATCGTAAACATGTAGCATAAGGGAGAATTTAAGGCCCAAACTGCACGTCAGAGGGTATAAGGAGCATTTTAGCGTTAACTGTTGTACTGATTCTCTAAGGGACTTACCAAAATATCAGTGGCACTTAGGAATGTGTAATGTAAATTGTGTTGTGTTGTGCTTGCATTTTTGGAACATTGTATTAGCTTGTCGTGAGCAAACTGTGTAACTGAATGTGCATTAGTATTTTGCCCGTGGCCCACTGTCAGTATGCTTTCCACTGTAATAATTCATTTTAATGTATAATATTTCTAAATATTTTGTAATTTACTAGATAAATAAAAAAATATAAGGTAAACAATAGAATTACCTGAAACCCCAGTTCAGGGGAACATCTTCATTCAGCAAAACATCATTCAAGCTTCCCTTGGGACAGTACTCTGTTATTATGGCCACATTTGGAACTTCAATGCAACCTCCAATAAATTTGCAAATATTCGGATGATCAAGGTCCCTGAGGTGTTATTGTTTAAGTAAGTGTCAATGTAAGGCACAAAAGGAATACTGTTTGACAACAAACACCAACTGAACACATAAAACAACAAGAACGTCAATTTCTAATCTACTGCTTGGAGTAACATTTACCGAATTTGCTTTACTTCCCTCCGTACTGTTTTGGAGAGTGTAAATGTCTTCTTTGGGATTTTCTTAATAGCCACTATTCTCCCATCACTAAGAAATGATATTGAAGATTCAATAATAAGCAGAAAGCAATGAAATATCTACAAGATGTCTTTGGATCAAAGTAGCAAGGACTAAGTCCCATCCCCCATTCCATTACAAAAATCAACAAAAATGAAGACTTTTTTGCCCTTTCCTCCCCCACATAGTACTAACTCATATTGTATTTCTATGGACTGAATGCACTGCTTGGCAGGCAGGGAGTTTCGGGTGGTAGGATGTATTTGGTACCATTTTTTGTAAAATAGAAGGAGACCATACTAGTCTTCAGTGTAGACATTGAGTACAGTCAGCTCTGCATCCTAGCTGTTACATCTGTGTCAGAGTCTTCCTTTGTTCAATGAAACTTATTGAATAACTTTTAAAATCCCTTTCTGTGGGAGAATAGACAAAAATTATTTTCTAATTTTTTTGTGCTGTCAAGGTTGCTTTTTTTCAAGGTTATTTTTACTATATTTGGCTAGTCTTTTATCATTTTAATTTTGAGACTTGGAAAAAAAAATATTTTTGGATTTATTTGTATGCTTTTGATCAAATGTTTTACCACATCATGACTGCTATACAGCTATATATATATACAATAAATATATGTCATAAATAAATAAAAAATAATTTTAATTACAGATATTAATTTTCACTGTTACTTTAACAGTGGATAACTCTGTTTGTGTTTCACCTAGAAACACATATAATATTACAGGGTAAATACTCTTTAATTTATCAACAGAATTGTGTTTCTAGATGCCAGAGCTCTGGAGATATGATAATTTGAATTCAGCCTGTCAGCTGAATGCAGAATGCAGATGGAGCAACAGAAGACACTTTACAAAAGTACATGCAACCTCTGGGGGTTATTTATCATTAGGCAGGCTCCTTGGGACAGTTCTATGTCTGTTTTTGGAGCTCTGCTGTCCATCAAATTCATTAAAGTGGATTTGGACTTTTAATACATTTTTCTATGGTCTTTTTCTGTCTCTGTTTTTTTTTCTAAAAGTCCCAAAAAAGCCTTAAAATGCATAAAAAGTTCCAGCACATACACCGGCAGGGGACTGGGTAACTATGTGACTTCTTAAAGGACTTTTTGAAAAAGTCCCAAGTTATGAATCTTTTGCACATTACTGGGAAATGGCTGTCTATATACTGGGGCCTGGCTGGCTATACACTGGGAGCTGGCAGGCTATATTGTGGGGGCAGGCTGGCTATATACTAGGGGTTGACTGACTATATACTGGGGGCTGGCAGGCTATATACTGGGGGCTGGCAGGCTATATACTGGGGCATGGGCTGGCTGTATACTAGGGACTGACAGGCTTTAAACTGGGGCATGAGGTTGTAGGCTATATACTGGGGCATGCGCTGGCAGCCTATATACAGGCGGTCCCCTACTTAAGAACACCTGACTTACAGATGACCCCTAGTTACAAACGGACCTCTGGATTTTAGTAATTTGCTGTACTTTAGTCCTAGGCTACAATAAACAGCTATAACAGTTATCAAATGTGTCTGTAATTAATATTTATTGTTAATCTTGGTTCTTATGACAACCCAACATTTTTAAAATCCAATTGTCACAGAGACCAAAAAAATTTTGACCAGGGTTACAATAATAAAGTATACAGTTCCGACTTACATACAAACTCAACTTAAGAACAAACCTACAGACCCTATCTTGTATGTAACCCGGGGACTGCCTGTACTGGGAAATGGGTTAGTTATATAATGGAACATGGGTGACTATATTCTAGGGCATGGGATGGCTATATACTTGGCTATATACTGGGGCATGGGCTGACTATTTACAGGGGCATTTGTGGGCTGGTTAGCAATATACTGGGGGCTGGCAGGCTATATAATGGGGGCTGGCTGGCAATATACTAGGGGATGTCAAGCTATATACTAGGGGCTAGCAGGCTATATACAGGCTATAACATGTCATGGACAAGGTCATTGGGCACCCTGATAACATTTTACTGCAGAAATTGTAACAAAAATATTTTTTTTAGCATTTTGAGAAATCATTATAACAGACATCTTATTTTTTAAAGATAAAAAATTAATTGTGGAATGGTGGTGACTATTGGCATTTGGCATGCCATTATTTGTGTCTTTGTGTCCATCCTTACATCCCAACAAGAATTAAAGACTGTAAACACAGCTTCATTGGATTCTCAATTGCCTCGACCTCCAATTTCAAAATAATAGCTACCAGCCATCTGAATGGTTGCTGTAGGCAATCCGTCTATTTTTAAGTGCTCTATTCTTATATATACATAATAAATGTTGTACTGTGAATACTATCCATACACATATGCTAGACGCTGACCCTGTAATGCTGACAATATAGTTTCTTTCCAAGATTCATTTTTCAGACACAACATCATCCCTGTCTAGTATTGTAATAATGCAGTAACAGGCACAGGGATAACACTACTTAAAAAAAAACAGCTTGTCTTTTTTCGTAAGGTGTGTTCCACATGGGAAGTAATTCTTGCTGGTTAGCTGTAATAGACTCCATGGGGGTAATAATCAATCATCAGAAGCATGAAGTTAGATAAGTAATGGAGCATGTGTAAATCTGCCCTGAATTGGGATTGTACTTTTTTATGGCATCCCTTAAAGCGTATGAAAAGTTCCCTGTCTTCAATGCTGATCTGAAAAATAGAACGGGTTATTGGGTGGTTTACACAGCAGCAGGGGCATAATTAGGAGTGGCAGGGCCCCAGAGCAGGCTTCTGAATGGGGCCATCCTTCCCACTTAAAGATATACATATTTGTATACTTACACATGCAAATTACCATCAGGCACACTTATATCCATACACATACAGTTATTCACTCACACACATTTATACACTCATGTGCCCACATGTAGAGAAAATACACAGATACAGTCCCCTTTAGAAGGGGGTGGTGACCGAGGTAGGGGCAGGTGAGGAAGCTCTATAGACGCCACGTCGCCTGCATCAGGGATCCCAACTATCGCAATCCAGGCTGTCGCATACAGCATACAACATATATATACATATACAGTATATAAACACCATACACCATGTATATAATATACAAAAGACAACACGGTCGGCACTTTCAGTATCCAGGAAATCATGAGTTGTGCAGATCGTGTTGTCTTTTGCATGCTGTTTGGAATGGATTTGTGCACTTTACATCAATGCAGGATAAGATTTACGTATAAATACGTATATAGTGGTGAACATCCGACATGTGTCAGGTTGGATGACGGGGATGGCGGGCCCCTGCACAGCACTAACTTAATTTATTTGCTGGAACGTGTTTACAGTGGGCAACCCCCTTAACTATGTCTACCTTCCCGTCCGTTTTTTTAAAGTTAGTATATTACAAATTTTACTGACATAATCTGAAATATTTATTTCCAATATGAATTGTGACAAGTATATACATTAAAGGGGCGTTCAACTGAAATGAAATAATATTTGAATTTACCCATATAGAACATCAGTATAGCCACTCACTCACCTAGACTAAAATTATAGATTAAAAAATGCAGAGTGTGGAGGACTGTGCAGAACTCGGAATGGAGCAGATACAGATTCATGAGCTTAGCGTTGCGTTTTTAATACTATTAATACTATTACTATTTCAGTTAAACACCTTTTAGTTTCTTAATGTTTCCATCTAGACTTATTTAGCTCTATTTTGTGTAAACATTTTATTCCCAGCGTATGTTAATTTAAACTGGTATTGAATTATTCCGATATTATTAAAGCCCAAACCTACAAGGAAAGAAGGGTATATCAGATTTAATAAGATTGATGACTGTGCAGCAAAGAAAAGGATTTCAATTGAATTACTGCAGCGAATTAGAGAGAAGAAAATAAGATTGATAAAGACATACTATCTGCCAGTCTTGGTGAAGAATTGCTTTCTGGATGTGCTGACAGCCGCTGTGCAGGAGCTCAGGGTAGTGATACAACTGGCATTGGATGTGCTGGCAGCTTGGAGTATGCTTCCTGTAAGATTCCCAGCTGTGGAATGATCCGAAGATAGGAATGTAATCTCATAACAACATCACAGGGTTCACTTTAACACAATATACCCATTTCTGTAAATTCATAATTATAACTATGGAACAAGAGGTACACAGCATAATGCTGTTTCACAATTGTGTGTTACATACACAAAAAACATAAAACTATAGATGTAGCAGTGTAGGTTTTCTTAGTACATTCATCATGAAACTTGAATATTGTGAAAAATAGTAGATAGTTAAAGATATAAATAAAATAAGATTCAATAACAAAATTACTTTTTATAAATGAAAAGTGCCAGTTAAAACAAGAAATGCTGTGGTATATTTTATTATTCAAGAAAATTGCTTCTTCATTTACTAAGGATTAGAGAAGACGAGTGGACCCAATGATCGGGTTCGTGGTTGGGGTTTGGCCGTCTGACTCAGACATATTTCCGGATTGGCGGGCAAACAGCCAAATTGACGCCAATGACTACGATTGGCCAAGTGGACCATCGGGTCCACTCATCTCTACCCAAGATCCATAACATAAGTGAATAAAGGATCTCCCTTTTTTCACTGAACAACATGGAGTGATGGCTAGTTGTTTATAACATTCTGAGACAAAGTTGGCATTAACCCTGTATAAAGTATGTCCTCTCACACTGCAATAGCACATGTTTCTGCATTATTCAACAGTGATATACGCTGCACTGATCAAACAATGTACCGCAGTTAGGTTAGTATAACTTGCTATCCACATGACAATTTTATGGCACTGTATAAATCGGACAGAGCCAATATGGGCTTCCATTACTTCACGTTATATATTCTGTGATGTTAAATACTTTTGTGTAAAAAAATACAAAAATGTTAAAGGATGGAAACTTTTTAGAGATGTGTGAATCTATTGGTTTAGATATTTGGTACAAGTCTGCCATATTTCAGGCACAATATGCCAAGTTGTTCAGGATGGGATAAGGAAAACCATGCCTCGTTTAGCTCCCTTGAAATCAAGCATGACGTTCAGGAAGCCTTACATTATTTGGGATTAAAACAAAACCAGTATATCTATTTAAGAAGGAACAGACTCCAAGCTGTACACAGCACTTCTTCGACTGGAATACGCATCTATATGGGAGGCAGTAGCTTGAATTTTTTTGACAAATTAAGCAGAATTGGAAGTATATTAGAAAAAGATTTGCAACATCCCTTTACACACAATATAAAAATTATGCTTTAAGCATGACTTATAAAATGCTTATTAAAATGATGGTGTTTTTTATCCAGATTAATATGTATTTCCAAAAAGGAATAGGCTCCTTATGGGAATTGATATTCTATTAATTGTCTTGTTGGAACCTTAAAAGAGAGACCTCTGTGGGATGGGTGAGAGAGACAGTGGTTGTATGTGACTAAGCTCTGTTACACCATTAACCACTCCCTCAGGAAGGGCAGTAAGACTGACACTGGCTATGTGAAGAGAAATCAACTGTCCTCTTTACCTCTCCCTCAGAAATTCTCTTCAGTGGGTTTAGCAGTGTCACCATCAGTGAGTATAGCTGGGTAGCTTGACTGTACACTAGAGCTACCCACCACGATGACTGGAACAGACGACATATGAAAGTCTATTTTGGAAGAATGGTTGCTCTAATCCTACGGATAGAGGCATCAGTGGAACTTGCATGAAGACGTATAAATAAACTTTGTGAGATTTGTAGGGATGGGGACCCGCTGGTGACAGGTTCTCTTTAGGCATGACTTATTTACTAAACATGAAGCTTAGTAATATTGTGGTGGGATATAGTCACACCAGGTATTTTCCAAAAGGAGTGGACACCAGCCTGTAAATAGTTTAGTTTCTTCCCTGTTCTACATGAGGTGAGACATTACTAAGATCGAGTTAAATCTGATTTTTGTTACACAAAGAAGAGCAATAAGGTTGACTGGTCAGGATTGCAGAATTTGTCAGCCTTCTGGGGAGTTTGAAGTGTGTCCATGTGATGAGTCCTATATGTTATTGACACTTAAAGTTATCAAGCTGAATTTCAAGGAATTTTTACTCTCTGAAAAACTGGATAATTGAAGTTGATGATAACAATCCTAATGAAGGGGCCAAAAGTATTTGAGATCACAGTATAATTTTTTGGCTAACATGGTACTTCTATAGCCAACATACTAAACAAATCCATGTTATGCCTTATGCCAAGTTCTATTACAATGTAGGTCTTGTCTCGGTTCAAATTTGATGGGTAAGATTGTTAGTAAGAACTGTGTGAACAGATGTCAACAAGTGGACATGCTTTGTAGATCTGCCACACATGCAGCACATTAATCTCACCCACGGACTAAATTTCCTTTGCCAGTGTATACACCATATATTCTATATCACCATCATGCAGTCTTTTCTACTCCAAAAACATTGGAAATGTCAATTGTTTCAAAGAAAACTACATTGCCTCACAGGCTTTACTTGTCTTTACCTTGTTTAATATCGCTATACTTGATGATCCAGCTTTCATCCCAAAACAATCTTTGTCTTTGATATTGAAACCCCTATAAAAGAATCAATAAGAAATTTAAGGAAATTTAAAAGTCCTATAAAGTAATCAATAAGAAATGAAAATACATCTAAAATCAAACAGAAGCGGGTTGCTGCTGCACAAAAAATTCCCATCCATGTAATAGATTTGGGTACTGCTATTTTATAGATATAGTACCAAACTAACACACACCATAATTGTAAAAGCTCTGTCAATATTCTTTCTTTTATGTTTATGTATGTTTGTATTATTGTTGAATATCTACTGTCAGAGGTGCATTAGGCTTTTCTAGCTCAGAACTACCCATGTTATTGTAGAAAACCTAATGCTCTGTCAAATTGGTGGGCCTGACCAGAATAAGGCAGCCTGACACTGCCAATCTGACGATATGACGATATAGATCTAAAAATAAACACTGGAGTGGCACATATTAAAGGGAACTTGGAGGTGAAGTTGTGGTGGCGATTCTAATAACCAGCACATTAAAATTAGAAATATATCAAATATAGATATATAGACAAATATCACAAAATAGATATTTACCACAACAAACAGAATGAGGCCTGCTATTATAACTGCCACAGGGATTGCTATTGCCATTCGAATGTCAGATGGGAGGCTGCACTCCCCACAGTCTACTGGGCACGTAGCGCATGCCTCTTCTTCCTCACACATACCATTACCACATACTGCAAAAGAAAGATATTTTAGCATTCTGCTAACATTAGTGTAAAATTAGAAAAACAAATACCCTACTCACCAGAAACTGGAGGCCAGATAGCTCTCTAAAGAGTTTAGTATGTGTTTTTTTGCTATTTTAATCCAAATACTGTCCTCTTAGGGTTTTTATCCTTAATATTGGAAAACCCCTCTACGTATCTAATCTAAAATCCCGAGTGGATATGAATACTGCTAGACAGACTTTATACCATAAAATGTGAATATTTAAAAAAATCAAAAATAGATCAAACTACTAAACCAAAAGTTCAGCTCTATATAGAATATGTTAAATGCACTGTACAGATTAAGGCCACAACCGTATTTTTAGGCTGCAAGCTAGCCGCAATTTGCAGCTAGTTCATGGCCCCAGTTGAGGTCTTTTTTTGCACACTCATGGTGTGGTGAGGTACACAGTGCAAGCTGCTGTTGACCAGTGCTTAAAGCTGGTATTGCACACATGGTTGGTAGGGACATTGCACTACTACATCTAGGTCATGACTAAGACTGGGTTCTAACCGAAAGACATTAATCGCTATGCTGGTTTATGTACCCTGAAATGTTTTGTGGATATGGTATTTTAGCAATAAAGATTGGAATCTTTAATGAACTAAATAAGTGCTGGAAAATCATCTGTAGACTCCTACATCTAGAGGTACAGAATGAGAAGTATACTGTTTCCAGATAATGATGAATACTACATATATAAATGTATTTCATACCTACTAAAGGTACCACCAAAGTTTTTGCCTCAAGAGCAACTTGCATTTTGCCAATCCTTATATGGGCAATAAGAGATGTCACACCAGCATGAACTAAAACCACCTGAACAATGAAAGAAAACAAAACTTTAGAATGAAGAATTTCTCATATCTCAAATGTATCAATTTAAAGAAAAAAACATTTACAATAAAAAAAACATAAAATAACCTTATAACAATAATGAAAAACACACAAACATTACTAAAGCACATTGGATGATAGTTAAAAGCACTTCTACTTTTGCATCTGGGAAAATGAAGGATGTCCATGAGAATTCTACAGGCCTCTCAAAGCAGGTCTGGAGTACAGAGTACAAAGTGATGTATACACTCTTGTACACTGCAACTGTAGCCGGAGTTATAAATTAGTATCCATTATTAACCTCTCACGACCGCTCCACATAAATATACATCAGCTTTTACTATGATAGAAAGGCTGTTTATTTACGTCTTGACAGTAGCCAACTTCAAATGGCTATATCTCCAGAACTCTGGCATCTAGAAGCACAATTCAATTGGTATCAAATTAAACAGGAGAATGACTGGTTACACAGGTGCACAGCTCGTTAGTTTCATAGATAGTAATCAGAGCCATTTGCGATAACGTTCTGTACACCTGTGTGACCACGGTCAGATGTCTGTCCTCTCGAAATAAACAATGAAGCTTTCTATAGAATGATAGCAAGCAGAGATCTATAAAACCGTTAGGAATTGATACAGAAGGTCTATTGGAGAATTGCATAACTTTTCATTATTCAAACAATAACATTTATTTGCTGAAATGGGAATGCCCCTTTATTCAACTAGACAAGACATGACAAGACAGGTGAGGTGTACAGTGGGGGTTCTCTGGCATTTCTCCATGTATCAAAAACTGCGGCCAAGGTTACAAAAGAATTTCTAAAGTTCTCAAGGTTCCTAAGAATACAGTGGCCTCCATAATCATTAAATTAAAGAAGTTTGGGGCAGCCACAACTCTTCCTCCTGCTGGCCATCCAGCCAAACACAGCTCAAATAACTAACAGTGGCTTCAGAACAACTCTGTGACCATTTTTGACTGGCCCAGCCAGAGCCCTGACTTAAACCCAATTGAGCATCTCTGGGAGAGTCCACCAATGTTCACCATCCAACCTGAGGGAACTGGAGAGGATCTACAAGGAAGAATGGAAGGGGATCCCGAATCATGGTGTGAAAAACTTGTATCTTTCCCAAGAAGACTCATGAATGTACAAATTCAATACTAGTACAGTCAATACAGTACCGAATACTCAATCCTGAGCAAATTGTCTGAATACTCATGACCATGTGATATTTTAGTTTTTCTTGTTTAATAAATTAGCAAAAATATCTACATTTATGTTTTTTTTGTGTCAAAATGGGATATAGAGTGTACAATAATGTTTTGATCGTACCAATTGGCTGCAATAAAAAAAGAGTGAAAAATTTAAAGGGGTCTGAAAATTACACAAATAATCATTTCCCATCATGGTACAATAATTGACTATAGGAATATGAAAGTAATAATATGCAATGTTCAACAATGTACCTTAGCGGACCAGTTCCCTTGTGTTATTTTTCCTGAGGTAGATAAGGTGTGTGTGAATATCTGTCCATCGTCTGGAATCCACGGACCACAGATTCCACCTTTTCCCTGAATGTATGAATTAATAAAAAGATGTAAACATATTTTAGCATTTGCTTGTGTTAGAAGTATATGGAACAAATCTAGTTCTACTTACCATAAAAGACATAGGGCAAGAATGGATGTTAGCATGATGGATGCAGCAGTTTTCCCCATTCACATCTTTCCAATTTGCTGGGCATACTTGCTCCTCACAAAATCTTTTTGCAGACTCAGCATTTCTTATAAATGTATAAAAATATAAAATATGGTAATCTTGTGTTATACTTATGTTAGCTGACTACTAATTCCTCATCAGTAAAATTGACATTGACATCCAGTATGTTCCTTCATCCCTGGGATCCCCACCACTGAAAGCCCATTGATCAATAAAATGTGGGTCCTAAGTCCCCTCTATTCCATGTGCTCTCAATAAGGTAAGGTTGGAATAGCAGAGTGGTTTTGCATGTCCCCTGCCTTTCAATTTAAATTGTATAAGATTTAATGTAATCTGCATCCTGAGGCACAAAATTTTTGCAGTTACATTATGCTCCTCTTTGAATATCTTATATCTTTGGACCAACTTTATATATCATGACAATTTTTTCATAATATTTGAGACTTGGCTGACATCTAAATATAGCATCTACCCAATCAACATAATTCCTCCTGGACTCCACAATCTCAATCATATTACAGACCCCGATCACCAATCATCTTGTTGCATCTTGCTGATATAAAACTGGCTCCTAGAGCTGAGAGGGCCCTGGCGCTCAATGTATCAAGAGGATGTCATTATCTCTGACAAATGGTCATGAATGCCTAACAAAGCCTTTGTTTTCAACGGGTGTTTTCACAAAGTCTTGTATTTTCATTGATCTGTTGCCTGTGGAAAAAAATATGAAACATGTCCTATTTTTTTCATGGGTGTGGATCATGGAAGGAATAGAGGGCTATGGGTCCGCAAAAAAAACTGAAAAAAACTGATGAAGTATCCGCTTTTTGCACTGAGGCTGAAAACCTAGGTATGATGTTTTCAAAGCAATGTGAAACCTTCAGTTTCTTTTGCGAACATGGAGACAAAACAGAAGAAAAACAGACACAATGAAGACAAATTGCAATGCAAGCTGAGCACCAACACCAATGTGAAAGATCCCTAAGTGAAAGGCGTTAAAAGGTTTAACCTCTTACATATGAAATAATATTGAATAAAATACACAGATTATATAGTTGTATCATCTACCTGTGTGATAGGATGCCATTAGTCACAGCATACTGATAAAAGTCATCAGAAGCTGTCACAGAATAGATGACATCAAAAGTTTCTCCTGTAGACACCTTGGCAGGTGGCCGGAGCACCCATGCCATTTCCAGACCTTGAAAATGAGAAATAAATAAACAACTAAAAAACAATCCAAAGTAATATCAATTACATATATTAACCCCTAGGCGCACCAGGACGTTATAGTACGTCCCCGGCGCTAGATGCTTAGCGCACGGGGACGTTCTATAACGTCCTGCTTCTGGCACCGGCTCACGAACGGAGCCGGTACCAGAAGCAGCGGCTGTCAGCTGTCTAGTACAGCTGACAGCCTGCGCTAACACCCGCGATCGGAGCCAACTCCGATCGCGGGTGTTAACCCCTTACTCGCCGCGGTCAAACATGACCGCGCCGTGTAAGGGTGTTTGCGCTGTGGATCGGATCCCCCGTGCCGCTTACCGGGGGATCCGATCCACTTCTGGGCAGCTCCGAGGACTGGCATGTGCCCCGGAGCTGCCCGGTCTCCATGGCAGCCAGACCCCTTCCGGGTCTGGCTGTAAACTGTCTGAGCATGCGCAAGCTTGCTCAGACAGTTTACACTGCTCTACAATAAAATAGTATTGTAGAGCAGTGTATTGAACTTAAACCAGTGATCAGAGCATCACTAGTTTAAGTTCAAGTATGTAGAAGTAAAAATATGCAAAAACACTTAACACTACACATTATAATAAATAAAAAATAAATACATAAAAATATAAGCCCCTAAAATGTCACTTTCCCATAAAAACACTTAATAAAGTATAAAAAACACAAAAACACAAAAAACCCCGCATATTTGGTATTGCCGCGTCCGTAACAATCTGTATAATAAAACAGAATCATTACTGGACCCGCACGGTACACGCCGTAGAAAAAAAACGCAAAAACGTTCCGAAAAAAGATAATTTTTAATTAATACCTTATCAAAAAATGCTCTAAAAAGTAATTTAAAAAATGTTATGCACTCCAAAATAAGCCCACTAAAAAGAACAACTCTTCTCGCAAAAAATAAGCCCCTAACCAGATTTGTCAGCCGAAAAATAAAAAAGTTATGCATATGAAAAGATGGTGATGCTAAAATGAACAAGATTTTCTCCAAATTGGTTTTTATTCAGTACAATTGAATAAAATACACAAAACCCCCACATATTTGGTATCCCTGCGTCCGTAACAATCTGCATAATAAAACACAATCGTTATTAGTTCCGCAAAGTGAACCCCGTAAAAAACAAAACCAAAAAAAGCTCCATAAAAAAGATCATTTTCAATTAATACCCTATAAAAATGCTCTAAAAAGGGATTTAAAAAATGTTATGCACTCTAAAATAAGACCACTAAAAAGAACAATCCTTCTCGCAAAAAATAAGCCCTTAAACAGATTTGTGAGGCAAAAAATAAAAAAGTTATGCATATGAAAGACGGTGATGCTAAAATTAACAACATTTTTGCCAAATTACTTTTTATGTAGTAAAAATGGGAAAAAAATAAAAAATCTATATAAATGAGGTCTTTTTGTAATCGTGGCGACTCATAGAATAAAAATAATATACTATTTTTATGGTATGGTAAACGGGCAAAAAAAAAAACCCATAAAAATCTTCCTGAAAAGTGATGATTTTCATTTCCTCCACCAACAAAGAGTTAATAAAATCTCACCAATTAGCCTATAGATTCCCCTAAATTACGTACCAGAAAAGTGCATCTCATGTGGCAAAAGAAATAAGCCCCTATAGGTCCACATTAAAAAAAAGAAAAAAATTATAGCCTGTACAATGTGACATAGAAAATCTGATCTGGATGGCGCCTCCTTCCCTTCTATGCCCGGCCGTGCGCCCATACAACAGGTTACCACCACATTTGGGGTATCGGTGCATTCGGGAGGAATTGGGTATCAAACTTTGTGGAGCCTTTTTTTATTTAATCCATTGTAAATGTTTAATTTTCCACCCAAAATGGGTGTATTGTGAAAAAATATTACAATTTGCAGACTGCACCTCCATTTTGTTTTAACCCCTATAAAACACGTAAAGCGTTAACAAACTTCTTAAAAGTGGTTTTTCATACGTTGAGGTGTGTAGTTTCCACAATGGCGTAATTTACGAGTCTCGCTATTATTTAGGCCTCTCAGTGTCAATTAGAAGTTGAGCAGGTCCATCTAATACAGGTTTTGGTGATTTTACAAAAAATGTGAAAAATGATACCTAAATTCTGAGCCTCATAACATTCTAGTAAAATATGTGGAATCTTAAAAAACCATGCCAACATAAAGCAGACATTTGGGAAATGTAAGTTATGAATTTATTTGGGAGCTATGACTATCTGCATCAAAAGTAGAGAATTTAGAACGTTGAAAATAAAGAATTTTTCCAAATTTTTTCCAAATTTTGTTTTTTTTCATAACTAAACACAAAAGATATCATCCAAATTTTTAAACTAGTTTGAAGTACAATGTGTCACGAGAAAACAATCTAAAAATCCCATGGATATCTCATAGCGTTCCAAAACTATAACCACTTATAGTGACACAGGTCAGATTTGAAGAATGGGGCCGCGTCCTTAAGGCCAAAATAGGCTGTGTCCCCTAGGGGTTAAAGAGAAGCAAATAACACATAACTCTTACATGTTCTTATCTGCTCTAATATATTGAAACTGTTACATGATATCTGAAACACTTTATAGACATTACTACCACTTACTACCCTTTCCCTTCCCTACATATTCTTTTATTTGGGGTAATGAGGCATACTTGCTTATTAAAACATAGTAATGTGCCTAAACTTAAAGGGGGTCATCCATTTTCAGCAAATATTTGATATTGTTTGTGTAATGAAAAGTTGTACAATTTTCCAATATACTTTATGCATTAATTCTTCAAAGTTTTCTAGATCTCTGCTTATTGTCCTGCTGTAGGAAGCTTCTATGCTTACTTTCAGTGGATAGAAATCTGTCCATGGTCATGTCACACATGTGCACAAGCCATTGGACAGATTAAGATCCACTGAAAGTAAACATAGAATATTTCTATAGCAGGACAGCAAGCAGAGATCTAGAAAGCTGTGAGAAATTGGTACAGAAAGTATATTGGAAAATTGTGTACATTTTCATTATTGAAACAATAACATTTATTTGTTGAAATGGGAATGCGGTCCTGCAAAAGACACCACTGGTCTGAAAGACTTTTATTGAACTATTAGTACTGATAATTCACATTCTTGCACCTAAAAGTTGTTCAAGTTATTTTAATAGTTTCACATGGGTGAAGGATAATTTACTTTGTTAGGTAACTTTGTGCCTATTTGTATCTATTTATTTGTATCTATTTATTAAGAAACAAGAAATAATGAATCATTACGATAAAGCAATAGAAGCAGACATCAGGGAGGGGGCAAATATTTCTTTCACAGCTGTGTAACTTTTCCCTGGTATTGTGCTGATGACAGATATTTTTATTCCCTACAGCCATGCAGGGATTTTACCAGACTTCATCCACTGTAAAAGAGGCTATTCTGATGCTTACATTACCTTACATTAATTGCAGTGAAAATATAGTCCTAAAATATAATGGTATAAAGAGGTATATGCCTGGGGATGAAAAACCTGCAAATAATAAAACAAAGTGCAGTTCCAGGCATTGAGAAACAGAATAACATTGTGACCAGTTCTACATTCGTGGGAAATTTGCAAATTTGCAGTTTTTATAGATTCAGATCATTGCTTTTTAAGGTGACCTTACCCCCACAGTCAATCATATTAACTTCATCAGGCTTTTCCAGTGGCCAGCAGTCATATTCTGTGTTGTCCAAGTCATGCCAAGCATGTGTTAAATTCGATATCATCACCTAAACAACAGAAATTCTAAGTAATTGAATTAAATAATAGAAATAATGGCCTAATGCCAATCATGCCAAACTTAAAGTAACGGTATACTATATTATTTCTTAATTGTGGATTAAATCTGTTTTGAAAAATGTATCAATAATTCGTCATGTGCAGATGCAATAGACTTCATTGCTCCCTGCAATATACTGTATATCATTTTATATTGTTTTATATTAGTGACCAAAATTATAACTGTATGTACGATGTAATTATAAACAAAATAAACTATATTCCAAAAATGATGATTTCTGCCCTAAGAAAAATGGAGCAGTTTACTTTGAATGAAGTGATTTAGCTGTGTAAAAATATATAATATTTTTTATGAAGGAAATATTGGCAACACCTGAAAGCTTTACAACTGTGCAAGAGGATATGACAGGTTTCCGCACTTTATTTAGAAATAATTAAAAAAAGAGCAAAATTTTTATAACATCTTACAATATGTTAGGAAATTCCATTACTGTGGTCTTATTTTTTGTTGTTTGTCTATCTGTAAGTTACAAAAGTATATACCAATTTGTTATAGTTTATATACATCAAACAAAGTTTAGTCCACATAATATATGCACCTACCATTAAACTTCCAATGAGATGCACCTGAAAAAGAAATGATTTGAAGCCTTTCATAGGAGAGCAGATTATTACATCCAAGTTCTAGGTATTTACTTAATGGTCTCAAGGGAGCTCTTTAGAAATGGTGCTGTGCCTGCGATACACAGCCAGATGTGATGCTGTTCTTGCTGTTGCTGCTGTAATTTCTCCCCTAGGACTGACTGTTGGATGGTTAGAGGGGAAACTTGGATGTGCTCAGCTGGAAAATCAATTTACTTTCAAGGAATTATTGCATTGTGTATATTATTCAACATGATCTCCATCTAGTGGACAAATATGTAGATGCATGGAACTGTGTGTCACTGCTAGCGGCTATAAAGTCTTAACTGGAATTCTCCAACAATAAAACTTGATTAAATATATAGCCAACTAGCAAAATTGCAGACAAAGAATGAGATATTTTATATAGCTCCTTGCTGTCCTTTCTATAGAAAAGAATGAATGCATACAATGTAGCCCTACAGTAAATCAGATAAAATTCTTTTTTTTATTGTACTCACATTTCCATCTTAAAATAAAAACTCGCATAACAATCCTGCATGCATACACTTGCTAGACAGCACTGCAAGGAAAGGAAACGCATGGCGAAGTGGTCTGGATGGGGACTTATTCTCATTCTTCACTACACAAATGTGGATATTTCATGACTGGGTCCATATTTGACAAAACTTTATTCACTGAAACCCATTTGTCAAATTATTAACATTTGTATAAACTTTAACCTTTATTTCATCAGATTAAAAACTGGTAATCAATTGTATGATACTGCATTTGTCCTACATTGAATAAAAAATCTACATCCTCTATTGGACTGTATGTGGGGTGTTATTATGTATATAAATGTATTATGTGTTTGTTAGGAGTGGTATAGGGTGGTGAGACCTGGCAGTTTTTTTGTGTGTGGAGTGGTTCACATACTACATGTAGCTGTTGTGTAACACCTATTGAAATTATCTTGTATGTAACCCAGGGAATGCCTGTAATAAGCGGTTATTAATTTCAATAGGTATTACACAACAGCTACTTGTAGTATGTGAACCACTCCATATAAAACTGTGCCAGGTTATGCAAATTATTAAATTTGAGAAATGTGTATCTCACCACCCTATACCACTCCTAATGAACACATAATAAATTTATATACATAATAACAGTCCTCACGTAGTCCTATAAAGGTTGTAGATTTTTAATTCAATGTAGGACAAATGCTGTATCATACAATTGATTACCAGTTTTTAATATAATGAAATAAAGGTTAAAGTTTTATACAAATGATAATAATTTGACAAATGGGTTTCAGTGAGGCCATATTTTGGCCTTGTTTTGTGAATACAGTTATTCACATTCTGTATCCTTATGCAATAACTATTTATCTGCAGCTGTTGATCTTCCGTGAATTGGATATTCCAAGCTACATCAACCAGATGAGGGATGTGAACTCTGGGTATTGGGATCTGCCCAAAACTTATTGGATCCATGTGTGTATGATGCTTATACAGGCAGTCCCCGGGTTACATGCAAGATAGGTTCTGGAGGTTTGTTCTTAAGTTGAATTTGTATGTAAGTTGGAAGTGTATAGTTTATAATTGTAACCCCAGCCAGAATTTTTTTGGTCTCTGTGACAAATGGATTTTAAAAATGTTGGGTTGTCATGAGAACCAGGATTAATAATAAATCTTAATTGCAGGCACTTCTGATAACTGTTATAGCTGTTTATTGTAGCCTAAGGCTAAAGTACAGTAATTTAACAATATCCAGAGGTCCGTTTGTAACTAGGGGTCGTTCTTAAGAAGGGGACCGCCTGTAGTTCACAATCATCATACTACAGTATATATTTAAACAATGTAATCCTTATTATACCAGTGAGATGATCAGTGCATAATCTGCTCTTACTTTCAAAAAAACAGTACATACTTGGACAATGCAGTCTGAAAATGTCCCAGATATATTACATTGACTGATGATAAAATTGGTGCATTTTTAGACTCTGTAGTCTAAGTTTATAGCATGTAGTGCAGCATCTTGTGCTGAAAAGCACTTATACAGAACACCCGACTTACAAAGCACCCCTAGTAACAAACAGACCTCTGGTAATTAGTAATTTACTGTACTTTAGTCCCAGGCTACAATAAAGAGCTGTAACAGTTATTAAAGGTGTCTGCAATTAAGCTTTATTATTAATCCTGGTTCTGATGACAATCCAACAGTTTTAAAATCCAATTGTCACAGAGACCAAAAAAATTTGTCTGGAGTTACAATTATAGGAACGTACCATCTGATAGTCTCTGAGGGCAGAGTCTGTGGACCCTCTGGACCACTGCGGGGGTAGGTATGAGAACCGCGGTGGCAGCCAAGGCAATGCATTGCGGGAAATAGTCACAACTTGAGATCACAGCAGGAACGCAGAGGAGCACTGGTAACGCTGGTACAGAGTGAAGACACCGCTGGGCTGGAACCCTGGAAGGCACAGCAGAAGCACAGGAAGGCAGGAGGTCAACACTGGGCTGGAACCCTGAATGGCACAGTAGGAGCACAGTCGTACGGGAACGGACAACAGGACATGGACCACAGGATACTGAGCACAGTATACGGAGCACTGGACAAGGACCACAGGCTATGGACCACAGGATAAGGACCACAGGATAAGGACCACCGGACACGAATCTCAGGATATGGACCACAGGACACAGACCACAGGATACGGACCACTGGACACGGACCACACGATACAGACCACCGGAAACGGACCACAGGCTACAGACCAACTGACACGGACCACAGGATATGAACCACAGGACACGGAGCACAGGATACTGTTGGAATAATAATACTATATGCAACAATTACTTTTGTATGTATTGCATGTATGCGCCTTTGTCTAGGGACATTGTAAATGTCAAAAAAGTTAGGCTGTCAAAGAAAAAAAAACTCTTAGGAAGAGACAGCACAGACGTAGGCATCTGGAAATGAACAGGAACAGGGAAGCATCTGAAAAGGAACAGGAAACGGGACCTCGGGAAACACACAGGAACAGGACGTCTGGATACACACAGGTGGCTTTCACTTCAGTGGGAAGACTTGAAGATCCTGCCAGGAGTCAAGGAAGCCACCGGGTTATATAGGAAACCCGGAAGTGACCAGCGCCAATGGGAAGGGTGCTTAAAGTTCAGGGAAGTGAGCGCGCGCGCCCTAGCAGCGGGAGCGCGCAGCCTGGAGGCAGGAGGCGTGCAGCCTGCATGCCAGGACATGAAGCACAGACAGGAGCCAGGAGAGGTAAGTGAGGGCAGGGGGACGGGGACCGGCAGGCAGCAGAGCACGGTTGAACCCGCGATCCGATCCGAGATCGCGGGAGCACCCGTGACAAATATACATTTCCAACGTATATATAACAGCAATGTTTCGGCTGTTAGCTAAGGCTGAGCTAACAGCTGAAACGTTGCTGGAGGTGGAATAAAGTGTTGTAAAATGTTGTTTGTTCACAACATTGGAGTGCTGCCGTGTTTCATTTTTCTGGATATATATATATATATATATATATATATATATATATATATATAGAGAAAAAGATAAAGTCAAACAGCACTTAAGGAAAACTAAAGCGGGTGCATGCTTTTATTTGGTGCTGCATGTATTTACTATCCATGGGGGGGAGGGTACTGGCTCTATATACTACCAATAGGATGGTGCTGGCTGTATATACTTTTTATGGGGGTACTGGCTCTATATACTATCTGTGGAGGGAAGATAACTGTATATACTATCTATCAGGGGTTATGAGGAGGGGGTGCTGGCTGTATATACAGTACAATGTATAGGAATATGCTGGCTGTATATACTATCTATAGGGTATGCTGGCTGTATACACTATCTATGCGGGGTGCTGGCTGTATACATTATCTATGGGGTATGTTGGCTGTATACACTATGAGAAGGGTATGGCTGTATATACTATGTATGGAAATGGTTCTGGCAGCATATAGTATTTATGGTGCTTGTTCTGGATGTATATACTACATATAGGGGAAGGTACTATACCTTCTACATAGATAGTATATACAGCCAGCATGCCTACATAGTATATACTGTATATATTATCAATTGGGGTGCTGGCTGTATATACTATCTATGGGGATGCTGGCTGGCTGGTTATATATTAAAAGTATCTGGCTATAAATTAAAGGGACCTGGCTGGCTATATATTAAAGGGCGCTGGCTGGCTAAATACTACATGGGGCTGGCAGGCTTTATACTAAAGGGGGCTGGCGGGCAGGCTATATACTAAAGGGGGCTGGCAGTATACTTTATACTATAGGGGGCTGGCTAAATATTAAAGGGGACTTGCTGGCTATATATTAAAGGGGTCTGGCTGACTATACATTGAAGGAAGCTGGCTGCCTGCATATTAAAAGTGTCTGGCTATATATTATATATACCACTGGGGGCTGGCTGGCTACACACCACTGGCAGCTGGCTATATACTACATGGGGCTGACTATATACTTAAGGGGGCTGGCTGGCTATATATTAAAGGGTGCTTGCAATATACTAAAGGAGGTTGACTGGCAATATACTACAGGGGGCTGGCTATATACTACAGGGGGCTAGCTATATACTTCTGGGATCTGGCTGGCTATATACTAAAGGGGGCTGGCTATATACTAAAGGGGGCCGGCTGGCTATATATTAAAGGGGGGTAGCTGGCTATATACTAAAGGAGGCTGGCTGGGTATATATTAAAGGGAGATGGCTGGGTATATATTAAAGGGGGATTTTATCTACTAAAGGGGGCTGGCTGGATATGTACTACAGGGGGCTAGCTATATACTTCTGGGGACTGGCTGGCTATATACTTCTGGGGGCTGGCTGGATACATACTGGGGAGGCTGTGACCAATGCATTTCCCACCCTAGCCTTATACGCGAGTCAATAGGTTTTCCCAGTTTTTGGTGGTAAAATTAGGTGCCTTGGCTTATACATGGGTAGGCTTATATTTGAGTATATACGGTATATACTAAATGTCCACAGTCCAGGAGGCCCTTTTATTTGAGAAACAAAAGGGAAAATACTTATGAGCGGTAACATATGACAGGAATGAAAACATCACAAGTACATTTAGGATTGTATTTTTTTTATTCTAGGAATCCAAACAGACAGGATTGACCTGTTTACTTATTTGACCTCTATATACCTGGAAGTGGAAGATGCAGTGTTTGCCTCCAATGCCGGAAGACAACGGCCCACATTTACTAAATCAGTAAAAACTGCACTAAATGCAGTTTGCCTGTGTAGTGTGCAGAGGTCGCCTGTTCTTCATGAATCTAGCGCTCTCTGCACTGCCCCGACAGAATGCAACCCTTTTTTTGTGGTGCACCTTTAACATAGGGCATGCAACACATTTCTGTCAGACTTTTGCTTTTGAAATGTGGCGCTTGAACACTGAGCACTGGAACGCTTATTTCAGTGCAGAAATTTGTGTTGCATGAAAAATAATGCAGCCGCGCCACAAAACAGTTATTTGTGACAAAAATACCTGTGCAAGCAGTTTGCACCTAGAAGAACATGCAAAGTCTACCAGAAAACTGGTGCACAGCCGTTAATACATATTGTTATTGTCACCAATTTTCTATTGACAGATAAGCAAAAAACCAATAGACAACTGTTTCATGAAAGATAAATTGGGGGGAATTTAACATGGCGTACAAGCCATGAAAAACTCGCAATTCTGGTGCATGGCCAGGAATTGCAACTTTTTCCCCCCTACTTCTTATGCCAAGTTGGTGGGGAGGGCAGTGGTGGTGAATGGGCCGGAATGGCAATGCTCCAGCCAGGTGAATTTCTTCTGGAGCAGGCTATTTTATTATTCTAGTCTGAATTGATATACCTAGAAGTCAGACAATATTTGGAGGATTGTGTGCTGTATCACAACTGGCGCACTATTCAACCACTTGAGATAAATTTCACCCCCAAGAATTCATACTGCTGTTGGCTGTGGCTGTAGTCAACTCACTATTCATAAATAAGGAACTTTGGGGCACATTTACTTACCCGATCCATTCGCGATCCAGCTGCGCGTTCTCTGCGGAGGATTCGGGTCTTCCGGCGATTCACTAAGGCAGTTCCTCCGACGTCCACCAGGTGTCGCTGCTGCGCTGAAGTCCGCCGAGGCCCGCCGGAGTGCACGATCCTATACTTGGTGAAGGTAATCGCGTATCCCGCGACACTTTTTTTTTCAAATGCGGCGGTTTCTCCGAATCCATCGGGTTTTCGTTCGGCCACCCCCCGATTTCCGTTGTGTGCATGCCGGTGCCGATGCGCCACAATCCGTTCGCGTACGCCAAAATCGCGGGGCAATACAGGGAAAATCGGTGCAAAACGGAAAAGTTTGCGTAACCCGCCGGTAAATCGCGATTCGTGCCCTTAGTAAATGACCCCCTTTGTGTCACTACATAGTGCTCCAAACATGTTGTCTGACTACATTATTCTACTTGGTAAAGAGACAAAGGAGAAAAAAGTGTAAAGATAACAAGATAATAAGTGTGCTAAAGCAAAGTCATTGCTACAGATTTAGTATATGAAGTCAATCAGCTGTTAAGTAGTAAAACTACAAGTATTAAAAGAAAACTACCACTGTAATACCGTGCACCAGCTCAGGGTCTTCATTATTTCCATAATGCGCTGTAATGCTTTTAAACAATTTTATAATCTTTATATTTGAAGCAGCTTCGGCACACGGTGATACAAGCTCGGCGCACCATGCGCACGGCCGTGTGCGCGTAACATCACCAGCTCTCCGCAACTTCCTGCGCCGAAGGTGTTTCGAATATAAAAATGTAAAAATTGTTTAAAAGCATTACAGCACTTTATGGAAATAATGAAGATATGCTCCGGAACCAGTTCACCCTGAGCTGGTGCAAGGTATTTGATGCTTATATGTACAATTTTAAATTGGTAGGTTTCCTTTAAGGACCTATGAAGTTTCTCAGTAATAAACTGATAGGGTTCCAAAACTAACAATTCTCTACTCCCCTGAATCAACCCAGAATAGAACATGAAGCAGGCATACAATGTACTAGCTGAACCCAATATCTGCTGCTTAGCTCCCATTTGAATGGTCAGGAACTTTTCAACAAACTTTGTAAAAATCTGTAGTACAAGTAACTACAGAAAAACTTGCGTAACTCAATTGGACAAAGAGGGACAAAAAGAGTGCTTTTTTGCATAATGCCCTCTTGCCCCGACCCCTTATTCCACCTTATTTTTCCCACACAGTATAATCCCTGGATTAATGACCCTTACATTATATAATGCCCACTATTCTGTGGTCCACACATATTTTAACATGTCACCAACTTGAACGATACTCCATTCCCACAACCCTATTATTGTGGTCCATTTCTCTGCTCCCCCTCTTACTATGAACTCCCTCTCTCCTCCCCCTTCCCTCTCATTCCATATTATGCCCCCATTTCTGCTTCCCCATCTTATTGTGCCCCCTTCTCTATGGCACCTCTTTTGTTACATTAAAATTACATATTAAAAAATATTACATAATGTTACATAAAATTACATATTAAAAAATATTAGACTGTACTCACCTTTCCTTGTACCCCCGCTGCTGTTGTGCCTTCTCCTTCTCCACATCTGTGCTGCAGCAGCGCCTAGCAGGCACGTTGTAATCACCTGAAAGACTGTACCTGTATACAGAGACCCAGCAGTGATACAGAGAGATGATGGCTCTCTGTATCACCATAGCAATGCATCCCGCTCTGGGACTCTGGGAATGTCTTGATGG
Organism: Engystomops pustulosus; assembly: GCF_040894005.1. Taxonomy (NCBI): domain Eukaryota; kingdom Metazoa; phylum Chordata; class Amphibia; order Anura; family Leptodactylidae; genus Engystomops; species Engystomops pustulosus. The sequence goes on from NC_092411.1 coordinate 135,662,365, forward strand.
ATCCATGATGGTTGGGACTCTGAGGTATGAACTTGTTCCATTTAGTTTAGTCTCCTTGATTTTTCCTAATCACTTTACAATTTCTGTAATTGCCATCTGATACTTGGAGAGTCCAACTAGATTACATTACTTATAATTGTGCCTGTTGTTTTCCCACATGTTTTTTGATGCGGAAACTACCTGCATACAGCACACCTTTCCAATCTGTAACTCAAAAATATAGCTGGTATAGTATCATACCAAACTCTGTGAATTCCCCCTGCGAGGGGTATGTGTTTTGCCATGACCTATTGTAAGGTACCATTCTGTTTTCCTTCAATAACATTTTGTTGAAACTAAAAATATTCAATAAAAGCTCTAAGAAAAGTGAGTATGGATCTCTGACTGCTTATTGTACTTGCTTGTCGTTATCATCTGGACATGCAGGTCTAAACCTCTCTCTATAGTGAATCAAAAAGTAAAGAATTCATTATTCAATGTCTAAGATTGCCATCTAGTGGCTAAATGCATGAATGCATGAAGAGACACATCCCCTTCCATCTTGGCTAATTCTGCATTTATTCTTTAGTTACTACTATTGGAACATTATTGGATGATAACATTAAATAAGATTAACCCTTGCCTATCCAGGCAGTATCTACCGCTGCATAATTACCTCTGTATGTACTGTATGGTACAAGGGGCTTATTCACAACTACTCCTCTGCCATGCGCTTTGGCAGGGATGTTGCATATATATATATATGTGTTTGTAGCTATGGTTTTAGTGGTGTATGTTATTTCCACGAGAAATGTTTTGTTTTAGATTTGTTGAAGACATTTATATAGAGGGGGTTCAGTTTAATACACATGAATGCAACAAATAATATTATTTCCTTTATTTATATAGGGCACACAGATTACGCAGCACTGCACAGAGCTTGCCAAATTGGTCCTTGTCTTGGAGTGTGGGAGAAAAACAAAGGACCCGGAGGAAACCTATGGAAATATGGAGAGAACAACAAATCCCCCTATTTGAAAGTGGCTGAAGATATCCAGAAGATATTAGCGAAATGGACCATATTTTGGCCGTATTTGGCCCACGCGGGCCCCAGATCAATTGTACCAGTGTCGCTTTAAGAGCGCAGCATAGAGGCAGAAACCTAAACTCACCTTTCCTCGTTTCCCTGAAGCAGAGCTCCAAACTATGCGGAAGAAAGAAGGTGGTTCCAGGTGCTGCATCGGGGAAAACGAGGAAAGGTGAGGATTTTTTCTTTCCCGGGTTTGGGGGAGTGTGAGGAACCTGCAGGTATTGTCTTGGTCATCAAGCCCCCCCATCCCCCAGCCTCAGTAAATTAACCTAAATGAGCCAGTTTGTTGACAAAACCAGCATGTGGCCAGGCTTCAAAGACCTATACAGACAAACCGACTCCAGGCATCACCCCCACTCGTCAAACAAAGAGCCATTAAAACTTTTGAATCACCAGGTTGAATAGAGACCGTTATGAAGTTATGGTCCATCTCACCAGAACACCAAATACATTTTTGGATTGGTTATTCTCCGTACATCATAACAACCCATTGTTCATTGCTCTAGGATACTCAGATCCCGAGATATCAATATCTCTGGATAGGACCATAGCAAATGGGTCAGGTTTGGTATCAATGCGATCCTAGGATTCACCCGGATCCAATGATACCAGAACCATGACCCTAGGACTTCCCCTGGGGTAGCTGTGGCTTCTCCAGGGCTCTGGATGTAATATCAGGTAGGAGTGACCATTGACCACACCATTAGGGTGGACAGAGGTGTGTCCACACCTGATATAATCGGGCACCATTGAAGGGGCCGGTTGTCTTTGCCCTGGGGGAAACTAACATCAACTAAGCGCAGGGAGGATCTAAAGGTGTGGACTATCCATCCCCATTAGGCCACACACAAAGGTAACTAACTAACTAAACTGCTTAGACTTGTGGTGCTACCTGTGTAATTTGTACTCTGTTTACTGTATATATCTATTGTGTGTACTGTATTGTCTAGTGTGCCCTTAAGGCAATTAAATATAAAATCTAATCTGTGTTGCTCTTTTATCTCGATCACGAATCTTACGTCCGGGTTTGTCGCTTATATACATGCTACTGGGTTGGTTCCTCACCCTATATAATCCCGTTACGGACCGGGCTTATATTAAAGGAGAACTGGTGGCAGCATAAGGCTGATAATATTCTGTCTCACTGCGGCTAGTGAGAGGGATCTTATAGCCATTCAGGGATTTGATTTAGGGTTGTGCCATATCCGGAAATTGTGTGGACAACTTTAAATCACTTCCTGCGCCTCTCAGAGCCCGTGCGTTCTGGGAGTGTCTGTAAAAGGATAACTGAGTGACCTTACGTACCCTTCAGGGGTCCGGAACGTTGCGGTTTCCTTCACATTGGTGGCAAGCGGTGGGATAATCGAGATAATAGTGTTTGATTGTGTAATCCATACTCTCAAATACTAAAGATTGCCAACAGCAGCTTTTGTGTTGGGATCTTAAGACCAATTCAGCACTAGACACAAGCAGAGTGCAATTACAGTAAGGTGTGAGGTACATCAAGTTGCAGTTCTTTGTTAGTTACCAAGAGCTGTGATAATGGCCGGTAGGAACAAAGGCAGGAAGAATGCTGCCAGTGCTGTGGACATTACAGAGGACGATGCAGTACCGCAGTTGGACCAGGAGGAGGTGGGGGGCGCTATTGTTCAAGGCGAGGGGGAGCTCTGCCCAGACTCCCCAAGGTGCCAGTCGCCAGTGGTCAGTCCCACATTGGACCGCCCACTGCCCGCCCACCCACATGGTCTGATGGGCTTGGCGGCCATCTTGCAAGCTGCCTTGTCCAGTTTACAGGCGGGGAACCATGCTGCATACGAGACCCTCATGGCTGCTGCAGAGCGGCGAGAGCGAATGGAAGCAGAGGCGGCAGAAAGGCGAGAGCGAGCAGAGGCTACAGAACGGCGGGAGCGAGTGGAAGCAGAGGCCACAGAAAGGCAACGGGAGCGTGAACACCAGCTACAGATGCTCCAGCTACAACAGTCTGCTCCTGCTAGTCCAGTGTTGCCGGAGAACCATGTCCCAAAGCTGCGGACTGAGGACTTTCCCCTTTTGGATAAAGGTACTGACTTGGACACTTTTTTGCTGGCTTTTGAAAAAACTTGCCAACAGTACCATGTGCCTGCGGACCAGTGGGTTCGGTACCTTACCCCTCGTCTCAGAGGGAAGGCCCTGGAGATATTTGGCTATTTGTCCAGTGAGACCACCCTCACCTATGATGATATCAAGCAGGCTCTGGTCCGTCAGTACAACCTGACCCCTGAGACTTACCGGAAGAAGCTCCGGAGTTTGCAGCGGGGGTCTGCTGACAGCTGGACTGATCACATGAGGGCTCTTCTCCGAGCAGTGGACCAGTGGACCTCAGGACTGGGACTTACCACCTTCCAGCAGCTGAAGCAGCTAATCGCCATCGAGCAGTTTTTGTGGAATTGCCCGGAGGAATTACAGCAGCACCTTCGTGACCGGAAACCCAAAGATGCTTTGGAAACAGCTGGCCTGGCAGATGAATACAGCAACAACCGGACTCTGGAGGCCAGGAGACCTGCTAGCTGGAGAGGGGGTAAGACGAACACCATCCCTGTTACCCCTGCCCCTGCACCCAAGGGGGCACCTGCCCATGCTCCCCTCTTCACATCAGTGGGCGAGAACCATCTGTGTAATTTCTGCAGACAACCAGGACACTTCAAGGCCATGTGTCCACAGCGCCAGAGAGGCCCAGGACCGTCCCTGACACCATCTCCTGTTTTGTTTGTGGGTGGGGGTGGTGGGAGGTCCCCTGATAATTTGCAACCCGTCACCATAGGCCAGGCTAGGGCCATGGGACTGAGAGACACTGGTGCTGGATTGACCCTTGTACGGCCTGAACTGGTGTCACCACAGGATTTGATACCTGGGAAAGCCCTCACGGTTTCTGGAATTGGAGGAATAGAACCGGCACTGCCCATTGCCAAGGTGTATTTGGACTGGGGTGCAGGGAGGGGCATGAGAGGAAGCGGACGCTACCTGCGGTCACAGCGACATTTGCCGCTGGGACACGCAGTCGGAGCGTTGTAGCCCCTCAGGGGCTCGCCGACTTCCTCCCTTCTGATCAAGTGGCTGCCAGGTCAGATGGAGGCCAGGAGACAGATCCGGGGAAGCTGGCAGAAGATGTGGGGGTTTCTTCTACTCTCCCCGCATCGAGTCAGTGGTCTCAGGAAGGAGGGCCTGACAGCGAGGACGGGAAAGTGCCGGGAGAGGTAGGTATTCACGGCAAGGACTCGCTACATGGCCCATCCCCAACTGAACTGTCTCAGGACAGGGCCCACCTGTCTGCCCTGGCGACTGGGTCAGAGGCAGTGAGGAATCGGACGCTACCTGCGGTCACAGCGACCATCGCCGCTGGGCTGCGCAGCTGGAGCGTTGAAGCCCCTCGGGGGCTCGCCGACTTCCTCCCTTCTGATCAAGTGGCTGCCAGGTCAGATGGAGGCCAGGAGACAGATCCGGAGGAACTGGCAGAAGGCGTGGGGGTTTCTTCTACTCTCACCACGTCGAGTCAGTGGTCTCAGGAGGGAGGGCCTGTCAGCGAGGACGGGAAAGTGCCGGTAGAGGTAGGTCTTCACGGCAAGGACTCGCTACATGGCCCATCCCCAACTGGAATGTCACAGCACCAGGTCAGTCTGTCTGCCTTGGAGACTGGGTTGGAAGCTGAGAGGAAGCAGACACTACCTGCAGTCACGGCGACCATCGCAGCGGTGACGTGCAGGCGTAGCGTCGAGGCCCTTTGGGGGTCCACTGCCTTCCTCCCTTCCGACCAATTGGCTGCCAAGTCAGACAGAGGCCAGGAGATCGATCCTGGGAAGCCAGCAGAAGATGGGGCAGTTGCACCAATTCTTGCCACGTCCAGCCAGGAGTTTCCGGCAGCGTTAGCCGCTGACGCTTGCCTGAAAATTAAGGAGAAGCAGGTGGTAGAGTCTCCCTTGGACTCCGACTCCAAGCGGGCCTGGGACCATGGGCGACTGTACCAGAGGACAATTCAGCAGGGTACACCAGAGGTATGGCCCAGTGACCCACATGCAATGGTACCCTGTCCAGTTTGGGCAGAGGAACCCATTGCGGATGTAGAGGCTTGCCAGCAGCTCCGGGCGGACCAAAGGTCCCAGCTGTGGGCAACCCTTCACCCCTTCCGGGAGTTGCTCAGCAACCAACCTGGGAGGAACCCGTTGGCAGTCCATCACATGGACCCCGGGGACCAAACCCCATCCCAGTTTTCAGCATACCGGGTGCCTCCTGAGGTGCAACAGCGCCACAGCTGGGTGACTGACGTGATGCTGAAGCTGGGTATCTCTCAGGCATAGAGAGGTAGTGAGTGGGCGCATGGGGAAACACAAAGGTATTACCCCTTAGCGCCCTCTATAGGAGGGAGGTGTGAGGAACCTGCAGGTATTGTCTTGGTCATCAAGCCCCCCCCATCCCCCAGCCTCAGTAAATTAACCTAAATGAGCCAGTTTGTTGACAAAACCAGCATGTGGCCAGGCTTCAAAGACCTATACAGACAAACCGACTCCAGGCATCACCCCCACTCGTCAAACAAAGAGCCATTAAAACTTTTGAATCACCAGGTTGAATAGAGACCGTTATGAAGTTATGGTCCATCTCACCAGAACACCAAATACATTTTTGGATTGGTTATTCTCCGTACATCATAACAACCCATTGTTCATTGCTCTAGGATACTCAGATCCCGAGATATCAATATCTCTGGATAGGACCATAGCAAATGGGTCAGGTTTGGTATCAATGCGATCCTAGGATTCACCCGGATCCAATGATACCAGAACCATGACCCTAGGACTTCCCCTGGGGTAGCTGTGGCTTCTCCAGGGCTCTGGATGTAATATCAGGTAGGAGTGACCATTGACCACACCATTAGGGTGGACAGAGGTGTGTCCACACCTGATATAATCGGGCACCATTGAAGGGGCCGGTTGTCTTTGCCCTGGGGGAAACTAACATCAACTAAGCGCAGGGAGGATCTAAAGGTGTGGACTATCCATCCCCATTAGGCCACACACAAAGGTAACTAACTAACTAAACTGCTTAGACTTGTGGTGCTACCTGTGTAATTTGTACTCTGTTTACTGTATATATCTATTGTGTGTACTGTATTGTCTAGTGTGCCCTTAAGGCAATTAAATATAAAATCTAATCTGTGTTGCTCTTTTATCTCGATCACGAATCTTACGTCCGGGTTTCTCGCTTATATACATGCTACCGGGTTGGTTCCTCACCCTATATAATCCCGTTACGGACCGGGCTTATATTAAAGGAGAACTGGTGGCAGCATAAGGCTGATAATATTCTGTCTCACTGCGGCTAGTGAGAGGGATCTTATAGCCATTCAGGGATTTGATTTAGGGTTGTGCCATATCCGGAAATTGTGTGGACAACTTTAAATCACTTCCTGCGCCTCTCAGAGCCCGTGCGTTCTGGGAGTGTCTGTAAAAGGATAACTGAGTGACCTTACGTACCCTTCAGGGGTCCAGAACGTTGCGGTTTCCTTCACAGGGAGAAATGTAGCTACAGTGGGAAGGGGGCAGTGTAGCTACAGGGGGAGGTGGGCAGTGTGGCTACAGTCGGATCGGGGCAGTGTAGCTACAGGGGGAGGGGGGCAGTGTGGCTACAAGGGAGGGGGGAGTATGGCTACAAAGGGAGGGGGCAATGTGGCTAAAGGGGGAGGGGGTAGTGTGGCTACAGGGGGAGGGGGCAGTATGGCTACAAAGGGAGGGGGTAGTGTGGCTACAGGGGGAGGGGGCAATGTGGCTACAAGGGGAGGGGGCAGTATGGCTACAGGGGGAGGGGGTAGTGTGGCTACATTGGGAGGGGGCAGAGTGGCTACATTGGGAGGGAGGCAGTGTGGCTACAGTGGGAGGGGGGCAGAGTGACATCATCTCAGGTCCTCTAGCCTCCTAACATTAGCAAACTGAACTAGTACTGTACTGTATGTATTTTTTGACATGAAATCACAGAAGCCTCCATGGAAGATGGGAAGGAGTAGAAATCCATGGAGGCTGCTGTGATTTCATGTCAATGGATACATACATGGGGTACAATGTAACCGGTACAGGACCTTCGACGACATCACCCTGGTCACATGACATGAACTGCTGAAGAGCATAATCCATGAGGAGGAGGAGATGGGAGGGGCCTGCCGAAAAGTTGATTTATGGGGATGTGAAGGCAGGGATGGCTCAAGGTTTCAGTAGGCCCCTTTGCAGTGAACTCACATGGCTGCATTAAAAATTCTGAAACTAAAACAGTCTCCTGTTCCCTATTCATGGTTATTTTATAAACAGCCGCCTCATGGTTATTTTATATAACCATCAATAACACCCCATGGATTCATTAGATACAGCCCCCCCCCTTACCAATGGATTCCTAACATATAGTCTTATGCCCCCCCCCCCCAAAGCTCTGGGCCCTGAAACTTGCCCAGGTATACCCATGCCAGTGCGGGCCCTTGTAAAGGAAATGATTTTTAGCTAAAAGAAGGGTTTCGGCTAGTTAACCCCTTAAGGACGCAGGGTTTTTCGGCTCATTTCTCGCTCTCCAACTTCAAAAATCCATAACTTTTTCATTTTTACGTGTACAGACTTGTGTGAGGGCTTATTTTGTGCGTAACAAATTTTACTTTCCCGTAATGTTATTTATTTTAACATGCCGTGTACTGCGAAGCTGAAAAAAAATTCCAAATGTGGAAAAATTGAAAAAAAAAAACGCACGTGACGTTCTTGTGGGCTCAGTTTGTACGACTTTCACTCTTCGCTCCAAATAACACACATACTTTATTTTTTGGTTCGGTGCGATCGCGGTGATACCAAATTTATGTAGGTTTTATAGTGTTTTAATACATTTTCAAAAATTAAACGAATGTGTACAAAAAAGAAAAAGATTTTTAACTAATAACTTTTTCATACTTTGGCGCACGGAGTGTGAGCACGCATGTGTGAGGGGTCATTTTTTGCTAAATGAGGCAACGTTTTCATTGCTACCATTTTGAGGTCTGTGCGACATTTTGATCATTTTTTATTTAATTTTTTATGTTATGTAAAAAGGTGTAAAAGTCGCATTTCGGACATTTGGGCGCCATTTCCCGCCTCGGAGCTCACCGCCGCCCGTAACCGTCTTTATATTTTGATAGATCGGGCATTTTGGGACGTGGCGATACCTAATATGTTTGTGATTTTTACTGTTTATTATGTTTTATATCCGTTCTAGGGAAAGGGGGGTGATTTGAACTTTTAATATTTTATTTATTTTATTTTATTTTTTAAACTTTTTTTTTCTTTTTTTTTTCACTATTTTTTAGACCATCTAGGGTACATTAACCCTGGATGGTCAGATCGCTCCTACCATATACTGCAATGCTACAGTATTGCAATATATGGCATTTTTGCAGGTCATACATTACAATGAGCCACTGACTCATTGTAACGAACCTGCATAAGCCATGTAGCCTCGTGTCAAAAGAAGACCCGAGTCTACCATGGTAACCGATGACGTTCGGGGGCGCGGCGATCGGCGACTTTGCCGGCGGCGTTGAGAGGGTTAATAGCCGCGATCGGTGCAAGCACCAACCGCGGTTATTAGCGGTGGGGTTTTTTTGCAAAATGCAAAAACCCCCACCTCTGTATGAAGAGGACTCAGCCCGTGAGCCCTCTTCATACATCCCTTATACCTCTGCGCAGAGCGTTAAGGGGTTAAAGTAAAGTGATTAATAAGAGGCAGAAAATATACTTATCACAGATGGTTGTAGCTTGTGATAATTCTGGCAAATAAGTGCGCCAGAATTTAGGCGCAACTACTACACTTAGGCACACAAAAGTGAATAAACTGCGTATATAGTGTGTAAACTGTGTATTTAGTGTATAAACTGCGTATATAGTGTGTAAACTGCGTATATGTATATATATGTATATTCTGTGTATATTGCGTATATATTCTGTGTATATTGCGTATATACTGTGTACAGTATATGGTGTATATACTGTGCACAGTATATGGTGTATATACTGTGTACAGTATATAGTGTATATACTGTGTATATGGTGTATATACTGTGTATACGGTGTATATGGTGTATATATGCGTATACGGTGTATATGGTGTGTATATATGCGTATACGGTGAATATGGTGTATATATGCGTATACTGTGTATATATGCGTATACTGTGTATATTGTGTATATATGCATATACTGTGTATATTGTGTACATAGTGGGGCACATTTACTTACCCGGTCCAGTCGCGATCCAGCGGCGCGTTCTCTGCACTGGATTCGGGTCCGGCCGGGATTTAATAAGGTAGTTCCTCCGCCGTCCACCAGGTGGCGCTGCTGCGCTGAAAAGCATTTTAACGCGCCGGAATTCACCGAGGCCGTCTGAGTGAAGGTAAGCGGGTCCCGAGCGACACATTTTCGGTTCTTAAATGCGGCGGTTTTTCCGAATACGTCGGGTTTTCGTTCGGTCACGCCCCCCGATTTCCGTCGCTCGCATGCCGGCGCCGATGCGCCACAATCCGATCGCGTGCGCCAAAATCCCGGGGCAATTCAGGTACAATCGGCGCAAATCGGAAATATTCGGGTAACACGTCGGGAAAACGCGAATCGGGCCCTTAGTAAATGACCCCCAGTATGTATAAATGCTGTATATACTGAATGTGTGTATTTGGTCTTTTATACTGTATGTATGTGTTTATATGGTCAGTGTATATACTGTGTGAGTTTGTTT